>NC_138339.1:46949887-48249887 GCF_046562875.1 Panthera onca | reverse complement strand
CATTCATTCATCTGATAAGTGCATACTGAATACTTAGTGTACTTGTCTATTTTTTCAGAGCCAAGAGCGTAAGAAAGTATTTTCAGAATTTACAGTGCATAAGAATCACCTAAGCAACTTGCTAAAATCCACTTTATAGTTCTTCCCCTCTGATTATATCTGGGTAACAGCCAAGAAATTTGAATTGTTAACAGAAAATCCAGGTGATTTTGATGTGAGTATGCCTGGATCACATTTGGAAAAACTGTAGTCTGTTGAGAGAGGCAGGTAATCAAGCAGGATACTTGAAATCTGAAAGACAGTTGCCATGATAATGTAAGGTTATGGAGCCGTGGCAGGCACAAAGACTCCCTAGTTGTCATGGGACCCAGGGTTGCCTACTTAGAGGAAAGAAGATTCAAACAAACACTTAGAGATGAATTGAATTTCACCAGCTCAAGGTGAGGATGAAAGGCATTTTGGACAGAAAAGAGGCTGAGACAAACATTGGGAGCCCTGTGTCTCCTTTTCAACACAGAGAGAAGTCTCCAAAAGCCTAAAATAATAGTGTTTACCCCTGCAAACTCCTCTTTAGAAGTATCTGTAGGATTTGTAAATGGGTAGAGGAATGGATAAAGTAACTTTAGTGGCTAACAACTCATGGATGTTAGCATACTTGGACTCTGGTGATGTATGCTGGGAACCGGATACAGAATTGTAAAGGAATGTGTATATCTCTACATCACTTGCCAGAGATATTCTAGAGTACACACAGAAAATAATTTTAGTACTTGATGTAGCAGGAGCTTATATCTCAATAGCCCTTGTTACTTCCAGCACTGTTACACATACCATCCTATGCCAACATAAACAGTCTAAATTGTATTTGTCCATCAGGCAGATTTTCCATTTTCCTCACAATTACATGTATGGCTAGATCACAGTCTTGTGCGATAATTGTCTCTCTGTAAAAATGTCACAGGATGTCTTTAGCCTAGTGACAAAAGGGGGTAATACCTTCTGCAATATTTAATTCACAAGTTACACTCCGTTGACTACATAGTCTTGTATCAAAGGCACAAATTAAAGTGTGCTAAGCTGTGTGATCTTGAACAAGTGGTACAGCCTCTCTGGGCCTCATTTTTCTTCAGGAAAATAGAATGGCATGGCTTAGATAACTCCTAAGAACTGTTTCTATTTCTACAGTCCTTGAATCAAAGTAAAAGAACATTTCCACAGGAATTAATTAATCCCCAGGGGATAAAATGAGATAAGCATTTGCTTTTATTCTACATTGCTCTGCAGATGATCTCTCCTTTACAATAATCAGATCTGAAAAGAAAAGGCCACGTGACATGCCCAAGTGTAACCAGACTGTTTTCTAAGAGATACAGTAAATTGAGGAATGATTTTTGCGAAGCCCAGATGACTGGCTTGGCAGCTATAATTTTACCTTCTCAATGACTGAGCCAATTTTCTCCTCCAGCTCTCTTACACACCTTTAATGAATACATGTTTCTTTGATTAAATTAACATTTTTGTCTAGCTAATTAGCCTGAAAAACCTATGCTGAACTGATCTGGTCGCAACTTCATTACTGCTCATCGGTGCATGTTTGTGACCAATCACTGTCAGCTCAATCGCCTAATGATTAGGGGAACATTAAGTTTGGCTAATTTGGCTTTCTGTGGCCATCATCACGTTCCCAGTGATGAGCCAATCCCCACCCTGAATCGACCCTGCTTGACAGTGACAGATGTTTTAATCACAGGGTTTCATTCATTAATGTCCATCAGCATTGCTAGCCAGGTTTGCAGCAAATACCTTGATTTGAAACCAAAACTAATTAAATACTATCTTCGTAATTACCTTATATAGTTACCCTTCCCTAAGTGGGCCAATATGATAAGAGCTGAAAAGTAAAGCCCTAAATACGACTGGAGAGGGAGGGAGTCCCTGCATGGCGAACTGCACTTCCTGTCTGCATGTTTAATAAATGGTATGAGCGTATGGGGAGCCATCCCTCCCGCTAAACACAACGTTCAGAAACGCATTTCTCACTTTGGCCTGTTACAAACCAGCCACGCTGCGGAACACATTGCTTTCTTCTACCTATGATGTTTTAAAAAGATTATTTTGTGCATACAACACACTGAGAAGATGCCACTAAATCTTCATTACCAATGTAATCACCGTTCTTGAGTACTGGCCACTTGGAGAGCCACCACACTGCCTTTCCAAGTGGTGCTGATGGTGTTGGCTCCACCTGCAGCTGCAAGGTGGCATATGGCTGGGTCCCAGCCAATGAGGATCCAGCGTTTCCTAGTAGAAATAATTTACGGCCAGGCGTGTTACCCAGTGAGGTCAATCCCAGGCAATGATCCTTAATTCTGGGAATCTCAGTTTGAGCTATGTAAGAAGCTATCACTGTCTTTCCTGAGACATGTGACACTCAGAGACATCAAGGTCTATGAGTGCTATAGCCATCCTGCAAACACAACCAGAGGCACTTTCGAGAAAGGGGCTTACATGAAGGCAAATAGAGCCTAAAGCTGGCCAGGGAGGAATCAACTTGTGTTGACATCATTTTGGCTCTTTTATCCAAGCTCCCCACATTGACAGACATACTCCGAATTCTCAGTTTTACGCCCTTGATAAAAGACCTTTTGCCAAAAGACACATGCAACCAAAGAGGCAATACTTGGCATAGTCCCTTTTTAACTACTCAACATACATTTACATCTGATACCTTACATGGCCTCCAGAATGACACTGGGCAGTTTATAGGGCAGGAACTGTTAGCTTCATTTTGGAAACAAGAGGACTAAGGCACAAAGAGACCAGAGCTCACTAACATCCAAGCCAGTGCTAAATTTGGTCCACCAACTTGGTCCATTATTTTCCTGCTTAGTTCATGGTGTCTTGTTCCCCTCACCTGAATCACTCTGACCACCACTGGTATAGCGCTTGGGGATGACAACAGAGCTCAGATTCTGGCGTCTGCCTGATTCAAATTGTGGCTCCGCCATTTACCAGTCAGGTGACACTTAGCGAGTTCAACATATATAAGCATTGGTGTCCGTATCTACAATGGGAATAAAGCACGTAGCATGCTCAGCACAGAGTGAATAGTTCTTTCTCGACCAGAGAAAACGGCAGAAAAGAGGTAACTTTAATGTTTTAAACTGATTGTCACATGGGAATTAGCCCAGCTTTGTATTCACCATAACAAAAATTTTAGGTTTTGCTCTCTGTGGTTCAAAATAGCCATCACCTACCCAGTTTAAGAGAAACGCCCCTTGCTCAGGACTGTAGCGATAGCCACATCCTATACTTATGTCAATTTAATTATATAAGGTTTTTCTCAGGAGCTTCTTCCAAAAACAAGAAAATAACAGGTCAAGCTATTTTCATGGGCGGGGGGGGGGGGGGGCGAAATCTGTCAAATCCTCTGTGTCTAATTACTGGAACAAACCTAAATTAATGACAGAGAGTATGCCAATCTGTGATCTAAAAAATAAATTGCTTTCCAGGAAGCTTGAGGTACATTTCGGCTCTTTCTGTTTTTAGCTCTGTGACCTGGAGCAGGTTACTTCTCTAAGCCTCAGTTGCCTTATTTTATTTTTTAATGTTTATTAACATTAAACACCTGCGTGTGCATACAGAGTAGGGGCAGGGATAAAGGGGGACAGAGAGAATCCACAGAAGGCTCTATGTTCTGCAAGAAGCCTGACTTGGGGCTCGATCTCAGAATTTCAAGATCACGACCTGAGCCTACATCAAGAGTCAGTCACTTATATGTGGAATTTAAGATACAAAACAAGTGAACCTAAAGGAAGCAAAGCAAAACTAATATAAAAACAGGGAGGGAGACAAACCATAAGAGACTCTTAAATACAGAGAACAAACTGAGGGTTGCTGGAGGGGAATTGGGTGGATGGGATGGACTAAATGGGAAAGGGGCATTAAGGAGGACACTCGTTGGGATGAGCACCGGGTGTTACATGTAAGTGATGAATCACTAAATTCTATTCCTGAAATCGTTATTACACTATATGTTAACTCGGATGTAAATTTAAAAAATAATTGTAAAAGAAGAAAAATGACTGAAAACTTACAAAAAAAAAAAAGTCAGATGCTCAACCGACTCAACCACCCGGGCGCCCCATCAGTCACCTTATTTTAACAAGAGATAGTTTCATTTTCTTTCCTGCCAATGCATGCACGGAATGACAATGAAAACAAATATGCAGAAAAGACTTAACATAGCAGGCTTGACTGCTATCATTTAGAAGCCCTGCTGATAAAGTTGGCTCTTGGCTGGTGTCTGGGAACTTATACTTGGGGAGCGTTCCCACCATTCCCAGAACTGGTAAGAATGTGTCACTATTTCCAAACTGTTTGTACAGGCAATACGGTTTATGCTAAATATCTTTCTTTCTGGAATTTTGATATATCCCCCATACAGGCTGCCTATGTGCCCACACCCCCCCCCCCCCATAAAAGCCCTGCTCATTAAGTCTCTAATGAGCTTTCCCTGAGTGGGAACATATTAGATAGGTGTCAGAGCTGGTGGCTGGGAGAAGCAAATGCATTTGGTGGGCCATCCGTGAGAGAACTCTGGGTGTTGGCATCTGGTTTCCTCTGGCCTTTGTCCCATGCACCTTTTCCTTTGCTGATTTCATGGGCTTAGTTCGCTTTTGCCGAGGAACACCATAGTGTCACTATATGCTGAGTCTTCCCAGAGAATTAACAAACCTGACTTGTTGGTGGTCTCGGGAGCTCTCAATAGATTAAACATCTATCGTAACATCCAGCATATAAAAACATACAACAAATAGATGTGCTTAGCATGGTCATCCTCTTGATATATTGATTTTTTAATTTATTTTTTGCTCTGAATGAAACTGAAGGCAATAGAGGTATTGATGTAGCAAGACTGGAAACCTGAAATGCTCTCCTAGTTCAGCTTCTGTCTGACAGGAATGTGTGAACAGTATATATCCAAATAAATTCTCACATGGCTCTTAAAGGTTTATAAATGAGGATATTCATGATGATGCTATTTGTGGAGAGCTGGAGGCCATTGGGTTCTTAGTACTGGGAGAATGCGAAGGTAAGATGTGTTGATCCCTGACCATCATGTAAGTGTAAAGGAGTTCAGGAACAAGCAGCCACAGGCTGGGTGAAGAGGAGGAAAAAAACTGATTAGAGCACAATATCCCTTACATGAATTAAAGATATCTGCATATAAAACAATATTTATTGGGGTGCCTGGGTGGCTCAGTCAGTTAAGTGTCTGAATTTCGCTCAGGTCATCATCTCACGGTTTGTGAGTTCGAGCCCCACCTCAGGCTCCGTGTTGACAGCTCAGAGCCTGGACCCTGCTTCAGATTCTATGTCTCCCCCTCTCTCTGCCCCTCCTATGTTCATGCTGTCTCTGTCTCTCAATAATAAATCAACTTAAAAAAAACAAACAATATCTATTTTGTAAGAACACTTAAACAAGACATTCAATAACTATATCAGAATGATTGTCAATAGTAGGGAAGAGGGAGAGAAGTGGGGTGTGGTAATAAAAGGAAGTAAATTCATACAAACTGATAATAAGACAACCTTGCACAGATCCATAATGAAAACGTGCCATTTATAGAAGAGTATGATTAACACAGCCTCCTGCACCTGGGATCCAAGATACATCTATTTCTCACATTATATGGACAATGATGACGCTGACAATAATCTTACTAGATAACATTAATTAAGCATGATATACCAGGTACACACTTTTTAATATTACCTTATTCAATCCTCTCTGCAATTCTACTGCGTATGTATTGTTAACACGCCCACCTTATAGATGAGGAAGCTAAGGCTCAGAGCAGAAAAGCAACTTTGCAAGGCTACAAGCTCTGAAAGCAGCTCAGAGGCTTTCAGAATCAAAACCTGAACAGCAGCTTGGCACACGACCATTAAGTGAATTCAAGGATGCTGAGGTTTAGCTTGGACCTCCGGGGCTGATGGTTTTGGTACCGTTCTTGAGATGCTCTCCTCCCTCTTTTTTCCTTTCCCTTTAACATCTAAACACACACACACACACACACACACACACACACACACACCCCACAGGCTAAGCCATACTCCAGAAAGAGAAACAAAATCCTCACAATCTAAATTGTGACATTCAAGAAAGAAAGGATATAAGATACTAGACATACCTTCACCTCCAAGGTACCTGGGAATCCAGAAGACCTGTACCCTTTGCCTGTTTCAACTGTTTCTAAAGACCCTTGTGAAATGGAGGCTTACATACTTTTCTTAAGACCAATCCTGTATCATGAGTTTGGTGTCCGTGTAAATCAATCAGTTTGTGAGTAAACACTGCTGGCCTTTTAGTATTCACAACGTGGGGATTTCTTGGTCTCACCTTGCACACAATTTCCTGTAACCCTAGCAACCTACAGAAGGATGTGTTAGTCTCACTTGACATCACGGGTTCTCAACCAGAACAAGGGGAGAATTTGCCCCACAGGAACATGTGGCAGTGTCTCAACCAATTTTGGTTACCACAATCAGGTACGAGACTGTGTTACTGGGCAACTCGTGGGGTAGAGGTGAGGGATGCTAACACGCTATAATGCGTTTTAGGGACAAATCCCTAAAACAAAGAATCACCCAGCCCGAAATATCAATAATGCTGCTGACATACTCTGCTTTATTATAAGGAAATTGAAGAAATTATAGCCTATGGTATTCATGAACTTGGAGAATTGGGAACACATCAAGTTATCTTGCTTATGAATATCAAGGGTGTAAAGCTGCATTTACATTTTCAGTGATTCCCTTTCTATTTCAAGTGTTGATTCCTTTAAAAGGCTGCTGTGATGCTGCTGTCATCAATTATACGTGAATGGAAGGCCAGAAAAGCAAAAAAGGATCACTTTGACAGCTGCCTTTTGGAAAACAGGCTTCACTCTGATGTCTGAGAAACAGGAACCAAAGGAAGAAGAAAAAGATTGACAGAAATGGATGGCTCAAATCCCACATTTGGGGAGCAAACTGTGGTATTGTTTTGGACACTTTGCTTCTGCCTTACACAGCCTGATTTTTATTTTTACTTAGGTTCCTACTCACTGCAAACAGTTCCCCCAAGCGAGCAGTTCTAAGTCCTTGAAAAGCAATTGGAATGGGAAAAAGAGGCCCAGTGATAAGATCAAGATATGAACTATCAACCCTGGCTTCTGGGTGATAAGTTTAACTTTCTGACCTTCATGGGAAACCACATTAGTAAAGTGCTGATAAAACACTTCGAGCTGGTGGGCGGAAGGTGTATGTTTCCAAAAGCACTTTGTGGACTCACTGGCTTAGCATCATACCAGGCTTACTTATCTCTGTAATTTGCAGAGGGCACACGCTGTCATTGCACATTTATCCCAAGTGCTAGTCCTGGGAAAGCTTCACTCACTGGGTTTTAGGGTTTATCCTTAAACCAGGGCCAGTCCGAAAACTTCCCAAAGGCAGTGCTGAGTAAGGGAAGGAATCCCCCAGGTTTCTGCAAGTAGCACCTATGATTTCATAATGGGCCTTTTCAGGACACCGCTGAGAGCTTCAAGTGCTACCAAAGACTCTCATTTACGTAAAGACCATGTTAGCAATTCAAACTCTATGGCTGTTGAGATGTGCCCCGTCTGCCCCTGTTGTCACCCATTCTTCCCCTCTCAAGTTACTTCCCCTCTCAAGTTACTTCCCCTTCATACTACACCTCCGGGTCTCCACTTCAAAGGCAATTGTACAAGTGGGAAGATGATGTTATTGGACTAAAAGTACATGTGTGGCCGAATGTCTTGTCACAGGGGCAGTCCTATGGATCTGTGTTTGTAAAATTCATCAGCTGTTGTGAAGAAAGCTGTCAGCAGTTTTAGAATAAAGCAAAGATAACTCAATTGTTCGTAATGCCAAACACCAACACCAACATAACGAACGGGCAGGGAAAACGTGTTACTTTAACAAGTAACAGAGTTGCTTCAACGAGACACAGGTCTCCAAGTGATACAATGCTCAGTAGACAGTTATGGGTTGGCAGGTAAGGCCTCAGACATCAGGACTGAAGGAGGGCGGGGGGTGCTTAGCAATATGGTGGAAGGCAGGCTCTGTGGAGAAATGGAGTCAGTTGGGAATTTCTGGTGGGGCTACAGCCAAAGAACTTTTCACACACACAAATTTAAACTTTCAATGATTTGTGATGTAAGCCACCTCTATCATCCTAAATCACACCTAACAAATGCTTGACCAGTAGTCTCATGTTGGTGGAATTATGGGCACTGAGAGTTTGAAATGTGTTGGGTGTACAAAACAGGGATAGTAGGAGCTGAAAAATGCGAAGATCCATCACCTGAACTAATATAGCAAAAGCAAGAATTCAAACCCAGAAGTGGAAAAAATAAAGACATCTCTCCTTCTCCCAGGAATTGCTGAGGCTACCTGGAGGGGTGCTGAATTACTCAGTGGGCACATAACAGTAGGATTACATTTATTTAATATCTCAAAGGGCAGTCTGCTCTAGCAGACATCTGGGACCTAAAACCAATGTGATTTACACTAGGCCTTTTTAGAATATAAGCTTCATAAGGGCAAAGATATGACCTGATTTTTGTTGTTTTGTCTTGTCACCTAAGTGCCCAATGATTTACGCAGTACCTCACACGTAGCTGGGACTCAGTAAATACTTGTGTATGGATGAAAAGTTCCTTCATCTAATAGAAGTACCCTGAATTTACAGATATAGAAGCCAATGCTAATATGAGATCAGAAATTCATTCAAGGTCATAGAGTTTGTAGATTCAGGGTCAGGATGCAGACGCAAGGTGTCAAAGGGTTGCTCTTTCCACCACACCACAAAACATTCTAGTTCTGCAACCTAACTATTATGATGCTTTCATTTGCCCATCTAGTAGAAAATGCTTGAAGATGCTATGCCATCTAGGCCGCGTTATTACCCCAGTATTGATAATAGTTTAGGGGGCATGAGAGAAATTTGGACATTTCTGTTCTATACCCCTCCATGTACTTTCATTGTGCCTTTCTTTCTGTAAGTTTTCTGTCAAGTGTCCCATTGGGACCATTTTGTGTTTTTTGTTTTGTTTTGTTTTGTTTTTAAAGGTTTTGCTGAACTAAGCATTTGATTTAGGGGAAATAGCAGGTTTCAAAGAAAGATATCAGGAAACTTAAACATAACAGATGCTTGTTTGCAGACACCTGCTTGAGCGGAATTGAGAGCCCCAACCTAGACCCTGAAAGCCATAAATGTCAGTTGACTGGAATTGAATCATAACCCCTTTGAAGCATGGTTCACCAACAGATAGCCATTTTAGAATCATAACATCCAAAATGGCTCTTCATCTTGTCAACACTACTGAAGAATAACATAATTCTTACAGTGGGAAGGAGCTTTCATTTCTAAGAGATAGTAACTGTACCTTGCAGCTCATTGTCTTGGCAATTACACAGCATAGAATCTCTTTTAAAAAAAACCACCATGGAAATACCATGTTGGTCTCTTATCTCAGCAAAAAACCTGAACACCATTGCCCAGCAGGTTGAGAAGAGGCAGCGTAAGTTTCTTTGTAAGGTAGGAATTGAAATTAGAATCTGGCCTCAGGTGAGATGGAGTTTTACGTAAATCTTATAGAAATGATCAGGCAAAGAAGTTCATAGCCCTGAGAAATTCACATAGATTAGTTATGTGAGTTATTTGGAATATTATAGAACATTCTTCCAATATTCTCTGAAGTCCTAATTGTCTGGGTTTAGTAAAAACTACCCAAGAACAAATTTCATTTGGTATTTCTGTCATGCTTCACATATATATTATGTGCTTCCCCTTTGAAATAGCTTCCCTTGCATTTATAATATACTAAACATTTTCATATGTAAACTCACATGGCAGGAATTTCTTGGACATTTTATATCTGACTCTGTTCAAACCATACTGATAGGTCCATCAGTGCTCTGGACTCAAACTGAAGTATGATGTAAATAACACTTAGAAGACTTGAGCGTTGTGAAGAAAAAAAAAATGGTGAGGTTGAGGGCCAAGTCTGAGTAGATATTTTGGCAAATTATTTACTGTGGGAGGATGCTGAGAAAACTAAAGCAAGATACACTAGGACCAGTGTTTGGGAAGGGAGAGACTGAGGTGGGGGAAGGGGACAAAACCATGTCATCAGAGTCTTACCATCTCAGCAGAACTAAACATTCTGATATCTGCTGGTATGCAGTCACCCCTGGCAAGGATAAAGAAAAAAAGACTACTGTATTAGTATACAAGTTTATTCTCCATGCTTAGTGCACACTTAGAGACATATGTACTAACCCCGGTAACTATCAGTTATGGAAATGGGAAGACCATTCTGCTGTGTAACCATGGAAATGGGTTTAGATCTTAGTCAAGAAAGATGTTTTTAAAATGTTTCAGTAAAAGATCAAGAACACCGGTCATGACAGCCTTCTGTTTTTTCTTGTCCTTTTGTGAAATCAATACATGATACAAATGACAGCTACGAATCCCTATCTCCCCTTGCTTCTTGAGGGCCAGCCTGTTGCTGACCCATAACCATCCTGTCATTACTGCTTGCCGACTAGGACAACTTTATCACATTCTTTAAGTGATCCACAAACATCAGCCAGACTCCATTCTGAGTGGCAGTATTCCTGTTTCGTAAAAAGTATAAATCTGATCCTAAAAAAAAAAAAGAAAGAAAGTGATGGAGGTGCAAGTGCCATGGACTAAATAAAGATGCATATGCTATTTCACCAACAGAACATCCGTTCTTAAACTTCAACTCCCTATTGTGGCTACGTTCCCGGCAATGGGTGATGGCCATGGGTTGTACAGCAAAAGGTAGGATACTAAGAATTCTCTAGAGAGACATGATCTGGGACCATAACTTTGTTACCAACAAACTCCCATTCTTTTGGTTAAGATCTCTTGTTGCTTAAGGGACAGGTAATTGTGATTGTTACTTTTATTTTAATCAAGCCCACAAATGAAAAAGTGAACCCATGTGATCAAATACCGTTTCATTTTTTTGGTGGCAAGATCATGAATGACAAGTGTGTCTGGATTCTACGGGTGGTTGGAAAAATAACCTAAAGAATGCACTGATATATGTCCCTTAATAATAGTAAGCTAACAAAGTAGGTTAATAAAGTTTATTTTCATTCTGAGGCAGCCAAGTTGCTATGTATCTCTAGAACCACAATGGGAACCGAATGCTGATAAAAGGAGAGAAGTCAACACTAGATTTCAGTCTGAATGGGAATATAATGGGAAAATAAATGGTAATGCCAAACGTACACTAGTCTCTAGCAGCACACCAGAGGCCCCTAGGGAGAGCTGAAACATGAACTTGAAATGAACTTACCTCAGCACAAAATATTTTCAGCTGTAGAAGCTCTTAGGTCAGAAACTGTAGCAGATATTAGTTTTTGTTTTGTTCTTTGGATATCCTGCATCTAACAACTTTCTATTTTGAGGTCTCCCCCATTTATATGTGGAGATGGGGCCTATGTTCCCTGGTGGAAGATATAGGGGCCAAGATCTTCCCTTTTTGGTCCCATGCGGAGGAGTCGTGAGTGCATGATCAAAGATAACTGGAAACATCCTTCCTAGCACTGTGACATTCTATACAGTCCCTTTAAGATGAAGGATAGTTTGAATTCACTCAGAGTGATTGTGGTGGAGACTGTGCCCTCCAGCAGCAGGGATGGGTGCCCAGTAAATGATTCTGGGGGTACTTCCCACCCAGTGGCTGTTGGGATTCACACCCCTAGTCACCAACAAAAGCCCTGTCCTCCTCACTGATTCTGTGAGCCTCCAACATCCTTTTGATTAAGATCAGAGTCAATTTACATTTTGTGCAACCACAAATATCCTAATCTATGTTGACTTATCCCATAAGATTGGAGTTAATTTTCATATAAGCTTTCATTTGAAATACAATCCCATATATCACCATACTAAGCACTCTGACGGTTGTCACAAGGCCTCTAGGATCATATCGATAATGAATTATCAGAATGACCTATGGAAAAGCTCTTCAACTTTTTGAACCTCAATTTTTCCACCTGAATATCTGGGTGTGAGTTTTGTGTGGGTGATTTTTGAGATCTGTGAGTCTGCGATCTTGTTGATCCTCATTACTGCCTTGTATGTTAACAAATCAATGGACAGATGTCATCCAAACCCAGTCTTGAATGTTTCCATCTACTTCACGCTTCTCATGGTGCAGAAGAGTGGAAGTACTTCTGATATTTGTGGACCAACCATGACAAATGCTGAGGGCAAGAAATCATACTGTTAAATTGACAACTGAGCTCCAGACCAGCAATGGTTCAATTTCTGAGTGTACATTGCCATGAATGCAATTGTGACTTCCCCAAACTCATATGCTGAAGGCTTATCCCCCCAAATACATGACTGTATTGGAGACTGGACATTTAAGGAGGTGATGACAGTTAAATGAGGTCATAGCTGTGAAGCTCTGACCCTACAGAACTGGTGCCTTTATAAAATTAAAAAAAAAAAAAAAAAAAAAAAGAGCAAGAAAAACCAGAGTTCTCTGTTCCTCCCCTGTCATGTGAGGACACAGAAGGAAGGCTGCTGTCTCCAAGTTGGGAAGAGGGGCCTCACCAGAAACCAAACTCTGCTGGACCTTGACCTTGGACTTACAAGCCTCCAGAACTGTGAGAAAACAAATTTTTATTAAGTCATTCAGTCAGTGGTATTTTGTTACAGCAACCCAAGCTGACTGAGACAACACCTAAGACATTCTCTGAAAATCACTTGTAAATATTAAGCAAACTTCCCAAAATTCATTTGCTTTCTCCATTTCCCTGTGAGGCATTCTTATCATCATCATCCCAAAGCATTTATAGAGCATTTTGCATTTAGAGGTGCTCACAATCATTTATTAATCAGTAGAGAGGTATGCTACTGCCTTATTGCTTAGGATCTTGTCTCTGAACATGAAACTGGGATGGAAATAAACATGTGATGTTTGGAACAAAGATAAACACAGAGAAATTGAGGATTTTACTTGGGGGAATGAGATGAAGTAATTCAATCGAAACATTTGAAGCATCACTGCATTATCATAATGTGCAATGTACAATGTGTTGTGGAAATAGTTTTCTCAGTTTTCCCCCCTAAAATGAATTTTTTAAAAAACATTGTTCTCCTATGCCCTTTCTTCTACTTCCTGCCACTACAAAATGATTTTTTTAAGCAAAAAAAATCTAAGAATAAGATACAGAATTGAAACTGCATTTGACTTAGAGCCAAAATTGTGCCTTCTTCAAACTCACTAATGACACAGGGAGGAAAAATAAATAAATCAGGTGCCATTTCTCACTCATTTCAATGACTAAAAATTTAAAAGGACACAAAGCCCTTGCTGATAAAGTTTTGATGGTCATTAGTGTACCCTAAGACTGCTGATAGTGTTGCAAATTTCCATAAAGGTTTGGAAAGCAACTTGACAATATGGATTCCCAGGATCTGCCTGAGACTGGGAACTTCCCGTAAATGATTTCCTTATAAGACAAACAGGGCAAAGGAGACCAGAGACATGAAGTAGTTTGCCTGAGATGACACACAGGTTGACTCCTGTACTCCCAAATACGTTAACATAGGACATGTCATACTGTGGGGCGTTTGTTAAGTGTTTGTGAACAAACAAACAAATTTAGATGTTAAAGTACTTTATCCTAACCCTCCTAGAAATTTCTCCAGGATAGTTAAAAGGAGGAAAAACATAAATGCCCAGTGATGTTTAATGGAGAGTTCATTGTAACTGTGGGGAGATAATGGAATGATTGTAATCTCCCTAAAATAGGAAAAGAATTCATTTCTTTCTAGTAACTTGATAAATAATGAGATGTATATTTACTAAATATATATTTGCCAACCCATGATTCTGCATTTGAAAATACAAAGCTATTTTAGTTGAAAGTTTTAAAAAGAATTTTCTCTAATTAGGAGTAAATTAGAAACCATAGCTTTGCTTCATTTAACTGATTTTGAAAATCCACAGAATGCAGACTTCACAGTTACAGAAACATTACAAGATGGGGGTAGTGTCTACCCTGGTATTCTGGAGTCACACAGAGGGTAGGTCATTCAATGCCTACAAGTTGAGTTTCTGCTTCCATTTTCATTAAAATAACCTCTAACCTACACTACATGTTAATCGTCCTATCGTATCAACTGGACTTGGACGATGTATCTCAAATGTAAATTGTGTTCAAAACAGATGGTTAATCTTCCTTCTCTTTCAGTTGTGTTTATTAATGTAATTTGATAAAAGCAAGTAAGGGTACCTTCTAATCTAGTGCAAGTAAGGGTACCTTCTAATCTAGTGCAATATGCAAAAGATGGCCAATGCTCTGATAATGCAAAATTCAGGTTGCTGAGAAATACCAGACCAGGTATATTCCTCAGGTTTTGTTATGTTTTAAAATTTGCTTTCCCTAAGGATTTGCATCAATGTTTATCTTTGTCTAGAATACGAGATCAGAGTATAACTAAAGCCAGAACTTCACTTGATATCCAAACACTCTTCAAGACTGAAAACTTGTTCATGATTGAGGGTAATTATGCTCTGTTCTTGTGTAAATTTAATTAGTTTAATTTTATACTTCTGGTTGCTGTCTCCAATGAATAAAACACCAGCAACTGCTCTAATGCCATAGTAAGAATATAGTTAAAGATTATTTATTTGGGCTGAACCACCCAGAATGAGTGAAAAGTCTGAATTTTTTTTCTTCAAAATTGAAGTATCTTCATTGTTTCTGTTGATTATAAGGGCAATCAATTATTGTTTATTTGAAGCTATCAAGTGCTTATATCACACCATTTTCCCATTCCTAAAATATAATCAACATTAAACAATCTGGTAGACAGCCTTCCAAATATTTAATTACTATTTAATAACAAATTATGTCACACTCTCCGTAGTGTATAATAAAGGTCTATAAACCACAGCCCGCGGGCCCACTGCCTGGTTTCATATATAAAGTTGTATTGGAATACCGCCACATTCATTTGTTTACGTATTGTCTGTGGCTGCTTTCACGCCAACGCAGCAGAGAAGAGAAGTTGTGATAGAAGCCATATGGCTTTCAAAGCCTGAAATACTTACTATCCAGTCCTTTACAGAAACTGTATGTGATATGCTGGCCCCTCTTCTGTAACCTATATTTCCTGTCAACTTTGCATCAGGAATATCCTTTTATGATGTTATCTGATGGTTTAGCTTATTCTTTTCAAAAGACACATATTATTAAATTGTATGGAATTTTAATAGTTTAACTAATGCCCTATTGATAGACATTTAAAATTGTTTTTATAGGTTGAGTTTATAAATTCAAGAAAGAGATCAGTGAAGCTTTAAAAGTGGTGGGTGGTAGAAACCTACAAGCACCTCGCTTTAGAAAACTGTAATGAAAAACGTGTGTGGAGTCTTCTAATAATGGGTTGTCCCTTCAGTTCTTGGGCACAGTTTAACACTAAAATTACTCAAAGTATTTAAAATATTCTTTCAAAAATCGTGGGAGCAGAAAAAGGGGCTGCCAGGATGCCACATTATACTCTTAAGGAGGACATGTGCTGCGAAGCGACGTTTGTTAGCCTTTCTGAAAGTTCACAAATCCTGCATGACCTAAATCCAAAGGAAGCGGTATTCTCTCTCATCCAGGCCCATTTTAAGGAAGCAGCCCATATTCCTCCATCCTTGAACTCTATGTTCTGTATTCACCATTTCTGAGTCCCAAGCTCTTTGCTAAGGTACTTGCTTCTATTAAAAAAGGCTTCCTTTACTCAGTTTTCTAGCTTCAGTTCCAGGAGACTAACCTATGAGAAATCCATTGTGAAAGTCCTGGCCAGCAAAGACAACATCTGTTGTCCACACTGAGAAGGCCCAAGAATGAGGTAAATGGGATAGGACTGTGCAGCTACTGCAAGAAATTCAAGATTTTAACTGTGAGGAAAAAACCCTCTACCTCCATCCTGTTGCAGGATGTTTTTGTCTGCCTTGCTGGGTTTAAAGGATGAAATCCCTTTTTAGTCTAAAGTAATGTGTTAGATTTGGTCTTCTCTCTGCCCTGGGTTTCTATGTAACAACAAAGTTGAGGTGTCACAGATGTGTCAGGCTACCTCCTTATTTCTTGCATCTTAGATTAAACGTCACCCCTTCTGAGAAGTCTTCCTTGATCGTCCAATTCAGAGAGAGGTTTCCCTTGATCCTTCATTCTCCATCTCAGTGGTTGCTGGTTTTAGTTACAACACTTATCCATTTCCATGTGCAATTAGTTACCTCCTCATTCACATGTGTATTTACCTACCCACCAGGCTATGAACTCTATGAGAGCAAGAAGCAAGCCCTTCCAGTTCCCCCTAGCACCACCTGCCCCCCAGCCCTCACCCCACCATGGTCTGCCCCACCTGACACACAGTAGATGATTAATACAGATGTACTACAGGAAGGAACGAGTAAGTCACAGAATATGAAGTTTCTCTATATGGCCATTATGTTCATGGACTCTGGAGACAGACTGCCCACATATGAACACTAATACCTCTGATTATAACCGGAGACTTCAGTCAATTTTAACTTCATATCTCTGTGCCTCCTTGTGCTTATTCATAAGGAAAAACAAACAACCGAGTTCATAGGATTTTTAAGGCTCAAATTAATTAAGCTACAAAGCATAAAACACCTATGTCTGTTGCTGTTTTTATTACTATGCTCTTCTTCAGTTTATAAAACCGGGTAGGAAAAAATAGCTGTTATGTTGTATATACTCCCAGAGTACTACAGTTCTTAGAAGTCCTTTTATATATGTACACTAATTTTATAATGTTTAAAGAAATTAATATTTATTTTGAGAGAGAGAGAGGGAGAGAGAGAGAGAAAGAGCAAGTCGGGGAGGGGCAGAAAGAGAGGGAGACACAGAATCCAAAGCAGGCTCCAGTTTCCAAGCTCTCAGCATAGAGCCCGATGCGGGGCTCGAACTCACAAACCGCGAGATCATGACCTGAGGTGAAGTCAGAGGCTTAACCGACTGAGCTACCCAGGCGTCCTGATGTACACTAATTTTATATGAAGAAATGCTTAATAAATCTGGTAGGCTGAGTGATCATGCTAATCATTTTGAGGGGAAATGGTGAGAAATTAAAGGCCTCCTCACGAACGTGTCTCACTCAGGTAGGATGTGGGCAAGTTCGGTGCCACCCTGGCCCCCCACATAGTACAATGTTTCCACATTCCATTTCCCTAAGTCACTTTAAAAAGGTGAATGTAATACACGAAGGTGAAACAAACATCCTATCAAGGTCCATCCTGAATGCCTGACTAAAAAATATTAGCCAAATTCCAGACTGCCTTATTGAACTTTCCTCTCTTTAGGGAGCATAAAAATTGATCAGTTCTTGAAAATTCAAAGTAAAGGGACAAAGGCAATTTTCAGACTTTTCCTTCTGGCTGTCAGGTAGGAAATAACAAAAACAGCCCTAACTCACAGGTGTATTTTATCAAATTTTCCTCCTGTTAAGCAAGAAGAACAAAATAATCAACTTTTAAAAATGATTTGACAACAGGCCTGAATGTAGATGAGAAGTTGTTCGCCAAGTGTTTGGCACATGCATCCATAATTTCAGCAGCGCTCTCTCTGGGAGGCATTCCAAACACCTCTGGGACTGAAGAATAATTGTATTAAATGTCTATGCTGGGCCAAGAACCATGCTAGGAGCTTTTTATACAATTTCTCGCATCTTACAACAGTCCAGTAGGCAGATATTGTTACTCTCACTTTCTAGATTGATAAACAAAGATTCAGAGAGGATGAGCAACTCGCCCTAGGTCTCAAAGTACACAACAGACAGAGTCAGGATCTGAGCCCAGTCTTGTCTGGCTCCAAAGCACCTTATTCTTTCCACTGTAGAGAGATCTCCCTGCTTCATTTCTCAATGTGCCTTGGGGGATGATAATCTGAACCAGGATTTGACTAACTTGAGCCTACTTTCAACTCCCCAGTGCTCCATCTGACCCTTACTTCCCACCTCCCCCAGAGGGGCTGCCCACCTGCTTTTGCAGTTTACAAGGAGGGTGGGAAAGGAAATGACTCATGAGCTAATTTCTGCAAAGCAGATGGAACCTCTTGGAGGGAAAGGTTCTGTGCAGGGGCCAAGAAATAAATGGTGCGTCCTAAGGATCAGATGGTACATAAGCTGAAAATTCCATGAAAATCAACCTAGGAAATCACCAATGAGAGTTTACTAAGCTTTTAGTGTGTAACTGCTCAACATCCGTCTCGGCATTATAAAGGAAACACAGGCAACAAAGAAAAATCCATCCAAAAAAAAAAGTGTGTGTGTGTGTGTGTGTGTGTGTGTGTGTGTGTGTGAGAGAGAGAGAGAGAGAGAGAGAGAGAGGTGGGGGGGAGAGAGAGAGGTGTATATACAATACTATTCTAAAATAATGTTGTCAAGGGGCGCCTGGGTGGTTCAGTCAGTTAATACGACTTCAGTTCAGGTCATGATCTCACGGTTCGTGGATTTGAGCCCCACATCAGGCTCTGTGCTGACAGTTCAGAGCCTGGATGGAATCTGCTTCGGATTCTATGTCTCCCCCTCTCTTTGCCTCTCCCCCAGTGGCACTCTGTTTCTCTCAAAAATAATAAATAAATGTTAAAAAAAATGACTTAAAAACTGGTCATTTAAAAAATAATGTCAAATACTGTAAAATCATTTGCTAATGTAAGGCATCGATACACTAAATGTGACAAAGTTCCAACTAAACTGGCATGGTAAGGTCTAGATCCCTTCTTTTTATTCATGAAGTAAGACTTTATCCCATCCTGGGAGAACAAGAGGGACTGGTCAAGAGAGAAGGAGAAAAGATTGGGATTCCAGAAAGGAAGACTAAGAAAAATAGCAGGACAGAGGCTGAGAAAAATGTGGCCCCTTATGTGGGTCAAGCAGCTCATACAGGAGGATACTGGGAGGTACGACAGCAATGGCAGCTAAAAGGTCAGGTTGAGGCTGGGCTGTAGATGAACTTGACTGTCCACCAAAGCTTTTAGGAGTTCATTCTTTAGGTTAAAGAGAACAGGGACTGATTTAATATCCTGCTGCTCCCATTTACTGAGTATGACCTCTGTACTAAGGCCTTGATATTTTTAATTCCTACACCACCTCTGCAGGGCGTCTGTGATATTTTGGTCTTTAACTTGAGGCAATTGAAACTCAAAGAGTTTCAGTAGTCAGACGAAAGTTATCTAGCTAAGAAGTAGCAGAACGAGGATTTAACCTAAGGTCTGACAACTCCAAAGCCTATACACTTGTTGTAACATCTTACTTTCTGAGCCCTCCCCACTGCACAGTAGTAAAACTGATCTAGTATTTGTGTGTGGGGTCTAGTATTTGCAGTAGATGAGGGATGGGGTGGAAGATGTATATAGCAAAAAGGATTGAAAATGAAAAGACTACCTCTTGTTCTAGTAAAACAAAAAAACAAACAAACAAGAAAACCTAACCCCGAGGGTTGGGATAGCGTGCTGCAGATAAAAGGACTGCTTAGTACAAGAAGAGATAAGATTATCTACCACCCTGTTTGATGTTCACAATAACTCTTGGACATAGAAACTATTATGATTATTATCCATATTACAGATGAGGAAGGCAAAGCTGAGACAAGTTTAGTGGTCAAAGGCCACATAAATCTTAAGAGGCTGGGCACAGACACAACACAACTAATGTGTCTGCAGAAGGGGAGGAAGGAAAAACAACTGCAGTCAAGGTTCTAGTAGGGCCTGGAGATGCTGGGAGTGAGCAAATAAAGGCAATGAGCAACTCCAAGTCTAGGCTATGGTCTGAAGCTCGGGAGACCAGAAGTGTGTTATCTTACAAAAAACAAAAACAAAGCGAAAAAACAAGGAGGAAGCCCTTAGTTGGACATAATGTCCAAAAATGTTCATAGTTGCTTTCAAAGACAAGAATTTGACCAATGTAGTAAAAACTACCACAGGGACATCAAGAAGGAAAAAGGAATAAAGGCTATTGGATATAAACAGTAGGTCATCGGTGACCCTCAAGAGAACAATTCTGAAAAGACAGGAAGGAAGAATGGGGTTTGTAGTGGGTTAAGGGGTAAGGGAATTGGTGGGGAGGCAGTGGGGACTGAGAAGAAGGGCTTGTCTTGCAGTGCAGACAAACAGAGAAATAAGCATGGCTTCGGGACACAGAGCCAGAGTCAAAGAAAGGTAATCTCTTTCTAAGGACAAAGGAATCTCGAGTACATTTTAGGTAGTTTTTATTACGGTACTGTTTTCTGTTTGTCTTTCTACTGCCAAGAGGGTATACACTCCTTTAATTGGGGAGAAATATACAGCAACAGTGACCAGGGAGGCAAGCAAGAGAAGGGCCATGGTCTCCTCTGCAACTCTGCAGAAACCAAGGCACAGAGAAGTACGGGACCTGCTTAAAATCGCCGTGTGCAAGCAGTGCACCTGACCATGGAACTCTCAGCTTTCACCTGTACCTCTTCCCCAGACACAAAGGTCTTGACCTTGGAAAGGAAGGGCACAGCTTCCTCTGTCATGGAAAAGGAGGAGAGAATGACTCAAAGCGAGAGATGCTTTGAGGATGTAAGGAGAAGGTGAACACAGAGGAGGAAGGGGAACCAAGAGGAACAAGAAGCATTGAGCAAATGAAAACCAAGTGTGGATTCCTGCTCAGGAAGCAGATGAGCTAAAAAGAAAAGCTTTCAAAGTTTGTCAGCTCGCAAGTCTGCTATGTGTAAGTCCACAGAATGTAGAGATGGCTGCATCAGGTTGCTTTTACCGGATGCCTCTTAGCCCTTGTAAAATGCTGAATTCAGGAAAGAATGTCAAGAAACATTGAGACTGAAAAGATAAAAGGGTTTAGGGGACAGTGATAAACTTTTATTAAGCTGTGTACGGCTTTATAATCTCTCATTACATATTCAACAGTAACATAAAGGAGCATGTAAATGTTACCTTGTGCCCCTCCTCTCTCCCCACATCACCATCCCCGAGAGCTGGCCATTTATATTCACCAAACCAAGCATTAAATGCCACCAGCCTCCGCTTCAAGGAAAAGATCTTTCTTCTCCACATGTGTTATATATGACGCCATAAGGCAGAAAGTTTGTGAAAATGAGCTTTGGGAGCGGAATATCTTAAAACCATTGCTCTGAATGCCCACAGTGGCAGATCGCGGACTTCATCCAATATTTATTAAATAAGCATATTAAACATCGATGATCCAATAAAACCCATATTATGGAGCAAGAAGCAGACTTGCTCTCCTTCCTCCATTATTTCCCCTGCTCTGTGTGTGGCTTTTTATTGCAATTTTCCTTTTCCCTTCTTTGAAACAAAAGCGGAAGGAAGGCAGGCCCTTCTAATGTGGCCATTAGTGATTGGCCTTACCATAGAAAATTTAATTCTGAGTAGATGAGAATTTCTCTTAAATGTTTCTCTCCTTCGTACCTGTTTCCTCTTGCTATTTTTCCGACCGCTCATTTATGAAGCTCAGGCGAGTCCCATATTTTATGAGGTGTGTATTAAGATGGAGGGGATGTGATCCCGATCTTCCTGAAGTTCAAAGACCAACTGGGGAGAAATATTTGAATCAACAGTGACAGGAAGCCATGAGAGCTCCCCCACAGCCCAGGCATAAGCTCTGGGGACCCAGATGGCAGCATAGCATGGAGGCAAGGCAAAGGGCCTTGTCATGATAAGCAGGGGTTTCGGGCAGGTAACTCCTAAACACCTGGCTTCATCCTCTGTAAACATGAGGACAACGTCTGCCTCCTGAGCTGTTGTGAGCACTATGTAAGATAACTCCTATAAAGTGCTCGGCACAGGGAGTGTATTCGGTACATGTTTGTGAAGAAGTCCGCTGCCCGGGGAGGTCAGGGAAGGGTGTGTGGAGGTGACATTTGACGGGCATCTTGAAGGAAAACTGCACAGATTGTGGGGAGGGGCTGTAGGAACGTCCACTCCAGAACAGGCAACTGCATAGACCAAATCTGGAGGGGAAGGAAACCCCAGGACACAGAAGAGCCGCCAGCAGGTGAGCGAAACTAGATGAGAAGCCCGCACAAGGACAGCAGTGGGGATGAGGCTGCAAGGGGCTGAGAGCACAGTGTACCAGAGATGGTCGATGTTTTCCTGCGGTTAATGAGAAGCTATTGAAGGGTGTCTGTGCTAACGGCCCAGGAATTATAACAGGTTGCCTCAAGGAAGGACACCACCACTGACAATCCCCTTCCCTGCTGTGTCCGAGGCCTGTGGCTCTCAGGTTATTTCTTGCCTTACACAGAACTCCTAACAAGCCAACCATGGTCTGAACACATTACAGTCATTCAATCTTTAATGCCACGGACCAGCTGCTGCTCAAATTATTTCTCTCTCTGAAAGAGGGATTTATGCCCAGAGGTCTTTTCTTTTTCATTCTTCTTCTTCTTCTTTTTTTTTTTTTTCGTTAGCAAAGATGGGGCCAAATACAGCAGGTGATATCTAAACACAGGAGCGGGTGAAGAATCAAAAGGTGAGTTGACTGACTTTATTAATAGGGAGTGCTGGTCCTTGACTTGTAAAATCAATCCATGCATGAGTGTGTGGAGGACCGACTGTGTATGGAGCATTTGGCTAGGCTCAGTGGGGACACGGGAGCTACACACTGGAGTCCTGCCCTCAGGCCCCTAGCTGGGAAGGCAAGACAAAAAGTGGAGAGCACAGAAGGACACAGGATTCAAAGCCACCTTGACAACAAAATCAAAGTCATTACTTGGGCACAGGTTCTAAGAACTCACTGCTAGGAAGAAGGGGATGTCTCAGGGGCAGGACATCCCTAGGAACCCTGGTGAAAAAGTTGAGTTGAAGTGAGCCTTGGAAAAGGGGATACCTTCAGTGACGGAAGGGGGGCACATTTCACTCTTATTCCTAGACTTGGTGATATAACTGTTCACAGTCAAGCCATAGAAGGCAGGTGAGAGCTGACTTGGACAGATCAACTTTTTGTTTTGCCAAAGAAAGAACCTTTTATTAAACATATAAAAACCTCTCCTTTACTACCACCATCATTTCAAAAAGGTGAGACTATTTTAACAAGCGCAATGAAAAGAAAACCAGCCCCAAATAAAGGGCACCTAGTAATCATCTATGGCTGTGTTACCCATTACTACAAGTTTAGTGGCTGAAGTCAACACCCATTTATTATCTCACGATTCTCGAAGTTCAAAATCCAGGCACAGAACTGGGTTCACTTTCCAGGGTCTCACAAGTCTGGGACTAAGTTGGGCTGTGTCCCTTTCTGAGATTCAGATAATTTTCAACTCAGGTGGTTGTGGGGGAAGTCAGCATTTTGTAGCTATAGAATGGAGGTTACTGATGTCTTGCTTTCTAACTGCTGGGGACTACTCTCGGGTCTTGGAAGCTACGTTAGTTCTTTGCCATGTGGTCCCTTCCTGTACCCCCTCACACCTCCAGTCTCTGACCTCCATACTTCAATTTAAAGGTGCCTTTGAGGGGCGCTTGGGTGGCTCAGTTGGTTAAGCGTCCGACTTCAGCTCAGGTCACGATCTCACGATTCGTGGATTTGAGCCCCGCTTAGGGCTCTGTGATGACAGCTCAGAGCCTAAAGCCTGCTTTGGATTCTGTGTCTCCATCTCTCTCTGCCCTCCCCTGTATTCATTCATTCATTCATTCATTCATTCATTCATTCATTCTCTCTCTCTCTCCCCAAAATGAATAAACATTAAAAAAGATTAAGAAAATCAAGGTGCCCTTGAGAATGGGTCAGGCCCACCCAGATAATGTCCCTTTTGATCAACTCAGAGCCAGATGATTAGCAACCCACCTTACCTCTGCAAATTCCCTTAGATGGTGGAACATAACACGTTTATAGCGGGGAGAGCTCATCATATACTATAAGTTCTTCCCTCACTGAAACAGAGGAAATTACATAGGGCATGCATAGAGGGTGAAGATTTGGGGGGATGTCTTGGATTTCTACCAGCATGCATTTTTTTCCCAAAAAGGAAGCAGCACATATTTATATCAAGATATTATACAGGATATCTTTAAAAGTTCTTTTTTTTTTAAGTTGATTTATTTTTGAGGGGGAGAGAGAGTGCATGTGTGTGCAAGTGGGGGAAGGGCAGAGAAAGAGAGAAGGAAAGAGTGAATCCTAAGCAAGTTCTGCATTGTCAGAGCAGAGCCCAATGCAGGGCTCGATCTCAGGAACTGTGAGATCATGACCTGAGCCGAAATCAAGAGTTGGACACTCAATCAACTGAGCCAATCAGGCGCCCCAGGATATCTTCAAAAATTCTTAACTGAAGAAAAATAATCAGTGTTGCATAGCTCCATTTTTACATGTACAAAAGAAAAATGTATAAAATCTACCACTACCCTCAGAGAGAGGATGCAGATGGAAAAGCCCTTTCTTTGAGTTGGAAGCTGGAGAAATTGAGCTGCTCTGAATGACATGGGGAGTGGCAGAGAGGGACAATATGAGAGGAAAGAGGTAAAATTCAGGAGGGAGAGGTTAGAAAAGAGACCTTGGGTGTGCCAGGGGAGAAAGGCAGAGGAACAGGGGCAAACCCCAGTGTGATTTGGAGGGGACGAACTGACTTAGTAGGGAAGATAGAGTTGATGCAAACATCAAGGTCTTTGCTACAGAAGATGTCCTCACTCTGGCTCCCGTATGAAATCTTTAGTAGCATCTGAATTCCTCTCTAATGTTCTCTGTGTGACTGGAATTTCCCTGAAAGATGCAAAGAAGTGTTAAGTTGTGCATCAGAGAGGGATGGTGTGGAAAAAACAGAGAACTCATATGAAGACAACAACACTGCTCACATGCACACACATACACACACACGGAAGGAAGCCGAAGGCAATAGAAGCAACATTCTTAATGGTATTTGTGCTCAATTTTGAATACTTTGGGAAAATGAGAGATGGCAGGACATCTTAAACTCTTCTCCTATAGGTGCCTTTCTATCTTCTCCCCAAAGATCTGGAAGAAAAAAATTATCCACAGACCAGAAGTTTTAGCACAAGGACCACAGCTGAACATCAAGGGCTAGTGCTCAATCCTTACAGAGCAGGAAGGGATTCGTGGGAGTGACCTACTTGAGGATCATAGCTCTAGATATGGACTCAAAGACACAGGAGCCAGAAAGTCAAATCCAAGTCTTTTGCAGCCAAGTGAACATCCAGCAAAAGGCTTTGGAAACACACCTTCCTCTATCATGATGCATTTCCTTACAACCAGCTCCAAAGGGAGTTTGTTATAATCATTTCAGGGAGTCAGAAGATACAGAAAATTGTGGGGGTTAATGACCTGCCCGGGGCTGCTGCTCAATATGGGGCAAAGCTGAGCTGAGAACTCCCCAGTGCCTATGCCCCAGGCCTTTGCTCAACCTTAACAGAGTTAGAGTTCTCTAAAATCATCAGCTTTTTCTCTGGAGCATGGTGATAGGATCATGGAAGATGGTACCAAGATGGAACAACTGTGATTCACAGGGACACATTAGAGGCCACCTGACCTTGGGTTTAAAATCTTGTCTTGATTTCTTATACTGGAGGCAAAAATGCAGCATTGTAGCTTTTCTTTACCGGGGCAATGGACTGAAGAATGATCAGGGGAAAGCATGGTGAGGGGCTTACTTCCTTGAACAAGTAAACATAGAATGACCATATAACCCAGTAATTCCACATCCAGGTATTTACTCAAAGGAACGCAAAGCAGGGGTCAGGAGAGAGACTTGTATACAAATGTTCACAGCAACATTGTCTACAATAGCCAATAGGTGGAGAGGACTCCTGTCTACTGAGGGATGAATGGATAAACTAAATTTGGTAAATGCCCAACAGTGGAATATGAGTCAGCCTTAAAAAGGATGCAACTTTGGATGCATGCAATGACATCGATAAACCTTGAAGATATTAGGCTTTGTGAAATAAGCCACTCACAAAAGGGCAAATACTACATCATCCTACTTTATGCGAGGTTCCTAGAGTAGTCAAATTTACAGAGACAGAAAGTAGAATGGTGGTTTGCCAGGGGCTGGGAGAGGGAGAAATAGGGAGTTATTGTTAAATGGGAATAGAGCTTCAGTTTGGGAGAATGGAGTGCCGGAGATGGGTGGTGATGATGGTTGCACAAGAGTGCAGATCAACTTAATGCCACTTGGACATTGTACAATTGGAATTGGGTTAAAATGGCACATTTTATGTTGTGTGTATTTTGCCACAATTTTTTTAGAGGGAGAAAAGAAGACCATGACTGCTTATTCCTGTGTACATCTCCACTAATCATAAGGCCTGTGATGACAGGGGCCACAATGTTTTGCTTCTGATATTCCCAGTACCTTGCACAGGACCACACAAAGTAAGTTCTAGATAAATGTTTAAGATTCCTTTTTAATGTTTGTTTGTTTGTTTGTTTATGAGAGATAGGGTGCAAGTGGGGGAAGAGCAGAAATAGAGGAAGACACAGAATCCAAAGAAGGCTCCAGACTCTGAGCTGTCAGCACAGAGCCCCACGTGGGGCTCGAACTCATGAATCAGGAGATCATGACCTGAGCTAACGTCGGATGCTTAACCTTAAGACTGAGCCACCCAGACACCCCGATATTTGTTAAGTGAGTAAACCAACCCCGGCCACTCTTCTGGAGTGGCACCACTGGTGGCTTCCTCTGTCACAGTACCTTGCTTTGTGACAAGTCAGTCATTGTCTCTTAGCTCTATTTGTAGCTCACCCTCTCTAGACTAGGCAGCTCTCTGTAGCTGGACTAAAAGAGCTTTGCTCAGCTTTCCTGCCTTTTGGTCTGTTGACCAATAAGAGAATAAGACTGAATAGGACAGACTCTACCAAATAGGACATCTAGACTAGGAAGAACTTCTAGCAATAGTGTACAAGACAACATCTTGTCATAGTCAAGCATTTTAATGAAACCCAATGGATTCCAGGCTACCTGGTCATCAGCAACAACTGGAGAGCTTATGGAAACTACATATTCTCTGGTAGCACCCTTTCAATATCTGATTTAGTAGGTCTAGAATGGGCCCTGGGAATCTGAGTGTTTGTTTATTTGCTTAAGCTCCTGTGAAAATACATTTGGAAATCTCTGCTCTAATTACTTCATGCGTCTGTCTTGCTTCCCAAATGATAAGACCTTGCCCATGAGGGCAAGAAATATGCCTTCTACGTTTTGTGTGTCACCCAGAACATCTAGGAAATTAACAAGTGCCAAGCTGCGTGATTAATAATATCCCTAAAAGCATAAAACTGCGCCCAGGACTGGGCTATCCTACAGTCGCTGCTGTCCTTCCAAACACTTCCCTAAACCTAAAGACCCAGATGCAGCTCTTCATTCTAACACAGCAAAACATATAAATTGAAGTATCAATACACATAAATCTATTGCCTTTTGGAACAATACCAGCAAGAGTTGATTATTCCTTTAGGTCCTCATCTGTTCTTTCAAATACTTGGAATTCAGCAGACTTATGGATATCACATTTCAAGTCACAGGAGAGTCCAAGAGGCAAAAAGCTGCATGCTGTCAGGGCCAAGCAATGTGTGTTTAAACTAGAACAGCTGCAGATACAAAGCATCAGGGTTGCTTGAAACAATAATAAAGTCAACGATTTGAGTTATAAACAGTGCTTTCCCAGGCAATATAGCATTGTGATCAACCCCACTTTATAACTAGGAGGAGTAGGTGATTTTTTTTATACTCCACCCAAAGAGTATGTCACTATTTTGGAATGAGGTCTAAATTCTACCAGCAGCAACACGTTATTTGTGCTTTAGATCGTTTTCTGCCTACATGTCCTTTTTATAATGTGCATGCATTAATTTATAATTCATTGACACGTAAGTATGAACTAGGTCAGCATATCCTAAAGTTAGCCAGAGTTCTTGATTTAAGGAGCCCTTTAGTTGTATAGTTTGGGAATTGGTGAAAACTGTATCTTTTCTCCAAGAGTCAAAAATGCACTTGTACAGTCGTTCTGAAAATGTGGCCACTGGACAAAACATACCAACCTCGCTTGAAAACTTGGTAACAGTGCAAATTTTCAGGCCCATCCCCAGCCTAGGGAATCAGAAACTCTGGAGGTAGAGTCCCTGATCTGTTAAAACACAGGTGAGTCTGATGCTCAGTGAAGTTTGACAACCACTGTATTAACACATTAATGGTATAACAAGGCCTGAGGCAGTGAAACCTGCTTATTTTAAGCAGCATTACTCAAACATATTTGCCTCCACACCTCTTTTTTACGTAACAGCTATCGATTTCCACGGAATCTGTGGTGGACAAGATATACATTAAAAACTGCTATGCAAGTCTATGGAAAAGCAAAATATATTCACTGCACAATTGGCAACATAAAATGTTAAGAAAAAAAATATTTATTGTGTTATACTATGTGCCAGACCCCAGGAACACTATGAGAGATTTGACACACGTGATCCCTTCCTCCCCAGGATATATGGACTAGTAGCGAAGACGGATAAACAATGAACATATGGAAATATTATATATGAAGTGCACACTGTGCAGAACGATGTGAAGTGCATTAAGAGGGCCAATGGATGGTTCAGCATGACTTTGGTCATTAAAGTTGCTCTGCAAGCCATTCTCGTCATTCTCTTGTCCACACTGCCTAGGCCATGGTGACTAAGGCACCTGTCTACAGCAGGTATAATCAGACTACTTGTAGCATGTTCCAAGTATAAGGGCTTTAGAAAGTCATGGTCATCAACAAGACTGGCACTATGGTCTGGATGTTTGTGTCCCCACCCCCTATATTCTTATGTTGAAATTCTAATTCCTAAAGGTGATGGTATTATAGTAAGTAAGGCTTCTGGGCAGAGCTGGTATCATGAGGTTGGAGCCCTCATCAATGAGATTAGTGACCTACACAAGATTCCACAGAGATCCCTCACCCCTTCCACCATGTGAGGGAAGTAGCAAAACTTTGGCAGTATGCATCCCAGAAGTTTTTTATTGGACACTGAATCGGTCAGCACCAAGATCCTGAACTTCCCAGCCTCTAGTACAGTGAGAAATAAACTTCTATTGTTTATAAGCCCCATAAACTGTGGTATTCTGTTATAGCAACCCCAACAGACCACCAATGCTGGCCAGCAAAGCTACAGCACACAGGCTCACAGACAGGCTTGTCTTCTCTTAGGCTGCTGTTTCTCACTGGGTCCTCTGAACCTCCAAAGTCACGCCTCTGGTTTGGTGGGCCTGCTGCTTAGAATGTAGCTGAGGTATGGGGGGAAACTGGTAAAAGACAGTGACATCGCAGTAGGCACTCAACAAATACCTGCGTTTTACAGTTCAGCAAACCCTCTGTGTCAAGCTTATTCTGATCTCTATATTAGTAAGGGGAGGCTAACTTAAATTAGTATCAAAAGCTCAAATGTAATAGGAAATATCCAATAGAACTTTCTGAAGTTACGGACATTTTCTATGTGTTGTCTGATAGGACAGCCACGCAGCTATCAAACATAGGAAATGTGGCTACTATGACCAAGGAACTGGAGCTTGTTCTTTTATTTTTTTTTTAACTTTATTTATTTTGAGAGAGAGAGAGGCAGGGAGGGGCAGAGATAGAGAATCCAAAGCAGGCTTTGCACTGTCAGTGCAGAACCCAATGTGGGGCTCCAACTCACAAACTAAGAGATCACGACCTGAGTCAAAACCAAGAGACGGACGCTTAACTGACTGAGCCACCCAGGTGCCCTGAGGAACTAGGGTTTTAATTATAATTACTTTGAACAGCCTTATGTAGCTCTCCCATTTAGACAACATGCGAGAAGTATATGACCCAGACTAATGAGGGCTCCACTATACTCAATATAGAACATTCAATCCTAGTTACAGAATATTAGAATTAGGTAAAAACTTCATTCAACTGTCAATCAGATGTTCAGGCAGTTCATGCTAGAACGTTCCCTGTGACACCCTTTCCAGTTATAAACAGGACTTTCCTGAAGAACCTGCAGGGGGGCCGGCCCCACCCCCATTCCTCACTCCAGACTTTCTATTTCTCTTTCACTTCAAGTCGAATATAACTGCCCCTTCTCTTAGAGCCTGTCTGGATGGTGGCATTAATCTCATTAACATTTGCACCTGACCCTCCCCAGTTTCCTGCATACAGAGCTGCACATTAAATTAAGGACTTCAATGTCTAGGCAGAAGGAACGACCAAGAGAAGAACTTCAAGTAGGGCCTTGGGGGAGATATTTATCTAACAGGTAGGACTAGCTCTTAAATTTCCTGGAACATTTGTAAAAAGGGGTTAAAAAGTTTGAATGTTGGCTCAAAACGGTAAGGGCATTATGTTAATAAATCCTTCCTGGGCCAGCCTCCAGAGAGATTCCAAACCATTTCTCAATAGGTAAGATAAAGGAGAGCAACAGATCTCTTTGCCCAGAAATGCATCCAAGGTGTGCCCGCCCTTGGTTGGGAGCTTACAGAAATCACTTCACCCTATTTTACTGGAACTCAACATTTAAGGTGACAGCCACTTTCCTGGCAATAATTTATGTACTACTTTAGGGAGAGTTCTGTATTGCTGGTTAACTTATCTTGTATTCTGGGTCTTGTCTGTGGAGACTTTAAGCTGCTAGTGAAGGCAGGGAGTTCATTCTACATGTGTGAATCCCTCAGCCACTTAGCTCTATGGCTGGTAAGCCACAGCACATAGTGAACTTACACCTGTTCAGTTGGGTCAACAGGGTCACTAAGCTATTCTGGTCAATGCGGGTTCCAGTCCCGGATGTGTGGCCTTAGGCAAATCACTTTCCTTCTCTGAACTTTGTCATTATCTTCTAAAAGAGACTTCAGGAAACTACCAGCTGTAGGCCAAATCATCTTTTCTATAGGCCAAACTATCTTTCTGGTCTGTTTTTATACAGTTTATCAGCTAACAATGATTTTTATATTTTTTAAAGATTTATAAAAACAAGAATATGCAACTGAAACCAAGTGTGGGCCCCAGAGCCTAAAAGTGTTACTATCTGGCTTTTTATAGAAAAAGTTGGCCAACCTCTGCACTAAAATGAAGACAGTAAAGTAGAAAAAAAATGTTTTTCTTCTATTACACTTTATTTTTTTCCCCCACCATCTTATGAAAACCGTATCTCTGAAGAATTTACAGGGACTCCAAGCAGTGAATATATAACACAATGGCAAGCCACTGAGGTTGGTGCATGAGTGGAAACTCGACCAATACCCCTTCCTTTAGGGCAAACCCCTGAGGCTTCTGTTGTACAGTCTGAAAGCCTCAGGCCAGAGTGATCCATAAAATCCCGTTTTGGCCTAACCATACTCTGTTTCAGGGAGTCTGTACAGTTAGCAGTTAGTGCTTAAGCTTAGGAGTCAGGATATTCAGGCTGAGTCCCGGAGTTATCTCTTATTACCTTGGTAAGTCACTTAACCTTTCCAAATCTCAGTTACCTAAAGTGGGAGTCATGATAGGAACGCTTTATTGTGGTAAAGTTTACATGGGAATAGTGCATGAGAAGGCTGGCAACATGCTAATGTATCAATGGAAACTCATTATTGTTGTGATAATCCACTCCTGTCTCCTGCACATGCCTGCCTTTTGAAACAGTCCCAATTAATACTGTTCAGAGGTCAAAAAGCCCCACATGGGAAAGTACCTCCACCACGCCCCACACCAGGGAACACGCAATACCTGTTATCCAATCACTACTGTTGGCAAAGGGCTCTGCATCTCACAGATGAGAAGCCCAACAAGGGCATGAAATATCTTCTCTTGAGTGTCTGCATCACCTGGCTTACCCGAGCCCAAAGCCCTCCAGATACCCTCTGCACGGCAGCAATAATAACGCACAAAAAACGGCATATATAAATAAAAGATTTTGCTGCTAATGAGAGGCAACCCAGCAGTTTTCCCACCACTTCCGTGACAAGTTAATGAGCTCTACAATTGCAGTCGAAATATTTTTGTTATTTTCATGATTTTCTTGGCTTCTTTCCCAAGGAATGAATCACTTCTACAGCACTGGGGAGAAGCTGAGAAATCGCAGACATGACTGAATGACATGATAGTGCATTCTCTTCACCCATGCCCAATCTCTGTGCAGGAAATTGAATCGTTCCAGGGGAAAATGGCTTGCTCTGGTAGGGAAGGTGTGGAAGCCTAGATCCTTCAGGGCTCTGGCGTCATGGGAAGTGTTCCGTCGACCACGGAGGTTGATTTCAGTTCTTTTGAGATTCTCCAGTTCCAGGTGAAGCACCAGGAATATACTTGAGGTCCTGTGGCTGTGCCAAAATTAAACTCCCGGTGTCATGGTGTCACTGGGTTGACAGGAAATAGCTGCTCTGGTGGGCCAACTAAGTTTATGACTGAGAAGGCAGACTCCTGTGATCAAGTTTTGAAACAAGAAATTCTACCTGAGGAGACTCCAGAGATCATCCTGTTCATCTCCTCATGTTGGGAATGAGAAAGCTGTAAACTCACAGGTTTTGGAGGTAGACACACAATGTATTTGAAATTCCGCACCTTGTTACCAAATCGCCTAACCTTTTTACAATTCTCTTCTTCTCTGCAAATGTTACAGTACCTTCTTCACAGGGTTAGTAACAGGATTAAAGATACAGTGTAGCACAGGACTTGGTACATATGAACCACAGAGGGAATACAACTTTGACCCACAACTGCAGCAAGCTGCCCAGAAAACCAACCTCTTGATTACAATAAACTCAGGAGGCCAGCCTGCTATAGGTTGGATGCACAGGGAGTCAGATTCCTGTCTCCAGTGACAATGCAGGAGGTTAGACAATAACTTCTTTAAATTTTTTTTTTAACGTTTATTTATTTTTTAACGTTTATTGTCTCCAGTGACAATGCAGGAGGTTAGACAATAACTTCTTTAAATTTTTTTTTTAACGTTTATTTATTTTTGAGAGAGAGAGAGAGAGAGAGAGAGAATGAACGGGGGAGGGTCAGAGAGAGGGAGACACAGAATCTGAAACAGGCTCCAGGCTCTGAGCTGTCAGCACAGAGCCCAATGCGGGGCTCGAACTCATGGACCACAAGATCACGACCTGAGCCGAAGTCGGCTGCTTAACCGACTGAGCCACCCAGGCGCCCTGACAATAACTTCTTTAACAATCAGCTCCACATGGCCAGAACTTAATTAATAACTGACAGCTTCCCTAATTCTGTCCCTGCTCCCAACTGAGATCAAATCAGAGAAAACCCAATATACTCCCCTAACCAATCACATAAATACCCTGCATCTAGTTAGCCTGCCTACAATCTGCCCATGCCAACAGCCTGGAATCTGGGTTCACCTGAAGTTTCCTACTCCTCTGTCTGCCTATGAGTCTTCGCCAAAAGACAAGTCACGGTGGCTGTTTCCCTTGCTGTAGCCAGCTCTGAATAGATAGACTTTGCTTGTTCCCATTTAGTTGGTCTTCCTTTACTTCCACAATGCACATGCGTACCTACCCCACACATTGTTTGCATAACCATACACATTACCATATAGTGAATCAAGAAAAGTCTTGAAAATCAGCGTGGTGCTTTTCAATTTGCTGATGTACCATCACAAAGGAAGTAATGACCATAGAATCACTACTCAAGCTTGTTCTATCCAGTAAGAATTCTAAAAAGGCTCTAAGTTTGTATAGTGTTTAATCTTCTGTGAGTTTACCCAACTGTTCCCTCATTCATTCATTGACTTTATGAATGGAACAGAGACACAGTCAACTTCTCCGTTAAGAACATTAAGAGCCAGGCGAAGGGCCCACAACATTTTGAGAGGCTCACAAAAAATGGTTTCATTTCTTATAAAATCAGAAGGAAAAAAACCCCAAACTTTTAGGTGGAAAAAAAATAATTTATACATACTCTAAGTATCTCAGATTTTATACCACAGTGCTGTAAAATATAATTTTAATACATTTTTGTGGAGGAAAGGGCCAATAAAAGCAAAAATGTATAGAGTCTTCAAAAGTCATGTTGCAGCCCTGGTGAGAAAAAATAACATTTGCCCTTTTTGTGGATGAATAAATCAATGGTCAGCTATCACTTACCTATATCAGCATCTCCACCCACCCGTGATCTCTATTCTATATTTTGGTAAGTCTCAGATTGGTCTTCTGTCTATTTTCTGGTGCACTGATCCTCTTAATTCATCCTTTCTGCAGCTGTCAAACATAATGTGTTCAAAACACAGGAGAGAGCATTACCCAACTTGTAGAAAAATCACTTAAAAACTTTGCTGGCACCCCACGTTCAGGATCACAATATGATTCTAATTTATAGTCTGTTTTACCCACTTCTGCCACCCACAGAAGTTCCCCATCCTTGATCTAGGCATGACTATGCCACACCTGCCCAGGTGTTCCTCCACCTGCTGAGAGCCGGTGCATTCTGCTCACATCTGGCTTTACATATCACATTCTCAATGAACTTCTCTCAGGTGTCCCATCTGAGATGTTCCTTTGTCTCACTCCCAAACCACCATGAGATCAAAATTAACTGTAATTAGTTAGATATACATCTGTCTTAGAATATGGCCCTGTTGAGGGCAGGAATGAGATCTTATCCCTATCTTTTTATTTAATGTTTATTTATTTTTGAGAGAGAGAGAGAGAGAGAGAGAGAGAGAGAGAGAGAGAGAGAGGAAGGGAGGGAGGAAGGGAGGGAGGGAGGGAGGGGAGAGGGGCAGAGAGAGAGGCAGACACAGAATCTGAAGCAGGCTCCAGGCTCTGAGCGGTCAGCACAGGGGCCCGATGCAGGGCTCGAACCCACGAACCATGCATGAGACCATGACCTGAGCTGAAGTTGAATGCTTAACCAACTGAGCCACCCAAGCGCCGCTTATCCCTGTCTTTCATTGATGCCCGGAACTGACATTTATTAAACAACATCCCCGGAATGTAAAACTCACCAGTAGCAAAGTTGGTATTAGAAGCTAAGTCACCAGTCTCCTAGTTTTGCCTTCCAGTTCATCATACAACATCTTAACACTAGCCAGTCAGACCAGGGAGGCGGACAGGTGCTCCAGACATCAAGCACTGAAGTACAACAGTGTAGTGCTAACGAATATTTAAAAAACAGGCTCACCAGGAAAAGACTAAAGAACAACAAAAAACAACTCCTTTGATTTACAGTGTCTGCCAATTTTCCCTTGTGTAAATAGTCCCATCATGGCCAATTTCAAGCTATCAACCATCAACATGACTTCACTGAACACGGAATTAGGGAGAGATGCACAGGGGCATACCATTATGTAGTATTTCCATTTTGTAAATGCCATAGCCTAAATAACCACAGAATCTAGTAAAAATAATTAAGAAGTGATGATTTTTGAGTACCCATTACCTTTATTTCAATTAATTTAACTGTATATTTATAAAGAACTTAATTTTAATAATGGGTTAGTAACTAGCTCCACTTGAAAATTTCTGAGAATGTAACAATCTGCTCCTATGAGTCAGTACAAGCTGTCTCATCTGCACCACAGGCAGCATGGAGTTTTTTCAGATGTAGCCTAAAGGAGCGCCAAAGACAAACACCCATAGTATTCGAGGGTTTAGATCTACCCTATGACCCAGCAATAGCACTGCTAGGAATTTACCCAAGGGATACAGGAGTGCTGATGCATAGGGGCACTTGTACCCCAATATTTATAGCGGCATTTTCAACAATAGCCAAATTATGGAAAGAGCTTAAGTGCCCATCAACTGATGAATGGACAAAGAAGATGTGGTTTTTATATACAACGGAATACCATTTGGCAATGAGAAAGAATGAAATCCTTCCATTTGCAGCAATGTGGATGGAACTTGAGGGTATTATGCTAAGTGAAAAAAGTTAGGCAGAGAAAGACAGATACCATATGTTTTCACTTATACCTGGATCTGGAGACACTTAACAGAAGACCATGGGGGAGGGGAAGGGGGAAAAATGTTACAGAGAGGGAGGGAGGCAAACCATAAGAGACTCTTAAATACTGAGAACAAACTGAGGGTTGATGGGGGGTGGGGGAGAGGGGAAAGTGGATGATGGGCACTGAGGAAGGCACCTGGTGGGAGGAGCACTGGGTGTTGTATGGAAACCAATTTGCCAATAAATTATATTTAATATTAAAAATAGATCAATAATATAATAAAGGCACCGCTTAGATTCTATTTCATTTATTCAGGTAGATCTTCTCTGTCCCTTTCCTGGGCTTTTCTAGGACATGCTTCTGTTTTATTATATGTGTTCCATGCTTACCTATCCCCAGCATACCACAGACTCTGTGAGGTAGAAGGCCCTGTCTATTCTTCACCGCTTTATTTCTGGTGTCAGGACCTCAATAAACATTTGTTGAATATGTGGATGAGTAAACATGTGAGAATCTTATTGCCACTTGATTTTTTATACTGACATGATAAGTATAAAGTGATAAGTATAAAGTATAAAGTGATGCTATAAGACGGATGTCAAGTGACTCAGGGTTTCAAACAGGAACCACGAAAGGGAAAGTCTTTACTTAGTGTGACCTAATGTTGCTTACATTTAAGAAAACCCCAAGACAACACTGAGTATATGTGTGCTAAAAGGACCAAGGCTGCAAATAGGGGTAACCTGCTACGCTTTCTTGAGCGGTTTATACTAAGTGCTAGATATCAACTATGAAGTAAAAGGCAGAACAGCAGATAATAACACACAAACTAAAGTAATATTGCACAAAACACTATTTTTGTCCCCAATTTAAGAAAGAAGTGTCATCAAAGAAGAACATGTAAGACTTGGATTTTTAAAAATGTTTTGCCCTGTATAATTTCAAAATAAATGATAACGGTAACTGTGTGTGTGTGTGTGTGTGTGTGTGTGTGTGTGTGTGTATCCTATCTGTGTGTATAAAATTCCTATGTTCCAGGAACCATTAATTCCTTTAGTCATATGACAACTCTCTAATGTATGCACTGTTATTATTATAAGAAAACTGAGACACTAGGAATTTAAGTAACTTGCCCAAGGTCACATAGTTAGAAAGTAATGGCAGTCTGGCTCCAGAGTCTCTGCCCTTCATCATTATGCTATACTACAGCTGACAAAACAAACAATGTCCAGAATGTCCAAATGTCCTTGGAGTTTTATCTTTCTGGAGTTAGTCCCAATTGTCATAAGCAAGAGTTTTAATCTTAGGAGATCTCTAGGGTAGGCATCTGATCTCTGGATGAGAGGAGGGACCACCCTAGTTTGGGGACACATAAATGTCTCCCCTACCAGTAGAAAGAGGATCAGGAATTCCTACTAGCTGCCTAGATTTGGGCAAGCTCTTCAGTGTATCATTTCAAATGGAGATATGTCTTACAGAAGGAAGAATTTGCTAAGCCTCTGTTTGTCCCCCCAGATTAGGTAGCCAAGAGAAGGCCCATGGTAGTAAGACACAAGAAAAGCTGATCTTTGTGGAGGCTTGGGGAGAGGAAGCTTCAGAAATTTGTGCTTTTCAAATATGTCAGCATTTGTGTGCCTTTGTGGGAGGGTGGTGGGAACGTGCAAGCATTGTGACAGGCTCATGCTAGATAAGAACTGTGCCTTCCTTCCTCTCTGAGCCCCGTTACAGAGTCAAATCAACACTTCAGGTATGTATATGTGAGGACAGTTCAGTAGATGTGCACATAGCATCGCTGTTTGTTTGTTTGTTTGTTTGTTTGTTTGTTTTTACAAGGCTAGCATTGGGACCATCTGGTTTCAAGTAGTTTATATTTCAAAATATTATCTGTATTATGTTTTCACTTCCAGAAATGTTTAGGGAATTACTTAAAATACAAATGGGTCTCCATCATTCATTTTTCAGCTGCTAAAAGTAAGAGATTAATAAAATCATGGAAGGATACCAAGATTGAGAGTGAGGAAAATTTACAAGTTATATTTATTTTGTTAAGAAAAAACCAAGCTTTGCTGGAGGAGGAGGAATTGGTCTAATTATCTGATCCAAGCCCCTAGCTGTATTTTAATGTAGTCCATGTGTGGATTCTGGCATAATATGGTCTTCAGGCTGCCAAATCCAAAATCAATTTGTAGAAGAAACAGCAATCAGTCATTAATTGATTTCTGATTCCATTTAGCTTTAAATTAAAGGACACCTCTATGTCCTTGCAAATAAAATAATAATCAGTGATTGGGCACATCTGATAGCAATTTGATTGCTGTCCATATCGGACTACTGGGCTTGCCAACGACTGCCATTTGCCTGGCACCTGCTCACTCAATGAACCTGCCTTCCACATTTAACCCATCGACTGTCTTTCTGTTAATGATCCAGAGTCCATGACACAAACAGAAGTATTCAAGGAAACTATCACCAGGAGCCTTTTAAAAACAGCAGTACAAGCAGACGGTTCTTGTACTCCCATCCTGAATTTCTCAATAGCCACCTCAACTTTCCTTCATGCAAGTGTTTCTTTTTAATATGTATTTTTTTTACTTTATTGTTTTAATTTAAATCAAAGTTAGTTAACATATAGTGTAATAATGGTTTCAGGAGGGCTAACAGACATGAAAAGATGCTCAACATCACTCACCATCAGGGAAATACAAATCACACAATTGTTTCTAATGGTAATTCAGAATTACAGGTTGGCGGTTCTGACAACCAAAAATTGGTTCTTCGCAGACTCAGAATGTAAAATCCAACTTACATAGCTCTTCTGGCTAAGGAATCCATCAATATCCACTGATCCTGAAAAGATAACTTAGCCCAACTTCATACCTATTGAGTTTTATTTAGAGTCTTTCTTTTTCTTCTCCCTCTGTTCTTCTAAGAAAAGTTAGAATGGAAAGAGCAGAGCAAAAGAATTGTAGTTAAAGGAATGTTTGCTTTCCGAGGTATCACAAGTGATGAGGTCAGTTTTAGACTGTAATGTGAATGTGAGCAATGGATAACTAACATCCTCCACCACTTTGTGTATTTTTTACTTCATGCCAAAGACAATGCTCATGTCTCCTTCAATATGTACGTTCTCCTAAATGAGGAAGTTGTTCTTGGGATTGTTTGGAGGTACCTTTTTTCTTATTGAAAATACATTTTCCTTCCAGCGTTTCAGAAAGTTATTTAGAGACCATACTCTAGGCCAAATAATAATTCTGTTTTTATAAAGTAATGCCAGGCTTCAACATCTATTTTTAATCTGCTAAGACAGAGTTAGCAAGGAATATTTTATCTTCAGTTGGGCCCTGTTAGTCCTTCAACTCAGCTTATAGGTGCAATACATCATGCCTGGAGGCCCTCTGGTATTATATAACCTCCCATGCATAACGTGAATTAGCAAGGAAATGACATATTTATATAGCAATTAAAAATATGTTTAGCATTCCCTGAGGTGCCACCCCTCCCAATTATTTAAGCTAAAAGCACATTAATCATCCTGCAGGGTGTAGTACAATAGAGACAGCAGTTGTTTCTGTATGCAGTGTTTAATACCGCACACGGAAACGTAATCTGAATTTTCACAACCTTGACATGTCACCATACATTGATTATACGTACACTTAAACACAGCATGCTCTTTTTTAAACAGCACCATTTGGAGCTGTCACATACCCAAAGCGTGAGGCTCTGGGCTTTCATGTTAACCCGCTTCACGATAAGACCATTTATTACTGAGCATGAACAAGAAGCAGAGGGGAATCGAGCTCATTCCCATAAGTCTCCTTGATTTGAAAGTCAATGTTAGGCATTCTCAGATGCTGTAAGATCCCAGAATCTGTTAGGTATTCTGGAATGTTTATTCCTGAGTGTTCATAAGTGACATTACTTAAAATTAAAACAAAAATATTTATTTTTGAGGAAGAGAGAGAGAGAGCAAGCAAGCAGGGGAGGGTCAGAGAGAGAGGGAGACACAGAATCCAAAGCAGGCTCCAGGCTCTGAGCTTTCAGCAAACAGCCTGACACGGGACTCGAACCACGAACCACAAGATCATGGCCTGAGCTGAAGTCAGACGCTTAACTGACGGAGCCACCCAGGTGCCCTATAAATGCATTACTTTAAAAGCACAATTTTAATTGCTGTGTACACCCCTCAAATACAATAAAAACGAGAAACAATGGATAAACATACATGAACTTGGTTGACCATTCTGACATAATTTGGGGTGCACTAAAGTTTTTGAAATCCTAGGATGAGCCTCAGATGTTTTTCACTGATCCTGAAGTAATGACCATCAAACACGGAGCAACCAGCCTTCTTTCACGGGAGCACCCCGCCCCTCCACGATCTGGAACACTCTCAATATCAGTCGTGAAGGCGCCCTGAACAGCTCATCATCAGCCAGGTATCACCAATATCTGTATGGGGCTTTGTGTTTCAGAAACCATTTCTACATACTTCATTTCATTTAGGCAGATAACAACATTCTGAGGAGGTACTATGACCACTGGTTGGCAATTGAGACACTGAATTTCCTGAATTTTATCTGACTTTTTAAACAATGCACATTTTAAAAGTCACAACCTCAGATGTTTATACGTAAATCCATCAAACGTGATAATGTGGGTGATGATTGTAACATTTGGTCACATGTGTTACATTTTCACTGTGTGCCATGTACTATCTGTATTAAATTTTTAACTACATTAACTCAGTAATCCTCACCGCTCCATGTTATGGATAGGGAAATCTAGACTCAAGAGGAAGGGGGCTTGCCCTGTGTCACACAGTCAGAAGCCAGAAGGTAACACCTGACAGTCTGGCTATAGAGTCCCCACTCTGCTTTACCATCCACAGTGCATGGTCCCCCAGATCATACTGCTCCCTGACCACTGGATTTAGCAATGAGGACTTAAAGAATATTCATGAATCATAAACTAAGGGAGGTCAAATAACGGTAGTATCACTAACATGCATGAGGAGGTTTCCTGACCAATTTTATACCTAATAGAAGAAAAAAAAAATATGTTAGTCATCATTTCCTGCTAGAAGGCCATCTGGCTCTAAACAATCGGAGTTCACACTCTGACTCTAATTAGCTCTATGTTCCTGGGCAAATCACTTACTCTCCCTAATTCTTCAGTTTTCCTCACTCATACCTTAGTGACAGGGATGGAAAAGACCCATGGGGTAGTTCAGGCAACCTTATGAGATCATGGATAGAAGTCACTTATCAGAGTGCCTAGAGATTGCCAAGTACTCAACAGATGGGGATGTCTATAGTTTTGTTTTCTTTTTAATTTGAGGATCCATCCAACTCCATCACATTGACTTATAAAGCTCTAGTTCCATGCTCAGGTCTTCCAGCATCCTGAAAGACACAGTTCACCTCCATTGCCACCTGACATTCATTGGTCAAAGTCCCTTCATTTCTGGCAGGCCAACATACGCTCTTACCTCCTCCAGAGAGTACCCACAAGGCACTGACCCTTTCTCTCCTCTTGCTCTGATATTCCCACACACTTTTCTGAATCACTCTTTCAGACGTCAACCCAAATATATTGTGAAAACAATAATAATGATTGTCCAACTTAAAGTAACTCCCCCTACCCCCACTGATTTCAGTTTTGACTTTAAGTGTAGCACCCTTGTGAAGAACTATATGAGTTCTTAGTCTCTCCTTTCTCACCTCACTTCCCGATTCGCTTTATTCTCCCTTACTCCTAGGCTCGAGACTGCCCAAACTTGAGACTCACTTGGGGTGCTAGCAGAAAGGGTTGTTAGGTGATGGGTATTGAGGAGAGCACCTTTTGGGAGGAGCACTGGGTGTTGCATGGAAACCAATTTGACAATAAATTTCATATTAAAAAAAATAAAAAAATAAAGAGACATTTGGAAGGCAAAAAAAAATGGTTGTTTAGGGGGTCCTTGTTTCAAAAACTCCCACTGGCCAACATGTGACAGGGCGTCACATTGCCTACTGCCCAGATTGAAGCTGAGACACATTTAGGGGTGAGCCAATCCACTCATTTTGCAGGTAGAGAAAATGGAGCTCAACAAGCAAGGTGCTTTGCCCAGGGTCATAGGACTGGCTACTAGGCAGGCTGGAATTAGACCTCAGGTCTGTGAATTCCTGGGTTACTGCTCTTTCCATTGCAGGCCACTATCTGAGCACAGATCCCTGACTACCCAGACTTTTGAGTAAGCTTCTGGTATTTTCAACAGTCTACCACATCGGGCTGGATCCCCGAATCTTCCCACGATGCACCAGAAGGCATTCAGCCTGCCCAGAGCTACAGTGTGCTTTCTTTCCCTGCCTCGCCTACCTGCTGTCTCCAAACCCTGACTCCTCCCACCGCACCTGAAAACTGCAGCTCCACATTTGGGCCACTGGTTTTCAACACCTACAAGTCTGCACTCAAGTATGACTTGTTGTCCAGGCCAGGCCCCTTCTCTCATCACCCAAGGCCTAGAGTGACTATCAGAGTTTGCACATAAATATGGTATAGCTTGTACTCACATAGCCTTATATTCAAGAACATTATCCTAGAATCTAGAATTCTTAGCATCTACCACATCACATCTGATGTCATTGACTGTAACAGTGGAGGGGAAAGAAAACAACTGGGCATTTTGTTAATTGCATTTATTAAGGGATCCTTTTTAGTGTTCTCCTCTATAGGTAAAACTCTGAGGATTTTATTGTTTCTTGGCATTTAACTTTTCTGAAAAAAATTGTGTGTTTATTCAGTTATTAAACACATGTTTCCCGTTCTATCTTCCTGCCTAGAACAGTGTCAGGCACACAAGAGATGCTCAATAAACAGGACAGATAAGGTTCTTAGTCTCATAGAATTCTTCTTCTGATAGGAACAGGCCAAGTCACCAAACAGTTTTGTAAAGTGTGAGAAAGGCTTTAATCGGAAACATCTATGATGCTTTAGGAGCTTACAGGAGAGACATCTAACTTAGATTTAAGGGGTCAAGAAAGTTCCAAGAACTTCCTGGAAGTAGGGATTTCTATGCTAACAGCTAGTGGAAGCATACAAGCTAGGGAAGTAAAGAAAATTTCAATTAAACCAGCATTATCAGAAGAGAGACGATATACTCAAAGCCTTGCAAGTAATGAAGAACCTGGTCCATTTGAGTACTGGAAGTATCTATACCCCTTGGCCCTTCTTCTTTGGCTCTTACTAAGGTCTATTGCATATGCACATATTTAACTTATATTCTGATCCAAATAATCCAACCTCAGCCACTAAATGTATACACAGACATGCATGTAAAATATGTAGCCATACATGCTGTAAACATCCATGCACTCCAGAACGAGCAAGAGAGATTAAGAGATTTGATATTCAGTCCCCACATCTTTCTCACACATGCTGACTCTCTTGCCACATTCATACAAATCTGGCATTTTACAATACATTTTTAAAAAATATATGATTACCCCCCAACTCCTCGCCAAACACAAGTCAATGACTGTATCTGGCATCTGGTGCTTAATCTGAGGAACCATGATCTGTTCCATCACTGGCAGAATAAACGGCTGTTTCAGACCTCTGGAGAGGTGACATACATGTCACCTAATATTTCTAATGTGAAGCAAAAGTCCCAGGGCCACGAGCACATCCATGTTTTGCATTATAGGCCCTGGATCAACCTCTCTTTAGACCCCAGTGAAAAGTTCCCTTCTAAAGATGTGAGAATCAAGGTCACTAAGAGGAACAGTGAGTTGTCCAAGCCCATGCCAGATCAGGGGCAGCACAGCTCCAGGAATCTTATCCTTCCAGGAAATACCCCTTTGTCCAAGCATCCTATTCTTATAGATGAATTTCGGAGGCAAGCACAGAAGATCTTGGCCCAAGCTTCGTGATAGGATCATAGTTACCCTTTCAGACTCCATGCCTTCTTTTTTCCTAAAATACCAGTCTTTGGAATCAGGTGGCATTCATGAATGTTTATCCTCTAACAGCCTACCTAACAAAATGGCTGGTGGGCTTGTAACCTACAGGAAAGAGCTTGGTAGTTGCTGAGAATGTAATCAATTACACTAAATATAGCTATTCACCATGATGTGAGTGCCTGGAATGCCCTTATCAACTAGATGAAAAGGTAATGATGTTTTCCTCTTAAAACTGCGCCACCATCTTTGAAAGTCCACACAATTTCTTATGTGAATCACCAGTTCCAGCAGCCTCGAGTAAGAGGAGAGAAACTTTTCTGTTTACATGTTTCAGTGAGCAGACTTTGGCAAGTTAGCAAACTAAACATGAGTGCCAATATATCCTCAACTGGATTTAGAAAACGTTGTATTCCTACTGCTATTATTACAAGTAAAACTGAGCGTTCCTAATTGTTATTGCTTCTCGTTTTAGCCCCCCCCCCCCCCCCCCCGGCCTCCACTGCAGCTCTTGAAAATAATTTTTAGGTTTTAGGCTTTGAGTAACAACCAACTGGCATTTGAATGAAATGAGACAGAATCACTTCATAAAATTCAACCCCGATTTGCTAGTGAATCAAGACACAAGAGTGATCTTCCCATTATTCTATTAGACCCAGCCCTCACCCTCTTCTTGGTGTTCATGTTTGTATATTCCCTTGATAGGCATCTTGTTTCTGACACACAACAACATGAGTGAGCAAGTCTCTGAAGGCTGCAAAACAATGTTGCCAGTCTGTAGCCAGCTTCTTTTGGCAGAGGAACCGTTGACCCAGGACATGGAAATACGCCAGATGAATATCTGAGAGGCACTAATTAAACATCTGGAGAGTGACCAGTGAGCGCCGTGTGGCCCAAGAGCATGGGATTTGGAACAAGACACCTCAGTTCGATTCCTGCCCCCACTATCATCGCTTGTGTAATTTAACATTCCTGACCCTTTGGTTTAACAGCTATAAAGTAAGGATGAAGACCATACATACTTTAACTTGTTGTGGGACCAGAAGGAGATGATATAAAAATAGTATTTACCATAGTAATAAAAAGAGATGCATTGAGCGCTTACAATGTGCTAAGCGTTGTACACAGATTATATCATGCAGTCCTCGCGACAACCTTAGGAAGAATCCACTCTTACAATTCCATTTTGTGGATAAGCAAACTAAGGCACAGAGAGTAACAGCCAGAATCAGAGGCTGGCTTGGGGGGAGATGGGATCCATTCCTGAGCAGACTGCCTCTAGAGCCACACTCACAACTATTAACTGCACTCCCTCACTGTTAAGTACCAAACTTTCTACGGGTCCCCTTCAGCCTTCAAATGCTATGATCCTATGACTTCTATAGCAAAGTGTGCCTTTTAACACAGACACAGAAGACCTAGCTAGTTGTGGCACAGAGCGGCACAAAACGTTAAGATACCTTTCGATCCTAAATAAACATATGCGTTTTTACGTGAAGGCCCGTATCTGTCCGAGCAAGCACCACACTCAGGTGGGAACCTAATGCTTCTGGGAAAATTGTAATGAAAACATTTCCACCGTGGCCCTGTGCCCAGACACCCAAGCCACCTGAGCTACTGAAACGGTACCTCAAACTCCAGTGTTACTGCGACCCCAGAACAGCATAGTGCTCCTACTGGACTTACAAGACAGAGAGCCCACCATAGCCCTTATCTTTGCTTTGTCCTCACATGGCTCCTCAAATTTTAAGATTGAGATGAAAACCATGAGCAGTCTATATACAATTTCAGCCTCTGCTACACACTTTCTCTACGCTAATTCCTCTGTTTCACTCAGAAACCTTGTGAGGGGCGCCTGGGTGGCTCAGTCACTTGGGCGTCCAACTTCGGCTCAGGTTATGATATCCTGGTTCATGGGCTTAAGCCCCACATCGGGATTTGAGCTGACAGCATGGAGCCTGCTTCGGATTCTCTTTCTTTCTCTCTGCCCTCCCTGGCTTGTACTCTCTCTTTCTCTCTCAAAAATAAATAATAAACATTAAAAAATCTTGTGAGATTCGTACTCTTCTCCCCATTTTACAGATAAGGAAACTGAAGTCCATAGATGTTTAAAGATATATTTAATAACATGACTAGGAAGCAGCAGAAATGGAATTTAACCCACATCCATCTTAACGGCTAAGCCATATTCTAAATGTCTTCTTCTCAAATGTTAGCACGACTAAACACACAAAAAATAAACCTTCTAGGCTTATAAATCATAATGCTTCATCGACGTTATCTGGCAAGGTTTTGTTTGGACGAGGAGTGCCTGAAGAGCACACTTCTCTGGCTTTTGTAAATTCAGCCCTGTCAACCACTTCTGCTATATGTTGGAAGAAGAAGGTTGTGTTTACATTTTTTATTTTTATTTTTTTTTTTTAATTTTTTTTTTTCAACGTTTTTTATTTATTTTTGGGACAGAGAGAGACAGAGCATGAACGGGGGAGGGGCAGAGAGAGAGGGAGACACAGAATCGGAAACAGGCTCCAGGCTCCGAGCCATCAGCCCAGAGCCTGACGCGGGGCTCGAACTCACGGACCGCGAGATCGTGACCTGGCTGAAGTCGGACGCTCAACCGACTGCGCCACCCAGGCGCCCCTGTGTTTACATTTTTTAAATAAGAAAAATAAATAGAAAATACAGCAGCAATCAAATTAGGGTTCTCTAAGATATGGTTACGTAGGAGAGCATTTTTGATGTCTGAATTTGACTTTGGTAAAGTCTGCACAGTACATTAACTTCTTCATTACTGTAGCAGTTCTCTTTGAGACCCAGAGGGAACAGAGATGTGCCCACAGGACCCTGAAAGGAGAGTTGAAAGCAGATGTCTGCCATGTAATTTCTACTGAGAACAGAAAATTAAAGGGTAGGGTTTAAGACCCAACCACTAAAAGCTTTAGGGAACACACAAGACCATAAATGTGGCTCCCAGAATGGGCTCTAGACCTGGATGAGCCCACACTTTGGAACTGTTTGCTTTTGTTCAAACACGGGGAAATCATTTTAAACAACAGATGCATTAAGACTAAAAACAGCTCTTTCAATGGACCATTTGTCATCTGTACTCAGGTTTTTCTTTTTTCTCTTTATCTAAGATAATGTTCTCAACTCTTCTGGAGAAACTTGCAAAGTAAAGGAATGGGTGTCATGTTGGATTGCTCTTTTCTTCCTCACAAGCAGCATCCTACCCAAGCCACACATCCTGCCAAAAATATCTCCCCAAAAATATCTTCCTCCCTACCTCGCCTCATCCTGGCTCACATCACTATTATTGCACACCTGGATTATTGTAATAGCCTTCTACCTCAGCTCTGTCTCTCCCCTGCCCTTCTGCAGTGCCTTCTTACCACGGCAGTCATAGCCATGCCAGTAAATTAAAAAATCTGGCCATCGTTCTTCTGCTTAAGAAGTGGCTCAGAAGTAAACTTTCAGAATAAAAACTCCTACCTTCTTCTGATTTACAGATACTCCATTATTTGGCCCCTGCTGACCCTCTGATCTTATCCCTATTATCCTATCTGTCATCACACCCTGTGCCTCAGCCACACAGTAAAACACTCCTCTTTGCTTCTTGAGCATGCTATCCACACCTTACCACAAGATCTTTGCACATGCTGGTTCCTCTGATGGAATGCTCTTTGCCCAGATATCTGCCTGCTTAACTTCTTCACTTCTTGGAGATCGTTACTCAAAATCACCTATATGAGGTTTTTCTGGACTAGCTACATGATAATTCCATCACTCCAGTGACATTCTCCAACCTTCATCTAGGAGTTCTTTTTTTCCTCCTTAGCAATTATCAATATCAAAAATACTATGTATTTCTTTACATCTTGCTTACTGTCAGATACCATATTAGAATGCAAGCTATATTCAGGGAAGTGTCGTTTTTATTTCTTTTACATCTTTGGAACCTAGAATAGTGTGTGACACATGATAATTACTCTTAGTGATTAATTGTTAAAAGAGTAACTAAAACATAATTAATGTGTATGTTTGGGGACAAATAAGTAAGCAAATGGAATAGAAGTAGATGCAACTACTTGGTACAAAGTAGACACTCAGTGATTTAAAAGATTAAAAACATGGATGAATCATAACATGGGGTAGTATCTGGGATGGTGACATTACAGGTGACTGTATTTTATTCTTTAGGATTAACTATATCACTCATTTATACATGATAAATTTTTACAATTATATTTCACTCATATAGGACTTTAGTTAACAAAATGTTTCCATATACCACATCTTGTTTTCATCTCTGGGTGGTACACCAAATAGGATTATACTGCCTTTTACATGTGAAGACCTAAAGCGGAGAGAAAATAAACTGATTATCCATGAACTCACAGCTAGTAAGTGACAAGGATAGAAAAATCGGAAGGCATTTATTCTTTTGTTTATGTAAAGTGACTGAAAAATGACAGGAAAAGTCTTTGTTTTGTTTTAAGTATGCTTCTATCAAAATTTCAACACACTAGGAGCTCGATGCTGATAATAAGTTAGAGGCATCTAGACTTGAGCCTACACTTGAGGATTTATATAATGCTGGGCAGAAAAATGAAAAAAAAATACTTTAAATGATGGTAAAATATGCATAAAAAAGTCAAGACGGTAAGTTTTATGTTATGCGTACAGATCAGTGGCATTAAGTACATGGACACTCTTACGCAAACATCCCCACCGTCTATCCCCACAACCCTTTTCATCTTGCAAAAGTGAAACTCTATACCCATTAAAAAATAACTGTTCATTCCCCCTTCCCCATAACCTCTGGCAACCACAATTCTACTTTCTTTCTCTTACGAATCTGACTACATACCTTATTTAAGTGAATCAGATTTGTCTTTTCGTGACCAGCTTATGGCACTTAGCACATCTTCAAGGTTTATCCCCATAGCAACATATGTCAGAACTGCTTTCCTTCCTAAGGCTGAATGATATTCTATGGTATGTATATACAACCCTTTGCTTATCTATTTATCTGTGGATGGGCAGTTGGGCTTGGTCCCAGCCTTAGGCTACGGCAGATAAAGCTGCCTTCAACACCAGTGTACAAATATCTATTTGAGGTTCCTGTCTTCCCTCTTCTTGGGTATATCCCTAGAAGGGGAATTATGGGATCACATGGAAATTAAAAGCTTATTTTTATAACAAAGATTGACGATAACTGATAGACATCATTGCTAGCGAGTGGCTGCTTAAGCCTACACTTCACTGGACCTGAACACACGAACAAGCCAGTGCACACCGTTTCCATCCCAAAGTGCATTGCTGGCTTTATTTTAACCAAGAACAGCCACTCACATAGCCCATCATCTACTGAATGTCTTCCATTCACTGGGCTTGGTGGTGACCTTGCTTTCATCATAGGGCTTGCCATCAACTGGGAAGTCAGGCAGATATTGCACAAATCATAACAAATCATCACTTTATGACTGTGATACATGCTTCAGTGAGAAAACACAGTGTGTTGTGAGAACATCAGGACGGAGATAAAGGAGACTTCTGCAAGAATCAGGGTAAGTTTTATCATGCAAAGGGGAGTTGAGCACCCATGAAATATCACATTTATTTTGCAGAGTAAACAACTGGTGTTGAGCATCATTAAATTACTCCCTCCAAATTTCAGAACCATACTCTGAAGATTCAGAATAATGTTGGCAATATTCAGATGCTCATCAGATGAATTAATTAGACTAATTAGCCTAAAGTTTAATTAAATAGTAGCTATTAAGTTCATTATCCCCATAACACTGATTTATTTTTTAAAGTAGTGGTTTGGGATTTTACATATAATTATTTTCCTCCATAATGTTGTATTTTCTATTTCAGTGATATATATATGTATTTATATATATAATTTATATTATTATATATAATATATATATATATTATATATATATATATATTATATATAATAGGAAACTGTTGGATAAGTGAGCTCTATCTTACTTTCTTTTTGCCATTATTTTTCAGTGATAATCTGTTTTGGTTCTCTTCTGTTACGAGGCCAGTATAGGACTAAAGTAGAACTGGGAGATTTAAAAGCCAAACGTTACCTACTTTTCACCATCACCTGTCACGAAGAGGAAATTATTTAAACATCAAAAAAACACTATTTTTATAAAACTATTTTAACCCAGAGCACCTTGGGACACTGATAATTCCTTAATAAACTAGGAGAATGTTTCAAGTTCAATAAATCCCTTCTCCTGAAAGTATTAATTTCCTCAAAAAAAGTATGATTCGGGTTAAAAATATTTAAAAAAATCACAAAAATGCTTTATTAAGAATCCCCCCCCCAAATAAATCTAACACACAGAAACCATTTTATTCTATTCCAATCAGTTATGCTGGGACTCAGTGACTCCATTTGTAAAATGAGGGTATTTATTACCTGCGCGGGTGATCTCAAGAGAGTCTGTGCAAGAATCAAATGAGAGGACATGAGATTAACACAAAACGACTAAATTAAACTTGTGAATGCCAAATACACATATGCCAAATACAGGTTTCTAGAGACAGCTAGTTTTTCACCAAAGATTTATATTCACCTTTCTTATTCTGGAGTTGCTTCCTGAAAGCAGTGCCCTGCCAGGAATAAGAACCCTCCCCAGCCTTCTCCCACCAGTCATGACCCTGGGGCCATGAATCCTTGTCTGAGGAATGTGCCTGTAAATGATAGGGGCCAGTCCCTTGCAAATTTCCCTCAGAATTCTTTATAGCTTCCTTTGCGCTGGCTGGGTGTAGCACCCAAGGTGATTTTGGGAGCCACTGCAATAAAAAATGACAAAACCACCTTCCGTCTGGGTTCATGAGTGAATGTGAGGAGCAGAGCCCTCACCCCCGTCTCTGCCACTGTATTCTAGGTGAGTGAGAAACTATCTGTTTTGTTAATCACTGATATGGGGTTTATCATCTGCTACAGTTTCTAGATTTTGACTCATACAGTAAGACACTGGTGTGAAGTCATAGATCTTATTGCATGACTATTGCATTTATAGGAAAAATGAATATTGTAAACATAAATCTTACATTTTTTTGTTATATTACAGTCATTTTCAATGTTTCAAAAGAAGGCTGACTAGCCCACAATTGAAAAAAACAATTAAAGAGAAAAGACTTTTTGAGGTGAAAAACATACTGTGAAAATAGGTAACAGCATTTCCCAAATTGAACGATATAGATAACCATCAGATGAATGGTCTGTGGTCACTAAGGGAAATTCTGGGATAAACAAATAACATCTCCTCACGGTATAAATATGTGAACACTCAGAGCCTATTATAAGCCCATGCATTCTGTAAATCTCCAAGGAGTGAACGAATGGAGGTGGGTAAGTACTGTTTAAAGTTTTCCCCAACTTTGAACTCAAAATCTTTACTTTCCATAGCATTTCCTGGAAGAAGCATTTCATGAAGCATGTCTTGGGAAATGCTGATGTAACACACAATCTTGAGATTATTATAGAAGAGCGGCCATCATGTTCTCTCTCAAGGTTTCTGAGTGTCTTTCTAAGGACCCAGGCGACATTACTAATGGTTTCGGAAGTTCTTAAAGAGGATGAAGGATCTTACTGGTTCAGTGGATGCAGTCTGAATATGAACTGTGGGTTAGATAATAGAATTGTAGCAATTGTAAGGGTCCTGAGGTTTGATTATCTTACTGTGTTTATGTAAGAAATGGGTTTTTTTTAGTATTTATTATTTTTTTTTAAGTTTTATTTATTTTGAGAGAGAGAGAGGGCATGAGTGGGGGGAGGGGTAGAGAAAGAGGAAGAGAGAGAGAATTCCAAGGAGGTTCCACACTCTCAGTGGAGATGTGAGGCCCGAACTCACTACCTGTGAGATCATGACCTGAGCTGAAATCAAGAGTCAGATGCTTACCAAATGAACCACCCAGGTGCCCTAAGAATGTTCTTGTTTCTTAGGAAATGTGCACGGAAATATTTAAGATCAAAGAGGCATGATATCTTCAACTTACTCTCAACCTATTGTTTTAAAGAAAGCACATATAGGGGGTGGAGAGAAATAGAGGGAGTGGAAAAGGAAGAGAGAAAGTAATATAAAGGGAGGGAGGAGAGGGGAAGGGACAGGAGCATTACATGAACATAGAGTAAAATGTAAGTACTCGGTGAATTTCAGTTAAACAACTTCAGGAGTTCCTCCATACTCTTGTCATTTTTCTATGCTTGGTATTTTACTTACACACACACACACACACACACACACACACACACACACTACTAGAAAAAGAAAGAGTGATGCCCTGTAGTTAGTGAATTCAATACTCAGTTTGGCTGTGTATCATTTCTAATATGTCATACATGGCTATTTAAAATTGCCTTTTTCAGAACTGAATGGCACCTGAATCTGTGAGTTTTGACTTAAAGTGGCTCTTATCTCTGGCTGAACTGGTGGTTGCTGTCCCTGGTTGGTGGGCGAAAAGTGAGTGTTGCTCTGTACTGTTTATTCATTTAGGAGGCTTCTGCTTTAAGAAACAATTCAAACTCTCTCTCTCTCTCTCTCTCTTTTTGCCTCTTTAGTGAGAATTGTAGCCTCTCATTTTTTTTTCCATCAATGAATAAGCCACGTGCTGAAAAATAAAGGTCATAGACAATTTGCTAGGTTTCTGTTGCTCCTGGAGGAAAAGAATTGGAAACTCAGTAGCTGCTGATCAAGGAAACTATTAATATTTTGCCAAGTCAAGCTGACTGGCAGTAATTACCCCACAGATTACTTTTGTGTTGTGCTGTAGTTGGCTATTTGTTACTTTTTCCACTGCAAGGAAGATCCAGGATGCCAGTTACTGTTTTCAAGCCAGACATGGATGGGCTCCTTCTGTAACTATCTGTGATACAGTTTCTGCATAAGTCAGCCCCTTAGAGTCAAAAATGTATTTGGGGGCAGCTGCGTGGCTCAGTCAGTTAAGCGTCTGACTTTGTCTCAGGTCATGATCTTAAGGTTCATGGGTTCCAGCCTGGTGTCGGGCTCTGTGCTGACAGCTCAGAGCCTGGAGCCTGCTTGGGATTCTGTGTCTCCCTCTCTCTCTGCCCCTCCCCCCCACTCATGTTCTGTCTCTGTTTCAAAAATAAATAAACATTTGAAAAATGTATTTAAGCTAGGAAGTGTTGTCAGTTACTTGAACACTGAGGTACCAATATGTACTTCTGCACTCTGAACACTTTCTTCCCTGCTTGGTCTTTGTTCCCTCTTTCTCTTGCATTCTTTCTTTCTCTCTCTCTCTGGTTTTCTCTCTCTCTTTCTCTTCCCTCATTGGATACCATTTTCATCATAGTTACTGCCTACCTCCAATAAAAATATCAGTTGATAGCACATCTCCTCTTCCAGTTTCTATCAAATTTTTCAAGTCCCCTTCTCAAAAAACATATCTTGAAAGAGAGGTAACTAAGCCTGGTGTCTGCTTCCTCACCAATGCAACACAGTGTGATTGGTCTTTCCATACCTATCCCTCCATGTTGATCACTGGATGATGTGTTGTTCTCAGCAGCCACAAACGCAACACAGACCCTAATAAAAAGGTCTATGAAAGGATGACACCTCTTGGCCTGAGTTAGTAACAGCCACCCCCTGCCCCCTGCCTCTGTGTCAGTGCCTCATTTTAATGTTTAAACAATTTTAAGGTTTCAGAAGGAAGTACCATTCTAATTACAACCACTATCCATTCACTTTCTCTCAGTGCTGTAATTCTGTGAATCTTAAACATTATTATAATCAGAGCTATGGCAATTTCTGGAAATTTAAGGAAGTTTTGCTCACTGTGGCATTCTTTAAAATTAGGTCTAATTTCTTCTGGATAATAAATGCTTTCACAGAGATGGAAAGAATCCTGGTGAATTTCCAAAGCAAAATGTGCAGTAGGCTCTTGTTAAACTAATTCTTAAATGGAGTGATTTTTCCAAATATAGGCTAGCCTTGGGCGGTCTTAATGCATTACTTACTTTTAAGTGATTAAAGGTAACTCCTACCAAATCAATAGAAGAGATACTAAAGAGGGAACAGTAAAACTGAAATTAGCATTAACTGAGGCTAGATATAAAAATAATATGAGATCATGTTTTTATTTAAAAGTCCAACGGAATTATTGGAGGTTAAAGAAAATGAAATGAGAAATTGGAGATGTAATTGGATTGGCAAGTGTCCTCCCTTACAGATCTCTTTTAGAGGAAATTATACTCTTCTCCTGTAAATTATCTAAAAGACATGAATGCTAACACCAACATAAATGAAACCTACTCCAATGTCTAGACAGCTAAATTATGATAGACTGTTAACTATTCAGTTAAACACCAAAAACCTCTAATGGTCAAGAATCCCTACTCTGTCTCTCTGGGATGATACAAAAGAAGATGCAAATCACTACATTTCTGGACATTTTATAAAATGTCATCTTCATTAGGGTATCTCAGGCTGATAACACGAGGGCAAAGGAGTGATACATGATTGGAATCTACAAAGACCTGAAGGGAATAGAAGAGGAACATAAATGCACAAGTGCTTTTAGCTTGAAAGAGACGTATTGAGAATGAACAAAATAAACTTTAACACCCAATCTGTAGCAAACCTAAGGGCTCCAGTACCATGACAAAATGCTGAACGCTGTTTTAAAAGCTTCAAGGTACTTAATTCATAGGAGGCAAGTTAAGTACCACAGTTCTGCAGTAACTAGCTAAAATAGCCCTTGGTCTCCCAAAGCATGCGTTTTTCTGGGTAAACTGTTACTCCCGCCTTCAAGGAATTCATATCTTGGTTGATGTATACACATCGTTGGCAAGAAATAAGCACAAAAGAGGCTACAAGTAAATGTGAACTGTGATGATCTATACTACTCTGATTTCTGAGCATCCCAAAGGGAAGAGGTAAGAGGCAACTGAAGGTGACTTCCCGGGGAAGTTAAATCAAAGGAGCCCTAATAGTGTGATGGGCTTAAGGTAGTTGGATATTACAGGTGAGAACAATAGTACAAGCTACCTATTACTGAAGACTGCAGACCATCTCCTCTCACTGCTTCAGGCACCAAAGGAAATTATACAACTCAAATAACAGATTAACACAGCATAAAGACACTACAAAAAGCCCATTATCCCACAGCTTTTGAACAGCCTTCAGTGATGCATTTCCTACATTTCACAACATTCTTTACTTTTGCTGTTTTCCATTAGAATTTCACACAATCAGCTAGCTCAAGTTCAACTAGGTCCTGGAAGAGAACACAGTTTCACCTCTGTCAATACACCTCAAGAGGCCCAACGTTGCCTCAACTGCCTTGAGACCTCTGCTGGTCATCATTAATAGTGTTTTATCTTCTAATTATTTCAAGAATGAAGGAAAACACAGGGCATTTTGATACTGATGGCACACTGACAGAGAAATAAAAGTGGCACTCATCCTATGGGAGCTTGAAACAATGAAAGCCAAAATTCAACATATGAAAGGTAGATTCCTGTCCTCTGTTAAAGACTGCAAGCTTCAGGCTCAAAGGTGTGGAGATTAGAAGAGCACCCCCACGGGATGGTGATCATGTCCCCAGAAGAGGAATGGGGGAGCGTCCCTTGGAGAGTTTGAAAAGTCCAGAGGACAGTTCCAAGGGTGACGTGATTAGAGATCCCTCCAAATTAGGCAGAAGAATTTCCTCTTTATACAGATGGCAATGGGGAACTGATGACCATTTTGAATGGGGGGAGCGACACACAAAAGCAGCATTTAGGAAGGATTAGTTGGGCAAGGCTGGGCCCGCAGGAGCTAGTAGGGGTTAGTTAGTAGCAGGCCTGAATTACAGGGGTAGCCATGAAGATGGAGAAGGCAGGCAAGAAGGAACAGGAAGAACATTCAAAAGGAGATTAGTTTCTCCAGTGCTATGGGAGATAAAATGCTGACTCAGAGTCAGCTTTACACACCTTGGGTTCTTGAGAAAGCTTGTGAGTGTGCAAGGGCGAAGTTTGCACTTTGAATCTCCCTACTTCCCTAATGGGACACTCTGACAACCAAGGCTATCACACTCCTGACACTGGGTGTCTCTCTTCTCTCCAGCTTCTAAGAAGGAAACTTAACTCATGCCACCCGTGTCCTAGACTTACTGGTTTTCTCCTTGCGACTTTCTGTAAGCATCATGTAAGGGACAGTGTTCCCTACATCCATCCCTACATAGTTTGTAAGGTACATACAAGCTCTGTGCCTTAATATAAAACAATCGTAAAGATTATTTTATCCCTCAATTTACAGTATAAAAAATGACTCCTAAAAATAAAAACCTCCCAGAATGAGTTAAAAAAAAATCTGGTTTTGTGGGATGCAAGCACCAGAGGACCAGCTGTTTGAGCTGCTCTCAATCCTGTTTAATCTCTAGACATAGCAATATAGGCATCCCACCCTATATTTGGCAGAAAGGTAAGAAAACGAACTGAACATATTTGTAGTTGCAGGTTTCCTAAATAAGGGAAAAACACTCTCAGGGACTAGAAGAGGGTAAAAATAGAAAGCTAAGCTGGTAACTAAATGTCATGAAAAAAATCATTGTTTTTTTCCCCCAGTACATGAATCATCTACTTGCTGGTGTGCAAGCAGGAAAGAGAAAAAAATACAGTAAATCCTCTATTGACCTCCCGCAGAATCTCAGGCATTAGAGTCCAATTACTTTGAAATGCACACTGCTTTGCCGACTATTTTAGTATTCCACATTCTCATCACTCTTGTTCTGTTGCCTCTCAAGATCTCCCCTCCCCATCTTTGTTTCTATGAATGCCATGAAGTGATCCCTTAAAAATTTTAATACATGCACACAAACATACATACATTAGCTTGCAACCGCTGCACTCACTCTTGGAATGTGGGTGTTTCAGCCTTACAGACTTCCTACTGACAATCCTATGCAGGTGACAAGAGGTTCCCATGTCAACATTTACTGGAAACTGATTTTCAGATATCATAACATCATAATAAATGAATCACATGCATGAATCATTCATCAGGCACCAGTGTGCAGAAAATAGTTCTATGCCCTTCACGAAACATGTGCAAACCCTCAAATCTCTAATACAGGCAGGTTCCATCACCTATCCGAGCCTCAGTTTCCTTATCTGTTACCTTGTGACAACAGGGTTTACTTCCCAGGCCCCTTGTGAGGTTGAAATGAGGTAAGTCTCATGCAGCTCCTAAGCGGGTTTGGCATACAAGAAATTTTCCACCCTCTTTGTTAGCAGCACACATCCCTCTTTTTAGAGAGGGGTCCTCAGTCCCACCACGGTCCTTCCCTCTCTCAGCCCGTGTCTTTCAGCAGCCTCTTTGCTTTTCCCGACATCACCAACCAGGGGTCTCCTGCTACAGAGCTGTGCCTTCTGAGTCTTGTCTCTAATAAATAATTATTCTCCCAAGGTCACTGAGCAAAATCTGCAATCTTAATCTTGGATGTTGATTTCTGGAGAGTGAGTGACCTTTAAGAAAGGCGCCCTCTGAGAGCACCTGACTCAAGCCATGAAATGCTGAATCATTAACAATTTAAAGCAGAAAAGAATTTAACCAAGTTAGACAACCTGTAATAGCTCTTGTGACTGGGGCCATTAGGACCATTTTGGTGTAGTTCAGGCCAAACTAATGACTGTGAAGAGAAGGCACCTGAAAACAAGTAGACTGATTCAGCTTTTCTATTTCCATTTTAAAACCCATTTGGAATTTCTCTGGTGTGTCTTCCTAGGTTGACATTTTTTTCCACATCAATCCATTCTAATTAGTCAAATAGTTTTTAACCTCCAAAGTCTACTAAAAAAATACCTTTACACACTGGCTGTCCTGAGTCTACAGAGCAGAAAAGCTAATGTTAGAAACAAAATTGAATTCTCCTTTTTCTCCCCCCCTCCCAGGTTACTATCCAATGCCTATACAGGCCAATAAGGCAAGCATAAAGGAGCAGTTGAACTGGGGTGATGTCACAGAGAGTGAAGGGCTGTGGCAGAAGGCACACCCTGTAAAGGCTTTTCATGTGAACAACAAGTGTCAACACCCTCAAGTCCCAATGACACGTTCTGCTAGGCAGTTGGGCCAACTACTGATCCACAACTCCTGATCTAATTCAAACCTTTCCATTCACAAACAGAAATTTAGCCTAGAGAACTCTAAGTGGATTGTCTTAGGCCACAGTAGACAGAGAGCTGCCAGTGGGATCCCATGCCTCCTGATCCAAAGCCCCCAATTTCATCTTCAATGTACTCCTGTATCCTGAGGTGACATGAGGAACTACAACACCATAAACCCAAGTCTCTATAGAGCATCAACTGTGTTCACGACTCAGTTCTAAGCCCTGGGGTGGATAAAGAAATTATCAGTTTATAGCCCTTGTCCTGAAGACAGTAATAATCTGTTACTTCTTCTGTTAAGTCTAAATCCTCTCTCTCACACGCACAGGCGCCCACAAACACAGATCTTAGAGCTGAAAGGAATTTCAGGGACTTATCCAGTTCACCCCCTGCCTTCAAGGAGATAAAGTATTAGATGCCATTTAAACAATAAAGTTACAAAGGCCCTGGGAAAATGAGAAATTTACCATAACAAAGAAGCTAGCCTTTTTGCTCTTTAGGATAGAGGTTTACCCTGGAAGAGACATTCCAAACCATAAGATAAAAAAATAAAAAAATATACATATGCGCTAACGCATACGGTACAGACTATGTATACTGAAGACAGTGAAGAGAAGTTCCTGGATGCTGGTCAGTGGTCAGTAAAAGCTGCAACAGCTCTTAGTACATCCCAGGAAGCTCCTTATTTAAGGGGGAAAAAAAGTGGTTAAAGTGCCCAAGAACTACAAACACTGGTTTCGCCATTCGGGTAAAGATTCCACAGCATTTCTGAAGGTCAGACTTAGGTAAGTCATGCTATTTATCCCTGGCACAATGCTCATGCTGTGTCAAGAAGCCTGCATGGCATCACCAGAAACAACTTTATTTACAACAGCAACCAGAGCAGGGTGGATCAATCACTCTGGGATTAGTTGGGACCAATCACCAGGGCTGGCGCTTACCATGATCCAGTGGGGACCTACCATATTGTATCAGGTGTGGTGGAGGAATGTCTAAGTGTCCTTGTCAAAGATCTAGGACATTCCGCATGTTCACATATGTCAGGAAGCTACATGACTGCTTCCATGTTACAATTAACAAATAATTAAACTGAGTCTTTTAAATTAATCGGAATTCCCTTCATGCTTGTTTGTCCATTTAGAGCTGTCTGTTGCCTTCGAGTTACAATTTCTTCCTCCTCTGCCCTCAGGTTTAAAAGACATTCATTCTTAAGGTTTTCTTCTTCTCTTTTTTTTTTAATATTCTTTTGTTTACTTAAGTTTTACCTACTATCAAAGTGAAGACAGAAATCATAGATTTTTATTGCTCATATATAATACACAGAATTTTGCCCAAATTTTCATCTTTGTGCCCCTATAACTGCACCTCTGGTTTCCTCTTTTTGGTCTTCGTGGATGTAATCTGGCATCTTGGATATTGGTTTTTAGACTATTTAACATATTGCACCTCTTCTTATCTTATAGCTGTATTTCATAATTTTTAGCAAGTGTTTAGAATGTTTTATAATTTTAGCAAATCTTTCATATACACACAGTTCCAAAGCTTACCCAGCAGCCATTTTATATCATAAGTCTCTCACTAGGGTTCTTAATTTGTGGAAGTTTTTCACTTGGCTGGAGCAAACAGGGAAGGGAAGGTGTGTCTGGTGAGGCTTAGAACACGTGAGAAGGCATCTCCGTTGTCCTCTCAGAAGGCAGACAACTTCTCTGACCATAACATTCAGGTGATTCACTTTTCCCTTCCAATCTTCATTCCTCTAAAGAAGAACTCTCTAATCAACATAACTTCAGTTCTTTTGTAAGACTTTTCTGTTTTCACACTGGAAACATATTTTGCTCAGTGTTACTGAGGGGGTTTGGTTGTCTTTTCACATATTTCATGTGGCTCTCTATGTAATCTTTCAGTAAATCCAGCTCAGGAAAATTCGATTATGTCTTTGAAGTGTTAGTCTCAGGTCTAGTCTTTTCCTCAGGAATTTCTATAGTTCTTAGAAATTTCTATAACTCAGTCTCTATCCACCATCGTAATCATCTTACTTTCTCCTGCTTTATCACTTGGCTTCCTTATTCATTTCCGTGAAAGCACTCAATTTTATTCTTTACTTGGCTGATTTACTTTTACTCAGTATGAAATCTGTGCTGATGCTGAAGTGGGTTTTAATTCTGTGACTGCCTTTTTAGTTCCCTCGCAATGTTTCCTATGTCATTTCCCTTGAGTCCATGACCTTTTTGTCAGCCTGACCTGTCTTTACGGATTTCCATTCTTCTGCCGTGGAGAAGTCACAATGACCTTTCCCTGATCCACCACTCCCCACCCCCACCCCCCTAAATCTTTCTTCTGATTTGTAAAGTAAATCATTTTTAGAAGTGTGTTTTTTTTCTCCCCATCTTCAGGATGATGCTTGTGTTCCTTACTCTAGAGTTTTCTCCAAAGGCTCTATATTGCCTCTATTGATGCAAAGAGAAAAGAGCTCTGTGGACGCACTGCTCCTGGATGCTCACTGTCCCCATGGGTTGAATGCCCTTCTCACATCGCCGTTTAGCTCTTCCTCCAGGCGTTGGGAAGGCACTTATCTTTCATACTCTGAACAGATGAAATTCACGAAGGACATTTTCCAGTTTGCATGGCTACTCATGTCTCCTTGTACCTTCTCTTGCTTCAGGAGCTTTGTACATGGAAATGTACCTCTCAAGATACAGATGTCTTGGCTCTGTCCTACTTCTGGCTGCTGTCGTTTTGGGATTGTAGCCTCTCACTAGCTTGTGTATGTATATATGTGTGTGTGTGTGTATATATATATATATATGTGTGTGTGTGTATGCATGTATGTGTGTGTACATATGTACATGTACTTGTGCTCGTATATCTATATCTATAGATAGATATATGCATATATTAAGTAAGTGTGCATAGGTATATATACACATGTGTGAGTGTTTATTCTCTGCAGGGGAAGAAAACAGAAAAGCACACTGACTCCAAAACAGCACCCACAAAGAACAGAGGGGGACATTTTTGTCTTCTCTGTTTCTGCTGATAATGGATTTCACATCCAAGGCACAGATATGGGTCCAAATGGAAAGCATCTCCTTTCTGGTGAGGAGAGGAATCCTGTCTTTACAATGGCCTAACAGTATCTTTAACTGTGTCCTTTAAGGCAGTTTCATAAACCTTGAAGATTCCTGACAATCCCTCCAAGAGTTTGGTAAGAGACTACTGCCATTCCTAGCTTTTGATGATAGAATAATTCCTCATTCTCTGTTTTATCTTCTACATTTTAGTAGATTGTGAAGAGACACTAAGTAAGATGCCACTTTTAATCCAAAAGTCCCTGTTTTACATCTCCCCATTCCAGATGTTTACAACTTAAAAGATTAAAAGCTATCTGAGACAGAACTTGGTTCTGTATGCCTTTGAAACTCTCCATTTTATCAACATGTACCATGATGCCCAGAGGGGACGAGTCGTGTGCCCAAGGTCCCAAAGCTTGTGACAAAGCCCAGACCATAACTCAAGTTTCCTGACTTTAATAATGATGAGACTACATGATTCTAGAGAGAAAATGATAATGATAGCTATTTAAAAAAAGCTACCCAGTCTGTGTGTACCTTAGCTTTCCCAGTCCTTGGGGGAAAGGAGGAGTGACTCTCATTATTCTTGAAGCACTGTCCTGTCACTAACAATAGCCAGTTCCCATTTCTTATCCTCTGAAATGAGCAAAAACTCCACAAAGGTAGGGAGGCTGACTTCATACGCACAGAGGAAAATGACCTTCCTAGAGTCTATGTACAAGACTCAAAAGGTACTGGACCTCTATAGATCCTCTGAAAGTCACAAACTGGATTGCTCTTTTTTTCCAAGTGCTTACGGCTAACGGCTGCCTAGAGACGGACCAAAGGTTTTTCAATTCATGCAATTGCCAGACACTTTTCCATCTCACTCTAAGCCATGCACAGCCCCCAAAGCCAATTTTGCAAAGTGCCACGTTCTTTCTAAATATTCCATGGATTTCATTATGCATTTAAAAAAATGTAGCCCTGAAGCTAATAATAAGATAGGCACTGAAAACATGTTCCTTTTGAATTGGTTCTATAATACTGGTTGTTAATGAACCTTGGAGAGATATAGCAAGGAGGAGCACTTTTCAGATTCAAAATGCACATACACTGACCATCTTGAAGAAAAAGTCACTCTAAAGTCAAGAGGTTCACCAGGCTTCTGCTGTTACAAAGCCATTAAAATGCAGTACATTCAGCTCTGTGAGATGCACCTGTGAATGCCTTCCCAATAATCTCCATCCCTTCACTTGGTGTGACCCTAATTTTCTTCCTGCTTCCATACCTCCCTGCACAGCCTAATGGCTTGGGGTACCAGTCCTCAGACTTATGAATCAGGTCCAAGCCAATGATGATAATAACACTCCATGGCCACAGTTACTGGTTCAGAGATGAGCACGTGACACTATTCAGGCCAGTGAGACAGGTGGTGATTTTTGCCTGGTGCTCCTGGGAAAGAACCCCCTGGGTCTTCTGAAAGAGCTTCAAAAGCATCACCCACCCACTTCCAGACAATGAACACAGAAGAACGAGAGAAAAAGGGAGAATTTCACTACCTTTGGTTTTATGCAAGACTTATTAGGGAGATGATAAGGGAACTAATAAGAAGTTTAATTGCCAATCAAGTGAGAAGGCATGTTTTCAGAGAATAATTCCTTAGGATTAAATATGGTTTTCTAAAGATCTCTGCAAAGGGAACAGCTTCTACAGCAAGAGAATCTGGCTCAGTGTATAGTAAAGTTATCATTCTTCTCAGGAAGACAAATCCTGGAAATATCAGGAGATTTAAAAAATAATAGCTATCCTTTTTGACAGTTAGCTGATCAATGTAATTTGAACTGTCATTCAAATAGACTAAAAAAGCCTAGGTAACTTTATGAGAAGTAGTCGGCTTTGGAGAACATATCAAAATCATATTTCTAATTTTTCTTTTTGGCTTTCATCAAAACAAAAGCAATGCTATTCTAGCACACTTTTTTCATTGCAGTTTCAAAACATGAAACATGGGTTATAGAGGTAATCACTGACTTCTGTGATAAAAGTCATAAATCAAAGGAAAGAGTAATACTTTGAGAATTATGCAAGTTGATTTAGTACTACCATGGAAAGGCAGGAATGTAGATAACCTGAAATCTGATGTTTAGAGGTCAGCAGAGAAAAGGTTATTGTTTGCATGGAAAAGCTACTTCTGCAATTAACTGAAATTAATTATGCTTGTATAAATTTTATAAACACATCCCAGATCTGGATTTTTGGCTAATTAAGCTTTAATCTAGTTGAGAAAACTAAACCATATAAGCTTTTATGAGAAACTACTGCTCACCCATTGAAAGGAAAGAGGTAAAATCATAGTTTTAGGAAACATCTGGAGAAATAAACAATTTAGAAAAGCTGTAAAAACAGAAATTATAGTCAATTATCCAAGATGTAAAGCCATATTTTGAGGTTACGCTGCCCTTCATTTTCTCAAGAGTACCCCTTAATTAAATGCAAATCATCAGAAATGGCAATTAATAGATTGCTATAATTCCCTGATTAGATAGTGGAACCCATTTACAATACTTTAAGGTTGCTGTGGACTCTGAGAAAAACCAAATGGAGTGTATATTCATAAATCGTCCCCCAGTGCATCCATTATTGAACCGTTTCCTACAGTGGCTCCATCTCCAAGACGATCTATGAGGTCAGCAGCTGTCACTCCATCACCACTACTTCTAGGGCATTTGGACACGCCATCTTCAATGACACATAGGGATACTGGCTTGGAGTAGACCAGTGGCAGGCACCGGGCCTCCAAGAGGATAGGACTTTTGAATCACCTTGTGTAAGCATCACATCATACCCATCAGGAAAGAGTCGTTAAAGATCAACTGGTCCCTTATGAAGGACACAGCGCAGAGCAGGAACCTGAGCACAAGTGTTTGTTCCTTCTCTGTGTCCCACCGGAAGTCTAATTTCCCACAGTGAAGGCTGAATAGCCACTCCCACTTCCCACCACACAGAGACTGTCTGGCTCACGCCTTTCCCCCTCAGGGTCTGGCTGCAAGCTCCCTCAGCCCTTTCCATGGCTGTCTTGATCTTGTTCTTCAGGCTTCTACTCAAATCTACCTCTTCAGAGAGACATAGGCTCACCTGTATCTCAAGCACATTGTTGTATCTCTTTATTTTGTTCAGAGGACACCTCGTGATACACGATTACTTTGTTTATTTAGTCGTCTGCTCCTTTATAGGCTGTCTCATCCATGAGAATGGTTATAGTTTCCTGTGTTTCATGCAGTTCTAAGTTGAATCAGCAATAATGTGCACATATAAAATACTGGAGCGACTGTAACTCTTACAGCAATAATGATTTTTCAGCCACACCCAAGTTAAATACGCTTTTAAGGCTCCATTAGTCATTTCTTTAAAAGGGAGCTCATGACTCTAGGCTAAATTTTAGCAACCAAATCTCCTCCTCTTTGCAAGGCAATTCTCCAAGCACTCAAGTTGACATTAATAATCGCAAGCATTTACTGGTTGTCTACCTAGCTCTACCTTCAGGTTCAGTCTTCCTCACAACTCTGTAAAGCAGGTATTATGAGTCCCACTACCACAGATGAGAAAATCAAGGCTCAGAGATGTTAAGCTACTTTGCCAATATCACCCCGGCTCATCAGTACCAGAGTTGAGGTTTGAAACCAGGTCTGTCTTCTCTAAAGCCATTAAACCACACTGCCTCTAACACCACATTTTTTTCACACATCAGCATCCTTCTAAATCATCGGCTGGTGCCATTGCTTCAGAACAACTGTGGCCAATCAGTGTGTGATGGAAAATGAGCCAAGAAGCTTGGCAGTCTGGATGGACTGAGAGGATTTGCTCCAACATAATTAAGGTTGCTGGTTGTGAGGCCTCTTAACCTCTCTAAGTTCAATAAGTGATTCATCCCATATGAGAGAAAAGAATCAATAAAGTCCATTAGAAAACAAAGAGAAGACAATTTCTCAATAAACTGTGTGGGAGGCATACCACCAGTTGGGAACGAAAAGTATTCATCCTAATGTACAGACATTTAGAAGGTTGTAGAGATTGGTTCATCTTTGAGATACTGCAGACCATCAGCATTCTTCATGCACTCTGCTGTTGACTCTTTGAACCATTACAGTAATGTCACAAGCCTGGGGACTGGGGGCCCTGAGGAACAAAGACAGTGACCTTTCAGCTTGCAGGGTATCATGGGAGAATATATGGCATAGTTATGAGGCATTCTGGGTTCATATTGCCTTCATGTTCCAGGTCTGTCACTGATTGTAACCATGAGAAAGTGACTTGACCTCTCTTCGAAACCTCAACTTCCTCATCTGGGAAAGGGTACAATTAAATTTTATGTTTAAGTGCACAGTAAGTACCCACGTTAAGTGCCCAGTACCATGCCTGGCACGAATAACAATAATAATCTCAATACATGTCCATTGTACTAGTGGCAATAATCCATTTGGAAATCTACAATGTACCTGTGAGTAGCCAAATACTGCTTTGTGCCAATGAAAACAGCAAAGTCCTATTATAAACAGGCTACCGTTTGGAATTCAGTATTTGTATTAAGTGTGGGGAACTACAGTCTGTATTCATCCTAACAACTGAGGTCCCTAATTCAACCATGAAGATGCTAAATTGTCCTTAAAGAAAGTAAGTATATTCTATACCTTTTTTTCTATTTATGACTTTTCTTCTCTTTTTCCTTTTACCTCCTTATTTTTACTTTTGAGCCCCACAAATATTACATAAGCACACATTCCTTGAAAAATGTTCAACAAAATACCATGACAAGGAAAGGCACCTTCCATCAGCCTCTCGCACTCACCTTGCCACCCCACCCCCTACCACCATCCAACTCTCCCCTCAAAGGGAACCATTGCTCTCAGATTTTCTAGGGATCCTCATACAACATTACTAGATTGCTTTTATCTTTTTCCATTATCTTGCTTTGTTCAGTTTCACCTTTAGCATCTATGTGCTCACCTTGTCCTGAAAGTCCCCTCTTTGATTATGCCAAATCACCCTTCATACATTATACATTTTTAAAGTTTATGTATTTAGTTTTGAGAGAAAGAGAGAGAGAGAAAGAGAGAGAGAGAGAGAGATAGCACAAGCAGGGGAGAGAGGGAGAGAGGGAGAGGGAGAGAGGGAGAGAGGGAGAGGGAGAGAGGGAGAGGGAGAGAGGGAGAGGGAGAGAGGGAGAGGGAGAGAGGGGGAGAGAGGGGGAGAGAGGGGGAGAGAGGGGGAGAGAGGGAGAGAGAGATAGAGAGAGATGGAGAGAGAGAGAGAGACAGACAGAGGCAGGGGAGAAAGGGAGTAAGGGAGAGAGGGAGAGAGGGAGAGGGAGAGAGAATCCCAAGCAGGAAGCAGATTTTGTACTGTCAGCGCAGAGCCCAACACAGGGATTGAACTCACAAACTATGAGATCATGACCTGCACCGAGATCAAGAGTCAGATGATCAATGGACTGAGCCACCCAGGTGCCTCTCCCCTTCATAAATTTTTACAGCATCCACTTATCACAGGGTTATTTTTACATTTATTTGTCTGACCACGTGATTACTGCTTATCTCCCTGACCAGACAGCAAGCTCCTTGAGGCAGGGACTGCATTTGCTATTGTTCACTGTTGTACCTCTAGCACCTAGTACAGTGCTTAGACAACAGGAAGAGATCGATAAACATGTACTGAGTAAATAACGGTTATTCATTCACTAGGCTATAACCAGATAGCAACTAGACTGGCAACAGATTTGAAGAGCTGAGAATTTCAAATAGGAACCATTCACCTAATTGGGACCAGGAAACTATTTTTCAAAGAAAACCACGAAAGTCAGAAGCACAAGGCTCTCCATCGGTAAATAAACAAGACACAAATTATCCCCACTCTCATGAAATCCTCCTTGCCAAACTGCAAGGCAGGTTTCAAATGAGAATATCTGACATTGCTTATGTGAAGTATAAAGCATTCATTTCTAAAATGATGCACGAGCAACCAACGAGGCATGACATGAAGCTGGTTTAACCCAGTGAGTGATGGAGTGACCCAAATGATCATTTTCCTCTATCTCTGGGTTTTAGGGACATATGTCCCCCTCTTATCTTGGAATGAAGAGATTTGTCAGAGAGAGAATATATGCTTACTTAACATGGCTGATTACACTCTTCTGCATTAATGGCTCAAACTCCTCGACATTGGCCAACCCAAATTTAATGGCCACACAAGGAACAAGAATGTGCTGAGCCTCTTCCCATTTATCCCACAAACAATGGTTCTATGACTTGCCTGAATCTGGAAAAGTTAACTGCTGTGTTCTATTGCTCATTATCCATTCTCATGTATTCTAAAGTTGGGAGGTTGACTATAGCACTTAATAGACAGGAGACCTTAAGCAGATCACCGAGCCTTGGCTGCCCCTTCAATCAAAGGGTAAAAGTCAATTACCCCTGCCATGTCTTTCCTGGGAGGATATTTGCAAAGGACCACATAATGCAGTAGATGTGAACAGGCTTTCTAAGGCAGAAAGAACTTTTAAAAGCATAAGGATGTTATGGGGATAGGATGAAGCTCTGTTTTCTTTTATTGTGTCCTTTGGAATATAGTAGGCATCTAAAAATACCCGTTGAAATAAAATGATGATTATGTCAACATGGTAATGATTTCATGGATCTCTTTACTATTAGTTTTTTGAGGAGGGAATTACACACGAGGAGCTCCATCACAGTGTCTGGTCGTACCAAGTACTTCATAAGTAGGTATTAAATGACTCATGTCCTTCCATAGTATTTTACACCAGGGGCTCAGTAGGCTGAGCATCTAACTCTTCATTTCAGTCAGGTCCTGATCCTAAGGTTGTGGGACTGAGCCCTGCATCGGGCTCTGAGCTGAGTTTGGAACCTGTTTAAGGTTCCCTCTCTCTCTCCCTCTGCTCCTCTTGCCAACTCATGCTCGTGCTCTCTCTCTCGCTTTCTCTCTCTCTCTCCCCCCCCACCACAAACAAATAAAATAAAATAAAATAAAATAAAATAAAATAAAATAAAATAAAATAAATAAAAGGCTGGGGTGCTGGGTGGCTGGGGTAGTTAAGCATCTGACTGCAGCTCAGTTCATGATCTCACGGTTTGTGAGTTCGAGGCTGCTTTGGATTCTGTGTCTCCCCTTCTCTCTGATCCTCTCCCACACACACTCTGTCTCTCTTTTTATCTTTCAAAAATAAATAAAAACATTTCTAAAAAAGGCTTAAACTGGTTCTAAATTTCACTCACTAACTCATTCCTTAACAATGAACAGAGCAGGGTGCATGGGTGGCTCAGTAGGTTAAGCATCCAACTTCAGCTCAGGTCATGATCTTGCAGTTTGTGAGTTTGAGCCCCACGTTGAGCTCTGTGCTGACAGCTCAGAGCCTGGAGCCTGCTTTGGATTCTGTGTCTCCTGCTCTCTCTGCCCCTCTCCCATCTGTGCTCTCTCTCAAAAACAAGTGAACATTAAAATTTTTTAAATAATAAACACAGAGCATCTACTATTAGAAAATCAAGTTTTATGAGATGCTAAAGAGGCCTCAGTTTAACAAAGTTGATTGATAATTAAAACCTGGTCAAAATGTATAATTTTATGTTTATAAGCATTCCAACCAAAAGGTTTCTCCATGAAATAGAAGGGCTATGCTCCTACCAAGAAATTTCTTTCTAGTGTAACTCCGTATTTATCAAAGCACCAAGTGGTTATTTACATGTGACTTAGTAAAGGCAAAAAAGTAACTCACAAAAGCAACCAAAAATGATTCTTATACCACAAGAACCAGTTATGGAGTTACTATGACTCCCTAAAATATTCACGAATACAGGGATGCCTGGGTGTCTCAATGGGTTGAGCGCCTGGCTCTTGATTTTGGCTCGGGTCATGATCCCAGTGCTGTGGGACAGACCTGTGTGTTTGGCTCCACCTGCTTAGGAGTCTCTCTCTCTCCCTCCGCCCCTCTCCCTCACTCACGTGCTCTCTCTCTCTAAAATATATCTATATCTATATATAGACTTATATCGATCTATATAGATGTATAGATACGTAGATATTTATGAGGATAAAACTGCTTGAGTAGTCAATGGCTGAACCAGTACCGAAGTAGTTTTAAAATGCCATTCCTTATCACTTGTAGCTACACACTAACCATCACTGCCATTAAACATTATACAACTAAATACATTACTAGCTAATGACACGTCTACTTTTTTTGACAGCAAACATCACCAGACAAAGTGAAAAGCCAAGACTCTGAAGTCAGACACACCTGGATCCATAGGCTGCCCCTGCTACTCACTAGCTGATGAAGTTGGCAGGTTAAGCAAGCTGTCTATGCTTTTGCTGCATCATATATAAAGGAGAGATAAGAGGACTTCCTCAAAGGGTCAGTGTGAAGAATAAGAGATAACAGAGTAGGCACTTCTCACTGTGCTCAATACAAGCTATGGTGTTTGCATGGTTATTGTCAGTTGTTGTGTGTGCTGTTATGACAAACTACTTTCCAAGGATGGCCACAACACAATCTGTACTGGTTTCCTGTGACTGTCATAACAAATTACCATAAACCCGATGGCTTAACACATTGAAAAAAATACTACCTCACAGTTCTAGAAGCTAGAAGTCTGACACCAAGGTGTCAGCAGGGCTGTCCTTCCACTGGACGCCTAGAGGAGAATTCATTCGTTGACTTTTTCATCTTCCAGAGGCTATTGACGTCCCACGTGGGGGCATCATTCCAATCTCTGCCTCTGTGGTCGTACTGCCTGCTCCTCTTCTGTGCCAAATCTTCCTCTGCCTGCCTCTTATAAGGATATGTGTCACTGGATTTAGGGCCCAACTACGTAATACAGAATGATCTCCTCATATTAAGATCTTTAATTGAGATAAAGTCAAATATGGTAACATGTACAGGTTCCAGGGATTAAGCCAAGGGCATATCATCTGGGGGCCACCATTCAATCCACTACAATCTCCCATCCGACATTCTTTTCTAGAACCTTGCAACTCCCCCATGGAAAGGTACCATCCGTGTGCCCTTCCCTTGAATCTAAACAGAATTTTGTGTCTGCCTTCACCAACAGACTAAATCACAAGTGATGCTACCCAGCATCTGAGTCTAGGTCCTAAAAGCAATATACACTCCCATCTTGTGTAAGTAAAACACACATTCTGGAACCCAGCTGCCACATGGATTAAAAGCCCAAATTAGCCGATATGGTGGGCCGTGTACAGATTTTCTGGCTTGCTGAGGTCCAAGTTCACAGATGTGGCCACACAGGGAGTAAATATGCCTCTAGATGATTCCAGCTATAGCTCTTCAGCCAAGCCCAGCCTTTGAGTCCTCCCAACTCAGATGCCAGATATCAGGGAGCAGAGAGAATCCATTCCCCTTGACCCCCATTCAAATTGGAGATTCCTGAACAAAATTAATTCCTGCTATTACATTAAGCCATTGGGTTCGGGGGTGGTTTGTTGGGTAGCAAAAGATAATGAGACCAATTAAATAATCCAGTAAATCCATTCATTAAATAATTGAATGAATGAAAATTTAAAAAATTTTAAAGGCCCATGAGATATACTCCCTGACACTTAGCATCTTGGATTTTTATCTAAATATAGTGTGAGCACACTCACACACACACACACACACACACACACACACACACACACTTCTAAAGGAAAAAAAAATGGTTAAATCTCTCTCATTCTGAGTCAAAGAGTGGGAGGAAGCAGTCATTAATTATGGAAACTGTCTGGGGCACCTGAGTGGCTCAGTCGGTTAAGCCTCCAACTTCAGCTCAGGTCATGATCTTGAGAGGTTCATGGGTTTGAGCCCCACATCGGACTCTGTGCTGATAGCTCAGAGCCTGGAGCCTGCTTCAGACTCCGTGTCTCCCTCTCTCTCTCAACTTGTGTGTGCGTGCTCTCTCTTGCTCTCCCTCCCTCTCCCTCTCTCTCTCTCTCTCTCTCTCTCTCTCTCAAAATCTCTCTCAAAAATAAATAAACATTAAAAAAAATTTTAAAAATATATAGAAACTATCTAAGGTCTGGAGGAAGGACCTTGTATTTCATCTGGTCCGAACTGCATATTTTACAGATTGAGACAATAAGGCTCAGAAATGGTCCAGACCCTCCCCTCTCAACAGAGCTTTTTGCCCAACAAAGAGCCACCCTGATCTTCAAAACAAGATGGAAAATCTATCATAGTCTTACTACCTTCCCAGTTAGGAGTACTGAAAGGAGGAGAGGGGACTGAGAGTGGGGGGTGTGGAAAAGGAACAAGGATGTTTTAACCAGTTATTTGGAGCCATTTGCTCATCAGATTATAAGACACTTTCTTCTCTTTCTGTTGAATTGAGTTTTATTTGTTCGCTTTTTTTCTACCCTACTCCCATGGCTCCAGGTCCTAAACATTGTCTAGGACACAGAAATAAAAAGCAAAAATTACTGTACAGAGAAAAATAAAAAAACTTTTTTGTTCAAAGATCTGACCTATCCAAAAGGCAGGTTAGTAGATTCTAGACCTGTTTTATAACAAAGAACTTTCTGCAATGATGGCAATGTCTTCTATCTGCTCTGTTGATGAGAGTAGCTACTAGCCCGTGTAGCTGTTGCATATTTGTGATGTGGCCCGTGTGACCAAGGAACTGAATTTTTTTAACGTTTATTTATTTTTGAGACAGAGAGAGAGCATGAATGGGGGAGGGTCAGAGAGAGGGAGACAGAATCTGAAACAGGCTCCAGGCTCTGGGCTGTCACCACAGAGCCCGACACGGGGCTTGAACTCATGGACCGCGAGATCATGACCTGAGCCAAAGTCGGCCGCTTAACCGACTGAGCCACCCAGGCGCCCCACAAGGAACTGAATTTTTAATGCTATTTAATTTTAATTCCATATCAGACAGTACAGTTCTAGACAAAGCATTTACAAAACTACTCTGAGCTCAGAGTACCCTAAGTAATAACTCTCAGGCAACTCAAGTGTCCTGAAACCTCCTCGTAGTTACCATGTTTTCTTCTTCAGTCTGAATAGCCCCTGCCTATGGTGGAAGAGTCCTTCAATCAAGTTCTCTGTAGTAACATACTCCCTTGAGATTCAAAACTTCTCTCCTATGATTGCTTAGTGCCTCAGTGACAGTGAGCAGTGCTCTAAGATCTGGCCATAACTTCCGATTTTGAGAGTAATTCAGAGTTCTGAGTAACAGAACGGTAACAGCCACACGACCTATAAGATCTGAAACTCCATGTGTGAGCAGCTACGCGTGATGTATGAAGACAAAAATATTTCCAGGGCGATTGCGGACATTCTCAATTTTTCTCAATTCCAGAATCATTCACAACAAATTCTGAGTATATGAAAATAGTAGTAAGTGGCAAAGGTCATGGGTATTATCCTAGGCTAACATTACATAGTCATTTGTTTGTAATTAGAGCTCAAGTTTCTCAGTGTGACCTCTCGAGAGTGTCTACAATTTGCATTGAGAGTGTCTATGATTTGCATTCTTTTGGACGTTTTGAGCATCAGCTTCCACTCTTTTCCTTCCCCACCCCATCTTTTGTCTCCAGGGGCCTGAGCTCTCAAAGCTGGAGCCCTAGTGTCTGAGGTTTCCCAACCAGGCTTAACACACCGCTTCCAGGCTGCCATCATGGGGTTCTCTGCTTTCAACATGACTCAGAAGTCCTCAGAAGTCTAAACATGTTATGTTTAGAACATAAATTTGTAACAAGCTTGGCTTATAGCATTTTGCAGCAGTCACAATGACTAAAATCATCCTCGAAGATTTTCATTCTTATAAAGATACAAAACACAGCAGGCTTCAAAGCAAATAGGACATTATGGAGCCATATCCCAGGACTGATAGAACAGGTGACTTTTGTTCTTTTGTTTTTCTGCTTCACAGTTTTCATGCTGCCTTAAAAAAAATAACATTTTGGCAACTTTCAGGCCGATGAATTTGAGCTAATGGATAAAAAGTGACCACAGGAGTCAAAGCACTGAGAGTCAGAAGCATGATGTTTTCAATATAGAAACTGAAGTGGATGCTACTCACACACACGCTATATTCACTAACAGCATTAAACAAAAAGTCTAACTGAAGCCAATAATATCATTTTCTTTCATTTGCTGAGCAAATCTGTATATTAACTAGGATGACATCTCCTACTTCAGTTCTGTTTCACATTCCATTATTACCCTTCTCTTCTCATGTAATTAAAATGTAGCAGGTAGCTGATACACAGGAGGGAGTGTCTGTATTAAAAATACCTTTTCATAATCAAATTCGAGTACTCATCTCATTTATGATCTGTCTACCTTAATAAATGAGCTAATAGTTCATTTTAAAAGCCATATAAAGCTCTATTAACCCATCTTTACACATTTTAATTTAAAGTGACAGGCTATTCATGATTTTTTCCCATTCATTTATTCAATAAACATTTTAAAGACTATGTGCTAAGCACGGTGCTTAAACTTGTGGGCTCAAATATGAATAGTTTAAGGTTCCTGTCTTCTGGAGCTCGTAGCCTAGTAGGAGGGAGGGACAGGAAAATAAATAAGTACAGGACTGCATGCTCCCCCCCCCCCCGCCCCCCACTGCTTGACAGCAGGGAAAGCACAACACAAAAGAAAGAGTCATCAGCTTAATAGGGGAAGATTCCAGAGAATAAAGGAGAAGAAAGAGAAAAGCTTAAAAGAGGCAATGTTTACCGAAGATCCAAGGTAGATAGGCTTTTCAAGTGTATTTCCGACCTAATGGGAGGGAATCCTGGCCAGGCTGCTGAAAGAGCTGAACTCTAAGAACTGCGTGACTTTGTGCTGCCAGGACACAGCTGATGGGGCATCTTACTGAGTCTCTAGGCATGCAAACAAGTCACAATGTGATGTGCAGCATCTGCTGGGCCAATGCACTTCCCTCTCTGGGATTCCACCTGGGTAACAAGAGACTGGGACAGGTACAGGCGGGAGCTGGAGGAAGGGCCATTTTAAAAGGAAGGACAAGGGCAGATGTGTGCTTAAGTTGCAAAGAAGCAGAAAACGCGATGGCACAGCCAAGGCAGAAGGACTCTGGCCTGCAAATAGCAACGAATGTCTCAGGGCAAGATGGATGTCATGTGGCCCTGTAAAGCCAGAGGGTGGACATCCCCAGAGCAGGCTTGGTTCCTGACAGCACTCTAGGTCTCTCTGCTGTGAGGTGCTCCCATCTACCCATGAGATTCCTGTCTCCTCCCCAGAGCATGTGTGTCCTCACTCCTGTCTACTTGAGTTAGTTTGACTAGGTCCCAGTTCCTTGGGCTTTCTCCAAACGGATGATATGTCGGCACTCTGAGTTAAGGAACACACTGGCCGTTCTCTCTGGCTTTTACTGTTTTACAATGTGTCCAATTTACAAGTATTAGAATGCCTTCCTCTGACCCTCAGTGGATCTTTATCTTACTTTGGGGTAAATAAATCATGTTTTAGACATTGCACTGAACAAATTCAATTTGTCTTCATGAAAAATAGCACTTGGGAAATGGACAGTGTAGTGTCCTGATTAAGAGTATGGGCTCGAGAGCCAGACTCCCTGTGACCCAACCCCAGCTTCACGGCTTACTGACAGCATGACCTTGGGGCAAGTTACCATACTTCCTGGACTCTCTGCTCCCCCACCTGTAAAATAGGGGTAAAAGTGGTGCCAAACTCATAGGGTGTTTATGAAGATTATATGGGAAAAATATTAAGTTCCGAGTTTTTATTAAACAAATAGACATTTCATTTCTTATATAACCATGTATAAAATGGTTTGACTTTTATCATTTTAATGAAGGAAAAGAGAAATAGAAGTTAAGGTATCTATTAAACAAGGTATAGAAAACTATAATTTACTGAGGACCTACCATGTGACCTGCACTGACCAGGTACTGGACATCCAGTATCTTGTGCATGTATCGGCACAAAGGCAATTTAAATTTGACAAGCACAGGGGCGCCTGGGTGGCTCGGTCGGTTAAGCGTCCGACTTCGGCTCAGGTCATGATCTCACGGTCCGTGAGTTCGAGCCCCGCGTCGGGCTCTGTGCTGACCGTTCAGAGCCTGGTGCCTGTTTTGGATTCTGTGTCTCCCTCTCTCTCTGCCCCTCCCCTGTTCATGCTCTGTCTCTCTCTGTCTCAAAAATAAATAAACGTTAAAAAAAAAATTAAAAAAAATAAAAATAAATAAATAAATAAATAAATAAATAAATAAATAAATAAATTTGACAAGCACATACTGAAAGCTGACTGGGTACTGGAACCGGGTTGAGGTTACAAAGATAAGTAGAACATAATCCCTGCTCCTGAGAAGTTCCCTGGCATGGTTAGGGCAATGCAGCTGGGTCAGGCAACCTCACTCTCCACTTTGGTTCCATCATCTGCAAAATGAGGAGGTCTGATGAGGTGACTCCTAAGCTTTTATTTTGTCTAACAATGAATGATTTCATACTCAATTGTGCTAAGAGATCAGGCCATCTATTCATAATTCCCAAACCTTTAAAATTTTATCACTTACTAACCACTTCTGCTAAATGATATTTTAGATGATCAATACTGAGTATTTTGGGAGGTCTTCAGAGCCACATTATTTGGACTGGGTTGTTAGAATGTACTGGCAGTAGCAGTAGTCTTCTACAGAATGAGATCACACATGGTCAAGGCAAAATCCAAAAGACAAAACCACAGTGTTCTAACAGAAAGAAACCTATGGTCTTATAGATACCTACTTCAATGCATTCATTTCTATACTGAGTCTCGGGGGAGGGGGGGAAGTGATGTAGTTCATTGCCGGCTAGGCATCTAGTTCCCTGACATTCATGTTAAGATTTTTTTTTTATTATTTTTTATTATTAGTATCTAAGTAGGCTCCATGTCCAACATGGAGTCCTAAGTGGGGCCCGAACTCACAACCCTGAGATCAAGACTTGAGCGGAGATCAAAAGTCCGATGCTTGACTGAGCCACCCAGGTGCTCTCCTACTTTTTAAAGTAATCATCTCTTCACCCAGTGTGGGGCTTGAACGCACAACCATGAGATCAAGAGTCCCCTGCTCCACCAACTGAGCCAGCCAGGATCCCCCTCATGCTAGAACTTCTTGTGTTGCCCCACATTGGCTAACAGACCAGGTTTCAGAGGCAGACTGCTTGTATTCAAATCTTTACTCTGCTGCCTTAGAGCTGTGTGATCACAGATCAAGCTACCACCTTGTGAAGTTGGTACCCTATTATCATCTACTCACAGAAGGGTTAAGTTAGGTAATGCTTACAAATTACAACAGTACAGTGCCTGGCACAAAATAAGCCTTCAAAAAGTTATGATGATGATGGTGATAGCAACCGCTACCATAACTTAACATGTGCCAAGCTCCATTCTAAATAGCTTGGACTCATCACCTCATGTATTATTCACAAGAATCCTATGAAGAGGTAGGTGCTCTTACTCCCAGGAGGCTGCAGCACAGAAGGCCGAGGAACCTGACAAAGTAAGAAACAGACGCCAGATCTGTATCCAGAGCATCTCTCTCCAGAGTGTGTGAGCCCTTAACCACTCCACTATGATGTAGGGTCTCTCACGACTTTCTGTTGCCAATATCGAGCCTTTCTGTGGGTCAGAGGCTGCCATAAATGCTTAACACAAATGAACTCACTGAGTCTCCATGTCAACTTATGACACAGAAGTCATTAAGTTTATATTAAATGTTTACATGAATACAACAAGGGAATAAATCAGAAGGTTGAGACAGTAGATGGAGAGGGTCATAAGAGACAGTGCCAAGAGAAAGAAGATGAGGACTGAACATTCATGACTATCAGGGAACTACTTGGCACAGCAAACACCAATGGCTATCTAGATGGGAGGGACGTTTGTGGTTCAGATGAGAGAGGGTGGGCAACAAAGATAGTGCCCATTTTGCCAGCTTTAGAGTTTTGTTGAAGAGCCAGATCACTAGTGCAATTAGAAGGAGGAAGTTCATAAGAGACTCTTAAAAACTGAGAATAAACTGAGGGTTGATGGGGGATGGGAGGGAGGGGAGGGTGGGTGATGAGCACTGAGGAGGGCACCTGTTGGGATGAGCACTGGGTGTTGTATGGAAACCAATTTGACAATAAATTTCATATTAAAGAAAAAAGAAGGAGGAGGTTCAATGTAGTGGAAAGGGTTGGGCTTTGAAGGCAAACACTAGCTCTTTTACATCTTAGCTGTGTGTCTTCCAACATGTCACTTAACTTCTCTGAGCATTTTTTTTTATTAAAATGGAGATAATACCTAATTTATAGTTGTTGTGAGAATTAAATGAGATATATATTTTAAGGCCAAGCACAGTGACTAAGAGAATGAACTAAAAGAATAAACATATAGCAAATAGTAGTTCCCTGGGGCGGCACAGTGTGCGATGAACTAGGATAGTTTGACTTATGGGTGTTCACAGTATTGGTAAACCATACACTCTTCCATGGAGGGGAAAACTGAGAATAAAAGTGTAACCTTGCCCACCTGCCTTATAACGACATCAGAATATTCTGCTAAGAGCATAGGAGAGCAAAACCACTTGTCTTCTGGTTTACATCTGGGATCAAGAAAACTTGGTTAGATGTTTGTCCAGATTGCTCTAACGGAAGGGTTCTTGCAGCGTATATCCTTGGGGATGGCATAGAAGTCTGACTACAGAGTAAAATTCTGGATATCCAATCTTGGATAAATTGCCAAGTCCCAGAAATACCTTCATATGACATCATTCTCTTGGTTCATTCTTACTCAGAAGGTTTGATTATACTGTCAACTTTCCCAAATTGCAAATTATTGAACATTTTAGATGTACAAAATAATCACTCTTTTCTGTTGATGATATTTTAAAATCCATGCATAAAATGCTTGACTCTTATCCCACTGATTTCCTTTGCTCTTTCACCCCACATTCTCCAATATAAAATTGGTTAATACCTTACTCTTTCTCACGATCTTCACTGTCAGTAAATTACTATTTGTGGAATAGAATTATAATTCTAAAAGAATAGGTTTTATACTGTGATTGATGGAAAAATATGCTTTTAACTTGCAGGGAAAGATCAATTTTCTGACACTTCAGCTCTATTTGCTCAAATGCATTACTATTATAAAGCACCAATTATGGCTAATAATGGCATTATTCTCAACTCAGTAAGTACTTGGTTTGGTAAAGCTTTAAGAACTCTCAACTTTGGCAATCAATTTAGTTAACTACAGGAAATAGCCTATTTCAAATAGGTTATTACCTTACTGTCATATTGCTCCCCAAGCTCACATACAATCAAAGTGAATTGTCACTCAATATACATTTACATATACCTTTCCCTATTAAGCTTGCCAAATAAAACACACTCTAGAAGCCATATGTGTATGATGCCAGTTTTAAAGATTTGAGTTCATATTCTCCACCACATTCACCCCAAAATCTTTCAGGTTCTATAAATTAACTTCATAAGAGATTAGGTAAAAAACACAGAAATAGGGGGTTAGGGGGTACATGAGTTGCAGCTAGGTTCCAATGGGAAAGTAATCAATTCTATCTTGCTCTTTGGACCCCCCACCATCCAACTATCTCACCAGCCAGAACCTGAGAATGTTCCAGAATATCTTCCAACCCCTTGTCTCCTACACCCAACCAGTAGTTGAGGTATTTATTCAACACCATCTTTTAAATGTCTTTTCCATCTTTATTCTCCATTCTACTGCCCTAGCCTCAGTCTTATTTAACACTGCAAAACAAAAGTTTCTCCACTTTGTAAGTTCATGAATTACAAAATAAAAACATCACAGAACATGCACATCAACAAATGGCAATTGCGGTCACTTGGACTTAGGAAGGGACCCTGGATATCTCTTAGAACCATAATCTCTAAAAAGATTCAGCACTCAGTCTTCTCAAAGGGAGTCTGTCTGGGAAGTACAGGCAAAAATTCTTATCTTGGGTAATGAGTGTAATAAGATACAGAGAAATGGAGTTACAGGAGGATCCAGGGTTTTCCCAGGCAGCTATAAGAGCATCAGGCAGATGGAGAAAAGTAGCCCAAACAGAAGATACTTCCCCCAAAAAGGCAGGGAAGCATGCCTCTGCACTGTGTATTAAGGATAAAAATAAACTTTATAATCCAGAAAAGGCAAAAATCCACTATCTTATTTGGGATTTTCACATGAAAACCTTACTGGTAACTTACTGTAATATGGTCACATTGCTCTATACAATGGGATTTATTTTTATGGCCAATCTAATTATTTACTTTTGACATCACAAGAAAGGAAAGTAATCTCAAGGCAGCAGATTACTATCCACTATGCTTTCACTAAAAGTGAAAGTACTTACAATGCCAGAATCTCTAGGAAATCTAAAGGGAAAAAAAAACCCTCAGAATGACTCCAGAAATCATATTTCCAGGATTTTCTTTTCATTTGAACTTCAACAAGTAAATGTTCAATGTGTATAGTACCCTTAAGTACCTATAGCAAGAATTTCTTCAAAGAAGCATAAACACAATTTTTACTACAAAAAATGAAACATGGCTCTGCTCTCATTTCCATCCTGCTCTGGCAATGGCAAAGAGAATTGCCCTTCTAAAAATCAAGGAGAATCTCAATTAAACATAGTAATGAGCTACCCGGCATATACAGACCGTTAAAACTCTTAAATAATTCACAAAGCCTCATTTTACTCAGATATTTCTACCCTCCACTTCACAAAATCTTTCACAATCACTACTAAAATTTGGGGAAACTTAGTACTTTGAATTTTTCCCATATCTCTTCCTGCATTATTTACTCAGAGGGCTTAGAAACTACAGGATACAGAGACACAGTTATCAAAATGAAGGGAAATCATATGAGAGACTGTAAAGGAGGGAAATGCCTCCAAACTGAATTACCAGCCTTTGGGAACTAGAGATGAGATAGAGGTGGATCCCCAAAAGTAATGTGAACAGAAATACTTTTAACCAAATGCCAGGCTACAAGATCTTTTGAATCCTACTACCACTACTTTTCCACATTCCTTTTTCTTTGTCCACACGTTCCCTTCCCTTCCCCCAAGAAGGGCTGAAGAAACATGTGTTTTTACTTACAATTGTGAAGTTCATGACTTTGAGAATCCAGATGGTCATGGCCAAGTTCACCAGTATTAAAATCATCAGGAGTAGGACAAAGAAATACAGGCATCTTTTCCGCCAGCCATAAATGCCCACCTTGTATACTTGTGGCCCCTCAGAGCTGGGCATGGAGCTCCGGTGGTGTGTGTACTGCTCCTGAGGCATCTGAAATAGACAAGGCAAGAGAGACGCACTCACGTTAAACTGCTGAGAGAAAGAAAAAAACAAAAGAAAGAAAAAAATCAACAGATGAAGAGATATGGCTGGCTGCCGTCTGTACGTTTCCATCCTCCTGACAACTCCAAAAGTCAGTTTCCCCTGGACAAAAGTATCTCCTCTGGACACTGTGTTAGTCCCCTCATTTTACACAGTCATCTCGCATGATGTATATACCGAGACATCCACAGGTGCGCATACCCTGGGAGGAAGAGATCCTTAGGAAGCCATTTTCCAAATGATTCTTAGAATTCCAACCTCTTCATGAGGGAGATGCTCAACCACCTACCAAAGTCCTGAGGGCAAAATTTAGAATTTGTCTGAGAAAATAAATGAACCCCAACAGTTCATCACGGTGGTATAATAAATGCTATTCAACTAATTTATTTGGTGTGTGTGGGGGTGCTAAATGATCTCAAATGCAGTCATTCTGTACTGCCAAAAAGTCGGGGAAAAGTAACAATTTTTATCTTCTCCCTATTTCAGAGTTCAAAGTGATGCTTATAGGCATAGATTAAGCCCCACCGGACTCAGAAATCTTCAAATGGTAGCTGGTGCTTAAATGCCTCCCTTAACAGTAACCTCATTACATGCTGAATTAGTCCTTAGGAGTTACAGGATTCCAATTGTGATCAATCAATTCACTTATTTAATAAACATTAAAGAGGCTCAAAGTCAAGGAAGGTATGAAAATGCCTTCCAGGAGCTTGCAGGTTAATGGGAGGAAAGAACTCATTAAGTAGTGATTACAGCACAGTGAGATAAGTTAGAAAAATATTTGTCAAAGTTAAGTAATATATTAATCCTCCTTAAAGTAAGGAAGCTTTCCTTAAACCCTGCTGGTGACACGAAAGATCTTTCTCCTACCACTACTGCTTAAGTATCAACACGAATCTAAGTAAACTTATTTCAATAAAATTCTAAAACCAAAAGTGAATTTAAAATTAAATACAAACAAATCAACCAATGTGTGTCAATCAAAATGGACAATAACTGACTTCTACAAAGATTGATGATTTCCTAAAACTAAGTGACATAATGTGGTACCAAGGACTTTAGCACAGCATCTTCTGAGTCTAACATCCCTATTCTGCCATGAGCCATGTGACAAAATGGCCCCTACTGCTTTTCTCTATTCAAATACTTGCACAACCTTTCTTTTGGGATTTTTTACTTCATTTGTCCTTCACGTAAGCATACTCCATCCCCTAAGAATAAAGCTTGCCTCTTTTTATTTCATCTTGGTCAAGATCAATGAAATGTGTTGTATGCAGTACCAAAGTGACCATGGTGACAAACAAAACGTGGGCTCTGAAATCACATCATTGGTTATTAATTCATATTCCAGATGGGATGGAATATGATTACTTTATAGTTTTTAGATAATCATTAAAATGTACACATAAAATCTAAAAATCCCCTTGAGAACTCAAGGCCTTTAAACATCGCTGGTATTCTGAAAAGCCTAGTGAATTCTTATTTATGATCAATGGAAATGCTCAATGAAGTCCTACATGACATCTGTCTTGTTTTGGACACTATCCTAGTGCCAAAATCAGGTCCTAATATAAATATTTATTTAAATATATGTGTATGGAATGAATGAGTGAAAAAACAAATACATAAATGACAAATGAATGATTTCCCATCTAATATGAAATCCTCTGCCATCTGGGAGTGTATAGAAGCTTAAGTCCAACACCACAGGAAAATTAATTTTTAGTATCCCTGCACATTTTCACTTAGGCTTCCAAAGCACTGGGTTCCCAACCAAGCAGTGAAATTTACGCTACAAGAGGATCTCCATTTCATAACTCAGCTCCTTATGATTCTATAGATCAGGGCTGTATTGTAACAACATAGAAATGCAACAAAGTCATTTCTCGCTAACTTTTTTACACACCAAGATCCCTTAGAAGGAGAAAGAATGTTTTATAAGTTTGAAGGAAATTAGGCCTTTATTTCCTATTAAAACATATTCTATAAATTAAAGAAATGATCACATAATTGTAAAATCGTATCTGCAAGGTCCTTTAACTCCAATGAACTAATTTTATGAATGAGCTGATTTAAGCCTAGAGTTGACCAACTTGTGCAGGAATACAGGGCTTATAGCAGGGCAAGGACAAGAATAACTGTACTGGACTCTAGTAGGTATGATGAACAATGAGAAATAAGAGTACGGAAGCTAGACATATTGCCACCACACCAGCTGCTTTTTCTTTGACATTTGCCACAACCAATGTGGGAATTATGTATTAGCTATAAAGTGGAAACAACATGTTCAATAAATATTTAGAAGACTCTAGAGATATGGATATCACACTTGTGATTTTTTTTTCATACAAAGATTGTTAGACTTTGACGAAATGCAGTGACTGTCTCTATTAGGGTTTCTCAATCCTGGATACATATCAGATAGCTTTAAAAACACCTATTAAATAATAGGTGTCTATTAAATAATAATCACAAAGGTAGAACTCAGGCATCAGCATTTTTAAAGTGTCCCACGTAATTTGGTATAGACAAGGTTGCATACCACTTGTCCAGAATAATCTCCCTCAGCCTTGACTATGCATCAGGCTCAAAAACAAACTTTTAACAAATACAAGTTCTGAGCTCTATGATGGAGTTATAATTGCTAAAAAAAAAAAATAAATAAATAAAATAAATTAATTAATTAAAAAAACTCCCTAGGCTGTTCCAAGCATTTGGGACTACTTCTCTAAAAACTGGCCTTCAATATATTTTTCAATAGTATGACCACTGCAAGAGAAAAAGATTGCAACAAATTCTAGAATACGCAACAGCAAAAAAGCAGAGCTTCTCTGAGGGCTTGGCAGGACTCTTGCGCTCCTAGGGACCACTGATATTGACCACCATGTTTACTGACTAGCTGAGGAGCTTGAAGCCAGGAAGGAGAAGTAGTTCTCTTTCAAGTCACACAACAAATTAAAGGCTGAGTGGGGATCAGAATTCAGACCCCTCGTGAACGATGTAGTGGCCTATTCTGTATGTAACGAGGGCTCTTAAATCTCTACCACACCAACTGCCTACTTAAATAAGCCACATAAAACAGAATACTCCAGTTTGCAACTCAGATGGTAAGGGAAGAAGGAAAGAACAGGGAAGGGAGTGAGCAATTTTGTATGAATGGTTACAACAGGAAGCGAAGCCAACCAAACATAAGGAAATGCATACATCTGTTACCAATAATCCTGCAGAGAAAGGGAAAATTTAGATATGCTGAGTACACTAATTTTTCTAGTCAAAAACTGAAACATGTTGAGATGATAAAAATATAAAAAGAAAGATAGTCTCCAATCTGTGTTTCTTCTTGATCCTCCCCAGTAGAAATCCTTCCAGGGAATCAAGTTTCAAGTCCTCTCTTGTCCAGGTACCTTTCATGACTCTGGGAGGCACCCTAGTAATACATTAATAGCACCATACAATTTTTGTCAAATGGGCTAAAGTTAAGATGTTTTAATTACAACTAGTTAAGACTGTGTATTTTTCAAATTCCCTTTATGTTGGGTGGCTTTGGAGGATTTACATTAAGTTTGGAGGTCCAATTAACAGGAAGGTGAATTGGGGGTTCATATAGTTTGGGTACAGTAATAAGTATTTACGTCATTTGCAGACACTTCCTTGTAGAGGGTACATTATTTCTAGTCCTCCTCATGTAGCAATGTCTTCCAGAAATTCTTCTTCCACCCTTGGTGCCAACTCACCGAGTATGGGGTCATGAAGGTAAAGAACCCAAGTACACCTTGTGATGTAAACGTATCCTGTGATGGCCAGCACCAGAAATATCTGGGTAGTAAAGAGCCAGATGCCAGCTGGACTTTTTTTTTTCAATCATTATATATGTAAAATTTCAAGTGAGATCCAATTCTCACTGACACTTAGTCAAAACAGAAATTCTCTCTTGACATGAATATATCCAATTCAGCATATAAAATTATAGGTGCTCCATACAGTTTTTATTTTTTATGAGAATCATGGAAAATAGAATGAACCAGAATTCTTACATTTGCAGGTTATGTGCACTGTATGTTTATATTCTGTTTGTAAAGTTGCATGCTTTACACATCACCATCAGCAGTAATAAAGTCTCAGTTCTGTTGAAATTGCCATAGGAAGCAACGATCTTTCTATTGTCTACACAAGAAAGTGATAGTGCTAAACAGCTGTCATATGAAGAGGCAATCTACGGCTATGCAACCAAAAAGTATGGAAAAAGTATGTCAGTTAATTATTAACAATATCATTTTTCTGGATTTTATGATAGGTCTTTTAAAAATTAATGATTTCTTTTCTCACCCTAAACATATTCATGTTTTTAATTTGTTTGTATTTATATTTTTTAGTTTATTTTTCCCATTAAAACATCCCCCCAAATTATTTAGGCTTCAGGCGTCACAAAACCTGGATCCTCCCCTAGCCCCTGCCATAAAGGACCCTAGGCATATGGCAAGCCCTCAGTGGGACACCACTGTGGGACATCACTGCTTAGCTGAACACACTGCAAGGTACTGTTATCGGTCTTCCATTAGGAGTGACTTTTGGACTTCGCAGTGGATAAGAACCACTCCAGGGTAATTGAATAAATGCACATTCCTAGGTGCATTTATGCCCTAATTCAGTAGGGCATCTCAGGAACCTGTGTTTATTAACAAGCACCAAATGATTTTGATAGATGTGGCTCAGAGACCATGCTTTGAGAACATGAATTTAGATCTAACATAGAGATACATCCCTGGCCCAGTCATTGGCTCACCCATTTTCCTCCCATGTCTATATAGAGTATATATAAATATACATATATAAATATGAAGGCTGGCAGAATAAAAAAAAAAAAAATATATATATATATATATATACACACACACACACACACATATATGTGTATGTATATGTGTGTGTGTGTGTGTATAGACAGAGAGAGAGAGAGGGAGAGAGAGGGAGAGAGAAAGAGTCATATTTTTTTACTGTGTCATCCTTCACATTTTCACTGCTTTCCTACACTGGTGCTTCCATTTCCACCACCCTCTTTCAGCAGGATACTGAATATTATGCTCTTTACAACCTTTGGTGTCTTGGTTTTTAAACGTGCAGGTATCTTTTCTTCCATGAGAAAGAAATCTCAGCTTACATGCATCTATATCTATTGTACTGCACATGTGAATTTTAAAAAGGGGTCCCTCTATCCCAATACCGTCTTCTTGAGAATCATAAGACCAGGACCTTCCATCAGTCTTTGGGAACCTCTTTAATTGTTATACAACATATTTTACAGTGATATGTGTAATCTCTCTGAATATATCCTAAATGCTTTTACGTATGTAAAACTTTGAACTCCAAGAGCAACTAAACAATGGTATGTTTATGTGTGTATGTAATTATATAAAATATGTGTACATGTGTGCGTACATGCATACATTTATTCAATGAATAAAAATGAAGCCAAAACGACATAACCAATGCACATCCTCCAGTAACACAAATCTATAAGATCACTAGTAAAAGAAAGTAAATTTACACAATTTGACTCCCTTTCCAAATACACATGTGATTATACTGATGTCAAAAGTAGGCTTAGATCTAAAGCATTATTCTATTCCTTTATGAGCCCATTTTCAGTGTTCATTTGTTTATAAACAAATCCAGTTGACTTATAGATCATCTATGCCTTGCACACAAAATGCAAGGGAATTGTATTTCTCATAGAATGAATATAGTGGAACTTACTGTTGTTTTGCCCTTAGATAGGAAGGAACTACAGTCAAGGTAATACCATAATATAATAACCAAATATCATCACAGGTTAATTAAGTAGCTGCTAAATATAATAGATGCTGAGTTTCCAAAAAAGGTCATTTTGGATGCACATATTACTAAAGCATGGTTTTGAAAGCTGCAGTCTCATGGTCTCACACATTCAAACATTCTTACCTGGGATCACATAACACTAGAGAATCAAGGCCTGATCCTAATTTGTCAGCCTTAAGGACAATATCCTTTCACAAGACCTCTTCTTAGGGTGTATAGCCCTATTTGTTTCCCTGTTGCCATTGCAGCCATCACCAATAGCTTAGTGACTTCCTGATAGCCATGAAGCTTTTCTGAATAGACTCACAAATGCCCAACACCAGTCATAGGAGCCACTGGAGGATTTGTACAAATCCCAAGTTTATGGTGAAGTCATTACAAAGACTTTTAAGCCAGGCCAGACTAGCTGGCCCCTGAACCCTGTAGCTATTGCTCCCGAGGAAGCTGAATTATATGTTCAGCTTAAGGTCACCGACACTAAGCTTCAGAGTGATGAGCCCCACTTCTTTGACAAACCTTTGACATCCTAACACGGAAAGATGATCATACTCAAGTGATCATACATTTCATACATGTTGACTTCCCTTCCTCAATCTAATTGACACCAAATAGCTACTAGCCAATCTCAAACTGCCCCAGTTCTTAGATTTCATCAGTTGCTATAAGGTGGATGGAAGGTCCTGGGGCAGAACCCCATACAGCTGGCATACTTTGTGAGGCTGAGTACATATTCGAATCTAATACTGCTGTAAGTCCTCATTTGTCTGCACTCAGTGTTTTTATTTCCACAGAGATCTTCTTCAGGAGAAGAACAAATGTTGTCCTTTTCTCTCCCCAAATAAAAGAGATACCTAGAGAATAGTTAGAGCATCTGCATTATCAATCTGCTATGGAGGAATGCATTATGTTTTGAGAGCTGATTTTAAAATAACTAGTAAACTTTCTAAAGACACATATAAGGCCACCAAGTTTCCTGATGATTTTTCTTCTGGGCCTGTAAAATTTTAGACTATGATCTGCTCTACTAACAAGGTAGAGTTGAGAACAAGGAGGTACTGGCATGCATTTCACTCCTGCTTGCCAGACTCTTCTGCCCACTAGGCTTTATAAATATCTTGTTCCATAAGGGAATTTATAGGGATGCCAATGAGTGCAAGTCTGTAAAGTTATGCATAAGAGGGAAGAAACATGGCAGAGCACGGACCTGGCCTTCAAAGGGAATTCCCAATCACAATCTATTTTTTCAGCAAGAAAAAATATTTTGGCCACTAAGTTCCAAGTACCACAGCAGGTCCTAGAGATACGTAGGTCTTCAAATGAAGGAGGAGGATTGTATTTCTTTCTTCAAGCTTGTACTTTCATGGGAGAGATGGACAATACTCTTGCCAACAGATTAAGCCATTCGATCTAAGTTAGGTGTTAAGAAGGAAATGAAGAGGGTTCCTTAGGAGAGGATGGAGAGTGATCCACTCTGATCATGGAAGGCCATTCTGACAAAGGGACAATTAAAAAGGAGAACACATTTTTCAGCAGAAGACGCAGCAAGCATTCTGGCCATAACAGCCTGTTTAAATTAAGCAGGGTTGGTGGCAAAGCTGGTGCTGAATGAGCTCAGTGGACAGACTAGTTTGCAGACAGAGACTCTGGCCCACCTGGACACCTTGTAAGTTATAAAAAGGAGTAATGACTTAAAATGGGCCAATGAATAACTACCATCTTATTTAGAAATAAGACCAATAAGACAAATCACGGGAGATAGGGTTTGTTGATAATGATGCTGCATGTTAATATTTCCAGTACATTTACAAGTAAACATGAATCACATCACTGTGTACGAATCTAACCAGTTTATGTAAATAGCAGGACTGCATTCCTCCACAGCTGCATCACAATATCTAGGGTTTGTGTGAAATCACAGTCATTTTGGATTATCTTGGCACGAAAATAGTTTTCCATTAGCCATGTTAATTTTGAGGTCTCTGATTTCAAACTATCTGCTTTCCAGGGTTGTTTTCCATCAGCCATCCAGATAGCACATTAGTCTTGGTTTGTTAATATTTGGCACAATTTAGACAATTGTAACAAACTCATCACTTTTGGTTGTGATTTAACAATCAGCACTTTTTTTCTTATAAAAATTCATCTGTAAGAACAAATGCTTGTTTATGTGAAACAGTCTAAGAATGGCATCTTCCATTTAAACACGTATGTGGATTAATTTAAAAGTTAGGTATTCCACAGTTTAGTTTTCTAAGAATTGGAATATGTAAGTGTTGAACAATTTTTACTGAAAAAACTAGACGCGTGCATGTATTTAAAAAAAGCTTAAGAGTACACATTTAAAACCTTTTTTTGTTGTTGTTCACACTTCCAGTTTCCCTCCACAGAAGGGAAGACTATTACTAGTTTTTTTATCTTTATAGAAATGTTGAATAAATATGCAAGCTTTATTCAATATGTACACACATGTTTAAATTTTCCCTTTTTACACAAAGAATGGCATATTTAAGGCTCTTTATTGTTCCAAATCTAACTTGGTTAGATTCTGAATCCAACTTAATATAGCCAAGGGATAGTCCCATGAAAATATACATAAATTTGTATTTTTTAAGTTAAACAGTTTGAAATTATATGGATACATGATATTTTACCTAGCCAACATGTTAGTTATGAGCATTGAGGTTGTTTCCAATAATTTTCTGTTACCAAGGCTTATTTTAACAAAGAAGTACTTATCAGGGATTCTCATGACATTAGCAGTAAAAAGATGCCCTGTTTCTTGGACCTTCCATTCTAGTGGGGAAAACAATCAACAGATAAACAAACCAAAATGAAATTTTAAACTTATCCTTGAGAAGAAGGTTTAGGAAGAAAAAAGAAAGAAAGAAAGAAAGAAAGAAAGAAAGAAAGAAAGAAAGAAAGAAAGTAGGAGGAAAGGATAATGAGTGGGAGCCTCTTGTCTCAAGGATGGTCAGGAAAAAACTCTATAGTGGAAAGATTTGTGACAAAAGCATCAAGTGAGAGAGCAAAGCATGAAGACATCTGGGGGAAGCACTCTGGTCAGAGGAAACGGTATAAGCACATGCAAAGGCACTGAGGTGGGAATTCAATGGGCAAGTTTGAAGGACAGCGTGGCTAGACCAGAGCGAAGAAGAGGGAAAGTGTTTGAGAACCAATTTGGGAGTGCAGGCAGAGAGGTGCACACTGGGTCTTATAAGCCACTGTGAAAATCCTAAGGAGGGTACTGATTATGCTGTTAACTATCTGAGAACCGAGGCATCAGAGGAAGAGGGTCCGATCTTCGCTTCGGGATCTGTAAGGAAGAGAGCACTGCAACAAGAATGCAGATAGAGAAACCAGGCACCTGTGATTACTGCTATTGCTCAGGGGCTGGTGGGGGCAGTAGCCCAGACTGGAGCAGCGGTGAGAGAGAAGTTGGTGAGGTACAACTGTATTTTTGGAAAGTAGAGCTAACAGCATTCGCTGCTGCCAGAGACACAGGGTGAGGGTAAGAAAAGGAGAGGAGCTGGGGAATGCCAAGGGTCTGGTGTGAACAGCTGGGTGAAGGATGGTACCATTCGTCATGATGGGGAACACTAGGAGAATAGTGGGCTCGCCGGCAGGTGGTAGATGGAGTGTACAGAGGGGAGAGAGAGAGGTCAAGTTGATTCCATGGGGGTGGAGTCCCAAAGGCACTTTGAAAGGAGCCTGGAATTCAGGGGAAAGACTGGGCTTAGAGATTAAATATTCAAGTCTCCTGTATATGAATGTTATTTAAAGCCCCAGTAACGTAGCATGCATGTTTCATCTATGTCCAAATGTGCCTCAGAGAAGTCCTGAGAAATTGAATTGCTAGGTCAAGCTGCGTATGTGTGGGGAGTGGGGGTGGGGGGGAGGGGACAGTGTTTCTTATAGATATTACCAAAGTTCTCTTCCAATGTATAATATGCCTTATACTTACATTCAAAAGGTTTATTTCTGATCAACTGGAAGATATTTCAGTATAATTGCGACCATTATTTCTCACCATCTCTGAGAGTTAGAAGTATGAAGTGCCAGCTGAGGTAGTTTTAAATGGAAATATATTTTTGAAACACACACACATATTTGTACTAGGGACCATTAGATACATGAGCTAATACATTCTTGGCAATACCCTGGAAGGTGAATATTATTAAAATCATTTCATAAATTAAGATTCTGAGGTACTACGGAGTGAAGGAAAGTCCTCAAGGACAGCTCTAATTAGTATGCTGGTTAGGGTCTGGACTCAGAGTGAGGCCCAGTTTTCTTTCCACCGCATATGGAATGTGGCAAAGACTTGCCTTTCCCTGAATGTAACATGAGGTGTTTAGAATTACCATCCTTGTGTACTTAGTGCCGCATGTGCTTAAAATGGCGTATGCATGGCCACCGCCTGACAAGTCTGTGTTTTCCTTCAGATCCTCCCAAGCTACTGTTCAGGGCATTTGGAATACATCAGTGAGCTGAAACACAGATGCCTAATCTCACGGCAGTGGTGAGAGGCAGTGAAGGGGGAGACAGATAACAAATATGAAACCAAAGTATATTACACTTATGTTACAGGGGACAAGTACTAGGGGTAAAGGACTCCCCCTGATCAAAAGACAGGAAAAGGGGGATCAGAAGTATGGGGGTTGGGGGAATCAGAGCAGGTTCGATTCTTAAAAGCATGGGAAGGGTTAAACTCATGGAGAAGGTACTATCTTAAGAGACTTGAAGGAATCTGGAGAGCCACTGAAGCTTTGGCTGTGCATAAAACGTGGACATCATTGTAACGTGGTTCTTGATGCTCCAAAGTGATGACTAAAAGAGAACATGTAAACTGAACACCCTTAAAGAGGAAAGATAATTTCAAACACCTGACCACAATTTTCATCGTATCATTTTCACATGTGCACTTGGCATGCATCTACCCATCAGAGCCTCACCTATGGTCAGATTTTGTTTTTAAAGAATGTGACTTTTTAATGTTTATGTGAACAGTGAGGGAGGGGCAGAAGAGAGGGAGACAGAGGATCCAAAGCAGGCTCCGTGCTGACAGCATAGAGGCAGATGTAGGGCCTGAACTCACAAACCACAAAATATAACCTGAGCTGAAGTTGGATGCTTAATCTACTGAGCAACCCAGGCGCCCCCATGGCCACCTTTCTTAACAGGAGTGACAGTCCTTTGCAGCAAACCAGCTGTGTCATACAAGACCAATGTTTCTTAAATCCCTGTGATGACTCCAACCAGAATCAGTAATGAGGATCCCAGTTGAGCGTCTAGAACTCTTCTGTGACTTGGGGATCAAGCCATGTAATAATAATGAACATGACTCAAATACTTAAGACCGGACAATGAGATGCAAGCTGGAAGGGGACACAAGCAATATAAAGTTGAAATCATTATTTAACAGGAGAAAACCAGGTTCAGGGAGACCAGAGAGTAAGTCAGAAATAAGGCCAAAGTGGGCCAGAGAACCACAGGCTTCCCACAAATCCGGGCTTTGGTCTTTTCAGCTGTTTGACATCACTTTCATCAACCACCACGGGCACACCTTCAGAACAAAACCCAACGGCAAATCACAAGAAACCTATTGGTTTGCTAGCCCAAAGAAAGCATGCAAATCTGATGACAAATGCTTGTTTAATGGTTACCATGTGCCAGACACTGTTCTAGATGCTTTACTGAACCTATATAATTCTCACAGTCATGTAATTATGAGGAAGGCACTATTATTATCCCCACTTTTATTTATTTATCCCCACTATTTTTTATTATTTATCCCCACTATTATTATCCCCACTCAGCACTCAGCTGAGGCAACTGAGAAACAGAGAGGTTAAGTCATCGACCCAAACACAGTTGGAGTGTTAAAGCAAGAATTTGAATTTAGATTGTCTGGCTGAAAAACCAATCCTCCTAACTCATGTTAAATGATCCCACATAGAAGTGTCTACTTGGTCAGAGCAGCATGATGACTAATGAAAAACATGTTTTTGTGACAGTTTGAGCATGAATTTCTCAACATGGATATGAACTGTAAGACAATTCATCGATACTACAAATACTACAGCAACAGGAGTTGCTGGGGTACATGTTCCTTAAGTACAGGCATCTTTCCCAGGTAATAAGCCATCTTTGATGTGTCTCTGGAACCCACAAACTTTTATAGCATCATGAAAAACAGCTACAACAAATTAGGTGCATCTTTTAATAGTGATTCAATAGTTCCATAAAATTAGAATTGATCCAGTAGATTTTCCCTTGACAATTGTGTTTGGTAATGATCTTTTGCTGTGCTCTCAAATATTTGCAATGAAATCTGTGGTCTGAAAGGAAATGCTATTTACCTCATTTTTAGTTATGTTATTTGTATGTATGTATGTATGTAAGGAGGTATTTACATTTTTTTGTTTTGTTTTAAATCAAGGCATCCAGAAACAAACACGCTAACAATAATAGGGAAGTTATTACGTACTTGGATAAGTACCTGGCATGCCTCCATATATGTATGCATGTATGTCTATTAAGCTATAATTTACTTCCAGTGAAAAACACAAATATTAAGTATTCAGCTCAAGTTTTACAAATCTGTACATCTGTGTAAACAATATCTGATCAAGGCAGGGAATGTTTCCAGAACCCTAGAAAGTTCCCTTATGCCCCTTCCTAATTAATCCCCATCCCTAGAGGCAGTGACTGTTCTGATTCCTAGCACAATAAAAAATTTAATTCCATGTACAATACTATGATGTGATTACTCCAAGGAATATCTGACTTCAAAACCTGTACACTAGGCATGCTGTCCTACTGCATTTTTGCTCAGTAGATACCTACCCATGACCTACTCGACAGTGCCCTCTAAGAGAGTCAGGTCATAATGCTTTAATTTCTTTCCTATGCATCTAGAATGGTACTTTACGTACCACCCTTAAAAGAACTATAAAAGAAAGGTGATTCAAATCTTTTTTTTTTTTTTTTTTTTTTTGAGAGAGAGAGCAAGAGCACCAGAGCAGGGGAGGGGCAGGGAGAGGGAAAGGGAGAAGGAGAGCGGGGGAGAGGTAGGGGGAGGGAGAGAGAGAGAACATATCTTAAGCAAGTTCCACACCCAGCACAGAGGCCAATGCAAGGCTTGATCTCACAACTGTGAGCTGAAATCAAGAGTCAGACACTTAACCAACCACTTAACCAGACACTAACTAGGTGTCCCTCAAATCATTTTCTATGTTCTGAGGTTCAGAAAAGAAACCCTACTGAAAGAATGCTATTGAAAACACCTATAGATCAGGAGGGTGGGGTTAGTGAATAAAGTGGACACATAACCCTCTCAAAGTAATGGAAACAACTCAGATCCTACTACTTGCCATGCTGTGGGAGACCAGACTAGTGACACCCTTCTTTACCTATTTCTAGATTATCTAGATTTATAGATAATATCTCAGAATGTCTAAATCCTTTGTAATTAGTTAAGAAAAAAACACTTGGTAATCCAAAATGTGCCTTTAGGCCAGCCCTTAGACTGGGATCTGCTGTTCGCATCCTTGGCCTAGTGAATACCAGGTGTAGTTTTGCCTACAACAGAAGTGATGCCACAAGCCTTTGAAGATCAGGGCCAACTTTGGGAGTTAATGTGTGTCATTATGTGGTCATTACTTAAGGATATTAAGAAACATCCTTAATAGAGAGAAGAACTGGCAACAGGAAAATGGAATGAAATTTAAAGAGAGAGAGAGCGAGCTGGAACGAGTATAGGACAAGAGAGATGATGGTGGACAACCACAGGTAAGAACAGGAAAGAAAGGAACACAGTGTGACTCTGCCTGTCCACTATTCCTAAATTCTAAGTAGTCTTCTTTCATGGAACATGCCACTCCCACTACCACAACCCTAACCGAAGTTAGGACAACAGGGTGGTGTCTAATGTTTGCTTGGATGAAGGAGCTAACAGCTGATATTTATTCACTGAGCTCAAGAAGTACAGTTTCCGTGGCTAAATACTTCAACCCCAGCTGGTAACTAACTGCAGGGTTTCCAAGAGTTCAGAAATATGTTATTTAGAATTCAGGGTGCTCATGAGAGAGTCTGATCCTATTACCTCGCAAAGGAAAGTGGGCTGAACAAGGAGGGAGTTTCTAATCCCTGGCAATATAGTTTTTTATCAGGAAACTGTGCTTGTGTTAATAGGTGCCACTGCATTATCAGTTACAAAGAAGAATAAAGCCTTAGCTCCACATTCACCTACACACCCAGAGCTCCATTAGGACAGCCACCAGCAAAGGTTTTCAAGCAAGCCAATCTCACAGGATTTATACACTTAGTGAACCGTGGTGACACCTTCCTCCCCAAGTCCTACAAACCTCTCTGACAGCAGGCCAGGGGCCACAGATTACAAGGCTTCTTTATATAAAGTGGTTCACACTTGGCAATTGGAATTTGAAATAATAATGAAGACAATCACTTCTTTGTGTGGCAGCAAAGGTGAAAAAGCACAGTGGAATCTGGAGAGAAATTCAGGCAACGCAGAAAAAGTAACTTGGATAACTCAGGGTAAAATATTCTTTCCTCTGCTGATTGTGCCCATACTTCTTTTTATCTTGGTTTGCCTATTTCATTCTTTGCCAGTCTGTCTCATGCTGTCTTAGTCAATATTAAATGTGTGTGTGTGTGTGTGTGTGTCTCCTTCTGCTATAAGATCATCTCACCTCCCACTCTTCCTTCTTACTGTGCCACTTCTCCCATAAAATCACTCTCTTCCCCTTAGGTTAATAGACGTTTGGTGTTCTGTTCATGGAATATGCACCTGGCAGATGACTGGAACTGACTTCAGGGAATCATATTTTTGTCAAGAGAAGTTTAAGTAGAATGTGTTCAAGAAAGGTAAGGAGAATAGCACAGGAAAAGAGGAGGGACATATGAAATAATTCAAGATGCTCATCCTTGGGAAAGGAAGACTTGGACCTTCATAAAGTAATGGGAGAGCTTTAGAATTCCAAAAACGATAGATTATGAGAAACAGAAAACACTCTAGTGGCATTGGATTCCATTGTACAGGTGGGAAAACTGAGATCCAGCAATTAGTGAAGTCAGGACCTATCCCAAGATTTCTGACCACTTCTATCTTTACTCCCTTTCTCCACCTCACTTCTGCACCAAGTACCATCACCCATCTCAAATGTGGCTCCAGAGTACATGACAAAGGGCATTGGTTACAAAACACAGACATGAACATTGGCTCAATTTGAGGAGACCTGAGGTGAGAAATGACACCCCAGCTGCCTTGCAGAGTAGAGAGGTTCTCCATCATTGAAGGCACTGCCAACCCATGTGGCTGATATCTGTCAGCAATGCTATAAATGGCATCCCTGTAGTGGATACTGATTTAACCACATCTTAAACAAACCCAGTTCTGTGCACAGTGTCTGGCTGGCTTCAAAAGAATCACTCAGAGAGCTTTAAAAATATAGAGACTCTCCAACTCTAATCTCTGAAATTCTGATTCAGGAGGTTTTGAGAAACCATGGAGGCTGGTGATTTCTGAGGAAACTTCCAATACTAAGATTCCAGTATGTTTCTTTTTTTTTTTTTTTTTTTTTTTTGCTTTTGAGGCTTGCCTTCCAAAGTATCACTAAGTTATCATTACTGAGGTGATGCATATAACATGTAGTCCACACCAGACTCATAGTCAAGAAACAAGAAGCATTGCCATTGTCGCAGACTGCCTGTGTCCCTTAGACAGTCTTTTGATCTCAGTGTTCACTTTCCAGATCTCAGTGTCTGCTTCCATAAAGTGGAAGGCATAGATTATTTAGGCAGTGTTTTTCAAATGTATTTGTTTATTTGATTTTGTTGTTGTTGTTGTTGCTGTTCTTGTTTTGTTTTTTGTTTTTAAGCATTTGTGGCCCCAACTGTCCATGCCTGTCCTACAGGCATCCTCCCTGGTGCTCACTGATAATAGATAGGCTCTTATAGGCTCATCATCTGGCAGAAATCTCGATCTGAATTTGTGGGTTCCTACTCCATACCCAGAGGGTGAAGCATGGTTGGCTGTAACCCAGTATGGTAGTATCATCGCATGGGACCAGTGGGTACACAATCCAGTTCTGGGTGTGTATTCTGAGATGCGAGGGGAAGTCTACATGGGACAGGATCCCTTCCTGATGAAAGGGACAAAGTCTCATGAGGAAAGGTGTTTTCCCCTTCATGCCCTGCCACCTGTGCCCTGACTTAGACACGATGCACGGACATGAGCACAGGAAGGTCAGCTAAAGGGCAGAAGATGGGGAAGCAGAAAGGAAGCTGTGTTCACTGGGGACAGTGCTCAGTTGTCACACTAGCCCTGGACTGTCCAAGCATGACCTATACCTGTCCACACCAAAAGCAACACCTTATACCTTCAGACTTCTGTGAGCAGAGTTTCTATTACTGTAGCCAAACACAAGTTTCACAGGTACTGCCTTAGAACTCCCTTTTCAGACGAAATCTCCTGCAAAACCCCAATACAGAAAACAAGTCAAAGTAGCTGGGCTACAGTAGAAATACGGAGAGGGTGTTTCCAGTTCCAGAACCATCCTTCCCCAGATTCCTGACAAGGTTCTTCCACGGAACCAAAACCAGCCAGGACCAGCATCTCTTAACGTGGAGACCCCATGAGAGATCCTCAAATCTTCCCTGAGACCTGAGAGTTCTTCACCAAATCTGTTCTTGTCTTTTTCTTTCTTTCTTTCTTGTTTTTTTTTTTTTGATGTGATTATTTGGTGTAAATTTTGTCCTAGAAAATATAGGTCAGATTCACAACTAATGCCTACTACCACACAGCTTTGGTGTCTGTATTTGTATTAACCATGTGATCGTGTGGGTGACAAATGACTCCATTCTAATTTTTATGAAGAGAGAAAGGAGAAGAATGTGACACAACATAAAATGGCATATTCCTTCAAGGTGCAAATAAAAGGACAGAGTGAAGGTAGATGGGAAGAGAAAACAGCTGTTGAAGAATCAAGTGTCTGTCCAGGATATAGAAATGTAAGTGTGCTGGGATCAAAGTAATCTCTGGGTACGTGTTAGCCCCATATTCATGGTGTAAACCTTATTAAATTCCATGGGGTGCCTGGGTGGCTCAGTTGGTTAAGCATCCGACTTCAGCTCAGGTCGTGATCTTGCGGTCCGTGAGTTCGAGCCCCACGTCGGGCTCTGTGCTGACAGTTCAGAGCCTGGAACCTGTTTCAGATTCTGTGTCTCCCTCTCTCTGACCCTCCCCCGTTCATGCTCTGTCTCTCTGTCTCAAAAAAAAAAAAATAAATAAACATTAACAATTTTTTTTTAAAATTCCAATAATGCATCTTCTACATAAGAAACCAAAGTTAATAATCTGAATGTTATGAGATATATTTCTCTGTATTTAATGCAAAATTTTGTTTTAGGACTATGTTTATTCAAGAATGATTAAAACAGAGAGGTAGTATCTAGGTGGGTATTTTTGGTTTGTACATATGTGACAGTACAATAAAATAATTAAGTCGATAATGAGGGCATTGATTTCCCCCACAAACACCCTGTTATGAAAGGGGTTTCCATATTACTCATACTCAAGAAATTCTGCACTACAGGATGGCCCAGGTCTCTTCTGGATGGTCAAATCCAAGATTCTATGAACCTCCTAACCTTATGAAAGTAGAATTAAACACTTTCACCAATAAATGGTACAGGTATGACCTTAGAGATGTTTTTTTTTTAATTAGAAATAATTTAAATAATTTCATTCATCACAATAAAGTCTATGTATCCTTTTATCTTCCTCTGAAAAACTTTGTCTTTACGACAAAGTGTCCATGGGCAAGGCCTAGAACCAACTGGTCACCACAATCACTCACCCATCTGCACCTGGTCCATTCACTCAATACCCCCAGTGGGAATACCTCTGGATGGAAGAAAGAGGGGTTAAAAATAAAGCCTTAAGAGCCTGCTCCCTCGCTGCTTGGGAAATCTGAACCCCTGGGCGTTGCCGTTCTTACAAAATGTGCTTTCTGATTGCTTCCAGAAGGCACAGCGGGGTAGACTGGCCACAGGGTCTCCCAGCGTGTTAGAGGGTAAAATGATTCTCGCCGAGACCGTGGTTTATCCACGCACTTCAAGCGAATGAATTGGTGCCTGCTGGTTTGTGCTGTTTCTAGTCCGCAGGCTTCATTCCTGGTCACCGTCTCCTCCCTCTGCCCTCGCTGCCCCCTGTGCGGAGTGGCCACTCCTCTACCCTGTTGCCTGCACCTCTGCCCTGATTCCTTCTCCTCTACCCTCCCACCCCTTCTTTTTCTTTTCAAATGTCAAGGGAGCTTGATTCGCCCCTCCTATACTTCCAAAAAAGGGAAACTATAAAGTTTCTTCCAAGTTTTAGGCGCTGCCGTTCAAAATTCTGTAACCCGGAGCTGCCATTTCACGCCTGCTCTGCTCAGTGCTTGACACAGGCTAAATTTAGACAAGTATGACATTAGAGCTCACTTGAGTCTCCTTTTTCACTGGCAGTGGGCTTGGCTATGGCTCATGTCGGTTCCTAATATGTCCTGGCATTCTGCTCACCCAGTAGGCACTTAGGAAAAACACCAATGTAGTCACTGTCTATGCTGACTTCCAAATGCACATTTGTTTCTGTCCCACATCCTGTGCGTCCCAAACCCTCGCCACCCAACATAACACAGAGATAAGACTGATGAAAAAAATGTTTGCATTCCACTCTTCGAGTAAGCACCCCTGCTGGCCCCCATTTCCCAATTCCTTCCTCCAAGTGCACAACTGTGGAGAAAATGAGGGCTGAGAGTGCGGACTTTCCACCGAGAGGACAGAGGTCGGCCTGCACAGACGTCTTACACAGAAGATGAAGAGCTCCAGCCCTGTATCCCTCATTCACCCATCAATCTGGACTGTTAGCTCCTGAGAGATTTTAAAACTAAAGTAAACACGCACCTGAATCCATTCATTCAACTCTTTCTCCAGCTTGACTCTTGGCCAAGACCCTTTGGAGAGCACAAGAGCTGTCACCAATTGCTCTGCCAGTAATCACAAAGCTGGAGTGAGATTTTGCCCAGCCCTTCCTAAGCTGAACGAGTTTCTTAAGTGCAATTACACAGTGTATTTTCCAAATGCTAAGCACAGAATAAGGTAGAGCTTTCCCAGGGTGGGGTATAAAAACCTGTACTGCATTATAGCTGATACATATGAGGAAGGATTATTTAAAAAGTTGGGTTTTTTTAAAGCACTCTTTCCAGTGAAGTGCAAAATAAAATCAATTAAGGAGCTGAAATTCACCCCATCCTATGTGTCTTATAGCAATGATTATGAAGAAACTACTGTTTTCTGTTTCCCTTTAGTTGTCTCTATTTCCAAAATACAGAAGTAGTTTTTGAGAGTAAAACTGCCACTAACTTTTCAACTCAGGATAGTTGAAAACTATTATAGAAACAGAATTACAAATGTTGATCCAGCATATTTCTAGGCAAACCTATCAGTGGGCTCCTTAATGACAGCCCAAATCCTGTAGAATAATAAGAGATGCCAGGAACTCATACACACATATCTGCTCCCACACTCTGAAAATGTAATCCAAAATAGAAACTTCCAATTCTGATTCCTTGCTAAAATGAAAGCTATTTTCTGCTAAAAACACCCCTCTCAAAGCTCTCATGAAACAAAGAACACAGATAGTTTCATCTCAAATGATCTTTCGTGCCAACGAACCGTCCTTCCACGCAGATAAGTTACAGAAGGTGGGAACAGGGTGACCGCCCAAGGATTCGCAAACTTTTCTTTTCCCGTTTGTGTTGCTAGCTAAATCCCAACTTTCAAAAGTGTCTCAGTCCTGCTGGAAATCAGAACTTGAAGAGGATATGGGGGAGGAAAAAAAAAATGATTACAAGTCCACACCGAACGTTTGAAGGGATGGAGTTCTAACTTGCAACACACACACACACCGGCCAAAAACTCCCAGTACTTGCAAACAAACAGCAGGCTGAGAAAGTGAAAAGAAGCGTGGAAATGTAAAAACTTAACAGTGCCCTACCTCGCTTGTCTGCTTCACAAAGCGCCTGATGAAAATCGCCCACAAGCCCAGAGTGAGCCGAGAGGCTCTGAAGGAGGCGGCCGCTCAGCCCGCCGAGCGTGAGCAGGCCCAGCCTGTGTTCAGAAGCTGCCCCAGTCAGATTTTCCAACTGCAGAATTGCAGCCAAGTCCCTGCCCATGCCTGAAGAATTTCCTGAACAGCATTCCCGTTCTTTCTCTGACGGCTTTGAAACCGTACTCTGTCTGTACTTCAATAAGGCTTTGTCAGGCCAACTCAGAGCTACTGGTCTGTCTCCAGCTATCAATGGGAAACACATGTGTCAAGCACAGACTCGCTCCCCTGCAACAGCGTCCGTGGCGTCTGCTGGGCTCACGTTCACAACCCCAAGGGAAAGGGCTTCTAGAACCAATTCGGATCGTTCAGCCATTCTCCAGGTTCTGCTCTGTGCTGCCAGATGCCGGAGAGGAGTCTTCTGCTGCTCAGCACTGCCCATTTTTAACTTCTTCCCCTGGCAGGCCCGGGCTCAGCCCTGTGAGCCCACTGAGCTCTTGCCAGCCCTGATAACGAGCCTATTTACAGCTGAGAGATGCGAATTCTAATTGAATCTCCCTACCTGCCTTTGCCTCAGTCATTGCTCAAAATCTCAATTGCTGGAGGGGGAACAGTATTTTTAGTATTTCTAGATTTTGGTTCAGTACTTCAGAGTTCTCCCCTCATCCTAGTATGTGCATCTTGGCTGCTGCAACTAAAAATAATGCAATTATTTTTCAGGCATTTTAGTTGCTGTCTGCTCTGTAACTGTGCTGGTCCAGGAATGTAACATTTCCCATGCTCTTGAGACGTGTGATGGTTACAGGGAACAGAAAGGAGAAAATAACGTACCTTTAATCAGGATAGGGCCTAATTCTGTGCACCTGTGATTATTTCCGGATGACATTCCATCAAGATGTCCTGTGTACACTCTGCTGGATTTCGTGATCAACTTTTGACGTTTCCTCTTACCATCAAACACGAGAAAATCTTGAAAGATACCATGAGGACACCCCTCTTCTCCTACACTGAAAACCCCATTTATAAAGAGTCAAAGCTAAGTTGTCAAGGTAACACTGTAGGAAAGGGATGATTTATAGAGAAAGCCTCATCTGTTTTGAGGGGTTTTTTTTTAATTAATATTTTATGTCCTAAAATCACGTCCCATTAGCAACTTATTTTAAAGAACGGGCTCACCAGATTTTAGAAAGTGTCGTGTGTTCCTGAGGGGCTGTTGTAAATAACAGGATCTGGTGGGGTCTTGAATTTAGCATCAAATTGCAATGGGTGCTCACAGCAGGATTAGATTTTTGCTTTGGGAAGCAGTGTATGTATGTGTGTGGGGAGGGGAGCACGTGCACCTCTACGGTCAGGATGCAATTATAGAATCCGAGGACTCCAGAGTTGGAAGGAACCCCAGAGATCATCCAATCCAAATTGTTTCTACCCTTCATTTTGTAGAGGGAAATGGAGACCCAGACAGATGAGATGACTCATCCAGAGATGCAAAGACAGTTAATGCTGGAGCTGAGGTTGGAAAATGGGCTTTTGGCTAATTTTCTATGTGCTTTCTCCATCCCAGCATCATTGGGGAAGGGCAATGCCATCTAACCTTCCCAGGAATAGGCTTGTAATCAGTTCACCTTGGTCTAATCTTAACTTTGTCTCTCTTACTGACTGTGAATCTTGGCCAGCTTGCTTAACCCCTAAGGACCTCAGTTTCCTCATCTATAAAATGGAAACAATGATAGATTCTACCTCGTGGAATTGTTGAGGAATTTGGTGAGATAACTCACGTAAAGTGGCCTATAAGATACATTAAATATGATATTTAATTATATATTTATATATATATATAATTATATATATAATTAATTATATTTATGAAATATTATTACAATGCCTATAAATTTCAACTTAGTTTTCTCTCAATGGGGCAAATATTGGACTCTTTCTCTTAACTCAAAAAGCAAAACTGTGCTCTTACATCTAGTTTGAGCTCTTAAAATAAGCTATTTGTCTAGTTTTCTGCCACTTTACCTTTACGTAATAGGGGCCTATCTCCTTAAACATAGGCAAGTATCCTAATACCTTCTTGGAACATTAAGCCCACCGCATAGCTACTTTTCATTTACTCCCTGAACTTAACACTCAAGGCTTTCCTCAAGATTAACTCACAGGAAAGGAAAACAGTGAGACCAAATCTGCCGTCACTTACATGAGGCTGAACAAAGTGCCATTTGCAGAGAACTGGACTTGGTCTGGAACCTGAAGAGCTCAAGATTACCACTCTAAAAATAGGAAACCACTAACAATTACAATTCCCTGTTTGGTAACTGTGACATCCTCAATTAACAACAACCATCCCTCCCCCCGCCCGCCACCCCATCCCCCACACACTCCAGAAACTGAGAAAGAAAACTTACTGAGCAAACAGCTGCAATAAATTCTAAAGAATCAGATGTCTACCTGGGGTTCCAGAGTCTTTGTCTTAGAGCCAACAGCAGCAAGCAGTTAATGAACCACTAGCTACTTATTAATCATGTTTAGTGTGCCAAACTACTTTCGCAGAAACAAAATAGGTCGAGAAGTTAAATTTGAGAGGTTTACAAATGTTTTAGGAATCGGGTAAACAAACCAACATAAAGCAGCTGGAAAAAACAAGCTCCGACTTATACAAAGGCTGGACAATGGTGATGTGATTCAAAAGGTGCGTCCCCAGTACCTTTCCCCCCCAAATACTTGCTACATGGCTCATTTCAGGGGGGATATTTGGAGAAAGATGGATCGGTTGTGACCAGCCTCATCACTGAAACTCAAAAATTCTGAAAAGTTATTTACCTGTTCTAATGGTAAGAAAAATTATCCAAAACTTGAAAAGAAGGCCAAAAGATAATCATGTGCTTTCAATGTTTTATGTGGTGCTTGTCACATGCTCTCTCAAGAATTATCTAAAGGAAATGTGCTTTGCTCCATTTACTACTTGCTACTAAATAAAGGTCCAGAATTTAGTGAAGTTATGTTACTTTAAAGACTTTTTTCTGTGAAAGGTACAAATTATTTTTATCCAGTAGAAAAAAAAATAATCCCATGTGGTTTACTGCCCTGTGAAACATTAATCCGTTTTGTGTCCCAGCTAGTAATCTTGTACTAACATTCTTTTATTAACACACTCATAAACAAAGAGCTCCTCAAATGTTCTTGGACCCAGTCTTACCATCATACTGATGTCCTCATCAATTAATGAGTCAAATTAAATTTCTGACATCTTTTTACTCTTGTAAAGTCATGTTTTTAACTTCCAAAATGATAGTGTGATGTGGTTTCATTTTCCCCATCTGCATGATGAGTGTTATAAATCTCGTGAGATAATGCATAATAAAGCACTTAAGGTGTAATATTTGTTTTTTTTTAGTTTTGTAAACGACTCTAGGGATTACTAGACTAGATCACTCAATAATCTCCTTCCCATTACATCTTCCAATCCTGTCTTTAGATTCTACAATGGCCACTTCTGCTAGAATTCTTCCATGGATGTTGACCTCCTAGCTTCTCAGAAACTTCTACTTTTAATGTTCTAAAATTAACAACTGAAATACATCTCCCTATGACACGTCCCGATTCTAAAGCCACTAACTATAAAGGTCAATTTAAAATTCCGACTTTAAGAATCATGTGAGTGAGAAAACTTCATTCTCAACTAGAACATCAACTCCATGAGGACACGGATTCTTGTCTACACCATCTCCTGCCATTGTTTCCAATGTCTATGACTGGGAAGTAGTTGGACCTCGTATTTACCCTCTGAATCAATGGAAGCCTTGGACTTCCTTGAAAAGGGAGGTCCTAAATCATCCTTTGTGAAGAACTACTTGACTACAATTTCAACTTCTCTGGTGCCATTGGATCATTTCTGCTCATGACAGTGCAGATTCCTCTTACCACCTCATTTGCCTCTTCTAGGAATGCTTCAGTTTGGCTAGTTTTCTCTTAAAATCTGATGCCGAGAGTTGAACAAACTCTTCAGGTGTGCTAGGTCTAATTTGGGGGCAGAGGAACAAAACTCTCTCTCATTTAGGAACTATGTTTCTATTAACGCAGTCCATGATAATCTTAGCTTTGGTGGCGGTAACCTTGAGTCATACAGAGAAGCCAGCTCGCAGAGCCTCTATCACAGATGCGCTTACATCTCCTACCTGGTTTACATCTGTGATTCTCCAGCCTACCTTTACGTTAGAATCATCTGGAGGGAGCTTTTAAAATGACCAGATCCAGGGGCACACACCTGAGACTTTGATTCTACTGGAATGGGACAGGAACCCCGTAATCCAGGTGATTCTAATACCAGCCAGACCTCAAAATCATGAAGTTGCAGCGATAACTTCTAAAACATAATCCTAAGCATGTCACTTTGCGAACTAAAATCCTTAAATGTCTTTCTTACTATTTCCTGAAAGGTAAAGACAACAACTGTCACCATGACTTGAAAGGCCTGGCTTCATCTGGTCCCTTGTCTACATCTTCTGTCTCATCTGCTGCCACTCTCTCTTCTTCAAAGAAATCGTGTATCTTCCCACTTGAGAATCTTTTACAAAGCTGTTTTCTCCTTCTGGAAAGACTTTTCTTTTTCCTAGAAGTTACCCTCACTCTCATGTTTTCAGTTCTTTAACTCCTATTCAACCTTCAAATGTATACTCCATTATCACTTCCTCTAGGATTTAGTTATCCCTGAACACAACAGCCCCCCATTACCTATGCCCAAAGACCAATACTTATCATAGATTTGATTACACATTTATTTGTATTTTTATTGGATCCATGTCAAAATGTCCTGATACAAAATGAATCTTTTCCATGAGAGCAGAAACCTCTCACTCTCTATTGGGTCCTAGTTCCTTCCACTGTGCCTAGCTCAAAGGAAGTGCACAAAATATACTTTTAAGTATGTGAATGCAGGGTTTTGTTTTGTTTTTTTAACCCAAGCGCAAGAATATGCACACAACTCCACTTTATCTTCAAGTTTCAGACTTCATTTAATCTTTCTGACATGCTAAAACATTGTATTGTACTCAGGATATGGAATTCTCTTATACAATGTAAATATTCCCCCAAAACTAACAAGCCTTTTACATGTTTATCTACAAGACTTTGTGCAAAATTACCAAGTCAGGTTTCTAGCAAAGACCTTAAGGTCTGAGATACAAGGTAGAATGGCTATGATTATAGGGTAGAGTGTTTGTTGTGTCACTTACTTGGGAGGGCAGGCTGAGATACTACTTTGGGGTCATCAAGAGGCACAAAGTAGTTACGGCACAAATCTGAAAAGAGGTATTTGCCAAGAATCTTTTGGTTACAGCAGTCAGAACTCATTCAAATTAGCATCCGGGAAAAAGAGGGGGTTCCTAAATCATGTAACTCTAATCTTAAGGTGGGTGCAGCACAATAGTTCTAATACAATCAAGGCTCTATTTCCCTCTTCTCTAGGCTTCTCATGGTTTCATTCTTAGTTTTGCTTTACTGGGACGTAAAACGTCCACAGGTGATCTCAGTCTTACATGGAAAAATAAAAGATCTTTTCCAGAAAGCATTCTAAGTAACCCAGCTTGAGCCACATGCTTATCCCTGAACAAATCTCTATGGTTGAGGGATGACGTACTCGTGTTGTTCATATTTGGCTCATATGACAATCCCAGAGACTAAAAGGAAGAAATCAGCTCCATATGCACCACATGGACTCAGTAGGCTAATGAGGGAATTGAGAAAAAGTGGAAGGCAGACAAAAGTCCCATATGCACTATGGATGATAGGGCACCCAGGACATATTCATAATCTTGCCCAGGGAAAGTTCTTTAAGAAGTGTTCTGAAACAACATTTAATTTAAGGATATAAAAGCATTTACTATTTGTTCTTCCAATCCCTGAGCATTTGAGTTAATCTAATAGCAGGTGATTACAAGAGTAACATTATGCTAGCCGTTCATTTCACAAATAATACCTGATGCAAAATGACACTCACCCAGCTTTGGCCCTTCCAAACAGAACAAATACAGCTCTGCTTTTCATTTGCCAAAGACAACATTATCTGGTTGATTCAGAAGAGACTTTATCTTTGGAGGAAGTCTAGCTCAGTGACAAATCAGTGACCCACAGTTTTGAGAATATCTCCATTGGCCCTAGTGTCTAAATCTGAAATCATTTTCTGTTTTGGAAATTCAAATCTATGCATGGTACAGAATGAAGGTTTCTCAAGCTATGTCAGTACTTTGAGAAGGAATTGACGCACTTGGTAATTAATATGACTAGTAATAAAATTCACTGTAGATATATCTTTTTAAAAGAAATTAAGTACTGTAAAACAAATACTGGTATAGTTACACAAATGGTTCCATGCATTCTTTCCTTTTCAGCACCAAACACTAATCAATTCTCCCCAAATTCTTTTTGGCCAAAATATCTCACTGTATTACTGCTTGCTGAAAGTAAAATTCTTGAAATATCATATTTTTATTTGGAAGTAAAATTTATTGATCAATAAAAATGGGCCAGACTTCACGATAGGCACCCCGTGGTAGGCAGAAATAAATAAGGTCTGTACATGAAAAATGTTAGCACTGCTCATCTTTATTTTGATAGTCCATCAGTACTCAGTGGTACAAAATACAACTGTCTGATGTGGGAATTCCATGCTAATTATTAGCTGCCTGAATCCCTGAATCCTTGAGACCAAAGGCCTCAACACCAACTTCCAGCAACCATACACCAAAAAAAAAAATAAATAAATAAAAGTTGCCAACAAGAGAAAATGCAATGTTATACATTTCAAATTATTTGATCTTTAGAAGGAATTCATTTAAATATGTGAAAGATACACAGTTGGGCAAACTCACAACTAGCATAGTGTTTGGCATATAATAGTTGCTTAATATATGTTTAGTGTTTTACTAATAATAAACATTGCTAGTAACAAATAAGATTTTGACATTACCAACAAATAAAAGCTGAGGGAGTTCATCACCATTAAACTTGCCTTACGAGAAATGATAATCAGAGTTCGGGTAGAAACAAAACAACATGAAAACATAAATAACAACGTGAAAAATCAAAGTATAGAAAGTCACTGATAAAGGAAAACACATAGTCAAATTCCAGAATACTCTAATAATGTAATGGTGGTACATAAATCCTTCTTAACTCTAATTTCAAAGTTAAAAGATAAAAGCATAGAAACAGCTATAGCTACCATCATTTGTTAATGGGTGAATAATATAAAAATGTCAACTATGAAATCAAAAGCATAAAATGTGGGGGGGGGCAAGTAAAAGCGTAGAGTGATTTTGTATGCAATTAAAGTTAAGTAGTTATCAGCTTAAAATATACTGTTATAACTGTAAGATGTTTTATATAAGCTTTGTGTTAACCATAGACAATAAAACCTCTACTAGATACACAAATGATAAAAAGGAATCAAAACATACTACCACACACAAACACACACACACACACACACACACACACACACACACATCACAAGAGACAGTGAGACAGGAAGAGAAGAACAAAGGAACTACAAAAGAATCAGAAAGCAAAACAAAAAATGGCAATAATAAGTCCTTATCAATAATCATTTTAAATGTACATGAATTAAATTCTCTGATCAGAAGACACAAAGTGGCTGAATAAACAGAAAAAACAAAATGCCACAATATGCTGCCTACAAGAGACACATTTTAGCTTTGAGAAGACATGTACATTGACAGAGAAGGGATTAAAAATAAAAGGTATTCCATGTAAACGGTAACCATAAGACATCAGGAGTGGTTATAGTCACATCAGACAAAATAGACTTTCAGTCAAAATCTGTCACTGTATAATAATAAAGCGGTCTATTAATTATCAGCATTTAACCATTGTAAACATATATGCACCCAACATTGGAGCATCTCAATATATAAAGCTAGTATTAACAGAATTGATGAGAGAAATAGAGAGCAATACAGTAACAGTAGGAAAGCTTCAGTACCCCACTTTCAACAATGAATAAATTATCCAGACAGAAAACCAATAAGAAAACAGTGGTTTCAAATAATGTTATAAATCAAATGGACCCAGTAGACATACACAGAACATTCCAGGCAACAAAATACATGCTTTGCACATGTGTTCACAGAACATTTTCCAGGATAGATCGTATGTTGGGCCATAAAACTAGTCTTAACAAATTTAAGAAGATTAAATTCATATCAAGCATTTTTTCTGACCACAGTGGCATAAAATTAGAAATCAGTAACAGGGCAAAAGCTGAAAAACTCACAAATATGTAGAAACTATACCACACACTCCTGAGCAACAAATCGGTCAAGGAAGAATTCACAAGGAAAACCATAAAAGTATCTTGAGGCGGACAAACATGGAAACACAATGTACTGAAAATGATGGGATGCAGCAAAGTGGTTTTAAGAGGAATGTTTACAATGCTAAATATCTACACTAGGGGGAAAACATCTTTAACAACCTAACTTGACATATAAGACGACGAGAAAAAGAACAAACTAAGCCCAAAGTTAACAGAAGACAAGGAATAACAAAGAATAGAATACAAACAAATGAAAGAAAGACCAGAAAAACATGAGAAAAGAACAATGAAATGAAGAGTTGTGGTTTTTCTTTTAAAGATAAAACTGAGAAACCTTGGGCTAGACTAATACAGAAGACTCAAATAAATAAAATTATAAATCAAAGAGAAGATATTACAACTGATCCCACAGAAATACAAAGGATAAGACACTATCTTGACAAATTATCCATGGATAAATTTGGCAACCTAGAAGAAAATGGATAAATTCCAAAAAACATAGAACTTACCCAGACTGAATCATAAAGAAAGTGAAAATCAAAACAGATAATTATTAGTAAGAAGACTGAAGTAGTAATCAAAAACCTCAAACAAAAGCCCAGAACCAGATGGTTTCATGGGAAAATTATACCAAAAATTAAAAAAAAAAAGGAATACCAATCCTTCTCAAACTCTTCCAAAACTTTAAAGAAGAGGAAGCACTTCCAAATGTATTTAACAAGGCCAGCACTACTCTCAAACCAAAGCCAGATAAGGCCACTGTAAAAAAAGAAACAGGCCCAAATCCCTGATAAATACAGTTACAAAAAATCTTCAACAAAATATTAGCCAACTGAGGGGTGCCTGGGTGGCTCAGTCGGTTAAGCATCCAACTTCAGCTCAGGTCACGATCTCACGGTTTGTGAGTTCGAGCCCCGCGTCGGGCTCTGGGCTGATGGCTCAGAGCCTGGAGCCTGCTTCCGATTCTGTGTCTCCCTCTCTCTTTGCCCCTCCCCCGTTCATGCTCTGTCTCTCTCTGTCCCAAAAATAAATAAACGTTAAAAAAATTAAAAAAAAATATTAGCCAACTGAACCTAACAGCACGTTAAAAGGACCATACATTAAGATCAAGTGGGATTCATCCCTGGGATGCAAGAATGGTTCATCAGAGTAAATTAATGAAAATGACACACCACGTTAACAGAATAGAAAATAAAAATATTATCTCAATAAACACAGAAAAACACTTGATAAAAAATCAGTATGTTTTCATGATAAGAAGTCAACAATAGAACCACCCTATGACCTATCAACTGCACTACTTAGTATTTATCCAAAGGACACAAAAATGCTGATTTGAAGGGGCACATGCACCACCATGTTTATAGCAGCACCATCAACAATAGTCAAATTATTGAAAGAGCCCAAATGTCCAAATGACAAATGGATAAAGAAGATGTGGTACATATATACAATAGAATATTACTCGGCAGTCAAAAAGAGTGAAATCTTGACATTTGCCACAATGTGAATACAACTGAGTGCTAAGAAATGCTAAGAAAAATGCTAAGAAATGCTAAGAAAAATAAGTCAGGCAGAGAAAGACAAATATCATAAGATTTATATACATATATATATACATATATATATACATATATGTGTGTGTGTATGTGTGTATATGTATATATATATATACATATACACACATACACACACACACACACACAATGGGATATTATTCAACAGTCAAAAAGAATGAAATATTGCCATTTCCAACAATGTGGATGGAACTAGAGTGTATTATGGTAAGCAAATCAAGTCAGAGAAAGATAAATATCATATGATTTCACTCATATGCAGAATTTAAGAAACAAAACAGATGAACAAAAGAGGAAGAGAAGGAAAAATAAAGAGAGAGGGAGGCAAACCGTAAGAGACTCCTAAATAAAGAGAACAAACTGAGAGTTGCTGGAGGGTGTTGGATGGGTGGATGGGCTAAATGGGTGATGGGGATTAAAGAGGGCACTTGTTGGGATGAATACTCTGTGTTATATATAAGTGAGAAATCACTAAATACTACTCCTGAAAAAAAAATATATCACATTGGCCAAAAAAAAAAGAAAAGAAAGAAAGAAAAAAGTATAAAAGCAACGTACCTCCACTTAATAAAGCCACACAGGACAATCCCATAGCCAACATCATGTTCCACAGTGAAAAACTGAAAGCTTTCCCTTTAAAATTAGGAATAAGACAAGGGTGCCCAACTAGAGGGAAGAGAATGGGGGGATGGGCAAAAAGGGTGAAGGGAAGTGTGAAATACAGGCTTCCAGTTATGGAATAAAGAAGGCATGGGGATAAAAGGTATAGCATAGGGAAAATAGTTAATGGTATTGCAATAGTCTTTCATGGTGACATGTGGTACCTCAGCATAATACTGAGTTGTTGCATCACTATGTTGTACACTTGAAACTAATGTGACATCGTGTGTCGACTATACTCAATAAAATATATCAGAGGACTCACCCACCCCCCCCCCAAAAAAAAACACAAGGCAAAAGTGTCCACTCCTAATAAACTACTGAAAGTCCTAACCACAGCAATTAGGTAAGAAAAAGAAATAAAGGTCATCCAAATTGGAAAGGAAGAAACTAAACTGCCTTGTTGCAGATGATATGATTTTATATAAATGGTTTTGTAACCCTAAAGATTGTAACAAAATATTGTTATAATTAATCAATTCAGGGAAGTTGCAAAGTTGCAAAAATACACAAAAATCAGTTGTATTTATATACTAACAACAAATGATCAAAAATTAAGAAAATGATCAAAAATTAAGAAAATAATCCCATTTACCTTATCATCAAAAAGAATGAAATGCTTAGAAACAAATTTCAGGAAAGGAAAGATTTTTGCACTGAAAAATGTAAAGCACTGATGAAAGAAACTGAAGAAGATATAAAAATAAATGGAAAGATCTAATTTATAGTTTTTAAAAATTAATATTGTTAAAATGTTCACACTACCCAAAGCAAACTAATGATTCAATGTAATCCCTATCAAAATTCCAATGATTTTTTTTACAGAAATAGAACAAACAATACTAAAGTTTGTACAGAACCACATAAGACCCTGAAAAACCAAAGCATTGTCAAACAGAAGGACAAAGCTGAAGGTATCACACTTCCTGATTTCATACTATAGAGTTATAGTAATCAAAATTGTGTGGTACTGGAATAAAAACAGATGCACAGACCAATGCAACAGAAGAAAGCACAGAAATAAACCCACACATATGCAGTCAATTTATCATCGCAAAGGGTGCCAAGAATACACGATGGGGTAAGGATAATCTCTTAAATAAATTGTCCTGAAAAAACTGGATATCCACGTGCAGAATGGAGTTGAACTCAAACCTGGGTCTAAACAAAAATTAACTCAAAATGGATTAAAGACTTAATCATTTCACAATGTATACATATATCAAACGTCATGTTTTATACTTTATGTATATGTAATATTTCTTTGTCAATTATATCTCACTAAAGCTGGAAAAAAATAAAGCACAAACCAGATCAACAGAATAAAAAATATTCTGGTGCCATTTTTGCAGATTGCAGGCAAGAGAATTTTACGTAATTTTTAAAGCCCACAAATTGTGAGCTGTAGCATATTCTGATCTAGAAGGAGATGGATGGTCAGTCCAATTTTTTCATTACTTACATGAAAAACTAAGACCTGAAATGACATGGCGAGAGTCACGTAGACAGATAATGTAGGAGCTGACAGAAGACTCACAATTTCTGATACCTATGTTGCCTCCTAGGGCCAATAAATGTGGTTCTAGGACATGATTTACTGTACCACTTCTTTACTCTCTTGGCTAATTTCCGCTGGGAATCAATTCCTAAGACACAGTTTATGCACCAAGTTGCACTGCTTGGTTACCTACTTTTCTCCTTACCTCCTCTTATGCAATCTGGAGATCCTTCTAAGGATTTCTAAGTATTATGTTAATAAAACTAAATGGAAATAGATAAGGCTGTTTGAAAAATTAACACATAAGTCCAAAGATAGAATGTTATCTTTCAAAGTTAAATGCAGGCAAAACATTGTCTTGTATACCTCCAACCTAGCCCTTAACAGAGCAAGGGCTCATTAACTATCCATGGAAATGGATGGAAGTAAAACACATTTGTAGTTTCAGTAGATTGCAGGGTTCAATGACAAGGTGGCTTTCCCCAAGTCTTCCATTTTGATCAACTTTAACAGTCTTTTAATACCTTGAGCCTCATCTCTAGTGATTAGCAGAAACCATTAGAAACAATAGACTGGGCCAATCTGGCTGAGCTGCATTACTATCCTATCTTAAGAGGTTAGCATGGAGTGTCGATGTAACAGGTTTGTAGAAATAAACTTTATGTAAAATGTACTTAGTGGCTGTACCCTGTATGCCTTGTATCTCACTTCCCAATCTGGGAAGCAGCAAGAGGCAAAAACACTAAATGGATGAAAATATAAATGCACAAGTCAGCATGAAAACACAAATTGGCTACCTGACCAGCATATTCACCTCTCACTATACTGTGTTGGCATATCTAATGAAAGAATGTAGTGTTCAAAAGGCCATCCATGAATGCACAGAAGAAAGGAGGGTCACAAAAGGGAAAAAGGAGGCAGAGTTCATTCAAACACTAAACACAGGAGTCTTAGTTCAATGGAATCTACTCTCATTTGAGGAGTGGCTGTTCTGTGCCAGGCTTTGCAGATATGACAGATATAAGGCAGATGGGGTCCTTACCCTCAAGGCTTTACACGTTTTGTTGGGAGAACTTTGTCGTCTGGGACCACTGACAAGACTGCCTCTGTTGGGCTGACCTAGTCTGCTGCCACTAAAGAATCCTTGCTACCTAACTTGTTTTGATTTCCATTATATTAATTATCATAATTATCTTTCTCATTTATGTTCCCTTTTTAAGTATACCTTTCTAAAGGGAGTGAAGATGTAGCTCTCTTGATCCATGCAACACTTATTTTTCATTGTAAATTTACAAAGTGATATTTTTAATGTAGACATCAATCTCATGAGGTTGGTTAGAGGGAGTCTGCAATTGAGAGATAAAGCCTCTCTTGCTGAGCTGATAGAATCAGCTTCCTAAGGCTGAAGTTATGAAAGACATTCTGTGAAGACTCTAAGGAAAAGATCTGCCCATCAATAATCACCATAGCATCTACAAATTTCCAGACCTGGGATGAAGAATAATGAATTGGCCAAGGTTTGTATTTATAGTTAGAGAAATGGGTCAATTCTTTAACCACTCCATTTAACATGTTGATAAGAGATCATGGGAAGTGAGCCACTTCATTTAATCCTCTCTTGCTGAGATATTATCGTACACCGATATTTTATTTCCAAGAAACACTTAAAGATTCTATTGTTAGATGAGCGACAGCAGCAACGAGGCTCAATGTGAAAGGTGAAGTCAAACTTCTTGAGTTTGTAAGGATATAATTAATATCAATAAAAATCTCCACTGTTTAGGAACTTAAGTCAAAGTATAAAACATGTCCACATTGAATAAATGCATTTGAGGTTCTAAACAGATTTTAGGTGAGGAGTCTATTGACTTGGGAACTGTAGTCTTTTAGTTTTAATACCATGAATTTCAAAGTATTCTTTACAGCTAGGTATGAAAAATTGGTTAAGGGGAAAACTTTGTACTTGCCACCATGCTTATGATTTTCTGGAGTTAGAAACTGTTTGCCCTGGCATGGAATTTGACAGACCTGGCTTATTATACTGATGCTGGTACTCTAAGCCAGGAGGAGATGGTAAGCTACACAAACTCTCTTATCCTTCAGTCCTCACGTGTAAAGTCGGAATAAGAGCAGCTATCTCATGAGATTGTACAAGGGTTTAATAAAATAGTACTAGTAAAAGTGGCTTGAACATACATAGCAATAACTAACACGCACTGAGTGCTTACCATGCTTCAGCTTAGTAAATGCGCAAATATTAGCAGATATTGCTAAATTCTGCACATGGTTTTTTTTTTCTTTTTAGCCATCCCCTTACTTGGAATTTAAATACATTCAGGACACAGGTATGCTTTATTATAGGATTATTTACATCAGCCAAACTATGGAAGCAGCCCAAGTATCCATCTATTGATGAATGGATAAAAAATTGGCACCCGTGTGCACGTGTGTACGTGCGCGCGCACACACACACACACACACACACACACTGGAATGTTACTCAACCATAAAAAAATAATGAAATCTTGCCATTTGCAACAACATAGATAGAGCTAAAGAGTATAATGCTAAGTGAAATAAGTCAATCAGAGAAAGACAAATACCATATGATTTCACTCATGTGGAATTTAAGTAGTGAAACAAATGAACAAAGAAAGAGAGAGAGAGAGAGAGAAAGAGAGAAACCAAGAAACAGAGGGTCAGTGGGTGAAACAGGTGATGGGGATTAAGAGTACACTTTTCATGATGAGGACTAAGATATAGCATTTTTGAATCACTGTATTGTACAACTGAAGCTAATATAATGCTGTATGTTAACAATACTAGAATTAAAGTAAAAAAACCAACAACAACAACAAAAACCATGCATTCTTTAATCTTTAGACACTCACTGTTAGTCTCATTCATAATATAAATAGTTCAAAGCTTCTCATTTCTCTTAGGATACAATGTGAACTTCCTAACACAGATTACAAGGCGTTGGACGACATGGACCTGGAACCTCCTATAGGACATCCAGGAAACAGCTTATAGGGTTCCTCTGTTTCTTCTCCTCCTCATGTACTCCGCCAAACCTTAAGTCCTCTGTTGTGTGCTCCACAACATTCTTTAAATTTTCCTGTCATACTACATGCCCTTCTTTATTGTTATTGTCTGAATGTTCAACTACATTGTCAGCTCTTAAGGGTACACACTATGTCTGTCCCATTCATCAGTTATCACAAAAGCCATCAACAGGGCCTGGGCCAGAGTAGATACTATAGTAATTGCTGGATGAAGGTAGAAGGGAGGATATGAAAATTGTACCCGGAAAGGTGGTAGTGACAGAGACAGTACTAGTGTATTGGAGAACTTAATACAAAATAACATTTATGATAGAGTTAATAATTTTTATTCATAAAGCTTAATCTTAAAATGTTTATTTATTCTGGAAGGCAGCTATGCTAACCACTCTACCACCAATGCTCCCTAAATGTTGATTTACTCTGTGTTCTGTCTAAATACCTCAAGTGCTTACTGACCAGTGAAATTTCCATCTAACTTTATTCTCTGGCTCAGTCTTTGTAGACTTTCAAAAATAAAAGTTTTAAACTGCTACATTAATTAATATCCTGAACATTATATCCTTGAAGTTCAATTGGAATAAACTCATCACCAACAGAGTAACCTTCCTCTAGATTTATACTTTTATGCTTACTTTTAAATGTTTGACTAAATTGGCTTTTCCCTGAAAACTCTTTATTGTACTTACTTAGGAGGAAACTGAGGCATCTCATCACAAACTCAATGATCACAGGCTTGCCATTTCAGAAGAATTTCAGGAACTGTTAGCCAAGATTTCCATGATGTATGGAAAGACAATGTTAGAACAGATACCTAACTATTTAGTAGAAAAAAAATCAGGATTCTATAGCTTGTGCAGCATTTCTTATGCACATTTTCACTGAAGCTAAGTCAAACAGCCTTCATAAATTCAAGAATGAGTTGTATGAACAGAGAAAAGATAAATTGGAATGTGGAGTCTGCACTGAGGAATGGAAATCTATCCCTGAGAAGTTACTCAATGAAGACAGCAACTACCTTAACAGTCCCTGCTCCCAACCCCACAATGTTAAGTACCAACTGCATAAGCCACTGAAACAACAACATCCTTTAGCCCTTCCTACTCAGAGAGCTTCACCCCCTCAAACCCGATTTCTACAGCAATTCTGAGGCACTTGGCTTTATTTCAGGAAACCTGACCTTAGAGGACATTATGTTTTGTAACCAGAATTGGATAAGATGCACAGACTCTTTTTATTAACATAATATTTACATATAATCCTAGCAGCCAAGATTTATTGAGTGCCCACCGTGTGCCAGATGCTTTAATTATAGTTTCTGTCTTCATCTCACAAAAACCCTGTGTAGTTAGTCTGATCTCAGGGTTTGGCAGACTTTCTCTGTAAAAGGCCAGATAGTGAATATGTTAGGCTTTGCAGGCTGCACAGTCTGTTGCAATTTTGCAGCTTGGCAGTTATGGCAAGAAAGCAGCCATAGATATGCATAAATGAGTGGGTGTGTCTCATTCTCATAAAACTTTTTATGAACACCGAATTTTGAATTTCATACAGTTTTTCTTTTTTTTATACGTCAAAACTTTTTTCTTGTTTCACTTATTAAAAAAAAAAAGCAAGCCATTCTTAGCTCATGAACCTTGTAAAAACACGTGGCAGGCCAGATTTGTCTCAGGGAGGGCCGTAGTTTGCCAACTTCTGCATTATCTAAATATTGGGACAGAGGATTAAAGCTCAGAGAGACAGTTACTAATAAGAAGCAGAGAGGGGCGCCTGGATGGCTCAGTCGGTTAAGCGGCCGACTTCAGCTCAGGTCATGATCTCGCGGTCTGTGAGTTCGAGCCCCGCGTCGGGCTCTGTGCTGACAGCTCAGAGCCTGGAGCCTGTTTCGGATTCTGTGTCTCCCTCTCTCTCTGACCCTCCCCCATTCATGCTCTGTCTCTGTCTCAAAAATAAATAAATGTTTAAAAAAAAAAAAAAAAAAAAAGAAGAAGCAGGGAGGGGCACCTGGGTGGCTCAGTCAGCTAAGTGTCTGGCTCTTGATTTTGGCTCAAGTCATGATCTAGGGTCCCGGGATCCAGCCTTACATCGGGCTCCGTGCTGGGAGTGGAGCCTGCTTAAGAGTCTCTCTCCCTCTCCCCTTCCCCATTTGTGCTCTCTCTCCCTCTCTCCCTCTCTCTCTCTCTCTCTCTCTCTCTCTCAAAATAAATAAACTTGAAAAAAATTAAGTGGAGATAATTCTGACTGGATGGTTCCTTCTCCTTTTGATTTATGTGCTTCTGTCTGTATTATGGCTCATATTTAATGGAAAGGCTAAAATCTTCCTCTAGCCAAGATCTTAACATGACTGACAAGTAAGTGGATTATGACTGAGTTGATAGCTTTCTTCTTCAAGTAACAATGAATTCAACCACAGACCATTCTCTTCAGTGGAGCTTTTCATCTCATTTGGAAAGCAAGTGGTTCTGGCAAATCAAACCTAATAAATTATGCTTGTAGTTACTCGTTGGTCCTTACCATAAAAACAAGTTAGCTTCCCTATTGCTCTGTATTTTATTTATATGTTCTCCAATTGGTAAGCAACATTTTGGTTAAAAACTCAAGAGACTATTAGAACCAAGTTCTTGAGAAAAGGAGGAAAATAAAGTAAGAAAGAAAAAGTGTGGGAAATCAAGTATAAATTAGATTCTATTTAATATTCCTTTTAAATGTGTCTCTTAAAATTCAGGAGCAGTATCTTTCCAGCTTCCAAGACAAATCAGGAACTTCAAGCACCATGAATCAACAACCAACCATTATTTGTGGAAGGGCTACGACATCAGGCAACACATTCCCAAGCAAGAGAATAAGAGGGAAGGTGGAGGGGGAGAAGGAGAGAAGAAGGAAGGAATGTTTCAGCCATGAGAAGTAAAGAGAGATACATATGGACCTGGTACACATCGCTAAAATGAGATGAGGGAGGGAAGAAAGTGTAGAAGTTGACAACAAAACTGGATTGGGAGAGAGGAGCTCTCAAGGGCTTTGTAAAGAAACTGAGCTTGTAGAACAGCTTTGTACAGAAATTTCAACTAGGTATGGTGACAAGTGTCTACTGTACTTATTGTGGTGGTCATTTCTCAATGTACATGAATATCAAATCATCATGCTGTGCACCTGAAACTAATATCATGTTACATGTCAATTATACCTCAAACGAAAAAAAAAAAAAAAAAAAGAAAGAAAGAAAAAGAAATTAAACTTGGGATTAAAGAAAAAAAGAGTAGTCCCCTAACCAGTATCTATGGGAAACGAGAGCTTAGACAATTCTCTTATAAGGCTAGTTAAATTGGCAGAGAAATAAGATAAATCTAATTCCAGTTATTTTTTTTAAAGCTCTGAGTTGCTACCTGCACTGTCTTAAGTGCTTTTCATGTAGAATTTTAATCTTTAGACAACTTTACAAGTTAGGTGCTGGAATTGCCTCCATTTTATAAGTGAGGGAACTGAGGTACAGAGAAGTTAAGTAACTGCCCCCAAATCACCCAGTGGGTAAGAGATAAAGATGGGATTAACTCAGGCCTGCCTGATGACAAAGTCTGCATTCTTAATTGCTATGCTCAACTGCTTCTCATTCCTATTAATGAATATGAAATTGAAGTAGAGTGATGTCACGATTTAATATTTTATATGAGTAATGGACTAATATAATTTTAATAGCTCTTTGTAATTTATAAAATGCATTCACACACACAATGTTTCACTAGAGTTCCACAATATCCCTGTGTGGTAATTTAGGATTATCTTCTTCTAAGTGTATCAGTGAGGAAATTTATGCACAAAGAAGTGACCTGTTCAAGGTCACAGGGCTGGAAAATACTGGTGTGGTAGAAGGCAAAGAGCTGGCTCTATCTATGTATCTGGGAACTCTGACTCTGCCACCCACGGAATCAACATCTTTGGGCAAACATACCCTTTCCAACTCCAGCATCTACAACTGAAAAAATGGAGATAGAACATTTACCTCTCAGAGTCTTCCACAGCAGAATATTCTTTAACCTACGCAAATGCCTTTGGTATATGTAGGCATATAACATGCAGATCTCCTTTACCTGCCTGTGATACTGAGTTTCTAAAACAAACCAACCAACGCTGAGTATATGCACATCAAATCATCATGCGGTATACTTTAAATATCTACACAATTTATTTGTCAATGATACATCAATAAAGCTAGAAAAATAAAACAAAACAAAACAAAACAAAGAAAAATCCTGAATCAGAGTTGGAAAATCTAGGTTCTTTTTTCAATCATGCCCTTAGCCAGCTGTGGCATGGTGTTGATAGACTACCTCCATTTTTATCCATGGGTTGGTTAACTGGGTTGTGCATAGGGTGACATCACCCTATGTGATGTCAACATGGAGCTGGGAAGAGATGTATGCTTCATCAGAGATATTCTCACCAACAACTAAAAGCTGGTCCCAGAAAACCACAGAGTGCAATGATGAGATTTTGTGAAAGGAGAAAACACTTTTTTTAAAAATATTTTTTTAATGTTTGTTTATTTTTGAGAGAGAGAGAGAGAGAGAGAGACAAAGACAGCGTGAGCAGGGGAGAGACAGATAGAGAAAGGGAGATAAAGAATCTGAAGCCAGCTCCAGGCTCTGAGCTGTCAGCACAGAGCCCAACATGGGGCTTGAACTCACAACTGTGAGATCATGACCTGAGCTGAAGTTGGACACTTAACTGACGGAGCCACTCAGGTGCCCTAAGAGAATACACTTTTTTCAGAGGTGAGGCTGAAATGCTTGAATGAGTTAAAGAATAAAACAGTAGCAAAACCGCATTTCCCAAGCAGTTCTCACAGTAAAAAACAAAAACAAAACAAAACAAAGCAGTAGAAAGGGCATCTTTAGTCAAAATCATGTGGGGAGCTAACTAATTTAAATAGAATGCTAGATGCTGGATTTTTCAGAGTTCAAATCCAATGTATATTATGAACCTCCAGGAGCCATCTAGTACACAGAGCATTTCCTAAGCTTATATGACCACAGATTCTTAATGGAGCATTTTATAGGACTAATGTTCTATAGAATGCATTTTGGAAAATTTCACTGCAGAGGAAATAAGGCAAGCTAACAAGAACTCTAACTCCTTGTTTTAATCAGTGCAATCTAATCAAGTAATTACCTAACACCAATAATGTGCCCAATTCTATACTAGGAGGCCATGGAGACAAAAAAAAAAAAAAAAAAAAAAAAAAAAAAAAAAAGAGAGAACTGTCTGCCTGTCTTTCTCCATAGGAGAAAAATAGACATGCTAAGTAAAGAAACCATGGTGGAAGTTCTGAAAATGGAATCCCAGCGGCCAGACTGTAGATCCAAGAGACTTTATCATCGAGTGATACTCTCATAGTCAGAATTGAAGCATGAACCATGTAGCAAATGCTGAATACCTCAAAACATGTCAGGAAAAAAGAAGTGGACTGAGGACATGTTAATTCGAGAATCCAAATTGGAATTTTATTCACGTATGGGAAAAAAAAAAAAAACAAAAAACTAAGAGCACTTCTTTTGGTCTTCAATCCCACAAAATCACAAACACACTGAGATTACCATTCTACGATGTTTACCATGTTTGAGATGCAATGAGTCCCAGAAGTAAAAAGTCCAGTTGGTTCTCCTTTGGACAAACACCAAACAGAATAGTGCTCTTCAGGATACCACATAATGCTTATTGTAAAGTAAACCCTCTGAACAGGCAATAAAACCCAGAAGGGCTGCCAAATGAAGTTAACTTCAGGTAGGTAGAGAAATGTTTCTTTCATCCTAGGATTTGGTTGGGAATAGAAATCAGGCCAAGTGGTAGAAATGAAACCGTGTAAGACTCTTAGTTCTATTATGTTAGATATTGTATGCACCAAGTGATGAACTCACAACTATTGGTTTCCTTGTGTCTTTGAAAGCAACTGATAAAACACAGGGGAAAAAAATCGAGTGACAGAAAACTCCCGGAGTTCTACGCAAATGACTGTTTTGAAACTGTTTCCTATCAGGACACCTTTCCTGACACAAGCCTCTATTTGCAAAATATTGTGGGGCACACAACTGAGTGGCAAGATCCACCCAGTATAGCTTTTAGACTTTTGGGTCATCTTAGTCGGTATGTAATGTTTTAAGAATTCATTCTACCTTAGCTTCAATGCCTTCAAATCAGCATCACCGCCACCACCATATATGGCCCAAATGGAGGGGATGGACTTTGGCATATATAATCTGTAACCTAAAACTACCAACAATGAAGATATGTATATATACGTGGGTGTACACACGTACACACACACACACACACACACACACACACACACACACACACACACCCTCTTTGTGGAACTAAGGTCTCAGGAAGTTAAGTAACATGCCCAAGACCACCAAGCTGGTAAGGAAGAGCCAGAATCACACATGGGTCTCTCGTAACTACCCCTACAGTCTTTCCACACAGTCTGTTTGCCTGAGCTTCTCACTACCTCTCTCCCATAAAGGTTTTAGTTTTCCCTTCTTTCTCCTTGTGTCTGTCCTTCCAGTTCCTGTCCACCTTCCTTTCTAATTCTCTCTCTAGCTACATTGTTAAACTTCCTTCTTTACTACCCTCTAGCTTACTGTTTCTTAATCAGATTCCAAAGTCCAATCCATTAGCTTTGGAACCACCTTTCAGTCAACAGGTAACTCCCAGCCCAGGCTCCAGCCCAAACAATAGACAGAATAGGAATATCTGGGGGTGGAGTTTGGGCACGTGAATTTTGGTTAACCTCCCTGATTAGTCTATGTATTATGTGCATATCAAAACTGCTTCTCTTCATGCACCTATCACCAAGCCCCCTCCATCTTACTTTTCTTCATTTCACTTCTTCCCTCAGAATGGGCTGTGTGCTTATCCTCTTTGTTGTGTTTTCCTTCTACAATGTGAACTCTACATAAGCATAGGTTTTTGTCTCTTCATTCCTAACTCTCTCCATTAGCATCTACTTCGTGATCAATAAATATTTATTGAATAAATGAAGGAAAGGGAATCATTCCATACTTAAACTCCATCCACAGCAGACTCCCACTAACTGGTCCTGTCAGCAATTTAAATGCTCTATCAATCATTTTTCACCACCCTTCTTCTATATGATATTTTCAACTCAAAAGCATATCACATTGTCCCTGACTTTCATCCTTACAAAATGCCCTAAGAAGATATGCATACATACACACAATGCAACAATGCAGGAAAACAAAACTCAAAGTTATGTGAGCAATCTATTCCCTAAATGAAAGATCTGTGGTGGAACTCAGCACTTCTCATTCCACATTTCACTTTTTCCTCACAATACCAAGCAGATATGCATCATAACCAACTACTTATTTGAGGTTTGAGGTTGAGCAGTGATTCTCAAAGAATGGTTCCCGGCCATCAGCATCAATTGAGAATTTGTTACAAATCCCAATATTTAGACATGACCCCAGACATAATAAGTCAGAAACTCTGCAAAGGAGCCCCGTGATTTGTTTTAACAAGTCTTCTAAGTGATTCTGGTGCACATTCAAATTTAGAACCACTGAATTACAACAAAAAACAAAACAAAACAAAACAAAACAAAAAAGACTGTTAAAAGGGAAAAGCTCTTGGGGCACCTGGGTGGCTCAGTTGGTTAAGCATCCAACTCTTGATTTTGGCTCAGGTCATGAACTCACTGGTTCCTGTGACCAAGCCCTACATTTAGCTCTGCACTGACAATGTGGGCCCTACTTGAGATTCTCTCTCTTTCTCTCTACCCCTCCCCTGCTCATGTGTTCTCGTTCTCTCTGTGTATTCTCTCTAAAATGTAAACATTTTAAATAAAGAAAAAAGCTGTTTGTAAAGGAGAATGCACTGAGCAATCATCACTAATAAGCAACACAGAGAAAGAACTTTTTGTAAAATTAGCAGATATCACAACAGAAGGAGATAATGGGTAAAATACTTGGCCTATCTTCTATTTCATAGTAAATGTGCCCCAAAATGCTAGGGAAAATGAATGACATAACAAGTAAAGTTACACAAATATTTTAAAAGAGGGTAACCACAAATACACAAAGGATTGTAAGAAACTGCTGTGAAAAATTGTATGCCAACAAATTAGATAAACCAGAAAAAAATGGATAAATTCCTGGAAACATACAATCTTCCAAAAGTGAATAGAAAATTTGAATAGATCGATTATTAGTAATGAGATTGAATCAGTAAAAAAAAAAAAAAACAAAACAAAACAAAAAAAAAACTGCCAAAAAACAAGTCCAGGACCAGATGGATTCACAGGTGATTTCTACCACACATTAAAAATAAGTTAATTCCTATTCTCCTCAAACTATTCCAAAAAAAAAAAAAAAAAAAAAAAAAGGAAGGAAGGGAGGGAAACTCCCAAATTTATTCTATGAGGCCAGAATAACCTTGATTCCAAAATAAGACACTACAAAAGATGAAGATGAAAACTATGGGTCAATATTCCTGATAAATAAGGATGCAAAAAATCTTCAACAAAATATTAACAAATCACATTCAACAATACATTAAAAGGATTATTCACCAAGATTAGGTGGGGTTTATTCTGAGGATGCAAAGATTGTTCAATATCCACAAATTAATCAATGTGATACTCCACATTTAAAAAATTAAAGATAAAAAATCGTATGATCATCCAAATTGTTGCAGAAAATAACAGTTGATAAAATTTGACATATATTCATTACAAAAACCTTCAACAAAGCAGTATTAGAGGAAATATACTTTAACATAATGAAGGACATATCTGACAAACCCACAGCTAATATTATCCCCAGTGGTGAGAAACTTAGAGCTTTTTCCCTAAGGTCAGGAACAAGACAAGGATGTCTACTCTCACCACTTTTTTTCAACATAGTACTGGAAATTCTAGACACGGAAATCAGACAAGAAATAAAAATCAACCATATTGGTAAAGAAGTAGTAAAACTGTCACTATATGCAGATGACATGATACCGTAAATACCCTCAAGACTCCATGATGAAAACAAAACAAAAATGAAAAACAACGTTAGAATAAATGAATTTGGTAAAATTGCAAGTTATAAAATTAATGTACAGACATCTGTTGTATTTATATACATTATAACAAAGTAGCAGAAAAATTAAGAAAACAATTTCATTTACAATTGCACCGAAAATAATAAAATACCTAATATTAACTTAACCAATTAGGTGAAAGACATGTATACTGAAAACTATAAAACACTGATGCAAAAATTGAAATTGATGCAAACAAATGGAAAGACAAAACATTATCATGGACTGGAAGAACTATTAAAATGTTCATACTACACAAAGCAACCTCCAGATTCAAGGCAATCACGAACAAAATACCAAAGTCATTTTTCACAGAACTAGAAAAAATAACCTAAAATTTGTTTGGAATCACAAAAGACCGTGAATAATCAATCTTGAGAAAGAAACACAAAGCTGAAGGTATCATAATTCCAGATTTCAAGATATACTACAAAGCTGTTGTAATCAAAACAATATGGCATAAAATAGACACATAGATCAACTCAACAGAATAGAGAGCCCAGACATAAACCCATATTTATATGGCCAATTAATCTAAGACAAAGGAGGCAAGAATATACAGTGGGGAAAAGAAAGTCTCTTCAATAAATGAATAAATGGTGCTGAGCAAACTGGACAGCTACATACAAAAGAATGAAACTGGACCACCTGCTTATACTATACACAAAATAAACTCAAAATGAATTTAAAGAGCTAAATGTTGAGACCTGAAACCATAAAACTACTAAAAGAAAACGTAGGCCGTCATCTCTTTGACATCAGGCTTAGGAACATTTTTCTAGATAAGTCTCCTCAGGCAAAGGAAACAAACACAAAAATAAATTGTTGGGACTACACCAAAACTTAAAAAAAAAAAAAAAAAAAAAAAAAAAAAAAAAAAAACTTCTGGACAGAACATTTGTGAAAGAACAACCCACTGATTGATAGAAGATATTTGTAAATGATACATCTAATAAGATTTTAATACCCAAAATATATTAAGAACACACAGAACCAAGTAACAACAAAAATTAACTAAAAATCAAGAAGACCTAATACACATTTTTCCAAAGATGACATATATATGACCAACAGACACATGAAAAGATGCGCAACATCACTAATCAACAGGGAAATGCAAGTCAAAACCACAATGAGTTCTCATCTCACACCAGTCGGAATGGCTATTATCAAAAAGACAAGAAATAACAAGTCTTGGCAAGGATGTGGAAAAAAAAGAAGGCCTTGTGTTCTGTTGGTGGAAATACAAACTGGCACAACCATTGTGAAAAACAGTATAGAACTTCCCTGAAAATTCAAAACCAGAAATAACATAATCCAGTAATTCCACTACTGGGTATTTATCCAAAGAAAAACAAAAACATTAATTCAAAAAAAGATATATGCACCTCTGTGTTTATTGTAGCATCACTTATAATAGCTAATATATGGAAACAACATAAGTGTCCAAAGGTACATGGATGGATAAAGAAGGTATGGTATGGGATGTATACACACACATATACACAATCAAATATTACTCAGCCATAAAAAAGAATGAGATCCTGCCATTTGCCACAACATGGATGGAATTAGACAGCAATATGCTACCTGAAATAACTCAGATTGGGACAAATACCACGTTTTCACTTAATATAGGAAACCTAAGAAAACAAATGAACAAAGAAAACGTAACACAGACCCATGAATATAGTAAACAAACTAGCAGTTGCCAGAGTGGAGGGTGATGGGGGATGGGCAAAATAAGTGAAGGAGAGAGAGGGGTAGGGGCTCCCAGTTATGGAATGAATAAGTCATGGGGATAAAAGGTACAGAATTGGCAATATAGTTAAAGGTACAGCAATAGCATTGGATGGTGCAGACGGTTGCTACACTTGTGATGAACAGAGTGTAATGTATAAACTTGTCAAATTACTATGCTGTACGCCTGAAACTAATGTAACATTGTGTGTCAACTACACTTCAATAATAAAAAGAAGAAAGAGAAGAAGAGGGGAACGAGACTGATCTTCTAATAATGTTAAACCACAGTAGAGCCCAATTTGAAGCAAAAAAATACAAGTTAGTTTTTAAGTTTCTAAATACCATGCATGCATGAAGTGTTTATATAGCTCTGTCCTTAGGACCAATACCAATCATCTTCTTTCAATGGATTACATGATCATGAAGAAATAATAACTATGGTCCGCTATAAGCATTTTGTGTGAATTTGCTTCTAATTAAATGTCCCTATTATATACAATGTTCTCTGGAGAATAACTTTAGAAATGTAGAATCTCTTATTGGACATAGTAGAAAGTGTCCCTTCTTATCCTTCTAGCAACACTAATTTACTCACCTCCAAATAATTTTTGAAGTACAGAAAAACACTAGAAATATCAGACAATGATATCATGTGCAGAAATGTCCAAAAATTATATATTTTCCATACTTAAGATATTTACCAGTTTAATCTACTTTTATTAAAATAAGTATTTTTAAGTATTCAATTGAGTATCTCAGACAGTGTAGACAGGTACAAGCATACCAGTTTCCCTCTTTGGAAGAGAATGTCCTTTCCCTTTCTACAAGAAAAAAAAATTAAGAATGAATATAAGCTACGTTTAGAGAATCAGAGTACAGGATAAAAACACCCCTTTGCCCAAACCAGTAATTATTCAATTAAGTATCTAATAGTACCCAACCAAATTACAGCTAATTGAGTTACTTTTCTTTGCTCATTCTATAAGGCAGTTAAATACATACAGCTGCCTTACATTTTTCCTTGTGCTGGCAATAGAATAGAATAATAGAAAGTATTATTTAACCAAGGCAGCCAAAATCATGTGTCTAAGTCATTCATGTATTCACTGGCTCATTCCTTTAGTAAAAGTTTGAGGGCCTACCACATTCCTGGATGATGATAACTGTGGGAGATAGGATACTCCACAGGATAAACAGCCCTCCCCCCCCACCCACACACACACACACAGCAATACACCTCTGGTTCTATTTTCTGGGGCTTCAGAAAGCAAAATTCTAATAAGTGAGTCCAAATGTATTAGATGCCCATGGCTCTTGTCTTTCACTCATTCTGCCGTCCTCTTGTAGGAGAGCCCTCACTTTCCTTAGAGAACCCTACCATGTTTCAGTTTACTTGGTTTGACTGGGGCTGATTCTACCACTGAGTACCAGAACTGGTCACATGACTCAGTCCTACTTTATTCAGCGTACTCTATTTAGAGGTAGCGTACTTTATTATAGAGGTAGGATTCAAACCACAATGAGATGCATGTGTGTGGTTTATCTTAGAGCTACAGGAAAACAGATACCTTATCTGCTGAAACTGGTAGTTTTTTGGACAATGTAAGCTCAGAACTCTTGGAGTTACTATAGTGACACAATCTATGGTACACTGAGGAAATCAACACGAGATGGAGAAACAGACTGTGAATTACATTGCTTGATCCATTTCCTGTATCAAGCCATGCCTGAAGCTAGAAGTAACCTCTAGTTTACATTAGAAAGCACATATACACACTCCATATTATTCTTCCTGCTTTATTATTATTTTTGAATCTGACACTCTACATACTTTAGATATTTATTTTCTGTCAAGATCCTTCCACTCCCATAGAATATAAGGTTCTTGAAACCCTTTTTTTTTTGGGGGGGGGGAGTATCTATTTTGTTCACTATCATGTTTCTGCATCTGGAATGGGGCCTAGCACATGGCAGTCACTATTTTTCAAAAACTAAATAGGAAACAATAGCAAAGACATGGAAATAGAATCTCAGAGTCCATTGACAGGTGAATGGATAAGGAAAATGTGATACGCGCACGCGTTCGCGCGCGCGCACACACACACACACACACACACACACACACACACACACAATATTACACAGCCATAAAAGGATGAAATCTGGCCATTTGTGACAACATACAATGGACCTAAAAGGTATTATTCTAAGTGAAATAAGTCAGACTAAGAAAGACAAATCCTATACGATTTAACTCATATGTGGAACCTAAATGACAAATGAATCAACAAACCAAAGGCAGAATCAGACCTATAAATATGGAGAATGAACCGAAGATTGTCAAAGGAAAGGGAGATGGGAGAATGGGAAAAATAGGTGAAGGGGAATGAGGGTTACAGGCTTCCAACCATGGAACGAGTAAGTCATAGAAATAAAAGACACAGCATAGGGAGAATAGTCAAAGATATTCTAATAGCATTGTATGGTGACAGATGGTAGCTACATTTGTGGTGAGCATAACATATAGAGAAATGGAATCACTATGTTCTACACCTGAAACTATTGTAACATTGTGTGTAAATTATATTCAAGTAAAAGAATTAAAAATAGGAATTACTTTGTTCCTAATCTTCCTTTCCACTGTTACCACTAACCCTTTTCCCACGTACATACACATAGGACACCTACTTAGCGATACTGCTAGAGCATCCTAAATTTTCATTGGCTAATCATTCCTTTCTTGATCTTAATCATTGCAAAAAAAGATGTAACAATTAAGTAGATTATTTTTTTTGTCATGTATCAGGAAAACTAGGCTTATAAATTAATAACCTGTTTCCTAAATGAATATGCTGGGAATAAAGCTCAACATTTGTATTTCTAAATGTAACACTCTGGAAAATACAAACATGTGAACTCCTCTTCCTCTCCCCCACCTTTTATGTTTCCATCAAGATAGTCTCTAGTATTCTGTATGTACACATACATGTCTACTGTATGTTGAATAGATATAAATTAACAGGTTAAATTTTCATTTTGTATCACTATATTAAGTTTTTACTAACACCTATATCTTTACTTCTGAGAACTGCCTCATAATTAAATGACCTTACTCCATAGGTTTGCTCTAATAACGACTTTTGATTCCAATTAATTCAATGCAGTGGGAAAACTAGTTCACTGTAAAAATTTCTCCCCATTAAAGGGGAAAAAAAAGGGTGAAGCAGATTGGGTCCAAAATGCTACTGGCAGGAATTGTATTCTTAATTCTTTTTTCCCAACACTGAAATGTGCCCCTTCTGTGAATTGCCTGTGCTTGTACTAACTATGTAAATGTATCTATGATTGATTTTTAAAACAGCACACCAGGGTATATTCAGCCCCCGAACAAGAAAAATATCATCCAACTGTAAATATCCAGTGGAGTATTAAAACTGTTTCTTCTTTGCCCTGTGTAACTGCAGAACCCAAAGAGAGAAGGAACATTTCCCCAAATCTGCCTTTCCATTACATTGAATAAACGTCAACTTGAAAACCAGGAAACAAAAATGCCATTATGAGGTCTTCTGAAATATAAAATATTCAAAAGTCTCTCTCTCCAGCTCAGGAAGGATTCCTGAAACTGCCTTTCAGGCTTAAACCTGTAGGTGAATGTTTTAAAAGTTTCCACTCTAATTGCACATTGTTATGTGTGTGTGCCCCTATTCCCAAATCAGACACACTCTATGGGTTTCCAGTGATCATGGCATTGGATGCGTATTAATACAATGCCATTGAAAAGCCAATCTGTTGGATGAGCTGTTCTCAGCATCACAAGAGGCAAACTGGGGGCACAATGCTGTTGCCAGTTGTGGGCCAATGTGGATTTTTCATTCTCATTAAAACACGAACAACTGCTGAAATTGATATATATTGGTCAGTGCAACATCTCATCTTACCTGGGAGAAAGAAAAGACTAGATAAAGCCTCAGAGAACACACCAGCAGTACAACATTTTTTTTTTAAAGGAAGAAAATAATCCTTATTTTGTATGCTCCTCAATAGTACTAATTAGTATATAAATTAGGTTCCAACCATTTCACAGAGAAGATTCCTATGTGGATTATTTCCTGGTCTGCCATCATGACTTGGTCATCCTTTTTGCCAAAATGTGCAGCCACACCCTCCCCCTTGGAGTAGCTTCTTCAAGGTTCTTATCCAAGGTAATTAATGTAGAAGGTAGCCCCTCTTTGCTTTCATCACTTTCTGTCTCTGTATTTTCCACTAATAAGATGACTTTGGATACAGCATAAAATAGTCCTTTCTCGTGGAAAAACTTGGCACTTGCATTTTCCCAGCACTTTCTATGACCACTGTTCCCAAATCAAAGAAAAACAGATTCTGGTGGATACAAAAAGCAAACATCAGTCACCACATCCATTCCTACTGTCTAGATATATTTTTAAAATAAAACTGTAGGTGAATTTGATGTACAAAATTTTAAGTTGTTTTAATTTTAATATTTGTTTGTTTAGAGTACATGAGTGAGGGAGGGGGAGGGAGGGGGAGAGAGAGAGAGAGAGAGAGAGAGAGAGAGAGAGAGAGAGAGAGAGAGAATATCCCAACTCTACGCTGTCAGCAGAGAGCCTGATATGGAGCTCAATCTCAGGAGCTGTCACATCATAACCTGAGCCAAGATCAAGAGCTGGGTGCTTAATCCACTGAGCCACCCAGACACCCCATGATGGGCAAAAACTTTTGATTTTGTATCTCATATTACTGAAGCTCTCAAATACATTTTTTTACCAGTTTTTTTTTTTTTACCAGTTCAGATAGCAACATATAGAAAGAAAATCAAATATATTTTTCATGTTTGTTGGTTTTATGAATTTCTTCTTTTTTGACCTGTCTATTTATTTACTTTGCCCATTTCATCATTGGGTTATTTTAGGGAAGTATTTCTTATGATGTCATGTTAACAACTAGAAAAAAAAGTAGAGATCTCATTTGGGAGAAATCTTAAGTAGTATCTATCAGGTGTATACTCTAAGCACTAGATTTGCTAACACCATGATCTAAATTTTAAATGCAAGCTATTAATTAAATATTTAAATTTTTCTTAAGAGTCTACAGCTCTATATTTGATTTCCCACATGTAATTTTTAAAATTTGTATTTGAAAGGCTATAGAATTGGACACTTGGGACGATGTTACAGGTTTCTGGTTATTTACAAGAACTTAGGACCCTTTGTGTTTCCTACCCTGACCATAATGGACTATGATTGATCAGTGACACTGGTGAAGCCCTTTCTAGCTCCATACAGAACGACAAGCTAGTAAATATCCTTCTAGTTCAAGTTTCCTTAACCTTGGCATTACTGACATTTTCAACTGGGTAACTCCTTGTTGCGGGGGCAACCCTGTGTGTATCATGTTTACCTGGCCTTTTTCCGCTAGATGCCTGTAGCACCTCCTCAGTTGTGATAATCACCTCCAGACATGGCCCAAATGTCCTCTGAGGGACAAAATTTTCTCCATTTCAACACTAGCGGTCTAGCTTATTCATATAAATCTTATTCATTCATTGGTTCATTGATTCATTCATTTTTTTTATTTTTTGAGAGAGAGTGAGCACTAGCCAGGGAGGGGCAGAGGAAGCAGGAGGGAGAGACTCTCAAGAGGCTGCACGCCCAGCATGGAGCCTGATGTGGAGCTCCCTCTCATGACTACAAGATCATAACCTGAACTGAAATCAAGAGTCATATGCTTAACCGACAATGCCATCTAGGTGCCCCATACAGAAATCTTTAATAGTTTCCAACCAAAATTGCCTTCAGTTGAAAATGACTGGTTTAATGTATACATGGAATACAATTTTTTTATAGTCTTCAAAGTGAAAACTCAGTCTCTGCCAAGGCCAGCCATTCTTCTGAATGCAAGAGAAACATCGAAGTCAAGCAACATGACCATGGAAGAGAGTGCCAGAGTAGAATGTTGGGTGTATATTGCTCATAACTTTTGAAAAGTTGACTCTAGTTGACCCTTGAACAACATGGGTTTGAACATGTGTGTAGGTCCACTTACGCATAGACTTTTTTTCAATAAGTATACTGGGACTGTTTTGAGATCTGTGACATTTTGAGAAAACTTACTGATGAGCCACACAGCCTAGAAATTTGAAAATGTAAAAAGTAGGTCATGAATCCACGTATGCACATACTAGTCTATTTTATCATTTGGCACCATAACATGTACACAATTCTATTTAAAAATTAAAATTTATCAAAACGTACATACTTAACCAACCATACACGTTGCTGTTTGTTTCTGAGAGAAATGTAAGTAACAGTGAAGATACAGTCTTATGTTGTAAATAACTGCATAAGGTTGACTAGAGTACAAATTGCACCACTGTAATAATTTCATAACCATCTGCTGTTACTCTTGGAGGGAGCTCAACTGTTATAAGTGTCCCCTTAAAATGCCACGTGATGCTAATCATCTTTACCTTTTTCTCTCCAGTTAATTGCCCAATGCAGTAAAAAGTGAAACTTCCCAGTTCTTGCATAGTTTTCATCGTGTTTAGTGTAGTAGCATAAACCTTAGAAATCACACTATTGGACATACAAACTGCCAATAGCGAGGCTGGAAATGCTCCAAGCAGCAGAGAAAAGTCATGACATGACACAAGAAAGTTGAATTGCTTGATATGTACTGGTAGATTGAAATCTGCAGCTGCAGTTGTTTGCCATTTCAAGATAAATGGATCCAGCCTAAGGACGATTGTAAAAAAAAAAAAAAAAAAAAAAAAAGTAGAGGAAATTTGTGAAGCCATCACTGCTGCCATGCCAGCAGGTACAAAGACCTTATGCTTTTTGCAATATACCTTTTTATCTTGTATTGAAAATGCAGCTTGTTTTGTGAGTGCAGGGTTGCTATAAGAAAGGCATCCCTGTAGATTCAGAGTCAAGAAAAAGCACAGTTATTTTATGATAACTTAAAGCAGAAGGAAAATTAAGGATCTAAAGCTGGAGAATTTAATGCCAGAAAAGGATGGTTTGATAATTTTAGAAAAAAGTTGGGCTTAAAAAATTCTAGACAACAGTAGAAGCAGCTTCTGCCAACCAAGTGGCAGCAGACAAGTTCTCAGATGCCATTAAGAAAATCTTTGAGGGGTGCCTGAGTGGCTCCAGTGGTTGAGCATCCAACTTCAGTTCCTGTCATGATCTCATGGTTCATGGGTTTGAGCCCCACATTGGGCTCACTGCTGTTAGTACAGAGCCTGCTTCATATCCTCTGTCCCTCTCTCTCTCTGCACCTCCCCCTCTGTCCCTCCCCTGCTCATGCTGTCTCTCAAAAATAAATAAATATTACAAAGAAAGAAAGAAAGAAAGAAAGAAAGAAAGAAAGAAAGAAAGAAAATCATTGAAAAGAAAAGGTATCTGCCAGAACAGGTTTTTAATGGAAGCAAAAGTGTCATATTCTGGGGAGGGGGATGCCACAAGGATGTTTATTAGTAAGGAAGGCAAATGAGCACCAAGATTTAGGGCAAGAATAGATAGGCTACCTTTGCTGTTTTGTGCAAATGCAGTTGAGTTTATGATCAGAACAGCCCTTATCTATAAAGTGCCAACCCCCAAGCCTTGAGAGAAAAGACAAACATCAGCTGCCATCTTTTGGTTGTACACGAAGGTCTGGACAATGGGAATCATTTTTTCTGCATTGGTTCCATTGATGTTTTATCCTTGGAGTTAGGAAGTACTTGTCAGTAAGGAAATGCCTTTTAAAGTTCTTTTGGTATCAGCCAATGTACCTGGCTACCCAGAATACCATGAGTTCAACAGTGAAGGTGTGGAAGTGGTCTACTTGCCTCCAAACACAATGTCTTTTTTTTTTTTTTAACGTTTATTTATTTTTGAGACAGAGAGAGACAGAGCATGAACGGGGGAGGGTCAGAGAGAGAGACACAGAATCTGAAACAGGCTCCGGGCTCTGAGCTGTCAGCACAGAGCCCGACACGGGGCTCGAACTCACAGACTGTGAGATCATGACCCGAGCTGAAGTCGGACGCTCAACTGACTGAGCCACCCAGGCGGCGCCCCCCCACGCCCCAAACACAATGTCTTTAATCCAGCCCCTAGACCAGGGGATCTTAAGGACTCTTAAGGTACTCTATGGAGAGGATTGCCAGAAATATGGAAGAGAACCTCAAGAGAAAAGACATCATGTGAGTCTAGAAGGATGACACCATTGAAGATGCCACTGTTGTTACAGAAGCAACAATGAAAGCCATCCAGCCAAGCAATTCCTGCCAGGAAACTGTCCAGACGTTGTTTATATGACTTGACAGGATTTACAAGAGTCAATCAAGGAAATCACGAAACCATGAAAAAGTGTGGGTATGGAAAAATGGTGGGAATGAATGGTTTCAAGATATGGCCCTGGGATAAATTCAAGAGCTAGCAGATAGTACACCAGAGGATGACTACTTCTGAGCCAGTGCCAGACGAGGAAAACAAAGACTTAGAAGAGCCAGTGTCAGAAAACAGAATGACATTAGACACTTCAACGCAAGGGTTTTGATTATTCAGGACATCTTTTGACTTATTTCACAACGTGAACCAATCTAGAGTAAGGGCACTGAAACTAAAGCCACTAATAGAAGAACGATTGGTACAGGTAGCAACTTTTTTAGAGAAATGAAAAAGCAGAGAAGTCAGACAGAAATTATACTATATTTCCATAAAGTTACACCTAGCATACCTGCCCCTCTGCCTTCCTTTCCACCCCCTTCACCTCTTCTGCCTCTGCCACCCCTGGAACAAGAAGACAACCCTTTCATCTCTCTCTGCCTACTCAACATAAAGACAATGAGGACGAAGACCTTCATGGTGTTCCACTTCCACTTTATGAATAGGAAATAATCATCACACTGTACAGTTAATGAACTTACATGGTGTAAGTTGTGTGTTCACATGAAAATCTAATAACTGAACGGCAAGAACTGTAGGAGATATTTCGGCATCATCACCACCACCTACGTATTCATCACGTAGAACATCTTATGCAAGACTTGTATGAACGTAAACAGCCTGTCATATACCACAAGTATAAGGTGAGTGATATTTAACATAAAATTAACAATGTGTTCATTTTATTACTGTTTTATAATGGTGCTTTCAAAGAATTATATTACCATACAGTATGCCTTTTTTTCTTTCATAATTGGAGAAACTGCACATCAGCTTATCATCACAGGTAAGTGGTTTTTTAAAAAAAAGTAACAATGCTTCCAGGGCTGTATTATGAATATGACTATAATACTGTATGCCATAAAATTTGTATAACGATTCATTCACTAGTGTATAGACTAGGCTACTGTGAAAGAATCATACAATTATACTAGACTACCATAAAGTTATCATATGGATGCTTCTTCATCATCAATGCATGAATTGTTAGACTTGTAAATAAATATGAGTTTATTTTTCACATTATCTATTCATTTTTGATGTCTCGTGTTAGCAAGATGAATAACATCTATGGTGTTCTGTGGCATATAAAATTGATATAGCTAGGTTCGGACAGAGGATTCATCTTATGAACAAGAGACATAAACTTATGGTATCAATAAATATAGTACTATATGTTTTTCCTCCATATATATATATATGGGTTTTTTAGCAAGAGAGACAGAGAGAGAGAGAGAGAGAGAGGAAGAGATTGGGGGCGAGAAGGGGAGAGGGACAGAAGGGAAGAAGGAGAGAGAGTGAGGATCCCAAGCAGGCTCCATGCTCAATGCAGAGTCTGATTCAGGCTCCTTCTGACAACCCTGGGGTCATGACCTGAGCCAAAATCAAGTTGGACGCTCACCAACTAAGCCACCCAGGTGACCCCTTATGGACTTAAAAAAAAATTAATCTTTATTTTGAGAGACAGAGAGAGACTGAGTGCAAGTGGGGGAGGGGCAGAGAGAGAGAGGGAGACAGAATGCAAAGCAGACTCCAGGCTCTGAGCTGCCAGCACAGAGCCCCATGCAGGGCTTGAACTCATAAGCCATGAGATCATGCATGACCTGAGCCGAAGTTGGAAGCTTAACCAGGCGCCCCAGTGAAATTCTTAATTTTCTTTTCTTTAGCTTACTTTATTGTAAGAATAGAGTACCTAATACATATAACATACAAAATTTATACTAATCAATTGCTTTTGTTTTCAGTAAGGGTTTCTGTTAATAATAGGCTATTAGTAGTTACATTTGGGTGAGTTAAAGGATATATACATATTTTTGACTGCATACGGGTGTCAGCCCCTAACCTCTGTGCTGTTCAAGAATCAACTGTTCATTACACGGTGTGCTGTGTGGCTCTACTTCCATGAAAAACGTAAATAAAAAAAAAAAGCAACCCACCATCTCCACGAGGATAGATTTGTAAAGTATTTGTGAAACTGCCGCAAAATGACTGTATCAAGAATTACCTCATAAAATGATAGTGATGTGAGTCCCACGTCCCAGAAGGCCCCCTCTTACATATTTCTCACTTCCAACCCATCACCAAGTCTTCCTGATTTTGCCAGAAGAAAACACATTTTGAGTTGTTTCTGTTTGCATGTCTGTCACCGCCCTCCTAGATCAGGCTCTCACCATCTCTGTGATAGTGAAAGTCTCCCAAGTGGTTTTCTTGCATCCACCCAGTCCTGCTGCAGCGGACACAGGCAAGAGCAGCCAGAAGAACCCCCGGGAAAAATTCTGTCATGTTCGCCCTGCATCTAAAACTCTTCAGTAATAGCCCAGGGCTTTAGCACCAAGGCTCTCACCACAACTCACCCAAGCATGTTACTTCTTGTCACCTCTTCCCTTGCTCCCTATACCTCAGTCACCATGACCTTCTTTCGGCCTCTCCTCCACCTTAATTCCCTGGACATACTCCCTCCCCTCTGCCAGAATGCTCTCGCTCCCCTCTTCACATGACTGGCTCCTTCTCGCTTTCAGCATCACCTTCCCTGATGTTCCAATTAGATGCTTCCACCCCGCCCCCTGCTTTTCTCCCTCTCTCTACCCTCCTGTTCTTTTCCTCAATAACACACATCTCAGTCCAATGCTTCATTTACCATGTATATAATTGTATGCTTAAGATTTCCAGATCTGGGTACAGTTCCATGTGTCAGGGACAACGCGTGCCTTATTTGTGGGGACAACACAGCGCCTCACCCACAGCACAAGATACAAGTGACTGGAGATATGAATGATCCACTAATTCTCAATCACCCTTACATCTCTTCAGCATAATAGCAAATGCCAGCTTGCCCACAAAGGTGAGCGTCCCTCACGGAGATTAAAACAACCCAATTATCCCAGAGAAAAGAAAAAACCCAGGCTGCTACTTCTCAAAGCAGAGGCAGGGAAATAAATGAGCTTGATTGCAAAACCACTCAGGGTCTCCTCACCTCTTCAAAGGGTAAAACTGATCTATCATTTGTCACCCTCCTTCTACTCACCAAAGTTTTATTAGGCTGTGGTCAATACTCTGCAGCGAATCCTGCAAAGGCTAATAGGCCAGCTCAGAGAGCCCACAACCCGCTTTGCATTTTCATGTCCTTCATTACAACAAGTGGGCTATTTTTATACCTGTTAGCTGCTAACAATCGGCAAAACCTCAGGCTCAGAATAAAATATGACAAGGGCCAAGAGAGGTAACAATAACACTGCTTGTACTGCAGCCAGTTTGCCATTAATAATAACAGGGAGAGAAAGTGAGGAAGAGACAGGGGAGGAAAGAAGCCTCTTTGGAACCCAGCAGAGACAACGTCCCGGGGTGGATGACATATGCCCAGGGCTGTGACCCATCTCACTCTCCGTTTCCTTACCCTCTGAACCGAAATCCTTTAAGGTATTAAATCTTAGAAAAATGTCATAGCGTGACAGGACCTTACATAGGATAAGGCCAAATGACCGTGAGGTGTTAATTTCTTATAAACAGCATAACCCACCATTTTATAACTTTTCAGAGTTCTTTCACAACCATGTATTTGTACATGGAAGGAAAGGGGTATCCACAAGGATAATCAATGCTTCGTGCATTATTAACAAAAACCTGAAAACACCTGTTTATTGCTAGAGGAATGTCATGTAAATTTTGGCACATCCATGCCTTAGAATGTTATTACATCACTACTGTTGATGTGCAAAATTGTGAGCTGACATTGCATACATTTTATCATACATATCTATCGCCCATTTATAAGTGGACTCATTTCTCATTCCCATTACTAAAGTGTAAGCCCACTGGGGCAAGAGCCCTCGTTCCTTGAACAGTATGAGGTTCACTAAAAATGTTTGTAGAAACTATGATGAGTTAATAATTTAATAATCATTAAAAGAGGACAGTGAGTTCCTATAAACTTTTACAGAGGGTTTAAAACTGCTCTTAGTTGTTTTAAAAAAAATACTGGGGAAATGTGGTACACATGACAATCTGGGAAAGGTACCTGAGCAGCATTCAAAGGCATACCAGAAAGGGGGAGAAACTGATACAGGGTGTTAAGCTACCACATCCTTTTCAAGGTGAACATATTTACCCTGATGAGAAATTAAAAACTTTGGTTGCAGGTTTGAAATCAAAGACTTTTATAAAAACAAACGAATATTGCCAGTCTTCTCTTGTCATTTTGACCTGCCTGTAAGTGACCTGTTTGGTATCTAATAACCACATGAAAGCGCCTTTTAGAAAAAGATTCCAAAAGGTGTTAAGCCTCCCTAGAAACCAGAAAGATTCTGTGTCAACTGCCACGCGCCTAGGGGTCTATGTCCGGTACTGAGCCAGCTGGGACATAGAAGATGATGGAATGAAATGGTTCTGAGATAGGCTTGACATTCTGGTGGAGCTGGGTGGTAACTACTTCCTAGCTACAGGACCTCAGGCAAGTCACATCCTTCTGAGGCTCAGTGTCACCACCTTAAAGAACAGGAATAGCACCTCCAACGGACACATGATGATTTTAAGAATTACAACGTACATAAGGAATTTAGGACAGCACCTGGTGCACCAAGCGTTGAATAAATCATAGTTATGCAGTTTTATTGGAGGTTCGGACAAGGAGTTTTACATTCGGAGAGCCCACTGAGTGCTGCTATATTTTCGAGCCACTGACTGAACCAATATGGCACCTCAACAGTGACATCTATTCACAAAGAAGGGGCAACATGAGCGGAGTTAGGGATGGCTCATTCAAACTTATTTTCATTCCTTAAAAGTAATTCCAAGCATGCCAGTTAGGAAAGAATGTTTGGTCACTCCCCATCCTTACTGCCTTTCCATCCCAGAACTTGGTGCATACATACTGAAGCTAGCACAACAAGGTGGAGTCTTTGGTAACGCTACCCAATAAAGAAGGGGAGACACTCTAGGCACCTGGGTGGTTCAGTCGGTTGAGTATCTGACTTTGGCTCAGATCATGATCTCGCGGTTTGTGGGTTCAAGCCCCACGTTGGGCTCTGTGCTGACAGCTCGGAGCCTGGAGCCTGCTTCAGATTCTGTGTCTCTCTCTGTCTCTGCTCCTCCCCTGCTCATGCTCACTCTCTCTCTCTCTCAAAAATAAATAAACATTTAAAAACTTAAATAAGAATGAAAATAAAAAGAGGAGACACTCTTGAAAGCATCATGATGTGTAAGAGACACGCCAGCACCAGGAGACACAGGCACTGGGAAGACCTCATCTCATTCACCTTGGTCCCCTCCTCACTTGCTTTAGGTGTGCCACTTCCAGTGTCTGAAGCATGTATCTCCAACATACGGGTATTTATTTATAAATTATACACATGTACCCTGTCCTCATACAGTATGTACACTATCAGTTTGAAAAAGAGACATTGTAAAGGGACGAGAAAAGTCACGTTGTTTTGGACCATCCTCTGTGCACTCTTGGCACCCTCAGGATGGAAAGCTTCCCTCCTTCCCCATCCTTGCCAAAGGAGGGGGTCAGAGCTGGGGGAGCAAAGGGTTAAGACAAGGTGTCAACTCTGCCTTCACATATGTTTTACTTGGCTTGAGTTATTTTTTGCTTTAGTTGTCAGCATTTTACAATCAGGACATTTCTTTTACCTAAAGAAATAGCAAGTCCAAAACACTGGGCTCCTGAGTCTGCTGACACTTTCGTTGGACCTGAGTAGCAGTCACACAGCATCCTTTAATATAGTTCTTGCCAAACTGATTTCTCCCATTTGCAAAACTTGCTCTAATTCTATAGGTATTTGAGCTTGCAGTGCTATATAGACTGTGGGGCCTCGGGGCCACAGGAAAAGAAGAGGAACATGTCTAACGTGGGGGAAACTTCTTGACTGGCCAAGTCTCCATGTCTGTCGAAGGAAGAGCATGGTGGAACTGAATAGTGCAGAAATCAGGCTGGGTTTTTAGCCGCTGTGATCTGTGCTCATTTTGCTCTGGCACCGGAATCCAGAAGAGAGGACTATCTAAAAATTTGTTTCCTGTTGTTAAATGTTTGTTTATTTATTCTGAGAGAGGCAGATCAAGAGTGGGCACCCACGAGCAGGGGAGGGGCACAGAGAAAGGGAGAGAGAGAATCCCAAGCAGGCTTCGCACTGTCAGCGAGCCTGAGGCAGGGGCTCGATGTCACAAATGGACCATGAGATCATGACCTGAGCTAAAATCAAGAATCAGACGCTTCAACAACTGATCCGCCCTGAATATTCTTCTTGATCTATGTGTTTCGCTTGTCCAACTAAGAGCAGGACCGGTTTGTACTGACAGCATCAGCCAGGGCTCTGTAGTCACAGCAGAGTCTCAGGCAAAGGAAAATGGTGCATTCCTATAAGCACTTACCAATATAACCTCTTGTATTTTGAACCAAGTGTAAAAAAGTTACTGGAACTCTGCTTATAAAGAACATGACTGCATTAAAGAGTCCCATGTGGCTTCATCTGTTCACAACCATTTGAGAGAAAGAGAAAACGTTTGGGGGATATTAACAATTCTTAAAAATATGGCATTAAAATAGGATTTTTCCGAACTTTAGGCATCCCCTGAAACTCTGTGTCTGAAACAAGAGTCTTATCCCCTCCCCATGGTCCTAGCCTGGTCCAGGTAATAGGTCTCTCTCTTCTGCTAGGGACCCACTGTAGAAGTTAGGTTTTTAACTCACTCAGAGCAGGCCCCCAGCAGCATCCCCACACCCAGGCCAGTGTCACATCCTGGGGATGCCAATGGGGCTCCAACATGACCCGATTGACCCACGTTGTACATAGCCTTGAAATTATGTTCAATCCTCACTGAGGACAGAACTGGGTCTCCTATTTCCCTACAATCCCAAGGAGAACATGACAACCTTACAAATGCAGCAGCAGCAGCAGCACTCGGGCTGCTAATTTTAGCTACAGGGACTTTTTTAAAAATGTTTTTATCAATTTTTCTCACTCTTCTGGGATCCTATGATAACCCCCAAGTGACTCACCTCCACTGGCCAGCACTGAGTCCTTTCCCACTTTAAAAAATTCCAAAGCCAAAATTTCAAAGTGTCTTGCATGGCAAATAACCAAGACAACTCTTCTCCCAGTTGTAGAAAGGGTGCTAAAAATTCTTTTCTTCTAGACGATTAGGCCCTTTGAAAGGTCAGAGGAGAAATAAATTTAGCTCAGGCAATAAAATGGAAAGATCCCATCACAGAGTTACACAAGCACCCGATTAATAAGTTATGTTGGAGAAGACTGCCCTATTGATCCAAAATGCGAGAAGTCACAGGCATCTGAGAGCTGACAATGTGCTGGGAGGGGGATTCCCATGTTGTCAAAAGCTCTCTCTCACACTAATCTTGGCAGTGCTCCCTACTGACTTGCAAGAAAAATGAGTTCAAATCAGCCTGCTGGTGTTTTTGTTCTTTCTTCTATATGTGAGGAAAGACATACTATAAATATATATAACAAGCACAGCAATTATTTTGCATTTGCTTCTTGCAAGTTAAGGGAATGCTAAGGAAAGAAGGGGACCCTAGGACTTGTCAACCTGAACAAAGACATGTGGGTAAAAAGAAGTAAATGATCCTACGTCCTGCTGTCCTCCCGAGCTTTCCCTCACTCTGACATCCTCCTCACTGACCCCACTTTTCTGATTCTTCTAAGCAGAGAAGCTAGAAGAGCTCATTCTAAGAAAGGTCTAAGGAAAGAAAAAGTCAAATTCCTCTAGGACTATCTTTCACCCTCTAAAACGGGGTCAGAAAACGTTTTTCTCTAAAGGGCCCCAAACTGAGCATTTCTGGCTTTGTAGGCCATATCATCTCTTTGCAACTATTAACATCACCATTATAGCGCTCTAAAGTGGCAAGAGACAATAAGTAAATGGATGTGGCTGTATTCAAAGCAAAAACAGCTTTATTATAAAAATAGGCCCTGGGTCATAGTTTGCCTTCCCCTGATCTAAAAGGCAACTGGCATCAAATCTCTCCTGAGTCTTGAACATTAAAAACAAGCAAGCAAGCAAACACCCTATTGCCAAGAAACAGAAATAGACTGTCTTTAGCAGAAAGCAAAAAAGAACTCAGTTCTTCGCAAGAATCCAAGACATTCCTCAGCTTTGGAACCAAGCACCTGTGTTCTTCTTGTGGATGTCGTTACAGTAGGGAACTAAAGTCAAGTGGGATTTTGCTTTTGCTGCAAAAAATCAAACAAAACTTTAAATTGAATCTCATCCTTTCTCTTTTAGACATGTGTTGCCGTAAGTCACATTCTGTGACGGCGTTCTGCCTGCGCAGAAGTTAGCTGGAAAATATTGCAACTCACAGGCTTACCCACTGCACCTGTTGCAAAATTTCCCTGAGGGGCTGCTGCAAAAAGCATGCTAACTTTAGACTATGAGCAAGGGAGGAGGAGGAATCCATCACGTTCTCTGGGACATGCCTGTTGGATCATGGTCTATTTACCAAAATAGCTTCCAAGGACTGTTCTCCTTGGCAAACATAAAGTCACACACATACATACATGTCTTTTATTCTTAAGCTAAAAGACACTCCAAAATATTACTTTTTAATATTTTGGAAACAGACTAATTCAAGTATGTGATAAAAGCTACATACTATGCCAGTGGGGGATATATATATATATATAATATATATAATTTTAACACCCTTTCCTCCCTGCCCAGGCCTCCCCCCAGATCCCAGGATAAGAAAGCCCTACTTCAGAGAGATTAAGATTTTGCCTGGAATCTAGTAAGACCAAAACAAATGTTGGGGAAAAAGTGGACTGCCTAGACAAGATCCAACACTCATCCAGGCAGGATGGTAGCATGGAAATCCTTTTCCCAACAAAAAAGGTTCACGGAATCTCAGTCCTAAGTGCCAAGAGCTTTCTAGGGCAAGTCAGTTCTGATACAACATCTCTATCCTTGTTGTTCTCTAAAAACATGCTGGCACTGGAAATATTTTTCTCAAAAAGCTATTACCCATGGACTCTTCACAGGGATGACAATTAGAGCAGGTGTTTACATCTGTGGAGTAATTTGAGAGGAGTTGAGAGGGGTCCCTTTCCTTCCAAAAATTACCTCCATTAGAAATCCCTTATTTTAACTTAAGCTACTTTATCAATGCCAGTGATGGAGACAACATGTTTAAATCTAATGTTATTCAACTGTTGCCTGTATCAGGTTGATATTAAAAAGGAAGAGCAGAGTGCCTGAGTGGCTCAGTCAGTTAAGCTTTGGACTCTTGATTATGGCTCAGGTCATGATCTCAGGGTTCAGGGGATCCAGCCCCATGTGGGGCACTGCGCTGACAGCATAAAGCCTGCTTCCAATTCTCTTTCTGCCTCTCTTCCTGTCCCTCCCCTTCTTGAACTTACTCTCTCTCAAAATAAATATATAAACTTACCAAAAAAAGGAGGAGGAGGAGGAGGAGGAGGAGGAGGAGGAGGAGGAGGAGGAAGAAGAGGAGGAAGAGGAGGAAGAGGAGGAAGAGGAGGAAGAGGAGGAGGAGGAGGAAGAGGAGGAGGAGAAGACAACGCCGCCACCAGTGTTTTCTGTTGGTGTTTTTGGGTTTTGTTTTGATAAAGGCAGTATGAAGAAAAGAGCATCGTGTCTCCCACCATCTAGGCAACTGTGGACCAAAACTAACAACAGCTAACATTTACTGAGTACCAGGTGCTTTATAAAGTGCTCTCGCTGCTCAATGTGACTTGGTTCTTCCCACAGTCCTACCCTAGGAGGTACTGTCACTATCTCTATTGCACAGATGAGGACACTGAGGCTTCAAGACAGGAAGTGACGATCTTTGCATTGCACAGCTAATAAGTGGAGCATTGAAAATTCAACCTAGGTCCTCTGGCTCCAGGCTCTCAAGTCTTACCTTTACCAAACACACTGTGTGCTTGAGAAGTCTTCATCCTATTGTGGCCTCAACAGATAACTAAGTGACCATGGAAAGTTACTCATTTTGGGGGGATTCAACTCTGAAAGCTGGCACTCAGCAACTATTCAAAAATTGTTTTGGAAATGCAAATAATATTGGATAACCAAACAGTCTTTAAAAAGGAACAAATTTAGATCACTTAGGCTCTCTGATTTCAAAACTTGTTAAAAGGCTACAATACACAAGACCGTGTGTATTAATATAAAATAGATGCATACAAAAATAAAGAACAGGTGTAAGCAATTCAAGTTACCATCAATTCAATTAGAAAAGTTATGTATCTATTGCTAGAAAAAATTGGACAGGTATACGAAAAAAAAATTCTTGTCTCTTTTCTTACTCAATACATAAAAAGTTAATTCAATATGGATCACCAATCTAAATAGAAACCTGAGAACCTTAAAGCTTTTAGAGAAAATAAATAATACATTTGTGATGTCTGAGTAGACAGACAGAAACCCTAAAATAAATAAATAAATATATGTATATATATATATTAGACTTAATCAAAATGTAAAATATTGCTCCTCAAAAGGTATCATTATGGAAATGAGTAGGTAAGGTATAGAATAGGAAAGAAGACATTTATACAACTTGTCTAAAGAAAAAGTTATATCCAGAATAGACACAAAACTCTACAAAACAATAAATTAGTGACAAATCCAATAAAACAATAGGCACAAACTTGAAAACACAAATTATAAAGGTTATAGGAATGGCTATTAGGGATGAAAAGATGCTCAACATCATTAGCAATCAGAGAAAACCAAACTGAAACCAAAATAAAATAAGACTTTACACCACCAGAATGTTTTTAGTGTTTAAAGAAAAATAGCAAATGTTGGAGAACATATAGAAAGAAACATAAACTGCTGATAAGAATATAAAATGGTACAATCACAAGTAAGACTAGTTTGGCAGGTTCTTATAAAAAGTTGTTCCTTGAAATTTTTAGTCGGGACCCTTTTACTCTTTTAATTATGAAGAAGCCCAGAGCCTTTGTTTATACAGTAATTATAAATCAATAGCTACCATATTAGAAATTATAACATAAAAATTTTAAGTATTTCCTTATCAGTGCACTTGAAATGACAACATATTTAATATTTTAATGAGAACTATGCAGTATATGTCAAAACAAAAAGAATTAATAAAACTTCTACGTGATTATAAATCTCTTAAAAATCTGGATTAAGAGTAGACAGCTATATTCTTTGAACTTTCTCTGCATTCTCTTGATGTTATTTTAGGTTGAAGTATGTGAAGGAAATCTTGCCTTACAATAGAAAAGTCATTGGAAAAGAAAGGACCGTTTTAATGGCCTTTTTGAGATAATTGTGGGTATTTTTTGTTGTCACTAAACCAACATCCAGGGGCAGATTTTTGAAAGTGGAATCAAACCACGTCAATAAACTTTTGTGGTCAGTTACTTTAAAAGCCATTGGTCTATCTTGTTATATAGATTGATCTTTATCTCATGCATGATGTTGTGACATTAGGCAGTGACCATTTGGAAAACATTAGTCCTCTGAATGATGTGGATCTTCCAAATTACACAATCTTTTGATATCACATTTGTTAATACTACCACTAATCTCATCAGAAAAGAGCATAATCCTGAAAAGTTATTAAGCTCATGGCTAAAACATGTTTTCTGAAATTCTAATTTTTGTTTGGAAGCTCCAATTTTTCACTAACAACAAACACAGCCAGTTATTTTTCGTAAAGTGACGGACTTAGTTTGTTCGTTTACAAGAAAATATCTGGGGTGCCTGGGTGGCTCATGGTTGAGCATCTGACTCTTGACTTCGGCTCAGGTCATGATCTCATGGTTCAAGTTTGAGCCATGTGCCGGGCTTTGGTCTGAGCATGGAGCCTCCTTGGGATTCTCTCTCTGTCTGTTTCTACCTCTACCCCACTCATTCTCTCTCTCTGAAAATAAGCTTAATATAAGATTTTTAGAAAGAAAATATTGGGGGTGCCTGGGTGGCTCAGTCAGTGAAGCATCAGACTCTTGGTTTCAGCTCAAGTCATGATCTCACAGTTTGAGGGTTCGAGCCCCACATCAGGCTCTGAGGTGACAGCACGGAGCCTGCTTGTGATTATGTCTCTCTCCCTCTCTCTCTGCCCCTCCCTTAATCTCTCTCTCAAGGTAAATAAACTTAAAAAATAAGTTTAAAAAAAAAGAATTACATAAATAAATAAATAAATAAATAAATAAATAAATTTAAAAGAAAATATCTGCCATGTACCCCAGCCTGAATAATCAGTCTGTGTGTAAATAACAAATGATGCTCCATGAAAAAATTAGCTAGTTCAGCTTGTAACTCAAACAATTGCACAACTATGTTTCCTTGAACTCAACAGCATACCTTGGTATGCAGAAGTGCCTTTTGTGTAATACCATTCCATCGTACAAATCATTGAAAATATGAGTAATCTAAAGTAGAGATTTAATAAAATTAATAATTTTTTACTGATTCATCAAGGACATTCTTTTTTTAACGATTTTTTTTAGCATTTATTCATTTTTGAAAGGCAGAGGGAGACAGAGCACAAATGGGGGAGGGGCAGAGAGAGAGGGAGACACAGAAACCGAAGCAGGCTCCAGGTTCCCGAGGGGTCAGCACAGAGCCTGATGCGGGACTCAAACTCAAGGACCATGAGATCATGACCTGAGCTGAAGTCGGCCGCTTACCCAACTGAGCCACCCAGGCACCCCAAGAACATTCTTAACTGAAACTGCTATACTAAAAAGAGTGTTTGGTGTAGAATAATGCAGGATTACCATGAGTACTTAAGGCTCCATTCATTTTTTACCCAACATTGCTTTTTGTATCAGTAGTGTAAAAGGTAAACATCATGTTAGAATTATCACAAAAAACCTACAATAGTCTGATGCTCCTCAGGGGTCCATGGACCATAGCCTGAGAACCACTGTTAAAAATTTAAGGATCAACCTACCTTCTGACCCAGCAGTTTTACTCCTAGATCCTTACATGAAAGAAATGAAAATGTGCATCTACCAAAATACTAGATAACAAGTTTATAGCAAACTCATTCAAAATTGCCCAGAACTGGAAACAAAACTAATATCCATCAAAAGGAGAGAAGATAAACAATGTGTCATGTATCTATAGAATGGAACTGTAGCGGATAATAAAGAAAAAGAAGAATGATAGCTGCGACAACTGGGTGTTTTTGTCCAAAACATTCTGTCTAGTGAGGGAAGCAAGACATAAATGAGTATATACTGTGTGGGTGTTCCTGAGGAGGTAGGACTAGAAAGGGACTGAAGGAACATTTTTGGAGGAAAAAATGTTCTATAGCTTTGTTTAGGTATATTTAATTTCCAAAACTCACTGAATGGAATGTTTAAGATTTGTACATATTATTGCATGTTGATTATATCTCCGTGAAACTTCTGCAAAAAATTACATACTAGAAGTCTCAATTATTGAATTGGGTGTCTGACCTACAATTTTAGTAAAAATAAGAATATAAAACAGGAAGAAAGAAGTACTAAATACTAGATATTAATAAAACAGAATGCAGAAGATCAATAAAGCCAAAAGTTGATGCTTGGAGAAAACAAAATAAACCTCTGGCAAGATAGATCAGGAAAGAGAAAAAGAAACTATTATGAATGAAAACAGGATAGAGTGACAAAAACAAAACAAAACAAAACAAAAAATGAGAGTAGTGAAGGCAGAGAGAGAGAGAGAGAAACACTACCTGTAACTATATGTCAATAATTTTGAAAACCTAAATGGAATATCTAGAAAAATAGTTCACTGAAACTTATTTAGGAACCCACCTCCACTCCTTGAAAACAAAATCAGATGGTGATTTTTCAGATGAGTACTACCAAAATCTCAAAGAACAGATCCAAATTTCACACATACGTTTTCAATTAACAGAAAAGGAGGTACAATTCAATAGGAGACTGACACCAAATTTATCAAAGTATCACAAGAAAGAAAAATTAGATGTTCCTTCTAAAAGCTTACTAAAATAAACCCATCAGTGTAATATAATAACCACACGAGAATTGGGTTGCTCCCAATTGTGCAAGAGTGGCTTATTGCTAGAAAATTCATAAATGCTTTTCACAATATCGGATTTAAAGAGAAGAAAAATCACATGATTATTTCAGCTGGTACCAAAAAAAATGACAGAATTTAACATGCATTTAGGGGGAGAAAAACAAAACAAAAACCCTACCGTTTGTTGTTTCTAATTAGAAACAAAAAGTTCTGTAACCTGATAAACAGTATCTTTTGAAAACAATAACCAGAGCAAACATTGTCATAAATGGTTCAGTCTTAGAAACACTCTTTAAAAAATTTTTTTGTTAATGTTTATTTATTATTGAGAGACAGAGCATGAGCATGAGCATGGGAGGGGCCGAGAGACAGGGAAACAAAGAATCTGAAGCAGGCTCCAGGCTCTGTGCTGTCAGCACAGAGCCCCACGTAGGGCTCGAACTCACAAACCGAAAGATCATGACCTGAACCGAAGTCGGACGCTTAACTGACTGAGCCACCCAAGCGCCCCTGAAACATTCTCTTTAAAATTCGGAATGAGGTACATGCCAACCATCAGTGTACTACTCGATAGTGATGTTGGATTCCCAGCCTTTATAATAGAACTAGAGATTTTAAAGAAAAGTGAAAAGAAGGAAATAAAACTGATAGGACTTGCAGATAATAGGATAGTTTACATAGACCTCTACTTCCTCAAATATATACAGAGACAATTCATTGAAAACAATACAAGAGTTTAGTAAGGTGGCTTTTATTATTTTACTTACTGACTGGGACTCCTGGATCTTGCTCTATGCAATTTAACCACTGGAAGAAAGCGTAGATTCTTTTGGAGTTAGGGAAAACATTGGTAAGTTTTCCCTTGAGTAAGTTGTCCAAGTAGAAATAGTATTTATTGCAGAATTGTATTCAGAATACCATACTGAACCTGACTTTCAGCTAGAGGACAGTTCAGTTATACCACCTCCCCTTGTTTAACTGAGGTTAACTGACTAATTGTAGTTTCTGTGACCTGAGCGATGTAAATAATACAACACAGGCCAGGTATGTTTTAGATGAATTAATTTACTAGGCATTAGATAAGTATTCAAACTAAATATTCTGGATGATGGGAAGAATCATCGCAACAGGAGACAATGGAGTCAAGTACAAGAGAGTGAAAATACGGTCATAATACATTTCTCATCTTTGTGGCTTTTTTCCTCGTTTTGAATTTTCACCCCAATTCAAGGATACTCGTGACTGGGGACTGATTTTGGCACACGATGTCTTTCTTAAGCATGTAAAGCTGGTATTGATAATGCTAGTTTACTTCTCCTGTTACTTGAATGGAGGAGAAGTTACTGCAGGAGGTGTGGGGAGGTCCCACATCTTGGGAGACAGTCAGCAAAGGGATAGACAAGTACGGGCCATGTGCTCAGAGAAAAGACAAGACAAGGAGTCAGGCTTAGAAAGGCACAGAATCCAAGTCACCTGGCTTTTGCACTCGTTCCTGTTCCAATTCTACTCTCTGACATCAGTTTTATGAGATAACAAAGTTAGTTCTGTGGGTTTCTGCTACTTTCAAGAATGAAGCGTTGACAAAGGTATGTGGAAAAACAGGGTTTTAATGCATTAGAAGGCTATTCTATTTGAAAAGACTAGGTATTAGTGACTTTTTCAGATACTTCTCATCTTAGCACCTTCTAAGAGAACAATTTGCGCCTGTTTCTAACTAGGGGCATAGACTCCAAGGGCATGTAAGTAGCACACTAGCCACTATCCAAAGCCACAGGATAAACATGTTGCATCTTCCCACAGTGTCCAATTTACTACATATTATGTAATTTAAGATCTTTTTTTTTATTATTAAACTAAGACTTTGTATGAATATTTATGATAAAATAACAGACTTCAAAGACATTTCTGCTTGTTGGCAGACTGCTTGAGGCCAAGTTTGAGCCTCATGGGGTCGCCCATTGCTTTCCTCTGCCATTAGGGGTTCTTTAGAAGAAACGTTTGAATACTCATGCATTATAATACCAATAACTAGACCAGTCCAAAAAGTAATTCCATTTGCCAACATGCATAATTTAGTCTCAGATTCTCTTCACAATTAAACTTCTCATTTTATTATTACTTTTATAAAAGGGCAGATTATTTGGAGGTCCAGAGCAGCTTCTGTGCAACATTCTGCATTATTTACTCACTCCCTTTCCACATATTTACATTACTAGACCTAAAATACTAATACCAAAATGAATGTCATACTAATGTGTATAAACATATTCAAACTAAAATTCTAAAGTAAAACAAGTTTACTACCTTTATACCTAAACTTAAGGCCATTTTAAAACACTGATTTTACTGAGAAGAAAGGTTAAATAAACTATGGTTTAAGGGTAATGGGGAATAGCATAAATAGAATAAGGTAAATCTTAATGGGATAAGTTCAATACATGGTACTGAGAAGACAGAAAGAGAGAAAGAGAGAGGAAGGAAGGAAGGAAGGAAGGAAGGAAGGAAGAGAAAGAAAGAAAGAAAGAAAGAAAGAAAGAAAGAAAGAAAGAAAGAAAGAAAGAAATCCATAGCAACATAGCAAATGGTCTGGAAAGATCCACTCCCAACTGGTAATAGTAGCTACCTCTGAGAGAATAGAAGAGGTCTAGGGGAAATGTCAGAACACCTATTAACATCTCTGTCACATTCCTTTGCATGCAAAGATGGTCTTCCCTTTTCAAGACAATTATTATACAACCACAATGTTTCAAGATCTGCTTTGGGCATTGCTAAGAGAAATAGAAAAAAATGTGTAACATTGCTGCCCAGAATACACAAATACAACCTATATAGGGAAGGGGAAGGGGAGGGGGAAGGGGAGGGGGAAGGGGAGGGGGAAGGGAAAGGGAAAGGGAAAGGGAAAGGGAAAGGGAAAGGGGATGGGGATGGGGAAGGGGATGGGGAAGGGGAAGGGGAAGGGGAAGGGAAGGGGAAGGGGAAGGGGAAAGGAAGGGGATGGGGAAGGGGAAGGGGAAGGGAAAGGGAAAGGGAAAGGGAAAGGGAAACGGAAGGGGAAAGGGAAATGGCAAGGGGATGGGGATGGGGATGGGGATGGGGATGGGGATGGGGATGGGGATGGGGATGGGGAAGGGGATGGGGATGTGGAAGGGGAAGGGAAAGGGAAAGGGAAAGGGAAAGGAAAAGGGAAAGGGGAAGGGAAATGGGAAGGGGAAGGGGAAGGGGATGGGGAAGTGGATGGGGAAGGGGAAGGGGATGGGGAAGTGGATGGGGAAGGGGAAGGGGAAGAGGAAGGGGATGGGGAAGTGGATGGGGAAGGGGAAGGGGATGGGGAAGTGGATGGGGAAGTGGATGGGGAAGGGGAAGGGGAAGGGGATGGGGAAGGGGAAGGGGAAGGGGATGGGGATGGGGAAGTGGATGGGGAAGGGGAAAGAAAAGGGAAAGGGGAAGGGAAATGGGAAGGGGAAGGGGATGGGGATGGGGATGGGGATGGGGATGGGGATGGGGAAGGGGAAGGGGAAGGGGAAGGGGAAGGGGAAGGGGAAGGGGATGGGGATGGGGATGGGGAAGGGGATGGGGATGGGGATGGGGATGGGGATGGGGATGGGGATGGGGATGGGGAAGTGGATGGGGAAGTGGATGGGGAAGTGGATGGGGAAGTGGATGGGGAAGTGGAAGGGGAAGGGGATGGGGATGGGGATGGGGAAGGGGAAGGGGAAGGGGATGGGGAAGGGGAAAGGGAAGGGAAAGGGGAAGGGGAAGGGAAGGGGAAGGGGAAGGGGAAGGGGAGGGGGAAGGAAGATGTGATATATGTTTGCTTTTTTAAGACATTAAGAGATCCTTTAATGATTTGCTTTCCTAATTTATACAGAAAGTTTATTAATGTAAAATGTGTTTATATTTTAATAACATTTTAACCTAAGTTTTTGACAGTAAGAGTAATTTGGTAAACCATAAAATTAAGCTAAATTCAATAAACTGAAGCAAAAGAAATCATTAAACTCTCTCCAGAGCAATGCCTGTTTCCAAGCTTTTGGTTAAGTGTCTATAAAAAAGAGCCACAAGATATTTAGTTGTGTCTTTATTACCATTACTTCCCCATTGGCTTACTTGGTAAATTCAGATATACTTTATTTTCAGTCTGGATTCATTTTCTGTTGGAATTGACTCAAAGGGAAAAAAAAAAGCACATTTTAATTTTCCCTGATCACTAGCTCCCAACTTCCAGTTTTGTGTCAGACAGTTAATAATCTGTAAACAAACCCTAAAACACACTTGAGTCTTCCTTAAAGAGATTTCTAGATTTTGTTACACAATCTTGCAGTTGGTGAATTTTATAGGCAAAATGAAAACTGGTTAAAACTCTTTTTCTTTTTTATTTATCTTATTTATCTTTTTTTTTTTTTTTCCCAGCAAGTGGAACTGGAGCAGTGAGAACCTTGTTTCAGGGTCCCGTAGCTCATTAGTAGTAGGGCAGGATCTGGACACGAATTGCCAGCCCAGGACATTTTGCTTCCTTGCCTCTGCAAATTATTTGGGGTTTTATGTATTGGATTTTGACATCATTAATTTTATCTGAGGTCCTTATGATGTTCACACACTTTCTGTATCGATCATAAAAAGAACTACCACGTCTCCTTTGTATATACATCAAATGTCATCGTATAAAGGTCTCTTACTGTCTTTGGGAAATACCAGTGGTGACAAAGGTAGTCTTCAATGTTTCTTTACAAATTATATCTGACTTCAGAATAAATTCCAAAAAAGAGGAAATTCAAATTGATACTGTTGATTTTCATGGCCATGTAAGAAATTCCAATGGGAGAATGAATCAAAATTTCAATGCTCATTATAGTTATAAAATTCCACAAGAGCCTAGAGAGAGCCACATCACATAAAATGATTCTTAATGTTATCATTTTTAATGTGTAAAATCTACAGACATGCAATTTGAAACCTGTATGGGCGCTTGGTCAGGAAATGTTTCTTACCAAGTAGACAGCCATATTTGTCACACATACATTTTGTTACACACTTCCTTCCTAAAAATAACCTTTATGAATCATTTTTCTATGACTGAAAGAGTAATAATGTGCTTTTTAGAGAATAATAACCTTAGGAAGCAATTTTTATACTAATTCCTATGGAACTTCATTACTGAGGCTGGGAGAAAGAAAATTACTTGTGTAAGAATATACAGGTAATAAACAGAACACCAGGACTTTAATTCAAGTGCTTTAATATCAAATCCAGAGCTTTTTGCCTTATATCACCTGTCTTGGAACCTGTAGGCTCAGAACACAGGGAACATCAAAGATTCTAGAAATTTGCTGATACCACTCTGAGGATTATCACTGCACTGTAATATGGTATCCATTTCCTCATCCTACCTGACCCCCTCTTAGGCTGCTACCCTTCCTTCTTAATTGAAACACTCGCATCCCACTGCTTCTATGATATCTACTCTGCTGTTCACTTCCTACTTCTCTGCCCATCCTTCCTTCTTGCCATACACGTGTCCCTTCCTCCACTCCACCATGAATGTTAGAGCTCCCAGAGGCTTAGTCCAAGCATCCTTTGTCCTGTCACTTCGTAGGTCACCATTCACACCCAAAGCTGTGATTTCTACTTTTTTGCACGGGTGCACTCAGGAGCTCTTATCTGCAGTCTGAACACATATACTCAAAGGAATCGTCAAATTTTCGATTCAATGTCTCACGGGTACCTCAGAACTCATTAAGTCTCAAAAGTATTGATGTCTCTCTTCTCCAAACACAGTCTCCTTCCAGGCTTAAATAACTGGTGAGTGGCAACTTCATCCAATTAATTTCACAAGAAGCCTGGAATCACCTTGAACTCTAGTTTCAAGCCACCAGCCCTACCACTCCATCATACCAAGTCCTACCAAAAGTGGCTCCTTTCCTTCTCATTTGCTCCTTGTCTCCTCCATTTTTTCTCTCCTGCCCAAGGGCTCCCATTGCCTCTTAACTGGTCTCCCAAACAGATTCCAATTCATTCTTCACCCAGTGACCTGAGTCATCTTTTCACACTTTGGTGGCTTGCTGCTATCTTAGGATAAAGTCCTAAGTGTGTATTATTGTCCTACATAGCCCAGCATGAGCGAACTTCTATTTATCATGAGTTCCTCCTGTACTTTTCTCCTTTTGCTCTCTGCATTTCCCTGACCTAGGTTTTAATTTCTAGAGCTCATACTCCCTTTTGGCCAAAGGGCCTTAGCAGGTTCTGGTCCCTCTACCTGGAATACTCCAGTCCTCCCTATCCCACCCACATTCTCTCTTGCTCTAACACACACACGTGCCTGCCCATGCACACACACTATGCTACACTCTTCATTGTACTTAACTCTTACCCTTTAGAACTGAGCTCAAAGGAAGCTTCTTCAGGGAACCCTTTTTAATGGGCCTACCCCACCCCTGCCTCTGGCAGGTTCATTAGTTACAGACTCCCAGAAAACCATGTTCTGTTCCTTCGGGACACTTATTTCAGTTTATAGTTATGGCTTTATTAGAGTGGCTCTTTGTTTAATGCCACTTCCTTCATGAAGTAGGGAATGATCCCTGGGCCCTACTGAGGCACAAGGCATTGTAGGTACTCAATAAATATGAATGAGTGAATCAACTTCTGCTTCAGAAAGGATTCAATGTGAGAACGAGGGACAAGGCACAACACTAAAAATGAAAAGGTTAATTGTTTCCAAATTTCTATTTTCAATTACTAACCTCCCTTTTGGGTATTTTCATTGCATGGGTAGTGCCATAACATACCAAGTTGTCTATGCTAGAAGCCTAACAATCATTCTGATTCCATTCTTCCCCTAAATCTGCTGTGTTTATCTCTAAAGGCCAGCAGGGGCCTCCCCCTTCTCTTCTCTCTAGCATCGCCAAAATCATTCAGTCTAAGGCACCCTATCTCCTACTGGAATTACTGCAATTGCCTCTTAACTAGTCTTCCTGCTTTCCCCTGTTCTCCTAAAATTATTTCTCTACTCAGAGGTTAAAATGATTATTGAAAATGAATAAATCAGATTGCTTCAATTCCCAGTTTAAAAACTCATAATATTACAGAAAAAAAAAAAACAAAAAACACCTCTTTCCAAAACCATTATCCTTTGTCATATCACTACTTTATTCCTCTCATCAAATGATACTGTCTGATGATTTTCTGTCTGGCTCCAACAAGAATGTAAACCTCGGGGCACCTGGGTGGCTCAGTCAGTTGGGCGTCCGACTTCGGTTCAGGTCTGATCTTGCCATTCGTGAGTTCGGGCCCTGCGTTGGGCTCTGTGTTAATGGCTCGGAGCCTGGAGCCTGCTTCAGGTTCTGTGTCTCCCTCTCTCTCTGCCTCTCTCCTGCTCGCACTCTCTCTCTCTCTCAAAAATAAATAAACATTAAAAACGTGTTAAAAAAAAAAAAGAATGTAAACCTCATGAGGGCAAGCACCTGATGTGTGCACCTATTCTCACAGGCACTTAGTAGGTGTTAAGAGCTATTGTTAAATTCTTGAATGTGTGTTGACTGTGACCTATTTTGCCAAAATCCCCTTTCAGGACATTTTGCAAGAGTATGCTTACTGAAAAAAGTCAGGGGCTCCCTTTACTCTGAGTCTTACTGTGAGCTTTGAGAAGCCCAGGAAGTCAAGAAGCTGCCCAGAAATGACTTCTAATGATTAGGACCCCACAGAATGCTTATTATATCTTGAATAAAATCTACTGAGCAATTCATTACTTTCAGAATTCATATGAAAGAAGGATAACGTGATCCTCTAATTTCTTGTCCTTTCCAGTCCTGACTTAGCATGAGGACTGGAACGTGTAGCTAACAGGGCAACAGGGTAATAATCTTCATTATCTCTTCCTCTTTTCAAAACTGCTCATGAAATGCTTCAAATGAAAAGGAGCCCACTGGTGCCCCAGGACTGTGAGTCTAAGTGGTGCTTTTTTTGTTGTTATTTATGCTAATTAAGTAGGTTGCAGACTGGTTACTTAGCAATATCCTTCATTGAGATGCTCAGTCCTCAAGCTTAATTATATGTTTTAGGCCTAAAGTGGTCATTGAGCAGGCAATATCCAGGGATTGGATGCTATTCTCAGTGCTTCTGGGTCTGGCATGTGGAAACTCCTGCAATGTGCAAAGCCATTTTTATGGAAAGATACACTGGATTATATTATGGTATTTCACTACCTACTGGCTCAAATGAAGCACACAAAAAAAGACATCATCTTTTAAACAAAACTATTTTAAATACAGTTTCACATATTAAACATATTGGAATAGAGTGACACTATATCCTTTGCACGTGGGTTTGAGAAAGTTTTCTTAGCGTTAGCATACCCCTTGTTTGTATGAAGCAGTTAACACACCTCTCCTCAGTTGGTGTGAATAACAACTTCCTAAATCAATCTGCTCAGCATATGTGAAAGAACAACTCCATTAAAAATCAAATTTCTCATGGGCTTTAATGGAACCCATCAATATTGTGTGTTAGTGGGGAAAAAAATCCATAATCCTATTTTTTGCCCAAACAGAAAACAAACTATTGATTTTTTTCAACAGATTTTTACTCGTTTAGAGTTCTTTTCCCTCTCAGACATCAGTCTGCTGCCACTGTCTGTAAGGCAGAGATGAAAATGTGCTGATTTTATGCTAGCACAGCTGACTAGGGAGCGCTCCGTGGAAGCAGAGCAAACAAATGTAAACAACATAAAATATTTAGATCACAGAAACATTAAGAGTGATTTTGGTGATGGGCATGAATTATATTTAGTGGACAGATCATCTATGGAACAGCGAGAAGCTGATAATCCTCCAACATTTTTACAGACAATAGAGACAAACCGCAGTTCAGAATAAAAAGCTAGAAATCTGGCAGGTTGGAAAGGCAGCCACCATTGAAAATGTACTGGATATAAACATATTCTAATCTGAATCCTGTCACTGTGGTTGTGTGAGTGATGTGCATTTTTTCCCCAAGCTTCACTGATCAATATCCATTCTGTCCCACATTAATAAAGTCTTAAATGTTTAACTTAGAGGATATGTGTGGTAACTCTTTTTGAAAGCTGATGGAGAACACACATTTGACTCACCACTGTATCCCCAGTGAGAGTAACAGACAGGTGCTAACATCATGGATGGGAGGGGTGAGAGGGGCATGACTACACTGGGAGGCTAGCTAGTAAGAAAGTAAGTCCATAAAAAAAAAAAAGACATCATGCACCCTTTCATACCCTTCTCTCTCGCATTTACTTCATGCTAGTATATTCCTCTAGTATATTTTCATCACTTTTAACAATTATTCTACATCACATTACTTTTAAAAAACTTGATGATGATCCATAAAGGGAAAGTCAGACATTTATTCTTTCTTGTTTGAATGACACTTTAGGGTAATCAAATAGGTGTTCAGAAAAAGTTATTCTTCAGAGAAAATCCCCAGCTAATAAATGAATGAGAAGTGATAAAATTTGAACACCACCATTTTACATTTCCTTTTGAAATAATGAATCCAGGTAATAAGTATGGCTTGTAAAACGAGAAGGTGAAAAATCTTGTGAGGAGTTTTAAAAAGGAGAAACCGAACTGATAAACAAACAAAACAAAACAAAACAAAACAAAAACAAAACTGATGATTAATTTTAGCAAAAAATAAAAAATAAAAAAAGACAACCAGACATTATGTATACTCTAATGTAGAGCAATAAACATACATGAACCACTTTCAAGATAAGCCAAGAACTTGAACCTGAATCTGACAAAGCCTCTAGTCTAAAGGGCAGTTTACAAGAAATATGAGGGATAAATGAGTACATTAAATAATACTACAGTTGAAACTCACCAAAAATCATCTAGAACATGAGAAATTCTAGAACACAATAAATAATCTTTAAAAAAAAAAATAAAGAGGAAAGGATTACCATGAAATGACATCTAATATATTAAACAAATGCAGTGTGTGGACCTTGATTATTTTGAACAAGGCAACATAATGGTCATTTATGAGACAAACGGAGAAATTTTAACACTTTATTTGAAGATACTGAGAAATTATCAACCTTGCATTTAAAGTATAGTAGTAGGGGGCATGACTTCCAGGTTAAGCATCCAACTTCAGACTTTGGGTCAGGTCATGATCTTGTGGTCCGTGAGTTCAAGCCCCACATCAGACTCGGTGCTAACAGCCCAGAGCCTGGAGCCTGCTTGGGATTCTGTGTCTCCCTCTCTCTCTGCCCCTCCCCCACTCACGCATGTGCATTCTCTCTCTCTCTTAAAATTAAATATTAAAAGAACCTAAAGAAAATATAGTAGTGGTATTGTGGTTATATCTGAAAAATACATGAGATGTTATTATATAAAGATGTACACCAGAATGTTTACTCATGATGTCTGGAGTTGCTTTTAAATAATCTTTTTGGAGGAAGAGGAGGATTAGATGCAACAAGATTGTCCATGTGTCCATAATTGTTGAAACTAGACAACGGGTACCTAGGGGTTGATTATACTACTTCTCATACTGTGATTGAAATTTTCCACCAACAGTGGAAATGCAAACTGGTGCAGGTGCCACTCTGGAAACAGTACAGAGGTTTCAAAAAGTTAAAAATAGAACTACCCTATGATCCAGCAATTGTACCACTAGGTATTTACCCCAAAGATACAAAAATATAGATTTGAAGGGGTACATGCACCCCAATGTTTATAGCGGCATTATAAACAATAGCCAAATTATGGAAAGAGCCCAAATGTCCACTAATGAATGGATAAAGAAAATGTGGTGTGTGTGTGTGTGTGTGTCTTATATACGCATATGTGTGTGTGTGTGTGTGTGTGTGTGTGTGTGTGTGTGTGTGTAGGAATATTACTCAGCCATAAAAAAGAATGAAATCTTGCTACTGCAATGGCATAAATGGAGCTAGAGAGTATTAAACTAAGTGAAATAAGTCAGTCAAAGACAAATACCATATGATTTCATTCATATGTGGAATATAAAAAACAAAACAAATGAACATATGGGAAAGAAAAAAATAGAGAGGGAGGCAAACCATAAGAGACTCTTAACTATAGAGAAAAAACTGAGGGTACTGGAGGGAAGGTAAGCGGAGGGGAGAATACATTAAACAGGTGATGGGTATTAAGGAGGGCACTTGTGAAGAGCACTGGGTGTTGTATGTAAGTGAAGAATCACTAAATTACACACCTGAAACTAATATTACACTGTATAACTGGAATATAAATAAAAACTTAAAGATGCATACACACACACACACACACACACACACACGCACACGCAAAAGCCAAAAAAACAAGACACACAAACAAACAAAAAGAAGAGACAGAGAGAGAGAGAGAGGGATACAGAGAGAGAGAGAGAGAGAGAGAGAGAGCGCACAGAGGAGTGGCAGAGAGGGAGAGAGACAGAATCCCATGCAGGCTCGATGCTCAGCCAAGAGCCCCATACAGAGCTTGATCTCATGACCATGAACTGAGCCAGGTGCCCCCAAGCTCTTATTATCCGTAATATATTCACTCCTTTGATAATTTTCCTGAACGTAACCAATAGCCCATCACTGCCACGACTTTCTCCCGCACGTGGATGACCTCCTGACACTGCACCTAGCTACTGGATTCCTGGTCCCTACCTCACCCTGCATGCAGCACTGTGCCACATGGAAGCCTTCCTCACATGATTCCCCATTCCATGCCTCCCTCCCACAGAGACACACTCTTCACCTTGCTTGGGTTCCATACCCCATGCCAGGCTGCCTTGGCACAGACACAGTCCTCAATCCGCTAATGTTCTGACATCTTGCGGACCACCCTCACACACAGTCACCCACCCTCTTCACTCTCGCCACACAGAAGGCTCCCAGCGTGAACCTTCCTTACCTTGCCTAACACACCAGGCCATTTCTTCATGGGAACAGCTTTCTCATTTTGCTTCTACTTTGACTTCGACATCCTTATCACCCCATGTATACACCTGCCTTTTGCCCCTTAGGCTCTGAGCTCCTGAGCAGAGTCACCCCTTCCCCTGGCCAATAACAGACTTCCTTCTCATCTTCTCAGGCTCCAACACCACGTGCTAGGCAGTCATTCTATTCAACGCCCTCCACAGCTCGCTTGATTCTGACACCGTGCAGTGGGCAATGCTCCTACACGAATGCCCTCCTCACTCTAGTTGGTTCCTCTTTTACTTCGTCATGTTATTTTATCGCCATTATCAAGAAGACAAGAGATCAAAAAAAAAAAAAAATGCTGAGAAGCCTTTAGAGAAAAAGGAACCCTGGTGCACTGTTGGTAGGGATGTAGAATGGGTGCAGACACAATAAGAAACAGTATGGAGCATCCTCAAAAATTAAAAATAGAACTACTACATGATCAAGCAAGTACACTTCTGAGCATATATCCAAAGAAAATAAAATCACTATCTTAAAGAGATATCTGCACCCCACCATGTTCATTACAGCATTATTCACAAAAGCCAAGACAGGGGAACAACTTAAATGCCCATTGACAAATGAATTAATAAAACAAATATGGTAAATACATACAGTGGAATATTAGTCATCCACAAAAAAGGAAATCCTGCCATTTGTGACAACACTGATTGACACTGAAGACATCATCCCAAGTGAAATAAACCAGACAAAGTAGAATGGTGGCTTTCAAGGGCCAGGAGGTGATGGAAAATGAGAAGATAATGTTTAAAGAGCACAAACATTCAGCTATAAGAAAGATAAGTTATAGAGATCTGTGTACAGCATAGTTAATTATTAACAAAACTGTGTCCTATATGTGAAAGTTAAGAGAGTAAATCTTAAACGTTTCTACCACATACCATACACAAATGATAATTATGCGAGTGTAGTTAAGGTATTAAGTAACCTTGTTGCAGTAATCATTTCACAGTATTTATCTACAGGAAATAATTACATTGTGTACCTCAAATTTAACATATATTGTATGTCAGTACTATCTTCATAAAGTTGAAAAATGTTTTATTTTAAGGTCATGGCAGATTTACATATACACGTATAAGAACTAATAGAGATCCCACATACCCTTTACTCAATTTTCCCTAAAAGTAACAGTTTGCAAGAGTATATTTCAAAATAGAAGACTTACATTAATAAAATGCACCAATATTATTCAGGTATCTATTTTACAGGCATGTGCAGATATATGGAGCTCCATACAGCTTTATCACATGTATCAAATCATGTGAATCATGTGAATACCACCCGAATCAGTACAGAACATCCTTCATGTTATACTTTCATAGTCTGATACAACCTCCTCCCACTCCCATCCACCACCACGTATGACTCCTGGCAATCACACACGTGACCTCCATGTCTATGGTTTTGTTACATAAAGTATATTGTGTAAACGGTATCCTAAAGCATGTGGCCATTTGAGATTTTTTTTTTTACTTAGTCTAATTTCCTGGAGATATATCAAAGTTGGGTTTTTTTGTTTTTCAATTGTTGAGTAGTATTCCAAAAATATAGATGTACCACAGTTTATTTAACCATTCACCTGCTTTAAAAAGAATTAACATTTTATTTTTTGAGAGAGAGGGACATAGCATGGGTAGGGGAGGGGCAGAAAGAGAGGGAGACACAGAATCCAAAGCAGGATCCAGTCTTCGAGCTAGCTGTCAGCACAGAGCCAAAGGTGGGGCTCAAACTCATGAACTGCGAGATCATGACCTGAGCCAAAGTCAGATGCTTAACCTACTGAGCCATCCAGGCACCCATGTGCTTGTTTGTTTGTTTGTTTGTTTGTTTGTTTTTATTTTTTTTTTTTTATTTTTTAATATATGAAATTTACTGTCAAATTGGTTTCCATACAACACCCAGTGTTCATCCCAAAAGGTGCCCTCTTCAATACCCATCACCCACCCTGCCCTCCCTCCCACCCTGCCCTCCCTCCCACCCCCCATCAACCCTCAGTTTGTTCTCAGTTTTTAACAGTCTCTAATGCTTTGGCTCTCTCCCACTCTAACCTCTTTTTTTTTTTTTTTTTCCTTCCCCTCCCCCATGGGTTTCTGTTATGTTTCTCAGGATCCACATAAGAGTGAAACCATATGGTATCTGTCTTTCTCTGTATGGCTTATTTCACTTAGCATCACACTCTCCAGTTCCATCCATGTTGCTACAAAAGGCCATATTTCATTTTTTCTCATTGCCACGTAGTATTCCATTGTGTATATAAACCACAATTTCTTTATCCATTCATCAGTTGATGGACATTTAGGCTCTTTCCATAATTTGGCTATTGTTGAGAGTGCCGCTATAAACATTGGGGTACAGGTGCCCCTATGCATCAGTACTCCTGTATCCCTTGGGTAAATTCCTAGCAGTGCTATTGCTGGGTCATAGGGTAGGTCTATTTTTAATTTTCTGAGGAACCTCCACACTGCTTTCCAGAGCGGCTGCACCAATTTGCATTCTCACCAACAGTGCAAGAGGGTTCCTGTTTCTCCACATCCTCTCCAGCATCTGTAGTCTCCTGATTTCTTCATTTTGGCCACTCTGACTGGCGTGAGGTGATATCTGAGTGTGGTTTTGATTTGTATTTCCCTGATAAGGAGCGACGTTGAACATCTTTTCATGTGCCTGTTGGCCATCCGGATGTCTTCTTTAGAGAAGTGTCTATTCATGTTTTCTGCCCATTTCTTCACTGGGTTATTTGTTTTTCGGGTGTGGAGTTTGATGAGCTCTTTATAGATTTTGGATACTAGCCCTTTGTCCGATGTGTCATTTGCAAATATCTTTTCCCATTCCGTTGGTTGCCTTTTAGTTTTGTTTGTTTGTTTTTAATGTGTAAGGGAGGAAGGGAGGGGGAGAGAGAGAGAAAGAGAGAGAGAGGGAGGAAGGGAGGGAGGGAGAGAGGGGAAGAAGGAGAGAGAGAGACAATCTTAAGCAGTCTCCACGCTCAGTACTAAGCTCAATGTGGGGCTTGATCCCATGACCCTGGGATCATGACCTGAGATGAAATCAAGAATCTGGCGCTCAACCGACTGAGCCACTTAGGCACCCCAACCATTCAGCTGTTGTAGAACATCTAGGTTGCTTTCATTTGGGGCCATTATGAATAAAGCTTCTATGAACATGTGTGTTCAGGCTTTTTGTGTTAACACCTTACTTGGCCCCTCACACCTTACACTGGCCTGCATCCCTTCACAGAAACCCTGGGAGTGGGTTGAGTGCTCTCACTACAGGTCACTGTATGGAGACACAGCACATCCCTCCCAGCCCCAAGTAGCAGTGTCTTCTTTACTCTGCCCTACTTACTGGATTTAGGACAGAATAGTATGAGAGGTGAATACACAGGAGCTTAAGTGATCATAAGCACTATGCAAAGGCTACTTCGGAGAACATATTCCCAGCACCTACTACTATAGTGACTGGAGCCAGTTAAGCACTCAGTGGATGTCTGTGAACGAGGGAAGGCACATTTGAGAATGTGCTTCCTCAACAGACAGACTGGAAATTTCTTAATTTAATAATTGATGAATGTTAAATTCTTAGGGGTAAGAATAAATGATTCTGTAAAAGAGAGAAGAATGGAAGGAAGTGTTAGGAAAGTTTTTTAAAGAAGGAAACTTTGGAATGGACAGCAGTGTGGAGCTGACCTATGGTTTTGTCCTAGCTACTCCCTCCCTCCATCTATATCTCACAATCTATGAATACATGTTCTCTGTAAGCCCACAATGAGTCAGTCACCCTCCATGTTAATGTGGTAAGGAAACAAAAAATTGTTATTTACCACAGCTTCTTAACAAAGCTTTCTCTAATACTGGAATTAAGTTGAATCACTGTAAATCAACTGTCTGAATAATTGATTTTCTGATCCATTAGATAAATAATTAAGGACACTTTCCATCCCCCCAAAAAGTTTTGATCTTATGATGCATCTCCAATGGCCAGTTAGCTATGAACTCATCAGGGTCACTGAGAAGAATGTCTGTTTCTCAAATGTTTCAAATTTCCAACTTTCAGCTGATCTCAACCTCTCAATGGTCTGCTAAGTAATTGGTTCTGTTTTCCCTTAAATACAATTGACTTTATATTTGTCAGCTTATGCTGCCTCTCACAGTGAAACAACTTTGGTGAAATATCATAAACCCATTTTAAGGTGACTCTTCTTCATTAGTTTTTACAGAATCAATAATTTAGTGAAATAACTAGAGCCAACAATTCTCATCTAAGAGCAAATTATTTCTTCTCCAACTTCACAAATATGAGTATCTACCAGCGACTCTAAACATACCCAGAGTGAAGAATCAACAATTTGTTGTCATTTTGTGTGTGTGTGTGTGTGTGTGTGTGTGTGTGTGTCAACTGGCCGCTGATTAATAGTTTGGTAAAATATAATGAACATGAATTATAAGGAAAAGGAAAATTAAGAAATAAGACAAAGGTCCATAAAACCTAAGTCTCAATACTTCACCATATTAAATGAACTAAAAAGCCCTCTGTCAAATTGGTCTGGAAGTTTCTAAGCACTTACTCTCAATTTCGGCCCTTATCTCATCCGGGATGAGTAACAATCACCGCAGCCTGGTGTCAGTCTGCAGACCATACTCGGTGTGGCACTGGTCTATCTGACCCCATCTCACACCTAATTACATATTGGCTTTTTCTCATTCTCTAAGACTTCATGCATTTGCATGTATCTCTAGGTCAAAGACAATGTTTTCTATTTTGTTAGCATCTCCCAAAGCATCCGCCTGATAGAGCTTAATAAATTCTTATCTATCAACAGAAGACAGCTTATTCTACTCTTTTGATTCCCTCCTCTGCTTTTCTCCCCTATTATATTCTCTTTGAATATAATTCATTTTAAATCCTTTTTGGAAGGAGGCACATGTTGCAAACTGGTGGCCTGCAGGCTAGATATGGACAATAATTGAGTTTGTTTGTCCCACAGATCTATTAAAAGTCAGCCTTTAACTTATCAAAAAGGCGCCGTGTGGGGCTGCACCTTCCAGACTGCGTGAGCTTCTCAAGTTCCCCATGACCTTACTTGGTTCATCCAGTTATTAAAGTTACCTGCGTGGAACCTTTAGCCTTTTGAAATCGCAACACCCCACATTAATAAAATTGAGGTCAATGAACCTTACAGAACACAAATAAAGAACAAACAAAAGAGCCCCCAATACACTATTACAGAAGCTTGTGTCTCTAACAGTGCATAGGACCAAAGCATTTTGTTACCCCATTCAAAGCTCACAAGACCACACGAGAGGAGGAGATAAGGTAATTGTTTCCATTCATCAGCAAGAAAGCTGAGGCTCAAAGGATAAGTAACTTTTTTCAGACTTCACAGCAAGCAGGCTAAAAAGCCTGTGGACTCAGAGCCAGTGTCTCTAGGCCGCACTACACTGCACACTCATGAACTAGTCGCAGTGGTTTTCTTTCCTAAGCATTTTCCATACACATGGCCATAAAACTTTTTTTTTCTAATGTACACAAATCTGTTTTTACAAGTATCCATTCAACGTTCACAGCAGATCTGTGATAGCAATTTGGGGGGTTTTGTTTGTTTATTTATTTTTTGTTTTTGTTTTTGTTTTTTAGCTTCATACTAATCAGATTCTTTTTCACAACAATTCTCATCCACTATTTTATGCTATACTGTTCTCAAGTGCACTAACCAAATCTGATCCTTTATTTTGATCCAAATCAAAGATGCTCCGCTGGAATGGTTCCAGGAACGGGTGATGTCCTCAAAGAGGCCTCACATTTTCATTTTTTTTGTTGTTGTTGTTGAAAACTCTTCTAGGCTGTCATTTGGAATGCCTTTGGCCCAAAAGAAACGTCACCTTCCTGACAGACCAAACCTCAGCATCTCACTCAAAAAAACTTAGGAAATCACCGATCAGAAATTCTTCCATAAGCCTATTATCACAGCAAAAGAAGCAACTCCAAATTCCCATTAATAACCCTTCAGAGTAGATTGTAGGACACTAATACTTTGGGATCATAACACATGGACCATCAAACCATAGTTGAGCTCCAGCCTAAATAAGGTCTCTTGACTCTCTATAGTCTTTTTTTTTTTTTTTTTCGTTTTTTTTTTTTTTTTATTTATTTTTGGGACAGAGAGAGACAGAGCATGAACGGGGGAGGGGCAGAGAGAGAGGGAGACACAGAATCGGAAACAGGCTCCAGGCTCCGAGCCATCAGCCCAGAGCCTGACGCGGGGCTCGAACTCACGGACCGCGAGATCGTGACCTGGCTGAAGTCGGACGCTTAACCGACTGCGCCACCCAGGCGCCCCTCTATAGTCTTGATGAGGGGGAGGGGGCTGGGGGGGAGGGTCACTTTAGCATGTGGAAAAACATGGCTATGCACATCTTATTAGAAAAGTGTGCAGCTCTACAGGGTAACCACCATCTCTATGTGGCTGTTTAAATTTAAATTAGTATTAGATAAGGTTAAAAATATAGTTCCTAGCCACATCTCAAACACTCTGTAGTGATAAGGGGCAATGTCACATGAAGTCTGGCCTTGGCCTGATCCAAAGGGAGCCGGAACCACAGGGCCCAGCCTCATGTGGGTACAGACAGCGGGGCAGTTGCGAGCCTAAACTGCTGACATGCCTGGGAGATGGATGCCTCATCCAGTGGAGAATCTAGGTTCTAGGACTCTCTACTACAGAAAGCTACAGGTTGTATTCTTTCACCAAATAAAACCGACAAAAACATAGCATCACGAAGAAAATAATGAGCACGTAAAATCATTCCTCTTGTTCTCCATGAACATTTCCTTCTACTAGTGGGAACTTTACCGGTTCCCAACTTCCCCACCTGACTGTAAAAGAGCAGGAGCTGCTCTTTTGTACCATGTATCTCTGGCATCTGGCACGTGTTAGGTGCTCACTAAATATTTACAGAATGAGTACTGAATTTAACAACTATCTTTAAAAGCGTTACAATTAAGGTGAGCACAGATCCTGTTTTGCCACCTCCATTCTAGTTTATGCCAGTTGCTCTACTGTAGTTATTAACAGAATTCCCCCTTCTTTTCAAAAGAGCTGTAGTTCGTTTTACACATTTTGTGGTCCTTCTAGTTTAAAGGACCGCTAGTCAAGGTGCCAGGACAACCGTGAGAAGAGGCTGAGTGACTTCAGTAGCTACTTCTGTTAACTTTCTCAGTGTGCCCATACATCAGACATTTGTCAGTGCAGGTTCTCCCTTTAGAGATAAAATGTTTACATTTTACTAAAAAATGGTTTTGTTTTAAAATTGGCTCATAAGTGCATTCATTGTATTTCTGGTTATAACCTTTTTTTTTTTGTATTGGGAGGGGGAGCCCTCAAAATGAATATACACTTAGCAACATACACTGATAATCAAGTTGTATGGCTAAAATGATCCATTGGTATCATTAACTTCAGGTGGTGCCAAAGTTAACTACTGGAGGCTAAGAACTCACTAGAGCAGAAATGACTGTCCTTGCACTAAACCCAAAGGAGTAATACAACAAACTAAATGAGGTTTGCCTGCAGTGTATAATAGGACACACACTGATCTTGCCTGATTTCCCAGTACATCGTGGGGAAGAAAATATTACTCATATTTTAATCAATTAGTGATCTGCAAATTTCTGGGTAGGGGCAGAGAGCATAGGAAGGACATATTTTAAAGATAGTATCAGTCAACATTTGCTCCTTTATAATCTTTTATAATCATTTTCTAAAATGAACTTTCTTCCAAGAAGGGGGTTGGGTGTATTATCGTGTCAACAAGCATGTTTTTTTTTTTTTTCCACAAAAGAGAAACATTTCACACCATGTTTCTGCCTTATGCACCAAATTGTGTGTTTACTTCAAGACACATTTGATGAGAAGGTGAGATAGAATAGACTGATTTAATGAAAACCTCTCTCTTCCTCTCCAGATTTCCAAATTTCCCTAATAGAAGAAATAGAGGAGAGACCATTGAACTCTCTGATTTATGAAGCATCCAGGAAAATAAAATACCTCACACAAAACAGTATCTAATTTATAATCATGTTATCTGAAGAACCTCCAGCTTTCTAATGAACTTTTACATAATAAATTCATGGTCATCAAAATCCTTAAGACTGAATTATTTAATTACATTGGTTTCCAGCAGAGGACAGACTGTTGCACTCTAACCTAAATTATCTGTAGAGGAGAGAAGAGTTGTTTCTTTCATTAAGAAGTAAAGTTAATTCATAATCAATAGAAGAAATCTACCTTTGACAAAGCTCTGAGCTACATTTGTGCTCAGCAATTACATATTTACACATGGCTGTATTTCTCTAGTCCCATTTCCTTACTTCCCTATCGGCAAGTAGCTTATAGAGATAACAAGCCAAAGAGTCAAATACATTTTAAGATATGGATAACCATGTTCTCTTGCTGGCTCATTTTTGTTTTTGTTGTGTTTTTTTTTTTTTTTAATCTGATATAAGTCATCCAAGAGTTACATGGTACAACATGATTGATCTTCTGCCAGAGAATAAAAGCTGTGCACCAAGTGACATTATCAAGCCCAGGTCAACTAGGCCATATGCACAGTCATCCCAATTTGATTTGCAGTAGTGGCCCCATGTTCTTTTTCCAAACTGTATGCTTCAGTCACTGCCAGTGATAGTTCCTCTATGTCATTCAATGTTTTCTCTATGTAAAACCTACCAGAGAGGGCTAGGGAGGGGAAAGGCTATGTGTTGTCAAGGTAGAGACTTTGGTTTATAAACAGTTCTCGCTGGTATTATAGAAAAATCTAGTCAGATCCATAAATCTCCATTATCAGATATGAGTTATCCACTGGTAAAATATACCCACCTGTTCTTATATCAGAACTCTTGTGGAAGTGAGAGAAAGATCAAGTATAGGTGGTGACCGAAGGGACCAGACTATGATAACCCCACCTGGTTCGTCCATCTCTTGGCTTTGTTCCTCTCCAAAAGGCATTATACTCAGATCCCACGTGGTAGCACTGTGGCTTCCAGAAGCTCTATAATAACATTTGCCCAGGTCTAAACCCAGCAGAGATGTAGGAGTTAAAGTAATCTAGCAAGAGTCTACAAATGGTCACTGATTGACCATATTCTCATCTATGAGCCAATCACTGAAGCAAATAGAATCAAATCTGTGATTGTGGCAGCCAGACCTGAGTGCCATGTTCATATTAACCTCATGAACCAAAAGCACAGATAGGATGTTTTTATAAAGCAAAATCAAGTATTAGTACAAAAATTGGTAACTGACGCTGGAGACACTCTATAAATGTATCACACTTCAGATCTGAGGAAAGTTTTCTTACACCTAAATCATTGTTTTCTTACCCCTAAATCACATGTTCAGTCATCTTTTTTTTTTTTTGATAATACCAAATACCAGAAATTATTACTGAAAATCCCACCCCCCCCCCCACGAATTAATATATCAGTCTTTTAGATTAAATGAAGATGCTCATTGATAGGGACACTTAAACTATGACTGTTTTTTTGAAAGAATTTATATTAGGTCAGATTCTTCAAGAGAAGTTGTAGATGTAAGAATAGAAGTAGTCCTAATCACTTGGAAGATCCTTGAAAGCACTCCTTTGAATCCTGGAACTCAACAAGATTTCTATTCAATGGACACTCGACTCTGCACATTCTTAGGACTAAAAAGTATCTAGTGCTAGGATTGCCAAATAATACAGGAGGCTGTTAAGCTGGAATTTCAAATAACTAATGACTATGGTTTTGTATAAAGATGATCCAAATATTCCATGGGCCATAGCTATTCTAATATATATGTAGATATATGTTGTACCTTTGAAATTCTAATGTAATTGAGTGGCCTGAATTGTATTTGCTAAATTTGGCTTATCTATCTGCTATCCATAAGTACCATTCCCTTTTTGGATTATTCTGACAATTTAAAAGTTCTTCCTTATGCCAAGGCTTAAAATTCCAGAAAGTACTTCTAGCTATCAAAATGAATTCTCTTCAAATATTGTCCTCATTAAGTGTTACAACAGTATTATTATTATTATTTTCAAGCTGTGTAGCACAGTGCAAAGTTGTAATGATACCCCCATGGGGGAGGTGGGGTGGGACACTACTGGGTTGGGCTCATGCCTCCCATCTATGATTCTGCTTTAATCTAGGATATTAATTTAAGCTCCTGGTTTAGAATTTAAATTTAAATTTTATTATAAAAATGTGGGTTAAGAGAATAAAAAGACAAGCCACAGTCTCAGAGAAAATATTTGCACAACACCTGCTTCATAAAATAGTGGACTCCAACATACACAAATAACTCTTAAAACTCAACAAGAAAACAGACGAGCCGGGGCACCTGGGTGGCTCCGTCGGTTAAGCATCCAACTTTGGCTCAGGTCATGATCTCATGGTTTGTGAGTTCAAGCCCCATGTTGGGCTCTGTGCTGACAAGTTGGAGCCCAGAGCCTGCTTCCGATTCTGTGTCTCCCTCTCTCTCTACTCCTCCCCTGCTCACACTCTGTCTCTCTCTTTCTCTCTCAAAAATAAACATTTAAAAAAATCTTAGAATAAAAAGAAAACAGACAAGCCAATTATATTAATATTGTATTACATATTTTAAAGTTGCTAAGATAGATGTTGAAAGTTCTCATCACAAGAAAGATTTTTCTTTCTTTGTTTTTAATTTTTTTTAACGTTTATTTATTTTTGAGACAGAGAAAGACAGAGCATGAACGGGGGAGGGGCAGAAAGACAGGGAGACACAGAATTGGAAGCAGGCTCCAGGCTCTGAGCCATCAGCCCAGAGCCCGACGCGGGGCTTGAACTCACGGACCGCGAGATCGCAACCTGAGCTGAAGTCAGACGCTTAACCGACTGAGCCACCCAGGCGCCCCAAGAAAGATTTTTCTAACTATGTGAGGTAGCATGTGTTAACTAGACTTACTGTGATCATTTCATGACATATACAAATATTGAATCACTATCTTCTACACACCTAAAACTAATATAATGTTATATGTGAAGTACATATATGAATTTATGTTTACAAATACACAAATTTGCAAGTATATAGATGTAATATTTATATCATATATAATAAGACACACATGTATCAATATGACATATTTCATATGGAAAGTAAATGAATATAATATTTATATGTAATATAAATAATAGTACTATATGTATAGAAGGAAAATGGACAAACCAAGTAAAAACTGGGCAAAAAACATGTACATCGAGCTCACTAAAGAAGACCTGCAAATAGTAAATAATCATATGAAAAGACACTCAGCATCATATGTCATTAGAGAACTGCAAACTGAAACAGCAATGAGATGCCATGGAACATTTATTAGAATGGCTAAAATCCAAAACATTGAGAACACCAAATGCTGGGAAGGATATGGGGCAATAGGAACACTCACACATTGCTGTCAGGAATGCAAAATGGCACAGTTTCACAATTTTTTGCCAATATTTCTGGTCGAACAAACACACTTGCCTTTGGAAACTTAAGCAACTACTTCTAAACTCCTTTGAATCAGGGTAATGTGTTATTATCTGACTGAACCAAAACACAGACACATGTTCCTTTTAGGTGCACATAAATGTTGACACTCTAAAATTATTGTTTCCAATTTCCATTCCTCTCAATTTCTTGCATCTATCAATGCTCTGACTCGATTTAAGTTGAATAAATTATCTGAAGCACCTGTAAACGCTTTCTAAACTTTCTTTTTCCCTTCACTAGTATTAAATACCGTAGCTTTTTAATGTTTGTCTCTTGAACACACCCTTGCTCATCAACAGTGGCACCTGAAGTAAGTGGAAATCCATACACAGAATAACTGACAGTCAAGTTATGGTTGGAGCATTCCCATTATGCTGTTTAATTACTGGAAGTTATAGGAGCTTTCAAATGTAACATTTATTACTCTGTTTTATGATACTTTATTACAAAGGCATTGCACAAATAATTGCCCTTCTCTGAATAAAATCTGGAGAGCAAATCTTAGCATTTTACATAGACAATGGATATAGCCTATATTCATTTTTCCTATGGGCTATTTTTATATTTGGCCACAAATTTTTCCATGCTTCCATTAGGATAGGCAAAATAAATTGTAATTGATCAAGCTTTCTCTGGTTTCCTGTTGTCAGGAGGATATTCCTATGATCCTCCAAAGAGGGAAAACAATGCATCAAAGAAGTCCTTTCAGGCAATCCCATACCAGTTCTTCATCTCCAGCTATGGTATATCAGAGATGAGTTAAAAGGCCTTTATTTTGTGTAAAGAGACAATTCCTGTATCTTTGTCTTTATATTTTTCTGATGGGATAAATGGTCCTTTTAATAGGAGAGAAAACACTGGGGATCTAGGGAAATGTACAGGAAGAGCCCCAGACAATATTACTCAATAAATATACATGGAGTGAAGTGCGAATAAAGGCAATACAAAGTCCCAGAACTGCCTAAAATAAAACGTGGCATATTTATTATAGGAGATACTAATAGGCATGCTAATATACTCAGAAGGAGCTACGATTCCATTAGGCTTTCAGAGTCTGCCAAATCATCCCAGGTTTGGAATATGTAGAGACCTAATGATACATGCTGTATATGTCAGTCACAACACAGCTTGTATAAGTTAAAGAAACAGTTTGTTGCCATTCGTTTCTCAGAGAAGCAGAGTTACTAATGTTAAATCCTCAGATGGAATGTGAAAGACTCACCAGTATCAGATGGGTTGTTAAATAGTGACCTCGAAAGAAGTAGAACAAGAATCTATGGGTAAACACATAGAGATGGGTTTCTGCTTCAATTTTAGGCATCTGTCCAACAGTTGAAACTGAGGGTGAAATTGTTTTTAGAAACAGGTATTTGAGGTGCTTAAGCAGAGATACTTAAGATGCTAACGGGTTTCACTCATTGGATTGTTGTTTCATCTAAGACAGTTCTAATCTGTTGTTAGTGATCTTAAAAAATCATGAATACTTAAGTTAATGGTGGCAAAGCTGAGGATTTTAAATGGAGGCTTATGGAGGTTTTAAAGAAAATTTCTGGGTACATTCTACTAACTTTAAATGTAGACTAATGTTGGCTCTCCTCTTGGTTTTCATTTTTCTTGGTAGAACTGTTTGAAATACTCACTCTTCTTATTAGCCAAGATTAGGGGACGGACTTTTTCTGTTGCCCAATCTTATGCTCTAATGGCTACTGGCATTGCCTCTGAGGGGCATTCCTAAAGCTCCCAATAGTGCCTCTGAAGTTCATTACTGAAGCTATACCTTAAGCTGTCAAGAAAAGACAAGGATACCTCAGAAGCCCAACACAGGAGGTTGATGGTGATCTATGAGACCTGGAATGGGGAATAGTAAAACAGTCAAGTTCTAAAGCAATCCTTGCTTCCTCCTGATTGGCATGACTGAATGGTACACAATTCCTGCTCTCACCAAACAAACTTAAGCCAGCAATTTGGGTTACCGTGGTACTAACCTTCTTCTCAACTCTGTGAATCTACAGCTCTTGTACCTTTTCTCATGGATCTAGTTTCTAACTCTTAGTCCAAATTATCAAGATAATCTGAGAAGCTAATCCTGGGTTAGTAAATCTTCTAGTCCAATAAACTTTCCCAAGTTTACCTTGTATTCGATATTAATAATGGGTTCCCAGAACCCACCTTTCAACAAAGTATGGAAGAGAATTTCCATGGAAATGGCCTCAGTTCTATCAATTATTGCTAAGTCTAACCATCAGCAACCACCTACTAGTTTCTTCTCAGATATCATGGTAGCTTCTTCTTCTCATTGTGTTCCAAACCAAATTCATTACCCTTCCTTTCTATAATTTTTCCTGTATCTTTCCTACTGAAACAACCCCTCTTGCAAGCTACTTATTTCCTTGTCTATCCTCAATAATTTCCACTCAAAACTTCAAATTCAGCTTGACTTCTGTTTTTCTCAGGACAGATTGTACACAGCTGATTACTTTTATGCAATGTATACGCATAAGCTGATATTTATACTTTAAGAAATATTTATATATCCCAATACCTTGTATGAGTATTACGAGTATTGATAATACAGGTGATAATAAGTAACTGTGCTGGGCTTACACAACTATTTACTTGACCACTAAACATTTACTAAGCACATACTACAAGCCCATCACTATGCAAAGTACTGGAGATAAAACAAGTGAATGTTGCTGCTTATACCCTGATTGCAGTACTTGTATTTGAAATCATTTCAAATAAGTGTCCTAAATGCCTAACAGCTTACCATTTATTTTCCTTATCAAAGTAGAAATCATTCAACTGGGTAAATCAGGTGGTATAAGTGTTACTTTTCCACAAAACTTAGGCAAACTCTTGAGTAAACAGATGAGAGAGTCTCTCCTAGCTTTCTACTTTCCTTATATCATCTATCAGAATGGCTAAAATTAACAACACAAGAAACAACAGGTGTTGGCGAGATGCAGAGAAAGGGGAACCCTCTTGCACTGCTGGTGGGAATGTAAACTCATGCAGCCAATCTGGAGTATGGAGGTTCCTCAAGAAACTAAAAATGAGAACTACCCTACGATCCAGCAATTGTACTATTAGATATTTACCCAAAGGACACAAAAATACAGATTCAAAGAGGTACATGATCCCCAATGTACAGCATTATGAACAATAGCCAAACTTTGGAGAGAGCCCAAATGTCCATAGACTAATGAATGGATAAAGAAGATGTGGTATATATAAACAATGGAATATGACTAAGCTATCAGAAAAATTAAATCTTGCCATTTGCAATGACATAGATGGATCTAGGATGTAGTCTGCTTAGTGAAATAAGTCAATCAGACAAAGACAACTATCATATGATTTCACTCATGTGGACTTTAAGAAACAAAACACGTTAACATATAGGAAGGAGAGGGAAAAGAGAAGAAAGGGAAACAAACCATAAGAGACTCTTAACAATAGAGAACAAATGAAGGGTTGATGAAGGGAGGTGGGTGGCAGATGGGTTACATGGGCGATGGGTATTATGGAGAACACTTGTTATGATGAGCACTGGGTCCTGTATGTAAGTGATGAATCACTGAATTCTACTCCTGAAACCAATGTTGCACCATATGTTAACTACCTGAAATATAAATAATCAAAAATAAAAATCAATTAAAAGACTGAGGCAAACTCTTTTGAGTAAAAAGATTAGAGAGTCTCTCCTGGCTTTCCCGTTTTCTTTTATCATTTGTGCTCTTCTCCCTGTTTTTGTGTCTCAATTGAAAATTATCTTCTGTCAGTTATAGTAAATACTGATTCTCAATCTCTTTATTTCAGTAGAAATATAAATGACACCACTGAAAAAATCAAAACTCAAATTGTGTTTTGAAACTATAGGAAAATTTGGCATCCATTCTCTTAACAAACTGTTGATTTCTGGTCTAGCAATAGCAGCAAGCACATAGAATGCTGAGTAAGAGGTCCTGAAGACAAAATTAAGAGAGACTCAAAATGTCATTTCATGGCACCGTATATTCTAGTTTAGATTTTCAAAGGGCAGTGTGCATTCTTTAGTATTTACTGGGATATATGATTGTAATTCTAATGATAATAAAAGTAATAGTCTTTTCGGCAGATTGTGCTAATAAGAGTTTTTCTGTCATCTCATATGTTTAGAAAATACCCTATTAATCTTCACAGTGTGACATTTTTATGTGTGGTAAGTAATTAATATTTTAAGGCAGATTGATAGCTAGATTGCTTACCACTGAGGAATATTTTCAGTCAAGAGAGAGTTATTTTACTAAAGTTGAACTTCACTAAAGTTGAACAAGCTCTGAACTGTGAAACACCAAGGTTAAAAAAAAAAAAAAAAAAAAAAAAAAGCAAACTGTCACCTTTGACACCTAGCTAGCACTGGATTGGTTTCTAGTGGCTTTAAAAGGCTTGCATGGGAAGTTATCAATTAAGTGGTCAATGATTAAGATAATTTCACAGAAATGATAAAACAAAGAGGTTAAGTGACTTGCTCACTAAAAGTGAAAAAGCCTAACATAAAATTTAACTTATCCTTATATTCTTATTTTCTGGTTTAAATGATAACTCAGGGGATTTCTACCAAGAGGTGAAGTGCAGATTTTTTGTTTTGTCTGGTTTTTGCTTGATAACAATCTTTTCCCCAAAGTGATTTCTGTGGTTAATTTGAGTTAGACTAGTTACAACAAGACCTACTGGTTCTTATAAAACTGCCATTTCACGAAATGAAAATGTAGCCAATTGGGACTAAAATATAATTTGGAAATAAATCTCATTGGAATGTAGTTGTTATTAATAATGATGATAAGGTCATGTTGGGACACTAAAAACCTATCTGTGCTTCTGATAGTTTGTATCCTTGTTTTTAGGCTCAAATACCTCCCTCTTTTGTCTGGGACACTATTCTTCATGTTTTGTCCACTTTAAAAGGTAATTGAAGAATAATGGTTGTCTCCAGGGTAGGTCACCATCAGAAAGTTAATCATGACATAGAATGCCAAATTTTTAAGAGAACAGATCTGGGTCTGAATGATGAAAATTGAACCTTGGCCCTACCATTTACTGGCTGTGTAATGTTGGACACATGTCTCTAACCTTCCTAAACCTCAGTGTTGCCATCTATACACTGGGGGTGAAAACTGTACATATATAGACTGAACAAACCAATGCAGATGAAACAGCACAGTGCCTATTTTATAGTAAGTGAGCAATCAACAAAAGAGAACTGTTATCATGTTAACACAAATTCATAACTTCTCTATGTTGACATTTGTTATAAAAACCCAGAATTGAAAGAAGATATGGATCATAATTGGATTCATTAATTTATGCACCAATTTTAATTTTCCCTTCATTGGATGCATACCTTATCACATATGTTGATTTATCTAAAAAGACATGCCCTGTTGTGATTACTGTTCCATTTGTGGCTGTCCTTGGACAGAAAGCAACTGTCACACAATCTACATCCTGCTGCTTTGTTGTCACGTTAGCCACAAGCCAGTCATGTCATTTAGGTTCCCCCTCTGCATTCAATCTGTCACCACATCCTGCTGTTCACTCTTCCATGGCATCACTAATGTCAGCCCCATGCTCTCCATTCTTGGAAACACAGCATTCCAGCCATTGTCTGCACAAACAAAATCCAACTTATTTCCCAGGATTCTACCTCACTGCATCAACTATTTCTTTAGAAAATCAACAGGTCCAAAGTCTTGTCCAATTTATGAAATCCTGCACTATAAGCTTTCAATTCAAACCATGAGCAAACAAAAACTACGTACTCACTTCCCCCAACAGTCTCATTTTGGAATTCTGGGTATTGTTCTCCTATGTTAAACCAACACCAGGGTAACTCTGTTTGCTTATACAATATTATCGATCTCTCATAGAACTAGTTCTACATAGTCCCATCCTTCTCAGCACCCATGCAACAATCTCCATTGATCACCTAAGAAAATTCAACTTCTTCAGAGGCTATCTATCCAAATGGCCCTGAGTTTTCACAATCCTATATTGTGAATGCTATTACTTTCAGTCCAAAGAGTCAAAATTAGTTACTTCCCATAAACTTTATCAACTCTTCCTGCCTCATCTGATAAAACTTATACATTCAAAGTAAGAAGAAACTGCCCATTGCCTACCACTTACTCCCTCTTTACATTCTTCCAAATAAATACAAGGACTAATTTCATAGTTTTAAACTGATAAGAACAGATACTACACGTGATCTTAGCCAAAAGGCCGAGAAGCGATTAATTTCATAGCTATAATAATTAGTTTATTATTTACATTGACAGCAATACATCTTCATAATAGTACATGGGAAGATTGGAGGTTGCTGGTGAAGGTTGACCAGGGAGGCATATCAGAATCTTCAAGATGGAATACGCCCACTAAAAATACAAGTAAAACATGATTGACAAGAAAGGTTACCTAAATGGTGCTTTATTTTTCATACTAAGTAGAAAAAAATATTTTAAGCAGATGCACCCAACAATTTTCAAAGCAATCAAATAATGTATAGTTTTTGCTACTTCCGTCTCTTTAAAAGTCAAATAACTGTCCAGTGACTGATGAATGGATAAAGAAGATGTGTGTGTGCGCGCGCGCGCGCGCACACACACACACACACACACACACTAGAATATCATTCAGCAATCAAAAAGAATTAAATCTTGCCATTTGCAACAACGTGGATGGAACTAGAGTGTATTATGCTAAGTGAAACAAGTCAGAGCAAGACAAATATCATGCGATTTCACTCATTTGTAGAATGTAAGAAACAAAACAGATGAACAAAGTAGAAAGGAAGGAAAAATAATATGAAAAGAGAGAGGGAGGCAAACCATAAGAGACTCTTAAATACAGGAACAAACTGGAGGGGTGTTTAGTGGAGGGACAGTCTAAATGAGTGATGGGCATTAAGGAGGGCACTTGTTGGGATGAGCACTGGGTATTTTACGTAAGTCTTGAATCACTCGGTTCTACTCCTGAAACCAATACTACACTATATGCTAACTAATTTGAATTTAAATGAATAAATATTTAAAAAATAAATACTTGAGGTCTTAAAAAAATAAAAGTCAAATAACTATCTTCTTCCTGCTCTAGTATGTTTTTAAAAATACATTATTATGTTATTTGCTTTGAAACTTCAATGAACATTCAAAGGAGAGCAGTCCATTTTTATGCTCCATAAGAAGATGTGAGATTTGTAAAAATTTCAGAAAAACAAGTCCAGAATGAATCCCATTTCAAAAGCTAACCATTTTACTTCACTCAAGGGTTCTTTAAAGTACCAACTTCTACCTGAAATTATTTATTACCAAAAAAATCAAATGTACCTCACCTCCTACAGAATAAAAACCAATAGATGATGTTGAGTATAAGAACTTGTTAAAACTTGCCTCTCCCTTCCTTGAAAAGAAAATATTAACAAATTCAACAGAGTAACTAGCATAAGGTGAATTCTCTACATGTAGGAATCTCAAAAAGTAGAAATTGTTAATATTTCCTCTGTCTCAACCCATAAACACTTGCAAATACTTAAAATGTGGAATCTTAGCAGTGGATAGAACTTTAGAAATCGTCTAGCACAATACCTTTGTTCCCATGAGAACCTTTTCTACTTGACTTTTGTCTGCAGTCTGAGAACAGTTGTTTCCAATGACAGTGAGTTCATTCGTCCTGGAAGAAGCCTCGTCATTTTCTTAAATGAAAGTATCAGAACTGAAACTTTCATGCTTACATCTATTCATTGGTTCTAACTAGGCCATATGGAGCCATGAAAAATGAGCTCATCCATTTCATCATCATAGATCCTACAACAATTCCATTTCATACACATTTCAAAGTCTTCAGTTCTCTAAGCTGCCAATTGTTCCAACCATTCTTGTTGAGAAAATGAGAGGAGTTAAAATAATGAGGCTGAAAATCAGTCTGATCGAGCTCTCAGTACCAGCCCTGTCCTACTTGAGTTGCAGGTCCTTGGGCAAGATATTTAATCTCTATGAAACTTGTTTTCATCTGGGAATAACACCATTTAATTCACAAATTTTGTTATTAAGATTAGTAGATCCTGTATGTAATTTGCTTGAAACACACAAAAACTTGGAAGAAAGCGTTGATATTTTCATAATGGTTTTGTTTTACCATCGTCTCTTGGGATGTACTTCCCTATAAGCTGATAAATCTCCAAAAATAAATGAGTCTAATAAACATAATAAAATTCCTATTATTATTGAGATTACTACAGTTAGATACCCAGTCTACCATTCATACTATCATGTACTAACAATTTAAGAAACAATTCTATTTTCTGATTATTTTCAATAGATACTTCATGCCTGTATCTGAAGTTTTTGATTTATAGTGATAAAAATCACAAAAAGCTGGTCTACTTGATAGACTCTATTGGACACACGAGTAAATTAAATAACATCAGGACATGTTAAGATTTAAGCACACGCAAACATGCACAATATCAAAATGGAACAAACTCCCTTATCTAGCTAATACTCTGAGGTATGAATCGGAAACCTAAGGTACAGATTCTGTGGCAAAACTCCAAAAATATGTATTCATAAAGGCCGAGCTTTGCAAAGCAAATAACAAAACCAGAAATGTTCCTTCTTCTCCAAACCTTGAATTACCATGACAGCTCCAGTATGTGTGAATTCTCAAATACTTATAAAAATGATACCAGATTTTAACTGAAGGCAGAAATATGTGAATATTTATTTTGTCCTATATTTTTGTCTCCAGAATTCATTGAAAATCTGTAGAAGAATAGAAGCAGCCTAAGATTTCAAACATGGTAATCCTACCCCTGGGAATTTAAAGACAAAGATCGTGTGCTAAAATGGCAGTGTTACACTCTCCAGTTCCATCCACGTTGCTACAAAACCAGAGAGTGTTATGCTAAGTGAAATAAGTCATAGAGAGAAAGACAGATACCATATGTTTTCACTCTTATGTGGATCCTGAGAAATTTAACAGAAGACCATGGGGGAGGGGAAGAAAAAAAAAGGGTAGAGAGGGAGGGGGCCAAAACATAAGAGACTCTTAAAAACTAAGAACAAACTGAGGGTTGATGGGGGGTGGGAGGGAGGGGAGGGTGGGTGATGGGTATTGAGGAGGGCACCTGTTGGGATGAGCACTGGGTGTTGTGTGGAAACCAATCTGATAATAAATTTCATAAAAAAATAAAAAATAAATAAAAATAAAAATGAAATTAAAAAAATAGATAAAAATGAAATAAACTGGCAGCGTTGTTACCATAGCAAAATGTACATTAATTAACTTGGCATTTTGTGAATTGTACCTCTGCATGTTTTGATCTAAAATACTTCTCATATATAGGGTTAAAACTTTGAAAACTACAGAAGCAGACAAAATAATCAATTATTTCCACCATTACTAAATCTTATGGCTGGCCTTAGTTGTCATTATATCAACTAAGGTCTAGATGGCAGGAATGGTATTTGTAGCTCTATCACTAAGAGATAGCAACATAAATAAGGCTCTGGCTTCTATTTTTAGTTTGACCTCAATAAAGTATTACAGAGTTACAGCTGCTTCTCAATGATTTGATTAGCTATTCAAATCACAAGGTCTCATTTTAACAGACTTGGTGATCCTAAAGCATGTGTGAAGTGTTATGTTTTTTTTTTAATGTGTAGGGATTATGCAAAAAAAATAAGATTCAGAATGCTTTTATGATACATTAACTCAGTTTAACTTGTAGTCCAACTACCAGAATGGAAATTCTCTCTCAATTGAAGAAATTTGCATATATATGCACCCATACATACATTTATGTATGTGTTCACTTGTCTATGTATATCATCAGTGTGTTTAGCTTTTTAATTTTACCAAATTAACTTTTTAAATATTTTTACAGTACTTTCACAACTCTTATCTAATTTTATCCTTACTATGTATGCTCCTATATATGGAAGAGGTGAATAGATGTGAGTGCCCTTCAAAGATGAAGAAATTAAAGTAGATAAAGATCCAATACATTTCACCTGGTCACAAAGGAAGACACAGGTCTCTTGACCTACAGCTTTGGAAATCTCAACTAGACAGTATTTAAAAAGAGAGAAAAGAGGCAGCAAGAAAAAAAGAGAAAAGGAGGTAAGGAGAGAGGCAGATAGAGAGATAAAAAGAGTGAAAGAGGGAAAGAGACTCTACTCAGAAACATTTATATGATTGAAGTACATTTCTTCCTTGTGGCTATCTCATTTCTTTTGACCAAGCATCTATTTTAGGATAATGGCAAGACAAGACAGTGAATAAGTGTATCAGTGAGTGGACATGGGTGAATATACTACTTGGAAAACACTCTGCGAGGTCCTGTGGAATGAAGATGGAAATGTGAGTAGTTTAAATATAAAGACAGCATTGCATCTGTGACAACATGGATGGAACTTGAGGACACTGCGCTAAGTGAAGTAAGTCAGAGAAAGAAAAATACTGCATCCTGTCACTTATACATTGAATCTGAAAGAGCTGAAGTCAGAGAGTAGAATAGTGGTTACCAGACACACAGAGGTAGGGGAAATGGGGAGATGTTGGTCAAAGATTACAAACTTCCAGTTATAAATAGGATAAGATCCGGGGATCTAATATACAGCATAGTGGTTATAGTTAATAATATTGTGTTACATACTTGAAAGTTCCTAAGAAAATCATCTTAAATTTTCTCATAACCAATAAGAAATGGTAATTATTTGAAGTGACTGAGGTGTTAGCTAACGCTATGATGGTTATCTTTTCAAAATATATGTGTATTAAATCAACATGTGTATACACTATAAACTTACACAATGTTATATGTTAATCATATCTCAATGAAGCTGGTAAAAAATAGGACATAGTTCTTTTCTTTAATGAAATTTATGGTCTAATAGGCATAAGCATGAAAACCATATAAATATACTAATACACTTATTTATATTAGCAGAATGAATGTACACACAGAAAGAATAGGGAATAAGCTATTCTTTTACCCACTGGTAGAGTTTTTAAAACTACAAAATAAAAACTGTCATAGTTCTGCAAACCAACTCGTGACTCTGGCCTTTTCACACAAGACTCGGGTCAACTTCACCAAGAGTTTAGAAAAGTATTCAGGCAACAATAGCCATTTCAGCAAAATGCCAATTTAGTAAATTGTAGTTGGATAAACTAAGTTTTGCCAAATAGAAAATGTTGGCCATAACATTATTCCATCGCAGGCTGAAAATCTGATGAGGTTAAGTTCTATTAAACTGTTGCCAGCTTACAAGAGTCAGGTGCTAGCAAACATATGGCAATTTTCTTTCTGTTCCAGCCTTAAAGTAAATCTGACTCCTCGTCTTTTTTTTCTTTTTCTTCTTCAGACAGTGGTGTATGTAATATCTTTCATGTTGTTTGAATGACAATGTTACATTTTAGAAAATATAACACTGTTATTAATGTTAAAAGTTCTATTAATAGCTTCTTTCTTTCATTAGGCTAATCACTGTAATATTTTTGCCATTATTTTGATGACAAATAGAGCAAATAAAAAGATGAAGAAACAGTAAAAAAAAATCCCCCCAAAGCCATGGTGATACATACTTATTTTTATTTTACATTATTAGCTGTTATTTTCTCTGTTACTTGGTATGTATTGGTCAAAAGATTAACATCTTCACTTTTAAATTTATTTATGTTTTACTTCACTGAAAAAAAAATTGGGGGAGTTAAATTTGGCATAGTTCAGAAGGTCAAGCAACTGTAGGTTAAACCTTTCTTAGCTATTACCTATGCAAAGAAAGATAAGCCAGAACTAATTTTTGTACAAAAGTAATAATATTTAAAGTTAAGGGGATTTGAAATCCATTTTAAGGCTGCCCACACCTATTCCTTGTATTAGAAATTCTACGGAAGAAGAAAAGCCAAAGGGGAAAAAAAAAGAGTTAATGGTTAGCTTAGAAAACTCATGGCTAGTATTTCTTCTTGCTGGTCTGTGAATGTGTGGTAATATTATACTCTTTTAGAAGATTAGGATTTTATTTTTAGGTAATCTTTAAAACCAAAATATTTCACTATACTATTAAAAATCAAATTAAATTTTTCTTCATGACTGCATAAATTAAGCCTGACATCAATACACTTTACACAAGTATATTTATAATGCCATGCCATTTTCAGAGATGCTATTGTTTAAAACACCATGCATTCTGTTTTCAATCATGTTAATACTCTTGTGGTCTTAATATTAAAATATTACATTCCTATGATTATACTTGCTTTAATTTTTTTCTCCAGAACTCACATCATTAAAGTATTCTTTTTTTCTGGAATTTCTCCAAATATATTTACCTTGTCCCTATGACAAATGTGTTTAAGAGCCCGAGACTATCATGACAGAATACAAGTTACAAAACTGCATCAAGTGCATGTCTCTACTCTTGAAAAAGCTCATACTTCATTTTGAAAGTGCTAGGTATAATGTAGCACCTTATGGGTGGTGGCATAAGAGACAGCTGGGAATAAAATAAGTATTGCCTTGGCTTTATAGAGATACTTCCATAAACAAACTAATCTAGTATTTCAAATTTAAGAGTTTAATTTTACAGAAGTAAAAGAAATATGGCAGAAGAATATATATATACAAAACATGACTAGTGGAGATATAATTCTAAAAGCAGCAACAATGAAATGGTATTTATCAGTAGAGAAATTGTTAAATATTTTAAGGCACATCTACAGTTGTTAGGTGTGGAGAGTCACAAGAAACTGTCCTTCAAGAAGTCGAGTCAACATTTTCATTGAAGCCAGATTGTCCCAAATCCTTTGAATAGCTAATGGGTTAAACTACACAGCCAATGGATTAAACTACACAACCCACATCCACTGGTAGCTCTCCAATGTGCTGAAATATAAGTGCTTCTAATCATAACTAAGAACTACTTAAAATGAAGGCTATGTGAGTCAACTCCAAAAGGCAGAAGAGCTACAGGGAATCAGGAGAGTTTCAGACTCATTTGATACAAATGACCATATATTGATTATTTATCAATATATAATATCTAAAATCTAGAATAGATGTAAAGTTGATTGCATTTGCTTTCTACTGGATCACTGTATAACCAAACTCTCGAGGAGAGAAAAAAATGGAGCTTTAGTTTGTAGTGAGAAGCAGACAGACTCACTTCAAGTTCTGCATAACAAGTCTTGTATTAAAGGTGTTCTCATGTAAGAAGTCTTCTTGGATTAATTCCACCTCTTCTTTTTTTTTTTGTTTTATTTACTTTTTACAGGGAGAGACAGAGCACGAGTGGGCAAGGGGCAGAGAGAGAAGGAGACACAGAATCCAAAGCAGGGTCCAGGCTCTGAGCTGTCAGCACAGAGCCCAATGCAGGGCTGGAACCCACAAGCCACGAGAACATGACCTGAGCTGAAGTCAGACACTTAACCAACTGAGCCACCCAGGAGGCCCTAATTCCACCTATTCTACATATTCCTTTAAACAGTAAGTTATAAATGGCATTTTTATAATTTATGCTCACAACTCTTCCCATGTATTTTATGTCTCTCAAGTTGAATTTCATGCTTATTAATAATGTTGAGTTTTATAGCTAACTTTTTATTATCTAAAATCATGTTTTTATGGAGGGTCTCAAAAATGCTTTAATGAATAAATTGATAGAAAAGAAACACAGTGACCACTTTTCTTAACTTTTTTATTTTTCTCAATGACAGAAGACAACTGTCAAAATGACCAGTTGCTAGAGTGACAAGTGCAACAAATGCAGACGGATCAACAGACAAAAATTTCCCCTCTACCTCTGGTTTCTACCTATAATTTTAGGAAATGGTAGCCTCTTTATTCCACAGTTTTAAAACACCTATGGTACATTATAATCAAGAGTCTATATGCAATTGATATTGAAATAATTTGGGAAAAGATTTGGAAAGCTCAGCAATAATCTAATTTTGATGTAGATTTAGATATTCCCTACAGAAGTGCCAAAGCTTAAATGTAGAAGGTAAAAACTGATAGCGTAATTAGAATCAAGAAAGCATTTTAGGGGCACCTGGGTGGCTCAGTTGGTTGAGCGTCTAACTCTGGATTTTGGCTCAGGTCATGATTGTAGGGAGCCATGGGCTCAAGCCCAGCGTTGGGCTCTGTGCTGAGCATGGAACCTACTTAGGATTCTCTCTTGCGTGCGCGCTCTCTCTCTCTCTCTCTCCCTCTCTCTCTCTCTCCCTCTGCCCCTCTCCCCAAATTGTGTTGTCTAAAAAATAAAAATAAATTAATAAAAAGGAATATATTTTAAATCTATAAACAGCATTAAAGATCAGCTAATCCAAACTGCTTATATTTTAGAACTGGGAAATATTAAGATCCAGAAATATAAAATGACTTGCTTTAAGTTACAAAGAACAGTGCTAGGACCAACCAAAAGTCATGCCTCTTCCTTGCTACTTTTCTTTTCTGAATATTTTCCTTTTATAATTTGTGGCTTTTAAAAAAATTATATTGACGGAGTCACAAGCAACTTAAAGCCATCAGAGCATAAGTACAATTATCTCTGATGAAGAGTAGAAGGTGTCATACTTTGTCAGCTGATTTTTGCCTTTTTCAAAATGGCGGAAACTAAAATGTCCAAAAGACATTTGCAAGAAGAGACTACTCTGATCTAAATCATTATTTCTTTTTTAAAAAAAATTTTAATGTTTATTCATTCCTTGAGAGAGATAGACAGCATGAGCATGGGAGAGGCAGAGAGAGGGAGACACAGAATCTGAAGCAGGCTCCAGGCTCTGAGCCACCAGCACGGAGCCCGATGCAGGGCTCAAATTCACAAACCGTGAGATCATGACCTGAGCCGAAGTCAGATGCTCAACCGACTGAGCCACCCAGGCGTCCCCTAAATCATTCTTTCTAAACACATTTCAAAAAAAAAAAAAAAAAAAAAAAAAAAAAAAAAAAAAAAAAAACCACAGTTGGCAAGCTCCAAGGGTCATGTTCACCAATAAAAGTATGTTTTATTAAAATCTTTTTGATACAATAAACATTTCAATTTCGGTCTTATCATTCAGTTGTCCTGATAATAATGCCTATAAACATGTGACTAAGTGCATTTGAAGAAAAAAAAAAACTCAATCTTTTCAAGGGCCTAGTGAGTCACCTTTGAATAATATGATGCATTTTTATGTAAAAACCAGCTTTTTCCCTTTGGACATGTGTCTATATCATATGCACTACACAAATGCTCTAGGAAAGAGTGACACAAAGAAAAAGTCTTCCTTCAAATGAACAAAATTATCTATTCTCAAAGCTACAGTACACAAGATCTATTACACTTTCAGGTTAAATGCAGAAGTGTCCTGTACTTGACTTGGCAAAAATTTAATTTCTAAAATGCCACATAAAACCATTTAACCATACTCATCATATACTAATTAAAAAATATTTTTAGGGGCACCTGGGTGGTTCCGTCAGTTGAGTGTCCGACTTTGGCTCAGCTCATGATCTCGCAGTTTGTGAGTGTGAGCCCCATATCAGGCTCGCTGCTGTTAGCCTGTCAGAGCAGAGCCTGCTTCAGATCCTCTGTCCCCTGCTCTCTGCCCCTCTCAGAAACACTCTCTCAAAAACAAACATTTAAAAAGTATTTTTAATATTTCATACCTATAAGACCGTCCACATGTAACAGCCTAACCAAAAATTATGCTGTTGCTGAGTCTGTAGAGAAACCAATAAGCTCATATACTGTTAGTTGGAGGGCATAATGATTCAACCTTAATGAAGAATAACTCTACATATCTAGCAAAACTCTATATGCATTCATCTTCTGACCCAGCAATCTAGGAGTTTATCTAAAAATGTATTTCCACAAGAATTAAACATATGCACAAAACCTTGTGGCATATTCACTGTAGCATTAATTGTGACAGCAGAATATTGGGAAAAACTAAAATGTCTAATCACAGAAGACTGGTTAAATACACTATAATAACTTCATACTACAGAGTATTAGATGTACAACAGAAATGAGAAAATCTTTATGAACAAATATGGTGTGATTTCTAAAATAGGCTGGTAAGTAAAAATATCAAGGTATGAATGACTATTGTATTTACTTTTTGAGTAAAAAAGGGTAAATGTAAGTGTATGTATACATATGAATGTACATAAATGCACTTATTCAAGTGTATGTAGACACGTAAGTATGTGTATATATTTGTAGCATGCATTTGAATGTACACAATATGGATAAATGAGAAAATAATAAAATCTACTTATGGGAATGTCAGAACAAAGTAGAAAAAATAAAGATGAGAATAAGATTTGTCCGAGCACAACTTTTCATTTAGTTTTAATTCTAAACTTATAAGCATTTTACACTTTCAAAAAAACTACCTTAAAAAGGTTTAAAAATCATACCTAATATAAAAGACAAAGAGCAAAGAAACTTAACTCCATATCAAATTGATGACATAACTATATATAAAAAGTAGTTAATCCAAGTAACTTTCTTGGTGAGAAACATTCTAAAGACAAAGACACTGCAAAGAAATCTAAAACTTAGTATCAATAACAAAATGACAATACCAATCTGGTGGGTTTGTTCTTAGAATTACATTTTAAAAATATGTACAAGATAAGGGAAACTTATCTTGTGGGGTATATGAGAATCCTTTCTACTATCTTTAGAATAGTGGAATAGTAGAATCTTTCAATTCTTCTGAAATCTAAAATTGTTCTAAAATAAGGAAATTTATCTAAAGAAATAAGTTTACTTAAGGAAAAATAAGTGCATATGCAGAAGAACTAAGTATAATATTTGACATAGAAGAAATAATTGATCTAAAAAAAATCAAATATCTCAAAGATAGTGAACACTCACTGAGCACTTAATGTTGTCACGACTATTGTTTTGTTATTGCATTCTGATAGATTTTTGGGGGTGGGCATTAAATTTTGTGTGACATAGTACATTCAACAGTTTCTGAGTCATGAGATCAAGCATCATAAAATCATTCAACCATACTCAGAGATCATTTTCCAAAATTACCTTATAATTATACTCTCTATAAGGTATTACATTTATATGTATACAGACATATATAAGAAGAGAAGTAACTCCTTACTGTTTTCAGGGGAGATTCACACATTACCCTACAAAAGCCTCACAGTGACTCAGCAAAATAGATAGGGCAGGCCAGGACATCTCCCTTGAACAAATAAGCAAACAGGGGTCTAGAGATGATTAAATACTTGTTCTTGTTCACACAGCTCATTTGTAATAAAGTTAGGACTAGAATCCTACTCCCTCCTAGCCCATTGTTCTTCCTGACACATGCTACATCCTCACCTATACATAGGGGATTAGGATCTATTTAAGTTAACAAGGTATTGGCTTTGCAAAAATGTTACGAATTTGTTGTATTTCATTTAGGAGAAAGGTGACTCTCCTGCCCCTTTATAGAAAATATTTTCAAGGTAAGGTCTCAGAAGATACAGTTTGCTCTACAGAATCTAGGGCATGGTGTACGTTGATTCGGAAACTCACAGAAGCACCAACACAGGGAAAAATAAAATTTATAGACGTTTCTCTCTCAATACATTTCTGACATTATAATAGAGTACCGTTTTATGCAATGGAACCTGTGTGATTATTTTACAAAGTCCTAAACAATCTAGCTTCATCTGACTCTTTAAACCTTGTCTTCTACTATTCTTCAACATAAATTCTGCTCATTACCCTGATCTACTCATTGTAAATATTCATTTTGTTGCCTTTGTACCACTCTTTGCTTCTTTAGTTCCTGTTGTTTCCCACTGAAGAATCCTCTCACTAGCCCAACCTCAAAAGAATATAATGAAAGATCATGGAGTAGCTCTCAGATTCTAAGCCTTTAGAAAGGCTGTAACCCGGGTGGCTGGTGAAGATGCGTGTCTGGCAGTTCTTAACAGTCTATACTGAGTGTGCATTATGAGCTTTTGCTTCACCTCCTTCTGTGGATGCAGGAAGGGCAATTTACAGCAGCAAAAATCTATTGAGCAGTATGAATGTAACTTAGGTAAAAATTACACGTACCCAATGAATATCTCAAGATTCAGCCTTCCTGTGTATTCTAGGAATTTTCGTGGTCTTTGGAGATCACAGTTCTGGAAATCTCTATTCCTATATCGCTCATTGCTAAAGAACACATCTGACACAAACTTACACTGTCATTATCAAACTCATCCACTGATTTTTTTGAGTGGTTACTTAAACCGTATCTTCCTCTTTAATTGAGATGATACCTTTCCAAACGTACATTGCTTTACAGATAAAGGAAAAGACAATTCAAAGTTGCCTCATTCAACAAGTATCCAACATGTCATTTATGATAATCTGTATAATTGCATTTATTCTTGACAGTAATTCCATGAGGCAGTGACTGCTGTTCCTTTTTCTCAAAGAAACTAAGGCTCAGGGAAGTAATATAACTGGTGAAGGTTACATATGCTGACACACGCAAAGGAGGTTTTAACAAGGTAGGGAATTAAACTTGATCCACTGTCTACACCATCTTCTTGGCATATCATCATGTGGCATCAATCCAGGAACCACTCTAGTTCATGTCCTATAGTGAGTGTGTGTTACCTCCTTCATTAAAGTGGAACCTCTTTCAATAAGAGTATTTCAATAATATGTGCCTTATGTACATATTACATCATCTACCATGCTTAGCATATTACTGAAAACATTATAAGCCATTAAGAGGTGATTCTGACTAATACATGATTCACTTGAGGTATAAAGTCAGCATCATAACCATATTTTTGGAATGGAATTTCTATTCTTATTATATAACACAAGATATCCGCTGGTCAGCCCTGTTAGAGAAAGGTTAAACCTCTCACTTTTAAGTGGGTTTAATTTCTGAAGATTCAGGCTTAATCACAGTTGTTTAGGAAGAAAAGCCACCTCACTATCCATGACCCAGTAAATTAGGATCAGAACATCAGAATTAAAAGACACAAGGAGATGACAACTTCCCACAAACCACACTTTTTGCTTTTATGGGTATCTCCAATAGCCATCACTGTAGCTATGAAATTAAGTCAACTCTCCATTAGCCAACACTTTAGTTTTGAGATTAAGTCTATAGTTGTAAGCAATGTGGAATCCCCAAGAATGTAAGCTCAATGGGGACTTAGTCTTCAAAATAACACATGATATTCTTATCTTGGGATCTTTCTCAGTATTTTTTCCCACTTTAACAAGTTTCTATTTCCAGTCATACAAATGTAATCATTACGTTAAAAACAATTACCCCTTCATGCTTATGTTATGTTACAGTACTAAATGGAGCACGGGGCTCAATTCCAAATACCTAGGTCCTATAGTGTATACTTCCATTAGTTAACTGTGATATTGGACAAGTTATTTCATTACTTGGGTTTTTGGTATCCTACTGGATAAACGGAGACATTTGCACCAAAAAACTGAAAATCTTACTCCTAACTGGAAGTCTTCCTGAATACTGTATTATTTTGAGGGAGTTCAGAAATAAAATGGCAACAGAGATTACATAATTTCCACCTTCACTTTTCTAGTGTAAAGCATACTGTCTTGTAGCGTATGTTCAATAAACATGGGATGACCATATGTATGAGTGAGTGAATACATGGCTGGAATATAGAACCATTAAAGATCTTTACACTTTCATGAATTTCTTTTTTTTTTTTAATTTTTTTTAACGTTTATTTAGTTTTGAGACAGAGAGAGACAGAGCATGAACAGGGGAGGGGCAGAGAGAGAGAGGGAGACATAGAATCCGAAACAGGCTCCAGGCTCTGAGCTGTCAGCACAGAGCCCGACGCGGGGCTTGAACTCACAGACCGTGAGATCATGACCTGAGCCGAAGTCGGATGCTTAACCGACCGAGCCACCCAGGCGCCCCATGAATTTCTAAGTGTATAGTCTCACAAACGAACATGGAAATTTGTCCAAACCTGTCCTTTTGATGCTACCCTGTTTATCCATGTCAAATATCAAACTGCACAAGAAGTACTTCTTTGTACTTCTTTACTTATGGGGTCAATAGAGGAATATGATTACAATGTGGTCCTAACTAACTTAGTGATTTAGAAAAATTTAAATTCTAAGTACCTACAATCTAGACTTGATCTCCAAATAGATTTTTTTTAAAGGAGAATGTTGACATAATGTGAGCAAACAAGGAAGTGGAAATGCCACAGAAAATATAGAAACTATACGTAGATAAAATTACATGGGCATTTATATGCAAAATTAGAGTATGGTTTCCCCAGGTGGCCTCCACAGCACACTGTTCTGGAAAATTCCCATAAAAAAAAAGATTTTTATGATCAGATTCTTTGGGATATGATGTATCATTTTATAACCTTCTGGAAAGTCCTGAAGCATTATAAGTGTATGAAAGCTTTGAAAAATCTCACTTCGTTAAATGTATTATTTCTCAAACTTGCTAGACCATAGAATCTACTTTCTATAGAAGACAACAATTAAAATATTTTCAACCACTATTTAATAGAACACACTACTAAGCACAAGACATAAAAAAAAAAACCTAGCAGAGCACATCCTTACCCTTGACCAAATGCATTAAAGCCACTCTTAAACTGCAGTCCTTTTAATTAAAAATAAACAAAAGAACCTCTATTTCATTATATTATCCATGAATATATCTAGTACTCCACTTTCTATCTTGATCCTGACACCCCTGGGTGACCTTACATGATATAGACAGTAAATCTGTGTCTTCAAAATCTTGGAGATATAACATTATTTTGAACCACAGACCTCTTCTCTAAATGGAATGCTTTACCAGAGACTTTGTAGGGCTCTTCCAATATGAATGTTTCTCTAAGGCCTTAGTTTCATCACTGAGGGTCAAGGAATCTCGGTGCTAAAAACAAATTACAACTGCAAGACTATATCATTAGCTTCACACCTCTTTCAATTAACTCAAGAGCCATAATAAAGATCAGAATCATTCACAACTCAGAGGCTATATAAGCAAGAATCATAGTGGTAAACTCAAACCTGTGAGCCAGTTTGGCTTTCGTTCATTCACTGCGAAAGTATTTATTGTAAGCCTAGTAAGTATGTGCTGGTAACTGAACTGAAAACAGTACTGAATTCTGAGGAATCAAAGAAACATTAACGCAGTATGACAAGTTCAACACTGAGGAAGGTCACAATCAAGAGACTGTTTTTTTTAATGTATGTTTGTTTATTTTTGACAAAGAGAGAGCACACACGCATGGGGAAGGGGCAGAGAGAGAGGGAGACAGAGGATCCAAAGAGGGTTCTGCACTGAACAGAGAGCCAGAAATGGGGCTTGAACTCAGAAATCACGAGATCATGACCAGAGCCAAAGGCAGATGCTTAACTGACTGAGCCACCCAGGCACCCCAAGAGACTGTTTAAATAGTAAGGCTTAAAAAGGAAACCCCTAGGTGATGTCTTTCCTCTAACAAGGAGGTGCTCAGAGTATTAATAATGTTTTGAAGTTTGTAAATGAGTACTGTTTAGAATTAGGTCATTTAAACCTGGATACTGTTTGCAATACAGCAACTACAACAACAGCAACAACAACACCATGAAATTCTTTCACTGAGTGGACCCAGAGAGGCGTTTTCGAAGTCAGGACTGCTCCAGGAGTCGCTCAGAGGGCGGCTCCCCTGTGGCCTCATTAGCGGACTCTCATAAGGTACACACAGAAGCAGTGTCCTAGATTCCCACACACCAACTCTGACATTTATAAAGCACTTGCAGTCCTGACAAGATCAAAAACTCAGCATTCTTTCAAATCTCATAACAACTCCCAAACATGCCTGGCTCAGGCTGAGAAACTGAAAAGTGATAAAGCACTTATTAGATTTAAAAACACACACGCGTGCACGCGCGTGCGGACACACACACACACACACACACACACACACACCTTGGGGATTATGGGCTTTTCCACTTGCCTCCTGCAGCACGAAGCGTTTACTTGGTTTTAATAACACATTTTCTCCTTAGCAAAGGCTCATTGCATTTTACCTCCCAAACTGGACTCATCTGCAATTACTATGGTCCTATGATATTGGCACATTTACCAACAGACGGCGGCTTTCCTGTTAAACTGTGGGCTTCCAACCAAAATCTCCTGTGGCTACACTTGAACGTCAGTGGGAGACATCTTGGTGTCACGTTGTACAGTGACTGGAGCTTTCCTCATTGCTAGAGTGGGCGTGAAGAATGTGTGGCAATGTGTTTACTGAAACTATGTTCTGGGCTGCTGCTTGCACAAAGATGATACTCTGGGTTTCTTAGTTTTTCAAAATAGTGAACATACCGTTTTTAAACATAAACATGATAGCCGAAGTTTATTGTGTACTTACGTGCCATGCCCCGTCATTATTTTTTATCGTGGTAAAAAACACATTACATTAACTATCTTAATTTTTAGGTGTACGAATCAGTCAAGTATTTTCACACTGTTGTGCAACCGATCTCTAGAACTTTTTTCATCCTGTAAAATTCAGGGGTGACTGGGTGGCTCAGCTGGTTGAGCATCCACCTTCAGCTCAGGTCATTATCTCACAGTTCGTGAGTTCGAGCCCCACATCAGGCTCACTGCTGTCAGCACGCAGCAGGCCAGAGTCTGCTTCTGATCCTCTGTCTCCCTGGCTCTATGCCCCACCCCCCCTGTGGTGCTATCTAAAAAACAAACAAAAAAAAACAAACAAAACTCAAATTGTACACCCATTAAATACTAGTTACCCCTTTGTCTCCCCTAGCCCTTGGAAACAACCTTTCTGCTTTTTGTGTCTATGATTTGGGAGACTTTAGATACACTTTATGAACAGAATAATACGGTATTTGGCCTTTTGTGACCGCCTTGTTTCATTGAGCACACTGTCCTCAAGGTTCATTTATGTTGTAACATGTGACAGGAGTTTTTACTCTCCTACTTTGTAAAGGCTATATGATATTCATGTATGTGTGTGGTGTATATATCATGATCTACATACACAACCCCCCCCCCCCACAGGAATATTGCACATATTACATTTTCTTTATACATTCATCTGCCAATAGATATTTGGATTGTTTCCACCTTAAGGCTATTATGAATAATGCAACAATGAACACAGGTGTGCAAATATCTCTTCAAGATCTTTCTTTGAATTCTTTTGGCTGTATACCCAGAAGTAACATTGCTAGATCATATGGTAATTCTACTTTTAGGTTGCTTTTTTTTTTTTTCTAAGAAAACTTCATGCTATTTACCATAATGGCTGCACCAGTTTTCATTCCCACCAAAAGTGTAGGATTCTAAAAATATGCATCTTTTCCAACATTTGTTCTGTCTTCTTGATTGTGGCCATCCTAAGGGACTTAAATGATATCTCATAGTGGTTTTGATTTCTATTTCTCTTATGATTATTTATGTTAAGCATCTTTTCATATGCTTTGGCCATTTATATACCTTCTTTGGAGAAGTATCTATTCAAGTCCTTTGCCCATTTTTTAATATGGATATTTTTATTGTTGTTATTGAGGTTTAGAAGTTCTCCATATATTCTGCATACTAACTCTTATGAGATATATAATTTGCAAATATTTTCTCTCACTCCATAGATTTCCTTTTCACTCTCTTGATATTTCCTTTGATGCACAGAAATTTTAAGTTGATGCAGTCCCATTTGTCTATTGTCTATTTCCTTGGCTTTGGTGTCATTTCAAGAAATCACTGCCAAATCCAAAGTCCTGAACATTTCCCCTATATTTTCTTCTGGGATTTTTAGAATTGTGGGTTTTATGTTTAGGTCATTAATACGTGTGTGTGTGTGTGTGTGTGTGTGTGTGTGTGTGTATCTATGTATATGTCATAAGGATCCAATTTCAGTTTTCTGCATATAGATACCCAATTTTCTCAGCACCATTTATTGAAGAGATCTTCCTTTCCCATTGTAGTCTTGGTACCTTCATTGAAAATCATTTGGCCATATATGTTAAAGTTTACTTCTGGACTCTATTCTGTTCCATCGGTCTACATATCTATCTTTATGCCAGTACAAATATTTATTATTATAGTTGGGTCTTAGGTTTTGAAATCAGCAAATATGAGACCTCCAACTTTGTTATTCTCTTTCAAGAGTGCTTTGACTATTTGGGGTCCCTTGAGATTCCCTATGAATTTAGTATGCTTTTCTCTATCTCTGCAAAAGACATCACTGGGATTTTGGCAGGTGTTGCACTGAATCTGTAGATCATTTTAGGTAGTATGGACATTTTAACCATGTTAAGTCTTTCAATCCATGAGCACAGGTTGTCTTTCCATTTATTTATGTTTTCTTTTATAGTGTTTACATTATATCATTTTAATAATCCTTTAGTAAATTCCTAGAATATTAAAGTAAATCTGTAGGCAATATGATTCTTAATCCAAAACCCCATTAGCTGAGGTCCAAGAAGCTTTGAAAATCGATGAACACACACACACACACACACTCATGAAATAGACACAATTTTTAGTTTATGTATCCCATGGAGTAAGATAAAAAGATCAATGGCATTCATTAATGAGTCTTATATTCATTCAGCACTAAAGCATCTAATGTGCATGGTACATCTCATGTGCATGGTACTTGGGATACTGAAGTCACAGTGAGAGTCCTGCCTTCATAAAGTTTCTGGATTTTCTGTGGGGTAAATGATCTATAAAAGCTCAAAATTATTGCTAATCCAATGCCATTATTTCTTTTTACAATTAAATCCTGCCCATATTGAAAGTAAAATGTCTTTCTTTTCTTGCAGTCACCAACAATCATCAATATTGCTGGCTTTAAATAAAATCATGCAAATTTGAATTGAATTCCCTTTGCTGCTAATTCTTCCTCTTCCCTTTCCCCTCCATTTCTGTCTTCCCTGAATCCATATACCATTGTAGTAGTGCTTTATTCTCCAGTGTCATTTTTCAAAAAGGACGGAATCAAGGCATGAGAAGGTAAAGTAATTTCCCAAATGTGAGAAACCCAAAAGCCAGCAATAAAACTTTGAAATGGGAAGTTTCCAGACTCCCAGTTCAGTGTTCTTTCTTACTTGTACCTGTGATTCTACTAATAGGAGCACTCACAAAGGAGTACAGGTTGGTGAGATAGCAACTTGCCTAAGAGAGGCCATTTCCTGAAACCCATGTGTGTGGGGTACTAAATAAAGACTATGAGTACCTCATTTAATTTACTCCTTCAAGACTCTGCGAGGCAGACACCATTTCTGTTCTTGAGTCAAAAATTGCCAGAAGGTTGCTTTTGAGCCAACAACTAAAGTAAACAAATCAGAAATCTCTTTGGGTCTCAATTTGACCTTCTTCTTTGGAAGTGACTGGACTAGACAAAGGACAGTAAGCCAGCTTGATCTCAAACTCTTGGTCCACTCAAATGGCATAGCCCTCTAAAGCTAAGTGTTGAAAAGCCCTCAAAGATCATATCTAGGCTCACAAGCAAAAAGTTCAGATTTATTATTTTTTTCCACTGAGCCTATAAGAGGTGTGTGTGCATGTGTATGGGTAGGCATGTGTGTCTGTATTGAGGTTACTGCCCTCACACATGAGATACATGGGTGTCTGTATAGTAGGGTTACTGCCCGTGTGCTACATTTTTTTCATGCCAAAGAGATATTGCAGCCCTCATTCACTGGAAAGTCCCAATTCTAAACTTATATACCACACTCATGTACTACAAGTCTTTAACTTTCTCAAAATCGAAGCAAAGATGAGGACTCTGTCACACCTCAAATAAGACTGCAAAAGATTTCCTAGCAATGTCAATTAAAATGCCAGTAATAATAAATATTTGTGCCATTTGAGTTCTCAGTGAACAACTAAAAGGAAACCATTAGCCCATTCACATAGACGGCCATGGGCCACACAAAGAGACATTTCTGGAAGGTAACAGAGTAGAGAGCAAGAGGCGGAAAGCTAGAGCCAAATCCCAAACTACTCACTCACTGATTCCAACCACTCCAAGCCTCAGAATCCTTATCAACACAGTGGGGAACATAAAAGCACATATTCCATATGAAAGTTGGGAAAATTAAGTTAATAAATACAAAGCGCCTAATACAGTATCTCACAATCCAAGTATTCAGTAAATTATTACTGAATAAAGAAGAATACATTTATTTCTAATGTGAGTACAAAAAACATTATGTATACCCAAATTATACCATTTGCACAAGGCCAAGTTTCTACTTGGATCTGCTCCAAGAACTCCTAGACTACTTATCTACCTCTACTGTCTGCATCTCTCCTTATGAGTAAAGATCATCTTTTACGTTTCCTTTGCTTCTTTCACAGTTGTCTAAGAAAGAATGTAAGAACAGAGGCACCTGGGTGACTCAATCTGTTAAGGATCTAACTCTTGATTTCAGCTCAGGTCATGATCTCATGGTTCATGGGATTTGAGCCTCACATTGGGCTCTGTGCTGACAGCATGGAGCCTGCTTGGGATTCTCTCTCTCAACCTCTCTCTCTGCCCCTCTCCAACTCGTGCTCGCTTGCTCTCTCTCTCTCAAAAAACAAAACAAAACAAACAAAAAACACTACTTTTTAAAAAATGAATGTAAGAATAAACACAGCCCTAAAGAAGAAGGAAAAAGAAAAACAGATGTTGGTGTTCTTAACATAGAAAATATCTACCTGAATTTCAATGTTTGTGTTACATTTACAAAGGGAATGTAAGATGAAGTGGGGGAGGGAATAGTGAGGTGAGGAGGGAAGAAGTAAAAGCCAACATGTTTGGGATCAGAAAAAGGAGAGGTTTACCTTCCTTCTTTCTCTCCTTCCTCCGCTCATCCTTTCTGTCCTGCTATAGTCTGTCCACTCAAAATTCATATGTTGATATCCTAACTCCCAAGGACGACAGTATTAGAGGTGAGGTCTTTTGGAGACATTTATCTCATGAGAGGAGACCCCTACTACTAGGTAAGATTAATGTTCTTATAAAAGAGACTCCAGGGGTGCCTGGGTGGCGCAGTCGGTTGAGTGACCGACTTCAGCCAGGTCACGATCTCGCGGTCCGTGAGTTCGAGCCCCGCGTCAGGCTCTGGGCTGATGGCTCGGAGCCTGGAGCCTGTTTCCGATTCTGTGTCTCCCTCTATCTCTGACCCTCCCCCATTCATGCTCTGTCTCTCTCTGTCCCAAAAATAAATAAAAAACGTTGAAAAAAAAATTAAAAAAAAAAAAATAAAAAAAATAAAAATAAAATAAAAGAGACTCCACAGCCCCCCCCCCCCCCCCAGGACTTTCTACCATGTAAGAACACAGCAAGAGGGAGCCAGTTAGGAACCTGACATGACCTGAGCCAACATCAGATGTATAACCAACTGAGCCCCCTAGGTACCCCTGTGTTGTTTTGTTATAGCAGTCCCATGACACATCCTTCCTCACTTTTTCCTTCCTTTCTGGCTGTGTCTTGGGGGTAATCGTAATTCACATTGATTATTTAAAGAATAAGAGAACAGGGCACCTGGGTGGCTCAGTCGGTTAAGCGTCCCACTTTGGCTCAGGTCATGATCTTACGGTTTGTGGGTTTGAGCCCAATGTTGGGCTCTGGGCTGACAGCTCAGACCCTGGGGCCTGCTTCAGATTCTGTGTCTCCCTCTCTCTCTACCCCTCCACCACTCATGCTCTGTCTCTGTCTCTCAAAAATAAATAAATGTAAAAAAAAAAAAAAAAGAATAAGAGAAAGAGAACATGAGAGAGGAAAGAACCAACACACCCAAGTAAACAGGCACAAAAATCATATGTAATTAATATTTACAAGCAAAAGAAAAAAAGTACAATTTTCATAGCTGTAGGCTTAAAATTCATTGAACAATATAATGCTTCATCTTTCTACTTGGCCTTGATTTTCCACTCTCCATCTCTTATTAATCACTTTTACTCCTTTGGCTTTCTTTCAGCCCTAGTACAGCTATAAAAAAGAAAAAGAAAAAAAAAGAAACATGGAAATAAAAATTATTCAGTTCTAAATAATTAATGGAGATTTTAGTAGGTGGGAACAAACAGTAGTTCAACAGATAATTTTTAAAATATAATCCAAGAGAATGCTGTGAAATAGGTGAGAAAACTGTTTTCCAACTCTTCATATGGTTGTTTCAAATTAATTAGTGAGGGCTGGGAAATGTGTATCCTTACTCATTGCTAGTGGAAATGTCACTGAGACACCATTTCTTGAGGGCAAATTGGCAGTGCACATGAAAAGGCTAAAAAAAGATCTGTACACTTTGACCCTTCAATTATACCTTTAGAGAAAATTTTCTAAGGGATCCATTAATAATTTATGCAAAGATTTACCTACAAGCAGATGTAAAAGGCTTAACTTTTATATTGAAAAATTAGGACCAGACATTATAAATGTCTGACAGTGGAGGAATATTTAAATAAATTGCTTTTTAGAACCAGGTATTGAGAGAGGATTCATGCCATGTGTAGATGTTCATAATAGATTAAGTACACAGGATAGATCATGAGGCATTGAACACCCCATATGACATTTTAATAAAAAATACGGGAAGGTCCTTTTTTGATAAATGCAAATTTCTTATAAGGTTTAAATCTGAAAAACTGTTTTATCCATAGTTAGGTGTGCTGACACAGGTTTTATTTCCATCAAACTAAAATATGTCTTATACTCCTAATTGAATGTAGTCTTTCACACATAATCTTCGATAATATATTTCTAGCATTCGGGTCACATTACTAATTTTTGTTCTTTCCCTCAAAATGCCATTTTTACATTTTCCTGAGCTCCAAATTCTCCCCAAATTATGTATCCTTAAACTCATGGCCAACAGGTATATTTTAGTCTTAACATTGAGTTTTAAATGAGGAGTAAATGCCCACAATATTAAACAGCTGCATCAAATAGTGATGTACAGAGATTGCAATCCTGAAATGATTGATCAGTTGCCTGGTAGACAGCAGCATCTTGATACTAGAGTCTAAATGTCAGTACTTCAGGGATGCATCAAGTCTACATTTGGTTTGTGAAAGATACTTTGGGGTCTCGTGAGTAATGTTCAAGCAAAGGATGAAAATTCAAAGAGTGAAGAAATATGATATGTGAGCATATCAGTCAGGGTCCATCAATTCTCGTAACACATATAATTTAATCTATGAAAACTGTTCAAGAGATATAGGAGCACTGGAGAGGCAAAGGGCAATATGTAGGTATCACAATGGTAGAAACCATACACAAAAGGTGCAGCCCCTAGGGCGAGACAAACACAAAAATGAAATTGGAAGTATCAGAAATGAGAACAGGAACCATTTTATTGATACTCCACACTTTGTGTCTAATTTTGTCCACAGCTATATTCTTAGGAGCACTTTTGACCAAATTTCTGTTGTTCTATTGATAACCATGAAACTGATCTGTTTCCTATTCTGGCAACGGTAAAGGAAATGTCTCATGGCTGATAGGACTCAAAGGATTTCTATCTCTGAGAATCCCTCAAATAAAAATATTTTCCCAAGTATCAATTTTTCACGAATAACATGGCGATATACAGCTTGCATGGATTATAAAAACACTAGATTGATGGGGGGGTGGGAGGGTGGAGGGTGGGTAATGGGCATTGAGGAGCACACCTGTTGGGATCAGCACTGGGTGTGGTATGGGAACCAATTTGACAATAAATTTCATATTAAAAAAAGAACACTAGAAATCTCAAGAGGACATGTGCGCAATGTGATTAGCAACCCAAGATAAAATTACTAATGGGATTATACAATTTTAGAACATAGTATAATAAAAATGAGTTTTACCCCCTCCCCCCCCTCTCAAAGAAAAACATTACTAATTTGGGGATGTATTCAGACTGGCTGATAACAGAGTAATTGGACTGAAATAAATGACATAAACAATAAAAAAAAAAGAAAGAAAGAAGAAAGAAAGAAAGAAAGAAAGAAAGAAAGAAAGAAAGAAAGAAAGAAAGAAGAACACCCAAGGAAGCCCCCAAGGGATCTAGGATCTAGAATTCTGAAGAAGGGCCCTCCTTCGCTAGTGCTGGTGACTTCAGGGCTCTGGGGGGGTAGGGGTGGGGTCTCCACAAAGCTAAAAACCACAGCCCTCAGAAAAGGGTGCATCAATTTCACTCTGGGAATATGAGAATAATATGGAAACTAACACCAGCCAACACAGGAATCAATTGCTGCCATGGGTAGTAAGCCCTTGGTGAGCCACAGTCAACCGAATAATGAGGAAATATTTTTTAAAAAACGAATTCCTTTGCCCACCTACTCTCCTCCAATTTACCTCTTACTCTCTCAGTTGGCAAGAACCAACTGATAGTTGGCAAGAACTATCAGAGAACCAAAAACAAAGGAGGATTATGGTTTGTCCAGTCATAGCCATAGTATCACAAAACAAGGTACACCAGAACAGATTTGGAGTTGAGTGATAGGAACTTAGAGAAAAAAAAAAAAAAAAAAAACACATGGAAATATACGCACAGGGAACAAAAAAAGCATAATCATCAATATGCTGGCAGTAGTTATTACTAGATGGTGAGAGGCTATGAATGATTTAATTCCCTTGGTGCTTTCCTTCATTTTCCAATTCTTCCATAAAAAAAATAAGTCATAGCAATTCTCTTATACAAAAAAGACGACTTCTGATTAAAAGAATGTTAAATGATATCATGTAACATTTGGATGTGAAAGCCTCTGGTATGTTTGAGGGCTTTTCAGAATGAAATTTCTCATTTACACTAATTTCCCTAATGGCATCAAGAATAAAACGCGAGCCCCTGTTTACCCAGCTAAACAATGATTAATGCTAAGCATATGGAAACACATGGTAAGACTAATGAATAGTTTCTCTGTTTGAACATGGAAATCGTTTCGTGAAATTGGCTAGCGCTGGGTTTAAATGAGGTTACTAGATCAAAACCAAAGATTAATCAACTGGTTAATAATTTTGGCAACAACCATTGGCAATAAAAATAGGATAAAATAATTATTAAGGAAATAAGCATTTCCTAAAGAACATTAAATATCGCAATACTGGATATTATCTTATTCTGTTTCAGTGGCAGGTTCCAGTTTCCCCTGTGACTTCTCGATTGTAATCATCATCATCTCTACCACCACCACCACTGCCATTATTATTGAGCATTTACTATATGCTTAATGTGTGTTACAGAATTACTTCGTTTCCTCACAACAATCCTGTGTGTTATAATTCCCATTTTTGAGTTCAGAAAATTGAGCCATAAATGGTTTAACTATCTTGCCGAAAATCAAACAAGCAATAAAGGCAGAGCCAGAACTTTAAAAGGAGTTTAATTTGGGGGTGCCTGGGTAGTTCCATGGGTTGAGTGTCTGACTTTGGCTCAGGTTGTGATCTCACTGTTCATGACTTCAAGTCCCACATCAGTATCTGTGCTGACAGCTCAGAACCTGGAGCCTGCTTCAGATTCTGTCTCTGTCTCTCTGCCCCTTCTCTCCCCCGTCCTCAAATATAAATAAACATCAAAAATAATTTAAAAAAGAGTTTAATTTCTTCAGGTTATTATTATATTATCAATGTAAAGTATATTGTTACTAATAAATTTAAATACTATATTAATAACTTCAAGGTATATCAATTCAAATTCTAATTATTTATTTTGTTGTTGTATTACTTTATCTGTGGTCCAAATATGTAAAATACCTTAAATTCCTAAAATAGAATATAATACCTTCATCTCTCCCCATGCCAATTTATATTATTTAAATTACAACATGGTTGATAACATTCCAAAAACAATAAAACTATGAGAGCTTCATTTGTTTTTTTAAATTTATTTATTTTTTTTTTTTTTATTAATCTATTTTTGAGACAGAGAGAGACATAGCATGAGCAGGGGAGGGGCAGAGAGAGAGACAGAGAGACACAGAATCCAAAGCAGGCTCCAGGCTCTGAGCCGCCAGCACAGAGCCCAACGCGGGGCTCAAACTCACGGACCGCGAGATCACGACCCGAGCAGAAGCCAGACGCCCAACCGACTGAGCCACCCAGGCACCCCGAGAGCTTCATGTTTTAAACGTACCTTTCACAGAGAGTATTAATGCTCAAATATTTTACCTCAAACAAATACCTATTTAAAATTTGAAATCTTAATATGTTCAAGGAATGGTCTATCCTTATTATATATGATCTTATTTGATATTGAAAGTGCCTCTGGTACTCTCTTTTTTTGGGGGGTTGATAATAGTAGTTTCTTCAGGATATATGCCTGGCTGGGATGTTTGCAACAGGAGCACTGCCATTCTTCCATGCTGCAGCCACTAAAACTAATCACTGGAGGGCACCTGGCTGACTCAGTGGGTTTAGGCCCAGACTTCAGCCCAGGTCATGATCTCAGGGTTTGTGGCCTCCAGCCCCCATTGGGCTCTGTGCTGACAGCTCAGAGCCTGGAGCCTGCTTCGGATTCTGTGTCTCCCTCCGTCCCTCCCCCACTCATGCTCTCTCGCTCTCTCTCGCTCTCTCTCTCTAATAAATAAACATAAAAAAAACAAAAAACAAAAAACTAATCACTGTTTTCATTTCCATAGGAACCATTCGTGACTTCAAAATCTAACAACACATGGAGCTTCCAGGTTTGGTGAACACACAGAGGTGCCAGGAGAACAGAATGTCCCCACCTCACTCCACACATTATTCTATGATTCTGTTCTATTTGGATATTTCTGACTTTGCATCTTTTTAAATAAACTAGTAAACATATTAGTGGAAATAAAAGCCTATTTGGGGGAAGGGCTTAACCAAACACCAAGATGGCAACCCAAGAGGCTCCTGACTTTCCCTTCTCCTAAGGTAACATCAAAATTACAGCTACACATAGCAAAAAATTTTCTCTGAGAGAATTCCAGAAACTGGCTGAGTGACTCCTACACATCAGGCAAATGTGAAAATACCTCTATCAAAATGGGTAAGAAAGGCTGAGGCACACTCTTGCCATAAACCCAACTCATGGCATAGCACCGTACAATTAGGAGGCAATATCCAACTCCCAGCTTCTCTTTGGTGAGTTAAAGGTTTGGATTGCATATCTAGAACCCCAACATTTAAGGCTCCCACCCAAGGGATGGGCCCCCAAAACACCTAACTTTGAAAAACAATACAGTTTGCGTTCACAAGTCAGTCCATCAGGACTCTAGCCAACAAAAAAGGACTATTAGCAGGAATGCACGAGCCCTTGCCATGGCTATCCCCACAGGGCTCAGGGCATAAGGAATAGGCATAAGCATTCATCTCCCAACCTTTCCCTAAATGAAGTTTGAGTGTCTGATTTACAAGCTGCTGCCTGAGGATCCAGCTCCTAATTGGAACACATCTAGGTGCCGCAATGGGATCCTCCTTGGAGTCCAAAAGAGCCAGGAGGCACTTCCCATGACTTTAACCTCTAACTCACCTCATAAATAAAATCAATCACAAAGGTCTCCATGTAAAATAATGGTCATAAAGGTGCTTGCCAAGGTCAGGAAGACAATGCATAAACAAAGTGAGAATTTCAACAAAGAGAAAAATATGAGAAACTATCAAACAGAAATAAAACTGAAGAATATAATAACTAAACTGAAAACTTCACAAGCTGGTAGGGAGGTTTCAATAGCAGTCTAGATCAAGTAAAAGAAAGGATCAGTAAAATTAAAGACAGGGCAATGGAAGTATTCCAATCAGAGGAACAAAATGAAAAAATAGTAATAATAAAATAAAAGGAGTAAATACAGCTAAAGAGACCTATAAGATACAACCCTATAGACCAGTATGTGCATTACAGGGGTCCCAGAAGGAGAAGATAAAGGAACAGAAAACTAATCCAAAGAAAATGGGTGAACATTTTACCAATTTAGGGAAAGAAAAAGATATCCAGATCCAGAAAGTACAGAAATTAAAAAAAAAAAAAAAAGATAAATCCAAAGAGATCCATCCTGAACACATTATACTTAAATTGCCAAAAGTTAAAGACAAGGAGAGAATCTTAAAAGAAGTAAGTAGAGCCAGAAGGGAGTGGCATGACACATTCAAAGTCCTGAAAGAAAAAGACTGCCAACCAAGCTACTCTCCCAATACACTGCCAACAAAGTTGCCCTTCAGAATTCAAAGAGATATAGTTTTCTAGACAAGCAAAAGCTGAAGGACCCCATTACCACTAGACCAGCTTTACATAAAATGTTAACAGAGGGCTAAAATACAGGCTGCTAATTACTAGCAGGAAAACAGGAAATTATAAAACTTGCTAGTAAACATACAGTTAAAATCAGAATATATTGTAATTCTGACATGTTAACCAAGTAAATGGTAAAAAGTAAAGTATAACACCAGTATAAAGATCAAAAGAGAAAAATATTAAAAAACAACCATAACTAAAATAATTTGTAGGAATGCCTGGGTAGCTCAGTCACTTAAGGACTCTACTCTTGATTTCAGCTCAGGTCATGATCTCACAGTCATGAGATCAAACCCTGCATCAGGCTCAACACTGGGCACGGAGCCTGCTTCAGATTCTTTCTCTCCCTCTCCCACAGTTCCACCCCTGCTTGCACACACACTCTCTTTCTGAAAATAAGTAAATAAATAAAAAATAAATGGATAAATAAACAAATAAATAAATAAATAAAATTTAAAAGCATAAGTACAGTAATCTGTTAGATACACAATATCAAAATGTAAAATGTAATTGTGACATCAAAAACAAAATGTCGGGAAGGAGTGTAACAGTGTAGAGCTTCTGTATGCATTCAGAGTTAAGTTTTTCTCAGGTTAGAAGAAACCATTATAAGATATTTTACATAAGCCTTCTGGCAACTACAAGGCAAAAACCTATAGCAAACACATACCATATACAAGGAAAGGAATCAAGACACAACACTACATAAAAATCATCAAAAATACAGGAAGAGACCAAGAAAGGAATAAAGAAACAAAAGAACTACGAAAACAAAAACAAAAAACAGACAATAATTAACAGAATGGTAATTGTAAGTCCATACTTATCAATAATTACTGTAAATGTGAACAGAAGAAACCCTCCAAGAGAAGTCACAGAGTGGCTGAATGGATAATAACACAAGATCCAACCATACCCTGTCTACAAGACACTTGCTTCAGCTTTAAGGACATACACAGACAAAATGAGGACAAGGAAAAAGATTTTCCACTCAAATGGAAACCAAAAGAAAACAGGGGTCACAATATTTGCATCAAACAATATAGGCTTTATACCAAAAACTGTAATAAGAGGCAGAGATGATCATTTAAAATTCTTTTTAATGTTTTATTTATTTTTGAGATGGAGAGAGACAAGAGCATGAACAGGGGAGGGGCAGAGAGAGAGAGGGAGACACAGAATCTGAAGCAGGCTCCAGGCTCTGAGCTGTCAGCACAGAGCATGACACGGGGCTCGAACTCACAAACCGCGAGATCATGACCTAAGCCAAAGTCGGACACTTAACTGACTGAGCCACCAGGTGCCCCAAGAGATGATCATTTTATAATGATAAAAGGGCCCATTAATCAATAAGATCTAGCAACTGTAAATATTTATGCACCCAACACTGAGCACCTAAATATATACAGCACATATTAACAGATCTGATGGGAGAAATAAATAGCAATACAGTAATAGCAGGGAACTTATACATAACTCCCAACAATGGATAGATTATGTCTTCAGAAATATAAAGAAACACCGGACTTCAACTATACCTTAGACTAAATGGGCCCAACAGACATATAGGGAAAATTCCACCTAACAGTAGCATAATGTACATTCTTCTCAGGTACAATGGAACATCTCCAGGAGAGATCATGTTAGGCAAAAAAAAAGCAAGCATTAATGAATTCAGGAAGATTAAAATCATATCAAGGATTTTTTTTCTGATCACTAATGTATGAAACTAGAAATAAATAACAAGAAGAAAACTGAAAAATTCACAAATGTGTGGAGATTAAACAACATTCTCTTGAACAATCAATGGTCAACGAGGAAATCAAATGAAAAATCAAAACAATTTGATTTTTTTGATTTGATTTCAAAGACAAATAAGACAAATGAAAATGAAAACACAATATACCAAAACTTATGTGATACAGCAAAAGCCATCCTAAGAGAGAAATTTGGAGAGATAAATGGTTAATTACGAGGAAAAAAGATCTCAAATGAAGAACCTAACTTTATACCTAACATACTAGAAAAACAAGAGCAAACTAAGCCCAAAATTAGTAGGAAAAAAAAAAGGAAGTGGAGGATAGAAATCATTGAAACATAGACAAAACAAAAAGGTAATAGAAAAGATCAGTGAAACTAAAAGCTATTTTTCTTTAAAAATAAACAAAATAGACAAACTTCAGCTAGATTTACCAAGAAGAGAGAGTGCTCAAAATCAGAAATAAAAGAGGAGACTTTATAACTGATGCTACAGAAATACAAAGGACCATTAAGGGATACTATGAATAACTTTAAGGCCAATTAACTGGACAACCTAGAATAAATGGGGAAAAATATTAGAAATATACAACCTACCAAAACTGAGTCATGAATAAACAGAAAATCTGACAGGCTGATCACTAGTAAAGACATTAAGTAAGTATTCAGAACCTCCCAACAAACAAAAGTCCAGGGCCAGATGGTTTCACTGATGAGTTTTACCAAACATTTAAAGAAAAATTAATACCAAACCTTCTCAACCTTTTCCAAAAAACAGAAGAGGAGGAACACTTCCAAACATATTTTTCTGAGGCGAACATTACCCTGATACCAAAACCAGACAAGGATACAATAAGATTAGAGGCCAATATCCCTATTGAACATAGATGCAAAAATATTCAACAAAATTAAGAAACAAAATTCAACAACACATTAAAAGAATCACACTGGAGCACTGGGTGGCTCAGTTGGCTAAGCATCCGACTTTAGCTCAGATCATGATCTCACAGTTCATGGGTTCCAGCCCCGCATCAGGCTCTGTGCTGACAGCTCAGATCCTGAAGCCCGCTTTGGATTCTCTGTCTCCCTCTCTCTCTGCCCCTCCCCTGCTCATTCTCTCTCCCTCCCTCCCTCCCTCCTCCTCTCTCTCCCCCCCTCCACTCAAAAATAAAAATAAGCATTAAAAAAATTAAAAACAAGGGTTTTTTCTTCACAAAACAAGGGTTAAAATCATATCATCTCAATACATTTAGAAAAAGCATTTAACAAAATTCAATAACCATTTATGATAAAAATGCTCAACTAGGTGGGCATAGAGGGAATGTACACCAACATATTAAAGTCCATATATCACTAGCCCACAGCTAATATCCTTCTTAATGGTGAAAAGCTGAAAGCTTTTATTTTAAGGTCAGGAACAAGACAAGGATGTCCATTCTTACTACTTATATTCAACATTGCAATGGAAGTTATAGCCAGAGCTTTTCAGCAGGAAAAATTAAAGAAACGTATCATATCAGAATAGGAGTAAAATTGTCGCTATTTGCCAAAGATAAAATATTACACATAAAAAGAACCCTCAGACTCCACCAACATAACTGTTAGAACTAATAAACAAATTCAGTAAAGTTATAGGATATGAAATCAATGTACAAAACTGAGTTCCATTTTCATATACTAATAATGAATTATCAGAAAGAGAAATTAAGAAAATAATCTAATTTACAATACATCAAAAAGAATAAAATGCCTAGGAATAAATTTAACCAAAGAGGCAAAAGTCTTAAACACAAAAAGCTGTAACACACTGATAAAATAAATCAAAGATGACACAAATAAATGGAAAGATATTCTGTATGCAAGGTCTGGAAGAATATTGTTAAGATGTCCATACTACTCAAAGTAATATGCAGATTCATGCACTCTGTACCAAAATTCTAATGTTATTCTTCATAGAAACAGGAAAAACAATCCTAAAATTTGTATGGAGCCACACCTTAAAAAGCCAAAGCAATCTTGAGAAAAAAGAACAAAGCTGAAGGCATCACACTACCTAATTTCAACCTATATTATGAAACTATAGTTATCAAAACAGTATGGTATCGGCATAAAAACAGATTCATAGATGAATGGAACAGAAAAAGAGTGCAGAATTAAACCTATGCATATATGGTCAATAAAGCTAACACACAGGAGCCAAGAATATGCAAAGAGAAAGGATAACCTTTTCAATAAATGGTGCTGGGAAACTGGATAGTCACAGTAAAAAAAAAAAATTAAATTAAATTCGACCCTTACTCCAAAGAAGTCAACTTGAAATACAGTAAAAATTTTAAATATAAGACCAGAAACCACAAAATTCCTAGGGGAAAAAAATATGGGGTAAGCTTTGTGACATTAGTCTTAATGAAGATTTGTTTAAATTTTATACCAAAAGCAATGGCAAAAAAAGAAAAAAATTAAAAAGAAGGACTATACCAAACTAAGAACCTTTACTGCAGCAAAGGAAATCATCAACAAAAGGCAATTTATGGAATGAGAGAAAATATTTGTGACCCACTTTTCCAATAAGGAGCTAATACCTAAAACATATCAGAAACTCATACAACTCAATCACACAAAAACAAACCAATTAGAAAATGAACAAAAGATCTGAATAGATATTTTTTCAAAGAAGACACAAAAAATGGCCAACAGGTACATGAAAAGATGCTCAATCAACATCATCAATCATTAGGGAAGTGAAAACCAAAACCACAATGAGATATTACCTCATACCTGTTAAGATGGCTTTTATCAAAAAGTCAAGAAATAACAGATATTGGCAAGGATGTAGAAAAGGGGGAACAAATCTTCACTTTTGGTGGGAATGCGAACTGGTGCAGCCACTCTGGAAAACAGTGTGGAGTTTCCTCAAAAAATTAAAAATACAGCTATTTTTATGACCCAGCAATTGCATTACTAGGAATTTATCCAAAGGATACTAAAATGCTGATTCGAAGGGGCACATGCACCCACAAAGCTTACAGCAGCGTTATCAACAATAGCCAAATTGTAGAAAGAGCCCAAATGTCCACTGACTGATGAATGGATATGGAAGATGTGGTATATATATACAATGGTATATTACTCAGAGATCAAAAAGAATGAAATGTTGCCATATACCAAAATGTGGAAAGAACTAGAGTGTATTATGCTAAGTGAAAGAAGTCAGGCAGAGAAAGATAAATATATGATTTCACTCATATGTGGTATTTCAGAAACATAACAGATGATCATAGGGAAAGGGAAGGAAAAATTAGAAAAACAGAGAGGAAGGCAAACCATAATAGACTCTTAAATAGAACAAACTGACGGTGGCTGTAGGGGAGGTGGGTGGGGAGATAGGCTAAATGGAGGATGGGGATTAAGGAGGACACTTGCTGGGATGAGCACAGGGTGTTATATTTAAGAGATGAATCACTAAATTCTACTCCTGAAACCATTATTACACTACATGTTAACTAACTTGGATTTAAATTAAAAAAAAAAAAAAAAAAAAAAAGACAATATGAGGTGCCTGAGTGGCTCAGTTGGTTAAGCATCCGACTTGGGCTCAGGTCATAATCTCACAGTTTGTGAGTTCGAGCCCCACGTCAGGCTCTGTGCTGACAGCTCAGAGCCTGGAACCTGCTTCGGATTCTGTGTCTCCCTCTCTCTCTGCCTTTCCCCCATTTGTGCTCTCTCTCTCTCAAAAATAAATAAAGTGTAAAAAAAAAAAAAAAAGACAAGAAATAACAAATGCCAGTGAAGATGTGCAGAAAAGGGAACCCTTATACACTGTTGGTGGGAATGTAAACCGGTACAGCACTAGGAAATATGGAGGTTGCTCAAAAAATCAAAAATAGAACTACCCTGTGATCTAGCAGTTCCACTTCTGGGTACCTATATTCCAATAAAAAAAGAAAAAAATCTATCTGAAAGAGAAATCCATACTCTCGCATTCATCATTATTCGCAATAGCCAACATTTGGAAACAACTAAGTGTTGACAGTTGAATAACAAGAAAATGTGGGATTCTCTCTCTCTCTCTCTCTCTCTCTCTCTCTCTCTCACACACACACACACACACACACACACACACACACACACAAATATTATTCAACATTAAAAAAGAAGAAAACCCTGCCATTTGTGGGAACACAGATGGGCCTGCAGGGAATTATGCTAAGTGAAATAACCCAGGGAAAAACAAATACAGTGTGGCATAATTTATATGTGGAATCTAAAAAAAATAAAAATAAAATTTGAATTCATAGAAACAGAATAATTGTCGCCCAGGATGGGCAGGCAGGGGGACGCAGAGAGGCTGGTCAAAGGATACAAACTTTCAATTTTACCTGAATACGGTCTGAGGGTCTAATGTAAAACCTGGTGAATGCAGTTAATAACACTGTGATGTACAACCAGAATTTACTAAGGGAGTAGAAAACAAATGTTCTCACACACACCAAAGAGGTAAATATGTGAGGAGATGAAAATGTCAATTAACTCAATGTTGGGGATCCTTTCACAATGTATATATGTAATAAATCATCACTTTGTACTCTAAATATATCACAATTTCATTTGCCAATTTTAACTCGATAAAGCTAAAAAAATAGTAAAATCAATATGTGACACAATGTCCCCCCAAAAGCACTCTTGATTAATCAGATTAAGTATAAAAGATGAAACTTCTTAGTTGTTCAGATCAGAGAATGAGGCTCCTTCTCTGTGGGTGGCTGATTTGTTTTCCTGTGAAGGGAGTAGACGTTCTGGTATACCTTTGGTCAAAAGAAGATCCTGTGACAAGACTTGGAAATTAAGCCTTAAATTGGTGGTCAAGCGGACCCCCTACATTCTCTCTGAGATGCTACTATGACCAGCCTGTAAGGTGGTCAGACATATCAGGACCTGTTGCATGAGCAGGAGGAATGTGTTCTTTGCCAGAGCCACGGGGGAGCCACACATCCTGTAGAGATGACTAAATGAAGACATATCTACTACCTTGTGAGCCAGGTTATCTATTTTCACAAAATAACAAAGAATGCTGGAAAAGAGAAATAAATGTAGCTTGAATGCTCAAAATAAGCTATGCTGGTTAAGTAAGATGAATTAATTTTTATGCTGAGCCTGGGTGGCTCAGTCAGTTAAGCATCCCACTCTTGGTTTCAGCTCAGGTCATGGTCTCCCAGTTCGTGAGTTTGAGCCCCACATCAGGCTCTGTGCTGACAGCACGGAGCCGACTTGGGATTCTCTGTCTCCCTCTCTCTCTGCCCTTTCCTTGCTCATGCTCTCTCTCTCAAAAATAAATAAATATTAAAATATATATACACACTCTTGGGCCTATTATAGAAAAAAAAATCATCAATCCCTATTAACACAGATAACCAACAGAGCTCTTTAAGGATGTGTGCCATTAGAATTGTCTGATTGATAATGCTAAAATTTCACAGATATATCACCTCTAGGGCATCTGTCAAGTATCCAAATACATCACTATCAGATTATGAGATCTCTCCTTTTTAGAGAAATTTCCCCAAAGTGATCAAATATAAGCCCTATCTCCTTTATGTTCACCTTTCTTGTAGACTAATAACCCGCTGAAAAAGGAGATGTGGAGGCAGCTATTTTTTGTTTTTTGGTTTTTTTCTATCTTGGATCCTTAAAAGTCACTTTCTACAATTTATGTAATCTGACAAACTCTTCCATCATAATTCACTTTTAAATTGTATTAAAGCATATCATTTTGTTTATTTTTACAGTTTTCTGAAGGAGAGACAGATGGAACTTAAACAGGGAATCCCAAAACCCTCTGTTGGCTGTTGGTTGCCAGCCAGGCTCTCCTGCAGCTGAGCTGTGAAAGTGATTGGCTGGTTCCCACTGAGCCCCAAGACCCATTGGTTGCTTCCCACTGAGCTGTGATCCTGATTGACAGCTTCACAATCTCACTCCCTGGGCTTTGTCTGTTATTTCTTGCCTTTAGCAGTGCACCTGCATAGCTGCTAAGAGTGGAAATGAGAGTCATGAGCCACATCTCAAAGTTTTGTGTCCTTTGTGTTCTCTCAAGGAAATAGGTGGGAGGAGGAAGGGAACTCTAGCAATAAAAAAAGGAGAGAACTACATATGCAAAACAAATTATTGGGCATATGAAATTAATATCCTACAAACTTTGGGTTTTAGACTCAATCTAATAACATATTTAACATATTTTGAATGGTAACTTAAGAGTCTTGGGAAGATGTCGCCCTAGACTTTAGATACATACATTCTGGAAACTGCAAATATGTATTCATATTATAAATCAATAAACTGTCACCTTTATTAATTTACCTTTTGTTATTTTGATGTGATGAAATCCATCCCTCAGTGCTTAATCCCCCAGCAGTAGATTAACTGATAAGAATCTAAAATCTGGACTCCAAAGTGGGATTATACCTTGATGTCTTCAAGATCCCCACTTTGGGATCTTGATTTCGGGAGCCTGATAATCTTTTCTTTTGTCATCTCTACAAAGCATAGTTTCAATTACTGTAATAGGAATCAGGTGATTCTGAATTATCATCCTAACCATCATCTTCTCTGTACTATTCTATAAAACCAAGATCCTACCACATAGCTCCCATCTTCTAAATAAAAATTAATTCATCTTACTTAACCAAGGAGGTGCAAAACTTGTACAATAAAAACTACAAAACACTGCTAAAGCAAAGAAAATCTCAATAAATGGAAACACAACTTATGTTCATGGGCTGAAGGACATACTAGTGTTAATACTGTTAAGATGTCAGTCAATACTACCCGAAACAATCTATAAATTCAATGCAATCCCGATCAAATCCCAATAATTTTTATTTGAATAAATGAAAAAAAAAAAAAAAACCTCCCACGGTGCCTGCGTAGTTAGTTAAGCGTCCAACTCTGGATTTTGGCTCAGGTCATGACCTCACAGTCGTGAGATCAAGCCTCTCACTCTGCCCCTGCCCTGACCCCCAGTCTGCTTAGGATTCTCTCCCTTTCCCCCACTCACTCATGTACATGCTCTCTCTCTAAAAAGTAAAAATAAAAAATAAATAAAAATGAAACAATCCCATGCCAGAATTCATGTGGAATCTTAAAGGATCCCAAATAGCCAAAATAATACTGAAAAAGAACAACACAGAAAGACTCATACTTGCTGATTTCAACTTGTACTACAATGCTAGTCCCTAATTGGGATCCCTAATTGATCCCGGTATAAAATGTAACTCAAAATGGACCAAAGACCTAAATGTAAAAACAGAAACTATAAAACTTTCAGAAGAAAACATAAGATTAAAACTGTATACCATTGGACTTGGCAAGAATTTCTTGAATAAGACATAAAAGGCACAAGCAAGAAAATTTTAAAAAGTCGAGAAATTGGACTTCATAAAAAATTTTGTGCATCAGAGTACACTATCAACAGAGTAAAAAGACAAGTCATCAAATAGGAGAAAATATTTGCAAATCATGTATTTCATAAGGGATTAACGTCTAGAATTTATACAGAACTCCTAAAACTCAATAAGAAAACAAACACACAATTTTGAAATGGGCAAAAGACTTCAATAAACATTTCTTCAAATAGAATATGGCCAATAAGCACATGAAAAGATGCTCAATGTTACTACTTATTAGGACATACAAATCAAAACTACAGTGAGATATGACCTCATATCCTTTGGGATAGCTATTATTTAAACAAATGGGTTAGCAAGGATATGAAGAAACTGGAAGGCCTGCTTACTATTGATGTAAATATAAATGGTATACCCACTGCGGACAACAGTGAGGTGGGTTCCTCAGATAATAGAAAGAAAATTACCCTATAACCCAGCAATTCCATTTTTGGATATATACCCAATTGAATTGAAAGTAGGACCTCAAATATTTGTATTTGCACACCTATGGTATCTATACACCCAGGTGTGTAGCCGTATTACTCACAGTGGTGAAAATAAGGAAACAACCCAACTATCCGCCAAAAGATGAATGGATAAACAGACTGTGGTATGTACATACAACGATGATGAAGCCTTAAAATGTAAGGAAATTGTAACATCTATTACACTATACATGGACCTGAACATTATGCTGAGTGAAATAAGCCAGTCCCAAGAGAACAAATATTGTATGATTCCAATCATGTGAGGTACTTAGAACAGGCAAAATGATAGAGGCAGAAGTGGAATGGTAGTTGCCAGGGACTGGGGGAGGGAAGAATGGGGTTGCTATTTAATGAGCACAGGGTTTTAGTTTTACTAGATGAAAAGGATATGGAGATAGATGATGACAAAGGATGTGCATCACTGTGAATGTACTTAATACCACTGAACTGTGCACTTGAGTGTTAAGATGGTAAGTTTTTTGTTACGTGTATTTTGCCAGGTTAAAAAAAAAAATGAGGAAAAATGAATTCACCTTTTGACATGCCTAATTCATAGAACTATTGCGAAAATCAATGATCCGTTATTTAGTATAGGACATTCCCATGAAAAGTATAAAAAATCATACGTATTCAAAGTGGTATTACTTGAAACATTTTTTTTCCCCAAAATTAACTCTATCAGGTTTACAGTTTTTATCAGGTTTTCAAGCCTTACAGAAGGCAACAGCAGTTACCACTCCTAATGGATTTGAACTAGTACAGGAGACAAGTTCTTAGAGCTGGCCTGGGTCCTTTAACGTGGGCATCTTAAAGTGTGAACTCCTATCTGTATCCTGCTCTACCCTTCTTTCCCATAGCACCTATCGCCTTCTAACATAATATGATTTACTTAGCAATTGTGTTTTTTTTTAGTTTTTGTCTCTCCCGTTTAGCTCCTCATGAATGGGTCTCATTGTCTATCATGTTCACTGATATATGCCAAGCCCCTGGAATAATGTCAAGCACATAGTAGGTATGACAGCAGATACTACCAATTTCGCCAATTTTTATCTAACCCAAGTAGTTATCATTAAGTTATATAGGGTAAAACATACCCTATAAGACGTTCATCTTTATTCAGGCCCTCATAAGCCGAATACCTTCCAAAGGAGTTATTCCTAGGCAGGTGCCTTTTTGTTCATTTTGGAACTGTCTGAAATACACGGTAGATGGGTCACCAACTTATTGAATTATTTAATCAATATTTATTTAGCACCTACTATGCACTAAGCCCTTTTCTAGATGATTTCCTCAATTACATTCTCTCTGTCCAAGCCTGATTATGGACTCCTGGGTTGCTACTACAAATGCAGAAGATTTACATTGTAAGACAAACTTTCAGGTGCACATCACCATTTGTATAAGATAACTGAACTAGTCAGGCAATGTAATCCTGTCTGAGCCAGCTTCCACTCTACCCGAGGTTAATAGAATACGGCGTGAAGCCCAAACGCTGATCTTTCATAAATATGAGGAAGGAAATTAACTAGACCTATACTTATGTAGATTGCAGGTATGGTTCTATTTTTGTCACTATCTTCCAAAGGAAACCCAGTTGCAATGAACAACCATTGAGTGAATGAGAAAATGCTCTAATGCTTTTCCCCCAAGGCCTCCAATCACAGAACCAACGGCCTTTAATTGTGACTCATTTACTTAATGTAGTATTAAAAAAAAAAACAAAAAAACAAAAACTGCTGTCATGTGGAGCTTTGAGATATCCTGCACTCAATGACATGTTCTTCTTTTTGTACATTAGAAATGGCATACAACAGAATCTAACAAACTTCAAAACTCCAGTGCTTTATGGCTCTTTTTTTTTTTTTTTTGGCCTCATTTATTTTCCTGATTTATTCTTGTCCTTTCGTGCCCTTAGTCTCCTCTGCTTTGTCTTCAAACATCTAATTGCCATGTGTTCTGATGGATAAGCCCGGCTGTGGGCTCCTGTTTTCAGTAATAGCAGCTCTCTCCCTTTATCACTCTTTTTACAAAGGAGATTTTCCTAATTAAATGATCTTTGCACTCGTCATTTCCTAACTCTCATTTCATATCTGCTTTGCTAGATGATCACCAAGGTCCCCTTCCAGTTCTAAAATTCTATGACATTTGTGTGTGACAAATACTAAGGAGATCATAGAATTCATCATTCTCTTCTAATTTTTTTTAGTATTATAGCCTGCTTTCTCATTTCAGTGATATTTTACAGTCAATTTGCCTTCAGATTTTTCTCACAGAATCTTTTCCAACAACTGGGGGTTTTTTAGCTTCCAAAAACACAGAACATCTGTGTCACTGGCAAGTTCACCATAGGCTGCCTTAATAGTAGGTGTCGAAAGAGCTAGAACTTTTGGTGTATCATATGTTAGAGGAGGCACATAGACAGCCATGATAACCCCCTTCTTCCTGACTGAACCCATGGCAGACAGGGCCCATGGCTTCTAGAAAACACTTCCAGCTGAGGAAGGAAGTAATCTCAGAATACTTTTACCATATAGGAGGCGTCAGGAAACCATTCCTAATGAATGTGAGTAGGTAACTGGAAATGAGACCTGAGAACGGGCTTGAGTCAGCCTTTAAAACAAACTTCTCCAAGGATGAGTTACTGTCTTTTTCCTGCTCTATTTTTACTTTTCCACAGAACATATTACATTTTAACATAACATATAATTTACTTAGTTATTATATTTATTATTTTGTCTCTCCTGCTAAAATACAAACTTTCCAAGGCCCGCAAGTTCTGTCTATGGAGGTCACCGACACGCGCCAAGCATCTGGAATAATGCCAGGCACACAGCAGGTACTCAAGAAATAGGTCTAATAAAGAAATGAATGATTTCTTCCTCCACCAGGATCCGAATCTCAGGGTCCAGCCCAGAATGAAGTGAATGAGGCCTCTAGGGTGCAAAATTTAAGGAGGCACTCACCCTCAGGGCCAACACTACCCAAACACACCCTCAGGGAGTCAAGAGGACTCCCTCAATTTTTCATCTCAGGCACCTCACTTGCCTTGCCCCAATCCAAGATCTGACAACCATCATTATTAAAAATACACATTATTTTTCCCACCACACCCTGTACCTATTAAATCACAACCATTGTGGGAAAAATGGTGGCCTGGAATTTCACATGTCATGAGCTACTTGGTCATTCCTACACACAATTTTATTTGAGAATCAGCACTTTAAATTCAGCAGCACTGCCAAGAAGACTTTGTCCCTAAACCATCTTGAGCCAGTTCTTTCATTTCATTCAAGGTCCTTCATGAATTTTGTGTAGTTTAGCTTTGCCCTCTTTTCCCTGACAGAACTCTGATAGTAGCTAATGCATCATCTTTTCATGGCCCAGAACACTGCTCCCAACATGACTGTATATACCGCACCTGTCATAAAATGCCGTTTGATATGTACCACCATTGCCACTCACATATGAAGAACTTATGGCACAGAAAGGTTACAAGTAAGTCACCTGTGGTCATGCAGATTCATAGAGACTACATTCTAGACAGAATTCTTTCAATATTCTAGCTTCCAGGGAATTGCTGTCATGCAATTCCTAGATCCTCTCAGATTTCTTCTTTACTCAGGTATTCTCTTTATTGAGAAAGCTTTTCCACTCATTCTTCTGCCAAAATCATCCCCATTAAAATCACACCCATTCTCCATTATCCAAGTAAAATTCCAGTTTCTTCAGGAATCCATCTTCAAACACTGTGGTGTGAAGTACCCTTCCCTTTCTTGTGGTCATTTAACTTGGTTTCTCTCTTGTTTACCCTAAATCAGGTTTGGTGCAGAACTAACCAGATCTGATTAAATATTTTGACACACTAGCCCTTATCAAGCCTTATTTCCTCTACGTGTTGTCCCTTTCTCTCATTAAAGCACCACCCATGCTATTCTATACTCCCTGCTTCTGAAGAAAAAAATCACCATGAAGAAAAAAAAATAAGTAAGTAAGTAAACTCTTGGCTCTTGAGTTTCAAAAGTCCAGCACATTCTCCTAGAGAAGAAATTACTCATGAGCAAAGGCCATCAATTAGAGAAATATTTTGATGAGTAGAGGCCTCAGCTTTCTGGATGACTTGTAATTCCACCCACCCAGTTAGATAAAAATCCCCAACTTGGATGAGAAGTAGAGGGGAAGGCAAGGAATAAACAGAGATTTTAGGTTCATAAAGAAGGGGAGCCCCACAACAAGTGCAGATGTGACAAATCTTATTAGTTTAGAAAGACAGGAGAGCAGCAAGGACCTGTACATCAATTGTAGACTGGAGCCCAAGAAAGCAGCAAAACTCTAGAGAAAACCTGTGGCTGTACATGCAGGCAGAGGGGGCATGATGCACACAGAGCATGACTCAGGGTAACAAATCAACTAATTTTGCCCGAAGCAGTATCAAACCAGACAGTGCCTTAGTGTTAAAGGTGCTTTCTTAGACTAAGGTGGCATTTAAGCAGCAAAATGATTTCACATGCCCCAAAGCAGTTTACCAAGATCTGAGGAAAAGCTGTTCTTGAATGGTAGGGATGATGAGTGATTCCACAGTGTCTAGAATGGCCAATGGGCCACATGGCAACAAGAGTTATCATGCATGTATCAGCACTGACAGATCATGACCAGTCCATTTTCATGACCCATCCGCCACCAGCCATGATCCTGACACTTTAGAACTTGGGACAGTTGTCCCCATGTTTATATCTTACATTCCCTTTGTACCACAAAGTTTCCCTTGATTATGATCAGCTCCCTGGCTCAAGCCCTGGCACAGGGCGTGCTCGACACGTTTATGTATATGAATCTCATAAATTTGAAAATGGATATTTTTGCCAGGAAAACCCTCTAATGACATGAATAGTCATTAGAGTGGCCAATGACAAGATCTGAGAAGGGGATACCTCTATCATGGCTGTCTAATCATAGCTGTTTGGTTCAGATCAAAAACACGCCCACATCCCGAGTTCTGGAATAGGCAGCAGTAACAAACAGTATAAAGAAAGCATGTGAGAGATACAGCTATTTTATTTTGGTTTGTAAAAATCAAAGTCCAATGAATTCTTAAAAGACCCACAAAACAGTGACATTTGCTGAGGCTCCACCAGAGAGGGCCTCTTTAAAATTAAAAAAAAATGAAACACACAGTTTCTGGCGAGTTTTCCTTGGGGAAAGTTAGATGTTGGAATATCCTTAACTTCAAGGTAATTTATACATTTCAGACAACTGAAGGCATTCATTTTTTGATCAAGGGAAAAAAATATATATATCAATGTATAGATTTTTTTAAACATTTATTTATTTTTGAGAGACACAGAGAAACAGAGTATGAGCAGGGGAGAGACAGAGAGAGAGACAGACAGACAGACACACACGTGCACGAGTGCGCGCGCACACACACACACACACACACACACACACACTCAGAATCTGAAGCAAGCTCCAGGCTCCGAGCTGCCAGCACAGAGCCTGATGCAGGGTTCGAACTCATGAGCTGTGAGATCATGACCTGAACCGAAGTTGGATGCCCAAATGACTGAGCCACCTGGGTGCCCCAATGTATAGATTTTCTTTTTAAAAAAGGAATACATAGCTGAAATGAGGATAGAAAAAAAAATGAAAGGAAAAAGAAATAGACACACTATATAATAAACCAAGTCATCTTACTTTCGGACCGCTACCACCATTGGAACATTTGAACCTAAAGACTTAGATTTCAATTTTACGAATAAAATAAAATTCAGAGACTGAGTTAAAAGTAAAGATATGTGAAAAGTGAGACTCTATGGGAAATAACAATTCCTTGAATGGGTGTTGAAAGCTTATCAGAGGACTTAAGAATACTGAACGTTGGAGTATGCATCCCAAACCTAGCTTACTTTGTAAATTTGTTGTCTTGTATAATTAACCTTTCCAAAGAAATAAGATGCGGGACCTGATCTCAGCCTTAGGACAACATCAGGAAGCACTAGGTCACTTAGGTGTTTTTGATGTAACTGGCATCACCATGGGCTAGTGGTCCTCATGTTATTTGTTTTCTTATCCTGGGGGTTTTATCTCCTGCTTGTAGACATGATGAATTCTTGGCTGCAGCAAACTAGCAGCAATGGAGGATGACCTCAAGGGGTAGGGATGGCATGGTCTTCAGAACGAGCTGTATTCTTTTGGATTTGTATTTAATCAAAGCCTCATTAGTAAGATACTCCAGATTTGGGATGTTTTTGAGAAATCTCATGAGTTTCAGACAGGGGAGGAAAAGGGAAATCAATAAAAATATGAGGGCACATTACAATAGCAGCATTTCAGGAGGACTGAGGCAGGGATAGCTTCTTAATTCCAACTATTTTTAAAAATTATTTCATCATTTAAAAATCAACTAATAAGATGACTAGAATGAAAAACATCTGTGCCCTAGTCATCCATTCTTCCCTAGCCTCCCACATCCCAGAGACACAATTTTCAACCCTTTTAGTTTTTCCTTCTAGTATTTGCCTTCATGTTTTCAATTCACATGAGTATATTTCAGTTATCGGTCTTCCACGTTTAGTTATTACTCTTTGATTTGTTACTAAGTAAGATGGCAGTTTAACTCTCTACTACCACCAGCCACCTTCACACCCCCACTAGTTTCCCTCTCCTTCTTCCTCTTGGTATAATTCAATCACATCTTTAATAAAATCCATATGTGGCTTTTAAAAACATGATCACGACCATGTAAATATTTGTCATTACTAAGCTATGTCAAATACTATTTCAATTCCATTCCATTTCAACACTCTATTTTTCCTTGAGTTAATTGCCTCTTTTATTCTTTATATGTTTGTCTTTCTTTGAAATGTGACTAACATTTGCCTGACAGTCCAGTTATTGACCTCTAGGACAATGGCCTCAGCTGGAACAACTGGGGTAATATGGCACCTGCTCCATGTAGTTCTTCCAATGGATTAGCCCAGATGTGTTGTCTTGGGTTGGCCAGGGGGAAAAAAAGCAGTAGAGATGTCCAACTCTTTGTTTGAATGATTTGCCTAGCCTTTACTTCTGTTACATTTGTTAACATCTCACTGGTCAAGACAAGTCACAAAGCCAAACTCAAATTCAAAGGGCAAGAAAATAGACTCTGAACCTTTGGCAGGAAAACTGCCATCACATGGCAAATGACTACAGACAAAGGAAGGAAGGAAGAACAAGGACCATTACTTTAACTGGCCTTTCACAGTCATGAATCAGGTGACCATATTCTGAATGGGTCTGTTTCTGATTCTCTAGCTTCTTCTTTTCATTTGTCCTACTCAAGTCAATGCTCCATCTGAATTAGTGGAGCTCTGTAATACACCTTAATAATTTGTGTTCAAAAACAAAAACAAAAAAACCCACAGGCCGAAAATGCTACCAGTTAGAAAATCACCCCAACCAGTGCTTACTACATAATCAGTTTCAAAGTCCCCCAGAACTACAGTCTTAACAGTCAGTCAGAAATTGTTCAGCAGCACCAAACTGTGCCACATGGGTCCTCCCCATCCCTCAAAGAGGAGATGACCTGCACCCTATAAGATGCATTGCCTGAAACAATCTTTTTCTTTTGCTTCAATTTCTTTGCCCCCTCCTGCTTCCATTTGGTGCAACTCCTTGGACTGTTGACTTGTTAGATGGGGTACTGCTGGATTCATGAATCATTTAATAAAGCCAATTAAACCTTAAAATTTCCTTGGCTGAATTTTGTTATTTAACACTTGTAATGTTAAATCTTAGAATTTGTTGTTCTTGATAATAGCCTGGACTATTTTTGGCTCTTTTCATTTCCATATAAATTTTAGAATCCAGTTTTGCTAATTCTGCAAAAGTATCTCTTGGGATTTTAATTGGGATTGCACTGAACTGCCAATGTGGAACTTTACCTGAACCCTGTGCTCCTGGAAAATAGCAAAGGTCAAGATATCTCCCTACCCTTTTGTTCCAAAAAAAGAGCTTACTTCAAAGAATTATCTTCCCTTACATGACTTGAAGAAGATTCAGAGGCGCCCACCTTATTTACCCAGGACAAATCCAGATACAGACCCTCAAAATTACCATTTCTTTGATTCAGAAATGATGCACTGATCTCTTTGCACTCAGTGACTAATCTGGAAAAAATGGATATATACATCCCTTGTGTTTTTTTTATATGTTTGCATGTTCAACTATAGTATCATCTGAAAAAGTTGGAAAATCAGGAACTTATTAATATTCAACCACTCACGTGGGAGGGATAGAATAAAATGTATAATCTTTATAGAGGAAAAATCATGAATATCATTATATGCCTCACACATCCATAATTTGACCAAAGATATTTTCTTAGAAGTGATGTTTTCAGGCACTAAACTCACTAAGTATGCAATTATGTATATACTGGAAGATTTACACAAGCATTGTTTTCAATAGAGGAAAAAAGGAAACAGTTCAATTCTCCAACAAAAGAGGAATGGATAAATACAACTATATTCATTGCTAAATATGGTATCAGTACATTAGATTTTTAAAAAATAAAACCACACATAAAATTTTTGTTGGAAACATTTATATGTGTATACATGCATTTAAAATATGAAAGCACATATTAAAATGTTACTAGTCAACATCTGGTGAACTACACAAAATGTCTATAAAATATAAACTTATATAGGTGTTAAAAATAGCACCACAAGGAAACAATGATGAAAGCAGGAAAGAGGTCAATAGCCTTTATTTCTACTTGATTCTGAAAAGTTGTTATTTAACAGCCTAAGACTGAGGTTTAGCTTTGGTTATTCACTTCCAAAAAGAGTAACTGAGCACTGGACCCGTTAGAGAAACATTAGTGGTAGGAAATTTTAGACACTGTTAGAAGCTCAAACAATATATATATTGACAACCATTAATAAATTCAATTAAGTGTGGGATCTGATCTCTGTTATACCGCCTGTCTTCATGAGGATTACCATCTGTTAAGCATGTATATGGCCTGACATTTGCTAAGTATTTTGCACCTATTAGTTGTCCCTAGCATTCCGTGGAAGAGGAAAACTAAGGCTCTGGGGACTAATATGTATCATTTACTTTTATATATAAAATTGCATTAAGAAATTCACTTACACATTTGTTGTATGTATATAGCAAGTCAAAGAAAATTAACCTGGATGTATAGACAGATGTACCTCTCTAATTGGCCAAAGGGGTTTGCTGTGACTTCTTTCATATTCATCTATTCCTGGTTTGAAGTGCGCTCAAAGAACTAAGGTTTGGACATGCCGGTGATGAACTGAGGCTGTAACAGAACAGGGCAAGCTATTTCATTATAAATCTTTTCAGTCCATGTTGCTGCCCTTGAAACATTATCAAATAGCATTCCCTTTAGTTACTATTTAGACAAAGGGTATAAAATTCATGCTAAGCTTTCCCTACTCTTAATGTCATCGCTCTTCTCTGTATCTTCTCAAACTGGTCAATGCTCTGCATTGAACAAATACCGTGTTCACAACACTGCCCTGCCAAGTTAATCAGTGACAAGAATCAGATCACTGATCACCGAGAATTTGGAGAGGAGCTTAGGAGAGGTATAGGCTGCGTAAGGACTTAAGGAATCTTTCGGGTGTGGTGCAAGGGTTCTCTATCTTGATGGTGGGAGTAGTAATTTCATGCATGCGTATGTCTGACTAAACAGAATTGCACACTTAAAATAAAAGCAGCGAATTGCATGTAAATTATATCTTAACAAAGTTGGTTAAATAAATAAACTCGCGAAATAGTTCCTGTACCTCAGGAGAACTTAATGGTCACATAGCAACTCTTTCTCTTTCTATACTTTCTGAAGCTTCTGTTGACTATGAGACCCAGTAATAGACCCAAAAGCCACTTTCCAGACCATCCAGGTATATTCCATTTTAAATATCTCAGTTTAGAAAAGGTTATCTGGAATTCATTTATTTTTGTTTTAGAACTGGCACCTGTTTATAGTTTATATTTTACACCTGTTTATAGTATATATTATTGTTCAGAGATAAAGAACTAAAGGTCCCAGTATCTTCTTTTAAAGCATCATCCTTCACAACCTATCACCTTGTAACTATCCAAGCTGAAGTCAAATAAGGATTAAAAGGGAGTGGGTATTGATGCAAAAATAATGTTTTTTGAAGGCAGACATATTTAAAATGAAAAAAACCATAAGTAATTGATTTTTCACATATAATTACAAAACATATTACCACAATCTTTTGCAGACTCCAACATAAGATAAAGAAAGCCCTCAGACTTCCAAAGGTCTGTGAAATCAGTCAGAATGATTATTTTATATTACAAATAATTCCTGATGTTTGAAGGATAAACACATGGTGTTCTTCACCTGCTCCCCAAAGTAAACAAAACAGGACACATCATTTTCTTAAAAAAAGTAACTAAAGATAACTAAAATATTACAATTACATTGAAATTAAGATTTTAAAACAGAACATAGCTTGCTATGGGTGAGCAAGACTTTTTTTTTTCCTTCAAGATTCTTTATCTCCTGGCCTATAAAAAAATGGCATAAGGTATTCCTTGGGGATACATCCATTTTTCCTTGCCATTTTTCACATCTGTAGTGTATTTCTATTTGAACAAAGCCCATAAGTAAATAACTCTATGTACTTTGTCCTTAGATTTGACTCCAGCATCTCTAAAACTAGACGGTTTGCCTGGTTGCAGTTGATAAAATAGGAGAATGCACAACTGACATCCGAAATCTGTGAGCAGGTAGAGTCAGACATGCTGTCACCAAGCACTAAGCCACCACCACCGCTAAAAACAATGTTCAGGTAACAACCTGAATTCCATACCCACCACACTATGCTAAAACCAAAAGAAAATAACAAGATTGCAACCATCTTTCCGAAAGTGGTTCATCTGACATGGGATAGCAGTTCTACATATACTAGTCAAATAATTTCTTTTAGTTATCCTGAAAATAAGAGTAATGATCCAGTGAAAAGTAGCACTTAAGTGTGTATTTAGCTAAGGAACAACCTTAGCTAAAGGAACATCCTTAACTAAATACATTTGAAACGAGCACTAATCTTTACTCTTCCAATTGAGAGCAAAGTAATTTTGTATCCTTTAAGTATAACGTAATGTATTTTCCTCATTATTGATTAGTTCCAACAAAATTATATTAATTGACCTTCATAAGAAGTCTAAATAGCAGCATATCTTTCTAGGGCCCATGACTTCCAAGTGAATTTATTTGGAGCACATTTCCATTTTTCTTTCACATATAAGTAGTTGCTGACTCCCTATTTATTTTTTCAAAAGATAAATTAAAACCAGAAACTCCTTGTTGTGTTTTCTTTTCCACAGAGTCAGTCTCTTAGAATGATGCATTATCCTAGATTAATTATTACATCTTTGGATAATATTCTTTCCAGGAGAACAAGAATATGATTAAAACTGGCTCTGTGTGCACAACAGAAATGAGACTATATTGGTGATAAAAACCTATTGTAGTTGATGATTTGGTAGACAGTATGGCATACAAAATACTTCTTTTTCTGAATAAAATGCTCTCACAAAGAGCTAGATGCGTTTGTATTTTTATTCTACTTCTTCAGTTGATTTTTTTTTACTACTTTCTTTACTCCTTTTGTTTGTTTTTCTCTGCATTCAAAATGGACAAATGTCTAAAATAAACTTCAAAGACTGCCTAGATACCAAGAAAATTCATGATTATATGACTAATGAATACTTAGTGATTACACCTAAATACAGTTCACCATAAATATTCTTGGTTATTTTTATAGTGTCTTTTCCTTACTCACCAGCCAAATCAATTCTAGGCCACCAAGTTTGTTGGTATTATTGACATATTGGTCTTTCATCAACTGATTTTATAATGTTGCTTCATTTAATACATCCCATCTTAACTAAATCAAGCTCTTGCCCTGGACTTATTGATCTCTCCCGATAGGTTCCCTGTTTTTCCTTCCTCATCACTTTTTGATCGTTCCACTCCTAGTCCCAAACCCTTGGCACAAGGCATCTCCAAATAGTCAATTTTCAGCCATAACTCACCCTGAGTCTGCATTCCCTCCCACAAAAGCTATTCTTACAACCTCAACTGTTATCTGTGCCCTTCTGGAACTTCAGACGAGAAACCATGAAGGCTTGTTGGATGTCTTTTTTTCACCACTCACTCATATGTGGAATTTTAAGGTCCCCTGGTGAGTCCTTCACAATATAATTGCAACCATGCTCTTCCCATTCTCCCCATTCTCAGCACCATAACCCAATACTGTCCCACCATCTGAAACTCAAAATACTGTGGAAATACCAAAATTTCAGACTTCAAACTACATCCCTCAGTTTGTGTCTCATACCTGAATTACCACAAACCTCTTGGATGACAAATGCAATAGTGAAAACTATAGATGGGTCAAAAGCCCTGTCCAACCACAGGGGCTAAACCCGTGAGCGGGTGAGGTAGGCAGCAGGAGGCCACAGTAGCAGCATCTTTTGCAGGACCTCAAGACGTTGAAAATACCATCACTGGAATACCTACCCCTCCAGTTTTATACAATGGATCGAACATTCACTGACAAGTGGAAAAGCCGGACTACCAGAGAGGAAACTAGGCAGAATATGATGAAGGCCTGGGAAGTAATGTTTGATAATCATGTGTCCATTACTGTTTCATAGATCTCTTTATTCTACTCAGATTAATTTCTAATTTTTTTTAACATCTATTTATTATAGAGAGACAGAGCGTGAGCAGGGGAAGGGCAGAGAGAGGAGGAGACACAGAATCCGAAGCAGGCTCCAGGTTCCGAGCTGTCAGCGCAGAGCCCAACACGGGGCTCGAACTCACGAACCACGAGATCATGACCTGAGCCGAAGTCGGAGGCTCAACCGACTGAGCCACCCAGCCGCCCCGATACTCAGATTAATTTCTAATGCTGCTACCCCGACTCATTCAATTTCTCTGCTATACTCCCCAGTAACCTACTTTCATCTTCCCATTCATAAGGAACACCATTCCTTCCTACCACACCCTTTTTTTAAATGAAAAGTTCAAGTCTTACATCTCATGGCCTGTGACAAATCTTAACCTCCTCCCAGAGAGCGTCACAGAAGCCACCGAGCAAAGATGTTATAAACTAGATCTGCGTACCCAGAATGCCTGGGTTCAGAAGTTGTTTCCCCTATGTCGTACAGTGTGGTGTAGGGCAAGTTACTAGACTTCTCTGAGCTTCGTATTCTTTATCTGTTAAAAAAAAAATGTGGCAGGGGTGGGAGGTATAAAAAGTATCCAATTCAAGGGTTACTCCAAATATTCACTCTCTGCCCCTCCACTGCTATCTTTCTCTTAAAAAAAACATTTACAAAAGAAAGAAAGAAAGAAAGAAAGAAAGAAAGAAAGAAAGACCTGTGAAAGTAGAAAAGAATGATTAAAAAAAAAAAACAAAACAAATCTTCAATGAGATAATCCATTTGAAAAGCTGAGCACTTAGCCTGGCACAAAATATGAGCTTAATACCTGTCAGACATTGTCATTAGCATCGTTATTTTTCTCCCCATCCCTGAGTGTTTTCCTTCTTCTATGAATTGCTATAATACATCAACATTTCAAAGTATTCTGGAACTTCTTAATTTAAAATCAGGTAGGCTGCTAGTTCATTTTGTATACAGATCTTGCTTTGCCAGTGAGTTAAAGTTTTAAGGGCAGAAACCATGTCCTCAATTCTTTGTTCCTCCTCCAATGATTATATTAGTGCTGTTAGTGACAACAGTCATCAGGCACTGTACTTATCATTTTTAATACAGTTGATACAGGCGATCATTTTAACATTGCCAGAAAGGAGTTTCCATCTCCCTTTTAGAGGCAAGGGAACAAAAGCAGGAAGGGTTATTAAACAGAGAGCAATGCACTGAACAGGTGTTTTCATGCTTTTAAAATTTACTTCTATAACCTAGCCAGAGCCAAAGGCATAATAGCATGATCTAAAACGCATCCCATCACTAAGCATTTTTTAACAGTCTGTTTTGTGATAGCACTGTGCCAGGTACTATAGCTTTAAAGATTAAGCAGGACCTGGTCCCTGACCTTGAGATGATTGTGGTTTTAGTTGGCAATCTAAAAAATTAACCAAATAACAGGAGTATTTGATTGCTGTCACATTAGATCCTTGGTGCTGCGGAAACACAGAAGAACAGGATTTTGGGAGGGTGAATGGACATCACAAAGCATTCTAGGTAGAAGGAAGAATACAGGCAGAGGTGTAGGGGAGGGTGGGAAGGGCACAGTAGGCCACTTAGGGAAGCACAAAAAGATCCCATATAAACGCCTGGGGTTAGTGGTGACAAGTCTGAAAATGAAAGAAGAAAAAAGACATTTCATGTCCCAAATGAAGTCAATCGGACTTTCATGAGTGATGAGAAATCACACAAGGTTTTTAAGCAGTTAGGAGGGATGGGCACGGATGAAAGGAGAAGTCACGAGCATGATCAGATTTGATTCTAGAACCAAGCACTTTAGAAGTTATTTGGAAGACAGATCGCAAAGGGCAACTTTGGAGTCTGTATTAGTACAAGAGGGAAATGATGATGGCCTGAACGAAAATACTGGAAGTGGGAAGCAAAACAATGGGATAGAAGAAAGAGATATTTAAAAGACGGAAATGATGATTGAGATCATCAATTAACTATGAGTTATGATGGAAGAATCTAGAAAGAGGCCAAATATTTATATTGGAATACTATGCTTTCATCTACATATTCTGTCTCTAACTTTGTGGCTACTAGGAAATAAAGTGTTAAGAGAAAACAATCCATGAACAAATCGTGAGAGGAAACTGCCATATATGACTATTGCCTTTGCTCTTGAGAACATTTATGGATTCACTTCAATTCTTAAAACAATCACAAAGCTTACCCAGGCCTCCAGAACAGCATGGTGTATATGGCTCAGTGTGATCTGGCCCCTGCCCACATCTCTGGTTCCATCTTGTATTCCTCTTCCACATAATTCACCATGCTCCATCGGCCCCGACCTACCATTTGTTCCTTCAACCTGACGTGTTCCTCCAATGGAATGCTCTTTCCTTATCCTCCCTTACTACTGGCTCTTAACTCAAAGTTCCCCTTCTCCAAGAGGCTTTCTGCAACCATTTACCTAAATAAAGCAAGCCTCTCCCTTCTACAAACCCATTACCCTCTTCAATTTATTTCATAATTCTCATCTCTATCAAAAGTATTTTGTTTTCCATTGGTTGTCTTAATTGTAATTTGAACTCCACGAGTAAAGACACACACACACACACACACACACACACACACACACACATACTGTTTTTTGCTTTGCTCACTATTACACCATGAATGCAGTGCCTGGCACATAGTAAGCACACAATAAATACCGAACTGTTTCAACTGCCCAGAATATAGCTCTGTGTACTTTATAATGCACTTCGATATCCATTAAGCCCCTGATATAAATTCAGCAAGAATTTAAGCTCATTGTATGCATAAGGAAACTGAGACTTAACAAGGTTTCCTGACTTTGTAAAGTCACATAACTATTAATTGCAGGTGCAATACAAAGAACTTAATTTTCCATATGATTGATCATCATTTAAAAACTACAGACTTTTTAAAATTTACTATCAAAAGGATAATGATTAAAGGTCAAGTTATCCATGAAAGAAGTTATTACTTCATTATTCTAAAGAAAAGGAAATAAATTTAGCTATTTAACATAGTTTGGGGAATTTTAGGATTTCACTAAGATTTCTGCATCAAAATTAGTTAAAAGGGCATTAGAATGGGGGAATCAGAAATGATTCTATGCACAAAAGCAACAATGTTGAAGACATCACTTGAGTCTGTGTATTGAAACACATGTAAATGCTTATGAACTTACTGGACTGATTTATCCCCTTTTTCCTGGATGTTATAGCATTTAGCAAAATGACGATCACTTTTCTTTTCACTTTTATTCTTTTTAGTTGAGTAGCTGCTTATTTGTGCTTCTTTCATTTATTTTGGTCAAGAGAAAAAAAATGACATTAATTTGGGTATTTGGTGTATTTGTGTGGGCATTAATCCTCTAGAGAACTGTAGCTATCCTCAAGATCTTGCAAGGAAGATTAGTAAAAAAAAAAACCTTAAAAATAATTTTCTATTGCATACCAGGAAATGACATTTTTGGCAAGTGAACATGATTCTTTCTTGGTCTTTTAATTTTGGTTTATATAATAAAGCGGGTTATAATCCAGTAGTACTGAAATTTTTCTTTAAATTTTTAATGTTTATTTATTTTTGAGAGAGACATAGAGACACAGCATGAGCAGGGGAGGGGAAGGGGTATGGAAAGAGGGAGACAAAGAATATGAAGCACACTCCAGGCTCTGAGCTGTTTGCACAGAGCCTGACACAGGGCTCGAACCCACAAACCATAAGATCATGACCTGAGCTGAAGTCAGACGCCTAACTGGCTGAGCCACCCAGGTGCCCCAGTACTATTGAAATTTTAAAAACTGACTCATATTGGCCCAAAATTTTCCAGGATTCAGAAATTTCAATTTTTACTACTAGTCGATCCTAATTTGCTTAATACTGACTTGCCATGTCAAAGATTTTAAGAATAGCTAATGGGTTCTTAAGGCGATGTTTGAACTTAAATAAACAGGATCAAATTCATGTTAATCTTCATTAATTCACATAAAATTTGGTAAGGTAATAGCGGTTCTTCCCTTATAAACTCAAACGATGATGTTTAACTACATTCGGAACAGCTTATCTCTATCAATTTCTTCTCATTCCAGTGTTGCCAATAATGTATTGAAGATAAAAAAGAAATAAGGCAAATACATGCAAAAAGTCTGTATTAAAATTTTTACAATAAATTATGAAAACACTTCTCTTTCAAGAGCTCACACTTTCTGGGATTGGTGGATATTTCGTCGGAAAGAGAACTGGAGGATTATTCAAAGGGAAAAAAAATCATGTGGATAAGAGCTCAAATGTCACATAAGTCCCCTGCAGATCAAAAGGTTATTTTCCATAAGTCTGGAAAGGATTCCACTGGATAGAAAAGTTGAATGGTAACATTTCAATTAAAAAGTACTCTATATAGGTCAGCAAGTCAGAGAAATTTGAAGCTGGAAAAATCCTTAAGGGTCGTCAAACCCTAACTCCTTGTTTTATAAGGAGGAAATGGACAGCCAGAGAAGTGTAGGAACTGGGCAATATCACAGTTAATAAATGGCAGGGCCATGATTGATACACACACATTCAAACTCTCTGGGTTGGAGCAGCTATGTGCATTAAGGAGCAGGGGCTACAATTCTGGTCCCTTATCACTAACTGTGGATTTTGGAGGAGCTACTTCCCTACTATGAGCCTTAGTTTCCTCACCCATGCACTGCAGATCAAACGATACCAGCCACACAGGGTTACTGACTACTTATGGGTTGGCTTCATGGTTTCCAACAGTTGCATTATTATACTGCTAAAGATGATTCTCAGTGAACTATACGTACACTGGGACACTGCTTCTAGGGCTGGATTTGAAAGGCACAAGAGAGATCGACAAACCATCTCCCTCTCTATTATACCTTTTTTTTTAATTTAACTTTTTATTTTGAAAACATTTTAGATTTACAGTAGAGTTGCATAGATAGTGCAGTCTGCTATGGTATACCTGTCACCCAGCTTCTTCTACTGGTTTGTATCTCGCATAAGCATGTTATGTTCAACACAACTAAGAAATGAGCATTCGTACAATGCTTTTAATTGAAAGGTTACCACTAACTAAATAGATTATTGGGATTTTCCCCAATTTATCTACTATTGTCTTCCTTCTGTTCCAAGATTCAATCCAGGAGATCACACTTCATTTAGTATAACCTAGGCCTTAAATCAGACCCTATATTGCTCTAATTAAGAATGTAGCAGCTTAGCTCTATTTATCAAAATCAAGGGGCTCACAGGTAAGCAGAGAACACTGTCAAAATACCCACTTCATCATTAGAGTAAGTGCCACAGGGTTGCATTAACCAATCCACAAAAATTGAAATGCCATCAGTTCGAGAACCTACTTAGCACAGCACAGAGCTATGCTCTGCCTTTTGGTTTTAAGTCTTGTGGTACCAAGTTTAAAAAAGCAGATATGGGCATTGCTGATTAACCTGCTTTGGTACCTGATTTTCATCCATGAGGCGTTACAAATTTCTGTTTCTAATGCCTAAGCCACAAAGACATAATAACTTTAAATAAAGAAGAAAAAAATCCTTCCCAGAGAAATCAGACAGATCCTAAGACAGGCCTCTCATTCAGAGAGGAAGGAGGTTCTTCGCCAGCTTGGAGATGGCTTAAGAGCACACCTAATGGATAGTGTCTGGGAACATGTTATAAATGCCTATAGGCTTCCAAATACTAATTCCAAGCACTGCAAAGAGAAAGTACTTGTGGCCAAGTCTGGAAAAGCAGCAATTTCTTCTACTGCAAGAGCCACATGGGAATTTATGGAGGGGAGAGGATGTGATTATGGCCTGTACCTGAGCCAGGGCAAAAGGATAACAGGGTGCTGGTCTCCACCTACATTAACAAATGGCTTTCCTGATGTGACCGATGATCCATCACACCTTCTCTTTATCTGTTTTACCTGGCACTGCAATGGAGCTCCAGAGGAACAAGAAGCACCACAAATAGGCTTTCTGGAACCACTGGATTATCAGAAGTTGGAGCGAGAGGACACTAGGGACACCTGCGATTTCTGGGAGTCCTGAGTATCACAGAAGCTCTGGCTCTCTGGGGAAGTGCTGCTGAGTGGCGTCATACCCCTGCTATTCCGTTTTTTTTCCTCTACCATTTACTGGGCACTAACTATGCCCTGATCTCTGCCAAAAGTGTCTGTTATTTACCATGGTCAAAATGTACCCACTACAAGTCAGGTGGGCAAAAGAAAATTTGACTATTTTCCATTATTTATCTCACCTTATTTCTAGTCCCCATCTCGAAGAAGACTACCAAATCTTCCTTTTGTGATAGAAATTCATCTTTCTCCTGATTTGCAACTTGGTTTTCTTTAAACAATGATATCTTATTTTAGAGATTTTCCTTCATCATGGACTGGCTCCGGAAGAACCCTTACTTGACAACCTGACAGAAAGGGTCCTTCCTCTCAGGATCTTTAGTGTCTCTGATGGTGTCCTATATGGATTGTTCATTAACAGGCTCAAGGTCTGATGGCTCCTGCTTTGTGACTCTATCTCCCTTCAGACTTTGCTTGTGCTGATTTTCCAGGTCCTGGCTGTAAAGCCCCTGGTAATCCACCTGTGGAGAATATACCATCCAATATATATATATATATATATATTCATATGTGAATATATATATATATATATTCATATATGAATATATATATATATTCACATGTGAATATATATATATATTCATATATGAATATATATATATTCACATATGAATATATATATATATATGAATACATATATATATATATATATATATATATATATATATATATATATATTCATTCATCTTTGGCTCTCTCAGACCTTTAGAAATTCCAGATTCCCAGTAGACTACTCAGTTAACATCTCAGAAGCAACATACCTATCACATACATAAAAACTGCTCTGATTCTATTTCACCTCCTCACAATACACTCCCCAGCAAGCAGACAGAGTGACACTTTTAAAGGGTCAATCAGATCACGTACCCCACTGCCCAGAACCCTCCATGGCTCTCTGCTTCGAATGAAACCCACGATTCTTGCCAAGACCTAATAGGTTCTCTGTGGTCCAAGCCTCCCCCCTAATCCCTCTTCCCATGATGACTCACCTACCTACTCCCCTTTGCTCATTCAGCTCCAGTCACACTGACTTCCTTCTTATTTTTGCAACAAGCCAAACACACCCCCACCTTAGGGCCTTTGCACAGACTACTCTCTTTTTAGGTCCACCTTGAAACAGTTCCCTCCAGAGCTCACCTGCTGATATGTCACTGTCTCAGGGTGACCTGATGCTCACCCTATCTGGAAGAGCACCCCACCCCTCTTCTCTCCAGCCCCTGCTGTATTTTCTTCATAGCACTTCACCATCAAACATCTTATATAGTTGTTTGCTTGTTTAAAGTTTGTTCTCCTCCAGGGAGAATATACATCAAGAGAGGGAAAAAAAAAGCAAAAACTCCATTAATGACCCATGGACAACAACCCTTAGAGATTTTAAGACTGTTATTATTTCCATGGTACAGGTGAGGAAATTAAGTTCAGTGAGCCTAAGTGATTTGCAGAAGCTCAAATAATGAAAATTGTTGTCTTTCCCCCTCAAGGGAGAAAAAAGTTTACAAAACGAATGGTCATGTAAAGGAGGGAATGGGACAAGAAGACTGCTAGCAACTGACCCAGGGTCACAGAGCACCAGCGGCCCAAGGGGAGGACTGAACAGCTACAGTAAGCAGCCAGGTATCTACTCAGCAGTAACTCCACCATTTCCTGGACACAAACCTCCTTCGGGGAAGCCTGTTCATTTTTCAAGTGGTCAAAGCAGCAGCTGGGCCGCAGATCATCAAGGAGCCTGGGGGCAATTAGTTTTAACGTTTTGACAGTGAGGAAGTGGGAAAGCCTCAGCGATTTAGGAATTGTTGTCATGCTTGGAAAGCTTTTTACTAGGCCTGAAGATCAGAGGTTTCTTGTGTCAGCCATTTTGATTTCCACTTACAAGGGCTGAAGCTCTTAGGCTCACTTTCTCCATGAACAGGCTCATCGCCTCCAGGATACGCAGAGGGTGAGGGGAAAGGCTCTTAGTCAGCAGTCCAGTGACTGCAGATTACACGTGTATATTTCTTCCTGCTGAACCCCAACCACTTGGGAGTCCAACCGGAGCCTCACTCCTCTTTCTATCTCTCAGAGCACCTGGCACAGAGCAGGTCCTCAATAAATCTCTGTTATGTTGAATTGGCAGTTCATTTAATCAGGTCCAGGTATGTTTTTCTTATCTGTCAAATGGGGAGAGTAAAGCTCTCTACAAGGATTATTAGATGAACAAGTGAAATCAAATGGATTTTTTTTTCTTAATAGCATCCACAAGATGTATTGGTTTTAAGTTTAAAAGGTAAAACAAACATGTTCTGAGCCTTTTAGGGGGCATGACATTATCTCAATTGTCATAAAACACAGTTTTAGAAAGGGAAAGTTCAGATTTTTATTGGAGCTACTTATTCATTCGGGGGGGGGTGGTGTTGACACAACATCAGAGGAAGGAAATTAAATTCTACATTCACCAACGAATTCATAAATATTCTAATTTGTTCAATCTGATCACAAAAAACATGTTGCAAATTGAATGAATAATACTGTTCTACATTAATCTAATACCTAGTATTTACTTATTCTAACCAGAGAGTCTGAAAAAATGATTTTATCTTAGTTACCATTTTATAATTTACTAGGTGCTAGGCATTTTTTACAGTGCTTTGTATAGATAACCTCTTTGTTCCTCATCGTCATGTGTGTTTCTTCCATTTCTCTGAGGCACAGAGAACTTCAACCACTTTGCTCAAGGTCACACAGCAGAGATGGAGCGGATAATCAACACATGCGCTGTGATGTGAAAAATGCACCACCATTCTGCCTCTCTAAAATTGACCAAGATGAACCATCCATCCACCCTTCCATTCAGGCACCCAGGCGTCCATCCATCCATCCATCCATCCATCCATCCAACAAAGATGGATAAGCATCTACCACGCACAAGGCCTGGTAGTAGCTGCTGAGAAAAGTAACAGAGAATAAAGAGAAACAGTTCTGCCCTTGAGACACTTGAAATCCAGTGTAGGATAATGGCATTAAACAAGGATCCAAACAAATGAGCACATAATTACTAATTACAGTAAGTGCCAGGAAGGACAATTTCAGGGAACTATGACAATATCGGACACCACAAGAGTGAGTGACCAGGGTACAAATGTGGATTGTCAGGGAAGGATCCTCCAAAATGAACTTGACAGGTGAGCTGAGAGGGCAGGGTATGTTCTGCTAGAGCCAGGTGTCTACGGAGATGCTTAATTGGAGAAAAAGTCGGGCCTCAAAATGACAGAAGCAAACACCAGAGTTCAGAAAAGAGTGGAGAAAAGTCCGTATGCAGAATCAGAGTGGGGGGTGGGCAGCCTGTTAGAGAAAAGCTTTAAAATTGCTGGATCACTGTGGGGTATAATTGCCTTCATGGGGCAGGTTGGGGAACTGTTTACAAATTGGGGGGGGGGGGGGATGGACACAATGGCAATGAAGAACACTATTTTCTGGGTGTGACTAAGTTCATTTTTCACTGGAAAGGATTTGAGTAGTGTGTGGATAAGCACTAAGGGCAGAGAAAGTCCAAAGTTGTCTAAAAATCCTTCTCCCAAACTTCTCGCAAGCCTATTTCCGAAGTCAGTAGGACAGGTTGGGCCCAGATCCTCGGTTCAGTCCAAAAGCCAAATGTGGCAGAGGTCTGCTCTCGGGTGGCTGGGGATGAACTCAGCTTTATCAACACACCCTGGAGAGACTGTAGTCTCTCCTATGTAGTTTATTTTATGTCCCTATAAAGCAACAATTAGTACTATTAAAAAAAAAAAAAACAACACATTCAAGTGATATACTTCACTGACATATTAAGGGGAACAGGTACATGTAAAAAAAAAAAACAAACAAAAAACAAAAAACAAAAAAAAAAGTCCACAAACTAAATTCCAGAAGCCTATGATAGTCCCAAAGAGGGAATATACACAACAGACATGGGAAGAGAAAGAGAAGCTAGAATCTAAGAATTTAAGGAACTGCCAAGTGCAGATTATGAGAGAAACATTTTTCACACAACGCTAAGTCGAAGAGGAAAAAAAACATACTGCCTTGCCATCCTTTTAACAACTTTCTCCAAAATGTTTGTGCTATTTCCTGAACTCTTCCTGAAAAACCTTGCAAGATACACTGGTCCCAAATTCTTTAGGCACACCTAAGTGATTTTTTTTTCTTTTATTTGAAAAATACTTACTACCAAATTTTTACAATTAGGCAGTACTGGAGACAAAAGACAGTAAGCAAACTAGAGAAAATAATGGCACTTCTTCCTAAAATTGTCTACCTGCAACTTTCAAACAGTCTGAAGCATTTAGATGTCAGTATTTGAAAGATACCTTAAACTTATATACAAAGGCCAAAGGCAACTGTCAATACCACCCAGGTCTGAAGCACTCTCACAACTTGACCTGTGTAAAGACTTGCAGACACAACCAGAAAGCACAACAGGTGTCCAGGCAGTGTGTTGTATGGACTGAAGTACACAGGCTCCATCATCTTGCATTTTGGGCAACGCAAACATAGCGTCCTAAAGTCAAGTAAAGAAGTGCTACCTTTCCTAGAGGATATAGGCTGAACAATTTCCTTGCTAAGCTGGGTATCTCTGACAGAGGTTCAACTTCAGGCCCTGTTTTTGTTTTTATTTTCCCCCGTGAGTCTTTATGTCACACGCTGTCAAGAAATAAGAGAAAGGACAAAAAGAACATAAGGGGATGTTGTGCTACCCCTGAGAATGTGCACTGGCAAGTCTTTTTTCTGCCCCTCCTCCACTCTTAATGGCCCAACTAAATTCCTATGACCTCCATGAAACTTGCAGAAGGGGAACATTAACACCTTCCCTCTTGAACACCTGAATTCCCTGCTTGCACATCAATTTAACTCTTTTTTTTTCCTTTAGTCATTTTATTTAGTTTTATTTTTTAATTGATTTTTTTTCATTTTTCCAATATAATTTATTGTCAAGTTGGCTAACATACAGTGTATACAGTGTGCTCTTGGTTTTGGGGGTAGATTCCCGTGATTCACTGCTTACATACAACACCCAGTGCTCATCCCAAGAAATGCTTTCCTCAATGCCCATCAATGTAACTCTGTTTAAAAACATTTTTTTAACGTTTATGTATTTTTGAGAGACAGAGAGAGACAGAGTACAAGCAGGGGAAGGGCAGAGAGAGAGGGAGACACAGAATCTGAAGCAGGCTCCATCCAGGCTCTGAGCCGCCAGCACAGAGCCGGATGTGGGGCTCGAACCCACAAACCGTGAGATCATGACCTGAGCTGAAGTCAGTTGCTTAACCGACTGAGTCACCCAGGTGCCCCTCTGTCAATTTAACTCTTAAGAATACACTGTCTGGTGAGGTCTCTCAGATGAAAACTGTGTACACACACATTACAATTACATAAATTATAAGATCCCCATTTGACAATTATCCAAATGCATTTTATATATTCATATGTCTATATACATACACGTAGGTACATATACACACACATATATATGCACATATATAAAGTGTATTGAGCAGTTATTCTATTTTAGGTCCTAATCGAATGTCCTCACATTTTTTTAATTAATTACTACAACTCTAAGAAATAGAAAACCTCATCATGTCCATTTTCCGGAGGACTAAAATGACGAAATTTCCTTATCCCCCATTACAAACTGAGTTACTTATGAATTTATGAAGATGCTTGCACGTGTCTTGCCTCTTCCAATAGTTCTGAGACTTTGGAGAGACAAGACCTGCTGTAATTCTGTGTCACTCGGAAAGCCTAGCACACCGTCTTGTGCACAACATTAACTTACATATGCCAATGTATTTTGATTTGATATCGAAAAGACCAGAAAGGTAATGCTTTCTTAAAATGTACCCTCTGCAAATGACTGACATTTGAGTTCAATATTGACTTGGAAGTAAAATTCAATACCCATTCATATTCGGTACTAGAACCAAATACCAAATGAATATAAATGGGAGGCATTTCCATGTCTGCCATTCTTTTGGTATTTCCAGCCTGGGCAGGAGCAGAGTGGAAAATGCAGGCTCCCTCATTGTAAAACAATGATGCTGACACCAGGGTTCAGTGCCATTTCATGAAGGGAGCTGCAAGGGCAGGAGTGGAGAACAAAGCTGAAAAGGCAGAGAGAAAAGAAAAAGAAAGAAAGAGGGGAAAAAAAACAGACATTCACATCCTGTGGATTAAAAATCCAACGAAAGGAGAGTAAGAAGCCAGTCCAACAATTGATAGAATTTTCAATGCAGTCAGCCTAAGCTTCAATATTTATTCCAGCAGGAAAATTGAACCTCAAGTCTAAAATCGACTCTCAGCTCCCATTCTCTACCCAAATACACATACATTTACATTTATGGGTGACTATGTGGCTATATTTAAATTCACAGCTCTAAAACCTGCAGGACTGTAAATAGACTCATTTTAGCCATTTTATCAAATTGTATTAGCTTTCCTTCCCTGCCATTCTCCAAGGCAGGCAAAGTTCAGACGTGGAGAAAATGTGAATGATTTCTTTTGATAATAGCACTGGTAGATTCTAAACCCAGAAATCAGCTCATGCTTATTTCTGAGAGCCTGTTGAGTGATGCCTGGTCATGGCTTTGTGCTAAGGGAGTAACTTGCAGCATAAAGAGTCAATGGAATATAGTACCTGAGGTCAGAAAGTGTGTGGGGGGGGCAGAGGGAGGGGGTAACAATTACACTAGTACCATATGTTCCTCAAACCCAAAAGACCTTATATGCTGGGTGGAGAAATCACAGTGAACAAGAATGAGGACTGAAGACACCTCTCTGTGGAGAAAACTGTGTGTGGTTAATGATGGTGTCTGTCATGGACTCTGAGACAAGAAGCCAAGGTTACTGCAAACTAATAGACACTTCCAGGAAAAATGATGGGTTCTCATAGAAATAGAAGCCCTCACCTGGTTCCTCAATAGGAGTGGATTTCACTCCTCAATTTGCATACCTCAAGTGGTGAGATTATATATTATCTCTCTCAACTCCAGTTACCTTAGTATTTCCTTGCAATCTGTCATTAGCAAAATGGAATCCAGCATTCTGCAAATACAAGAAAGTATACCATAATTTTTGAGAAAAAAAAAAATCAAGTTGTTGACTGTCATATTTAAAAGTGTCTGAAATCTAGCTTATGACAGGAAAAATTGAGAGAGAAGCTTGGCTATATTCCCATTCCAATCTCTACCAGCCAAATCTAGAAAAGCGAACCTCTTAGCTGAGGAGAGGGACAGGACAGAAGCGTGATTAAAAACACAAGTAGTTGTTGATGGGATAATAAACTCCCACCTGGCCCCTCCCCCAGGCCCTACAGATGTGGACATTACAAAATCCAATTCAGTTTTAAGAATTTTACAGTAGAGGACAATTGTGGTCCATAACCTGCATGGGATTAGGATGGCAGAGTGTTTTAGATCTGCCCTAAATCAGTGTTTTGGTGTGCACATGAATGAATCACCTCCCATAGACCAGGAGCAGCTTGGACAAACAGTAAAATCTTCCCATCTCCTGAGCTGGTAAGAGACATCAGTTGAGAGATAAAGCAGAGGTGTGAACAGTCCTCCTGGTCAAAATGAAGGAGAAATAGTAAAGGGTAACATGCACATTTCTTCAGAGACCACAGTAGGACTTGAGAGGATGACATTTCAGTAGAACAAGCCAGAATAAAAAGGAATCTAATCTAAAAAGGAGTCTGGCTACTTTTCTGCAAATGCCAACATACCGGGAACTCCTGCTTCACGGACCTGGTTTATGGTCCTCATCAGATTTACTCAGCCCGCCCTGTCTCCCTGTCATTGGCCATGTGCTCAGTGGAGAGCTGTGTCCACAACCATGTGGCCTCATCTATTAACATCTGACTTCATCCCGCATGAGAGTGGGGCTGCAGCCACCCTCCAACACACCACATCAAAGAAGATCCAGCATCTCTGGCTCCCAAACCCAAAGCCATCAGATCCAAGAGGCTCTGCCTCTTCTCTTCTAGACTCAAGTGCAACACCGCTCATGGGACATGGGCTGTGGCTTCCCCAACAGCTGCCTGGTGAAGGGGGCTGACAAAACCCAGAAACGTAGATGAAGCTTTGACCAATGGGAGGCAGCCATCTGTGTTCTGTAATCTCCAAATTTGTATTTGCTTCCTTCCTTCCTTGGGCACTTCTTTCACCACCCTGGAACTGCACACTGGGCTTGTCATTAATATGTAGATGTTGTCTCACACTTTGTTTCCTAGAGAATGTGGGGTAAGTAGCGGTATTTAACATTAACTCCAGGAAGGGAAAGAAGAGGGGAGAAAACATCTAAAATTAACTTGAAATTAACACTCTGGACTCAACTAGGAGGCTGACAAAGGAATTAAAGTCATAGAAAGAAAAAACAGTTACGTCTTTGTACATCTAACTTTGCAGCTTATGAATTAAATAGCTGTTATATTTAGAAATATAAAAAAATCGAACTTCATGAAAATCTTTTGCCTAAAGGCTGGAGACAGACAACCCAAAATTCAGGGCCACACAGGAGAGAGAAAAGGAGCGTGTTTAGTCTATGACAGTCTATATACAGTAGCTCCCCACCCTTCCCTATCACTCATTCCTCATTTTATGGTATGTAGGATAAGTTCAAGCAGTAGCTGAGCATGGAAGAGCATGGATTCTGATGTCAAAGGCAGGCAGTCTTAGTATTTTTCCTGCAATTCATCAGCATTGTGACCTTGGGCAACGGACTGACACTCTGTCTCCTTATCCATAAAATAGAGACAAGAGCACATACGTCTGACATGGGCTTTGAGGGCAAACGTACAGTCCCTAGTACTGCACCTAGAAAAGAGTGAGCACTTACTGCATGTGCGCTACGATTATTAGTATCAAAGTGTTTGGTTGAGTGCAATCTGAAAAATTCATCAACTTAATAAAGAGAATATTCCTCTTTTCAGAATTAGAAGAAGAAATAAAGTTTTTACTGTTCTCCATCTTAATGAGCTTATCCCTCCACACTGCAACATTCAAATCAATAGGGGGGTCTTCGGGATAGAACAAAAATCCCACCCTCTGGTATGTTTGGCCACTGATTCCCTTAGTTTCAAAACTATTCACAGTAGACACAGAATTTTATAGATATTCATATTCATATATATATATATATATATGTATATATATATATATATATATATGTAAAGAAATATGCCAACATCTAATACAAGGTCCAAAGGCAAATACAGTGTGCGATTTGTCTTTGCAAATAAAGTCTAACTAGAACTTAGCTTCACCCATTCATTTACATATTGTCTAAAGCTTCTCTCACACAAAGAGAAAGGTTAGGGTCCACAAAGCCTAAAACATTTACTATCTGGCTCCTTAGAGAACAAGTCTGCTGACCTTTGATCTAAGGGGGAACCTGAGGGAAGAGGCAAGAATCCTAAAGACAAGCTGAAAGGAAAATTGAGAAAATATCAAGTGAGGTGGCTTCAGATGATAAGCTCCTATTTCCCACATGAGGATGGGCTCAAATGGGGAAGAGCCCAAGAAATAATACACATAAATCAAGCTCAGTATTAGCAGAAGACTAATGGCATAAATGCTACTTACAGCTAAATGTTGGAACCAAGAATGTTCAGGTATCTCTCTCCCAGGGTCTTAAAGATGTAACATTTCAGGAAATAGTTTTTAAAAAGCACATGTAAGTTCACAGATAGCCTTTTGTGTGAACTAAATGCAACAAAAATTGGATTTAATTTGTTTTGGCTGTTGATTTATAGGATTATTACCAAAACATCTTTGAGACTATAAAGAAGATATGTTGAAATATATGTAATTCTGTAGCATTTTTATTACTTCATTAAATGAATTGAATGAAGAAAATACAGGAAGTGGAGGGATTTATCTAATAGAAAAACTGAAAATATCAATTATTTAACACTTTGAAATTAGTGTATATAAGATTGATGCTGGACTGGATCTTTATCTGCACATCAATACGTCCCTATTAAAAAGATAATTTCCTTCCAGTTTCATATTATAGTCTTTAAAAAAATTAGATTATTTAAGATGACACATTTTCTTTTTTGAGATAGTTTTATTCTTTATGTAATTATTGTATCTTATTGTGAGGCACTTGCAGAAAATGAGTTAAAGATTTAAAAATATGTTTAAACTGATTTAATGCAGGGAATCACATGGACTCAAACACTTACTGCAAACTAAATTTGCTGAAGAACTCATTTATAAAACATTTAAAAAATACAATTCCTTATTGTTTTTCAAGCCCCAGTCTTCCATAAATACTTGAGGAAAAATGTCACCTTTTCTTAATCATCAAAGACACTTTTCAGGGCGCCTAGGTGGTTCAGTCCATTAAGCATCTGACTTCGGCTCAGGTCATCATCTTGTGGTTCACGATTTCAAGCCCCATGTCAGGCTCTCTGTAAACAGTTCAGAGCCTGGAGCCTGCTTTGGATTCTGTGTCTCCCTCTCTCTGCCCCTCCCCACTTGTACTCTGTCTCTCTGTCTGTCTCTCTCAAAAATAAACATTATTTTTTTAAAAAGACACTTTTCAAAAATATACACATTTAGCAGCATGAGATGGATTTAAGAAATTAAGGAATTCTTATATGGCCATTGCAATTACAATATTGAATGACAAAAATATATTAAAAGAAAATGTGAACTTTAAAAAAAAAGGAAAATGTTACAACAATGAATTCCCATTTTATAAGAAACATGTGTAGGGGCGCCTGGGTGGCTCAGTCGGTTGGGTGTCCGACTTCGGCTCAGGTCATGATCTCGCGGTCCGTGAGTTCGAGCCCCGCAACGGGCTCTGGGCTGACAGCTCAGAGCCTGGAGCCTGTTTCGGATTCTGTGTCTCCCTCTCTCTCTGACCCTCCCCTGCTCATGCTCTGTCTCTCTCTGCCTCAAAAATAAATAAATGTTAGAAAAAAGTGTGTAAATATTTAATAGAGTGATTCTTTCTGGAGTTGGGAGATTATTAGTTACTTAATTTCCCTTACTTTTATATTTTATAGATTTTATTTGTTCAATGTTTATGCCATCTGTAGTTAACAGGAGAAATAATTCTATTAAACATTTCATAAATAGTATTTACCACAAGAAACTGATTATTACAAACAAAAAAATTAACACCCTCCTGAAGCATAAGGTATGACAAGTTTCATTTTAATAGGTAGTTGGGAGAAAAAAATATATAATATACATAGTGGTTGGACTCTAATTTGTTGTGGCTTGAATGTTTTTTTTTTCATTCGTCTAAAACCTAATATCAAAGAATAATTTAAAAATGATCTTTTTAAAAGTGAAAGTTGAAATTATTCCAAATATTCAGTAAATATTCAGAGCATTAAAAAAAATTGGTGAAATTCACATAGTTTTATTCTTTAACAAAGATTCATAGTTTTACTTAGAAATCTACTCTGAATGATTAACAACTATAAATTTTTGTATAGATAGCACATGACATTTTATCAGGCTCTTCAATTATTTGATCTTCAAAATAATCTTGTGAAATAGGCAGGACAGTTATTACCATTCCTTTAATGATGGAAATGAGGCTCAGAGAGCCAGTCTGTATGGACATCATCAATGGAACAACTGGTCCTCAACCATTCCAGTTGGATTTGCTCCAAATGGGGCATTAGGAGATCAGGGAGCAGAAGAGTTGGGTCATTAGGTTAACTAGTCATCTGGCTTCCTTTCCTTGCTCCTTCAGGGCTAGAAGCAGTTGTAGCCCCCTTTAGTTACTGGGCCCGAGTGGTGCACTATCCACAGTTTCCTAAACCTTCCTACATTCTCAGTCTGAATATATCATCTGTGTCCTGATTTGTTATTTGGAAAAAGAAGGGAAACCCCTACGCCCAATTTGTCTCCACAGGGGGAGAGTGGGGGGGAGTCATTCTTTTCCAAATGGGGAATGTCAAACAGTGTCTAGGATTGATGGGGATTCCGAGAAGGTTACAGAAAGGAGGAGTCCCAGAGACTATCCAGTGTAGTTCAATACCCTAGCTCTACAGATGTGGAAATGGTGGAACAGAGTGTGAGTCACTTCAGAACACAAACTTTAGTGTTCACAAGGATCACCAACTTTGTTATTCTGCACCCCTTGGTGAATATTAATCTGGATGATTTACATTGTTTCAAACTTTGAATATGAATTCAGAAGCTTCTATTTTGATATATAATTTCAAAATCCCCAAATTCAAATGCTCAAAAAACCAGTTGTACCATAGTTCTTAGCAAACAATAAGTTGTACAAAAGACCGAGTAAATGCACTTAACTATTACACTAAGTATAGTTCCTTTCAATATATCCTTAATTAAAAGTTCCATTTTCAAAATCCTTTGTGTTACAGTACGAATTGTAAAAGTTATGAATATGTTAGTGAAACAAAGCTACAGAACAATGTTTTGCTCCCACAGTGAAGACAGCCAGAATGAATCAAGTCTCTTGTTTATATTACACAGACAACAGTTTACATTTCCAATTGCATCCTCTGTGGAAAAATGTTTTGCCTCCAACTAAACACCACATTCTAGTACTTGCAGAGTCCATGGCCAACTGGAGGTGAGGAATAGTGATGGATGGAGGTTTTGAGCAAGTGGGATTGGAGGGTTTTTTTAAGGAAGTTGAGGGGACAGTCACCCACTGGACCTAGGCACAAAGCTGAGGGGCCATCTCTTAAGCCCAACACCTGGCTCTGTGTATTCTTAACTCTGTTTCCCAGGGCAAATTTTACAATCTGAGTCTTAGTTTTGTCACGTGTAAGATGGTAAAAATAATACACCTCATGTGAGTTCATGTGAGGACTAGACAATGATGTTTAAAACAGCATTCAGTCCAGTACCAGCACCTGGTCTGGAGTCCGTAAACTGTACTTCCTGTTTAATGACTGTTACTATATTGACAGCAGCTAATCATTCATGGCCAGAGAAGACATTAAATATCTCCATGACCAAAGTTAAGCATCTTATAAAAAACCTGCTTTCCAGTAACTTTGGTATATTTCATCATTCTTGCCTTAGAGATTCTGGGAATGTTGTTCACATCATCATTTGGACTCCCGAATGCAGTAAATCTTTGAGCACGCTTCAACTCAAATTTGTCAAGCATCAGGGATCCATGAGGAACACTCCTATACAATGTATAACAATTTCTATACTCTTGAATTTATCTCTGAAGGCAAAAGTAAACTAATCTGCCTTAGAGTCAAGTATTACCAAGACACATGAATACCAAGAGTTCTAAGAATATCTACAGTAGAATTCAGTTGTGACCCATCTGGGTATGGAGTCCAGCAAAAGCCAATGATTCCCAACTACCTGTCCATGGAAGAATTACCTGAGAGTGACCCAGGGACCTGGGAAAATAGACCTTCTTGGTCCTCACTCCCAGAATTCTAAATCAGCAGGTCTGGGCTGAGCTGCATAGCTGGGTTTTAATGCTCTTCATGGTATTCTGTTGCCTGGCCAGATTTGGGAATCCCTGGAAAGTCAATGAACTGAGTCATGAAGACTCAAGTTCTATTCTGCTAACTTTAGAGTGCCCTTTTGCAACTTCACTCTCCTCTCATGGCCTCAATTCATAAATTTGCAACACAAATGGGTTGCATCGATAGCATCTGTAAGATCTCTTCTGGAATCTGCCATTTTACTTGGAAGGCTAAAAGTAAACGGAAACAACTAGAAAGAGGAAATATCATGGTAAGTGTGAAAAGGTCAATGCACATTTGGCCAATCAGGGAGAATTTTGGCAGGTCAAGTAGTTTTTTGGACAGCTCTTTAAAAGGCTTTCCCGCCACTCAGAGCAAAAACGTTATCCACAACCTTCTGTTTCTTCTTATCTGGAAGGCTTGCTGCCTCCGCAACAAAGCTGCCAGTTTCCTGCATACCAAAGTGTTTATCAAGTTAAAATTAATGAGAAACTGAGCCTTGGCAGGAAGCCCACTGCTACCCCAACTCTCCTGGTCACTGGCAAGAGAGCACAAGTCAGTCTGCAAAGAGGGAAGAGAGCCACTTGGCTCCATTGGCTGCCTCCTGACACTGCTGCTGAGCTGCCAAGAAGCTGATGGATGTACCGGAAGCTGCAGAAATTCTGCAGGAGCAAACCCTGGGTGCTTTTGGTTCTAGAGCTAGCTCACGACATTAATAGGTTTGTCCCGCTTTTCACTATTTGGTTTTGGTTTGTTTCTTCTCCACTGAAAGTAAAAGCTTGTGATCTGGAGGCCCAGACCCAGAACTAGATTGAAAACCTAATTTGTTTGGCCTACTGCAGTGTCTTTATACCATTTAAGTCAACTTTTGGAAAATTGGAATATGCCACATAAAAATCCAATTTTCCAGATTCCCATGAAAAATCCTAAATGTTAGGCAAAAAAAAAAGGCCAACCCATCATCTGTGAGAGTAACTGCTCTCACAGCCAGTAACTGCTCCCATTTAGAGGGAACATGTATAACCCAGGCTACCCCCAGACCCTACCACTCCCTACTATATAGACAGAAGTCTAACATCCATGGTTGGTTCCTACCTTGCTCCTGGTATCTTTTTATTTTTTTTTTAATTTTTTTTTTAATTTTTTTAAAAGTTCTATGTTTTTATTTATTTTGAGAGAGAGACAGAGAGTAGGAGCTGCAGCGGGGGGAGGGGGGGAGAGAGAGAGAGAGAGAGAGAGAGAGAATGAATCCCTAGTAGGCTCCACACCGTCATCACGGAGCCCGACACGGGGCTTGGACTCATCAGCTGTGAGAACGTAACCTGAGCCAAACTCTAGAGTCAGTTTCTTCACCCACTGAACCTCCCAGGCACACCTCCCTTGTTTGTTTTTAAATAGACAAATACTTTGGCAGCTACATTTCCAACAAAAGCCAGGGTGTGGAAAAAAAAGCTGGTGTCAGTGACTGGTAGGTTTCAGAAAACTAGGATGAGGATACACAGCTTTTGTAAATGCTTAACATGCAGACCTGACCCAATTCACTGATTAGCATCCCCCACCTTGTTCCTCTAGACTCTGAATTTGTAACCCCTTCATTAATAGAAAGGTTGAGCTGAGACAGTCAGGGACCTTGGGAACAAGCCCCTGTGCACCTCTAACCCTGTTGGTTTACAGCTTTTTTTGTTTGTTTGTTTTTAAGCGCTAAACACAGAGGAAGGAGTTTTGAAGTGCCAAACACAGAAGCCCGGACTGGTTCAGACTAGTCCACAAATAAGATGGCCATCAAGTTTGATCTGTCACCAACCACTTCTTTCACTATAATACTAAAAATCATGCCTCGAGTTGGAGACTTAACATGCAAATGAAGCATATGACATATGAAGAAGCATGTCAACTTCATGTCGTCATGTCAACTTCACCTCTGTACCCAATTCCCTGTATTTCTTCACCCTTTTATGCTTAGATGTCACTCCTTTCCTGCGTCAGGCCCGTTAAAACTTTCCCTGGCTATTATTCTTGGGAGCCAGTCTGACACTCCAGCTGTGACTGTGTCTCTCTTCAGCTAGAGCCATTGCCCCATTAAAGCTTTGCCTGTGTTTGTACATTTTGGGTCCGGCCTCATTCCTACCATTGCTGAGTCCAAGGACGCGAGTCTGGTAACAAGAGCTATGTCCAAAGCTCACTAAGAAACCAGGGGACTGTGTAAGAAGCAGCATGTTGCAGGGCAGGGGTGTTCAGGCCCCTTGCGATGAAGATCCCTTAAAAGGAAAATGAATGTTGGAAAAAAAAAAAAAAGATTTCTACTGGCTATTTGTTGAGAGGCAGTCACGTTGAATGGTTAAGGGCAAAGTTTCAGAGTCAGACAGCTTAATATAAAAATGATCTAGTTACTTACCCTTTTTGCCTCTCTGTTTCTCACATGGAGATAATTAATAATTCTTGTCTCTTAGGGTTCTTATGATGCTTGAATCAAGTATTCATATAAAGCACTAAATGTGGTATCTGGCAGATGGTAAATGCTCTATAAGGGTTATTAATATTGCCATTATTGACAGAAAAAATGCATAACATAAAGCTGGTATATGTACATTATTTTGAAATGGATTTATTTTGCATTAATCCTAGTGGCATCTGCATGCATATGAAAAATAGTAGTGTATGTATTTGTCGGACATTATTCTGTTCACCAACCATACGAACTGCTTTGGCAGTTCAGTCTTCCTCACTGTCTCCAGGGACTTTGAGGTCAAAGGTTAAGAGGGTAGAGAGAGGCAAAGTCACTAATCCAGTTCAAGACATTAGGCTTCAATTATGTTTTTGCTCCCAAACTGGCCACCATCTTCTCTCAAATGAAACAAAGTGGAGGTACAAGTAGAAAAGGGAGAAGAAAAAGCAAGTGTCCTGGGGCAAGTCACTGAACAGGGATTAGCTGAGAAAGTGAGGATTTCACATTAGATCCAGGGCTTTCTGTGCTCCCTGGGGAACATTTGGGTAGGGAGTTAGGGGCAGACCAAGTGGCTGGGTTTCAGATCCAGCCTCGCTTTAGAGAGAACAGCTTTTACAGAGGTTCCTCCTAATAGATCATGTGCGAAAGTGTTGTGCTGCTTCCCAAGTGTTCCAAACAATGGGGCTTGCAAATCTTAAAAACAGTGGTTCTCCAATTTGGCTGCCTGTTGGAATCACTCCAAGGACCTATGAAAATACTGATGCATGGGACTTAGCTCAGGACCGATTTAAATGGTCATAAGGGTGGCCTGGATGTCCAGATGTGCAAAATATTCTCCAATGATTTGACCTTGAAAATATTAGCCAAGACAAGACCAAGGTTACCCACTGGTCTGCCCTCAGTCTTTTCAATGCAGAAATCCCAGGAAGCTTATGTAAGGAAATAAAATTAAAAAAAAAAAAAAAAAAAAAAACAATCCCATAAGGAGCATGATTTGGGAAGAGTTCAGATCATTAAAGAATGCCAGTGATGTTTACTTATTTTCCTGAAGACCTGATTTCTAATTACTTTCTTTCATGGAGATAGTAAAATAAAATGTAAATTCAGTTTTAAAGGAGTTCTATAAAACCAAGGTCCGCATTAAAAAAAAAAAAAAATTCCAATCACAGCCTAGATTCCCACTCAGTTTATAAGGAGTTAAAGTTCTACTTTTGCCAGAAGAAAAAATTAATTTTGATTCACTTCGCTATGACTGTTCCTTTAACAGGTTATTTTAGTAGGGCTTTGTGGTAAAATGAAACATTTCAGTTCAAAGAGCAAATAGAAAGGTATACACCAGCAGGGTTACAAAAACATCGTTTGGAACACTTGAACAAGATAATACAGCAACTTGGCTATGAACAATTAACTGACAAATACGTATTAAATTGTGTTTAAACCAAGGGAGGTTTATCATCTTTGGAAAAAGAGGATTAGAGCATTTTCCTTCCCCTACTTTGGCTAATCAAAACCCACCAAGATCAATTTCTAACAGTCTCAGAGAGAGAGAGAGAGAGAGCGAGATCTCCTGACATATTTTTGGTAAATAAAACACAAGGAGATACAGACCCATAGCATTTCCAGTTTTGAAAAAGATATATATTAACTGGTCAAAGAGTACTTTTATCACATTTTCTTCAACAAATTATATATTCACAAGCCATTACTGAAGTCAGTGCTGTCGAAAAGAAGAACATGACAGACATTTGAAATGAACAGCCACGTTAATATGTAAAAAGAAAGGGTAAAATGAGTTTTGATACATTTTAACCTGCTATATCAAAAAATTGTCATTTCAACATATAATCAATATTTATTATATCAGAAACAGGTGAATTATACAGGTAGGTGAATTATAGATCAACATAATGTTAAAATGATTATAGATATTATACATTTTTTAAATACCATGTCTTGGAAATCTCATGTGTTTTTTACACTTATACGACCTATCAGTTTATACCTGTCACATGTATTTCCAGTATTTTATAGCCAGACATAGCCAGTGGCCACTACACTGGATACGTGACTTAAATGATTCACATGTACAATCATGACGTACGCAAAAGAACTATCATGCACATTTAGGCTATCTCCTCTTTTGCTCACTTCTCTATCTGAAGATGCTCTCAGTAAACAGTATTTAAAATTTTCAGAACTTCATCCCTTCATCTTCTATGTTACTCACGGGAGCAAAGAGATAAAAAGAGGCAAAAGCAAGAATTTCTTGTATCTGTTTCTCAGCGGCTCTCTGGCTTCCCTTCTATTTACCACCTTTCCCCACTGGCTGCCCTTGATGTATCTCAGCTCATATTATTGTGTGGCCGAATGGTTTATGTTCCTCTCTGTTCTCAGTTTGAATGCAGAGTAATGAAATGTTTTATGTCTTTCTTTTCAGGAAATGTTTACCTACTGACAGCATCGTATTTTTCTATTCCAGTTATGTTAAGAGCCCTTGAGGTACAGAAGTTTTTTAACCACTGTCCTACGTGAAATTAACTATGCATTTGAGTTTTTGTTTAGAGTCCTTCTGGTTCTTCATTAGGTCACAACAGAAATCTAAAGACCAGTGGCAGCCTTTCAGAACAAAAACAAAAAAATTAACGACCTATCTTTCAGAACACGAAACAAGTTCATTATTTAGAACCAGCCAAATCTCTGCATGGAACTGCCTCCTCTCTCAAAATCAGAGGCTTTAACAGACTCAGAGAAACCACCAGGCTGAAGATCATCTTTCCCCCTGTATAAAATCCTATATCCTCACAACATTCCACACTTACTACAGGCAATGTTAATTCAATGCCAAATCAATGCCTATTTATCAAGCTCTTTACTATGCTCGTTACACTATATCACATGAAGATAAACCACGAACAAGACAAACATCATCCTGTCCATTAAGGAAAATTACTGTGTGATAGGAAATTATGATTATAATTTAGGGTTTGATGTACATGATGATGTAGGGCAATGAGGTCATGTTGGCCGCATATAAAGGAAATGAAACCAGCCCAGTAAAGGGGGTTAATGAAGGCCCCTTAGAGCATAAGCTGAGCCTTGAAAGGTATCCAAAAGTTCCCTAAATGAACAAACCTAGGAGGGTAGAGAAGCATCCCAAGAGGCATGCTAGGACTGACAAAAGCCAGAGTTGCTGGTGTGGTGGTTTAGACTAGACAAACCAAAAAGAGTCACAGAGAGAGGGAATGACAGGAAGAAAGAGGAGGTATAGTAATGGGGAGAGCCCTCAGGAACCCTGATAAAGTTCTGGCATTTACCCCAGCTCTAATAGGAAGCTATCAAAGGGTTTTACACACAGAAAATATGTGATTACGTCTGCTCTTTAAAAAGATCATTCTAGCTGTAGTGTGGAAAACAGAGGAGGGACTGTGAATGGTTGCAGGGAGACCATTTAGGGATCTAGAAGGGTCCCTGCATTCAAGGTCCAGGCTTGGGTGGTAAACTAGCTCCCAAGTGAATGGAGCCTGCCAATACATCTCATTTAGTCCACAAACCATTCTGAAAATTAGATGTTTGCATGTAAAAACCTGCCTTTCCAGCATCTCTTAAAAGATAGCCTTGGCAACTGTAAGTTCACTCACGTAGGTATCCCAAACAACCAGCTGGAGCTGAGGAGTGCCAACCTCTTTCAGGCAGGGCCACAGGCCTCCAGTTTCTCAAGGTCCCTGTCTCACCACACAACTTCATTTCTGGCTCCTATATAGAAACTTGACCTCCAGAGTAGAACCATCTAGTGATCAAACTCAAGACAGGGAGAAATTAAAGGGCCTGTGCCTCCAGGGCTAAACTGGCAAGCAGTCCATCATGAGGCTACCACAACTGGGAAAGGGGTGCCCAGGAGCCATCAGAGGCTCCAGCATCCTGAGATACATAAAAATGCTGACGATGATGCAACAGACCATCTGAACAGTATCATGCAAATCATGACGTAGTACATTTATCAGAGTATGCTGTAAGCTCAACTTGAAAGACCATGGTGCAGGGGCGCTTGGGTGGCTCAGTCAGTTGAGTCCGACTCTTGATTTCAGCTCAGGTCATGATCTCATGGTCTGTGGGATCAAGCCAGACACCAGGCTCTATGCTGACAGTGCGGAGCCTGCTGGGGATTCTGTCTCTCCCTCTCTCTCTGACCCTCCCCTGCTCATGCTCTCTCTCTCAAAATAAATAAGTATTAAAAAAAAGAAAAGAAAAGAAAAGAAAAGAAAAGAAAAGAAAAGGAAAGGAAAGGAAAGAAAAGAAAAGAAAAGAAAAGAAAAGAAAAGAAAGACTATGGTCCAGTTGTATCGACAGGAGTCAATTCTAAGCTGCTTCAAATAAAGACACTGGATTTGTGGGGTAGGAAGTCCTCTACTGGCAAGATGACGAAAATATAGAGGCCAAACATCTGCCAGGACCCCTCCACTTCTCCTGATTGGATAGAACATTTCAGACTTTTGAGGCTGGATACAACCCCAACATTCTTTGAAACAGGACTAGCCAAAAAGCATCCCAGTTTCCAGATACTGTTTGTATGTGGTCTGTGTGGGAAAGAGGCCAATCCAGTAGTGGGGGGCAGGGGGGAAAGGCTTATGATTATGGGTTTTAAGAAAGTGCAAGTAGCAACCATTTCTTAACCCCAACTATAAAATAAATAGGAGGACATTTCCTCCCTGAAATCTTCCTTTTTTGTTTCATTCAGGAGTATGTTTGCAATTAAGATGAAATTTATGAAAGATCTAAGAAATAGAGAAGGCTTTAATAAGTCATTTAACCTGACAATACTTCTATCTTAACTCTATTTCCCTTCACATCTGAATGTAACTGCATTAAAAGACAGTAGAATTTCTCCCAGCTATTTATTAAACAACTTGCAAACTGCCGTATCAACAGATTTTGTAGATTTAAGTTTCCCCTTCCAGATATTTATTTACTGATCTTTCTCTTCCTATGTTATCTCTAATTTCCCATCATTGCATTATAAAGTCAGCCAATATTTTTCTAAAGTTAAATCATCAGGGGCACCTGGGTGGCTCAGTTGTTTGAGCCTTCAACTGTTGGTTTCCACTCAGGTTATGATCTCATAATTCATCAGGTCTAGCCCCGCACTGGGCTCTGCCTTGACAGGGTGGAGCCTGCATGGGGTTCTCTGTCTCCCTCTCTCTCTCTCTGCCCCAATGATTTAATGACTTAAATCATTAATTCAACAAATGTCTTGAGAATCTACTATGTAGGCCTGGGCACAGAAAGCTTCCTTTCTAGTGGGGGCGTGAAGTGAGCAAAGAATAAGGAAAAATTTTTAAATGTTGTCCTTGTACTAGAGGTAGGCTACAGAAACAGACACGGAGAGAGAAAAGTCAGATGCTGAGAGGGTTAGGGAAAATTTCAGAGGAATATTTGAGATCTTTTAGAAACAAAAGCTATCTAAAACTTGTCAATTAAGAGTATGAAATGTCTGCTATGAAATGAAAAGGCAGACTTAGATAGACATTGTTCAACAAACTCATCCAAGAGTTATTTAACCCTCTAGGAGAATTCACTAGTGTTTGACTTTGCTATTTACTAGTTCATTAGAGCTGAGACTTTGAGAAGCTTCTTGTTAACATGTAGACTTATAACCTGTAGAAAAGGTAATTTCAAGGTTATAGCTTGCTTTCTCTCTAGTACTAACCCTGTTGTCACTGATCAAATTCATCTCCAAACACCTTTTATGGTATACTATAGTTACACTGCTCCTTAAAATGCTCTTTGATCTAGATTTCTATTTTCCTTTTATTCACATTTATTAATGAGTTAAATAAAACCTTTGAAATATATCCATTACCTATTTGGATGAGTCATGTTTATACTTTCTGAATATTATACTTGGAAAAAGGGAGTCTTTAAGGATCAGTAAACATCTACCAAGAAGTCAGGGTGAATTCCTTCTTTTTAATGTCTTCCCCAAAAGAAGACAAGTACAGAGTAAAAAGCAAATACTCTGTTGAAACACAACAGTTGCCTTCCTCTTTCTCCAACCTCGGCTTCCCAAAAGCAAATCAACAATATTTAACTGACTCAATGCTTAATTCTCTAATGATTATCTCACTCTCCTTTTTAGGCTTATATTCCTCTCTCATAATTTACCTTTTTATGATATAATCTATTAACTCTATGAAATGTAAGGTTTTAGCCTATTCTTCCCTCCCCCAGCTTTTATTCTTCCGCAGTTTTACTTGTAGCTGAAATAATACATCTAAACTTTGTCTTGCTTCATTAACCTCAGAAGAAAAAAAAAATTCATCTTCCCATTTGTTAAAGATCTTCATGCCTCTCTTGTCTCTGTATCCGCTACTCTTTTCTGTTCTTCGACTCTGTATCCATTATCTGCCAACCTTGCTCTTATTTCCTTTATTCAAGGGTTATAACATTTGCTTAACTTGCTTGTATGTTTGCTTTATAGGAGGATTCTAAAGTTGGAAGAGTTTATTATGACGACATAAATTGTCCATTGGAGAAGCAAGTAGCATACTAAGATAGCACTTAGTTCTCTTTGGATTAAATGCCATACCCCCAGACTATAGTAGTCAAGTGGATTCTTTTTTATTTTTATGCTTATTTGGGCCATGGTCTCCTCATGTAGTTCTTGCCATTGTTCTTGTTGAGACTTATTTCCAAATGTCTGCCTTTTCTTTATTTTTTTTTTCAACTTTTTTTTTTTTTATTTTATTTTTGGGACAGAGAGAGACAGAGCATGAACTGGGGAGGGGCAGAGAGAGAGGGAGACACAGAATCGGAAACAGGCTCCAGGCTCCGAGCCATCAGCCCAGAGCCTGACGCGGGGCTCGAACTCATGGACAGCAAGATCGTGACCTGGCTGAAGTCGGACGCTTAACCGACTGCGCCACCCAGGCGCCCCTGCCTTTTCTTTAAAGACCCACACGCTCTCCTTCCCATCACATCACTTGATTCACGGGCAAAACTCTCTTCATGTAATCTGCTCCAACTTTCTTCTTGAAGATATCCTTCTTAGAGTTCCTGATTTCTCCAATTTTGACCAAGTACTTTCCATACCTGCTGTACTGCCTTATCTTCCACTTTTTGAAGGATTTTTGACTTTAGTTTCACCATTTCTTGGTATCTTCAGAAATATTAAATTTCCATGGTCAATTCATATAAATATATCCAGAAAGGGTAAATGAGAGGTCTATATACCTTAATGTTTTTAATTTTTTTTTAATTCCTTGACATTGTTTTCACTTATAATTTGGTTTAGAACTGAATTCTAGATTCAAAAGAGTTTTTTCTCAGAAATATAAGAAACTATCCAATGTCTTCCTGACTCTAGTGTTGTTGATGAGAAGTTTGATAGCATTTTAAAAATAGTAACTTTTGTATAAGTTTTTTACCCCCATCCAGAAGCTTTTAAGATTCTTTTATTCTTAGAATTTTGAAAATTGAATCTGATACACATCAGGACCTTGTGTTTAATTCCCATTTAGGTCACTGGTTTATGATGTGTAAATTCAACCTATTGCCTCACTTGAGTAATATTTAAAAATTTTGATAATCAAATAGCCCCACCTCCCAAATTTATCTGGTGTCTTTGGAGATTCTTCAATGATTTATCTACAATATTTGACTCTTGATTTCCACTAAATATTCTCTTTTCTAGGTCTTAGATCTATACTTTATTTCATAACCCTTTAACTTAATTTACAAGAGATAGTTCTTACTCTCAGTGTTTTTTAATACTGTTCTGTACTTATTTTATGAACAGATTTTTTTACTAGTTTTAAGGATAAAGATAAGAAGGTTTTAAATACACTCTTTTGTCCCTCACATTATCTATTTTTGCAATGGTTACACATTTTAGTAGTAACCTTTGTTAACTTTTGTCCTTCTTTCATGGTTTCTCCTTTACAAGTGGTTTTCTTCATTAGTGTGATTGTCAGTTTTTGGTTTAAAAATACAAAAATGAAGTTTCACTTATAGTTACGATATCAAAAAGCATAATTCAATGTCACCCCTGCTACAACTACATGAACTAGCCAGATAAACCTTTCTTTAAAGATCTTCACTAAAGAGCTATAGATTTGAAGAGCCCTAAAAGAATCAAACTCCAGAGAATGATTTCATACTTGAGAGGTTGGAGGAAGGGGGATCAGAGCAACAAGTCTCCTAGAGAAGGCTAGCCTTTGTTTGACGGGGAGAAACTAGCCAAATGTTGATGAACCTGTAAGCTACTGTGTTGGATTTGAAACTAGAAATACCCAAAATGCACAAATTCATTCCATGCCCCTAAATGTAAAAGCTAGAGCCATAAAACTTCTAGAAGAAAACTTAGAAGAATATCTTAGTGTTTTTAAGTCAGGCCAAGATTTCATAAGCAGGACATAAGAAGCAGAGACCATAAAATGAAAATGTGAATAAACGGACCCTTCATCCAAATGAAAAACTCCTGCCCTTCAGAAGACACCACAAAGAAAATGAAAAGTAACAAACTGAAAGAACCTATCTGCAGAATATAAAAGACACAGAATTTATATCCAGACCACTTGAAGAATTCCTACAACTATGAGCACCTGAGTGGCTCAGTCAGTTGAGCTCCCAACTTTTGATTTCAGCTCAGGTCATGGTCCCAGGGTCCTGGGATGGAGCCCCACATTTGCCTCTGAGCTGAGCATGAAGCCTGCTTGAGATATATTCTCTCTCTCTCTCTCTCTCTCTCTGTCTGTCTCTCTCTCCCTCTCAGTCACTCCCTCTTCCCTGTCCCTCCCCCACTCACACACTCTCTCTAAAAAATAAAATGTAAAAAAAATAAAGAATTCTTATAATAATTAAAAAGACAATGCAATTAAAAATTGGACGAAAGACTTCGACAGACCCTTTACAAAAGAGATACAAATGACCAAGAAGCAGAAACTTAAGTGCTTAACATTATTAGTCAACACAGAAATGCAAGTTAAAAGGAGGTATAATTTCACATTAACTAGAACAGTTAAAATTAACAAGGCTAAGAATACAATTGTTAGCCGACAGAACAACTGGATCTCACGCATTTCTTGTGAGAATAAAAAGTGGGAGTGAAGTACACTGAAGAACAATTTGGTGGTTCCTTATAAAAGTAAATATACATGTATCCCATGACTTAGAAATTCCATTCCTTTATATTTACCCTATGAAATTAAGATTCATCTCCCAAGATTGGTTCACAAATGTTCATAAGAACCTGATTCGTAATATTTCCAAACTGATATCAGCCCAGACATCTATCAAAGAAAGAACAAGAGGGGCGCCTGGGTGGCGCAGTCGGTTAAGCGTCCGACTTCAGCCAGGTCACGATCTCGCGGTCCGTGAGTTCGAGCCCCGCGTCAGGCTCTGGGCTGATGGCTCGGAGCCTGGAGCCTGTTTCCGATTCTGTGTCTCCCTCTCTCTCTGCCCCTCCCCCGTTCATGCTCTGTCTCTCTCTGTCCCAAAAATAAATAAAAAACGTTGAAAAAAAAAATTAAAAGAAAGAACAAGATAAGATATATTCATACAATGATACTGATGATAAATAATAGTGAACAACCTACTAATACACCTAAAAACATGAGTATTTCCCCAAATCATCACACTGAATGAAAGAAGCAAGAGACAAGAGAATATTGCATAGATGGCCATTTTTAAGAAATATTGAAGGTGGAGATTACTGTTGCCTCAGAAACATGAGGAGGGAAACATCAGGACTGATGGAACTTTCTAGTGATACAAATGTTTCAACATCTTGATTGTGGCTGTGGTTATAGGAATGTGTATGTTCAAAATCCAAACTATTCACTCACAATATGTTTTCTCAGGAAAACGGATTTTAAAAAAGGAATGGGGAGAGTGAGTTAACTATTTTATTATAGATAAACTTTCCTCTGTTTTACAGTGTAGTCATCTTACATAAGGATTAGAATACAGAACCCGTATTCGAGGCGAAATTCATTTACAGTGAAAATAACCCTTGGAATGCCAGTAGAAAAGTGTCCAATATTTCACAATAAATATATCACAAAGGTCTTCCTCTAGGGAAGAAATCAAATTGAACACAATATGAAATAATTACCTTATGTATTTTTAGAAGTCGAGTTATATTCAGTACAGGGAGATGGCCACCCTCTGAAAACCATGAAGGGCACCTGGGTGGCTTAGTTGGTTAAGCATCTGACTCTTGATTTGGCTCAGGTCATGATCTTGTGGTATGTGAGATGGAGCTCCGTTCAGGCTCTGAGCTGACAGGAGGGAACCTGCTTGGGATTCTCTCTCTCTGTCTCTCACTATCTCCCTGACCCTCCTCTGTACATGCTCTCTCCCTCTCTCAAAATAAATAAACAAACATTAAAAAATAAATAAAATCATGAAAGAAGTGAGATTTAATAAATTAGCAAATATGTGCCCCATCTCACGGTCAGCCTAGAACATGCTCTCATTGAGAAGAACGGTTAAATTATTTTTCTCAATATTCTGACCACACATAATTGAATTGAGGTAAGTTTAATGTACATACTCTATAACACTCTTTTATGTTCAAGTCTTACTACTAGATTCTACCCATGAATAAGATGGCTACCTGGCTGGCCATTCTATGGGTATGACAGAGCCACAGCACTGCCTGGGTTTCCTCAAAGCTGGACAAGCAGGAAATTCATCTCAGGCTTAGGATGCCCTTGAAAGGTTTAAGGCAAAGGACCTTCCTTCCTAGGACACCCATCCAATTGAAGAGCTCTACATAGGAAGCTCACTCAGTGTCTTCAGAAAGGATCCTTTCCAGTTTGTTTTGCTTAAGGTTAAAATGATTTTATCAGCTCTGTTAATGAGAAGCAATAGAGAAGAGACAAACCAAAATTCACACCACAGGCAGATTTTTAATTATGCCCTTCTTTTCCCTTCTTTCCTTCTTTATGCCCGTACTTTGGCGTATTTCCCATTTTTAGAGCTCTACTGAGCGTTTTCCTCTGATATCTTTACTGAGCTATGTTTTATATATCAAAACACTGCATTTCCTTTATAAATCTTCCAAAGATATTTTGAAGTTTTATATACTGTTTATCCCTTCTCCCATCCTTTTTCCCAATTGGGGTTTAACTATATAGAGGGAAGCAGACACATTTGGTTGAGCTCAATCCTACAGCTTCCAGTAAAACCCTAGATATCAATGTTGTGAATATCATTAAATGCCAAAGATTATTTCTGGTGGCTTTCTATGTTTATTATCCCTCCTATAGGTCACATACTTGCTTTCATGGGAACTTGGCCTCTCTTCCTATTTTATGTGTGTATTTTCACTCCTAAAGGAGGAGATTAAAGCCACAAACTAATTAACTAGGGTGAGAATACCTTCTACATAAATATAGGTTGAGTTCTGAACTTTTAATCCATTGATGGGGCTAAGTGGATACAAACACATCCTGAAATTACATAAGCACCATCTATATTTACATGTGGTCATTGTTTGGGGGAAGAAATTTTGTGGCTTAATCATAGTCATGGATAGAAGGGAATGTGATTGAAGAAAGATGTCAGAAAATTAGAGACTACAATGAATGGATTATATTTCTGTTTCTGGGGAAGGGAGCTTTTATCAGCTTTATTATAGTTATAAATCAATTTTTCATCAGACTTTCCTATATTCTTTGTTAGACCCACAATAATGACATCAAAATGTTATTTGCAGATGAGACCATCACCTGTCAGAAAACACAATGAAGAGGTCTCTACCACTAAATCTAGCCTCATGAGTCTAAAATATTTTGAAAACCCTCTGTTAAAAGAGTAATTTTTCTTCAAAAACCTGAATAATCTCCAGGGACATTAACATTGATTTATATCAAATTCAAACTACAGAAACAGCTCTTCAGATATTCCAAATGTTCACAAGTGCTTCTTGGCTTCTCAAGTCCAATGGAGCAAATTGATAGCTTGTTAAACTTTTCCCAAATCCTAAAACCTATAATCTCTCAAGGAAGGAGCTATGGTTTAGATACATGGAAGGCAAGGAGTAATTAAATGCATTCAGTCTTTAAGCAACCAGGTCCCAACCTTGCAAAGAGTAAATGGAAGCTCTGGAAAGGAAATCTCCCAGTCCAGAACTGGCAAATAGGTTTTGCTTTCCATGCTATGATCAGTTGTTTTCTGGAGTGATGTAGGATTCTAGGGCTCTGAGCTGGGATTGGTGAGTGATGTTTGCACAGGGCACAGGAAAGGACAGTTGGAGCACATGCCACATGGGCACCAATCCTGTAGTCAGAGTGAAGACTTGAGAAAGGCTGCCATGCACAGTGCTGTGTAAGAGAGACAAATAATCAGAGTAGGTAGTGTAGCTAGAAAGAAAATAATAGAAGACCTCCAAAAAAGATTATACGGATGGAAAAATCAGAAGTAGATAGAAACCAACAACAAAAATAGAAAACAACCAAAAAGAAAATTTAGCAATCCAAAAGTAACCAATCATCCAGGAGAAACTGACCTATGTTTAAACTGAATCCATTCTATGATATACTTAAGCACCCTCTATCCATTCCCATGCCTGTTAAGTACTCACCATTTTATGGGAAGAGTTGGGAAGCTGCAGATACATTCAGAAAAGCAAGGATGGATTCCACTGAAGGAGAGTGATTTCCAAACACAAGCACAGTGACCTCTTTCATCCTAACAGTGATAATGAAGCCTTGAAATAAAGTGCCAAGGAGTCAGAGAAGAACTGACACATGGCTCAGGGGAGTCCCAGAAGGCTTCCAGTGAATTGGATCTTAAAAAATGAGTAACGCTTCAGATTGTTTTTTGGTGGGGGAGTAGGGATGGCCACTATAGGCAAAAGGACCAGTAGGTACAAAGAAGTGGTAGTTTAAAAAGACAGAGCACATTTCTAGGAAAACAGAGGTCACTGCAGCAGGTGCAAAGGCTGGGGGTACGGAGAGGGTGAGCGAACAGCAGAAAGAGCTGCTGCACAGACAGAATCGAGCAGGAAGATTGTGTATTGCACATCAAGGTCTTTGGACAGTTCTTCAGGGGGGATTTTCAAAGTATTTTCACAATTATTCCCATCTGATCCTCACAACAAACATGGGATAGGCATAGATCACCTTTGCAACTCAAGCTCAAGATCAAGAAAATGCTGGTGTGAACATATGAAAAACTGTCATGAAAAAGAAATGGCAAAGTGGGGGGTAGGTTTAGCAGCAAAGGGGAAGAAGAAGCAAGTGGAAGAGAAAGTCCTTCTGAGAAGAAAGATCATCGGTAGTTGCGAATTTGCAGTTCGTAGATTCCTAACCTAGGTTATATCTGCATAGTTATAAAAACACCGTGCCCAGTTGCAGGAAAAGTTAAAAGGGCCATTTTGTCATTGTCATTGTTGGTGAGAGTGGTGGGCTTGTGTAGGTGTTTTAACCTGGCAAAGGCGACCTCAATCTGTACAAGATTCTGAACACGGCAACGACTCAGATTTTGTTAGTTTCAAAGGCCTTGGGTAAAATTCAGCTCAAGTAAACAGACAGACTGCAAAACATCATGCTCAAGGGGAGAAACACACATCTTTTCCTCAGCAACTGTCAAAAGGAGACTATTCCTAAAACGGTAGCTCTTTGAATTAGAAACAAAACATACAGGCAAAAAGGTGCTACCACATTGGGAAGCAGAATCAAAGAGCAGTGAAGCAGGTTTCTTGTAATGGGTAAGCTTCAGGGCAGGATGAAACATTCTGTGAATGGAGTTGGGCCCATCGCACATTTTAAGGGCCTAACCCAAAGATCAGAGAGTTTCTTATTCTACCGGGATGGTTTCCAGAAAGTTACTTAATATCTTGGTTCCTCAATTTCCCCCTCTGTAAAATATCCCAAAGAAGACTTTCTGAATGGTATTCTAACATCTCAGGGTATACAGTGAGAGCAAAAATTCAACAACTAGGTTCCCATTCAAGATGGTGACACAGGAAGATTCTGAACCTCCTGTCATGAACACACGGAGTCTACAGCTACATATGAAACAATTTCCTCTTAAAATACCTACAGCCTGGCTGAGTGATGACCGTACATCAGGAAAATGAGAAGAAAACTACGTGAAAGCCGGTCAGAGATGCTGAGACACTATCTCACCATCAACGCCATCCCTGGCACTGGAAGCTAACCCAAAACCCAAAGCTTCTCCCTGAGGAGCAAAGGATTCAAACTCTCCATCATGCACATCAACTTTCAAGACATGCACTCAAGAGTCAAGCCAAAAACATGTCGTTTTGAAATCCAACACGACTCATATCTAGAGACTCTCAAGAGAGTGGCATCTGAGAAACATCTCTTAAAGGGCCACAAAGTGGGCTCTGAGACTCACTTTCCCCAGGGCCCAACTCAGAGGCAGCTGATGGCACCTGGACTTCAAGTGAAGGAGGCTTACCTGCTTATACTAAAACCTTGGACTGGAGGGCAGACATCTAGTTTAACACACGTCTGAGACGTGCTGGAAAACGCTCTGTGGATTGAGACTGGAAGGTGCCCATCTTTATGCTCTCCCTTTGCTGTGCTAGAGCACCCAGAAGGGAGCCTTTTTCATGCAGCTGGTGCCCTGATTTTGGCAGCTGCTGCTCAGGGGATAGACTGTCTAGCACTGGATGCCATGGGGAGCTTGTATTCCTGGTCACATGAGAATATAATTTGCATCACCCAGAAAGGAGCTCATAACCCCTTCCGGCACCCTAATTAGTGTGACTGCTGCCAGGGGGCCCCTCTACATTGCCTACCTTGTGGCTAGTAGGGTTTATGCTTATAGGTCCCCAAGGACTGTAACCAACAGAGAAAGAGCTCTTAAACAGCTGCCACCCCCAGGGCACACCAAGAGGCACCAGACCCATCAGCCTGGTCTTTTCTGTGGAGGTCTACTGCTAATCATCATGACTGTGGTCTGAGGAACAGGCTTCTAATTAAACTCACATCAAGGCCTTCCACAGACCTTGAAGGGTGGGCGCAATCTTCATGCTCACCTTGTTGTGTTCCAGAACACATCTATGGAAGGGGAGAGATTTGTATGCATCTAGTGCCGGTTTTTTTCAGCTAACACCCAGGAGACTCCCCTTGATCACTGGTCCTAGCGGTCAGAGGGGCTTGCATTCCTAAGTCCCACAAGACTGTAGTAATCGGCAAGACGGCTCTTGGTAGGCTACTACTCCCAGGGTAGCGCAGAGTGGACTGAGGCATAGCCACTAGTCTTGTTGTGAAGGAGGCTGTTTTCCTTGTTATGGAGCTTCAGATGCAGAGGCAGACTTCAGGTTTGGCACAACTGAGTGGCCTAGGGAGTTCCTCTCAAACAACATAAGCTGTGGACACTGTCTTGGTAGCCTCTTGCTCGCTCCAGCTTGCCAGTGTCTCCCAGGAAGGAGCTTAGGTACTAGTCTGGAGCCCCAATTCTTTGACTGCCAACCAAAAGACACCTTGACATAGAGCTCGGTGATGATGTTTTCAAAACTAACGCCAAGAACAAGTGCAGCAAAAGCAAAAACAAACAAGTACGATGACATCAAATTAACAATCTCCTACATAGCAAAGAAACCATCAACAAAATAAAAAGGCAACAGGCTGAATGGGAGAAAATCATTACAAATCATGTGACTGATATGGGACTAATATTCAAAAGAGATTAAAAAAAAAAACAACCTCTACAAATCAACAACAAACACACAAAAAATCTCATTTAAAAAATGGGCGGATCTGAATAAACATTCTTCCAAAGACCTAGATGCCCAATGGGGGCACAAAAACATCCTTAAGGTCACTAATCATCAGGGAAATACAAATCAAAACCACAAGAAGATGACACCACCTCCCATCTGTTGGAATGCTTATTACCAAAAAGACAAGATACATCAAGCATTGGTGAGGATGTGAAAAAAAAGATAACCCTTGTGCACTATTGATGGAAATGCAAACTGGTGCAAACTATATGGAAAACAGTATGGAAATTGCTCAAACAATTAAAAATAGAAATACCAGGGCACCTGAGTGGCTCAGTCAGTTAAACATCCGACTCTTGGTTTCAGCTCAGGTCATGATCTCACAGATCATGGGATCGAGGGCCCGCATTGGGCTCTGGGCTGATAGCATAGAGCCTGCTTCAGATGCTATGCCTCCCTCTCTCTCTGCCCCTTGCATGTTCCCTCACTCTCTCAAAAATAAATAAGCATTAAAAAAGTAAATAAAAAAAGAAATACCCTATGATCCAACAATTCTACTTCTGAGTTTATCTGAAGAAAACCAGATAATTGGAAAAGACATGTGCACCCCCCATGTTCACTGCAGCATTATTTCCAATAGTCAAGATAAGGAAATAACCCAAGTGTCAGTGGATACACAGATGAAGAAGCTATGGTAGCAATACATAATGGAACATCACTCAGCCATATAAAAGAATGACATTTTGTCATTTGCAACAACGTGAATAGAGACTGAGGGCATTATACCAAATGAAAATGAGTGAGGCACAGAAAGACAAACGCTGCATAATCTCACTTAAAAAATAACAACAACAACAACAACAACCACCACCCAAGCTCATGGAGAACAGATTGGCGATTGTAAGAGGCAGGGAGTGAGAGGTGGGAGAACGGTTGAACCGTTTTGTTTAGTTTAAATGAACCCAGTAAAAATGTGTAACAACTTACACAAAAACAAAATTCAACAAGAAGTTTGGTGAAGAAGTTTTAAATTTCTTCGTCTCCAGCTGTTTGGACCTTCATATTCCATCTTAGAATTGAGCCTTCCAGACAGGTGTCAAACAGGTCCAGAGTATGTAGCTGTAATACCATTAATTACTCATTTATTTGAAGTGAAACTGGACTACTTACTGAAATTGAGAATATCCTTAGGCTTATGTGATCTGAACCCCCATTTTCCATATGAGGAAACTGAGAACCAACGGCAAAAGTGGGTAGGTGTCCTACAGATACCAAGTAGCAAACTCGGCAGGACGCCTCTGCTCAAGAATGTGGTTGGAATAAATTGCTTAAAGAGATAAAGCCAGCTTCAGAAAGCAACACTTGGGCTCTCCAGCAAGATTCTCTTTCTTTCACAAGGAAGTATCTCTGCTAATGCTTTCATTTCTGACAGCAAGATGTTTATTACCAGAGATGAAATGTTGATGTGTGATGAATGTTAAGGGCAATCCAATGAGAGCTGAAGCAAACCATGAGAAGGGCCGTCAGAAGACTTGATAAGTTAGCCACCTTTCTGCTAATGTGCTGGGAGGCACACAAAATACAGAAACCACCATTTCCACTTCTGAAGGAAACAGGTAAGTGCCCAAGTGATCCACATCAATACTCACACTTGTACAAAAACCGGCATAAGACTTTATTGGGGAAAAATATTCCAAAAGGGAAATACATGTTTGTACACACACAGACACAAACACACACACATCACACACACCCTGACAATTTCTGAAGAGTTTTCCTAAGCCACCCACCTTCCCACACTTAGTGGTGACAATCAGAAACAATGACCAAAAACTATCCTCAAAAGCAGTTTTAAATTTCCCTTTCATAACATCTTTCAGAAGTGTGTAGAGATTTTCTACTGACATAGGCAGGTGGTAATAAACTAATTTGCATTTTGTAGGAAAAGCACCGTTAGCTTGCACCTATTTGTAGTATCTCTGGATTTTAAATTTGACCATGGAAATTGAGACTTTCAAGAGCACAGGTAAAATACAGACTGATGTCCAAGTATCACACAAAAAAAAAAATAATAATATGACAGTACCACAAATCAGAGATGTACACAGAGAAATTCAGCTCTTCAGTGTTCCCACGATAATTAACCTTGCTGATATCCATTAGCCATGTTAAGTAGCTTCAGATTTCCTTTCAATCACTCTGGACAGACAAACTGTAACATCCACATTTAATGACAGCTCTCCGTCAATACAATTTCCTACATACTATTTAAACTTTTTTTTTTGACAACAGGATCAACTTTTTCCAGAGTTTCTCAATTTTTATAATTAAAATGATCCAGTTGTTAGAAAACTACAGTAGTTTGCTTTCAGCTTTAGTTAAGTGTACACAGGAATACACACACTGACTCAGAGAGGCCACATTAAATGGAAGGTAATGCTAATTCTCTTACTCAGGAGGGTCATTGCTCATGTGATCTTTAAACCAAAAACAGCAGCTTCATATTTATATAGATTAAAAGAAACCAACACATACTAGCACTTTACAAGCATGATTTCACTTAATCGTCACTGTAACTCTACCAAAAATACATGAGAATCATCCCCATCCCACAAATGAAGAAACTGAGGCTGAGAGCTAAGTGACTCACCACTGGTCCTTTATTCAGAAAGAGGAGGAGCCCACACTTGAACCCAGGCAGGCTCACTCTAGGGCTCTTGATTAAATGACAGTGCTTCTACCTGTCATTACATAGTGTTTCCTAAACCACATATTTTACACTTTGTGGTACTGCTTTACATTATGTTCCATAATCAAGAAGGATCACACTGACAAAACAGGCCTTTTTTAGAATACTCTAAAGCAAGGATCCCTGAGGGTGCAAATAATATTTTCTATTCACTTTGTGAAAAGTTATCAAGAAAATAACAAATTCATGTATTTAATAACTAGTGTCCTTCATTGGGCATTCTGGAAACTTCTTCCAGGGGAAGACTGCCTTCACAGTGGATCTAGAATTAAAATGGAGCCAGAGACACTTACGCTGAAGGTATAACATGATGGCTAAGATGAGTTTTGGAGACAACAGGACCTACCCTTGAATTCAGCTTCTGCAACCAAGCAGTAGGTCTTGGAATTAATTATCATTTCTTAGGATGCACTTCCCCATCTGTCAATTAGGAAAAGTCACACCAAGCCTAGAATTGTTTCAAGGATTAAATGAGGCCACATACTAAAAATAGCACTTCTGACTAAGCACTTAATAAATGGGAGTTTAAAAACAATATTTTATGCATTTTTACATACGTGATTTACCTATAATGAAATGCTTAGTGAATGTGCCATTTAATCAGTTTTGATAAATGTTTGTCAAGACACAGAACCTTTCTGTCATTCCAGAAATTTCCCTCATGTACCATTCTAAATTAGGTAGGTAATCATATCACACCAGAACTGAGCACTGAACAATTTCTATCATTGGTGAGTTCTGATCATTCTACAACTTCACATAAATCCTAAAATAAGTATTTTTTGTTATTTAACTAATTTTAATCATGCTATTTTTGAGATCCATTCATGTTATTATGTTTATCTGTAGAATGTTCCTTTTTATCGCTAAATAGCATTTCATTTTCCAAATATACCAGAGCTGATCCATTTTCCTGTTGGTGGACATCTGAGTCACTTTCAGCATGAAATTATTATTAAAAAACGCTGCTATTAACAGGTGTGAACAAAGGTTTTCAAGCCTCTTGAATAAATATTTAGGACTAGAATATCTGGCCCTCGGGGAAGACAGTTGTGTAACTTTCTAAGAAACTGCCAGATAATTCTTCCAAGTGGTTGGAACATTTTACATATGAGAGCTCCAGTTGCTCATACATGAGGGAAATTTCTGCAGTGACAGAAGGTTCTGTGTCTTGAAAAACATTTGTCAAGACTGATTAAGTTTTGGTGTTGGCACGCCTTGAATCTTAGCCATTCTGACAGGTAATGTAGTGGGATCTTACGTTTTTAATTTGCATCACACTGATGACACGTTATGTCAGATGCCATCGCTTCTGTTCATTGGCCATTCTATATCTTACTGTATGAAGTGCTTTTTATGTACATGTTAGATATATGTGTTACAAATATGCTCTCCCAGTCTTGTGGGGCATCTCTTTATTTTCTTAATTTTTTTCAGTGAATAGATGTTTTTAGTTTTCATGAAGTTCAGTGTATTTTTTCCCTCTTATGTCTTGTGCTTTTGTGTCCTTTAAAAAAGAAAACCTGCCTTCTGAAGTTAGAAAGGTATTTTCATTTTTCTTCTACTATCTTTGTTGTTTTAGCTTTCATTGTTCAGTGTGCAATTTGACTCAAGTTGCTTTTTATGTCCGGGACTAGGTGGGGGTTTAGATTCTTTATTTTTTCAAGTAAATATCCAGGTATTCCAGCACTATTTCTTAAAGCAGTTTTCTTATCCCACTGAACTCATGTGGTGCTCTTGTTGAAGGCCAGCTGATTGCACATGTGTGGGTCTAATGCAGAATTCTGGTCCACTGATCCATTTATTTACAATGGCAGCCAATCTAACATTACTTTTTATTATTATCTATTTTTTAACTTTTCCTTATGTCAGATGCAATAATGAAAGCCAAGTACACTTTGCTTTTGGCATTTGATAAAGGTTTTATTCTCTCTTTCATTGCCATATGGATGTATTTATAAATACATGTGTGTGAGTATTTACATACGCATATACACATACACTTAGGCGTACCAATTTTCTGAGAGTGCCCCAGTTTTTAGACCCAAGATTTTCTAAAACTCTTTTTTCAGAGCTCAAGGAACAGGGTTAGCAGTGGTTTTCAAATTTTAGCAAGACATATGAATTCTCTTGAAGACTTGTTGAAACATACATTCCTGGACCTCAATTTAAGATGTTCTGATTTAGTAAGTCTAGGGAAAGGCCTGAGAATTTGCATGGCTCACAAGCTTAGGTGACGTGGAGGCTGCTGGTGTCTGGGCTGCACTTTGAGCAGCACTGGTTTCAAAAAAAAAAAAAAATTAAATGGCTTTCCTAATGTTCATACAGAAGCTTGATTTGCCTTTTCTAAAGTGTGTGACCACAGCCACTAATTTACACTGTCTTCACTTGAAAAGACATCTGAAAAATCTGCCGAATGCACTGGAGCATGGGAGCCAGGAAACATTACAGTAGATTGATGTACCAACACTGCCTCATTTCCTCCTTCCTTCCTGGAAATTCAATTTTGGTCTGTGAGCAGGGGCACGCACATACCTGCGCACGCTACAGCTGAATCTAGCCCCGTGATGTACCCGCACCGCAAAGCGCATTCTTCTCCCTGTGGCCTCCGCCAACAATCAGAGAAAGTTTTATTTTCCCCTGAAGAGTTGATTGGTCTCTAAACCAGGAACATTTTTACAGCCAAGTCCTTTAAAACTTTCTCTGAATTTATGTTTTAAGTGGTTAGCGTCTAGGTGAATATTACTGACAGAACAGAGGCAGGTTCTGAAGATCAACACACTCAAAGAACTCAGTCATCAAAATCCCAACCCAAACCCCCACACTTCTCTAGATTTTTATGACTAGCACAGAACAGCTTTTTGAGCTTTTCTTTCCAACAGATCAAGCACATGCGAGCAGAGGGCCATACCACAATGATGCATCTCTTAGGCAGAATGTTGGGATTTGTGCAAGAACCCAAAGAAGGGATGTTACTTCTTTTTCTGATTGTTCAATTACCTAGTTAGCCTTTGAAACCATGTTAATGGGAAATTAATTCATAAATAATATTTAGATGTGAACTGCTTTGAAGGTGCCCTTCGTGAAGGAGATAAATTATTTTTCCTTCTTTGAAAAACATAACAAATCCCCCGAATAAAGGGAAGAGAGGAGTTTCAAATGCCACCCTCCCACTGTCACCAGCCCCTCAGCACTCTTTTCAGAGGTGCTGTGAGCAGCGTGAGCATCAGAGCTTAATCATTTCTGCACGGGCCTTGGAGGATTTTACGAAAACTGGAGAGAAAGTAAATGTACTTCCTCCTTAAAAGAAGGTCTTTTCAGAATCAACGCAAAGTATCTACCACATTTCTTTCAGCAGCGAGAAAGTTGAAGATACAATGAAAGCAGGCCTAAGGCTGGAACGTGTTTGATTTTCATCAGCTCTAGAACTCTACCTTGCCCAGCTGTTGACCTATGGGGAGTCCTCTGTGCCAGAGAAGGGAACCAACCAACACCTTAGCTACAACTGTTCTCCCCATTTCCAAAGCCTTTGGGGTATGAGGGTTTTGTCTTTGAAGGCAATTAAAATGACAGCAATGAGTTATCAATGGAATTGTCGGAGATGTTCTCCAGTTTCTCTTAGACATGTCATGTGGCCCCAGGCTGTTAAACCGCATTTCCACAGGGCTTACCCAGCTGTGTGTGCTGTACTACTATTCTCTACAGTAGTGAGCATAGAGATGTAAACTCCAATATGTCTGAGAGTGTCTGCCCATTGGCCCTTCCTTGGTACAGAGTCTCAGAAAACCTTTTTACTTATAGTTCTTTTGTTTTCCCAGAACAGAAATCCCTATTCCAGATGGCTGTTATCACTTATACTTGTGATTTTCCCCCCGAGCTTACAGAACAATGCCTAACACAGTAAACGTGCCATTAATGGTAGTTTCTGTAGGTTTCTCTCTCTCCTCCCTCCATCTGTTCCTCTCTCACCATCCAGAGAGAGAGAGAATGAGAGAGAGAGAGTTTACACACCACTCCACAAATTATATATATATATATATATATATATATATATATATATATATATAGTATATATATATTATAATACATATGTATGTATACATATGTATTATAATATATATGTGTTATAATATATAATATATATACATATGTATTATATTATAATACAATATACATATATAATACATATGTATATATAATACATATAATACATATGTATTACACATATGCCTGTATATGTACACAGTGATTATCACTGCAACCATAAAAAAAAATGGAATCTCCTTATTCAAACTTGCCTCAACATTGGTATGTATCCAAAATAAATATTAAGGCAGGTCCTCCCAAAGATCTTAAGAAATAATACAAAGCTTTGCCAAAAGTGTCCTGTGGACACTGAAAGTAGGAATTACCAGTGTATTCCACAGCACACCTTCTTCATTCATCTCTGTACCTGAAGTCCTATCACATAGGCGCCTGGATCCATTTCACTTTTCTTTCTATCACAGACACCTGCACACACCTCTCCCCATGCCCGGTCTCACTCCCCTCTGGTCACTTCATTATTATGGAGACCACGTGGACTTTGGCTTCTCTCACTGTACCTTTATTCATCCCACCACATCCCAAAAGTTAGTAGCAAGAGAGAAGATCATTGCTCGAAAAGAGGAAAGGAGAAAGGAAAGAGAAATGGGGTATGAAGAGGGGTATGTGTATATACATATATACACATATATAAATATATATACACATATATACACACACACACACACACATATATATATATACACACACGTGTATGGGTGTGTGTGTGTGTGTGTATATATATACATATACATATATATATATATATATATATATATATATACATATACATATATATATATATATATATATATATATATCCTTAAATGTATGTGTATATATATAGATCTCAAGATCAAAGTTCCATACCTTAGCAGTCCTAATCTTCTTGAATCTTGAACACAAATTTCAGGGCAACATTGGGGTTGAGATAGTCTCCTCAGGCCACCACCAACGGGATAGTGTTCTTAACCTCCACACGGGTTCCAGTACTGCCTTCTGAAGATGGAGGTTTCTTCCACGGCTACAAAAACAACAACAGCAAAAAAAAAAAAAACAAAAAAAAAAACCACAAAACATCATAAGAGAAAGAAGATATTCATAAATGAAACCTAAACCGGACCTTCAACAAGGATATTAAATTCTAAAGCATTTGACTTGAATAGACTAAACAGAAGACACATTAAATTCTGATTGGCATAAATACAAATAATACCTGAATGGATTCAGTCTTGATTAGACTTGAGTAATCATACAAAAGCAGAAAAGGTCACACTGCATCAAGGCTGGCAGATTTTTTAGGACACAAATAACCAAATTTGCTCATTTCACTTCATAGGGAAACTAAAAAAGAGATTTTTTTTCCCAAGATAATTCATTACTGGTGGCATATTTGCACCAGTGAATCAAGCAAATCTTGAATAAAAACAAGCAAACGTGCTTCACACTGTGGTCTATGTTAAAATGAGACAAAAGGGGACAATGCATCCCTTCTTCACTTTGAGACAGTTCCCTCCCCTGGCTTTTAAGATACCAAACTTGCCTGTCATCACTGGCCGCTCCATCGTGGCTACCTCTGTGAGTCCCCTCTCTTACAATGTTCAAGATAAGAGCATCTTGGAACTCAGTCCTGAAACTATCTTCTCTGTGAACTGACTCAGCAGGGGCATCCCCGAACTCCAAGGCTCAGGAAACTATTTATACCCTGACAACTCTGAGATCATCTCCTGGCCCAGGTACTTCACTGAACTCCAGACTCTCAGATCGACGGCCTATCCAACAACTCTGCTTGGAATTCTGACAGACATGTCAGGACATGCCCAAAGTGAAGTCCTGATTCTATTACCCATACAACACCCTCTGAATAAAAAAAGTGAGGCTCACACTCTTCCTAATTTATTCCTTCTCAAAGGCAATTTTATTCACCCTGCTGGTCAGGTGCAAACCCTGCCAGTCAACCTTGACTCCTCTCTCTCATACATACCCCATGTTCTCTTCAAAATTCAGTGGTTTTATCATCAGGATAAATCCAAAAGCTGACCACTTTACCTTCTCCTTCACTCACACTGCTTCCTGGCATCATTATAGATCTATAAGGTTGCACAGCAGGTATGCTCAAGCCATGGCTGTCACTCTCAACTAGACCCCTGAGTAAGACCATGACACTCCCCTGCTCAAAACCTTCCACCTCACTCAGAACCAAAGTCAAAGTCATTATACCGGCCGAAAAGGCTCCACATGACACAACTCTGTTACCACCGTCTTTATCTCCTACCCTCACTCTCACTGACTCCTCTCCAGCCACCTTGGCCTCCCAACTATTCCTCTAGCTGTACTGCAGACTTGGGCACCTTCCCCTTACCTGGAAGGCTTTTTCTCCCCTCATTACTTTATATCTTCCTTCCAGTGTGACCTTTTCACAATTGCTGGTAATAGTAAACCCTGACAACATCTCCTCATCCCCCTTCACTGTTTACAAATTGGTAAAGACCTGCTCATATACTACATGGTTTACTCAATTATCTACCTTTTCCCAGTAACACACAAGTTCCATGCAGACAAGACATTTTATCCCTGGTATCCTGCTGGATCTCCAGCACTTCATGTACAGCCTAGCACCAACATGGAGCTCAACATATATTTTTGAATGAATGAATGAATGAACGAACGCACAAACGAACGAACAGGAAGGTTACATAAACCTTCTCGAGGCCACTCAGATGATAAATGGCTGAGCCAGGTTTAAACCAAAAGCATCTGTCTCCAGTATTCCTGATACTATGTAATCACAGCTACATGAGGACCGATTAGTGTTGGCATTAGGAATAGGTTCAGTACAGCCCGGCAGGTGACACAGAAGATGTATTTTATATTTGAAGAGCCCAAAGGTTTTCTAGAAACTCAAGAGAATATATTTCACATAGTGGGATGGTTCTGCTTTCACCCTTATGTAGCATTCTCACTATTAACCTTCACCTCATCTTTCTCAGTTTCCACTGCCTTTCCTCTACACTTATTTTTTGTCCCTCCCTCAAATTTCAGTCCCTGCCTTTCTTGAGTGAATATGAGGAAAAGGGATCCAAGATTAGATAAAGGCAAGAGGAGAAATAGGTTTAGGGAAAAGGTGTGGGGCAGGAATCAAAGGACTATGGATCTGAGGCTAGTTGGGCCACCAACGCACCGAGTGCCTTTAGTGGGATCCTTTCCCCTTCCTGAGATCCTGATGCTCGCTGAGCTAAAATACATGCCCTTCAAAGAGGTTCTCTCTCCCCCAAAATTGATTGCTTTCCTTTGTAATTAGGAAAAGGCTTCGTCATTCTGAGTAGTCGAAGACTGGTTACGAAGCATGGTGCAATATTTAAGAACTAGGGTTCAGGACAGTGCTAGCATTCACATCCTGTTTCCACCACAGTGAAACTCTGAACCAAGACACTCCACCTGTCTAAAAATCATTTTTCTATCAAAGCGAGTGGATAGAAATATCTGTCTCTATACGGGGTTTATGGAAATCAAACAAGGTAACATAGGTGAATCACCTGTTACTGTGCAGAGCCTAAGGACTCAATATTTGTTGCTCTTAATTTTTATTTTGCATGATTGCAGGCCACCATCCTGCATGAAATTTCAAGTTTTTCTCTACCTGCCTGCAGAGTCTTAATCTTCTCCATCTTTCATCACACGCAACTGCTTTTGTGGCCCCTGATGACTTTCTCTGGAAAGGCTTTACCCCAACTGCTCCTATTTTCTAAGGGCAGATGGCAGAAATCTGCGACATGAGACACTCAAGTTCTCTGGTTCTTTTCTTATCCTCTTGCTGATGACCAGCAATCTGAGGATGATCTTGTCCCTAGAATTCTTTTAGGCTGATAATCATAAAGCCACAGTCTACAATTATTCCTGCATTCCAAAGCCAAGAAACCCAATTTGGAAGGCACACAATGCTATCATTTGGCACAATGATACATGGAGTTATGAAGAAAATTGTGCTGACTGCTTTGAGAATTTGAGTCTCTATCTGGATTCATCTTTCTTCCTTTTTTTTCCTAACTGATATTAGGAAACTATGCGCAGGTAGTAACAACATGAAAATGTCACTTACTTTTCAGGTTTAACTACACTACAACCCAATAATAAGTTAGGATGCTTCAGGGACAAGTTACGTATACTCCATACTAAGTCACTGAAGGACTTGCCCAGAAATGCATTTACGAACACATGTTTTTTGAACACACAATATTGACATGCACTTTGTTAAGGGCAGGGAAGATTAAGGATTTCATTCCTATCCTCATGAAGCTTTTACTCCAGCAGTTTTTTGTTGTCTTTTCCCATTTCTTAACTTCTGCCCGGATATGGGAAGATTGGACAAGTTCCTCCAAAGCTGTGGATTGTCTCAAGTAGTGACAGAGTGTCCTGCTATACAGAGCCTAATTTCTGCTGATTTTGTAGAGAACTCTCTAATTCTTGGTTTTCTCAAGAATTAAGCTCATTTCCTTAGTTTGCTGCCCAGCCCCCATCCAACACACACCTCTTCTCAGTTGATCCTGGTTTATTTCCCTCCTGCAGCAAAGAAACAAAAAGTAGCCACCAAATCCACAAGTATGCATTACATTCATTAACAAAATGCTACACGGATGGTATGGAAAGAAGGTACTGGGCTCAAAGGACACAGCTGCAGAAATCAGCGTTTTTTGAAATCTTCGGGAATGTGATGGGATTAATGCTGTTATATGGCAAAATAACCTGAGAAAGGATATACTAGGAATATTGCCAAAGGGAATAATGTCAAGAAAGAACAACATGTGTCTTCAATCACCAATGTCTGCATGGTTAGAGTGCTAATCACAGAGGTGGGTGTAATCTCTGCCTGTTGGGCAGCCTTGAATGCTTCAGGGAATATGTCATTTTTCAAGAGGCATCAATTAGTGGCTGTTCTGATGGCAGAGTGTGAACCACACCTCTCTAATGATTGGGCTGAGTTAATAACGATTCCTGTGAGTGTACAACACAACACAAATGCACCCAGACACACTCGCCAGAGAGGGCAGGACGAGGCAGAGTAGGAGAGGGACATAAAGATACTAGGAACTGTGTATCTAGAATAAGATTTCTGAGTGGAAGCGGGCCAGGGGGAAGGGATGAACCGTGAATTTAAATCCAATGAACTAGGCTGGGTTTTACCAGGAACTGGAGAAGCACTGCCCTAGAAGACTTCCCTGTCAAGGAGAAGCACTGTGATTATACACAAACCATGTATGTGTCCAAGGCTGCACCTCACAGACATACACGTGGCATTCATGTTTGCCAGCAATGCGTCACATGTTCATTACCTCCATTTGCATACGAAGACGTCATTAAAGTAATGTGCGTGGGATCCCGCAACTAGAAAGTGACAGGATTTAACTCAGAACCAACCCTGGAGCTTCGCGGTGTTCTCCAAATACACTGAAAATCACAAAGGATTCTTTCCTAGATTTTAGATCTGGTCAAGGGGAGTTTTGACGCTCAGAAATGCCGTAGTCTGATCTTCAAGGAAAGAATTCAGTCAGTCTCCTAAGCACCTAAGTGGGAAGACTGGCCCGGCTGGGTTTCTGCCAGACAGAGTGAAAGCACCCAGATACAGGAGAGGGCAGGTTTCTTCCAAAGCCATAGAGGAGGTCACACCCCATGTTGGAACAGTTGCCTCCTGAACAGCAGATGCCCTGCACCCAGTCACCACTGGTAGTGGACTCAGTTTCTAAAATATTAATTACACTTCCTACCAGCTAACTTTATTGAAACAGCTTTGGGTCGGTGAAACATAAAATATTTTGGAGATCTGGGTGCTCATCTGTAACTGCAATCACTACCTTTGGGCTAAATCTGGAAGTCTTCTATTTATTCCTAATCTGGACACCAAACCATGAAATTACTAGGGAATAAATGAAGAATATTTGTGTCACTGGATTTTAAGGATAATAGGATATATCTAATGACTTTCAGATACCTGATCTCTTGCCAACTCATTAACACCTCATTTTCTTACCTGGTGAGCCTTTTGCATTGAATGGTGAGGAGAGCCTGGGCGGCTCAATCGGTTGAGTGTCCATCTCTTGATTTCGGCTCAGGTCATGATCTCATGGCTAGTGAGATTGTGCCCCAGTTGTCAGGCTCTGTGCTGGCAGCATGGAGCCTGCTTGGGACTCTCGTCTATGCCCCTGCTTACGTGCATGCTATGCTCACTCGCTCTCTCAAAATAAACATTTAAAAGAATTGAATAGTGAAATCAAAGGGACTCTAGAAGAAATGCCACTGAACATTATAATGAAACTTGAAAGAATTTGCTAGCTTTTGGGCTCATTGTTCATCTGCATTTTTCTTTGGCTAGTTAACAAATGATTTATCTCCAACTTCATCAAGAGGGTCAGACACTGACAGTCTGTAGACAGAAACAGCGGTGGCCCACAAGATGTGCTTTTAAAATTTAACATTCATCGAAGGATAGATGCCCACCCTCACCCCTTTCCATATGCACCTATCCACTATTTCTCCCAGTCTGACATTTGCTATTTTCGCTATCTACAAATACAGGTTCACCTTTGCTTTAGGAAATGTATCACTGTCACCAGAGAAGCCGTCTTTGTTCCCAGCCTAATAGCAAGTATATATACGATTCCTTAAATACACCTGCTCTTTGCATGACTCATGTATTCAAACTCTCCATCAACTTCCACACATGTCTATGGACCATCCGACCTTGTAGATCCCAACAAAATTCACAGTGGCAGCACAGTACCTCACGTGGTCTCAAATCCAGACAGCAGGCTTCCTAAGCCACCTCAAACCCAGCCAGTGGTGAATTTATCACACCCCTCTTATATGTTAGCATGGAGACACAGCTTGAGTACATGCCTCAGTGAACCAGTAGTTAAGTTACCAGGGGCCATTTTAAGTGGCAGCTTTCCATCTACCTCTAGATACTAACACAGTAAAGAAAATATAAGAAAGCATCACCTCATCCCTGGAACCCCAGCCTCTGATCTCCTGCTCTTGGTGACATATAGAAGTTGGATCCACAAGATTATGACACCACGAACACTCAAGGGTGCTCAGCAAAAACGTGTCATTCTAAGAGGCTGTAAACATGGACACTGTCTTGCCTTGTTACCATAAACTGCAAAGGTCATACTGGCTGAAAGTATCAGATCCCTGCATGGGTTTGATTCCTGGCTCAGCTGCCCACTATCTGTATCTTTGGACATGCTTTTTACGTCTCAGTGCTTCATCTGCAAGACAGAAGTCATAACACATATCTCAAAGCGTTCTTTTTGAGGAATAACTTTAATACAATGATGGTACGTTTGAATTAATATAATGTACTTATGTTATAATTCATAGTGGTATGAATTTTCTTATTAAAAGGGCATAACAACACCTCAACTAGCTCTTACAAGGATTTTAGGAGGTGAAAAATATTACGTGCAACATTACGTTCGTGCCTTAACTACTAGAACAAGACATTGAGAACATCAAATCTATCTGCGTCATGTTTCTTTCTTTGAGGAACAGAGTAAGAATGTAACATGGAGACATTGCATAGGCATTATATCTGTATGTGGACATATATTAACCATTTATGTTTGATCTCCTTCACTGATTGATCTCCAAAGCAAGTTATACCTTTTCCTTGCTAATTCTGTGGTGGCAAAGAGGGAAGGCCAGTCTAGGGAATGACTGAGGCATTGGATAAACCCAAATCACCTGAGAATGAGAGGGGCAGAATTATTGTCCAACCCCCAAGATGTTAATAAAAGCATAACACATTATCATTGGTTTTGTTAAGTAATCAAAGTCTCAGAAATGATTAGCTATTGAGCTCATAGGTACCAGCACTGTTCTGAGCTTACAGTTGCTCAAGAAATGCTCCAAAATGAAGCAGTGCTATTGGGATTCTCTTTTTGCATATGGAGAAGGAGAAGGCTCAGAGTATTCAAGCAAGTTGTGCCACAGTACAGAGTATGGACTGGAACCCTGGACAGTGAGTCTAGGCTCTGGGCTTCCAACCACCCCTAGAGTCTTTCCTGATGGGTCATGAACTCATGTTTGTCTATGATAAAAACTGCCCATGTTTTTCTCCTTATATTGCTTACATGAGTTTTTGAGGGGTAATCTTTTCATTTTGTAGGATAAAAGAGTTACTATTCCCAATCTAAATACCTTATAAAGATAGAAAAGAAAAATACTAATAAGTGTCTAGAAAAATAGGCAAGGGATATCAACAGGAAGTTTACAAGAAAAAAACATGCAAATAGCCCATGAACTCAGCAACACTCATAATAAGAAATCCAAATTACACATGAGAAAATTAGAACATAAATGATCCTAATACTGCAAAGAATGAAAATACCACAGATATATTTAAATCAGTGAGTTTATAATGATACTAAGAAGAAAAAAAATCTTACTGGTCATCTTTGGAAGACACTGGAGAACCACATCATTACTTTGAAAATAGTAAATAAATGGAAATCAACCTTCTGTCCTGCCTTTCCTTAGGACGTATAATCAAATACTGAAGAAAAGAAGTTACCATTTGTAGAAGTTTCTCACCAAAAAATGAAAACAAAATAAAAAAAGTAGAGTGTCTCCACTGTTTAACCCCTAATGAAATAATGCATCCAGGTAATAATCACCAATGGGTGCTAATATTACAAAAGAAAGATAAAAGGTGCCTCCTTATGGATGCACAATAGCTTCACCTAGGAAGCAGTCTAGCCAAAAACATGTGACCTGAATTAAACTTGCTAGCTTAAAGGAAATGCACATGACCAAGGAATTTGCTTACACAACAGAGGGATACAATGAGCAGCATCCAGGCTGTGGAACTGTCTGCAGGATCAAGAACAAGATCATCTTCAACAAATAAATCACAAGGAGAAGAGTGATGGGAACCTATGGATTAAGAGAAACTTCAGAAAGACAGTCACTTTTGAGGGCTGAAAGGGATTTGGATCTTGAGACACAAAGTGAAAGAAAAAAAATGTCAGCAGTCACTTCAAAAAAGACTAGGTATTTGCTAGTACAAAATAATATCTTGGGTATAAGAATGACATTGTTTAATTTATAAAAAGGATGTTACCATTTAGAGATGAACACAGCAATATTGAAGGAAGAAGGTTATGGGTAGGAATTTGCTCGAGTGAGGTCTGGGTGATGTATGAAACAAGACTGCTAATGAATTTGCAAGTCTTACAGTTCATTTATGGTTACCTAGGATTTCATTACCCTGTTCCCTCTATTTTAAAATTTAAGTTTCCATAATAAAATAAGGGGAACTATCTGCCAGATAAAACCATATAGAGCAACTTAAAAAAAAATATTTAAGTTTATTTATTTATTTTAAGAGAGAGAGAGAGAGAGCACAAGCATGGGAGGAGCAGAGAGAGAGGAGCAGAGAGAGAGGAGCAGAGAGAGGGGAGGAGCAGAGAGAGACAGAATCCCAACCAAGCTCTGCACTATCAGTGCAGAGGCCGATGCGGGGCTTGAAACCACGAACTGCAAGATCATGACTTGGGCCAAGATCAAGAGTCAGATGCTTAACCGACTGCGCCACCCAGGTTCCCCAACATAGAGCAACTTTTTAAACAAAGGAATGTGATAAAAATGGTACTAGTTGTCTCTAGGTGGTAAAATTATGTAGGATTTTGACCTCTTTAATTCTCATTATTTTTTTCCTCTTAATGAGTGTGTGACACACTTACAAACAGAAATGGGAAATTCATTTTATTTTTAATTGTTTAGTTTTATTTATTTTTGAGAGAGAGACAGAGCAGGAGTAGGGGAGGGCAGAGAGAGAGGGAGACACAGAATCCAAAGCAGGATCCAGGCTCTGAGCTGTCAGCAGAGAGCCTGACGCGGGGCTTGAATTCATGAACCTTGAGATGATGACCTGAGCAGAAGTCGGATGCGTAACAGACAGAGCCACCCAGGCTCCCTGGGAAATTCATTTTAAAAACAATTTTTTTCCAGGGCACCTGGATGGCTCTGTTGGTTGAGCGTTGGACTCTTGATTTTGGCTCAGGCCATGACTCCAGTGTCGTGGGATCAAGTCCCATATCAGGCTCCACACTGAGCGTGAAGCCTGCTTGAGATTCTCTCCCTCTCCCCCTCTCTCTGGCTTGCTGTCTCTCAAAATAATGTTTTCAAAAATCTTTAAAAAAATTTTTTTTGCATATGAAACTTTAACCATTAGTATTTTATTACTTCAACAATTGGGAAGCAAATATTGCAAAATCTTAGGATTTGCCATGCTGGGTGATAGACACACAACCATTCATTTTATGATTTTCCTTAATTTAAAAAAATGTAACCTTTATACAATAAAATATTATAAAAACTGAAAATAAATGGACTGTCCTGTGATCTCTGTTAGGTCATATTGAATACTTTCTCCAAAGTGATCTCTAAAAGCAAAGGGTGTCCCACAGTGTAAAATAGTTTTACTCTCACCCTAAATGTAAGAACAATTTTGTAGCCATTTCCAAAGAATTATGTAAGAGGTAGTAGGAATCCACCCTATGAGGAAGCCCACAGAAGAGCGCACTGTAATACTATCCACCTTTATACCTTTAAATATTTTTACTTTTTAAAGGAATAAAAATATGACCTGTAATTCGTGACATTGGAGCGATGTTACCGTAACACTGTTAAATAATTAGGACCAAGTCGAAATCATCCAGTTAAAAATATTTCAAAGAAAAGGACTGGACAGGATCATAGGGACCAGCCAGTCAGATCTACTACTTTGCAGATGACTTAAGTGGCTTGTCCAAAGTCACAAAAGTGATTGGGGCCAGATGAGCAACAAGGATCCAGTTCTCTACTGCCCGATTCCCATCTTGAAGGACCATGTCTTACCAAATAGCATCTTTCCAAATGTTTCTATGATACTGGCACAACTATACACCTGCATTCTATCTATTATCAAAAAACTAGTAAGAATATATAGGACACATAAGGAGTTGTGGCTTATGTGGGGGTGCCTGAGAGGAACAAGGGGTTTATTTTTTTAATGCTTATTTGTTGAGAAAGAGAGAGTACCAGTGGGGGGGGGGGGGTGGAGGGAGAGAGAGAGAGAGAGAGAGACTATAACAGCAGTTTTAGGCTGACAACAAACTGGAGCAGGGAGTGCAGAGGGTTCTCATATGTTTCCTCCTCCTAAGCACTCATGGCCACTCCCATCCGCAACATCCTGAATCAGTGGTCCATCTGTTCCTATCAATGAGCCATTACACTGATACATCATCACCACCCCAAGTCAATAGGTTACCATAGGCTTCCCTCTTGGTTTTACACATTCATAGGCTTTGACAAATGTTTCATGGCAGGTATTTATACATCGTAACAGTATTTATACAGAATATTTCCATCGTCCTAAAAATCCCCTGCGCTCCATCTGTCTGTCCCTCCCTTCCCTCTAATCCCTGACAACCACTAAGATTTTAAATATCGCTATAGTTTTACTTTTTTCCAGAATGTCATTTGGTTGGAATCCCACAGTACGTAGCCTTTTCAAATTGGTTTCTGTCATTTAGTAATCCACATTTAAGTCTTCTCCAGTTCTTTTCATGGTTTGGCAGCTCATTTCATTAGAGCACTGAGTCATATTCCATTGTCTGGATGTACCACAGTTTCTGTACCCATTCACCTCCGGAAAGGCATCTTGGTTGCTTCCAAGTTTGGGCAATCATGAATAACTCTTCTCTAAACACTCAGGAGCAGGTTTCTGTATTATGGACTTAAGTTTTCACTCTTTGGAGCATAATCACTAGATCATGAAGTAAGAATATGTTTAGGTTTCTAAAAAAGTGCCCAAGTGTCTTCAAACTGGCTGGACAGAGGGATTTAATGTTAAAAATCAGCAAAGTGAAAACCACATAAAACCAACATCATTCTTCAAAATATCTTAGGAAGGTGGCACATTAACTGATAGATTTCAGAAGCCACTATGCTCTAATTTCTGTGAGGGCAGGTAATCTATTCTAGTAGTTCACTGTATCCGCAGTAGTATTCCTAGCGCCTAGAACAGTGCTGCTACATAATAAATGCTGATTTAGTATTTGTTAAATGAACAGATCCAGAGGGGAAAACAAAAAAACCTTCCTTCTGTTTTGTACCACACACTTCTTTAGTTGAACAATCAAAGTGAAGACTCATCTTACGGGCCTTAGAGTGTGAAAAGTAAGTATGATTAAGGGATAGAACTTCACTCAGACCAAATTCTCACCCTACAGGGGGGCCAAAAACTGGGACAGACACTGAGAACAGCAGAATACAGTCTCTCTTCTTCTGTGGCATGTGCCCACTGCATGGAACAGGGGACAGAATCCTCTGCACTATGTAAATGGCTCTCTTTTTATTTGCTATGCACGTACAGTTGAATTTGCATAAATTAAATGCACATAAGCTGAGACTCCACTATAATTGCAAAACCATTGCATTGGAAATAAGCTTTCACTGAAATCACATTAGAAACCAGAAAGATTAGATTTAGAAACATATTTAGCCCCATCAAGAGGTAGATTATGGAAAGTTTATAAAACAACACAGATACACATTGTGGGCCAGCCAAGGGCCTGGCTAGGGAGAGGAAGAGCCTTGTAGCCTCAGCAAGGAGAGGAAAGCTGTCATCTAATTTCAAAACAAAGACTACAGAGTCACTCAAACCTTTGAATCAAATCCCTGTTCCGCAAACTTAAAGCAATCGACCTACTCATCCAGCCTCAGTTTTCCACACTGTGAAGGAGGCATAAGAATACCCGCAGTTTTGAAAGGAGAAAAGAGTACAAGACAGGTCTAGCATCCTGTTTGGATTTTCAAAACAAACACAAAATCCAAACAATTCCATAAGTCTAGGCATGAAGTACGGGGAGATACAGGTTTGCTGGTCCTAAGCCTTTCCGAACCATCTATTTCCCACCACAGTAGAAGCTAAGTCACTACACTTAATATTTTTTAAGAACCCACAGAGCTGTATGAGTTACATAATTGTGCCTTAGATAGCTATTATTTTTTCCCTTCACTTCTTACTAGGCAAATGTGAAGTTAAATTAGTCGCTTATCATAAAGTTCTCTGAAAACATCACAGTTGAAAGCAATGCCTGATAATTGTTCTTAGCCATCTGGCACCAAGTGACGTTCATGAACTTACATGAACCATTTGGCTGAAGTCCAAAAACTTCTATCTCAATTTTATAGCTTGCTTACTGAAAGTTCTAAGTTGAGAAATTTCTAAGAGGAAAAATGGTTTATTAAAAAGGAGAATAAATGGGTCAATCCTTGAACTCCTTCACAATTACATAAGAAAGCATAAAAACAATTCTACATGTAGCCTCCAGTTTTAACAAATACAGTTAAGGCAAGGTTATACACTCTACCTCGTCAATACACGCACATGCGTGCATACACACAGAATACACGCTGCTTTTCTCAATGTTTTCACATGAAGAGCCACACATAATCCTGCTAAGCATCCAGGACAACTGCCACTCAGCAGCTTATCTGCAATGCCTCTCACATGGTGGTGGCTTCTCCATCTACTGTCCACTCTCCTCTCCTAGAAGGAGCCCCTAAAAGCACATCTCCACTTGTCTGAATATTTCTACAACCTTCTCAACGGTCTCTCATCAACCCATCTTGGGCTGACCCCACCCCTTTTTGTTCCCTAGAGCAGGAATGAGCTTTTAAACCTAAGTCACTTCCACTCCTCTGCCTAAATTTTCCGAAGGTTTCCCACGACTTTTATAACACAATCTCAAATCCTCACTGTGGTTTAGAAGATCCGAGGTCTGGCCCGTTTCACTGGTCTCATCTTGTATTCTACACTTCTACCTACTTAACATGTGCTGCCCATACTGGCCAGTCTTCTGTTTGTGAGGCACCAGCCATGCCCCTTCTGGTCTCTAGTCTTTAGCACACTGTAAATAGAAGGTGTGATCTTTGTTCCCCATGCCCTCAAAAAGATACCACAATAATTTGGAGGTGATTTGTCGAAGACATGGACTCTCTTTTCTCCCCGCCTCATTCATGAGGAGGTCGGGTTCCCTGGCTTAGAGAAGTTTCAGATGTTCCATGGATGTAAAAGTCATTTCCTTCCTTCAGTAGCAGAAGTATGTCCTATTTACTGGAACCAGATTTTCTAGTAAGTTTCTCTCATTTGCCTATTTCCTCATAGTTCCCTCCCCACCCCAAATCTCAGACAGTTCATAACATACTTATCCTCACTGTGTGTATAAACTGGCAACCTGAATGCTAAACTCCCTTCTCAAGCATGATTGGAATCAATTGAGCTACTCTCCTGGAGTAGTTAGAAGAAAATTACTTATCTTTCAATGATTTTATGACAAGCTCCAGCTTCTGAAAATTACTGGATATTACTCTAAAAATAAAGCATTACAGATAATTACCCCTGAGAATGGAACACATCACTACCTTAATTCGAAAAGTTATTTTGGATACAGGGCAAGAGTACTTGTTTGAAAAATAAAATTGCCAATGTACACGAAGCAGCTCAATGCTAAGAGGAAATAGGAGAACAAAAAAAAACGTTCCATGCTTTCTCAAAATCGTTGTGCTAACGGCCGGCAGCCAATCCAATGCTGTACTATCTCCCAGAAGGCAGAGAAGGAATTACACCAAGTAGTGTTATCAGGAGAGGAGGGAAAGAACACTATCGGTGAGTGAAAAAGATGGAAGTCCTGTTTATATGCACTGACTCAGTTCTTCTCCCTAACTTATTAGGAAGGTTCTATCATCATCTCTACTTCATAGGAGAGGACACCAAGCACCTTGTCAGAAGTAACAGTGCTGGGATTTGTATTGAGACAGTTTAAATCCAGAGTCCACACTTACAAACCATGGCACAAGGTTGCCTCTCAGGTCTTAAAGGAATTCAGGCCCAAAGGGCTATGTTAAATGTTACACTTTGACACTGATCATCAAAGCACATGTGAGCTGGGAGTTCCTGAAAATGTAAAAACAGAAACAAGTTTGTATAGATGAAAAAAAACAAAGTCTTAAAGATCTTCTGACTTGCCCCAAATGATGCACGATCTCCCGATTCCTAATCTCTAAGTGCCCTCAAAGGCCATGGTTTCTCATTTGGCAAATATACATGTAGTGCCTTTCAAGCACTCATCTCTGTGTTGAGAAATGACTGAGATACAAAAAATGGTTTGACAGAGTTAAGTATCAGGGTGTGCAAGATCACCAAAGGATAACCTTAATTTGGGTCATCACAGGGAGGGGAGTGTTCTTGAGCTGTGAGGCTGAAGAGTGTTTACCTGGATGAAAACTGAAGAAGAGGGGAAGAAAGGTGAAGAGCTTCCTAGGCAGAGAGAGAGCTCCTTGTAGGAGATCCTGGAAGAGAGAACGTTGTACTTTCAAGGAACTTAAATAAGTTGTATATGGATGAAGGCGTTACACATTTTCAGGATGGAACGTTATAACCACTCACAATGGAAAAATAAATTGGGATGAGACCACACAGAACCATGAAGGCTACATTAAGGAATTACAACAGACTAAACCATTTGTATGTTAAGGAATGAGCAAGACTTCTATGTTGCATGGCTCCCCCTCCCTCTCCCTCTGCTTCCCCACTGCACCACCCTACTACTGAAAAATCAGACAAGGACCAAAACTAAGTCAATAAAATCTGCACAGCATCTGAAAGGAAACCTAAGAAGTCAGCAAGACAAGGGGGGGGGGGGGGGAGAAAAGAAAGCGGGTATCCTAAAGAAGGGGAATTTTACTTTACCGGAAGGCAATCAACTAGAGGGCAGCTCTGAGAGATGAGATCAAAGAATCTGTCCTGGTAAGCTGAAGCCAACTAACAAGAGTCCTGCTCAATTTCCAGGAATTTTGTAAACTGGCTGTTAAGTTATGTACCTTGAAATCAAACATGTTGGGAGTATTTATACTCTTAACATTGGCCAATACTGTAACACAAGGTGTTCATTTCTGGAGATCTGGTTTATCAGCACACTCAGTGAGGATTTGGTGGCATTATTACTATTGTTGGAAGGAAATAACTAGACTACTACAAAAGGAGTTACTTTCCATTACCCTATGGACTCTTAAGGTATCAGAGAGTAACAAGCCTGAAATAATAAACTGGTTCATTTCACTGCCACCCCCACCACCATGTTGGCTTGATGCACTCACAGTGAAACTAAATACTGAAATTGATGAGCCCTCATACCCAAGAGTTTCCATATTTGTATATACACAGCTCAACAAAATTTATTAAATAAAAACAAACATTTGCTTAGAAAGGCAATAAGGTCTTGGTAGAAACTTCATCTGTGGATGTGAATACTGCCCAAGGTAATTATCAGTGCCCTCAAGATCCTTAAAGGAAATACAACTAGGAGCTTTAAAAGGCTGTTTCAAATAAATAAAATTAAGGACATATCATAAGGATATATTATAAAGTAATTATAAAATTATAATGAATTATGGAAAGAATTATATTCTTTAGAATTTTCGAAATTAAATAAAATTTATGGAAAGAATTATGGAAAGTAAATACCCAGCAACTTTCCCTATTAACAGATATTTATTTAATGTGTGGTATATGTACAAGGCATCCAGTCTCATAACAAACTATACTCAGTTATGACTATTATCCCCATTTTACATTTGTGAGAATTCAGTCATAAACTAAACAGGTTGCCCAACATTGTATAGCTATTAAGAGGCAAGAGTTCCTACCTACTGATTCCACATGAATAGCTCTTAAAATCTATACCTAGCTGCTTCACAAAGATATTTTAACATCTGTTGATAATACTACAGAATGCAAAGAGTAGAACATCATTAACTTATAACTTTCAAGGTTAACATTAAAATTAAGTAATGAAAGCTACTAGAAGGCATGCGTCTTGTTTGCTCCTATTTTTCTGTCATAATAACTGATACAATCAGAGTGGATTAGTTCCCCTGTTGCAAAACAGTCTAAAGTGGCCTACAATACACCAATTCATCAAATTAGACAACGCTCTTCATTATTTTTATCAAATGTAGCAACCATTGCCCACATCATGATAAATAATTGAAGCTACTCGACTACTTTATTACATCTCACACATTTCTATTCCAGAAGTAGGGCAGTGCACATTTTGAGAGGCAACCGGGTTAGCTCCCAAACCTATTTTGGTCATTCTTATTGATAAAAGCCCATGTCTCTTCAGTATTTACTATTAACACTATGTGAACAAAAATATGTGATGAAAAAAACCAGAATTTCTGTTTCCAGGAAGAAGTTGAACATAGTGGCAGAAATACAACTATGACATAGTCAAACACACAAACTTGAATGAGAGATACAACTATAAAGTGGGACGGGAGTTGAATGTGGGAATGACAGAGAAAGGCTACCTACTTTTGGTTCACATGAAGGTTCAGGAGAAGACAGGGAGCTTCATGGCACAAGGGGTGTTGGGTTTAGCTTGGAAAAGTAACCAGAATTTTACAAAGCAGAAACCACACAAATGCAAGTTAATATGACCAATATGGACCATTAATAGAATCTAATTTAGAACAATAAGGGTTCTAATTTAGAACATTTTAGAGAGAACTACTCCATTGGAACAGAACAGTAACGGGAGAACTGCCAGTCTTGATAATTCTAATCATCGAGGTTTGAACTTGAAGCCAGGGATGACTTCCTCGGTGTTCCATGAACCCCCAGAACTTTATGCAAAACCTTTTGTTATTTCCATCTTCCTAAGGAGAAGGCCCACAGCTTCTGATCCAAAATAAGATTTAGAACCAGTGACCTCTAGACTTATTCCAAGGTAATTTGATGGGCGAATGAGAAATAAAAGTTAGCTGTGATTTCCAACTTTATTTACTTTTAAATATCCATAACAGGTATAAGAAGTAAATTGACAATGATGCTGGAAAAAGAAAAGACAAGAAAAGAAAAACGCTATCCAGAAAAACAAAATGGAGTGATCAGATAGAGCACTTAGAAAAACTCTTAATTGGACCTGAGGGGACTAGGACCATATCACATGGTAATCAAGGGGAAGAAATGTGTTATGTAATCAAAAAGGCCATAATCAATAGGATACACATTTCCCAAAAGTTACTAGCAAAGAATTCAAGTCTTTCTTAAGATATTATACACTAAAATAATGCATCACTAGAGATGGAACTAATTAAAAATAAATATCAAAACGGGATGTTTTCATAAACTCATTACTAAAGGAGGAGGGGGGTTAACTTTACGTATGTATCAGTGGGCACAAAGAAGCAGTTGTGTTTATCTCCAGAAGGAGATTAATGGGATACATGTGCCCATTCTAATATGCCCCGGAATTTTACTTTTACTAGTGTTCTTCAAAGTGGTGAGCTGTTAAATATAGATCATTAGTCAGCGCATGTTTAATTACATACCAGTATTTCTTGAAGATTAAAAATGTCTGCAGTTCAATTATCCTCACAAGGCAAGTCCCATTTTGTATTCATTCAGCTTGGAACAACGTAGTCACAAAATATATGGTTTTAGATTAAAATCTTTCTGATAGTACTCCACCGGGCTGATTTCAAAGGGGGAAATATACACCTGCTTCACTTCCCAGGGAGAATACCAGCTACTGCTTTATACCTTTCTCCATTCATGTTGGATGGATTCAGAGCAGAGCAGTGACCCCCTCAGACATTTCTCCCCATCACCACCGCCACACAATTATCACACAGCTGGCCTTTCAAATTCAAGTCACGCAAAATGGTTCATCTTTTACGTAAATGGTCTCAGCTCTGGTTCTGAGGTCCTGTCCCCCACGCGTAAGCCTATCCTCTTCAGAGATTTGGATTCCTGCAGGCAGTTACCAACACAAAAATATTCTGACAAAAATCTAAGTGTTCTTTTGCAAATAGAGCTCATTCTTCAGGAGAGAGGGGGAAAAAAAAGACAGTGTTTAAGTTCTGAATTTCAGGTAGAAGACCCAGAAAAAACAATTTATGGTGCTTGGAATAATTTACTTGATTACACGTACTACAAGTATTTTCCTTCATGTTTTTGTAATGAACCTGACCATGAAAAAACAAATTTACGTCTGTCGTCTGTCTCATTATGAGCTGAGCTCATTTGGTGCAGAAAACCTACAGTTTAATTGCCTGATTTAAATTTGGCTAGTAGAATGCATACTGAAACATTACTCTTTTAATTATGTTAATTTATAACTGAAAAGCTAAATTTACAAAGGCAATAACATTAATTATTTACTTGCCCATTAAAGTTGAATATATATTACCAAGCTAATTGGTTTCATAAGTCTGCCAAAAAATTAAAAACAAGTTTGTGCACTGATTTATATGGGAAAGGTATACATATTCTCAGTGGGTTACTTGTTCCTTATTGGATTACATGAAAATATGTGTAAAACACTTCATCTATACAATATTCCACATAGCTTCTTCCTTCCTTCTTGGGCTAAAACACATTTTAAAGGAAAAATAGAGGCAATGAACATTTACTCAATGCTTATTCTGTATCATACCATATATGAATCATCCTGTTGAATCTCAGAACTGAATAGCATACTAACTAGCATTATTTCCCGTTTAAAGTTGAAGAAACCAAGGTTTGGAGAGATTAAAAAGTTTGCCAAGGCAAGGGCCAAAATACCTAAATCCAGGACTTGCTCTAGAAAGAACCAAGATCTTAACATTTATGCTGTACCGTTTTAATACCTGTTATTCACAGCAGATGGGACACTTGCTAACTCAGCATGATTCCCTAAGGGAAAAAACTTGCTTTGACGTCAAAATCAACTACTTTAGTGAAAAAGTTAACCATAACCCCATATGGATATTGGCATAAAAATAACCGTAGAGCCCAATCCAAAGCACAGAAATCACAGAGGAGTCTGTACTCCAGTGACCTAAAATCAAAATAGCACAAGGACAAAGTCCAGCAAATACTCTCGAACCTTATCTCTACAGTGGGATTCAGTATTAGGCAGGTTCCACTTAGACCACAACTCAACAAGGGGATTACAAATTAGAGAGGATAATACCCATCTTACTATCCTCTTGGGCACAGTGTGCAGATCAAATGTGAAACGGGATAAGAAAGAGCTATGAAAATTAGCAAGCATTATGCAAATCCAAGTGAGTACAATTAGTGTTAGATGGTTTTGCACCTAAAGAATTTCCACGGAACTTAGTCTGAGTTTACACGGAGACTAAAATTTAGCTATATTCTCTTGCAACTTGAAGGCTTCTAAAATTTCTCTCCTATAAAATTTAACTAATATTTTGTCAAGCAAAAATGTCATTAATGTGACCTCAACAAGTTACAATTAGCAGTTTTTAATTAATACCCCATGAAATATTGTGAAATAAAACTGTGTTCAAAACGGCTTGGGCCAATGTATTAATATTGTACATTTTTTTACATCCAGGAAACACCAAAATATTAACCATGTATTTACTCATGCGCACTTTACATCATACAACTAAACTGCTAATGGTTATAGAGCAGTTAAGGACATTTTAATATGTACCGAAAAGTGATTTTGAGCATTTTCTAAGAGATTTCAAATACATTTGAATGTCTGCAAGTCTACTAGGAAGGACAACAATATTCCGTCTTCACTGACTTCCTGAAACTTTTCCAAATGTAGCCTAATAATTTTAGAGATCATCTATAGCAGTTCCAGACCTACTGTACCATAATAAATTATCTTCTAACACTGCTGTGGAACACCTCCTATCATTCATTATGATGGAGTTTTGCTGAGGGCTAGAAAACTAAAATCATCTAATGAAGTTTAAATTATACTTTGGGTCTTTTGTTTTTATTCAATATTTAAGCATTGTTATGTTGTGTCTGGGGGAAGGCATGGATTATTTCTAAATAAAGGAAGAGATATTCACACATTTTTATATGCCTCACATCATTAAAATGGAAAAATTGAATTTTTTGTGTGTTAAACTATGAAATAAAGACATGGATCAATGCACCCAGCATCTAGCGAGAGCCCACTAAGTGCTAAAAGAAATTTCAAATCATGAAATTTCAAATAAAAAAAGGCTCTTTGCAATGTCAAAATAACATCACCACTACCCACAGCAGAATAACATTATTCAACATCAGAACTGGGCATGATATCCTATAGGCCAATATTTCACTTTTCATTTATCAAATCTAGAGCAGAAGTGGGGAGCTTACACATTACTTTCTATCCAACCTCAGCTGATTATTCTGACATCAAGGATCTGGATTTGTAATAGCAGTAAGTCCTTGAGATTCAACTACAAGTAGCTAAAACTTACCAAATCCGAAAATCCAATTCAATTATTGAATTTTATATACTGATTTGTTAAGAATTGCACAAAAACCTTGTCATGAACTAAAGTAGTAGATGTGGCCTTTTAGTCAACTCCTAAATTACTTTTACTTGTTAGAACACATTGAGCATTGGTAATAAATAAATAAATAAATAAATAAATAAATAAAGCATTTAATCCAACTTAGTTCTTTTACATTTTCTTCCCCATTTTATTTTATTATTTTTAATATGAAATTTATTGTCAAATTGGTTTCCATACAACACCCAGTGCTCATCCCAACAGGTGCCCTACTCAATACCCATCACCCACCCTCCCCACCCTCCCACCCCCCATCAACCCTCAGTTTGTTCTCAGTTTTTAAGAGGCTCTTATGTTTTGGGTCCCTCCCTCTCTAACCTTTTATTTTTTTTCCTTCCTCTCCCCCCATGGTCTTCTGTTAAGTTTCTCAGGATCAAAAAATTAAAAATAGATCTACCCTATGACCCAGCAATAACACTGCTAGGAATCTCCCCAAGGGATACAGGAGTGCTGATGCATAGGAGCACTTGTATCCCAATGTTTATAGCAGCACTCTCAACAATAGCCAAATTATGGAAAGAGCCTAAATGTCCATCCACTGATGAATGGATAAAGAAATTGTGGTTTATATACACAATGGAGTACTACATGGCAATGAGAAAGAATGAAATATGGCCTTTTGTAGCAACGTGGATGGAACTGGAGAGTGTTATGCTAAGTGAAATAATCCAACTTAGTTTTGCCTCTTTTGAATTATAAGTTTATCAAAGGAGACCTGTCATCGAGGAAAAAAATAAATAAATTCATACAATAGTGGACTCTCATTGAGTTCCTGAAGGAAATGTTAATTAAAACTTCATGTGTTACTGTTGGAGAGCCTAACTAGTTCAGTCAGTAGAAGATGCAACTCTTGGTCTCTAGGTTGTAAGTTCGAGCCCCATGTTGGGTGTAGACATTACTTAAATAATTAAGATTTTTACAACTCCGTGTATTACTCTATAAAACTATAATGGCATTATGAAAAATACATGGAAAAAAAATGGTCTGTTTTACTAGACAAAGCACCAGCCCTGCAGAGGATCTACAGAACTGATGGAATACTGCCAAGCAAATACGCATCAACACTTGTTTACATGTGTAACTTCTGAAAATCCTCAGAAACTGCTAAAATATGGATACATATATCAGCTGGCTTGAGTCACCAAACATCACAATACACAGAACTATTTGTTAGGAACGGCTGTGTAATTTGAGTAATTAAAATACACTTACCAAAATGGCACAATGGTAGACTTCAAACAAACTTGTGTTTTCAAATATAAAAGATAAAGATGTTTATAAGCACCTCAAAGGAGAAATCAGGATTCATCAGAGGAGAACATTCTAGCTAAGGACAAGGTATGTTCCCATACTCTGGGCACCACTCTTATGCTAAAACAAGATTCCCTCCACCAAACACACAGCTTTCCCTGACTACTCACATAGAATATTCCTCTCTACTCCTGGCACACCTGAGAGGTAAGAGCCTATATAAAAGGAGAAATTTCACGGGGCGCCTGGGTGGCGCAGTCGGTTAAGCGTCCGACTTCAGCCAGGTCACGATCTCACGGTCCGTGAGTTCGAGCCCCGCGTCAGGCTCTGGGCTGATGGCTCGGAGCCTGGAGCCTGTTTCCGATTCTGTGTCTCCCTCTCTCTCTGCCCCTCCCCCATTCATGCTCTGTCTCTCTCTGTCCCAAAAATAAATAAAAAACGTTGAAAAAAAATTAAAAAAAAAAAAAAAAAAAAAAAAAAAGGAGAAATTTCACTGCAAGAACCCAAATACGTTTCCTCCCATGTATCCAACTGATTAGCTCAAAATGACACATGCTACATCATAGGAAAATGACTAAACAGAATCTTGAACAGGCCAGGCCATCTTCTGAACTTCACTTTTCTGAATTCAGAAAGAATTTCAGTGCTTTGTCTTTAAAATCAAGGTAGACTGTTGGCAGTTTTTGCCTAATCTACTAGGATACAAGCTGCTCTGAACAGGCAAATATTCAAAAATCTCATCAAAATAATACCTACCAAAAGATATTCTTTAAAAAATAACCCCCCTCTGAAAACATAAATATATATTTTTTAAATTAGGGGCAACTGGGTGGCTCAGTCGGTTAAGCATCTGGCTTCGGCTTAGGTCATGATCTCATGGGCCAGGAGTTGGAGACCCGTGTGCTGACAGCTCGGAGCCTGGAGCCTGTTTCAGATTCTGTGTCTCCCCTTCTCTCTGCCCCTCCCCCACTCATATATTTTCTCTCTCTCTCTCTCTCTCTCTTTCTCTCTCTCAAAAAAAAAATTAATAAGCACTAAAAAAATAAAAATAAAAAAATCTCTCAATTATCAGCAGAGCCCATATTCATATCCCCCTCCTCTGTAGGTTGCTCAATTAATATCTGTTAGGAAATGATGTGCAAATTCCTAATTTCTCTTTTGTAAAAGCTGTGGTTTTGATCTAACAGGCATGGTTAAAGAAAAAACACTACTGTAATAGGGAAAAATGAAGATGCTGAATCATTAGATACCAGAATGACAAACATTTTTTGGATTTCTAACAAGGAAAAACTTGTATAAGAAATTAAATTGCTTCATGTTGCCCATCTTACACTAAGGAAAATTAAAAAATACACCTCCATGCACACATGTATTAAAGACATCTGCTAACGGACATATTTCTCACCTCCTTGATAATTATTAGTGTTTTGATATTCCCAGGAGATAACCCTCTGATAAAATATAAAAATCATATCCTCTTTCATGTTTTATTCTGTTTTAAGCCAATCCTATTCTTTGTTCACTTCCTAAATGCATTAAGAAACAATGAGTGTTGAGGAGCCTGGGTGGCCCGGTCGGTTGAGTGTCTGACTTCAGCTCAGGTCATGATCTCTCGGTTTATGAGTTCGAGCCCCACGTCAGGATCTGTCCTGATAGGTTGGAGCCTGGAGCCTGCTTCGGACTCTGTGTCTCCCTCTCTCTCTGCTCCTCCCCTGTTCTCTCCCTGCCTCCCTCTCTCCCTCTCAAAAATAAATAAATATTAGAAAATAATAATAAAAAAGAAAGAGTGAGTGTTTTCTTTGGCTCTAGACTGTTAGGCATACTAAGATGTACCATTATTTCCCCTAGTGACACTTCCATGTGAACAACTCTGAAAAGAATTCTTTCAGAATTTCTCCTCTCCCTTCCTTGCCATTATTTCATACTATGTCAGTGCATCATTTGGAGAACACTCTGCTCCAGTATGATGCTATACAGATTAGACACAAAGAGAGTCAGAATACACATACAGCCTATTACGTGTATGTGAACATGTATTCATGAAAAGTACATAAATATTCTTGTGAAAATCTTTACCACATAGAAAAGCACAAAGTAAAAAATAACAACTTTTCCACTACTTATACTAATATAAAAAGTAGGTAGCTATATTAGCTGTCTATTGCTGCATAAAAAAAAAAAAAATACTAAAAACTTACTGGTTTAAAACAACACCCATTTATAGTCTCACAATTTTAGGGGTCAGGGATATGGGCACAGCTCAACTGAATCCTCTGCTTCATCATCTTTTACAAGACTGTAATAAAGATGTTGGTTAGGGTTGGGAGTCTCATTTGACACTCAACCGGGGTAGGATCCACTTCCAAGTTCAGGTGGTGGCTTGCAGAATTCAGTTCCTTTCAGGCTATTGAACTTCCTTGCCATGTGTTCCTCTATATATGGCAGTTACCGAAGCCATTAAAGGACAGACAGAGTCAACCAAGTCGGCTAGAAAGATAAAAGTTACAATTTCTTGTTTCTCCATCGTAGTGATGACATCTCATCACCTTAGACAAAATTGTGGTTATAAGCGAGTCAGTAGGGCAGCCCATACTTAAGGGGAAGCAATCACACACAGAATATGGGATCGTTAGAGGTCATCTCAGCTATGCATGCCATACGAGGTATGTAAGTATGGAGGTTCATCTTCTACATGCACTTTGGCAATTCTGTTTTATTCACTGTATCAAGGCTAATTTACCATTCTAGTTTCCAATGCTATATCTTTTCAAGTGTTTCCATTTCTTCTTGGATTTTCATCCCCAGCCCCAGAGATCAGAGATGATTTTAGATTTTCAGATTATAGCAGATTACTCCCAACAAGCAACTTAATTAGGTTATGTTACTATTTCAACTTACTAAGGATCTGCAAGACACACAGAATGATTCCAAACATCACAGGAAGGTACAGATATTGGTCAAGTTTAATTTCTTCAGAAATTTCTCCAGGAATGATACAGACACTGAAAAAGATAGAGACCCGGTGATTCCACAAGTCCACTTGTGTTCATTCCAACAAAAATTTTGCATCAACTTTAGGAAAGGAAAGAGGAAGCAACTCACTTTCCTTGGGGAAGTGACTACAGTTACGTTTCTTCTAAGAATTTTAGGCTTTACACACTACAGAATGTACATAGTCTTCTATCTAAGTGAAGGCAGTTGTTCACCTGGTAAAATTATAGATAGGTTCAAAAGGCTCCATTTGGCCATCATCACAGCTAAGAGTCTAAGTACAAGGCTGATATTGCCACCGTAAGTGTTTGTTTCATTTCATGTGCAAAAGTTTGTAACTGAGAATATACTGTAAGTCAGGACTGTGTTAAGTACCAGAAAAAAACTTGATTGGTAAAAGAGGAGTTATAATACCAATTATCTGTAAGATATGGAGAAATGTATTTAGATGGAAAAATTCGATGTGTAAACAAACAACAGGTATAGTACACATTACTCCCTTCAGGACAAAGTGGCACAAGTATTTCTCCATGCTTCATTCATGCAAAGCACAACTTTTAAAACCCTATAAACTGTAAACCCTGCTATGAGAGATAAAGGAGAACACTGATAGGCAATAAGAAGGTGAGAAGCAGTATCCCAGGATAAGAGGGACAGCGCAGTGGCCAGATGTCTTGTTTCTTAATTATCCTAAAGGAGGAATACTACCCAGACCTGGTATTCACAAGAACCTCCAACCTTGGACAGGGGTCGAGGGGGTGAAAAGCAGCCCGGTAAACTCATTCTTCCCTACAACCAAAGGAAAGTTTTTCTGACAATATAAGGTGAAGTGAAAGCAAACAGCAAGAGGGATTCATTGGGAGTCCAGCCAGAGAAAGAGCAGCCAAGGGAAACATGGGCCTGAGACATCCTCTTCCTACCAAGAACTAGGAAGGCAGGGTGCAGAGCTGGCAGAAAAAAACTCAGCTATAGCAAGGAGCATAGTCGAGGAAACCCCTTTGTCCTCATGGGCCCATGACCCTCTCCCCCACCCAGAAACACCAGGACGCATGGTCAGAACTAAGAAAATGAAAACAATCACTGAAAGTGGCCTACACTGAGAAGCTGCTTTATTCCTGTGTACCCAACTCCCCTCAGTTGCCTACAGACATTGGGGAGGCATACCATGAACTCCTAGCGCCTCTGAAAGAGATCAAGTCTGAGTAGTGAGGCAGCCCAACCTAGAGAAAGCCCTTCTGCCCCAGCAGGCAGTAAGAACTGGAAAAAGTGGGAATTCCAGGGGCACCAGACAAGCCAAGCAAAGCGGAGTGTTACCACAAACACTCTGGAAATTCCACTGTCACTGGAACTACAGCCCACAAAATTTAACCAACACCTGTGTATTCAGATAAACCAAGGTAACTGCCTACCAAATTAGGAATTTAAATAGAACCTCGAGGCGTGCCTGGGTGGCTCAGTCAGTTGGGCGTCCAACTTCTGCTCAGGTCATGATCTCGCATTCCGTTGGTTTGAGCCTTGCTTCGGAGTCTGTGCTGACAACTCAAGGGCCCAGAGCCTGCTTTGGATTCTGTGTCTCCCTCTCTCTGCCCCTCCCGCACTGGTGCTCCATGTCTGTCTTCTGTCTGTCTCTCTTGCTCTCTCTCAACAATAAAAATAAAAATAAAAAAAATTTTAAATAGAACCTAGAATCTGACATAATCAACAAAAGGTCCAGGGTACAGTGAAACATTGCCTATCATACCAAGAAAATCACAACCTGAATGAGAAAAGACCATCAAATGATGCTAACAACAAGATAAATCCAAAGTTGGAGTTCTGTGACAAGGATTTTGTAGCAGTTGTCATAAAAAAGCTTCAACTATCAATTACAAACTCTTGAAACAAATTAATAGGAAATCTCAAAGAAATTACAGAGCAGAACGTACAGAAATTCTAGAACTGAAAAAAAAGACAGCAACAGAAATGAAAAATTCTGCCTAGATGGCAAAATTGAAATGACAATAGCTGAATGGAAATGACAAAGGATAGAATCCATAAACTTGAGGACAGATTAATAGAATTCACCCCCATCTTAACAATTTAAAAACAACAGGAAAAAACAAAACAAAACAAAAAGGGCGCCTCAGAGACCCTCTATCTAAAGAATAATGATGAAAGAAGCAACATTTTTATCTAGTCCTAGAAATGGAGGAAACAAAAGAGTATTGGGGGGAAAAAGGCTCAAAACTTCTCAAATTTGTGGAAAGACACAAAACAACACATCCACGAAGTAAGTGTACCTTAAGCAGGGTAAAATCAGAGAAATTCAGAACAAGACACATCATAATTAAACTTGTGTATACTCAAGATAAAATTGTAAAAGCAACCAAAGAGAAACAGGACTTTGCCTAGAGGGCAATACCAAGGAGAGGAACAACAGATTTTTCTCCTGAAACCATAAAGGACAAAGAAAGTAGCACAACATTTTTTCAGGTGCTAAAAGAACTATTAACCATGAAATCTGTATCAGGCACATTGATCCTCTGAGAAAGGGAAATAAGAACATTAGGATATTAAGAAACATGAAAATATTTTTGTTATTAGCAAAAATACCCTTACATAATGACTAAAGGAGGCTTCAAAGAGAAGGAAAAGAGGTAAGAACTCTTGGGAGTATCAGGCTGTATCAGGAAGAAGGAACAAGAACATAAAGATGGAAGACCATGAACCATCCCTTGCCAAAGTTTCATCAATAAAAACTAGAGTACCATCTGATACACAAGATAATGCTATTTAAAAGGGGTAAGGTGGGGTGCCTGGGTAGCTCAGTCCATTGAGTGTCCAACTTCAGCTCAGGTTACTATCTCATGGTTCTTGGGTTGGAGCCCCCCATCGGGCTGGCTTTGCACTGACAGTGCACTGAGGCTGCTTTGGATTTTCTGCCTCCCTCTCGCTCTCTGCCCCTCCCCTGCTTGTGCTCTCTCTCTCTCAAAAATAAACAAACATTTAACAAAATTAATAAAAGTGGTAAAGTTGAAGAGACCAAGATAGAGGTGAAGTTCTACACATCTCATTTTAAGTGGTAAGTGCTGGTAACTGTAGACTGTTACAAGTCTACTTTTTTCTGGTTATTATAATACCTAGAACGACTACTACAAAATCTACACATGCAAAAAAAGATACATTCTAACCCACTACAAACAAATTAAGAGGGAATAAAAAGAAAAATTTCAATTAATCTATAGCAAGGCAAGAAAAAATGTATGAAAAAATAAGTTTAAAGATGGCATACTTATGCACTCATATTAATTTTTGCAAGTTCCTATGCACGTAACAGCTGTATTCAGATAGAATTCACATATCATCAACTTTATCCTTTTAAAGCATACTATTCAATGGGTATTAGTATATTCAGAGTTGTGTATCCATTATAAATTTAAAGTATTTTCAGTACTCCAAAGCAAACTGATCACCTGGCTGTCATCTCCCAAAATGCTTATCTTCCTCAGCCCTAGGTACCCATTATCTCTATCTATAAATATTCATAGTCTTGAAATTTCATATAACTGGAATTATGCCATGGTTCATCCTTTGTGACTGGATTCTTTCAACTAGTGTAATGTTTCCAAAGTTCATCCATATTGTAGCATGTATCCGTACTTCATTTCTATTGATTCCCAAATAATTTTCCATTGTATTGATATACTACATTTTATCTATCTATTCATCAGTTAATGAATACTCAGATTGCATCAACTTTTTAGGCTATTATAAACAATGCTACTATGAGCACTTGCATAGTTTTTATAAGGACATGTTTTAGGTTTTCATTCTCTTGGATATACACATACCTAGGAGTGGCTATGTTTAACCATTTGAGAAACTGCCAGACTGCTTTCTAAAGCAGTTGTACCATTTTAAATTCTCACTAGCAGCATATGAAAGTTCCAATTTCTCTACGTCCTTGCCGATCCTTGTCATTTTTTTTTAAATAATTATTTCCAGTCCAGTCATTACGAAGCATTATCTTACCCTGGTTTTCATTTGCATTTCTCTGATGATAAACATCTTTTCACGTGCTTATTGGCCATCTTTTTCCCTTCTCTCTATCCAAATCATTTGACCATTTTAAAAGTGCTTCTATCATTGAGTTCTTATAGTTCTTTATATATTCTAGATACAAGTTCTTTTTCAGACAGGAGTTACACATTTTTTTTCTCTCCATTCTGTACATTGTCTTCTCTCTTTCCTTTGAAAGGATGTCTTTCAAAGCACAGAAGTGTTCAATTTTGGTGATGCCCACTCTTACCAATCTTAATGAACATGGTACTAGAACTTCCAGACACTGCAATAAGACAAATAAAAGAAATAAAGAGCAGACAGATTGCAAAGTAAGAGACAATAATGAAGAAAACCTCAAGGTATCTCCCCAACTCCCCCCCCCCCCCATACTAGAAGTAATAAATGCAAGGTCGTAGGTTTTAAGATCAATCACATTTCTATTTACTAACAATTAACATGCAGTAGTTGGAACTGAACACATGCCATCACCTACAATCACTCCGAAGAAAATAAAACACTTAGGCGTCATCTATTTCATCAGTATGCGTACCCTAAAAACAAAATGAAACCTTACAAAATGCTGAAGAAATTTAAGATGTCTTAATTTTAAAAATACCATATTCATGGATCAGAATACTCTATATAGTAAGGGTGTCAATTCTCCCCATATTCATCTACAGGTTTAAGGCAATCCCTGTCAAACTCCCACGTTCTTTTTTTGTAGACACAGGAGAGTTTATTTTAAAATTTGATTGAAAAGACTCAGGCTCTTGAGTACCTAAAAAAATACATATAATAATAATAATGGAAGTCAAAGTAGAAAGAATTAGTCTACCTGACACTAAGGCTTGCTAGAAGCTACAGTAATCATGACAACATGGTATTGCTGGGGGGGGGGGGGGGGTGGGGGGGTGGGGGGACACCATTCAACATCAACACAGAGAACCCAGAAAAAAATCCAAAGAAATATCCTGATTTTTGACCAAAGTACAGCTCATCGGGGGCAAAAAAAAAAAAAAAAAAAAAAAAAAAGAAAAGATGAAAAGAAAATAGCGAGAGAGAGCGAGCGAGAGCGAGCCTTTTGGTCAAAGGTTACTGAAACAACAGGACATCCACGAGCAAATAAATGAATCTTGACCTAAACCTCACACCTTTTACAAAAACTAACTCAAAATAAAATGGATTACAGACTGAAATGTAAAACAAATATGTGAAAAATTTAGGGGGAATAAAAAGGAAAAAAAGTCTTTGGAGTCTAGGACTAGGACAATAGTTCTTAAATTTGATACCAAAAACATAAGCCATGAAAAGAAAAGTTGGTATACTGGCGCTTATTAAAACTAATAGCTTTGGTTATGTGAAACTGCATTTGAAAGAGGATTTAAAGACAAGTTACAGATGGAGAGAAAATATTTGCAAACCACACACCCAACAAAAGATTAGTATCTTAAATATATAAAGTCTCATAAATCAATAGTAAACACACGTGCCAGGCAATACAATTAGAAAAAATGGGCAAAAGGCAAACAGATATTTCACTGGCAAAGGTATACAGATGGCAAATAAGCACATTAAAAGATGTTCAGCATCATTAGCCATTAGGGAAATACAAATGAAACCACGATGAGTTATGCAGGCATGTATGAGATGGCTAAAACTTAAAAAAAAAAAAAAAAGTGACAACACTAAATGCTGAAAAGATACTGAGAAATCAAATCATTCATACGTTGCTGGGGGGATTTTTTTTTTTTTTGCCTTTTTTTTTTTTTTTTATCTGGCACAGCTACTTTGAAAAAATGTCTTTATTTTTTTTTTTCTTTTTTAATAAATGTAACAACTATCACATGACTCAGCAATTACACTCCTTGGCATTTATCCCCTTTTATATATATACCTTGCATATTGTAGAGAATTCAAAACATTTGTTCATACAAACACTCACACATGAATATTCACAGTGGTTTTAGTGGTAATAGGTATAAATTTGCATCATCCTGGATGTCCTAAGGGATGAAGAGTTCAACAAACTGTGCTACATACCATAGCAGACTTGCGTGGATCCATGTGGAATTGTACTGAATTAGAGCCAATCCCAAGTGTCACAAACTATATGATTCGATTTATAAAACACTTTTAAAATTAAAAAAAAAATTAGAGAAGGTGAAGAGTTTTCAGGGGTGAAGTACAGGGGGACACAGAGGGAACAGGAGGTTATGTTTACAAAAGGGCAATACGAAGGACTATAGTGAGGCTGAAATTTTTCAGCATCTTGCCTGGGGAGGTGATACATGAACCCACCCAGGTAATAAAATTGTACTGAACTCAGTGCACGCATGCACACACACACACATACACAGTGAGTACACATAGAACTGCATAAATCTAAGACTAGGGGATTGTATCAACGGCAATAACCCTTGTTGCAAAATTATACTACGGTTTTGAAAAACATTACTACTGAATGAATGCAAGTTGGCCAAGTATACAGGGAATCTTTCTGCATTATTTCTTACAACTGCATGGGTATTGAGTTATCTTAATAAAATTTTCAAATAAAAAAAAAGTAAACTATAGTGTACAAGCTATAGTATAGGAAAGTGTTTCAAGAGAGACAAGGCCAGAAATGTTCTCTTCTGTTACCTTCCCTAGAGTTAGGCACTCTCTAGAATAATGTAACAAAGGTTTTTTTCCTGCGAGGCAGTAACTCCAAGCTTAAAAAGACACCCAGATGTTTAATGTAAGAAGGTATATTTAAACTGACAGTGAAAAGTTAATCTTTATAACTTCTAAAGATGAGTTGTCTTTTAGATGCTTTACCCGGAGGCCAAACCACAGCAACCTTACAAATCATGTCAGAACTTACACCCTCTTCTTTACTGCCAACACTCAGAGCCAATCTTCTGTCCGAGAAGAGAAACTGACCTGAATGAGGATGCCTGTGAGTACCCTGTAGTGGTAAGACACAAAGGGAGATGGGATTTCAAGAAGACAAATTCTTAGAAAGTAGAGAATGGCTAGGGGCATGGGCAAATGAAGATTTGATAACCTTGGTAAGGGGGAATAAAGAACCTCTGATGAACAAGTACAGGTAGTACCTAAGGGCAGGAATTACTAAATGATCCTAGAGTCAAAGCGGAGGGTTTCACAATAGCAAATGGCACGCGGGGACATACCACTGGGACAAGTTGAGTTGGCAAGAGAAGTCACTCTCAGATTTCTACAGTTCTGGACTCTGAGTCGGAAGAGAAATTTTGATGGTGAAGGAAATGATATACTGGGTATTCCCTGGGATTTACCTGAGCCTGATTGCTAACAGCAGAGACATTTTGGTGCTCAATTGTTCTCCTTCCCTCTCAGTATTGTGGGACTGTGGTGATAGAGGTTAGTTACTGGGAAAAGGAAGAGGGCGGTTGATTGTGCTCTGAGGTTACTCATCTGGAGGATTCCACAGAGCGCCAACATCTGGGATGGTTCTTCAAGGATAGGGAGGAGATTGCCGGGTGGTGACTTATTCTTACTACCTCTTTTCGGTGCAGCAGTCATTAAAGCCAAATTATTATGAGAGAAGTTACATTAAGCCATTCATGTATTTGGAATCTGCTTAATTAACTTCCATCACCTAAAGATCCAGAAAAGAAAGAACCAAAGGACTGAGGGAAGGGAGAGGGAAGGGCAATTATCGAAGTGTTTTCATTGACTTTTCACCCCTTTAATCCTTTTTCCTTTCATGCATTAGCCTTATTATGTGGGTATTACAGCTCCCCTCTGGCAAATAAAACATGGAAAATAAGAAGTGGAGAAACGACTCGCCCAATGTCACACTGCTTAAAGTACAATATTTCAAACGCAGGTTGGACTCCAGACTCCACGCTCTTTCCAGGACCAACACACTGTGACAGCAATAGATGTCATTACAAGAAGGGACAGGTCACATGTGGAATGTGTATCACTTAACAGGACTGGAGCACATGGGTGCTAAAATGGCAGGGCAGCACCAGGGCCCTGAGTGCAGCATTGGGAGAACTGAAGGCGAACTTCACTTAGGCTACATTTCCGTCAAGGCCTTCTTTTCCAACAAGATAGATGATCAAATCCTTACAACACATTCGAGGAGAGCCAATCTAGTGAGTCCAATACTGCTTGTAAAGATAATAATGTATAGTGGTGAAGTACACAGGATTTGGAATCAGATTGGCTTGGGTTCAAAACTTGGTTCCTTTTGGAACCAGCTGGACCGGGTTCTTTCTGTGAATGGCCACTTCACCCACCTTTTATTCCAGCCATGGATGGAACACTTTCTAGCAGCCATCAGCCAGCTTAAGAGTGGGGCAAACTAACAGCATGTTACTTTGGGCCCTTGACACAGAGTTGTCTTAAGTACCTGTCTCAGACCTTCTTGGACACCACGTTGAGGAACACCAATGAGAAGCTGCTTGGCCCTCAGAAATGTACTACGTGAAGTGAGTGACAACAGCTAATAGAAAAATGTTTCCTTCTCATCCCCAAGGAGGATGGTTTTGAGATGCCCTCCCTGGAGTCTCTCATAACACCCTTCCAAGAAGAGCAAACAACAGATTTCTAGTAGTGTCCAAATCAGTAACATTCTACATACAAATTCCCTCCTTCATTCCTGATCATTCCACTCTTGCTCAACGCAATCATCTCCCAAGAAAACTACAACCCACAAATCTTTGTTTCTGGTATTGCTTTCAGGAGAACCCAGGCCAACAAACGAGATCTGTGGCTTGAGCAACTTGACCCTTCTAAAACATATTTTCCCCAAATGTAAGGTTACTAATTATATACTGCTCCTACAGGGTCTTAGAAGTATTAAAAGATATATCGCAGGTAAAGCATTTATCCCAATGTTGAGCCCATGGTAAACACTGAATAAGTGGCAGTTATTTTATTCACTGGTTCTTCTGTAAAGTCACTGTGTATCTTGTAAGGAAGCTCCGGACTTATATCACAGTGGGTCTCTAGCAAATGCCCAAATTAGAGCCATGACCAACCTATTTTTTCTAACCCTTTTACAGCTTATTACCCAGACAGTGTCCATGTTCAGAGTGCTCCATTATTGTACAGCTCAACACAGTGTTGAGCAAAAGTTAAAATACGTGAGAAGTGGGAGGGAACTGGTGAAGAGTAGGGTTATCTACTGTTGATGTAACACCCACCTCAAATCATCAAGAAATGCCAAATGCCAAGCTTTATCACACAGCCAGCGAGCAATTTTAAGAAAATCCAGAACTGGTTTCAGAGTCTGACATTGCTTCAGGGATGTAATCATTTTCCTCATTTCCATCCTCCTCAAATTTCTTCGAGATTCATTTGAATTCTCCTTTTGATTGAGAGGTTTAATTTTGAACTGAACAAGGTGGTAAACTTTTATATCATATGCTGCATAAAATTACGGTAAACTAAGCACCAACTGGAAGATTGGAAATGACGAGGACTCCCAGAACCTTTTAGAGAAAGACCAATGAGGACAAAAAGAGCCGTGAGAGCTGGAGGAAAACACCCACCCCCTGTATCAAGGTGAAGACAGGTGGAGGAAGGAAGAAAGCATACAAAAAGAAACCTGTGCATTTTGAATCAACCAAAACAATAGAGAAATGGCAGGAAATGACATTTGGATTACTTGGATTACTCAAGGGATCTAATTCTCTCTGTATTTCAGCACATGGACCACAAAAGAGTAGTTCTGTCCCTTGTTGGAATTTATTTTAAAACAAGCACCCAAACCTAGAATAGGGTCTACTGGTCTATGATATTTTGCACATGAAAAGGACATATCCAGAAAAGGTTCCAGGTTTTTAAATAGTGAAACAGATTCATTTAGGATGCCATCTGTGTGGGAGTCCCAAAGCCCACAATTGCTTTTGACTTGGTATGCAGATTGTCAGCCCAGTTTAAATCTGGGGAGGAAGGGCCTCTCCAGAGGACTGGGGGGCTCCGTTGATTAAGCATCTCATTCTTGATCTTGGCTCAGGTCATGATCTCAAGGTTCCTGAGTTCAAGCCCCACATCAGACTCTGTGCTGCTTGGAATTCTCTCTCTCCCCTTCTCTACCCCTTCCCTGTTTGCACTTGCTCTCTGTCTCTCTCACTGTCTCTCTCTCTCTCTGTCTCTCTCTCTCATATTAAATAAACTTAAAAAAATAAAAATGAATCTGGAGAGGAATTACAGGTTGAAAATGATGAAGGTCAAGATGATCCAATAGTCTTTTCAAATTATCGCGTCCAGCCACAAGATCTCACAAACACTGCCTCTGAGATTTTCCTTATCAAATGTTTTGTACTCTTCTTACTCCTATTACCCTAATACCCACCTTAATCACCTCATGTTTGGAATATTACAAAGGGCTCTTACTAAGTCTTCCTTGATTACCATTTTTTCTGTCCCAAGTCCATCAAAATTCCACTTTCATATTATCACTGACCCACATCAACAGAATTTTTCTCCTCTCTATTCAGTAACCTTTTGATAGGTTAATTTCAAACCCTGAATGCTGGTGACCCTAGTCCCTCAATTGGACCACATGGCAACAGTCCAGTCTAACCTCCATAAACTCCCTAAACTCAATCTTTCATTCACAGCACAAAATCCTCTGTAGACATGCTTGGGCTACCGTTGAGATAACACAAAGTCACTGCACCACACACTGTTTACATTCTGGCTGCAAGAGACAGACAATAAATAAGTAAATAATTAGATAAACCAGACAATTTCAGAAAGCCAAGGCCATTAAGAAAATAAGCCCATTTGTTCATATCATCCCTCTACTCTCCCTCCTCCTTCACTTTTCGGGCTCTGATAAGGAAGTCTTTTCTATCCATTTACCGGAATCCTACCACCCTTCAAGAACTAGCCCAGTCCTCTTTCTTCCATGAAATGCCTCCTGAAACCTTTCCCTTCCCCAATTCTAGTCCTTGGTAACTTCTCTCTTCTCTAACGTTTTCGACTTTACAAGCTCCGAGACTCCACAGAGCCTCCGAGCAGCTTTTCCACTGAACATATGGGGCTTTGAAGCACGTTTTATGAAGAAAACAGCTGTGGCTAAAAGCACAGGCAAAATTGACTTCCTTCCCCTGTTTTATTTCTGTCCCCTGTCTGCTCATTTAATTGGTATGCTCTTCATGGGCAGACACAGGTCTCCTTCTCTTGTATTTATCAGAGCACTAAGCACCAAGAATTGGATTCTCCCACCCAGTGGATCTGTCCAGGGACAGAACACAGAGACCTGTGGTGGCAATGTGATGTAATGGAGGTGAGATCAGAGGAGATACAGGAGATAAGCCACCTGCTCCTTCCTGAATTTTCTACAAAACAGGCTTTTGAATTTCATTTATGAAATGAAGCAAAAATGGAAGGTGGGGCATTATGGCCATTTCTTAGGAACCTTTACAGTTCAAGAGGCATTTCAGACCATGGCAAGCGGAGACGTTGGAAAAGGAAGGCTGTTCCAGGAGGAACAGGTGGAAAGACACCTGTTTCAATGGGATTTTGTTGTTGTTGTTTTTGTTGTTGTTGTTTTTGAGTTATAATTGACATATAACATAACTTAGTTTATACAACATAATGATCTGGTATTTATAGATCAAGAATACTTATAGACTATTTATAATAAAAACTGAAAATGCCAGGAATAGATTACACTAAGTCTCTTAGAGCTGCAAGCTTCTATGAAGGAGTTCTTCTAAAACACATTTTGACGTAGCCATGTCCCCATCTGTTGGGTCTATGGAATCATCCAGATAACCCACTAGATATTTGTTGCCTTTGCTTCTTACCTTGCCTTTACTTTAAACATAACTTCTTCGTGCTCCTAGTTTTTTTTTTTTTTTTCTCTTAGCAATTATTTAAGAGCAATTATGTGCCTTGTCCTTCTACCACCACCTGGTATAGCTCAAATTTATACTGATTCCTACATTTTAACAATACTCCCTGACAATAGCTTTATTTTTCTACTCAGGGGTCCAATCCATTAATATTTATGCAATGGGTTCATTTTTAGATCTTTGCCTCCCATCCTTTAAGGGGTGAAACTAAAATGACAGGAAATCCTGGTTCTCAGTAGACTAGTTCTGTAAATTTCAGCCCATGCTTTAGCCAGCCGTATTGGGTTTCTCTGGTCCACAACAGTTCAGCAGTGTAAGGGTATAGTAAGAGCTAGAAAGCACCTGTAATCTACAAACATGACACAAATGGTGTTTGCTCCCTCAGCCTCAATTAATAGATAAAACAACTTCCCTTGCAAAAAGGCCCCCCCCCTTTTTTTTTCTTTTACTTCTTTTATTATGTATGCTGAAAATAAAACCTTCTCATCCTAGGGGCACCTGGGTGGCTCAGTCGGTTAAGCGGCCGACTTCGGCTCAGGTCACGATCTCGCACTCTGTGAGTTCGAGCCCCGCGTCAGGCTCTGTGCTGATAGCTCAGAGCCTGGAGCCTGTTTCAGATTCTGTGTCTCCCTCTCTCTCTGACCCTCCCCCGTTCATGCTCTGTCTCTCCCTGTCTCAAAAATAAATAAACGTTAAAAAAAAATTTTTTTAAAAAACCTTCTCATCCTAGACTCAGAGTTCAGATGTGGAAAATATCATCTCTCCAGCTTTGCTATTCTGAGGAAAGATTTAGTTCAATCTTCTAAGGTCAAGCCTGAAAAGAAACGAGTAAATCCTAAAAGTGATCAGGAAGCAAGCCTATAGAATACAGGCACAGTACCTAACAGATATAATTGACTTCCTGTCTCTTTTACTAGTTGTTCCCCGCCCCGTGTTTTTGTTTTATATTGGTTTTAGCAGGGTTTTTTGTTTGTTTGTTTGTTTTGTTTTTTTAACTCCAGGTCCTCAGTTTAAGGCCAAGGATTATGTTCTCTTAGCCTTAAAGAATAATAGATTAGGCGTAATCTGTATAGTGTGAAATAATATGGATAAGCTCTTGGAAAATTTGACTACGGTACAGTTTTTGTTTTTGTTTTTTGCAGGGAGTACAGTTCTTATAGACACATTTTTATGGAATATTTTATTTGCTATTGACAATCACACATAAATTTAAAATGTGTCTTTAAGACTAGTGCTTCGGTTTAGGTGAGGATGAAGACTTGAACAGATTTTAAATCAATTCTTCCAGGAACCCAGACATAGTGCAAAGACACAGGCAGTGTTTTTCTTGGTGGCCTTCTTTTTTTAATTTTTTAAATGTTTATTTTTGAGACAGAGCACAAGCAGGGGAGGGGAGACAGACAGGGAGACACAGAATCCAAAGCAGACTCCAGGCTCTGAGCTGTCAGCACAGAGCTCAAGGCGGGGCTCAAACTCAGGAACCATGAGATCATGACCTGAGCTGAAGTCAGACACTTAACCAGGCGAGCACCCCAGCACTGTCCCCGCCGGGGCCCTCTCCTGTAACTTCATTTTGCTCCCAGAGCAACACCGTGACACTAATTTTCTACTACAATTAAGTTAACTTAATCAAAATTACTATATGTCACTCTTATTTTTTGGTATTAAAAACATCCTTTCCAGTTATAACACCCAGATTATACCTATCAAGACTAAAACAACTGTACTCATGCTATACTTGAATGTACCTTGAATTCGTCACATTGCCCACAGTTCCAAACTTCTTGATCTTACTATTTCCATTCATTAAACCAACATGGAGCCCAGCGTTAACTACACCATTTTCCTTGCCAACACCCATTCTCCATATATCCAATGCTATCAGTTCTGCTCCCAAGGTGTCTCATCGAAACCGTCGTTAAAAAACAAACAACTAAACATTGGATATCACCTTCGATATCACCCACACAATCCTCTCTTCTATTGTCTTATTTTGGGTCTACAGTCCTCTGGCCTCAAAGGCAGGGATATCTTTTGGGCTGCTCCAAATCTTCTCTACAATCCAGTCATCCCCCACCAAACCCAATACAAAGAAATCATACCTTAGATTCTTACCAGATTATATTCCTGCTCAAAATTTTTCAATAGGTACCTCACTGCATAATAACTTAAATCCATACTACTTAGCACGGCATTCAAGGACATGTAGGAACTGACCCCAGATTTCCCATCTATTCTCATTTTTCCACGGCTTCTAGTCCTGCCCACCTTATATTCCAGGAAGTTACTTAAACAGGCAGTGGATTGCATGGTGCTCCAAAAGCCTAACTTTTAAAATTACTTACAACAATAAACCCAAGCTACGATTTCAGGATAGTTTTTCTGTAACAAGAGTTTGAATTTTATATAGGATTTTATTCACTAGCTTCTTGGCAGAATATATGACTTGAATGGTTTGGTGACAACCATACGCATAAAGAAAATGATGATCTGAGAATATCGCAGCGCTCCTTTGGGGAGAAGAGCCAAATGTGGGGTCCATTAACATCTCAAAAGGAGAAAGCAAGAAAAATAACTGCTAAAAAACCAGTGAAGTGGGAAATGATTCACGGATTGGTTGAAATGGCAGGTGTGGATATTTTCTTTTCTACCAACAATAGCCCAGAAACAATTTCTAGTTATTGCCCGGGAACTGTTTCCAAAGGCACTATATTCCTAAACCTGGGAAGTAGGAGTATTGTTTCTTTGTTTTGCAAATGGAGAAATTCAGGCTGAAAAAAGACAAAGCACTCTGTCAGAGCCACAGAACAGCTAAACCGCAAAGCTGGGATTTGAACTCAAACTGTGTTGACTCCAAAGTGTGTGGGGCTTAAAAACATTAGACTCTTTTACCTAGCATGCCTTGCCGAGCCACTGCCAACACACGCGTAAAGACAGCCAAATCCAGGTGGTGTTCCTTTCCAGCAGGGTCTGATGTTTGCAGCCCGTTCGGGTTTCTAAGACACCGCTTCTGACAGAAGTTAAAATAGCTGCACTCAGATTCCTCAACCTTTCTCCCCCAGCTCTCCAGTCCTTAGTCCTGAAGGGCTGTATCCTTGAAATGCCCCTCAAACTCTCTCAGGGCGCAGGACTCCCGGAGCAGAAGGAGAAATGAAATGAACCTGCCCTCCCCTTCCCCCTTCTCGCTTTCTCTGCTGGGAAACAACCTTAATTTATTTAACTTGTGCTCCTCTAGCCAGGGTGTGGGTTTGCTTGTTAAACCTAGTCATTTTCAGCTGGGCCAATTAGCAGGGGACTCTCCCTCAACAAAATAAAACAACTTCCTTGATTTTCAAAATAACACACACACTGGTAGAAATTTGGAAAACTATGGGACAGCACCAAGAAGAAAATAAAGATCACCTATAACCACTCTTAGAATTTCCAGTATACACTTCTAACCTTGTTTCTATGCATAGGCAATAGATATTTATAAACTAACTTTTCTCATGGCAAATTTCAAAAATACACAAAAGTAGGCAGACTGGAATATAAAGAAATCCAATGTGCCCATCATTCAGCACAATTATTAATCATGGCCAATGTCATTTCATCTACATCCCTACCATTTCCCCCTTCCTCTCATCTCAGACATCATATCCTTTCAAATGTAAATGTTCCATTATGTACTTGTGTAAAATAAATGTGCTTTTCATTAATCATAATCTGATAGCATTGTTTTACCTACAAATTTAACAATGGTTCCTTCATATCATTAAATATCCCCATTTAATGGCTGTATTTCCAATTTCTCATGCATTTCTTTTTAATAGGGTTTCTTAAGTGTTTATTTATTTATTTATTTATTTATTTATTTATTTATTTTGAGAGAGAGAGAGAGTGAGCAAGCAAGCATGCACAAGCAGGGGAGGGGCAGAGAGAGAGGGAGACACAGAATCCCAAGCAGGCTCCAGGCCCTGCGCTGTCAGCACAGAACCCAATGCAGGGCTTGAACCCACGAACCGTGAGATCATGACCTGAGCTGAAGTCAGACGCTTGACTGACTGAGCCACCCAGGAGACCCCAAGCATTTCTTTTTAGGTTACTTGTTTGAATCAGAATAAAATTTAGGTCCACAAATTGCTATGGGTCAGTGCGTTTCTTAAATCTTACCTCCTCAAAGTGTGTTGGGAGGTGGGGTGGAAGGGAGTGGCAGAGGCATCACCTGGGAGCTTGTCAGAAATGCAGAACCTCAACCTCCCCCATTCCCCCCCCAACCCAGACCAACCAAAGCAGAATATGCATTCTAACAAGACCTCAGGTGATTTACATGCACATTAAAGTTTGAGGCTCACTGGTTTTAAGTCTCTTTTAATCTATGGTTTCCCATTCTTGTTTCACCTTTTCATTTAGTAAATCTTTCCAGGAAAAAAAAAAAAAAAACTAGCTTGTAGGTCTCCTCAAGTTTCACACAGTGTAGCTAATGTTATCCTCATGGTATTGTTTAACCAGCTCCTGTCTCCTGTATGTAATTTAACATAAATGAGGAATTTATCTAAAGCCTTGATTAGAATCAGGTTCGATATTAGGGAGGAAGAATACATCACTGGCAGTGGTGGCTTCTATCAAGAGGCACATACAGTTCAATTGCCCCTTTTTGTGATGTTAGTAGCCTTAAAGATCATTCTGTAGAACTATTATTTCATTAGGCATTGTAACATGGTGACATTCTATCTTTCTCCCTCTTGTACAGCGTTAACATTTCTAAGAGCATCTTTTCTTTATCAGCTCTAGGATTCCTCTGAGGCATCATCTGTACAAGAAAGACAAGATGACTCTTCAATTCTTTCCCTTTATTAGTTTTCAGAATACTGAGTTGGTTCTCAATCAGACTCTAGGGGTGACCAAAAAGCTTTTGGGATTTTTCTTTTTTTTTTTTTTTTTTTTTTTAGCATTATTAGGAATGCATGGATTTACACATAGTTGATATTTTCCAATCATCTCAATTATTATCTTATTGAAGCTAAAATCCTTGCATCTTTGGCTAGCAGGATCCCTCATGTTCCCAAGAAGACTGACTTAACGACAGTCATTTTTTTCTAGCTCTTTTCAGAGGACAGGCTTACTAAATATGCTTTGTTTCCAGAAAGAGTCATCACAAGTTCAAAATGATACTTACAAATCAAATTCAGAATGATCGTGATTTTATTTAAACCCATTTGTCTTACAGTCGGTTTTCAATTCTCATACACCAAACACCCTGGATCTCAGTGACATCAACATAATTCCTCATTTGTCCCTAATGATGGACTTCGAGGTAGTTTCCTATTTTTGCTATTACAAATACTGTTGCAATAAATAGCCTTTTGTTTGCATCTTTTGTTTGGCAGATTCATCTTTGGATAGGTTTGAAGAAGTGATTGCTGTGTCAAATGATAGGCAATACATATACTAATGGGATGCTACTATAATGCAGTGTGTATTTTCACATAACGTTACATTGTGAACATTTTTTTACATCATTAAATAATCTTCTACAATTTTATTTTTGATGGCTAGGAGATAGACTTTTTAATCATTCCCTGATTACTAGTCATCCAACCTGTTTTCTATGGATCACAGTTTCAATCATTTTAATGACTATCTGTGTAGATAAGCCACTTGCACGGTTTCAGACCTACTTCCTTAGGAGCTAGTTTGCACCTTCACTTGATGAAACTGCTTTGAACAACCTCTTACGCTAAGCAAGTATCAGTCATCACATTCCAGGGATACTGCCAAAACAGCACTTTCAAAGCTAGTTTCAAAGAAAGCCCAATTGATACAACTGAATAGCCGATGTAGAACAGCATCTGACCTCAACTTCATCACTAATTCTGATTGATGAATCTAGTCCACACTGTCATTTATAAAAGAGAAGCGTTAGATTAGATGATTTTATTTAATAAATTTTCTTCCAGCTTTAAAAATGAGTATAATTCTAAGGAGTTTCATATGCTTTCGTGTTCTTCGGCATTCTTCAGAAGTCAGGACTGTTATTCTACCTATTTATTCTTCTTTTATTATTATTATTCCACTAAGCATCTAATATCACTCTTTACTCTTGGTGAGTTTTATTACCTGCATGCTGAATTAACTTTTCAGACTCCCTCCTGGCTGTTGAACTAGAGTGTATGGCTCTGAGTCTAGAAAAGATTCATGCCTAATTTAAGTACTACAAATATTTATTGACTGCCTCTTATTTACAAGCCACCATGCTTGTTTAAGTGTAATTTTTAGATAAATTAAGTTTGTTAGAAAAGTAAGTTCACGGGGCGCCTGGGTGGCTCAGTCGGTTAAGCGTCCGACTTCAGCTCAGGTCACGATCTCGCGGGTCCGTGAGTTCCAGCCCCGGTCGGGCTCTGGGCTGATGGCTCAGAGCCTGGAGCCTGCTTCCAATTCTGTGTCTCCCTCTCTCTCTGCTCCTCCCCCGTTCATGCTCTGTCTCTCTCTGTGTCAAAAATAAATAAACGTTTAAAAAAAAATTATGAAAAAAAAAAAGAAAAGAAAAGTAAGTTCACTTGAAAATATATAGCCTAAAAACTGTCCCCTGAAATATCGTTTCTTTACCATCTGACCACAGAACTGGTACAAGAGACAGGGAGTTCTTTAAAACTAGGCCACTAGGACTGGGTGAACATAGTTAACAATCTTCATATCCATATTCATCTACAGAAGAAATTTATCTTTAACATAATTTCTAATTATGTCCCTGCTCTCAACAGGCTGCCTGAAGCATTAGCTGGAAGTAGAGACAATAATAATCCTGGGCCTTCCATAAAGACATTTCTAGTTTTCTCTGACGTCATTTGGAAGAGACCCAATTTAGAGGTGCTCTCCCTAGATATCAAAGACAGAGTCTGATGTAACGAGGAGCCATGTCTGTAATCCAGCTACCAGAGGTTTGGTCTCCCCAGTCTGTCTAGTGTCTATCAGACACTCCCTTCTTTTATTCTTTAAGAAAAGAAAGAAAGAAAAAAAGGAAGAAGAGGAAAGGAAAGGAAAGGAAAGGAAAGGAAAGGAAAGGAAAGGAAAGGAAAGGAAGAGCCTAGGGGGTGAATTCTTCTGGGGGTCAGTGCGGGGGGGGGTGGGGGGGTTAGGGGGGGTGGGTGGTGAAGGAAATAAATAAATGGAAGCTGGCAGTGCCAGAGGCAAATCACTGGAGAAAGATTGTTCTCACACATCACCAGCAGTCAAACATCTCGTAACTTCTTTGACCACAGGACTCTTACTTTAGATTATTTTTGACGCCATCTCACATATAACAGGAGGAGGGGAGGGTGGTCCAAATAACTTGATTTTGAAATGTAGAATGTATGGAGGGAAACAAAGACAGACATGTTGGCCAGAGTTTTCTAACTTGAACTATATTTGAGGCAAGGGGATCTAGCCCAGCTGCACATTTTTATTCTAAGAAAAAAGAAAGGCCCAGTGTCTCTCTTTGTGTATTCAAAATACAATACAGAATTTCATATACTGAAAATCAGAATAATTTGAGTTAATGTTTACTTGAAAAATAAAAATACTATTTAGAAATCAGAAAATTGGTTTTCTGGGATAATAAAATGGAAAATGAATATAGGTAATTATATGAAAAAGAAAGACCTTTGAAAAGGCATTTATGTGAGCAAATAAATATGAAGGTCTGCCAAAAATATTTGAGATATTAAAATATAATTGATTCTTGAAGAAAATACTCTGAAATGTACAGGGCCACTTATACATGGACTTTTTCCAATAAATACAGTACAATGTACAATACTGCAAATGTACTTTCTCCTCCTTATGATTTTCTTAAAAACATTTTCTCTAGTTCATTTTACTTTAAGAATACAGTATATGATACATCTCACATACAAAATACTTGTCAATCACTGTTTATGTTATTGGTAAGGCTTCTGGTCATCAGTAGGCTATTAGTATTTACACTGTGGGGACTCAAAAGTCATATGTTGATTTTCAAGAGCATGGGGATCAGTGCCTCTAGCCCCCCATTGTTCAACTGTACAGAATATTTGTGATTACCTAGCATCCAAACATCTAGATGCTTATAGATGTTCTTTTTTTTTTTTTGAAAAAGAGTCAGTGAAATTATCAGAATATGACCCTGAACATTTCAAAGCTTTTAGAACTTCTATAACCTCTAGACTTATATTTACAATTCCTTCTTTGACATCTTCCCCCAGATCCATCAAAGGCATCTGGAATTTAGCATGGTGAAACTGAAGAACTAATTTCCCCTTGCAAAATGAATGGTTTTCAGTCTTCCCTAACCTCAGAACACAGCCCCAATATCTACCAAGATGCCTAAGTTAAAAACTTGGGAGTCTGGGCCAGCTTGATGGGTATATGCCCAGCGCCTTCATACAGAGCCTCTCACTCTGGAGGGTCCTGCACTTGGAGTTTAAAACTCTGTGGTTGCTGTCTTTAATTTCTTAATTGGATCTTCCAATTTGTGTTTCGTAAGTGAAGTGTGGCAATAAACAATGGAGCATGGCAAGGGCTTAGAGTTTGGCTCACATGTGGTCCTACCTCCTACCATCTTCCTGCCTCCCAGGACAGGTTTTCAGCCTCCCGTTGCCTGTCCCCTAGCATCTGGAGTCTCACCCAGTTTTCTCCTCCGTGTCACTGCCCAGTGGCAGGTGCTCCCCTCTATCCAGGACTGTGACCATTTGGCACTGGTGGCAGGTAGGACACTGCATTTTTCTCTAGCCCTTCACCCTCAATGGGGAGCCAAGAGCAGGTACACAGAGGGTCAAGGCTGAGCACTGCCCCCCAGCACCCACAGCAGGCACGAAGGCTTACAGGCCAGGCTGGCTGCTTCCCATGCTACAGCCCATCCTCAGAGAGACCTCCCAGATCTCCTTCCTAAGTCTTCCTCCTACACTGTGCTGTCCCCTTCATGACCTGTATGCTGTTTTATTCATTTGCTTATTTTTAAACTTTTTTTCTGTCTGCCTCCTCCTCTCTAGGCTGCAAGGTTCATGAGGTTCTGTCTGCCTCCTCCTCTCTAGGCTGCATAGAAAACTATGTCTGTTTTCTCAACCAATCTGTATCAGGAGCCTATCTGAGTACTTGAAGTTTAGTGCTCAACAATTATTTATTAAATGAATAAATACTCATTACGGTGATAGTATTTAAGGTACTATTATATCATATCAGTTTGGAGCCTTTGAAAGTTGGAAACTTGGGTATACAATGGATATTCAGTTTACCAGAAAGCATGTAGATTAATACAAATTTGCATATTAATTTTCAAGCCTCAACCCAATCATTGGACTGTTGACCATGGTACGTATGGGTCTCATATTCATGGAAGAAAGGAAGTACAGTGTTACTTTAGAAGAGTAAGCTAAATTTTGGGATTTATTGGAAATTATCTAGAGAGATAAACTCAAAATCAAACTTGCCTGGGCAATTTTTCTCCTCCCCTCCTTCCCTCCCTTCCTTCCTTCTTTCCTTCCTTCCTTCCTTCCTTCCTTCCTTCCTTCCTTCCTTCCATGTTTCCTTTTTAATCACAGTCCATAATACTCATCCCTCAAATTTTATAATAAAGTTTAAGAAGGCAAATAAAAATTCTTTTTAAATGAAATGTTTAATACTTATTCAGCTTTTTTAGTCTCTGGTAAAAGTTTGTGATAGGCAGAATAGTTATCACCCAAAGTGGTTCAGGTTACAATCCCTGGGACTTTGAAAATATCATACTACACAGCCAAAAGGACTTTGCAATGTGACTACATTAAAGATCTTGGATGAAGAGATTGACCTGGATTATCTAGTTCAAACCAATGTAATGAAAATGTTTTTATAAGAGGGTCCAATCCAGAGATATTGGAAGTTGCTACCCTGCTGATTTTGAAGATGCAGGATAGGGACATAAGCCAAGGAATGAAAGTGGCCTCTAGAAGCTTAGAAAAGGCAAGAAAATGGACTTTCCCCTAGAGCCTCCAGAAGCAAGACATCCCTATTGAGACCTTGATTTTAGGACTTCTGTCCTCCAGAACTGTTGTTGTTTTAAGCCACTAAATTGGTGGCACATTATTACAGAAGCCATAAAAAACCAATATGGTTTATTATAATGAGAGTTATATAGTTTATATTTTCATATATAGCATGGAACAGAAGCACAAGTTTTAAAAAAAAGTCATAAAATATTATCTACCCTACTATTTCCTAACGTTGTCTAGGGATCAGAGTCAAGTGAGGAATTTATCATGAACATGCTATCTCATGCTCCTTCCTTGGACATTCTGATTCAAGAATTCTGGTCCAATACAGAAAATGAAGCTTAAGAAAGCGAGAATGGTGTTCTTAAGGCCTCAAAGAGAGTCAATAGCTGGACAGGTGCAAAACTCTGATTTTCCAACTGTTAGTACCAAGATTACAGTTCCACACTGAGCTCTTATACTGACAGCAAGGGCCTTATAAGCAATATACAGGGATCACAACGTAATTTTTTGATTTTTAAAGATTAAGAAGTTTCAGCAAAGTCCTAAATAAAAATGAGAGGGGGCTATGCTGGACTAAAGACTCAGAAGGATCTATTATGGACCCATTTTGGGTGCTCCCAGAATTCATATTGAAGCCCTAACCCCAGTGTGGCCATATTTGAAGATGGGGCTCCTAAGGAAGAAGTCAAGGTTAAATGATGTCATACAGGTGGGGTTACTGTTCTTACAAAAGACACCAGTGAGCTAGCACCGGGGCTCTCTCCCTGTGAGCACATGCAGAAAGGCCATGTGAGCACACAGCAAGAAGGTAGTCATCTGCAAGCCAGGAAGAGAGCCACCACCAAAAACTGACCCTGCCAAATCTTGACCTGGGACTTCTAGCCTCTGGAGCTCTAGAAAATAAAGTCCTGTTATTTAGGACACCCATCCTGTGGTACTTTGTTATGCCAGCCTGAACTGAGTAAGATAGGGCTGCAACAACCAGATGCATGTGTGGTCTTGAACTGGACACTGATTTAGGAAAAGTAGCCTTTTAATGGACATTTTTGAGTCAACTGGGGAAATCAGAATGAGGTCTGTGTAGTAGATAAGATGAATATCTACCCGTAAAGTGAAGATTATGAACCAAAACTGCAAGATTATCAAACAATACGTATAGTATTATCTCATGCTAAGAAAAAAATTCAAAAATGTGTGTGTGCATATATATACATATACATTTTATATGTATATAAAATATACATGGAAAGGTATACACTAAAGTGTTATAGTTTGGACCTTTCGGTGGTAGGAATATGATAAATTTTTATTTTGCTTGTCTGTATTCACAAATTTTCTATAATGCACATGTAGTGCTTCTGTAAAAATGAAATATTACTTTTTTAATTGATGCTAAGTGTTTTAATTAAGTTTTAATTCTAATCCATTCAACAACCTTCACCAAGCATCTCATGTGCTCAAATCTCTAGGCTGGGACATACCCTCCTTCTTACATTACATGTTCTCTTCTTTCTTCCTCACCAAATACCTGGATTTTACCTCTTCTCGAAGACCCAATTCCAATTTCTCCAAGATGTCTTATCTGATGTGTCTAGGCCACAGCAAATATCCCCCTTGTTTGAAACTGCAAAGTGCTCAGTGTCTCTTTGAGCACATAAGAACGAGTCCTTGGTTTTTTCAATATGTTTAACTTCTCTCCCTCTCTTCATAGATCGACTATAGGGCCTTGAGGGGTAGAGACCTCTTTAAAAATCCTCTGTATTCTCCACAGTGTTTTCCAGTTGGTAGACACTGAACAAATGTTTGTTGGTGAACTGACACATCTGGGATTTCCTTTCGCTTGCTCTAAAGCTGTAGTGCAAAACTGCTAGCATACAGTTAATATTTATTGAAACGGATGCCAATCCTTGGTCTCTAAACATGGTAATGATCCCTTTCTAAAGAGTCTTGGATTTCACCCTGTTTTCTAACTGGCTCTAAAAAGGGTAGGGCTGGTTTGTTAATTTACAATACAAAGAAGAAATCTCTTCCTTCCAGTCTGTGCCAGATGGGTGGGTTGAAATAGTGAATGAGAACTGAAGGTCTCCACAGTCATGCACCAGGTGACAAGAAAGGAGCTTTTTCCAAGTAGTGAAACTGCTTTTTCTCTGCTAAGAGATTGTCTTAAGAATCAAGAAACAGCCAGGCTGAAAGTTGTGTCTTTGTCCCCGCTTTTCTAGTCCTGAGCCAGGAAAATGAGATCGCAGAGAAGTGAAATTTTGCCAAACCCCTGAGAAATGAGGCATTTGCTGCTGGGGATGCAAGAAGGTTGGTGACATTTAATTGAGGAATTGCCCAATTTTCCATCTGGTTGAAGAAAAAAAATCAAGGTGAAACAGTTGGGCCCCGATTTGTGTGACTGAGCGAAAGGCAGGTGCCATCCAATTTCATTTTCTTAAGGCAATGGATCTTTGCAACAAGATGTCTCTGCTCCACGGTCCAAGGGAGCAATTAGAAACATGGGAAGCATCATGTCTTGACTCTTGTTCTTCCAGAAAGACACTTAGAGTATGTTAACTTTTAAGCTATTCTACTGTGCAACAAAAACTGGTCACAGGTAAGATATGGGCTGTGGAGTCTTACAGATTTGTGTTAAATTCCTAGCTTTGCCAAATTTTACCTGTGTGACCCTGAGCAAGTATTCCTATCTGTTCCTCAGTTTTGTCATCTGTAAAATGGGCACTATCATAGTGACACACACACACACACAAATACAAATATATATACATATATATGTAGAATAGAAATATAATATATAATATACAATATATAATATATAATAATAGAAATTGTACTTTTTTAGAAGTATATGTCAGATGCCCTGAAAGAAGTGTAATTTGCCTTAGCCTATTGTTTTATATATATATAATATATATATATATTATATATAATAAACCATATGTAATATACAATAAATCATATATATCATATATAATAAACCATATATATGATATATTATACATAATATATGTGTATATTACACACACACACATATATATATATATATATATATATATATATATATATATATATATATATAAAACAATAGGCTAAGGCAAATAACACGTCTTTCAGGGCATCTGACATATACTTTTTAAAAAGTAGAATTTCTATTATTATTCTCTACCACATCAGGGAAACTCTTTTAACTATAAATTAAAAATTCTGAGTCCAGCTTTAGAGGAAATGGTCTACCTGGGACAGTTCTACAGAAGACCAGAGCACTTTAGTATCATTGGAATGGTTGCACCCAAGGATCTTGATGTTGACTCATTTCATTTCAACAAGTGTACCAAACGAGCCATTATTCCTTACTTTGATCAAACCTTTTATATCTTTGTCTTCTCAACTATTCCCTATCCCTAGCATTCCATTGGCTGCCATTGTCAATATAACTAAATCCTGTCACTCTTGAAGCCTTAGTCCAAAGGTTACTACCTCCAAGAAATCATGTAATCTACAGTCAGAAGCTACCACTATTGTCTGGAACTGCCCCCCTCCCCAACCAAAATACTTGGATATTTCCTCCCTTTCACGTTTATTTCATTCCATTTTACCTTAGATTATTTGTTTTCTAGGAGACCTTCTTGTATCCCCAGCAGCAGCAAATGTCTCATTTCTCAAGGATGTATCTTTTTATAGAAATTACATCCTTGTCAAATGTGTATCTTTTCACACCTAGAAAGTGTGAAAAGATACACACATGAAAGATACACGAGTCTAGAAAATTTTACATAGGTACTCAATAAATAGTTAATAAATGAATAAATAAACGAGTGGCTTCAAGCCTATTCTTGAATCAACGAAAGAACTTGACCTATACTCTAAGAGCAGCGGCCTCCCCCCACTAATTTCCATCATTCTTCTTCTAGCATTTTTACCTTTCTCCATAAAACAGCAACATCCGCTCTTTTGGAAGTATTGGTAAGAAAAATTTGTCTGTCCTCCCACCTCTCCTTACTCATTCATAGCCAAATGAGGAGGAAGAAGTAATGTTACCAGTAAGGTTAAGAGAGGGGCCCAACCATAAGGCAATCAACTTATTCCAGAGGCTCAGATGTCACCACATGGGTGAGTCAGCCTGATTTGGAGGCACTCTTGGTATAGGCCACCAGTGCTGGTCCAGCTTGTCTATGAGTCCTAGACGGACTTTTTAATTGGTCCATTATTTATAGAAGGAAAATAAGGATGACAGCCCCACATACACATCTGATAATACTCACAAATTCTAACATTGAGCTGATGTGGGGAAAGATGCCAAGAAAAAACAATATTTCTAAATAGGATACTTCAAAAGGAAATACAGAACATTCTACAGTTTATACTTCAGAAGTATTAGAGAAAAATCCCAAGAAGCTATCATCCTTCTCTGAATCAAGTTTCTAAATCCGAAGATGTTTTATTAATAGGCCACTATAAAACTGAAATGGGCCTCCGGCCAGTGCATTCCTAAATTAGAGGCTGATACCTCACTGGAACGAGCTCCACCAGGACCAGGACGGAACTAGGTTCAGCAGAGGATGTTAAAAGTCCTAAAATAATTTGATACAAACTTAACAGTAGATGGCCCACTACAAGAGATTAAAACTGTCATCCAAATGAAAGTGAAGGAATGCATCTGCCCACACTCATGAGACAGTCACAAACAGCTGGAGAGATCCTGAGCACAACACCACACCATCCAGATATTTGAATGCAGTCACCCCAACAGCAAATGCAGAAGAGTGTAAAGTGGTAGCTTTTCACCGTGATTTGGCTTTAATTTCACAAGAATCTCCTAAGTTTCTACTTGGGGTGCAGTATGCTAGTGGAGCGAGCTCCTCCAAGGCATAAAAACACGTCATCCAGTTTGTTGTATCCTCAATACAGGAATTTTTGTTTGAGTTCCTCTATTGGATAATTATGATCAGGGGGAGATCCAGATTTTGTGAGGCCTTGAAGCTTATGTAATTTGAGGGTATGCCCTTAAGAAAATGGACACAAATTTATATACACAAAAGCAAGAGGACATTCTTGAAAGAGACTCTTATAAGCCAGGGGCAGTGAGGCTTAAGATTCACAAACTTCAGGAAATCCTCCTCTGATTATAGCACAGCAGTGCTTGTCCCCGTAAAACCCTCCATTAACGGTCTGCTCGGTGTTTGCCAAATGACCATGTAAGTGATGGAACAAATGATGATGGGGTGATGAAGACGAAGATAATGGTGATGGTGATGATGATGAAGACGGAAGAGGGAGAGAAAGATTTATACAGAGCACACGTCTATATTATTTCATGCTCTTGCCACTGGCCAATGGAAACCCCATCAGAAGCCTAGATGACAGCCCTCTCCATTATCTTGTGGCTCTACTCCCTGCTACTCTCTCCCACGTATAACCCCTAGTCTGGGACCTGCTGCTCCTACAAATGGCCTGACACTCACTGTAACTTATCCTCACAAGGGCACCACTCAGAAGAATAGGAAGGGACTGCACATCAATCTCTGTCATTTCTAGAGAGGTTTAGAGAATTTATTTTTTCTTTTTATAGAGGAGTCATGACAAGAGCCAACTGAAGCTTTTCTGCAAAAATATCGCCTGTGATATGCTACTTCCTTTTCTCTCTCATGACTTTGAAGCAGAAAAGGGAAACTACTCTCTCTGTAGTAAAAGGAGATTCAATGGGTAACCGACAAGGCTCAAAGGCTGAGAGGAGAAAACACATGAGTATTTCAATCTAGTTAAGTTGGATTTCCAAATATTGCTTTTCCTTAACTCCCCAGTTGGTTTCCAGATGATTGTTTCCATTGTCTAGTTTTCATCTCATAATTGATTTGTTCAAAGATAGTTTAAATGTCTATCATGTGCCTATACGGTAGAGACCAGACATCTAGCCATGAATTTATGATAAACGGCACATGCCTAAATATCATTATGCAAAAAGAAAACTCCCCCAAGAAGCATACTACTCTCTTTTTTTTTTATTTTTTTTTTTAACGTTTATTTATTTTTGAGACAGAGAGAGACAGAGCATGAATGGGGGAGGGTCAGAGAGAGGGAGACACAGAATCTGAAACAGGCTCCGGGCTCTGAGCGGTCAGCACAGGGGCCCGATGCGGGGCTCGAACTCACGGACCGTGAGATCATGACCTGAGCCAAAGTCGGCGCTCAACCGACTGAGCCACCCAGGCACCCCGCATACTACTCTCTTTATTAAGGTAGATACATTGCAGACATTTGGGTTTCAGGATGCTAAGGGGCAGGGATGAAGGCAGACCAGGATTAAAAATAACAAATAGACACTATCAGGTATGTTGAGGGGGGTATGACCATAGAGATGCTGTTTTAAAATCAGGAATAAAGATTGTTCAGCTACAAATGTATGTATTAATAGTGGTATTGTAGAGGGCAAAACTGAACACATCAGACAAACTTCGCTGACTGATTCACTGGAGAGGCACAGGATACTGTAAGCAAAAAAAAAAAAAAAAAAGGTAGCCTAATTGGTTCTTAGGGGTAGGAGGTTGATGGAGGGTCCCTTGGGGAAGGTGTGACCAGATGATGGAATCTGAGTACTATGTGTGTATAAGGGCAGGGATGCCACTCTACAGGCAGATGAAAAGGTCCTGAGGCAGGAAAGTACATGACTCATTTGGGGGAAGCAATGATGGCTGGATTGTAGAGAAGCAAGTCTGGGGAAGTGGTGAGACCGCCATGAAGTGCTCTATAGACCATGCTAAAGATCTGGCCTTTTACCTAATATATGCCATTTTGTACATTTGTAAAACTATAGATAAAAAATATATATATTAAAGCGGCCTCAATGTGTAGTATGGTGGAACGACCCCTTTTTAGGATCCTCGAAGACTTTTGTAGGAACCCAGAATAGATCCTCCAAGGTGGGAAATATTTCGCATCTCCAAGTCTAACAGAGTAAGTAACCAAGTAAGGCTCCAAGTGGCCATGTTGCCTCTGTTAAGTTTCAGTTCCTTTGTCTATAAAGTGAAACTTTGGCCATATGGCGTGTGTGTCTGTGTGTCTGCGTATGTGTGTGTGTGTGTGTGTGTGTGTGTGCCACATTTTTTTAAACTATGGATTTTGAAATAATTTTAAATTTACAGAAATTTTTTACATTTTTATACATTTACACTATAGAATTCCTGTTGAAACTCTACCCTGCTTCTCCTAATATCAATATTCTTACATAACTACGGTATCTATATGAAAACTGAGAAATCCACATTGGCATAAAACTTTTCACTACACAACAAACTTTATGAAGATTTCATTAATTTTTCCAGTAACACCTCTTTTGTGGTCCAGGATGAAACTCAGGTCATCTTCCTGCATTTAGTTGCCATATTTCTTTAGTCTCCCCCAAATCAAAGATAGTTCTCCATCTTTCCTTGTCTCTCATGACCTTGACACTTTTGAAAAGCAGTGGTGAAATATTTTGTAGAATGTCTCTCCCCTTGGGCTTGTCTAATGTTTTCTCATGGTTAGACTCAAGATGTCCTTTGGGGAAGAACACCCTCTCATCAGCCATATTGTGAGTGTTCCACCCGCTCTAAACTTTATTAAAAAAAAAGAAAAAAAAAGTCTGGCCTCTATCTTCTTTATTCAACCAGGCCCAGCATAATCTGCACATCAGACCTGAATGAAGCTTAAGATATGATAGTCACTGGAAGGCCTGTGTTCTATCCCATCTTCTTTTTGGGAACATCATTAGTCTTTAACCCTCCTCAAACAGTATTTGTTCTAGTCATTTCCTACATTTTCTCCTTCCCTCTGTCCCCTGAAGCCACCACAGATGCAATATGTCTACAGTAACAAGATAAGTATTATGTTCCTTAAAAGAATTTTCTTTTAACATGATAATTTTTGGTCTCTAATGCCCCCAGGACATCCCTTTCTAGGTAGCATACTCTATCTACACTGGCAGGGAATTAGCTCTTGCCAGACCCATGCCTGCAAATTCTCTAAACTTTACTGTTTGCTTTGTAAAAAGACAATGACTCATTCCCAATTATCTTCTCTTGACAACAGAGCTGTCTCCCTGAATTTAAATCACACCCATCAACGTGCTACCTAATCTATGGATGGAATCTGCAAAGATGGAACACAATAGGAGCAAGATTTCTTTGTGTCCTAAGATAAGTCACTAAGTAAGTTTGTATAAGTACCCTTCAGTTTAGATAAATTTGACGGGCAGAATTGCCTCCTTACAGAGTTAGGAAATTAGGTACTGGGAACTGTGAAGGTGCAAACAGGGGAAGTCAAAGACTTGGAGAAATGCCTGGTGTCGGGGAAACACTGAGGAGAAAATTACTGCAAGTCACCCTGTTTTACAAGCTCCATCACACTTGGGTCCACTTCCTTAAACACATAACGTCCTCTTCTGCCTTAGGGCCTTTGTACACATTGCTCTTGCTGCCTAGATAACTCTCCTCCCCACCTTCTTTTTGGCCTTCCTCAGAACAGCCTTCACCCCCCTTCCAGACTAGGTCAGGTTTTCCTTCGTATGTTTTCACAATTCCACATGCCTTTCCTTCATAGCACTTAACAAACTTCATACTTGCGTATCTGTGCCATCATCTAATAACAACATGGTCAGCTAACAACTACTGAGAGCTCTCTGTCTACGCCAAGCACTGTACCTCTCATTCACTTTTCAAAATCAAACCCTGAGGAGTTGGAGGTACAACTAGATAAATGCCTGGCACTCCAGCACACTGTAAGTGGCCTGTGGGTGCGTTCTGTGTTTGTTTCGCTCTCCCCGGAATCACCCGTGTTGGCAAAGATCTTAGAAAGAAAAAAAAAAAAAAAAAATCATGGTACATATTTATTAAGCCAATGACAGCAGCATGATGTAGCAGGGAAAACGTGTTTCAGAGTTAGACACAGTGAGGTTCAAATCTCATTTTTGTGATTGGCTCGCTCTGTAAACTTGGACAGCTTATTTCATATTTCTTACTCTTCATGTCCTCATCCACCTGAGATAAGAAAACCTCATCACAAAAACCTGTAAGGGAATTAAATTAGATAATATAGCTGAAAGCACAGAATCATGCCCTGCATGAATTATATGCTGAATAGGTGCTAGCTTCTCTATTCTACTAAAAATGTATTTCTTAGCATTCTAATATTTCTTTAGATGATTTCCCTTACGATACTACCAGTCTTCTTAGACATGATTTGAACACCGTGCACACTAAAATGTTATGCTTCAAGATAACCATTTTGGGTTCTTTGATGTTATTTCAAGAATGAAGACAGGTTTATTAATGGGCAGGGGAACAGTTGCCCAGTGGAAATCAACAGGAAATAATCACTTTACAGTCCATTGTATTAGACTACCAGAGAGGCAAATTGCATTGCTGTTCTGTTCTTACAAAGTCACCCAACTGTCACCCCATTCTACTCTTCTGGCTTATAAACCTACCTGCCTAACCACTTTGATAAAGCTTTGGCAGAAGGTTTAAGTTGTACTGATAACTGGTAGAATTGAAACCCAAATTAAAAGATGCACAAGACAAAAGGGAATCATGACATTAGCATTTCAAAGTAGGAAAGCAAACAGAAAGACTCACAAAGGAAAAGTATAAGAAACACCTTAAGATAAAATTCCTTTGAAGTTTCTTAATCCCCCAAATAACAGAATGGTTATCTAATGGTATCCATTATGTCCTACTAATTACCTTATAAAATTTACATTGGAAACATGTAGAAGGCAGTCTCGAAAAATAAAAGTTGCCAATAAAATACGTGAGACTAAAGAGTGCTCACAGAAAGAAAAAAGCAAAACTCACTTACTTACATTTATTAAGTACTTACGATATGCTATTCTCTGAACTAGACATTTTAACTAATTTAATTTTCATGCATTTATTCAACATTTATTCAACAAATATTTATCAAGTGCTTACAATACATCAGACACAGGGCTTAGTTCAAGAAACACCAGATCCCTGCCCACACAAAGCATGCAGTCCAGCAGGGGAGAAACACTATAGATACAGTATAGAATATCTGTTTATACCCTATCCCGCTTCCTCACATATCAACATGTTACTTAACTATGGTAGAGGCACCTGGGTGGTTCAGTCGGTTAAGTGTTCGACATCAGCTCAGGTCATGATCTCGCAGTTCGTGGCTTCAAGTCCCGCATCAGGCTCTGTGCTGACAGCTCAGACCCTGGAGCCTGCTTCAGATTCTGTATCTCCCTCTCTCTGCCCCTCCTCTGCTTGTGATCTGTCTCTCTCTCTCTCTCTCTCTCTCTCTCTCTCAAAAATAAACATTTAAAAATATTTACATAACTATGGTATATGTATGAATACTGATAAATCACCATTGGCATAATACTTTTTGCTACATGGCAAACTTTAGGCAAATTTTATTACCTTTTGCACTAACATCTCTTTTGTGCTCCAGGATGTAATTCAGTTCATCTCACTGCATTGTCTAAACTCCTTAGTTTCCCCCAATCAAAGGCAGTTTCTCCATCTTTCCTTATCTCTCCTGACCTTGGCACTTTATACATTAAACAGTTTCTTAACGTTTACTGCCTAACTTAGGGTGACCAACATATCCTGGTTTGTCTAGGACTTTCCTTGTGTTAGCACTGAAATTTTCACATCCCCGAAGTCTTCCCCCAGTTCTGGGCAAAGGGGTAGAGTTGGTCCCCTAGAAAAGTGACACACGATGTAATTAAATATAATAAGCACTACTATTAAAAAGTTCAGAGTTATATGAACTATGTGTGTTTACATGCAGATGAAGAAACCAAGCTTTTAAAAAGTTAAAAGTCTGTATTTAGTAAAGTAGGGAGCTGAAACCTAGTTGTTCTGACTCCCACACAGCCTGATGCCACGTACGAGTTGATAAAATGTCTTCTGATACTTTATACTTAAGAGTAGCAATCTAGACTTGCTCTAATTGATGAAATGCTTCCAAAAGGTTTGGGAGAGGAGTGGCCATCAGAACAAGGAGAGCAAGATTTTAGAGCAAATCCCTTGGGTCTGGATTCTGAACGTACTTCTGTCCTTGCTGGAAATGCATGACAAAAGAAACACCTGCACACCCTCTGCCATCCCCATCTTTCAGCTGTGGGTAGCTCATGGACAAACAAAAGAAAGCATTTTTCAGCTTGACTGCAGTCTTTTGTGAGAAACAAATTATGTTTCTTCAAGTGTGAGGAGTTGGGTAGGAGAGAAGGGCTGTTAAAAATTGGTAGGGCACACCTAAATACCTCTGAGCAGTGGGTGAAAAATACCCCAGAAGGGTGTTTCAGCAGACTACACCAGCTCATTTTGGTTAGAAAGATGCAGTTTTCCCTTGGTGGACATTCAGTGAGGAAAAGATCATGTCTAGCATTAAGCAGCTTTATTTAGCTGGCATCCTTGACAAAAGATATGAAACAAAGCAGTCTTGAAAATTGGCAACATTGGCCAATAAAAAGAAACTGGGTTAGCAATACCCTCTCAACCCCATTATGTTTGCTCCAATGACAGAAGGATCTTTGGGCTGTTTTGGCCACTGCCGTATTCCCTATACACAGAACAGTACCTTGCACAAAGTAGAAAGTCATTAATAATTACTGGGTGGGTCAGTAGATGGATGGATGGATGGATGGACGGATGGACAGAAGGATGGATGGAGATGTCTGTATGGATGCAAGGATGGCAAGATAAGAGTTCTAGCTCTAATTTGTGAATCTAGGAAAGCTATTTTACCTCCCTTGAACCTTGCCCTTCTCATCTAATAAATGGGAGAATTCAAATATATGACTTTTATCTCTTCCAACAAAATTCAGAATTCTATGTCCCAAGGGATACAGGTTAAGAATCCATTCATAGAATGAGTCTCAATGTCAGGACATATTTCTAGATGCCCATCTAGAGAAAAGAAGTTAAATAAATTATAGCATAAAAAAATAAATCGTCGTTAACATTGACATTATAGGAGTATATTTATTTACAAGGAAATTGCTCGGGGTACTTTAATTTTTAAAAGTTACAACATAGCATAAACATTGTAGTACACCCCATACATGTATAAATATGCAGGCTTAGAGGGAGATCTAAAAAGATATACAGTAACATGTTTGGCAATGCCTATCACTGGGTAGTGGATATACGGAAGAATTTATTATTATTAACATTATTATTATCTGTATCAGCTAATTTTCCTCTATGACTATGGGCTGTCACATAATATAAATAGATATAATGACCCAGCATCTACTAGGCACCTAGCTCATCACTAATGAGGTACTATAATGTGGAAGTTAGCACAGGGACTCTGGAATCAGACAGCCTGGTCTAAATCCTGGTTAAGCCCCTTAATTACTGTGTGACCTAAGGTAAGTTACTCAACTTCTCTGAGCTTCAGTTTCCCACCGTATAAAACAAATAGTAATACCCAACTGATTGATTGCTGGTAAAGGTTAAAATAGGTAATCTATGCCAAGTGTCTGGTATACATCATACATTTGATAAATGTTAGTTATTATTATCATACCAAATACAAAGAGGTAGTTTTTACGTGTGTGTGTGTGTGTGTGTGTGTGTGTGTGTGTGTGTGTGTTTTATAAACCTGCCAAAATGACGTAGTCATTTTCCTCAAGAGACTTTTAATTTGGTGAGAATAATAAGACTAACACACAAGAAACAAAAAGAAAGCACCATAGTAACTTCCCAGAGTCAAGGATTTAGAACTAATGCCTTCTCTCTCCCTGAACCTCTCTCTCCAATGAGATGCCTGAGACCCACCTGGTAGAAATCTCTTGCCCCATCTTCATACCTACTGACACTCCTTCAGCCCATGTCTATCTTTTGTCTGCTCATTATGTTAAGCTCCAAAGGGTCTCCTGGCCTCCTGTCTCTTCAAATCCCCATCTCTCAACAACAGTGGTCCTCAAAAGGTGGTTCCTGGACTAGTAGGATCAGGATTATCCGAGCACTTGTTAGAAATGCAAATGCTTGTGCTCGCTCAAGAGCTACTGGATCAGAAACTCTAAGGATGGAGCGCTATAATCTGTGTTATAACAAGTCCTCCAAGGGGTCATGGGCACACTCAAGCTTGAGAACCTTTACTGTCAGATCAGTCTTCCCAAAGCATACATACATCTGATGTATATATGCTCTATGATTCTCTCTAGCTACTGAGCAATGGTAATACATCCTCATATGCTGCTGCTCAAACTCTTCCCTCTACGGTCTAAGCTCAGTCTCCTTTGCCAGGTTCATCTACCACTTCTACTACTCACAAAATGCTCTAGCAAAACCAATGCCCCTAATTCTCTCTGGACACGATTCGTGTTATGATTCTACTAATACATTCCTATGCCTTTACTCCTACTAATTCCCAAAAGTATAATATAATTTCAACTTTCTTCCTATCTTAGATGTGCACACCCTGCTAAACCGCAAGGCCCAGGCCCACCCATGAAACTTCTCTCAGTATACCACCAATGCCCTATAGAAATGACTGCTTTCTCCTAAGAACACCCTAGTCCATGTTTCCCTCATGTCCTTCCTTGGTATCATCATGGTGTATTCGTTCCCTAGGGCTGCCATAACAAAAAACCACAGAGTGGCTCAAAGCCATACACCTTTACTCCCTCATAGGTCTGTAGATGAGAAGTTTGAAATCAAGGTGTCATCAGGGCTGGGTCTTATCTCTTAGTATCTCATGTTGCCAGAAATTCTGGGTATTCCTTGGCTCACAAACACATCACTACAATCTTTGTCTCCATAGTTACATGCCATTTCCTTAATGTTTCTGCATTTTATTCTCATTTTCTAAGAACACCAGTCATATTGGATTAGGGCCCACTCTAATCCAATATGACCTCATCCCAACTTGATTACATTTGTAAAAGACCCTATTTACAAATAAAGCCACATTCTTGTATACTCCAAGGTTAGGACTTCAACCCATCTTTTAGAGAAACACAATTCAACCCATTGTCATTTACACATTTGACATATGGCCCCTCATCAATAGCAAGCTCCTTACAGACAGGTACTGTAGTTCATTCCCATTTTCCCTTCCCTGTGCGTCTCTCCTAGCCACCCATCCACTCCCCCCTAGAGGACCTAATTGAGAAAAATAACTCCTTTGACATATTGTAGTTTAATGAATGGAAAACTAAAAACATGTGGCAGAATACAGCTAAGTGGTAGTTATATTAACTAGTAACTAAACAGTAACTTGCGTTATATGGTCTATCCAACTGTGCAGAATTGGGAGGTTGAAAGCAAGGTCTATGAGGGTGGCAGTGCTTAGCTAAGGCTTCATGGAGGAAGAAGGGCTTTTTAATGAATGGACAAGATATAGGGAGAGAGAGAAAACAGAGTGTAACTTTCCAGGTAGAGAAACAGTATGAACAAAAGACTGTGGAAATTTAATTAAAAAAAAAATTCTGTGTTAGTAGAACCAGAGCCCTAGCAAGTGGGTCTGGAACAGAAGGAGGAGGATGGGCAGAAATGGGAAACAACCCATCGCTTGTTCTTCTTGTTAGTTCAATGATCATTGTTTGTTCTCTTCTCTATTTTTCCTACTTGTTTATTATTCCCTAGCTGGCTTCTAAATTCATGTCTGAGAGAAGATAATTGAGTTGGCAGCTTAATGTGCCCATGGAACCCTGGACTTCATTCTCCTGACACTAATCATCTTCCTGTGCTAGAGGGCAAGCTACAGAGTAGGATGAGGACCACATCTGCTTTGGTGACTATAGTATCTTCAACACTCACCATGCAGAACAGTCTCAGTAAATACATCTTGAACGGATGACTGAATGACAAAGGGCAATTATAAAAATATACATATGTATGCACGTATGTGGGTATGCACGTATGTGTATATAGGTGCATTTATCAGTGGCTATTACAGTCCATGAACTCTAGCTTCCTGGTCACTGGAAAACAATCATTCAATTGACACCTTGGGTTCCTAAATAGTGTGAATTGCTTATTTAACTCGATTTTTTTCCCTGTATAGTCCCCAATCTTGTTTATATTCATTCATTAAACAGGGCTTTAGCTTATATCTGTTTTGTATCTATTTTAACACAGTACTTTGCTTAACCAACATCAGATATACCAGACAAGGCTTATGCAGAATCTGCTTGTGTTCAAATTCAAAGCAGATGATGAGGTTGAAAATGGTGGCCTCAATAAATTAATTCTTTAATTGTGGTATAAAAAAAGGTCAGAACAGCCTAAAAGCTATACAGAAAATGTGTGATTTTTTCACAGCTTTCCTTCCAACTCCCTCCAGTGCACACATAGCAAAGTCAATGAAACAAGCAGTGTATACAGCTTGCACTTTTGCACGGAGGGGTATGTCCTCGCAATGGGGAGCATTAACACTGACAGGTTTTCCTTGACAAGCAACAGTAGGTTTGGGACAGCATCATGCTTTATTCTCTTCCTTGTGAAGGATGATTATTAAATTTTTATCTTGTAATTCAAATGAAATATTAAATCGCTTTCAAGGAAAAAAAAACTCCATAACTTTCTCAGATCTCACAATGTGTGGTACATACAACTGAATGACTCATCTCATACCCACGCCTTCGTTATGTACAGAGGCTTAAGAAAGTATAGAACCTCACTGTCATTATCATCGTAGCAAATATTTGTTGAGCAATTCTTATATTATAGGTAGAGCTTTTAGTACTCATTAAGGCAAAGCACCACGTTCTCTAATTTAAACATCACGAAGATGCTGTGAACTAAAAATTGTGATTATTATCATTTCACACATGAAAAAAATTGAGATATCAGAAGAAAAATAACTTGCCCAAGGTCACACAGTTAGTAATTTGAAGAGTCAGATTATAATTCAGTTCTGGCTCACTCTAGAATGTATGTGCAATTTACTCAGTCATGTTGCATTCATTTTTTTAACAGAAAAAGGTAAGTCATAAAAAAAGCAACTGATCTTAGAAAAAAACTCATCACAGAGCAATGTTCAAGGACTATTTCTGGGGTGAGTGCACACTCCACCCCATCGTTCATACTGCCATCATGGCCATCAACAACAGTCACTGAACCCAGAAATTATACCAGACTCAGAAGAAACTGAAGTAAAACTACCCATTGTCTTTCTAGACAAGTTCACCTGTCACCAAAAAAAAAATGCTTATATAAGGTGTGTGTGTGTGTGTGTGTGTGTATCTATATAGATAGATACAGATACACACACACGTGTTTCAGCAATACAACTATTTCTTTTCATCTGAATTCTGAAGTGACTGATATTGACAAAAAAGTAGCAGAGTCTTTGCCCTTATGTGTTCATTCATTCATTTATTAATTTTTAAAATATATATTCAGCATATTGAGCACCAACCATGAGTGAAGTTTTACGGGGAATGCATAGCAATTTGAAATGTGATCACTCCCATCTAAGAAGAAGCTGAAATAACTGTAATCATGATATTTGCTATTTAACTGTCATCAAATTCTAGTAAAATGGGGATCAGTGTCAGATCCATAAAAGCTGTGAAGCAGGAGCCATACTCTTACTGGCAACATTCCATTTCATCTGATCTAAAGTGGACAGGTCTTTAGAGAGCCTTTCCATTTATTCCAAACTCATTCTTAAATCCTTCCTTCACATCAAGGTGTTAAAACTGAATTATCTTAAAGTACCTCCCTTTCAGAAAACTTGGTGTCCAACTTGGATTTGAATACTTAAAATAGATAATGTACCAGCAGGGGAATTTGAAACATCACATGAGAATGAATAAGGATCATTTTTGATGGGAAGGGCCAAAATCTTTTCTGATATTCCTAAAATTGCACTGCATTTGCTGACCTGCTTGAAATACCAAAAGGATGTCACCAAAATGCCTTTCTTCATTTAAGGAAAAAAAATCCCACTGGTTGATAGCAGATCAAATCAGGTATATGTGGATTGTGCATTAAGCTACTGGTCTGCAAACGATGACCCATGAGCCAAATCCAGCCTGCTATTTGATTTTATAAATAAAGTTTTATTGGTAGCCTCACCTATGCATTTATGTATTATTTATCACTGGTTTTGCACTACAGTGACAGAGCTGGGTCATGGCTATGTGGCAGGCAAAATCTAAAATATTTACTATCTGGCCTAAAAAAAAAAAAAAAAAAAGTTTGCCAAATTCTGGTCTAAACCATCAGTCAGATTCTTCCCAAAGAGCATATACCACTATGCATGGGCCCTCTTGCAACTGTCCCTTCAGGTAGGTTACCATGGGAACTCCAACAGAATCCAGATATTAGGGAAGACAAGGCCATATTATTCTTGGAATTAGTTGTGATGTGGGGCTGATACCACCGAGAGGCCCATGATTGAAGTTAACTGATTTCACTTAGGTCTTTCTCAGAAGTCATTCTTGTCTCAGAAGTCCCTGAACAGCTAAGGCTCAAAAACTCTTTCCTATGGCAGGCAGCCAGGTGGCCCAGTTGGTTGAGCATCAGGCTTCAGCTCAGGTCATGATCTCCCGGTTCGTGAGTTCGAGCCCCACGTCGGGCTCTGTGCTGACAGCTCGGAGCCTGGAGCCTGGAGCCTGCTTTGGATTCTGTGTCTCCCTCTCTCTCTCTGCCCCTCCCCCACTCATTCTCTCTCTCTCTCTCTCTCTCTCTCTCTCTCTCTCTCTCCCACTCTCAAAAATAAATATTTAAAAACATTTTTAAAAAAGAATAATTTGCATAATTTAAAGTGTATGGTTTCACATAGTAATAAGTTTAAATTCAGGCCTTGCCACCTCTAAGATTTCTGGCTCCTCCTTGTCCTTGGAGTTCAGACTACATATTGCACCCCTATATTCCATCAGGCTGGTTTGGGGAATTCATACATCCCTTTCACCCAGAATACTCATCTCAAGTTATTTTATACACTTGTGATTATTTGATTAACATTTGTCTCTAATAAACTGTAACCTTTATGAGAATTACCACTACTATGTCTATTTCTGTCTCCCTGACATATTCCTAGAGTTTACTATAGTTTGGGGGCACAGAGTATATCTTCAATAAGTATTTGTTGACTGATGCTTATTATCTATGTAGTAGTAAGTATTCACTGCTGCTTTTCCCACACAATACTAGGCTGCATACTTCTTTGACCTCAGAGCCCAGCATTCGAACTTCCATTTATCAGGAATTCAGCACCTGTTTCTTGTAGGAATTGAAAGCCAACCAAATTTGATCTAACAACAGCTGACTAGAGCCACTGTCTGTGCTACTTACTTACTTTATAGATGATGATGTCATTTAGCAGTTCAAAGAAACTTGGTGGCAGCTGTTATTTCACATGAGTGATAATATTTTCATCTCCCATCCTTCTAAAATAAAGGGCCAGTGGGCTGTTAAAACAACACAAACAAAATTACCAGTAGACTGGCAAGCCTTTCCTCATCACCCAGTAATCACTTCTGCTATATTCCAACAGTCTGTTTGCTTTGCCTTTCTAGCATGTGCTCTTTGCAGATATTGAGATCAGGCTATAAATTGTAGTGGCAAGTAGCACACTTAGAGCAATTTCCGTGAAAATAAAGGTTTACAAGGAAGACGGCCACCAGGGAGATGAGAATTGATGCTTATAGCAGCAGTGACAAAGGAGATGTATAAATTATCTATTGCGATATTGATCAAAGTATGTTCCATGGAATAGTAGTGGTGCAAGGTGCTCCTTGAAGGAAGAGTTCTATGTACAAACGAATTTGGGAAAAACTGCAAAAAATTAACCCATCTTGAAGATGGGTAAAGTATGTTACCACTTCAAACCTCCAAAAAAGGAAAAAAAAAATGGAAAACTTCCCTGCAGTTATGAAAATATGATACAATTTGACTCAGAGTAGTGGAGATTGCTAGCCTTCTTTCACATCTGGGTTATCCTACCGCTACTGGACAAAGAAAGATTCTCAGCCCTTCTCATTAGGCAATGCCTTAGGACTAGTTCCAACCAATGAAATGTGCCTGGGTGTGACTTCCAGGGGAGGCAGGGAAAAGTTCCTGGGTCATCTTCCAGCTTTCTCAATTCTTATGAGGAGATCATGAATACCATGCTATGATAATGTCAGAACCATGTGAGGGGGGTGCCATGGACCTCTAAGTCAACACATAAAAGCTAACTTCCCCAGAAAGTTCTCCAGGTACGTAGGACTTTTCAAAAGCAAGAAAGAAATATTTTCCAAGTTTAGCCACTGATATTTGGGGACTAACTTGTTACCACTGCATGGTCTATCCTAGCATTTTTTCTAAATTCATTTGAGCATAGAGTTCCTTGTTCTCATAAAAATAATAAATATCATACAGAAAACTAAATAGTTCTAAAATAGTTTTCCCAGGAACCCTGGCTGCAGCATTTTGAGATTCTGTAAACAAATAAATATACCTGAATCTGCAAGAAAGACAGAGGGAGAATCCAGAGAGCCAATTCAAAAGTGGAAGACAGGTACTAAAAATCACAGTTCTTTGTGCTTCTTTCTCCTCTACTAACTCTCTCAATATTATAGCCCAAATATCTCTTCCTTCAATAAATCACTTAGCAAACATTTACTGAATGTATCCTGAGGGCACCAAATAGCATGAGATGTGGTTTGTGATTTACACTCTACCTCCTTCTACCCTGATTACTCACCCTGGTGGGCTATCTTCTCTACAAGGTTTGCATTGTCTGTCTCTGTCTCTTGACATTTAGTTCAAACGACCCTTTATTGATAGCTATCCATTCACTTCTGCAGAGAAAAGGCTGGAAATGTCTAGGTTTCCTACACTTCCCAATACTCAGGTTGCCATGCTTGTAACCAATAATCCCTGGCATTGGCCACAGCTGATGGAATCATGATCACTGGGGAAGCCAAAGGTAGCAGCAACAAACCACAGAAGATTGGTCCCAAAAAGCCTTCCTATAGGAATATTCTAAACTGGATTCCAACCAGAAAGTTAGCTAGACCTTCTCTCTGGAGAGGCTTCAAAGTCAGAAGGGTAGCCCAATAAGCTGTATCAATAGAAGAAACAATTGTGGGGCACCTGGGTGGTTCAGTCGTTTAAGCGTCAGACTCTTGATTTCGGCTCTGGTCATGAGCTCACAGTTGTGAGATCGAGCCCTGCGTCAGTCTTGATGCTGAACATGGAGCCTGTTTGGGATTCTCTATTTCCCTCTCTCTCTACCCCTCCCCTACTCATATGTATGCTCACACTCTCACCCTCTCTCTCTCTCATAATAAATAAATAAGTAAATATTAAAAAAGAAGAAGAAGAACCATTGTTATCAGAGTGGAAGCTGAGATGAAGACAGAAGACGTGAGAATGGCAGAGTCTATTGCAATGTTAGCCTTGTTAGAGAGCTAAAGACACACAGGGTCAATAAGGCTATCGTGCATCCTGAATGGTGGTCCAGGTCTCCATGGCCCCTTACTGGGCAGCTCTGACAGCTGCCTGAATGTTCTCACACTTCCTCTATGTAACTCGGCCTATCTCAATCCCTGAAGGAACTTAGCGAATACTACTCAAACTCATATTCCACATTGCTTGAGAACAGTGACCGGGTGCTCATGTATTTTATTACATCCTCCATAGTGCTAACCATAGAGTCTGGGACCTAGAAGATGCACAACTTATTAATTTCTGTAATATTTAATGAGACACCTACTCATACCTCAGCTGCAGGCAGCATTTAACAAGGCAGAAAAGTTCTTGGCCTCTTGGAGCTCATATTCTAATTCTAATTCTAATTCTAATTCTAATTCTAATTCTAATTGCAATACTTTAATTTTAATTTTAACTTTATTTTTAAAGTTGGTTTATTTTGGTTGATTGGATGACAAGAATAGTAAGTGTAACTCTTGGCAACATAGGGACACTACGTTAACATGGAAGCCAAGACCTAAAACAACTAAAGGACCATTTGTGTCCTGTGGAATCAAAATTACTTATCAGATAAAGGGTTAATATCCAAAATCTAGGGGCGCCTGGGTGGCGCAGTCGGTTAAGCGTCTGACTTCAGCCAGGTCACGATCTCACGGTCCGTGAGTTCGAGCCCCGCGTCAGGCTCTGGGCTGACAGCTCGGAGCCTGGAGCCTCTTTCCGATTCTGTGTCTCCCTCTCTCTCTGCCCCTCCCCCGTTCATGCTCTGTCTCTCTCTGTCCCAAAAATAAAAAAAAAAATTAAAAAAAAAAAAAAAAAAAAAAACCAAAATCTATAAAGAACTTGTTAAACTCAACACACAAAAGTAAGTAATCCAGTGAAGAAATGGGCAGAAGACATCAATAGACACTTTTCCAAAGAAGACACCCAGATGGCCAACAGGCACATGAAAAGATGCTCAACATCACTCATCATCAGGGAAATACAATTCAAACCCACAATGAGATACCACCTCACACCTGTCAGAATGGCTCACATTAACAACTCAGGCAACAACAGATGTTGGTGAGGATGTGGAGAAAGAGGATCTCTTTTGCACTGCTGGTGGGAATGCAAGCTGGTCAGCCACTCTGGAAAACAGTATGGAGGTTCCTCAAAAAATTACAAATAGAACTACCCTACGACCCAGCATGTGCACTACTATTTATCCAAAGGATATAAAAATGCTGATTTGAAGGGGGCACAAGCACCCCAATGTTTATAACAGCACTATATATAAATTGTAACAGCCCTATAGCCAAATTATGGAAAGAACCCAAATATCCATTGACTGATGAATGGATACAGAAGATGTGGTATATACATATATATATATATATATTGGAATATTACTTGGTGATGAAAAAGATGAACTCTTGCCATTTACAACAATGTGGATGGAACTAGAGTGTATTATGCTAAGAGAATAAGTCAGAGAAAGACAAATACCATATGACTTCACTCATATATGGAATTTAAGAAACAAAACAGATGAACATAGGGGAAGGGAAGGAAAATAAGACAAAAACAGAGAGAGAGGCAAACCATAAGAGTCTCTTAAATACAGGGAACAAACTGGGGGTTGCTAGAGGGGTGCTGGGTGGGGATATGGGCTAAATGGGCGATGGGCATTAAGGAGGACACTCGTTGGGATGAGCACTGGGGGGGTGTATGTAAGAGACGAATCACTGGGTTCTACTCCTGAAAGCAGTACTGCACTGTTAACTAACTTGAACTTAAATAAATAAATTTTTAAAAATCCTCCTTATTTAATAACTGCCACTTCATGAGCTTCTCCTGTGTGCCAGGCACACTACTGCTTGCTTACAGATGCTATCTAATTCAGTCCTTCCAAGAACCCCATGATAGAGATGTCATCATTCCTAATTCACCCATGAGGAAGTAGAGGCTCAGAGAGTCTAAGTAACTTGCCCAAAGCCTCGCAGTGTGTGGGCATGGAGTCCCAATTCAAATTTCGTTTTTCCCTGGCTCTTTCTAAGTCTATGCTCATCCCACTGTTCTACACTTAGGGAAAAAAAACCAGGATGAGCTTTTTAGCCAAGGAACAAAGAAGTGACAGCTGAGGTGGCAAGGTACATTGTTGTACTATCTTTTTGCGGGGCGATTCATAGTAATCTGACAGCAGAAGATTATTTTCCAGAGTGAGTTTCTCATATAGCAAGGGAAGAAAAGTAATTACTATCTGATTCTACTTCTATCTTTTTATTTTGGCATGACTGGAAAAAAAAAAAAAAAAAGAGGGTAGAACAAACCTGGCAAGATTATTATAGTATTACAGTATTATGTTCTAAAACAATTAAAACATTTGCTGGAAGGTAATGTTATTCCACTGATTTCTTCCAATAGGAATAACTATGTTCAAACGTTTCCACACAAAAAAATTCCCTACATACCATCCCTCAAACAAATTTCTATCCATTATTGGGAAAGTATAAGAAATCTATATAAGCCCTTGTTCTTTAATTGAAATTATAAAATGTGTCATGTTTACATGCTCTCATAATATTGCATTGCAAAAAATTAGGCACTAAAAATGCTGGAGTTCTTATTTCTTCAAAGGAGAAAATACATACTATCCTATTTTAGAGGTCACAGTTGGCCATTTGCAAAAATGCTATTGCATGATAGTTATATGTTTTAAGAATAACAATTAATAACCAGGATATAATTTCATGTTTCTACTGTCTTCAAGGTGAGCTTGTTTTAGGACTTCAAATCTCTGAGGTATTTTAGACGCTGCTAAAATCGCTACACAACAACAAAGATAAAACATCACGAACAATTTACTCAGCACTAAAATTCAAGAAGTATTTGGCAAAAATAAAAAGGCAAGAAGTACTGATACAAGCTATATCATGGCTGGATCTTGAAAACATCACGCTACGTGAAAGAAGCCAGAAATAAAGGTCACATGCTGTATGATTCCATGTATATGAAATGTCCAACAGAGGCAAATCCATAGAGGAAGAAAGTATATCAGTGGTTGCAAGGGGATGGGGGAGTGAGTACGTGGAAATAGAGGATGATGAGTACTGGGTTTCTTGGGGAGTAATAAAAATATTCTGGAATTCACTGAGGTGATGGTTGCACAACTCTGCAAACCGTGGATTACATAATTTTAAAGTTGATTTATTTATTTTGAGAGAATGGGGGGCAGAGAGAGAGAGAGAGAGAGAGAGAGAATCCCAAGCCGGCACCACACTGTCAGTGCAGAGCCCAGCGAAGGGCTCAAACTCACAAAACCGCAAGATGGTGACCTGAGCCAAAACCAAGAGTCAGATGCTTAACGGACTGAGCCCCCCAGGCATGCCTGAACTGTACATTGTAAATGAGTAAACTACATAGTAAGTGAATTAGGAGTCAATAAAGCTACCCTATGAAGAATCATTACCAGCAGTGTCCAAAGGCAGCCTCTCCTTGAACTGCTCTTCTCGTTCTTAGCACTGAGATCACACGGCTTCCTCTGGCTCCTGAGACCAGACGTGCCAGGACCCCACACCAGGCCTTTGAACCTGCTGTTCATGCCGCCGCCAACGTCCAGCCTCCCCCTTCCACCTCTGCTGCTACCTCTAACCCACCACATGTCAGCCCGACCTGGTTAACTCTCACTCTTGTCAGATTGCCCCTCTCATGTGGCCAAAGGAAGCCTCCCCTGACCCTCCAGAATAATCTCTGAAAATCACACATGATCCCCTTATACATCCACACATTTGTTTAAACTTTGAATTTTTTCAGGGGTTTTGATCCTGCTTGTCCCTCTAGCTGGTAGCACAACAGCGGGCATACAGTACAAGCTTGATACAAATTTTAGAAATGAACGAATTTTTTGTCAAACTTTTTTTTTTTTTTATCACAAAAGGCTTCCTTTTCCCTGTCTGTTTTTCTAGCAAAGAAATATAGTTAGAATTTCTCTTAAAAACTTGCAAATAAACTGTCGATACAGGGAAGTACGAATGGAACCATGGCTATTAACCAAACACAAAACAGATTTTTTTTTTTCTTTTTTTTTTTCTTCTATTTTTTTTTTTTTTTAATTTTTTTTTTTTCAACGTTTTTTATTTATTTTTGGGACAGAGAGAGACAGAGCATGAACGGGGGAGGGGCAGAGAGAGAGGGAGACACAGAATCGGAAACAGGCTCCAGGCTCCGAGCCATCAGCCCAGACAGAGCCTGACGCGGGGCTCGAACTCACGGACCGCGAGATCGTGACCTGGCTGAAGTCGGACGCTTAACCGACTGCGCCACCCAGGCGCCCCCAGATTTTTTTTTTTTTAAGTGATTTCTTCCAGAAGATAAATGCCCTCAAGGAAAATACCCAATAGAATTGCTAGAACAATTTGTGGCCTAAGGAAGAAACCCTTTTTCTTTAAACAACTTTTGTTTTCTTTTCTGGGCAAGTCTGCCTTTTGCTTTGTTCCAGGCATAACCACTGAGCAAATATCTCAGAGGATCAGCTGCCTGTGGGAGTGCAGGGTGGTTAGGAGTCAGCTTGCACACAGCCTCCTAAATGGAGTGCGAATACAACCTGCTTTTGCAAGTTACTTGACTTTAGCTTCAGTTTCCTCATCTGTGGAATTAAAATAACAATACCCAGCACCAGAGGGTTGGTCTGAGGACTAAATGGCATATATCTATAAAGCACTCTGCCTAGGGGCAACTGGGTGGCTCAGGAGGTTAAGCATCCGACTTAGGTTCAGGTCATGATCTCATGGTTCCTGAGCTCGAGTCCCCAGTTAGGCTCTGCACTGACAGCTCAGAGGCTGGAGCCTGCTTCAAATGTTGTGTCTCCCTCTATCTCTGTCCTTCCCCTGCTCTCTCTCTCTCTCTCTCTCTCTCTCTCTCTCAAAAATAAACATTAAAAAAAATAATAATAAAAATAAAGTACTCTGCATAAAGCCTGATCAATAAATACATAATGATGATGGTTCATTCTACAATCAGGAAACCAATAGCCTCCAGAAGAGGAGACAGTGAAGAGGCCTCACTATAAACCATTATAATTCAAGATAGGAAACAATTTTACTGCTATGAATTAATCCCACTGACAACCCTTGCAAGAGCTCTCCAATATAAACATTTAAGAGTGTTTATAATATGGGGTGCCTGGGGTGGCTCAGTCGGTTAAGGGTCTGACTTCAGCTCAGGTCATGATATCGCAGTTCGTGGGTTCAAGCCCCGCATAGGGCTCTGTGCTGACAGCTCAGAGCGGGAGCCTGCTTCAGATTCTGTGTCTCCCTTTCTCTCTGCCCCTCCCCCACTCACACTGTCTCTCAAAAATAAAATAAAAACATTTAAAAAATTTAAAAAGAGTGTTTATAATAGATGCTATTTTTTAATAGATTAAAAAAATTCAACTAGAAACAACTGACATATCCATTACAATAGGATCGGTTAATTAAATTATGGAGTGCCCATGCGATGTGATAAAATGTGGCTGTTAAAGTATGAAGCCAACTCTTTAAAAACTAAGGCACAGAGCAGCCCTCTTCTCAGCTCCCTCAATTTTCTCTTAAGGCTTTAGTTTCATCTTTAATTAAGGAGAAAAAAGGAACAGCATTCCTCATTTATTCTTGAAAATCATTGAATAAAGACACGCATATTAAAAATGAAAAAGAGGTATACGTGCTCAGTTGATATTTAAACATCATTAAAAGGAAAGATAAAGAATAACGCAGTACGTACAACATAAATCCTCTTGAGTCTATAAAAAATATAAAAATGAGCACACATAGTAGGTGTATCTAGTCGGAAAAATCAGGGACTATTTTACAAGGGATTTGGGAAATTCGAGATGGAAAACTTGAGAAGGGAATTAATTGCACGCTAAGGAAAGCAGGGCCACGCAGGTACGCGGGCTTGGAGGTGGGCTTCCCCGGGGAGAGGTGGGAGTTTGCAGCTACTAGAGAGACAAAGAGTCACGGAAAGTGCACAGACGTGAGATGTGAGATGCCAGACAAGAGTCAGGCTGCTTGCGCAGGATTTTAAATGGCAGATCTAGGCCTCTGGACTTTGCCTGGTAGGTGTTGGAAAATTAGAAAGATTTGTGAAGAAAGGAATGATATGATCAGAGTTGCACATGAGGGCTGGTCATGTGGAGGGGTATGTGCTAAGGGGTGGAGGGGGCAAAGCACCAGTAGGCATTTGGGCCACTACCACAAGTTGTCCAGTTTTTCCCTCTGCATTTTATAGCTGCCATATTGATACAGCTCCAATTTTACTTCCTGATAGAATGTTTTTGCTGCTTTCATAAGAAATGTCACATGAATGGAGCTGGCAATTCCTTTCCAAAATTCCTGACAGATGTTCCACACATCCCCAAATTACTGATCTCCATTCAATAATCAAATTCTGGGCAGATATCATATTTCAAAGAAATGTGATTTTGCCCATTTAAGGAAAGGAAGTGAGATCATTAAAATAGTTCCCTAAGTAATGCATTTTAAATGAAAGGCTTTTTTTAAGTCTTTGGGGAAAAAAAATATCAAAAGTCAAACTGAAACATCCAGGAAAAGCTCAAATTAATATGTTAATTCTGTCAACATCCAAGGTTCTGAGTCCAAGCCTAGAAGTAACAGTGCATATGGTGATTTCCTGCTCCATCGCTAACATTTTAACTATGCTTATTGAAATCACAAAATAAATGTCTCAAGTGAAGTTTTCATCCTTCTTCCAATGTGAAATATGCAACTTCTCTGCTTTATTTTAGAGATTAGTTAATGATACTAGGAGCCATCAGTGATTTTCATTAAATATGTCAAATAAGGATGAGCTAGGGAAATAGGTGATAGATTAATGGCAGGAATTGTGTCTTTCCAGTGAAAAATTTAATGTCTCTCTGTGGACATTATGTATTTCCCTGTCTGGCAGATTTTTTTCCGCAAAAAAGACAATGAACCTTTGAATTATAGGTAAATGAAATTACATGGTTACAGCTCGATGAAAGACTTGGAAATATTATGTAGCATCAACTGCGAAGATTTAAGTTTTCTATTTATCTGTTACCACTAGGGAAATTGCCATCGGTGCCTTGGTGAGAAAAAAAATAAACATCTGTGTATGAATGCTGAAGTACTATACAAATGACAGCAACTCTATTCTTTTTGCCAACAAAGGGCAGTGTGTGTGTTTTTCACGGGGGCAGCCTCGGGTGGTACAGATTTAGGAATCGCAGCTTGTCTCTTAATAAGGAGAAATTTCACGAGGACATTGAAAAATTAGCATCGCTCATCTCAGCAAGCCCTTCCTTTAGACAGAGGGAAACATAACCTAAACACAGTTCCATATCATTCATAAGCACTAATTGGTGAAAATGTAATGTCAAGAGACACAGAATGATCAGGGATTCCCCCTTCTACATGGTAAAATAAACTAGGGTTGATCAGAATTATCACCATGTAAGCCAAAACTTTGTATTAGTCATCTACCGCTGCATAACAAGCCAGTCTAAAACACAGTGGCATAAAGCAACCAGGTGGTGACTCTACTTATGGTTCTGAATTCAGACAGAGCATAGTAAGAATGGATTTTCTCTGCTATAAGCTGTCCGGAGCCTCAGCTGGAAAGACTATAATTCGGGGGTTGAATTGATGGCTGGGGCTGGAATAATCTGTGGGACTCATGCCTTTTTAATTTCCATATTTGTGATGCTTTGACATCCAAGGCCTTCCTGATACTGGGGGACTGCCTGTCTTAGCTCATTTGTAGAGATAGCTGACACTTGTCCCACCCAAGAGTGCCCCTTTCATATGCAAACTAAGCAATCCAGAGGCATTACCCCAACCATCTGGTCTATCAGACTCTCCTACCCCTGGCCACTAGCCTGCCCTAATCACCTCAGGTGTGAGTACCAGACAACGAGAGACAATACTTATACCCCTGAGCCCACTGAAGTTTTTCAAACTAGACAATTCTAAGCCCACCATGCCTGTTCCCTCTGTAGAAGCCACAATAAAGGTTCTTGCTCACATTTTACTCTTATTCTCTCTGCCTCCTGAGCAACGCTGAAGCTTCCCTGTGTGGTCCTCCAGCATGGTGTGGCCATGCCTCCTGTTTCTAGGGATTTGTGATTGCAGCTTCTTCCTTGGTGATAGTCACTTTCATGTCTGTGTGTCATACCATACTCGGCTAAAACAAATCTTGCATACATTTTAAAGCAAACTCAATGTAGCTTCCCTTTCATGTCTAGTGGTTGATATTGGCTGTAGGTCAGAATATCTTGCCCACGGACCATCTGTGGTTGCAATGCATGTGCCAGTTTGGATTGTCTTGCAGCATGGTGGCTGAGTCCCTAGAGTAAGCTTCTTCATAGAACAAGGCAGAAGTACACGACATTTTCTGATCTAGCCACGGAAGTACCACAGCATCACTTCTGCCACGATGCTACTTCTGGTTGAATCAGACACAAGGTCCACCCGGGTTCAAGTGGAGGGAACAGAGGTTCCACCCCTAAATGGGAAAAGTATCAGGTCACATTGAAAAAAGCAAAATGTGGAATGAGAGATACGATGGTGATCCTATTTGGAAAACACACTCTGCCCCAAGATATTGCATGTATCTTTCCTGAGAAGTAATGGAGACCATACTAGTGAGAGGAGACCAGAAAGGACCACCACACACTGGAGGCATGAAAGATCTAATATATTTTGGACAAGAATCCTTGAACATGAAATATGACCTCCCATGTAAAGCACTAAGTCACATCTAACACAGGCAAGTGAACCCTGTTCTTATTGTGCTGGGGGACTCTGCATCTGTATCTTCCCTCTTCTAGGACTTGCACTTTGAAAGACAATGAGACGCCACTCTCACCACAAATGGCAGGAAGCAAAGTCATATTTGTTGAAGACGTGATAAGTTACAGGTTTTGAGCGGGAAACGTTCTGGTCATGATGCTTGGAATCAAGTTCTAGCCCTACTGTCAAATAGCTTTGAGGCCTCAGATAGCCAACCACCTTGTTTCTTTATCTATAAGACATGATCAATAATTGCTTCCCTGTCCTTCTGTCCTCAAATGAACTTTGAAGCTGGATATAATTTGTGAACGGTTCTGTAACCGCATTATAATTATGTGAATGCAGCCTGTCATGGGAATCTTGGTTGACCACAGGGTCAACAAGGCTGACAACAACAAGTGCAGTTGAGACCTCAGAGCTTGTTTCAACACCAACTAGGTAGCAGCCGCTGTGCTGAGCACTTCCCTAGATTCAGGTTGACTGTGGGTGCCATTTCCATTCACAGCTGTATATTACATGGGAATGCTGGGGCACGGAGAGTAACTTATCAAAGGCCACACAGCCTTAAGGGATAGAGCCTGAATTTGAATTCAAGCCCTCTGACCCAATAGCCCACATTTCATCCTCTGCACCAGAGCCTCTGGTCCTGAAAAGCCACACTGATGCTGGTCCTCAGCCAGGCTTCTTACAGGTACTTGCATTGGCAAGAGTTAGGCTCTGTGGACGTTGTCCATCCCTATTACCTAAAAGCAATCTGGCAGCACATGGAGAGTGAGAACGCCTCCTTCATAAAGAAAGAACTCCAGAATGCCCTTTCTGCACCAGAGAAGGAGATCAGGAGCACATTCCTTTACAGCAGCCTGACAAGGGTGTGGGGTCTGCTGATTTCTTAACTAGCTTTATTTGCATGACAGCAAGCCATGATCTGTCCCTCTATGTTAGCATTCAGTGATAAAATGGATTCAAAGCCAGCAGTGTGTCCTGTCTTCTGTGTTTATTTAATGAATGGGTTTAATTTTATTTAAGGGGCACTGGAAAAGCAAAGGCTGCCAAAAGGTAAATCAGAGGTGTATGTATGTATATGTATACGTATATATATGCATATACATATATATGTATATATATACGTATATATGTATATATACGTATGTATACATATGTATATATGTATATATATGTATATGTATGTACATACATACATATATATATGTATATATATGTATATATATACGTATATACGTGTGTATATATATATATACATATATACGTGTATATATATATATGTACAGATTTGCCTTAATGTTATGTTTCCATTTTTTTAACAGCAAGCGAAGTTATTTTTATCCATGATTTTGGAAGGAGTTAAAATTTATAACTCGTCGGTCTTTCTGGTTGAGAGATTGTGTTAGGACAATGATTACATGGGAAAATAATCCTATAAATATAATAGTAATTGATGAGCCATTATTGAATGTTGACTGTGTGTTCGGTACCATGCTAAGCACAATGCAAGTAATGACTAACTTAATTCTTACAACAACCCAAGGAGGTATTTACTATTATTAATCCCACTTCACAGCAAGAAAGCTAAAGGTCAGGGGCACATGGGTGGCTAAGTCGATTAAAGTCCAACTCTTGGTTTCGGCTCAGGTCATGATTTGTGGGTTTGAGCCCCATGCTGGGCTCCATGCTGACGGTACAAATCCTGCTTGGGATTCTCTCTCCCTCTCTCTCTGCCCCTCCCCTGCATGCTCGCTCTCTCTCTCTCTCTCTCTCTCTCTCTCTCAAAATAAATAAATAAACTTAAAAAAAAGCTGAAGGTCACACAGCTATTAAGGGGTAGAGCTTATAGTCCGTTTCTTTTCACTAGTCTATGCTGATTCCTGGTATAGTGAAAGGGCTAGGGTATTTTATCCATTCTAAGCAAGAGTTAGGGATGTTCTGCATTTGGCTGTTAAGTTTGGGACACTTGCTTGAGTGACTTTGGCATCCCTCAGATTTTTATCATCAGCCTGTTTGGCTCCTGATATAGGAGTTAGAGCAATGTTCCTATAAGTGAATCTTTTCATTGTGGAGCATGCCATTCAACATGAAACATACTTCAACAACAACAAAAAGTAGACTGTATGGGAATTTGTTTCTGTCTTCATTTTAAGTGGGTCCTCTCAGCTCTTACCAGAGAATTTACTCTTTCTGCCAGAAAGGCCGTTGTGTATACTTCCGAAGAAGTCCTAACCCTACTGGAACTTCTTTAACCTAGGTACAGATACATTGTGTTCCAAAATATATGTCATTTGTTTGAGTCTTAGAAGACATTTCCCCATGGGGAGAATATTATAATCCCTAATTACGGATACCTAGAACGCAGCTACCTTCCCTGGTAACATAGGGGGACACTGTGGAGAAGTGCTCTTCAAACTACCAATGTATTGTTGAATCTTTGTTTTTAAATGTTTATTTATTTACTTTCGAGACAGAGAAAGAGTGTGAGCAGGGGAGAGGCAGAAAGAGAGGGAGACAGAATCCTAAGCAGGCTTTGTGCTGTCAGCACAGAGTCCAATGTGGGGCTCGAAGTCATGAGTTGTGAGATGACCTGAGCCAAAACCAAGAGTTGGACACTTAACTGACTGAGACACCCAGGCTCCCATTGTTGATTCTACAGTTCCATTACAGAGAACCCCATTACAGAGATACCAAGTGTTGGCAAGGATGTGGAGAAAAGGGAATGTAAATTGATACAGCCATTGAGGAAAACAGTATGGAGGGTCCTCGAAAAATTAAACAGAACTACCATTAGGTCAATCTTTCCACTATTGACATTCATGGTGTCTTAACATTGAATTTGAACTTTCCTATTGCCCATGCACAGTACAGATCACTTAAAAATGTAAAATCTTAGAATATATGGTTCAGAAGGAAACTTATAAGCACTGAATGTGCATGTGTCAGGGGCTGCCTCTAGGTAGGACTAGATTTTCATATGTATTATGATGACAGTCATTGCCTCAGGCATTGAAGATGCTGGATGCTTTTCATAAATAGGAGGATCCATGTAGCATAATAATTTTAAAAAGTGATAAAGTTATTGCAGTTTAACATAATAAGCAAAGCTTTATAAAACTTTCTCCATTTTAGAAAATCAACAGGGGTTGGCCAAATGTAGAACTCCAATGTCAGCTAATCAGCTATGCCATCTGGTCTGACAAATCTGGTCATGTTACCTACACATAGTCTTATTTTTAAAATAATTTAAAAAATACCTTTCATTGTCAGCAAGGAAGTAACTTAGGAAAAGGCAATTTTTTGTTGAATTCAAAGCTGATTTAAAATTCTGTGTGGGTGTTTCCTGAGAAATTTGCTGACTAGGGCAAGTTCCCTCTGCTTGCTGGCTTCTTCTATTGGTCTACATTGTAATCAGAAAAATATGAAGAATTTTCATTGATGGCATTGCCACAAAACATGATCCACTTATTTCATCATCTGTTGGTGGCACATCTTACTCTGTGGTGTTGATCCGTCTTATAGACCTTAAATTGCAGGTCTTGCCCTTTGGATAACTGCACCTTGCAGGGTTTCATGCAGGAAAACACCTGTGGTGTACAAGCCAGTGTATAGAAAATGCCTTTCTATCCTATCAGGCTTGTTAAGTCCTGGAATTTTGCAGAAAGCTTAGTAAAACACCAGCTCACACTGTTCATGACTTCCTTGCTGGGATCCCCTAATGACAGGGCATACAATGGAAGATGACTGTAAAATGGACAAAGTATAGACATTCTTTGTTAGTTTCACTTTGATGATCTCATTAGAAGTAAATGTCTGAGCAGCGACCCTGTCTTATTTGCAGCTGTGGGATCACACTCTGACATGAAGCAAGTGAACAATGTGAAATAAGACCTGTGTGTAGAGATGTGGCATCTCTGTTTTTATGATACCTTCACCTGCAACTAACATCCTCGCCCCACACCCAAAGTGAGCAAATGAACTGAGACTTCTGGATAAGAGAAACCTTAGTGTCTATGACTAGTTTGCCAACATTCAGGGGCTCTGCCCGCTTAGTCCCCTTGGAGGTGTTACCACAGGGTTTTCGGTGAATTTTAAATACAAAAACTCTGATAAAAAGTTGCCCTGCAAAGACAAGATGAACAGTTATGCCTTTGCCAGCTCCTGCGGAAATCATTGGTTTGTGTATTTGTCTCCCCCAAACTGTAAATTCTTCAAGGATGGGTTTGATGCCCTCCATATCTTGGTGTCTCCTGCCCAGCATACAGCAGGGGGCCAATAAATGATTGTTAAGGTACACTTAATATACTTTGGAAAGTTGGATTTTTTAAAACTGGTTCCTTCAGTGATTTGTTTTTCTTTCATTTTTTCAACAAACATTTATCAGGAATATCACTAATCATCATGGAAATGCAAATCAAAATGTCAATGAGCTATCATTTCACACCTGTTAGGGAGACTATTATTAACAACAAGAACAAGAACAATAACGACAAAAACAAGAGATAACAAGTGCTGGCAAGGATGTGGAGAAAAGGGCATGTAAACTGATACAGCCATTGGGGAAAACAGTATGGAGGGTCCTCGAAAAATTAAACAGAACTACTATATGATTCAGCAACGCCACTCCTGGATATATATATCCAGATCTCAAAGAGATGCCTGCAATATTATTCATGATAACCAAGATATGAAAACAACCTAAGTGTCCATCACTGGATGAATAAAGATAATATGATATATACATGGAATGGAATATTATTCAACCGTAAAATAGAAAGAAATCCTACTATTTGCAGCAATATGCATAGACCAGGGAAGTATTATTCTAAGTGAAATAAGCCAGACACAGAAAAACAAATACTGTATGAACTTACTACTATGTGGAATCTAAAATAATCAAACTTGGGGTGCCTGGGTGGCTCAGTCAGTTAAGAATCTGACTTCAGCTCATGTCATGATCTTGTGGTTCGTGAATTTGAGCCCCAGGTCGGGCTCTGTGCTGATAGCTCAGAGTCTAGAGCCTGCTTCAGATTCTGTGTCTCCCTCTTTCTCTGCCCCTCCCCTGCTCATATTCTCTCTGTCTCAAAAATAAATAAAGCATTAAAAATTTTTAAAAAATAATCAGACTCATAGAAACATAGAATAGAATGTGGTTTCCAGGGCTTGGGGGGAGGGGTAATATGGGAAGGTGATGGTCAAAGGGTACAGATTTTCAGTTACACAAGAAAAATAAGTCTGGAGAAGTACCTAGGGAACAATACTCTACTGTATACTTAAAATCTGCTAAGACAGCAGATCTTATGTTCAATATTCTTACCACATACTCATAAATAATAAGATAAGCGGGTGGAAGGAAGCTTTTGGAGGTGACAGGTTTACAACCTTGATGGTAGTGATGGTTTCATGTGTGTAGGGTGTATACTTATTCATAAGCTCATGAGTTGTATGTATATATATAGGTTTTTACCTGTAAGTTGTATCTTAAAAATGATTTGAATAATAATAAGAATATAATAATAATAATAATAATAATAATAATAATAATAATAATAATTACAATGGATTAGGAGGGGAAGAAAGAACATATTCTGTGCCAGGCTTTTGGGTAGACACTAAGGACACAGTGATAAACAAGACAAAATTCCTATCCCAATAATGGAATCCCACACAGGTCCCTCTGAAGAACTGATTAATTCATTAGAACTCGACTTTAAATCCTTGACAACACAAAAGTAGTTTTACTCTTCCTTAGAAGTAAAATGGCACAGGTGGAATACAGAAATGTTTTCATTTCCTCTAGATATTCACTCTTCCTCAAGATAGATGGGAAAACTTCTTTTCCAGAAGCTACTGCATAAAATAAACAGGTAAGATGAGATGAGATAAGATAAGATAAGATAAGATAGATAAGATAAGATAAATTTTAGTTTTAGTTGCATTGCAAGCAACCACCCACCCAAGCAAAACACATTTACTTTTCCTACCCTGTAACCAGGTTCTCTCTTGACCTTTGGGTACTTGAAAAAAGTACAAATGGAGTGTATAAAAATTTAAAGTTATAAATCAAGTAAACAAACTGTTAATTAGAGTTGGTTTTATCTTTCTATCTTGACAAATATACCTTCATAATGACTTGAAGGGCCAGCTCTAAATTTAAGTTTCTTGGACTCCTTGGAGTTTGGAGTCTGGACCATGGACATCCATGTTGCTTCAACCTGGGGCCACAGGCTTCTCTTTCCAGCTTGGGCACATCCCACACTGTGAGGGACTTTTGTATCCCCATGGGTGAACACCCAAGTCAACATTTCTAGGCTCTGCCAGCCCTGTGCACCACCACCCCTCTTCCATCTACACAGCTGCTATTTGGTGCCCTGTTTTAAGAATGCATGTGTTGGCTGTTGCAAGGTCAAGTTGGTGGAGCCGCAGGAGATTATGAGAGTGAGGCTTGCAGGGTTTATTATTCTCTCACAGCCCAAAGAAGGAGTCACTGCATGGTGTGCAGGGCCACAGGGGAAAACACCAGGGTGGTCAGGAAGCAGAATACGAGAATGAGAGGGAGAGCTTAGACTAATCATGGCCTTTATTGGAGTTTTCTCAGGAAAGTGAAGGCAGGACCCAGGACTGGGTTAACAGTTTGGGATTGGCTATTTTGAAGAATTTCTGAGGACTCTAAGCTACAGAAATTGTCTCCAGTCACTTGGCACCTGGCCCTGGGATGATTTAGGGTGTAGTGTGTAAGAGTTAGATAAGGAAGTGTTTGGAGTATAAACTCAAGATTGGTTTGTTTGCATGTCAAAGGTGTGCAAAGGGTTGGGTCCTTTGTTTTCTGTAGAAACTGGCTTGCCTCAGTAGAGACAGTCTCCCTCCAGCCAGAAGTTTTGTTTTTTTTTTTAAGATGTCAAAATACCATAATATATAGAATACTTAAAAAATAAAAACAGATTTAAAAATTATTTACAATACATGACTTCTTGGGACTACAGTGCACACAGGTGGCACAGTTCACCTTCCAGAAGATGGTCCTGGGCAAGAGGCCAGCAACACAGGTCTGGGAAATGGACTTGGGCATATTTGGGCAGGCAGTTCTGGGACCTCAAAGGCAGAGCAGAGTCTGGAAGGTCTTGGGCCCCAGGTTGGCATGTTCCCATGTCCCTGTGAAAAGGGAGGTCACTGGAAGAGGGCTGAGCATAGGATGTCTATAGCACGAGGCACCTCTTTCTGTGTTCTTAGGGAATTCTTCCTGGAACAAGGTTTTTAAATACAAAAAAAATTAGAATAAAAATGATATTTTCAACAAAGCTATATATGAAACAGGTAAGAGAAAGGTACTTATATTGATGTCAGTACCTGAAGCTTAAAATGAGCCCTGACTGGTTTTCTTCTTTGGGTTCACATTCTGCCTTCCCTCTTCCCTTTCTATATCTCTCCCCACTCTCCTTATTCCCACCCCATCCCCATACTCAATGTCAGATGTGCCTTTGAGGAACATTAGGGCTCTGACTTTGGACTAGACCAGTGGTTCTGAAACTTGAACGGGAATCAGATTCTACTAGAGGGCTGATTAAAACACAGATGGCCGCCCTTCCCACTCCTAGAGTTTCCATTTCAGAAAATATGGGATGGGGAGCCTGAGAATTTGCATTTCTAATAAATTCCCAGGCACTGATAAGGCTGCTGATCCAGAGACCAGACTTTGAGGACCACTGGATCAGAAATGATGACTCAGAATCCTGTTCGTGCTAATTCCCATGAAAACTTTTGGGGCTTGTTGTCTTTCACTGGAACCACCAAATGATGCCTAAGATTTACATGTCATGTAGAATAATAAAATAGGAGAGGGCTGTGTTGGGCAAACTGCAAGGCCTACTATTTGGTTGGTATTTGCAATAATCGTCTTCTCATCATCTTGCTTCTCGATGCCAGTGACACAGAGTGGGAGCTGATTATATAAATGGTTATGTGTGGCAGTTGGAGAAGGCCAGCACATTCTGCATTTAGAATAAAACATCTGAAACAGCTGTTTAAATAAATTCTTTTAAGATTAGAAAACAAAATCTTCAGAATGAAATGCACTTGAACAGGGAGAAAGCTTTTTGTCACTACTTTCTAAGTCAAGAAATAGAGACTAATTTATGGGGAACCTGGCTGAATTTCAAAATCTTGCCAATGATTCATTAAAATTTTATTTTTAGTTAGAAAGATGTGTTTTATATTCTATCAATTCATTGAAAAATGTTATAATTACATTTTACTTTCATACTGTTGAGAGCAACTTGGGGTCTGAATAGTGTATCTCTACCTCATATTCCCAATTTTGAACTCCTAACATTTAAAGAATATTCTTGGTAATTAACCATCCAATTTCCAAATACTTATGTTCTGTAAGAGGTATTATTGAACATTAAATTTGCTTCAGCTGAGTATTATGTTCCTAGTATATAAACATATTGCTTTGGCCAGCAATTACATTTTTAAGTGCAATGTATCGAGTTGAGGAATAGATGATTATTAGTAAAGAAAGAACAGAAGCAACTGGTTTATTTGACTAAAAGTAGAAACAAATACATGCATGTACATGAGGATGGAAACTCAAGCAGAGCTCCGTCCTCATGGCTGATCCAGAGGATCCACTGAGGAGGAAGGTACCGGCCAGAAACACTCCCAGGCAGCCTGGCAGGCTCTTTACAGCTCTGTACTTGTGAGGAGCCTATGGTAAGTCAGAAAATATGACTGGTGTACTTGACAATGAGACCCCAAGCTGAAAGAGACAGAGAAAGATTCTCTTGCTCTGTGGGTTCTAAACTGGCCATGAAGTGAAAAAAGAGTAACATGGTGGTGTTGTGGGCAAAATTACACCCCTCTGACCCCACCCCACATTCCTCTGTTGAAATCCTAACCCCAGTACTAAAGAGTGTGACTGCATTTGGAGACTGGGTCTTTAAAGAGCTAATTTAGTTAAAATGAGGAGAATTAGGTTGGATCCTGATCTGGTATAAGTGGAAAAGCACTGGTGTGGTATGAATTGACACTGAAGCCACAGCCCAAGTTTGTTCCCGCCAAGAACTGAATCCAGACCATCCACTGTCACTTAATGCTGAAGAAAGGACCGCGTTCTCCCTAGTGCATCCCTTCTCTCTCTCTCTCTCTCTCTCTCTCTCTCTCCCTCCCCCTCTGTCTCTCTCTCTCCCTCTCTCTCTCTCCCTTAATACTCTTTAAAAAAAAGAATAAGAAAAGAAAAAAAAATCTCTTCTTTATTAGAAGAAGAGATCAGGACACAGACACATATGGAGGGAAGACCATGTGAGGGCACAGGGAGAAGGTGGCATCTACAAGCCAAGGAGAGGGGCCTCAAGAGAGGCCAACCCTGCAGACACCTTGATCTTGGACTTCTAGTCTCTAGAATTGTAAGACAGTAATTTTCTGCTCTTCAAGCCACCTGTGGCACTTGGTTATTACTGCCCTAGCAAACTAATACAGACAGGTCTCCTAGAGGTTGTGTTTTGGGGATGAAATGTCCTGTGCTCCTTCCATGCTCACTGACCAGAGACACAGCTCTCCCATTCAGGCCCCTCTTCTAGTACTTGTCTGGTCTCTGTCATGTCATCCCTGTGATGACACTAACTCCTCTCTGCCCTCCCCGTGGCGCACCTGCCGGGCCCATGCTGGTGCACAGGACACCGGAATAAGAATGATACTTGAAGAAGCAGATTCCTAGACTTGTACCCAAAGATTCTGATCCAGTAGGTCTAGAGTGAGGTTCTTCTACACTTTTAACAACCCCCTTGGTCGATTCTGCAGGAGATGTAGGGGAACCGCTCTTGATTAATAACTGCCTTAGACCACCCTAAGCAAGAGGAAAAGCTGAATCCTAGAGATTTTCCAGGGAAACAAAACAAAACAAACAAAAAAAAAAATGGGACACTCTTGTACACTTTCATTAGATTTTAATTATGTTTATTTCACTTATGTTACCTCCCTGCTTAAAATCATTCCATTGCACTTAGTATAAACTCCATCTTTGCCATGCCAAAGACAGTTCAGCAGAAGAGTCTATACCCAAACACCGAAATCATGGGGTGATATCATCCCTGTGGAATCACTGAAGCTACCCTCTCCTGACTTCCAATCTGTTGCCATACGGGTTCCTTCTGCCTAGAATGGTTTTCCTTCCCGGCCAAATCCCACTTACCCCATAATTTAGCTTAAATGTCATTTCCTCTCCTCTCATCAGTTCTCGTATTCCTCCCTTTTACAGCACTCTGTTATTATTTTCCTCCTAGAAGGTATCATAATGTACACTTGTGGATTTATTTGCACAACTGATTATTTACTTCCTGCCTCCCCCAATAGCCTATAAGCTCTACAGGGCTTTGTTTTGTGTGGGTTCATTGCTGTCATCCAGCAGCAAGTAGCATGCCCAGCACAAGATAAAAGCTACATGAGTGTTTGCTGAATGGAGAAAGGAAGAAGTATGTGTTGAAAACCCCAGGGAGTGTGAACAAGGGCTTTGGAGGTCATCATATCGCTTGGAAGGATATGTAATGCTCACCCCCACCTCCCATCCATCTTAAAAGGTCCATGTCATCAGTTCTGATGATGTGTATTTTCAAATTCCCTTTCCCTCCTCCCCAGAGCTGTCTGACCTGGGAAGAGGCTGACTGAAGGGCTTATGGGAAGTCAGTTACCCTGCAGAAATGGGGACTAGAAGTAGCCTTGTCCAGTGTTTGATACATCTGGGCACATTGCCAAGATTTTTGACAAGATAAATGACTTAATGATTTCCACCAATTCTCATTCCAAGTCAGTGGGATTGATATAGAGGTGGTCAAAGCAGCTTTTGAATGGAGATCAATACTATTTAATATCTAAATTTCATTTCAGAATGTGACTAAGGATAAGCTAGTGGATTTTTGCTAGAGGTAGAATTATTTTTAAAATAATGATCCTCAGGGACCCACAGGTTTTCCAGTTACTATTATAAGGGGGAAAAACCTGCTGAAGATGACCCCACAAGCTCTTGCCTTGATTTGCACAGTAAAGATGTTTTGATATTTTTCAAGTGTAAGATCAAAGTGTTAGGGCTCCATTAGTCACTGTATTAGGAACAAAGATAGAAACATAGATTTTGTTTTAATTTGAAAGCAAGTGGCCTTATCTTCTATTTCATGTTATTAGGGTCTCAGGGAAGTCCATTTATGTTTTGCATGCTTAAATAGATTAAGAAAGAGGAAGATTAAGCAATTCTCTTGAATTAATATCTTCAAAGAATAATGGAAAGCATCTTAATTTGTTATGCCAGTACTTATTGCGGGGTGAGATGTTATTTGATACTCATAGCTAGAGGCAAAGCATTTTAAAAAACGCAAATATGTGTGGTTCTTAAACATAATATTTGTGTTTTGGGGGTAACTCGTATTCGAAACGTATCCAACACTTGTAAATTGCTCCTTTCTACAACGGTGCTGCTGCTACCCTGTTAATACTTCTACTACTACTACTGGTATTTCTATGACCGAAAACGCTCCTACCACTAGTAATCCTGGTGCTTTTACTGCTATTTATGACCATGAGAACGATGAGCCCTCCAACCAACTCAAAACGACAGTGTTCCTAGTCTTGTATGAGGTGCTCGTATAATCAAAACAACCCTAAGATCAGCACCATCACTGTCCCTCTTGCACACTAAGAGAGTGGCAGAAAGAAGTAGTAATTTGCCCAAGGTCACCCAGCCAATGAGCGATGGACCCTCAACTCACGCCCAGATTAGCTTCAGTAGAAAGGTCATCTCCTTCAAGTCCTCCAGGATGTCTTTAATAGGAAAGGCAGGTAACAACATTTACATAAAGCAAAGTTTGGTGTCTGATCTTCTTTTATACTTTTCTGTCATACTACCTTTTCAGAGGATTTTAAATATTTTTTCAATGTTTTGAAAAAACATTTTGAGAGAGAGAGAGAGAGAGAGAAAGAGAGACAGACAGAGCACGAGTCGGGGAGGAGCAGAGAAGGGGTGGGGGGCACAGAATCCGAAGCAGGCTCCAGGCTGTCAGCACAGAGTCCTGATGCGGGGCTCGAACCCACAAACTGCAAGACCATGACCTGAGCCGAAGTGGGACGCCTAACCAACTGAGCCACCCAGACGCCCCTTATCTGAAGGGGGCTCCAGGCTCAGAGCTGTCAGCCCAGAGCCGGAGGCAGGGCTGGAACTCACAAACCGTGAGATCCTGACCTGAGCCGAAGTTGGATGCTTAACCGACTGAGCCACTCAGGCACCCCTTCTTTTCAGAGGATTTTAAACCATTTTTATGTAATACAAATGCTCTATTAGCTGGGTGAGTGAATCCACCTCTTACACTAAAATACATACATTCTTGCCTCCAGCCAAATTGAATCAATTCCTGTTCCCCAGATTGTGCCCATTCCTACTTCCCGTTCCAGGAGCACTCGCGGCAGTCACCTACACAGAGATAAAAGAAAGGCCATTGTTGGCAGCTGAGGAATAACTGGGGTACTAGGGGAAGGAACCACAGCCCAGTTAGCTGGCATTCCACCCAGGGGTGAGCCCTCACTGGCAGGTGGGAGTCACACCTCCGAAGTCAGTTACATGGAGATTAGAGTCACTTTAGGCATAAAGCTTCAAAGGCCTCAATATAAATCTGCAGAGTGGGGAATTCACAGGTGGATAATGGGAAATTGACTCCAGAGTTATAGCATTTCAGGAAGCAACTGACATTGAAGACATCTGAAACATTTCAGAAGGATCCTGATATCCTCTTGGCATTGGCTGTGTTCAGCCACTTGCCCTCATTCTTCTTCTAATGGCCTTCTGATTGATCTTGCTTTCTAGCTTGCATTAGGGCAGTTTCTTCCCAGTCTGTATTTCACGGAAGGTATTCTAACAGAATTAAGAAATATCTCAAGGAAGGAAATCAAATCATACTAAAACAAAAGTTAGGTAGCTTTCAAGAATAGTCTTCTATTTTCTTTTCTGGTTGCTATTTTTGTTGTGGCTGTTGTTGTTTGTTTGTTTTAATCCCCAGGGGCAGCTTCTCTGGTGCACAAAGTCTCTTGGACTCAGAGTCCAGGATGCATCATTGGGTGCCCCTTCCCCCACGTTTATTTTGAGCGTGAGAGGACAAGCAGGGGAGGGGCAGAGAGAGAAGGAGAGAGAAGGAGAGCCTCCAAGCTGGCTCTGCACTGGAGTCTGATGTGGGGCGCGAAACCATGAACCACGAGGTCATCACCTGAGCCCAAATCAAGAGTTGGACACTTAACTCACTGAGCCACCTAGGCGCCCCACTTTTTTTTCTGGGCTATTAGGTGATATGATGGCACCATTGTATTTAAGCTCACGGGCTCTAGTGTCAGATGGGCCTGAGTTTGAATTCCAGCTTCTCCATTTATTGATGGAGAGTTGCATAACCTCTCATAGCTGCACTTTCCTCCTCTGTAAACCAGGGTAGGCATGATAAGGACTTTGGGTGGCTATTGTGAAAATCAATTTCAGAGAGTTCAGATTTATCCCTTAGCACATCTCTGGCACAGAGGGTACATTCAATCGACGTGAGCTGGTGTTGTTGTTGTTGTTGCTGTTGTTGTTGCTGTTGGAATGAAGGACCCCTATTGATCGTGTGTAGGACCCACATTCATCCAGTGACTGCTAATATTTCACCCCATTTTCTAAAGAAGGTCACCGGCAGCATTTCTATGTGTTATGGCGTTTTCTACCTTGGCACTGATTTTGAATTCAGAACCAAAATCCAAGTGACAAATCCCTTTAATTTTTTTTCATTGGCGGTCAAAAGCCTTTGTTTCATTCACTGACTCGTTCAAGCAGGGCTGATGGTTACTGCATTCTCACAGGCACTTGCAAGCTTGTTACAAATGAGTTGTCTGGCGGATTTAAACCTCTCTTCCTTTCAGGAAATGAAACGGCACCACTTTACTGAGCCAGGCCATGTATCCAATCATTTACCATAGCTGAGAGCCAGAAAAAATCTGGTTCTGTTCACTTGATGCTAGAAAGGAGAAATCATTCTCCCTAACTTCCACCACCCTGAGATAAAATATAAACACGTTTCCTAGGTTTTCACCCTTCAATTTGGGTTGCATCGCCTGGTAGGGGGGAAGGGGATGACAAATGAATGGATTCAATTTTATTTTAGGTCCTAAAATGGAAATCTGTACTAGGGTGTCATTTAACATTCTTCCAGCTGGAGTGTTCTCCAACTCGCACTGTCCAACCACCAGAACGATGTGGATTGAGGGGGAGTTCTGACTCCCTCCCCACACAAGTCAAGGGCTCTAATACCTTCCTTGGATTCTTGGCTGTCCTGGAGGAATGCAGGAAGGCTGTCCTTTCTTCCTTCTTAGTTTCATCAAGTCATTTTGTTTTCCTCTTTCTGTTCAACTTTTATCTTTTTCAGGGCTGATACTTTGCAGGTGCATGTGGATCCAGCGGTACATTTTTAGATCTGTTGAAATAATCAATAGCCTCTATTCAAGAACCCACCCCCTTCAAGTGCCCCTTCCACTGCCTGATCTCTTTCCCAGGATCCCCTTCCCTCCCTCCACCAATCCTTTAACTGAAGTGTTGACCCCTGGCAGGGCAGGAGACCTCCAGACTCTGCTTCAGTTCTGTACCACCAACTCCATTCTGCTTGGGAAGTTCTCTTGGCAACCCTTCTAAGAAACCTTTCTGAGAAGAGGGGCCAGAGTCTTGAGGGGGAGAGAGAAAAGTGTTCCAAACTGAGATAGTAGCACATGCATACTATGGAGGCAAGAGAGAGGAGGCACTTTGGCGGGGCTGTGGTCCTTCCCTGTGATGGAAGGTGAGGTTGGGCTTGGGAGCTAGGTGGTGGTACCTAGGTTGATTATACCTCACCCCAGTTTCTTCTTCTCTTACGAAGACCTTTCTGGCCTATTAAACCTTGAGTCCAAGTTCTTAGCAAGATAGGATCTCTGTTTCCTTTCTTAGAGAGCAGGGTGGGCGTAATCTTCAAACCCTCCTAGAAGGTGATGAAAACTATTTCATTTCTCCTTTCTAGTGCATCAAAGAACAAAGGAGTTAAGTTTTCATATGAAAGTTGTCTGAACCTCCTTTGAGATTTTTGCCAGAGGAACTTGTTTGTTTTCTACTGAAGTGAGCCGCATCTCACTAAGCCTCTAGTCTGGCTTAGTGGAACAGACTCATTCAAGCGCTGGTGTATTAAAATGGGAGGAGCTTGATAATTATCAGAACTGGAACAAAAACAGAGTTCTAGAGTAGTGGACAGGATGACAAACTTCATTTGCAAACAGTCGGCAAGTAGGTGGGGCATGGCCAGGTAAGCATGCTAGTAAAACAACAAATTCAAGTGGGCAGACATATGAGTAGGGGACTTGTCAGAAAAAAAAAAAAAAAAGATACAAATCTTGGGGATCATGCAAAAGGGCTGGAAGTGGGGAATAAGCCCTTTTAATACGTCCTATTGGAACTTTATTTAATGGGCTACCCATGGGGTTTTGAATTATCTAAGGGACGTACTTTTGTTTGACTTACCATGCACATTTCACTAAAAGCTCAGGCTTTGTGGTGTTATGTGATAGCTTGTAGACATTTGTCCAGGAGAGGTAGTTTCTCTCCTCCAAGATAATGATTTGGCTGCTCTCTAGGATATAAATCAGTTTTGTGTCTTTAACAAGGCTATTCTAAGATTTTTTTTTCCAAAATGACAGTATATACCCAACTTCTCAAATGCTATTTGAGCCAGGTTTACCCAGGGGATAGTTTCCTAGAGTTGCCATAACAAATGACCACAACTTTGGTGGCTTACGGCAGCAGAACTGGAGAACAGGAGACCTGTCATGGTCTGGAGTCTAAAATCATGTCTTCTCATCTCAAATCAGGGTGTTGGCAGAGTCATGTTCCCTCTGAAACCTGTTGAGGGCGGCCTTCCTTGCCCCTTGATGGCTTCTGGGGGTTGCACAGTGGTCTTTGGTGTTTCTTGGCTTGAGCTGTATCACTCCGATCTTTGCCTCCATTGTCACTCGGCATCTGCCTGTGTCTTCAGATTGTCTCTTGTAAGGACAGTGGTCACCATGCATTAAGGGCTCACTCTATTCCAGAATGGTCTCACTTTAACTCATCACATCTGCAATGACCCTGTTTCCCAGGAAGTCCGCATCCTGAAGTACTCAGCATTTGGATTTCAACATATCATTTTGGGTGAAACAACCCATAGCAACCATCTTGCTTGTCCTGTCATTAATGAGTTAAATAATGCCTTTAGTATATGTTAATCCTATGCTTATATATATTAGAATCATGTCTTTAACATTTTGGAAACTATGCTCTGACCGTCTTTGGAGGCTAATGAGGATGTTGGAATAAAGGACATGTGTGAGATCAGCTAGAAAGTCTGTGGATATTGGATCTTGACCAGCGACTGGAGAAAAGGAAGAGATGTCTCCAACCCCACTGTCAGGTCAGTTCAGCAGGAAGTAGAAGATATGTCCCCTGACACCACATACCTTCCCCTACCTATAAAACACTTACAAACACAGGGAAGGTTCTGTAACACCATTGTTAGATTATGACATGAGTTTTATCATGGGATATTCATGTTTGTGGACTTTTTCACAAGCAAAATAACCCTGTGGGATCCAAATAATCTAGTTCACAAATTGTAATGCCTTGCCAAATCACCCTGTCAACCCACCAGTCCCCATGGCTGGGGATGCTGACTTAGCTTGATCTCTTCTATGATAACTACCTGCACACATGTGAGATCTTAGGTAGGTGTCTCAGCCTATTTCCCTGCTGCTGGACTACACTTCTCATGATTGAATTTAGTCATAGTCATCCTAGATCCGATCTTTAGGGATGTTAATCCTTGTGTTCTTTGCCTCTTTGGTCTCATATTCCCTGTAGCCAGGCCTCCTAGATATTCATTGCTAGTACACTGTTCAGCACACATTAGAGACACAACTATTTGAATAAAGGAGTAAGCAGGTTACAGTTGGCCCAGATGCTGCCAGTAATCCCCTTGCTCCTTCAGACTCTTATCTTTGACATAGATCTTTAAGAATTTTCAGCTTCTCCTGGGCAGGCTTCTAATGCTCTCTTAAACTGGCCCAGTCTAGAATTATGGCTCTGATACCTCTTTGAACTTTTGAATCAGAGTCTGCTCGTAGGCTAACAACTGTCTGAATTGTTAACCTACTACCTTTGAAATGAATGCCCTCATGCTTCCCTAGGAATGCATATTTGCAGAAAGCCAAGAATCAGCATAGACTAAAAGGCCAGTTTTCTTTATAGACTTAAACCAGTTTTGGCAAATTTTCCTCTTTAATGATTTTGCCTAAGTTCAAATATTTTACTCTTTTGTCCACTTAGAAGCTTGATGAGTTAGTTAATGAGACCCACATATATTGTTATAGACTCTGAGAGATTTAATTAAAATGTGCTAATGTGTAAAATCAACTGTGCGTCAATGGTTTCTTAATTTTTCCCAAGTTCAGATGGAGTGAATTAATGGTACTTACCATAACTTTGGGGGTGTTATAGAAATTCTACACACAGTAGCAATTAGATTCTGTTTATTACATAGTATATTAATCTTCAGGGTAAGATTTAACAGTTAGAAGTCTCATGCAGTAATTATTTTGTGGCTTTGACAAACTAAATATTTACAAAATTATAATTTAGTGTGAGAATATGCCCTGTAGCTGTTAGCATGTCAAAACATGTTAGGCAGCTCATACAACCTGTTTGTTAGTGTTAAAACCCAATTAATGTATAAATTAACTTTAAATATATTTTTACCGAATGCATAATCAAATGTGGAACTGAAATAATTTTTCAGACTTTTGATGTCTAATGAATCTAGGTGATTTAGTATCTAGTCAACTGTAGCTTTAATCTATAATAATAATTGTTTCAATTATTAAGTTATTACTATTACCAAATAGGAATTTGACAGGCATTGTGCTAAGTGATCTACATACATCTCATAAATATATATATATATATATATATGTATATATATATATATATATAATCTTTGGCATAAACCTAAGTTTATGTGCTAAGTGATCTACATACATCTCATAAATAAATTAAAAAAAAAATATATATATATATATATAATCTTTGGCATAAACCTAGGACGGAGGTAAAGGTTTAATACCTATTTTATAGTTTGGAAAACTGAGGGTCTGTGAAGTCAACCTAGTTATCCAAGTAACACGCTATTTCATGAAGGTGGTCTGAAACAAAGCCTGGACTTGACCCCAGAGTTGCCTGATACCAAATCTCATGTTCTTAACTACCACTAATCCCTGCCCTTTCCAGAAAATGCTACTCATGATATATATTGCTATGGCTGATTTTATGCTCATTCACTGAGTTTCATTTTGCTGTGTTTCAGTTCTTTACAAAACACAATCATGGTTACCCTACATACCTTAGAGAAAGACATCAAAAGTATAAACTTAAAATATCCATATTTATGTATCTTTATCATGGTGACTTTTTTCTTTCTTTTTTAAGTAAGATATTTAGGAACGAAGAAAGAGAGAGAAGGAAATTAATTTATTTGGGGCCTCTATTCTCATCTAGATATTGAAGTAGCCTAGACACTTCACAAATTAAATCCCTATAATGGCTTGCCATCTTCAATCACTTATCCAAATCATTCAAGCCGGATGTGTTTTGAAATTTAGATTTGTTTGTTTAGAAACCTGTACATTGAACATGCACTTTTTTGATGGCAACAAAACATGTGACACATAAGCCAAATGGAATAAATAAAGGCAATCCTTGGTCCCATGTTGGTTCAGATCACATTTTACAGTTAGATGAGTTCATGTCAGGTCAGGTTTGCTACCAAATACATTCTGAAAACCTTTTAGTTTTTGAGCTTTTGATTTCAGAATCATGGACTATGGCATGTGGATTTGTATTACCCACACACATAGATCAGGAAAGTGTGGCTGAGACAACTCCAGTGACTTGTACTTTGGTCACATGGCTCATAAACAGTGGAACAAGAATTGGAACCTAGATCTTGTTCAAGTGAGGGTCTCCACTTGATTTCCATGGTCTCTTTTTGTAAATGTCCTTCAGGATGCAGAAGGAGAATTAAGTTTCTACCAGCACCATGCTCTTATGGCCCTGAGTTGCTAAGCAAATCCAGCCTTCACTCGGGCTTCCCCAGGGGATTCAGCAAGGTGTACAAGCTCAGTATTGTGCAAGGTCTTGCTCATTTCCTCTGATCCTGCTGATGACCTGGCCTGCATGTGCCCCACCACACTCTGTGCCTTTCTTGCTGACACACCAACCCTGGAAGAACACACAGATACATGGGCATGAATAGATTCTTGAAATTACGGCCTAGGCTTTAAATTAGATTAGACATTTAGTTAATAATTTCCCCAGCGAACCAGAAATGGCTCTGATCATTCCTGGGTTATAGTAGTCTGTATCTCATCACCCTGCCCCACATTTCTCTTTCTGAGATAGTGCCTTGAGGTAGGAGTTGAGGGTGTGCCCTCATTCAGTACTCAAATTTTAAGATGCTTACAAATCTTCTGGGATCCTGTTAAAATGCATTAAATAGGTCAGTAGGTGTGGGACAAACCTGAGATGGTGCATTTCTCACAAGCTCCCAGGTGATGCTACAGGTCCATGGACCCACATTTTGAGTATCAATGGCTTAGGTGACTGAATGAAGATTAGGTCAAAGTAGAAGTCCTCTATTCCTTTCGTCTCCAAGGCAGAATTCCTCATTTATCAATTTGCTGTGGTGGGCTTGGTATTAGAGTCACCTGGGTTTGGTGTTAGAGTCTTTGATTAGTATAATCCGTATCCTGGTCTCCGTATGCTGCCTTGGTAACGATTTCATGAACGTTTATGGCTGGATGGGCCCATGTGGGCTCTTATTTGCTAAAGACCCTCAGGCCTGCATGCTGCCTCTTATCAACTAACTCTCACTGACTCTCAGCTGGGAATCCATGCCATTCAAGAACTGAAGGTGCTCTGTGTTGGCATACTAAAACTTCCATCTGAGCACAATGAGCCACGTTTAATATTATGTAACTACATTTCAGGATTTGAGAGGGAAATTGCAAGGGACCTCTTTCAAGTGTATCATACTGGGTGTGGATGCCAGAGCCCCCTGCCCCTCCACCCTCCGCAGATCTCAACTTACCTAAAATACCTCCACATCTCAAGGTGCAGAATTGAATAGTTATGTCAGAGACTGTGTCCTATAAACCAAAATATTCACCACCTGGACCTTTAAGGAAGAGGTGCCTACACTGCTCCATACCATGGGGGCATGTATAAGTTGAGTTTTCTTGATGTAGTGTTTGATAGATTCAATGAGAACTCATCTGAATAATTCTATTAATTTTTTTTTAATTTAGAGAGTGAGATCATGTGAGTGGGGAAGAGGGAGTGAGGGAGGGAGGGAGAGAAGAAGAAGAGAGAGAGATTGAGAGAGAGAGAGAGAGAGAGAGAGAGAGAGAGAGAGAATCTCAAGCAGGCTCTATACTCAGCACAGAGCCTGATGCAGAGTCCATCCCACAACCCTTGGGATCATGACCTGAGCAGAAATCAAGAGTCGGATGCGCAACCAACTGAGTTACCTAGGTGCCCCATCATAATTCTATTTTTAATTGTAAAATATGACTAACACTTAGTTACTTCTCTAGATTTCTTTTTGTAAATCTGGATTCTTTACCAGGTACTTGCTTTGGACCAAGGTCACATACACAGAAAGGCAAAGGACAAAAACACATTAATAACTTTGAAAATATTGCCCCCATTTATAATAAACTCTACCTCTACCCCTGGATAGGTTCCATTCCAATTGTAGATACAAAAACATATCCCTCTCAAATATATTTAACCTTACAAGGAGGTGGAGCTTAATTATTTAGTGTTTACTGAATACCATATTAAGAACTTGAGGGGTGAGGGGCGCCTGGGTGGCTCAGTCGGTTGAGCGTCTGGCTTCTTCTCAGATCATGATCTCACGGTTTGTGAGTTCGAGCCCCGCGTCAGGCTCTGTGCTGATGGCTCAGAGCCTGGAGCCTGTTTCAGATTCTGTGTCTTCCTCTCTCTCTGTTCCTCCCCTGCTCGTGCTCTCTCTCTCTGTCTCTCTCTCAAAAATAAACATGAAAAAAAAAAATTTAAAGAACTTGAGGGATGAGAGATATGTCACTATCAACTGTATATGTCATAAAAACTGTATGTATTTCATACTATTAATTATACATTTGTATCTGTTTTCTATTTGCTCCTTTTACTATGGTTCTCCAGATGTTATATACTGTTTTAGCAGATAATCATTTTTAAATCAACAAAGTATAGATTATTATTTATCTACCTATTATCTAAAAGAAAGAGTTTTATACTTGTAGTTGAAAACAGATCATGAGCATTTTCCATTATCATTCAGTATCCAGGAAGGCTTCACTTTTAATGGGTTCATAGCATTCCCTCATATCTAAGGCCATGCAGTGCTTTTCCATTGCCCTATAGCTGGACATTTATGTGTTTTTCACGTGTTGCTGTCTTCCTTCATGTCTGATTTAAAATCAAAGTGAGATTAGAAAAATTTAAGGCTATTGGGGTGCCTGGGTGGCTTAGTTGGTAAAGTATCTGACTTCAGCTCAGGTCATGATCTCACTGTTCATGGCTTTGAGCCTTGCTTCGGGCTCTGTGCTGACAACTCAAGGGCCTGGAGCCTGCTTCACATTCTGTGTCTCCCTCTCTCTCTGACCCTCTCCCATTTGCACTCTGTCTCCCTCTCTCTCAAAAATAAGTAAACATTAAAATTTTTAAAAAAGAAATATTTTAAGGCTATTAATAAGCATACCAAATTTTACTCAAAAGACTTCATGTCAACTTATTCTTGCATTAGTTTGTTAGAAGTGGGACACTACCAGTTTTTCTTTTAAATTTTTGTGAATTTAGCATCACAATCCCAGACTTTAGCCTCTACTACGAAGCTCTAATCATCAAGACAGCATGGTATTGGCACAAAAACAGACACATAGACCAATGGAATAGAATAGAAACCCCACAATTAGACCCACAAAAGTCTGGCCAACTAATCTTTGACAAAGCAGGAAAGAATATCCAATGGAAAAGAGACAGTCCCTTTAACAAATGGTTCTGGGAGAACTGGACAGCAACATGCAGAAGAATGAAACTAGACCACTTTCTCACACCATTTACAAAAATAAACTCAAAATGGATGAAGGACCTGAATGTGAGACAGGAAACCATCAAAACCCTAGAGGAGAAAGCAGGAAAAAACCTCTCTGACATCAGCTGCAGCAATTTCTTACTTGACACATCCCCAAAGGCAAGGGAATTAGAAGCAAAATGAACTATTGGAACCTCATGAAGATAAAAAGCTTCTGCCCTGCAAAGGAAACAATCAACAAAACTAAAAGGCAACCAATGGAATGGGAAAAGATGTTTGCAAATGACATATCGGACAAAGGGCTAGTATCCAAAATCTATAAAGAACTCACCAAACTCCACACCCAAAAAACAAATAATCCAGTGAAGAAATGGGAAGAAAACATGAATAGACACTTCTCTAAAGAAGACATCCAGATGGCCAACAGGCACATGAGAAGATGCTCAACATCACTCCTCATCAGGGAAATACAAATCAAAACCACACTGAGATACCACCTCACGCCAGTCAGAGTGGCCAAAATGAACAAATCAGGAGACTATAGATGCTGGCGAGGATGTGGAGAAACGGGAACCCTCTTGCACTGTTGGTGGGAATGCAAACTGGTGCAGCCGCTCTGGAAAACAGTGTGGAGGTTCCTCAAAAAATTAAAAACAGATCTACCCTATGACCCAGCAATAGCACTGCTAGGAATTTACCCAAGGAATACAGGAGTGCTGATGCATAGGGGCACTTGTACCCCAATGTTTATAGCAACACTTTCAACAATAGCCAAATTATGGAAAGAGCCTAAATGTCCATCAACTGATGAATGGATAAAGAAACTGTGGTTTATATACACAATGGAATACTACATGGCAATGAGAAAGAATGAAATATGGCCTTTTGTAGCAACGTGGATGGAACTGGAGAGTGTTATGCTAAGTGAAATAAGTCATACAGAGAAAGACAGATACCATATGTTTTCAATCTTATGTGGATCCTGAGAAACTTAACAGAAGACCATGGGGGAGAGGAAGGAAAAAAAAAAAAAAAAAGAGGTTAGAGGGAGGAAGCCAAAACACAAGAGACTCTTAAAAACTGAGAACAAACTGAGGGTTGATGGGGGGTGGGAGGGAGGGTAGCGTGGGTGATGGGCATTGAGGAGCGCACCTGTTGGGATGAGCACCGGGTGTTGTATGGAAACCAATTTGACAATAAATTTCATATTAAAAAAAAAAAACAAAAACAAAAAAAAAAAAATAAAAAAAATAAAAAATAAATTTTTGCAAATTTAACAATGAAAAATTGTATCACTCTTGGTTAAACTTTTATAGGCCATAACAGATATATTTTTTGATTTTTTATTTGTCCTTATTTTTATTTACGGTATTTCTTTTACATATAGCAATCTCTCATTTCTATATCATATTAACATTTTCCTTAATTGTTCTCTCATTTGTCTTTATTCTTTAAATTTTTTTTTTCAACGTTTTTTATTTATTTTTGGGACAGAGAGAGACAGAGCATGAACGGGGGAGGGGCAGAGAGAGAGGGAGACACAGAATCCGAAACAGGCTCCAGGCTCCGAGCCATCGGCCCAGAGCCTGACGCGGGGCTCGAACTCACGGACCGCGAGATCGTGACCTGGCTGAAGTCGGACGCTTAACCAAATGCGCCACCCAGGCGCCCCTGTCTTTATTCTTTAAAAGGCACTGCTCATTCTTAAATTAGATAGTTATTCTTTGGCATTTTTCTTCCATTGCATGTGTGTGGGTTTTCATTTGTTTCTGCTTATTTGTACCTCATGCCTGTTTTGGTTATTTTTGAGATAAAGATTGAATTTGATTTTTTTTCTCAAACTGTTATAAAGTTGTTCCAGCATTAACTTATTAGAAATATGAGTCCTTTGCCAAGACATAGAAATTCCAACTTTAACATATGTATTTCTAGTGTCTCTTTTGGGGCCTTTAGATCTCTTTCTTCGACCTATTTGTCAATCCTTAGACTAGCATAAGACTAATATTTTAGAACTTTCTAATGAGATTCAATACTGGTAGAGTATGACTCTCCTTGTTACTCTATTCTTTCAAAGGTTCCTTGGCTTGTCTTACTATTTATTTCTTCCAGTGAAATATAGAATCTTTTCTTTTATTTGAAATCATTTTAAATCTCTAGAAACTTACAAGAATAATACAAAGAAGTATATATAAGATTTAATTTTCTTTAGCATTTCCCATATTTACTCTATTATCCACGTGTATGTATTTATTTTTTTCATTTGAGAAAATGATGTATTTTTATTATTTATAATTTTTACTTAAGGTAGACTGTATATGTTAAAACTTAATATTTCAGTGTTTCCTTTCTAAGAATGAGGATATTCTTTTATAATCATAGTAAATAATTTATCAACTTCAAGAAATTAATACACAATGTTTTTATCTAATCTACAGTCCATATTCAGATTTGTCCCAATTTGCCCAATATTATCCCAATAATTTCCTTTATGGCATTTTTTTCCCTCCAGTAGAGAATCTAGTCTGGATCGTTACATTTGTCCTGTCTGCTTAGTCTTCTTCAGTCTAGGACAATTTCTCAACCTTTCTTTGGCTTTCATGATATTGACATTTTTTAACAAGTAAAGATCAGTTACTTTCTATAGTGTTCTACATTTGAGGTTTGAAGATGGTCTCTCATAAGATTCATGTCACATTTCTAGTCAGAATACTATGTAAGTAATGTGTGCTTTCCAGCACCTCACATCGGGGGCACATGATGTGTACCTGACCTTCAATGGATAATGTTTATTGTGGCACCAGTCAGGGTACTGTCCATTTCTCTACTACGTATTCTACTTTTTCCCTTGCAATTAAGAAACATTCTTCAAGGAGACACTTCAAAACCTCTATTTTTGATAGTTATGGTATGAACCAACCCTCACTTGGTTGCAAAGTGGTGGTTTTTTAACTCCCTCTTCTCCATATTTATTAGCTGGTACTCTAACATAAGGGTGAGCCCTGACTCTTCTCTTACTTATTGATTGATTTACACATTTATTTTTGATATGGACCCATGGATTCTTATTTATTCTGTAGATTAAAATATCTTAGTGATCTTAACCATGTTGACACTAAATTTGTCCCAGATTCACCCAGTTGGGATCAGTTGAAGGTGATTCTTGTGCCTTTTTGTTATGTCTCTGTCACCCTTTGAGCATGTATTTTTTCTTAATGAGGTAGATATGTGTATGGTGATTGTTAAAAACCTTCATGATACATTGCTAAGTGAAAGAAAGCAAGGTACGGAAAAAAATATATATATATAGTATTCTACCATTGTGAAGAAAATGGAAAAAATAATATATATATTTGCTTATTTCTTCATAAGGATTTTCTGTATAATACCCAAGAATATAGAAAGTGGTTACCCACAGGTAGCAGACAAAATAACCACTGAAGACAAAGGTGGTGGTGGTGAGATTTTTATACTGTATCTGTATTGTAAAATTATTTTCAACCATATGAATGTCAACTTCTAGGAAAAAAAACATAAATTACACTTGTGAAAGCATATATATTCTATTCTGTAATAGTAGTTAATTGTCCAATCAAGTACTTCATAACAAAGTTTTGTACTATAGGCTGATCCCAGAAATTGGGAAAATGTAGAATTTATCTTATTAAAAGTATATGGGTATTCACATAAGTTACAGGTTAAAAGACACAGCTTACGAAATACAATCAATGGTATTATAATAGCATTGTATGGTATCAGATGGTAATTACACTTGTGAAAAAAATATGTATGGGTAATCTTCACTGAAAAACAAGTAGTTAATGATACTGGTACTATAGAAAGAGATATGTAATCCTACCTAGTTTGGGATAACAAAGTTGATTAAATTTTATTTCTTTATTTCCATGAATTTTTTTGTAATCAGAGAATGTATTTTCTCACATTCTACATTAACCAGATGTTCCAGCTCTGGAGTTAGATGTTTCTTCAAAGAGTACTCTGGTTCTTTTCGTGGGGAATGGTATTTAGCAAAAAAATCTGGCTTCTAGGTGGTTGTAGGGCATTATTGGTTCCAAGCCTATTCAAAACCAATTCAGTCCCAAAGGTTTCTTACTTCAACAAATCACTGACGTCTTTTGGTACAATAAACTGATTTTTGAAACAAAAAGGGAAACTAATAACACTTTCATATTTCAGTATTTTAATCTCCCTTCTTTCACAGTGAGAATCCTGATCCCATCGTTAACACATTCACTCATTTGCCCAGTTCTACAATCCATGTATAAAAGTTTCACCATACCTCTCTAAAAACCAAACTGTCTAAAAAGAGTTCAAGATTTGATATTAGTTCTTTTTTTTTTTCACTAGACTGAAGATATATGTCAAAATACTGTGTTTAAAAGTTACCTGGATTTGTTTTCTTTCTTTCCTTTTCTGTTGTTATTCATTTAAAATGCAGTTGGGGTTCATTTATTTCTGTCTATATTTAGTTTTAGTGTTTTATTTCTATTCTTGCTGCTTTAATATTATTGTTTTCATATGTAGAATATTACCATGATTCTAAAAGTCAAAGCTACCAGAAAAGGGTCTCTCCATCCGTTATCTCTTGTTATCTGTAGCCTCTCCCCCATCCTGGATTGGTAACCAGTTTGACTGGTTTCTGATTTATTTTTCCTCTATTTTTTTTGAAAAATAAGCAGACGTACATAGGTTTTCTTATTTTCCTTTGTTTATTACACAAAGGTAGCGTATTATTTATAATCTCTTTTACTTTGCTCTGTTTGCTGAAATACATCTTGATAATTATTCTATATCAGTGCACAGAGACCTTCCTTCGTCTTCCTTATGGGTACTGTGTTCCCCATTTGTATATATACTATAGTTGATTCAACTAATCACCTTTATGGGCACTTAAGATTATTATCAATATTTTGTAGTTACACATGCTGTTGTAGTGAATGACCTTGACCTTGTAAATATATGCTTTCGTATGGTTGGAAGAGGTTTGTTCAGGTATATTTTCAGATATGTGATTGGTGTATCAAATAATAAAAGAATGTAGAGGTTATAATACATGTGCACATTCTCTTCTGTTGGGGTGGTACCTTCAAGGTTCCACCATCAGTATATGAGAGTGACTATTTTCCCATGGCCTTACCAACACACTATACGGTTACACTTTGAATCTTTGAATTATGGTTGAGAAGTTTGCATTTCTCTTACTTAAAAGTGAAATTGAAATCTTTTCATATGTTTAAAAATCATTTTGAATTCTTTTGTAAAATATCTTTTGCCTTTTCTATAAAATATTTGTTTTTTCATTTCCTCATCTTTTCTTTCATAAGTTTAGTTGAGAGATAATCTAATTTTCCAATAAAAAAGAAATATTCTCTATTTTTTTCCCAAATGAACACTGACACTTTATTTATATTTTTATTTTATTTTTTTTAATGTTTTATTTAGTTTTGAGAGGGAGAGAGACAGAGCACAAGTGGGGGAGGGTCTGAGAGAGAGGGAGACACAGAATCTGAAGCAGGCTCCAGGCTCTGAGCCGTCAGCACAGAGCCCGATGCGGGGCTTGAACTCACGAACTGTGAGATCATGACCTGAGCTGAAGTCGGACGCTTAACTGACCAAGCCACCCAGGCACCCCAGAACACTGACACTTTAAATAAATATTAGTATTTCCTCGATGTTTGAAAATTACACATGTTAGGGGTGCCTGGGTGGCTCAGTTAGTTAAGCTCCCAATTCTTAATTTTGGCTCAGGTCATGTCATGGCTTGTGAGATAGAGCCCAGAATCCAGCTTGGGATTCTCTCTCCCTCCTCTCTCTCTGCCCCTCTCCCCAGCAGCATGTGTCTGCGTGAACTTGCATGCACTGTCTCTCTCTCTCTCTCTCTCACAAAATAAATAAATAAATAAATAAACTTAAAAAATTGGTAAAAAAATAGTAATAGGAGTATTTTTGCAAATACTTTCTCCTAATTTTTCATTTGCGTTTTGACTTTGTTTATATTTTTTCTTGCATGAGAAAACTTCTTCCCCAGCTTTACTGAGGTATAATTGACACATGAAAACTTTATTATTTTTAGTGTACTCAGATGCCCCAATCTCTCTTTTTTTACTGAAGTGGAGTTGACATGCAATGTTACATCAGTTCAGGTGTGCAACACAGTGCATGGACGACTCTATATGTTATGCTGTGCTCACTATACGTGTCGCTACCGTCTGTCACGATTTCACATTATTATAATATCATGGACCATATACCCTATATTGTACCTTTCATTCCATGGCTTCAACATCCCAAAACTGAAAGCCTGTATAGGCTTCCCCTTTACGCATTTTGCCAGTCTCCCTATCCCTCTTCTGCTTACCACCAGTTCTCTGTGTTCATGGGTCTGTTTCTACCTTTTGTTGGCTCATTTGTTTTGTTCTTTAGATTCCACATGTAAGTGAATTCATATTTGTCTTTCTCAGTCTGACTTATTGAGCCCTACTCAATATACTCTGGGTCCATCATATTGTTGGCAATGGCAAGATCTCGTTTTTTTAATGGCTGAGTAATAATCCAGTGTGTGTGCGTGTGTGTGTCTCAAGGTACCTTCGATTGCTTCCATATCTTGACTATTGTAAATATTGCTGTGATAAACATAAGGGTGCAGATACCTTTTCAAATTAATGTTTTTCTTTTCTTTGGGTAAATACTCAGTAGTGGAATTACTGGATCACATGGTATTCCTATTTTTGATTTTTTGAGGCACCTCCACACTGTTTTCCACAGTGGCTGCACCAGTTTACATTCCCACCAACACTACACTAGAGTTGCTTTTTCTCTGCATCCTCACCAACACTTGTTGCTTCTTATGTTGTTGATTTTAGCCATTGTGATAGGTGTAAGGTGATATTTCATTTTGGTTTTGATTTGTATTTATCTAGTAAATGTTGGGTGCAAAGCTAACATTTAAAGATTTTGAAATTCTTGGGGCGCCTGGGTGGCACAGTCGGTTAAGCGTCCGACTTCAGCCAGGTCACGATCTCGCGGTCCGTGAGTTCGAGCCCCGCGTCAGGCTCTGGGCTGATGGCTCGGAGCCTGGAGCCTGTTTCCGATTCTGTGTCTCCCTCTCTCTCTGCCCCTCCCCCGTTCATGCTCTGTCTCTCTCTGTCCCAAAAATAAATAAAAAACGTTGAAAAAAAAATTTTTTTTTAAAAATTAAAAAAAAAAGATTTTGAAATGCTTTAACCTCAAGAAGGCTGGGATATGTATAATATTGCTTCTCATAGGAAGTTCCCTTTTTATGGATGTAACTTGTACCCAGCCAAAAGGATCACTTCTCCAGAGCGTGCACAGAACAGGAAGAAAGGGACAAGCAGGGTTCCAAGAGGTCTATTTCCTGCCGATTCAGTTTGCTTTTTATAATGACAGAACTAGTCTGATCTTAATTTGAAAGTAGCATCCAACCCAAATGAGGGGAAAAAAAACCTCACATATTTCGTGGGAAGATGATAAAAATTAAAATTCAAAGGCATGTACCAATTTGAAAGGAGTCTCTGAGGGCTTTGAAGTTTCAACTACAAGGGAGGTGGAGGAATGATACAACAATGTCCATGTTAATATACAGACAGAAATGAGGAGAGGCAAAAATGAGAGAAAGTTGGATGTCTCTTCCCCCAACCTTGTCCAAAAGCATGCCTCTGTACAGTTCAGAATACAATCCCCTTTTGAAAAGGAAAATTAAGGAGTGTGTGGGTGGCTCGGTTAAGCGGCCAACTTCAGTTCAGGTCATGATCTCGCAGTCCGTGAGTTCGAGCCCAGTCTGTGAGTTCGAGCCCCACATGGGGCTCTGTTCTGACAGCTTGGAGCCTGGGGGCTGCTTTGGATTCTGTGTCTCCCTCTCTCTGACCCTCCCCTGCTCATGCTCGCTCTCGCTCTCTCTCAAAAATAAGTAACATGAAGAAAAAAATGAAAGGGAAACTTAACATGATAGGAAAAAACCTCCTTATGGAGTGGACTGAAAGTGATGCCAGTCACAGGTTTTCCAGGCCCCAGCCACCAAGTAATGGCAGGTATAGAACAATGTGCAACTCCTACTGCATCCCAACAATATACTACCTCATGGTTAGCAGTATTTTTGGTCCTGAAATCCAGAAGTTGTTTGGGGGTTCAGAATATAAAAGTATGAGTCAGAGAAGCCTGCAAAGTGTTTTTGACTTTATCCACATTTACAATAGTCACGCCTACCATGTACATGGCGCTGCAAAATGATGGGCACTTCGCTTCAACACAGGCAGGCTTCCTCGAGTGTATGCTACTCCTGTGCCGACTGAGCCATCCAAGAACAATCGGTCAGTTTGTTCATTCACAGACTCAAACACAGACTCTGCCATGTGACAAAAGTATTTAGGTCCAGTGATTCTCAGATAGGCCATCTGGATCATCAGGAAATCCTACGGAAAGGGATGTATAGAAAGATACTAGTTCCCCTCAGTACAGATGAGACAAGCTCTAATTTTCAGAACAATGTTCTTCTATATCAAGAGAAAACCAAATTAATAATGATAATAATAATAGCAGCAAAATTTGGATTAAAAAAAGAACGTTTTGGCATGGTGATTATAGCTAATAATACTGCCTTATACACTCAAATGGTGCTAAGAGAGTAGATCTTAAATATTCTCACTTCCAAAAAGAAATGATAATTATGTGATGAGATGGAAGGAAGAGGTAACTAATGTTATAGTGGTAATCATGTTGCTACATATATTTTATATATATATATACACATATATATACATATATATGTATATATATATATACACACATATATATATACACACACATATATATGTATATATATATACACATATATATATATACACACACACATACACACACATATATAATAGGTAAAATAAATATAATATTTATTTTATATACAATAAATAAAATTTTATATATATGTATATATAAACATATATATATGTATGTATATATATGTGTATATATATATATATATATCAACATGTGGTATACCTTAAACTTACAGAATGTTATATGTCAATTATATCTCAATAAAGCTGACAAAAATAAATAAAAACAGAACTTTCAGATTATCCCATACCTAAAATGCCTCTGAGGACCACTGACCACATTTATTTTTCATCTTCCTTAAAATTTGTACCTAGCTCTCTTTGCCCCCCGTGCCCAATTCGGCCCCGCCTGCCTGTCAGCCTCATGCCCTTTTCCTCTAGCAACACAGGCCTCCTTTTACTTCTCCCAAAGCACTAAGCTCTTTCAAATCGTAAGGCTTTGCTCATTCTGGAGCCTCTTCTTTCATCCATGATCCAGTCGACTGTTCCCTTTCTTCAGGTCTTGGCTGGGGGCAGACCCTTTCTGACCTCAGAGATTATGTCATCCTCTCACTGTGCTATGTTGTCATCAGGCCCTGCATTTCCTTTTTATCCATCTCATATTGTTATGGGAATAGAGTAATTATTTGTGGAATCTTCTGTCCTCCAACAAACCCTGAACTCCAAAATGGCAGATGCCATGGCTTATAACGTACTCATCCCAGCAATGGAAAGAGCACCTAGCCTCCTAGTAGATGCTTAGTAAATATGGAAAGCAAACATGAAAATCACTTCTTCTTGTGCCACATCACTTACTTTCCACACTGAGTTCAAATTCTGTCTTCTCTGGAAAACTTTTATTAACAATCCCCTATGTAAAACCTCAAGTCCTCTAGGTTGAGACCATAAGTACAGGAAAAGAATGTAACGTATCTATTTAAGGGCAGTGCCTGCCATAATCCCTGACATCTTGGTAAGAGCTCAATATATGTCTGGTATACCTAACACAGTAGTTTCAATTGTTTTCAATTGAAGAACAAGGGACATACAGTATTTGTATTCATTTCAGGTATGTAACATAGTGATTCAACATTTATATACATTATAAAATGTTTACCACAATAATCCAGTTTCCGTCTGTCACCACGTGAAGTTGTTATAATATTATTAACTACATTCTCTATGCTGGAGGCAATGAGGAAACAAGACTGATATTTTAACATAAACATGTAAAGTGTCAAAAGTCAAAACCATCAAACTAAAAAGCTTTTACACAGCAAAGGAAACCATAAAGGAAACCAAAAGATGACCTACGAAATGAAAGAAGATATTTGCAAATGACATTTCCAATAAGGGGTTAATATCCAAAATATATAAAGAACTCCCACAACTCAACACCAAAAAAAAAATAATAATAATCTGTTTTAAAAATGAGATGAGGACTCAGTAGGCATTTTTCCAAAAATGTCCAGATGGCCAACAGTCACATGAAAAGATGCTTGACATCACTCATCATCAGGGAAATGCAAATCAGAACCACAATGGGATATCACCTTACAACTGTCAGAATGGCTAGTATTCAAAACAAAACAAAACAACAGTAAATAACAAGTGTTGGCAAGGATGTAGAGAAAAAGGAAGCTTCTTGTACTGTTGGTGGGAATGTAAACTGGTACAGCCACTGTGGAAAATGGTATGAAGATTCCTCAAAAAGTTAAAAATAGAAATACCATATGATCCAATAATTCCACTACTGGAAATAGTGGGAAAATGAAAACACTAACTCGAAAAGATACACGAACCCCTATGTTTGTTGCAGCATTATTTACAATAGCCAGGACATGGATGAAACCTAAATGTCCATCAACAGATGAACGAATAAAGATGATATAGTACACACACACACACACACACACACACACACACACACAGGGGACTATTACCCAGCCATAAAAAAGAATGAAATCTTGCCATTTGTGACAACGAAGATGAACCTAGAAGGCATTAAGCTAAGTGAAGTAAGTCAGATAGACAAAGACCAATACCATATCAATTCATTTTTTTTTGTGGAATCCAAAAAAACCAACCAAACAAAAAAACAGAAATAGACTCTTCAATACAGAGAACTGGTAGTTGCCAGAGGGGAGAGGGTTGGGGGATGAGAGAAATTGTTGAAAGTATTAAAAGGTACAAACTTTCAGTTATAAAATGAGTCATGAGGATGTAACATACAGCATTTGGAATACAGTCAATAATACCATAGTAACTTTGTATGCTGACAGACGGCAACTATACCTATCGTGGTGAGCACAGCATAATGCACAGAATTGTGGAGTCTATTATGTTTTACACCTGAAACTTATATAACAGTGTATGTCAGGTATACTTCATAAATAAACAAACAAACAAATAAATAAGAAAGTCAAAATAATTGTCTGCCTTGGCTGACAATATATATTTTTTAATGTTTTATTTATCCTTGACAGAGAGAGAGAGAGAGAGAGCATGAGCAAGGGAGTGGCAGAGTGAGAGAGGGACAAAGAATCCAAGCAGGGTCCAGGCCCTGAGCTGTCAGCACAGAGCCTGTCTCAGGGCTCGAACTCACAAGCCGTGAGATCATGACCTAAGTAAGCCAAAGTCAGACGCTCAACTGACTGAGCCAGCCAGGCGCCCCCTTAATATTTTCAATGTATGCAGCAAGACTGAAAAGCAATGAGGCACATAATCACCTTTTTCTTTTTATCACCTTGCAAGTATTTCTAGAATTCTATAACTGGATATAAAAAAAAGTTTCCGAAGGAAGGTAGATGATAGTTATACATGAAGAGAGAGTCTAAAAGAATGCTTATCATCACACATTGAACATCACCTGTGAAAAATAATCTTTATTCAAAAGTGTTTCTTTCTAGCTACTGCTTTTTTTTCCCCCCTTTAGCATATCATGTAATCTTTTTTAAGCATCTTGATCACACTTCCTGCTCCCTCCCGAGCTGAGGGTTCCACCCGTGAAACAGCAATCTTCTGCGGCAGCCACCCGCTGCTGGCTGTGAACTCCCTTCAGTGTGATCTCTTTGAGTCTGAATTCACACTCAGGGCCCTGCACCTCATTATGCTGTTTCCAAAAAACAGCTTGGCCCTTAAGAGATTAACCTGCCAATCCCAGGAAGATGCCTCATACTCACTCGGGGCAGACGAGCTGTACAAAGCAGCGAAAGCCTTTCAACAGAACTTTGAAGTATCAAATAATTTATACTTGTGTGTGTTTATGCAGATATATATGGGAATGTAATATATATATATGGCACTTGCTTGGCTCATATAATGCTCTAAAGAACATAGTGCTTTTTTGCATTAAGGTAGCACGTTATATCTTCAAAGCCTTTGCACAGATGTTAGACAACGGACAAAGAGAATAATGCCGTTGACTTGAGAGGTGACTTAAACTGCTGTTCTCAAAGTGTGGGCCTAGAGGCAGAAACATCAGCCTCACCCAGGAACTTATTAGAAATGCATATCCCTGGGTCCTAGGCCAGAACTACTAAATCACAAACTTTGGAGTTTCTAAGTGTATAAGTCCTCCATGTGATTCTGAGACATTCTCAAGTTTGAGAAGTGCTATCTTGAGAGAAAAGCATAGAAGATTTAGTACAGTGGTGGTTAAGAGCGCAGAAAATGCCTAGTAGTGCAATTGCTGGGTCGTAGGGTAGTTCTACTTTTAGTTTTTTTGAGGAGCCTCCATCCTGTTTTCCAGAGTGGCTGCACCAGCTTGCATTCCCACCAACAGTGCAAAAGAGATCCTCTTTCTCCGCATCCTCGCCAACATCTGTCGTTGCCTGAGTTGTTAATGGTAGCCATTCTGACAGGTGTCAGGTGGTGTCTCATTGTGGTTTTGATTTGTGTCTCCCTGATGATGAGTGATGTTGAGCCTCTTTTCATGTGTCGGTTGGCCATCTGGATGTCTTCCTTGAAAATGGTCACTGAGAGCTGGGGTTGACACCTGGCTCCTCTGTTTACTTCAGCAAATTATTCACTGACATTGTCTCAGTTCCCCCATCTTAAAAATGGGAACAATTATTATCACAAAAGGTTGTTGCAAGAATTAACCGGTAAGATTCATAAAGTGCTTAGTGTAGTGTTCAATAAATGTTACAAGTGTTGAATGGGGCAGGTCCCTTAAACACAGAGGCCAGAGATTCAGAAAGGCCTTATGGCCAAGAGGGCAGAAAAGTTCTAAAACTATATGTGACTGAAAAAAGGATAAAGCCTACAAATAAATAAAATGATAATGCAGGCACCCACTGCCGTCAGTCTTACTTTCATACTTGATCCATGTGGAAATCCCACTCTACCCCAGAAACATCAAATTACCTATAATAATACCATATAAGTTCGCACATGCACTTTCCTTCTCTAATACAGATGGAAGAATAAAGATTGATATATCTTTACATCTTTACAAAAGCACTGCTGTTTTTCAAATCTTTCTATGTCCTATTCAGAAATTCTGTGGCTGCCTTGTTTCAGTACCCTATTGATATTAAACACACTGGAAAAATAAAACAGGTATGTTTTTGTGCAAAACAGCTTAGGGGAAATCAAGGCTGAGAGTTGCTCAGAACCCTTAGCTTAAGAAATGGTGAATCCTCTCAATTGTACACTTTGCAAGCACGCTTTTTTTTTTTTTTTGCTACAAGGAAACAAGTCAAAGGCATCAAACGCTGGCTCTGACAGCTGTTGTCTCTCATTTTCAACCTGACATAATGAGTTTCAAGACTTCAAGGCTGCTGCCCAGAAGTAGTGGTGGGGCCTGAGTAATTGGATTGAAAGAGTAAAGGAATTGAACAAAAGGAAGGAACAAACGTGGTCTCATTTTTATTCTCGAGCTACCAGGCTGGCATTTATTTACTCCCGGTGGAATTTTACAAGTCAAACCGTGATTTTTCATGTGACCAAATATGCAAGGGTATTTTAGTCCTGAATTCTACAGGCCCAGCCTAACAACACAAGAGATGAGGTGGACGCGTGGCTGTGGCTAATCAGACGAATCTTGATCATCACCTGTTTGAGGGTGTGATGTTATTTCTTGCTTCCTCATAAACTAAGAACATTCTCATTATGCTGAGTTATATTTGTTCAAAGCTGCCTTATCTACTTACAGAAGACAAAATAAATTTCAATGCTTTTGAATTGTGTACTATCATTCCAGTAATAGGAGCTAGTACTTTGTGCGTTAAAATTGCACTTGGCAATATTAAAAGCCACAGTACTTAATTAGCAAGTGGGTTCCAGGGCGACAGAGTGGATGATAGCTTTAACCTAATATGACAGAAAATATGGCAATGACATTAAGTAAAACTAGGGGTGGTGAACAACGGCCCACAGCCCAAACTCACCTAGCCATGGATTTTCATATGGCCCATGAGCTACGAGTGGTTTTCATATTTTTAAATGCTTTTAAAAAAATCTAAGAATAATACTTCATAACATGTAACATGTAACATTACATAACATGTAAATGTAAATTACATGAAATTCACATTTCAATGTCCATAAGACATATGTATACATATCGTCTATGGCTTTTTGAGGTTACAACAACAGAGACAGGACCGCCTCCATAAAGCCTAGGATATTTGCTATTTGGCTGTTTATAGAGAAAGTTTGCCAACACTGATAAATGAATAGAAACTGACTTCAGTGGGCTCAACTCTAACTACAAGCCCCTAGATGGGTATTTTGCTTAGGATTAGTGAATCAACAAAACTGACAACAGTTCAAAATCCCTCTAGAAGAAAAAAAGGAGCATCTTGGCAGACAGTCAATAAGTAAATACTCAACATTCCTACGCAGTTAACAATGGGAAGGAGAGGCTAGGTCTGCTGGTTCCATCTTTCACCATTAAACTTCAAAAACTACAATAATTGCAGTAACAGCAACAGCTAAGATAACTGAATGCCTCCAGTGTTCCGAGTGAATGTGCATTATTTCTCTGAATCCTGACATGAACCTTCAGGTGTCATTGTCATCATTCCCATTTTAAGGAGGAGGATACCGGAGTTTAAGGAGTTTACATAACCTGTCTACTTAATGATCTAGGGCTCATTCACACCCCCCACAAACATGATCGAATCTTCAAATTATTGCTCGTTCCATCGCTTCTGATTTTGAATATCTCCTTTCTTGTTGGACGCTAGAAAATGTGTTAAGTACACCATGAGGGCACCTGAAGCAGGAAGTCAATCGGACCACTTGAGAAGAATGGCAATACATGCTGTGGCTGGCCCAAGTAGCGGTCCACTTAGTACCTAGCTCCTCTCAGTTTCTGTTCACAGAACTTGACTTCATTCAAGGTGGCAATGAAGTCATTCACCTTCATTGCGCCTAGTCCCAGGTGGGATACAGATCTCCCTGACAGCCAGAGTGACTCTAGAACACGATTCTGGCCAAGGAAAGGCAGGCAGGCCCATGAAAGAGTTGCCGGGGGCTCTTAGAAAACACTTTTTCCTTATAAAAGTCAAAGATATAACTGGAACCACTCCTGTTTTCTCTGTCTCCATGCTTTAAAAGTAGATGTGATGTCTGGTGTTAGAGCAGTCATTTTGTGATCATGAGGCAACATCCACAGGAGTAAAACAAAGAATTGTAGAGAGGCTGCTCTGGAACCAATGACGGCAATTGCCATCCTCACATTCCTTCACATAGTCATTACTTGTAGCCATTCTTAACTGACAGAGATACACAATGAGGCAACATACATTGAGCTCATCTCTGCATTCAGTCCATCCTATTTCCTGGATGCATGGCTCCCAACACACACAAAAACTCAAATTCATATGATATTTCATAACAATAAATATATAAACTCTATATGTAACCCAGCTAAGCCTTCAGTAAATTCTAACAGTCATGCATTTGTTCCTTCACTCTCTCACTCCAAAAAAAAACACCCTTTAAGAATCTTATTACTATGGACCAGGCACTGTTATACACGCTTGTGGCAAAGAAAGCCTTAGAATTCAGAAAGGCCAAGAGTCATTTGCACCAGAAAGTCTAACTGCCAGGGATCATTTCTGCTATCATACACTGTGGAAGGCTGTTCAAGACAGTGCAATCAAACACACAGGACACACAGCCAATTAACAGAAGTTGCCATTATTATTATCAGCAGCACACAGAGGTGCAAACAACATATATTTAAATACTGGTGAGGGAAGGAGAAGTGGTAGAGGAGGGCCGGCATGAACCAGAGAAGGCTGTCTGGGAAGATGCTTAGGAGTTTGCTGGAGAAGAAATCAGAGGGAAAGCAGAACGTTTGGGGCATAGATAACTGCCTTAAGGGGAGAGTTTGGCAGAAGTGGCAGATGGAATAAAGACCGTGGTGAGCCTTAAGAGCTGGCAGGTGATGGGAAGGAAAGTCCAGGCTGGAGCCAGATCGTGAAGGGCCTCATAAATACCACACTGAGTCCGGTGCTTCATCCCACAAGCAAGAAGTCTCTGAAGGGTTGTAAGCAAGGAAGTGACATAATCAGGTCTCTCAGGTGGATAACTGGCAGCAGAATGGGAGTTTGGGCTGGAGTTGGTAGAAAGTATAAGTAACAAGAACCATTAGAAGGTATTTCTATAAACCAGCCACAGAATAATGAGGAACCAAACTAGGGTAGCGTTGCCAGAGAAGGTGGAGGAGGGTAGTTTGGAGAGACATTTTGGAGGGAGAAAAAGGATCGGTGAGCTTTGGAAGGGTACAAAAATTAAAGACTCAAAGTAGACTCTGAGTTGTTCTGATTGGAGGGTTGAGAGCCCATTAAATGCTATTACCAGAGATAGGAATATTCAGGAAGTGTACTAATAAACGAAAGTTCAAATTATAATATGGTCTTTCTGGAAGTTCACTGTTTCTGTCAAGTCCTTACTAAAGTCTCACCTAATTCTCCTTCAACACCACCCAGGCCTGCTGTCTCTGGGGACATCAGACCACAGGAATAAGGAATGGCTGTGTTCTGTTCTTAAAAAGCCATCATAAAACAGTTGTGAATGCACACTGATGAGAAATAGAACTTCCAGCCTCTTCACCAACAATTCCATGAAGATTTTGCAGTCAGGATACATGGTTCAATTTTCCTATTATCCACCCCAGCAGCCCGCTGCCGCCATGCCCAAAGTAGGACCTTGCAAATGTAAGTGCCCCAAAAGTGGCTATTCCTTTGATCTGATGTGAAATCAAACTCCTTAAGGGGCCACTTAAAGTCTTTGATGATCATTGTGGATGCTCCAAAGAGACCACTGTGGAAGGAGTCTTAGACGTTAGGGCATGGAGCTATTTGCGTGAATCTAGGCTCTTGGTGATTTGGCTACAGCATCATAGAGATAAAATATGGCATTCTCTGGCCTGAGCCCTAAACTTTTTCAGTGTCTCTGACCAACAACCCATGGTCAGTTCTCAATCTTTGACCAGGCTTTGCTTGCTCGTTACAATTCGTATCCTTCCCATCCCTCAAAATGGTGCATTAGTGTTGCAAGTTGTTCCAGGGCATGTGCTCCATGCATCGGCCCTAGCAGGTTTGATGCTGTGCTCCTCCCTGGCCGCCAGGACTCCTCCTATACTTTTTGGTATCCTTAACTTCACTTGGTCCGTGTTCTCACCCACCATGGCCCACGTGCTCCCTAGAGCCCTGGTTCCATACATGTTAATTAGGTGTCACACAGGTTAGGGTGGTGTGATCATAGAGAAATAAGTTTGGTAAACAGCTGATCCTTTTGATACATTACCATGCACTGAAAATAATCAGAAGCAGAAGAACCTTTATAATATTTCCAACACTGACCTGATAATGATATTATCCATTATCCAGGTGAATGCACCATCTCCAGGATGGATAAACAAAAGAACAAAGGAAAGAGTATTTTCAAATCTTTGGCCCTAAGATTTCATATAGAAAATGCATGAATGAATGAAATTAACAAAATCAATGGAATGAACGAATTACCAATATGTTTTCTCTGAAAATTATTTCCCCGTGGGGAAATTCTGAGATGTCGAAAGTAAGGAGATTCCCTTTTAGAGAAAAAGTATTGCATTGGACAAAAACAGCTCAGGAAGTAGTCACACAAAAGAGAGAAAGCATTTGCAAGTAAGGGACAGGGGTGCCTGGGTGGCTCAGTGGGTTAAGCGTCCAACTCTTGGTTTTGGCTCAGGTCATGATCTGATGGTTTCGTGAGTTTGAGACCCAGGTCGGGCTCTGTGCTGGGAGCATTGAGCCCGCTTAGGATTCTCTCTCTTCCCCTCTCTGTCTCTCTGCCCTTCCTCTACTCATGCTGTGTCTTTCCCAAAATAATTAAAAAAACTTAAAAAAAAAAAGTAAGTAAGGGACAGCTCCAAAGGGACAGCCATCTATTGGGGCTGGCAGCTGTCTGCCAGAAAATACACTCTTCTCCTTTGTCCATTTTGTAAATCTGATTCACTCAGCACTCCTGCTCCACAAAAACGAGTGCGTTAATGTGGAGTGCTACCACTCAAAAGTAATGGAGTGAGAATACCATTATTTTAAATTGTTTGAGGCCATGCAGTCCCCAATTTCATTAGCTCCATTTCTTAGGAACCTATCTACCAAATTCTCTGGCATCACAGAAGTGGGGGGAAATCTACACAAATGCCTTTCTATCTCAAATGCCATGCTCTTCATTATGATAAATCACACAAATTTATAGGCACTTGGGATTTATGGTAGGCAGAAAAATGGTTCCCCAAATATGTCCATGTCCTAAATCCTAGCATATAGCAACATGTTGAGATTATCCCAGAGTGTCCTGGTAAGTCCAATGCAATCACACAAGCTCTGAAAAGCAGAAAAGGAGACAAAGAAATCAGAGACATGAGGCAGAAGGGGAAGGCAAGAGATAAGCACAGAGAGGAATCTCATCGTGGGCTGAGGAATGCCCGCTCCAAGAGCTGAGAGTGGCCTCGGGTCAACAGCCAGCAGCCACAGAACTGAATTCTGCCAGTAACCTGAATAAGCCTCGACGCAGATTCTCCCACAGATAATAAATAGCCCAGACCTACTGATGCCTTGACTTTGATCTCGTGAAACTTAAGCAGAGAACTCAACGGAGTCACCCAGTGCCCAGGCTTCATGATCCATAGAAACAGTGGGATAGGAAATGGATGCTATTTTAGGCCATCGAATTTATGCGAATTTGTTATAGAGGCCCTAGAACAATAATACAGGATTTGTTCAAGTAACCTAAGGATATTAAAATTTCAACATTGGTTAACATTAGTTGATTCACCCACCCAAGTATCTCTTTTTGGAGCAACTCACCTCCTCTGGTCAGATACGTGGTGGAAACTCTTGTAACAGGTAAGCTCACAGTGACGAGCAAAAACAGGTCTCCCCTCCAGTGCTTTCATGCCAGCTGGGGACATTAATATTAAACAACATTCACATAAATACAGATGTCATATTAGACTGTGATGGATAAAATGGAGAGGAGGTGCCCGGTGCGAGGAGAGCCTATATCAGGGGTTCCGGTGGAGGTGTGCTAATGAAGACTTCCCTTCACTCTTGACAGTGAAACAGAGATCTGCAGTATAGGTAGGAAGGATGTGAAGGTGCAGGGATTTGGGGGCAGAAAGACCAGCAGAGATGTTGAAGCAAGAGGGAACATGAGGAGTGTGAGACAGTGAAAATGCTGGGCTAGCAGTTTGGGCTGAAGAGACAGACAATGGTGAAATTGTGACTGCTTTCTAAGGATTTTCCATAAAGAAAATAAAAACATGCATCATGTTTGTTGTTTTTTGGGGTTTTTTTTAAGCACTAGGGGCGCCTAGGTGGCTCAGTCAGTTAAGCGTCCAACTCTTGATTTCGGCTCAGGTCACAGTCTCACAGTTTGTGGGTTCGAGCCCGCACTGGGATCCGTGCTGACAGTGCAAAACCTGCTTGGGATTCTCTCTCTCCCTCCCTCCCTCTCTCTCTCTCTCTCTCTCTCTCTGCCCCTCCCCCACCCTCTCACCACCGTGCGCTCTCTCTCAAAATAAATAAATTTTAACAAAATTTAACACAAAATTCCTTTGCTTAAAATTGCATTAAGCAAAGGAATGTCTCACTGATTAATGATTATAGAATTATAGAAACTGTTACATACATGAAATGATACTCAGGCTGTCCCTGTGAGCTACAGGCTTTCAAGGTTGTAATCCGTAGCTTAGGAAATGGAGTACAGGGAGTGACCTTTAAATTTTTTATTTTTATTACTTTATTTTTAGAGAAAGTGCAAGCAAGGGAGGGGCAGAAGGAGAGAGAGAGAGAGAGAGAAAATCTCAAGCAGGCTCCATGCTTAATTTGAAACTAGACACAGGGCTTGAGCCCACTATCCTGGGATCATGACCTGAGTTGAAATCAAGAGTCAGACACTCAATTGACTGAGCCACCCGGTGGCCCAAGGGCATGACCTTTAAACATCAGATCTCCGACAGGTTTAGAAAAAGCCCTAAACTTGGCATTATGAGACAGAGATGTATAAAAAGTGATTTATTCTCTCTAAGGCTCAATTTACTCACCTACAGAATGGAAATGGTACTTTAATGCAAATAGGAGACACAATAAATACTTGCTGAGAAGCTAGGTAAATAAATTCCTGCCCTGCTTGACTCAGGATCAAACGAAAACCAAGTATGTGAATGTGCTTTGTAAAGTGGAGTATGTTTCACAAATGTGAATACTAATACTATTAATCCAACAATGTCTTCAAAAAGGAAAGATGGCTTATGCTTCTAAAGAGAAATAAGAGTAACTGACAAATGAAAGGAACAGGTCAGTGAAGAAGGTCATAGAATGTTCAAGCACTCACGCCTGGAATAGCAGCCAGTGGCCAGCAGCAGATTAGGGGGAGGTCGGCAGAGGGAACAGGAATTAGACCAGGCGAGGTTTCCTGAGTCCTAGGTTTCTAGGTAAACCTGCTCTAACTAGAACAAGGGCCCAGTAACTCTACGGGCTACTAACACAACATGTGGTTATCATTAGAGTCAAATCTGCCAAAAATTGCAATCGGTACAAATTTGACATTCTTTTAAAACATAATGTTTCTATGTCTGCCAGAATCCTTCCTTGGAAACTTGAGAGCATTTTGTTTCTCTGGGGGCTCTCTTTCCAAGCTCTTAATTCTGGCCGGGAATTAGAGCCTACATAGTTCCCTATCACAGAGAGAACATCACAGTGTTGGAAGCCTGAGCTTTGAAGTCCCAAGAGAACTGTGTTTCATCACAGCCCTGGCTGACAGTAGGGAAGTTACTTCACCACTACGACTCAGTTTGCCCATCAGCAAAATAGGAACAGTAGGATGACCTAACACACATGCTTGAGCTTTGTGCATGCCTACTGCATAAAACTATTTGGCAAATCCTATTATCACTATCAATCCGTGTCTCCTGTGACACTCTGAAAGCTCAAATCGCTTTAAGACAAAAAAACAGTATTTCACAAATGCAATTAGTATCTCACTAATTGTTCCACAGCCTATGTCTTTTCTCCCTACCAGTAAAATAGAAAAACAAAATTCTTATCATGGGAGCATTAATTGCACATGAAATGACAGAGCAGATACAGTGGGAGGCCAGCGGAAACCTGGAGAGAGATGACCAGAGGAAGGGCAGCAAGCAGCCGCGTCCAGAGCTGGTCTCTGTGTACACCCAACCCTACCAGCCCCACAAGTGCACGTGAGTCTGCTGGGATCAGAAAAGAGTGTTTTCAGGGTCCAAGTAGAGGCATGTTGGGTTCATTCACAGGAAGCCGAAATATACTACAGAACCAGCAACCGAGAAGTTTCGAAGATTTGATGCACTTACTCACCAAGACAAGAAATTCTTTATAGTCTGCTTGCATTTCACTCACCCGTTTAAGCATTTACTGGAAAAGGACACCCATCAGACACAAAACCCAGCCTGGAGAAATAGACTAAGCTCTGCCCTCACACCACTGACACTTGGAAGAAAAACAGAAAACAAACAAAAACACACACAACAAACGGTCATGATGAATTGTGGTAAGCGTCTTAAAGGAAAAGAATAAGGTGGTAGGGGAGACATACAGGTTTGGGGCAGAGGACATCATCTGGATTGGGAGAGAAAGTGAAAGGAGGGGATATTTAAGCTTTGGACTACAGCAAAATAGACATTCAGTATATGAAGAAAGAGTAGAGAAGCATTCCAGGAGCAGGAATGGTTTCAGGGTCCCCATTTCCCTTACTTTCCTTCTTTCTGTCTTTCCTTCCATGCATCCAGCCAGCCAGGCAGCCCACCATGGGTTGAGAATAACCCATCTCTTTTAGGTACTAAGGAGGGTGTAAAAGAAGTGAAACCTTGTCCTTGCCTTCTAAAAAAATTTTTTTTTTAATTTCAGCAGGGCAGCAAAGCCTATGTGCATGTGAAACACTGATAAACAGTGCCAAAGAGCATATAACAGAGCACCAACCAATGACCAGGTTCCCCAGGTTCTCCAGGCTTCCACTGACCACAAACCCAGCATTGAGCGTGCTCCACTTGGGCTGGGCCACACAGCCCCTCCCCGGCTCTTGCAATCTCTCTACTCAGATCCAACCCTTTCCCTGGTGGGCTGGAGCCCTTCCAACTGGATTCCCTCTCCTCCACCCACTGGACTATAGTGATCCCGCCTCCCGCTGCTACACCTCCCTTCCGAGCCAGACAGAATCCTCCAGAGATGGACAAGAATCCAGAGCGAGCCTGAGTTTGCTCTGCACCTGTGGATTTTGTGAGTTGGACCACTCGTTTCTCATGTGGTACCATCCTTAATGGTTGCTTCCCTGCAGCTGACCATTCTTCCTTCTCAACTCGGAGACCATCCGAATCCCAGGGTACCCAACACGTGGTACTGATACCTCCTGCTGATGTAATTTTGTTTCTGTGTTCCTTTGTGAGAATTATTTCTGCACCCTCCATCCAAATATAATTTTTTTTTCAAATCTGAGTAAGTTTTAAAACAGGCTAAAAGGAATTATGAAAAGAGTGATCACGCTCATACTCCATGCACCGAGTAGCCTTTGAGAGGTGTCTGTGCAGTTGATAAGAATCTTGAGAGGTCTACGTCAGCCATGATCACCAGGAGTACACATTACAGCCTTATACACTCTCATCGGAGCCAGCCCCAGTGGGTACCTCAGTACCAGCACAGAGCACAGAGCAATCAGCACTACCAGATCCCCTTTTAGGAAGAGTACTGATTCCTCTAGCTGCCAAGACTGAGGCCAGCAGACAGCCCTCGGCTATATATCCTCTCTAAGAATTGTCCTTGTGAGCTACCCTATATCCAATGCCTCTTCCAGGCAGGAGTAGTAAGGCCCAGTTTCCTCATCTCAACTAGGGATAATTGCAGTGAAGCATCCCCGCTTTACAACTCTCCATGGGATCTGCAGAGGCTTCTTGCAAATGGCAGTCTGTCCCAGGTTCTCCTTGCAATCCTTTCAACGCACAGCCCTTGCTGCTCTCTTGTACAGGTAATGATTCCACAGCCCTCTTGAGTAGAAGTCCCACATGCTAATTTGCCACCTCAGGGTCTGTTTCCTGAAACCTGAGCTACCCTACCCAGAGACTGTTGGATCTGTAATGCAGATTCTCCCATTTATTGAGCACTGCTGTGTGCTGGGCACTGGGTCCCCGTAAGAAGTCTGCAGGTCTCCTCTAGAAAGCAGTCTTTTTCACAGGTGAACATATACTACACACTCATCTACAAAGCCGAATGCACTAGTTGTTATTCCAAAGAGTTTGATCTTTAATATCCAAGGTAGTTGCAATGATTCAACGTGGACCATCTGTTGTTGTGTCAATCTGTTCAGGCAAGAGAGTTAAAATCCTGGGAGAGTCTGGAATCACAAGTTTCTTGCATTCAAAAATAATGTGGCAGCATTTCCAGCCCAGCTGTGAAGCACTGGCTGACTAAGAAAATACAAGTCCCCTTGGAGACACTCTGTGCTACATGCTAATGAAATCAGGAAGAGGCCAGCTTTATGGTCTAATTGGTCATCTGAGAGGCTGGTTTTTTTAACCAGGTCTTTAAATAGTGATTTTCTTGCTGTAAATACACTGCCTTTTTTAAGGCAGCTGGGTAGCTCTATCATTTTTTACTTTAACTCAGTTTTTTTAACTCCAACGTTTTCTCCCCTCATATTATCTCTAAAGAAACAGTTCTGCTCCTGAAGATTAATTTAGTAAAAATAACACAAAATGCTTATATTTACAGGTTTGCATACTAACAATATCTCGTTGTTAAGAGATATTAAATCTTAATTAAGATCTTAATTAAGAAGGGGTCAGCATGCGAATCCAGGGGTGCTACTGATATCTTGTGGGCCCCGAGTCTAGACAAGGGGAGCAAAATCAACATTAATCTCGGTCGTGGATGAGTTAAAAGCAGGAACCACCATGCACAACAGGAGAACACATTTCATTGGTGCGAGAACTGCATCATCCTTCCTGCTTAAAGGGACTCCATTGACATAGCTGCCACGATGTCACGTTCACCATGACTTGTGTTTTCATTAGTTCAAAAAAGCGTAAATGGCCAGGAAGTTTTGAACTGTTTTTCCTTTACTCCACACCTCATCACCTCCCAACACCCTCACTCCACGCCCTGCCAACCCAACTCTCTAATTTACTATTCTCCTGCAGACACTTGGGATCTGGTCTGATCCTTCAGATTCAGAATCTGTTTCTAGAGACACTCAAGAATCTCAATTTTTAGCAAGCACAATGGGATCGTTATGCGCCATAATGTCTGGAATTAGTTGTTCTGACAAGTGAAATCACAGTTGGAACCCCCAAATACAAATGAACTATGCCACCTTCTGGTCTTCTCATAGACGTGTGCATTCTGACCACTTTCTGTGGGGCGGCCCCACCCGTGAAGACCTCCTCCTTCACCTGTAACCCTTCATCGTTTAACTCCTTGGTTTCCTGGTCCATTGGGCTCCATAACTTGACTCCTAACAGCAGCCTGACAGTCCCTTTCCTGGTGGCCACTCCAGAATAGTTTTTCATCCCTCAGATCCATGCACCATGACACAGGTAACAGACAAACTGAGGCCACAGATAATGGAAGAGCTGAGTCCTGTCCCAGCCCCGTGACAACATCAATAGAGAAAAATGCATTCATTCACTCACTCATTTACTCCTTCTCTTATTCAACATATAGTAATTCAACATACACCAATTACATGCCAGGAACTATACTATGTCCTGAGGATACAGCAATTAAAAAATAAACAAATAAAAACAGGCTTAGAATTCATGTTACAGGGTTATATTTGAACAAACTTTAAAGTGATTATGTAATGGGTTGTATATTTAAACTTGTGAGAGCTCTGAAGAATAATTATGACGTTCTATGGGGGACATACATCAGTGAATCTACCTAGATTTGGAAGAGACAGGAAAGCCCTTGAGGAAATAATACTTGACATGGACATTATACAGCGAGCAGGAATCAATATCTTGGCCAGGGGCATGAGATGTGGATGGCGTGGGGCCAGAGGCAATGCCAAGGAAATGCATGGGAGGCCGTGTGTCAAGACCCTGAGGTATAAAGGTGCTCAGCGAAATGGCTGGAAAGCTAAGACAAGGACAAGAAAGGGGCTCATATCCTAAGATCATACTTGATCTTTACACTGAAGATTGTCTTCTTACTCTAAGAACCGTGCAAAGCTCTGAGAAGGGGAGTTAGGAATTCCAAACTGCATTTCAAACACTCTGGTTGGGCGTGGAAGACAAATGGGAAGAGCAAAAAGGGGAGCTGTCAAGAAACAAACGAGGAACAGTAAGATGCTGAGGAGATGAGACGACGAAAGCGGAGGGGGAGGGGGAGAGAGGTGGGTACTTTGAGGACTCAGGAAAATTTGGTGCTTGAGAAAAATATGAGACGAGGAGGCAGTGTTGAGGAGGATGCCCAGAGAATGCACATAGCACTCTTCCCTTGGCCCTTGTGAATCCTGATTCATGGTCTCTCCTCTGGAGAAGGGGAGGAAGACATGGCACTGAGTGCACACCCTCCAAATGGCATGCGCTCTGCACGGGTCTTGCTGTCTTTGTCTACAACAAGAAGAAAATAAGAGTATGGATCCTTCTGGACTTAGAATGGGGTTCTGTCCCAATAAGCCCAGCATAAGTTGAAGATATCATAAGTCAAAAATGCATTTAAAACACCTAACCTGCTCAACACCAGAGCTTAGTCTAGCCTACCTTAAACATGCTCAGGACATTAGATTAGCCCACAGTTGGGCAAAAGCATCTAACACATAGCTTATTTTATAATAAAGTGTTGAATGCCTCATGTAATTTACTGAACACTGTACTGAAGGTGAAAAACAGAATGGTTATATGGGTGCAGAATGGTTGGAAGCCTATGGGTTGTGGACCCTTGTGGCCGGCCACGAGCGGCCACTGCCCCATCCCCACAGCATGAGAGAGGATCATACAGCATGTATCACCAGCCTGGTAAAGATCAAAACTCACCATCTGAAGTATGGTATCTACTGAATGAGTATCACTTTCACGCCATTGTGGAGTCAAAAGATCATAAATTGAAACATCACAAATTCGGGACGGTCTGTGCTTATTGTGTGGGATTTGAGGGTGGATTAAATGAGTTAAAACACATCAGTTACAGAGAACAGTACCTGGAAGACGACAGGCTCCAGTCACTACAACCTAGTCTCACACTGGCTCACGCTGTAGAATAGCCTGGTATGCTAATTCAGAGTGGGGGCTCTAGAGACATTTATATCTAACTATGAATCCTGGATCTGGCATTTAGTTTCTATTTACTGTTTAGCCATTTCTATCACTTTAGCTCTACTTTCTGAAAATTTCTTTGTAGCTCTGGGTTTGTTTTTCATTTCTTTTTCCAAATATAAAATATTTCAATCAATCCAATATAGAAAATAAAGTGTCAGGCATCCCGTGCACACTCCTAGATTTAACAAATGTTTACAAGGTGTTTCAGACCTAATTTTAAAGAAATAAAATGGTGTAAGATCCAATTAAAGAACTCTCTCCATTTCCATTTCTTTCCTTCACAAGAAGTGACCATTATTCTACAATGTGTGTATCTCTCTCCTACAGGTTTTCAATACTTGTACTACATATGTAAATGTCCACAAAATATACATAGTATTTTTTTTGTTTGCTTAAAAATTTCACATAAATCACATCATACTGGACTTAGATAGGATTTATCCCAGGAATGAAAGAATAGTTTTAACATTTAAAATTCTATGGATAGAATTTATCACATAAACAGATTACTAAGGATATGACACATGCTTATCTGGATATAGCACAAGTATTTGATAAATACTTCCCTACCCATTCATAATAAAACTCTCTTCAACTTGCTAATGTATCATGTTAGGCCAGGGTTTCTTAACCTGGGCATGACTGATATTTGGGGCTAGAAAATTCCTTGTTGTGGGGGCTATGTGTTACGGTAGAATGTTTAGCCTGTAGTACCCTCCTATTCCTTACAATCAAAAATGTCTCCAGACATTGTCAAATGTCCGCTAGGGACAAAATATCCCTTGATTGAGAACCACTGTGTTAGGCAAGTTATTAATCCGTGTAAGATTCAGTTTTATCCCTTACAAAATGGAGAAAATAATAGGAGCAACGCTATAGGAATCTGCAATAACACGATATAATGCATTTATCATACTGGCTAGCAATTTCACAATAAGATGTCAGTAAGTACACTTGGCTGATGGTGGTTGTGGTGATGGTGGGGATGTCAACGTCGATGAGGACATGAGAATGTTGTTGAAATACACACAAATGTGTTTTTCATTCTCAGGATTCTCTTCTTTCTCTTGGGCCCTCTTCATTCATCACTGAGGCCTTCTGCAGTCATTTCCTCCAGAAGGGATGACAGCAGAAATGCACAGAGACAATGATGAGGAGTCAACTGCCAGCCCCAGGAATGGGTGGTATCTTATGGATTGGATATGGGATTAGATATCTCATGGATTAGAATAGGTAGGATCTCATGGATTTAAGAAAGTATCTGCAAACATACAAATTTCCCACTGTGGTCTAGAACTGACATCCTGGGCTGAAAAGAAGAGACGGGTGTTCCCAGGAGGATTAGAAGTCAGAGGGGTCCTAAATAGGAGGATCAGACTTGAAGGGCACATGCCAAAGGGGAAGGGGCTACCTCCAGAGGCCTCCTGTCTTCTGGGGGGCATCCCATCAGGGGTACTCTGTCTGTCCCCCCCACACATGAGAAGAGGTGAGCTCCCACATCCCATCTACTCTGTTACCATAAATAGTGCTTATCATCTCACTGAGGCTTCTAGAAGCTGGGCTCCCAGACTGGGTCCAGCAGGGAGGGAATGCCATATCTACTTTCAGCACACCATGCACTCACCACTGCTGGCTGGCCAGGGGAATACTGTTGCACACTGGACCTTGTTGGATAACCCATGTATTGTGACCTGTGGGAACACCTTTCCTGGACACCTTGATGGCCCTTGACACCTGGAGAAAAAGAGTGTGTGGAAGAAAAAATCATCTAGCACCCATGCCTCACCATTGGATGCAATAGACAGGAACCAACCCAAGACTCCCATGTTACACTACAATTTTGTAGAAGTTACTTTTTATCATTATTACTCATATTTGATGCTGGGCAAGTAACGTAACTTGACTGAGTCTCAATTTCCTCTACTGTATGTGAGCCTGAAATTACTCAGTTCTAAAATTTTATGATTCCTCTCCCTCTACTTTTGCACAGATTAACTGTTCTTCATAAATATGTAGTAACTGCTTGAGAAATATTCAGATGTCATCAGTTTTAAGTCACGAAAGATTGAGATGTAAAAAATAAAATAAAAATGAGAAGTTGGGCTACTTTAGCAGACAGTATGAATTGAGCGCCACAGAGAACTTGCTTATAAAATGCCAAATTAATGGCAGTTTGGCTCAGTTTTTATTCACCTCTCTTACTTTCATCTGCTATGATTTTTAAATAGTGCCTACACCTGAGGCCAAAGCACACTGACATTAAAACAGATCACCCAGATTTTTATAATCAACAGTGAAATGCACATCAGAAATGATAAAATAAGTGATCTTAAGGAAAGGGCCATTACAGATATGATCCTTGTTTCTTGGATAAAGCTTTATCCTTATCCAAGCTTTGAGAAGTCAAATAACTTGTCCTCCATAAATATTAAGTGGAGAAGCCAGAATTCAGGGCCGGGCCTTCAGGATTTCAAAGACCACACTCATAATCAGAGAATATCCAGGTACAAACTCTATACATTTACTCTACACGTTGCATGTGCCATTTATAGCCATATTGTGTGGGTAACTTGCTGATTTAGTTGAATGGCCAAATACCAAAGCATTTCTTTTTTCTCTCTCCTGATCATTTTCATTCCAATCCCCTTCATTTACAAAACCCATCACCATTGACAAGTTTGGGTTGCACCTACAATTGCATTCATTAGAGAGAACATCTGGGCAAAACAAAAGCCAGAAACTTTCACAGAAGTTAAGTTACACCTGTGCTGTTGTAACCGAGCCACAGGCTCTCTCTTAAAAACCTTCTCAGGGTATAGCTGGATTCAAAGGGGACTATATTAAAAAATAAGTCATTCATTTCTCAGAACTAATTTTAAATGGTTAGAAAATGAGAAAGTCTGTGCAAATATGCTATGGGTTATTAAATCCTGGTTTGGACTATACTGCAAATGGGTGTGGGTAAATATCAGCTGCGTAATGATAATTACTCAAGTCTGACGAGGCCCCACACAGTCAAAGCTCCCTGCCAAGTAGATTTCCAACTCGAAATTCTGTATACTCAGACTGTTTCTGACTTTTCACTGCAATAAGGCCAGAAACTAAGAAAGAAAAAGAGGACACATTTGACTATAGAAATATTTTTAAATTGGGATGTCAAGAGACCACAAACACAGTCAAAAGACAAAGGACAGAGAAGAGCGGATTGACAACACAGGTGCCCATGTAGGGTTAATACCTAAAATATCTAAAAAATCCATCCAAAAATGAAACAACCTAATTGAAAAGTGGGCAAAATCATAAAGACAACAAAAGAAAGAGTGACCAACAACCATAGGAAAGATTCCTGAAATCACTGCTTATCCAATAAATGCAAATTAAAACAAACATATAATTGTTTCGTCTTTCAGATTAATGAGAACTAAAAATGCATGCTACCTAGTGCTGGTGAGAATGTAAGGAAACAGGCACTCCGACACGGCTGGTGGAGGGTAATTTTGTAATATCTATAAAAATCTCCAGTATGCCTACCTTCTCATCAATCAGGACCATGTCTGGGTGGTATTCTTATGGAAATACTAAATATCTGCTTAAAGATACAGGCAGTTCTCAAGAATGTCTATTATAATATTAAACATTTCGGGAAAAGATGAAGTGGCCCTTATTGGGGGGTGGGCTCTAAGAATTGTAATTCATTCTTAAATAATACTACCTGTTAAAAATAATTAGGTACGTGTAGATATACTGGTATGAAAAGATCACAATATATTTTCATTTATAGTGCTAGGCAACAGAAGTAACACATTATTACATTCCATTAATAATGACAACAATAATAATTACAAAAATAATAACCACTGCAAACAGTTACTGAAAAACGTTTGAAAGGATATAAACTCATCTCTAACGGTAGTTCTCTTTTGGAGTTAGGACTAAAGAGAAATTTCACTGTGTCGTGTAAACATTTCTGTATTGTTTGTATCTTTGGCAATTAACAAGTATTATTCTTTCCTCCAATTAGGAAATGCCAGAAAGTATTTTTAAGACTTTATGATCTAATCATTCACTTCAAAGGGCTTCATGAGTAGGGTAGAGCCAATGATTACATGTACATTGCAAAATGATGATTCTGTACCTAACCGAGGCAAGTTCAGAATTGCTATATAGGACGGAATTCGAGGCAGTCATCTGTTTGAAGGGAGGTAACTGAATCTGCTTTAGTAGAATGTTTTCTCTTGTTTATTTGTTTATAAGAGTGAGGAGCACATGACTAGGAAATATTAACTTTGTTTTAACACCTGAAGTCTTTTGTTTTTTTTCTAGGTATCCCTTTACCCACATAAGAATGGCAATAAGGATTCCTGCATTATTCCCAGGAAAGCTATGCAAAGCAGATGAATCAATGCAGGTAAAAAAAAAATACATGTAAAGTGGAGGACCCTCAACATGTATGAAGGGTTCTGTGACTCTGGACAACACCCAAGTAATAATATAGCAGTGTTTCTTCAGAAGATAAATTAATGTACTTTTCCTGTAATCCAGTATCTACATCGCACCTGCAAGCATGGTTTTGGTCTCTGGATTTGCAACAAACTGCATCAATTGTAGGAAAACTCTTATGAAACAACAGATTGATCAGAGGAAAAGTTGAGCCCGACAAATTCCAACGCCTGGAAATTATACTTGAAAGAACAGAGAGGGATAGTACCAATATTAGCCACACAGCCACCATTGGTGCTGCTGCTAGTGTTTTGGAAGGAGCTGTCACTGACATTAGTCACCTCCTTTAGATCCTGTAAGAGACAATGACCACTCCAAAGGAATCAGACAAAGAGAGATTAAAAAATAAATAAATAAAACTTTGCTGCCAGACAGACCTGGTTTACCAGAGCTGTGCCACTGGGGATGTAACTCACAGCAGAGTAAACACGAAGCCAGCACTCCCTTCCACTTTGTTCCTTACTTTCTTCCACTAGAGAGATTGTAAGAGCTAAACGCTCACTGCCTCAGTCTTCCTCATACCAAAGGGCAGCCTGGGGACACTGATCATCCCAACTGCAGGGGGCGCATCTGTCCAGTCTGCTTTCTTTCCTGCTTTCTTCTCTGGCAAAAATAAACATTTAAAAAAATTTGAAAAAAAGACACATACACAGATGTTCATAGCAACGTCTTTTTTGTGAGTGTAAAATAATGTAATTTAAGTATCCATCAATATGTTAAATAAATTGTGGTATATCCATAACATGAAAGACTTATCAGCTCTTAGAAAGAATGACCTAGATCTATATGCACAGATGAGGATAAAGCTACAAAATATGGTGTTAAGTAAAAAACAACAGCAACAAAATGATTTTAAAAAACAATAAAATATGCCCCATTTACTTCAAGTAATCACAAAGCAAAACTATGTATTACTCTCTGCACTAATTTACATACGTGCATTCATGCAAAAACATCTGGAAGACACACACACACACACACACACACACACACACACACACACGCCTAACTAGTAATAATGGGGCAAGAAATAGGTTGAAGGGTGGAGATGAAAGCATAAAATCCCTCTGCTCTTTATTATGGGAATTTTACAAAAAGAATGGGTTCATTTACATTTGTATAGCAAAAGAAATTACTGAAACCATTAGTATCCCAAGAATAGATTCCAAAAGCATCAACCCGCTGAGCCTTGCAACTGAAGCAAATACCAACCCCCCCTCCCCCCCCCACCTAATTGCAAGTGTCCTTCCATTAGAAATGTCTCAAATACTACTGACAGACTGTTTCCATTTAGGAAACTCAACAATTTAAATTTAGAACCACCACACAAAATACACATTTTGATCAACTTCCCACACTGCCTCGGCTCGGCTTTGAGAAAATGATGATCACTTTCATGACTGTATCACACGAAAACGATCACCATCACCTCCACCACCTCAGCCCACCATCCCATAACGCTGAGGCAGTTACCCGTTTGAGAACAGTCCCAGGTAAACAAATTACAATTATTTACATTCCTGCCTGAAAAGAAAGCAAGAACACTCCCTGGAAAGCTAAAATGCACTGAAGGAAGAAGGCGAGACACAGAAATCACTTCTGACAATGTTCAATTATGAGGAAGAAAAAAGGTGTCTTAGCTAAGTTTTCCTCCTTAAAGTGTCTGTGTGCCTCCTATTTCCAGAAGCTCCACACCATCTCCACCAAATTAAGAGGAAATGGGTTGAGGAGATGGAGGCAGTGAAAGCAAATTGTCCATTCACTCCTGGCCGCCTCAGAAGTCATTACTGAACGTATTCCATGGGATAATAAATAAAACTGATTGGATGTGTGTGGTTAAGAACATTAGAGAAACCTGGAGCGCCTTTAAAGAGTGTTGTGCTGAGAGAAGAGAATTAAAAAGTGAGGCATTTCCTCTCTTCACATTTAAATGTGGTGGCCTGGGAGAGAAACCATACTTGAAATGGATAGGGGTAATTTTCCATCATTATAGAAACCTTAAACAACCTCTGACTGCTTCTCCCCTCATCTCTTAGCATCCTAGTAAATTGCAGTTATTTGTTCCAAACAAACAGAAAGGCCCTTGGTAAAATGGAGCAATTTAAGGCTGGAAGAATACGACACCTGTAATTCAATTTCATGGCAGCTGGTTTCACAACATGCTCCTCTCCCTTTGCCTATGACATAGGAAACTTCCCTCCCAGCGCAGCAACTCTTCCCTGGCTAAGTCCAGGGCTCAAGACAAGAAGTGGACTTTACATGGACAGAGACACTCATCGCAGACAACGGGCAACTCAGCCTCGGTTCCCCAGGCAGCCCGACACCCACTGGGTGCCCAGGCTAGCGGCAAGTTCTTACTCTCTCAATGGTGTGTGTGAAGCGATCGAGTATTCTAGAAGAAGTTCTCCGGGAAAAAGTGCCCACCGATTATCGCAATCTCCAATACATAAGACAATAAAGGCAGAGCTGCACAAAATGTATTACAGATGTAGATATCGATATATAGACAATTAGAAACTGTCCCTTATAAAAGAACTGAAAATAGAATACAAAACTGCTCAAGGCAACCATGGATTAAAATTTGCTCAGTAGACAGAAGAATAGGAAGTTAACACTCAGTGACCTGCTACATTCTGATGCTATTTGATGCAAACCCCCGAGTTAAGACTGATATTAATACTTATACTGGGCAATTCTGAGTGAGCACTCACCCTGTGCTAACCAACTACACTGAATTCTCATAATTCCAGGAGTTGAGAACCATTATTGTCACCCCTGTGTTCGAAATGTGAGAAATGAGTTTCAGAGAGGTTTCAGACCACACAAAGTCACACAGCTGGTCAGAGGTTGAGCAGGCAGTTCAAACCCTGACAGAGTGATCCGGAGTCTGAGCACCCCACAGTCTCCTGCAACCTGCAGACGTGGCTCAAAGGACTCTTTTCAAAATGTTCTCATGGAAACTTTTGGCTTCTGCCCAACGTTTATAAAGTACTATCCCACGCATTGCCTTAGTAGTTTATTATTTCAAATTTTACAGTCAGAAAGGGTTTATCCTCATTTCATAGATGAGGACACTGAGACTCAAATCAGTCAAGAGACTTGCACGAAGCTGCACAACTGACAAGGGGAGATACAAAACTTGAACTCGGAGCTGGACATCAAAATTTGCTTTCCCTGCAGCTCTAAGACTGCGATGCATGTTGCCATTCAGGAGGCTGAAATCAAGTTGGACTCACATGGACACAGTGAGCACTTATTAAAAGAGTGGTGATTCTATTTGGATTTGACAAGAATTTATGGAAAGGCAGGATTTCCAGATATTTCTCTTGGCATCAAGAAATTTGTTGAGGTCTGTGTTTGAAGTGAGTACATGCTGTGTTTTAAGAGGTTTATAAGATTTGGAAGTGTTTAATGATGACTTTTTAAATATTTCTTTATTTTTGAGGAGGGGGCAGAAAGAGAGAGAGACAGAGAATCCTAAGCAGGCTCACATGGAGTGCAAATTCACTGTGAGATCATGACCTGAGCCAAAATCAAGAGTTGGACACTTAACCGACTGAGCCACCTAGGTGGCCCTAATGATTTTTTTTAATGGTTTTATTCAAAGAATAAATAAACAGCACCAGGCAGAGAAATTCCCTTTTTCTCAAGTCCTACTACTCATATTTATTAAAATTAACTAAGAGACGTAGAAAGAGAATTAGCATGAGACATAAGGAAGAACTTCCCTATTTTGATGGCTGGGGGATGTTATCGACAGTACAGCATCAGCCACAGGCAGGAACTGAACTGTGGCAGATGTAGAGGACAAGGCCATCCTTAGCAGGGAGCTCTCTCTTCTGCTGGGGGTGGGCCAGGGTGATGGACCAAGTGCTTCCGGTACTCATGAAGAAGGCTAAGGGCTAGAAAGCATTAGAGGAAGGAACTGTGAAGTATCTGGTTCTGAGCAGCACTGTATACCATGGAAGTCTGCTGAAGACAAAGGGAAGGATTTTGAAGCAAGGTCTAACTTTACGCTTGCAGAAATCAGAAAGAATTTAGGACCACCACACTCAACTTTTCCTGTCGTATGGAGCAGAGGTGCACCAAATGGAGTGTCTGAACACTGTGAGAGTCGGTAACGGGGACTCTGGGCCCGTTCCCTGAAAGCTGCTTCCAAGAGTTTTCATGTCTTGCACTCAGGCAGCCTTGAACAATTCTGGAACTTACTTTTTTGGCCAGAGAGGTCCACTACAGTGCCCTAGGGTTGGGTGTCTTGGGACCCGGGAGGAATGCTAAATCTGCACTGATACTCACCTGTATGAGTAGCTGGGGAAAGTTGAGCATACAGGTGGGGGTTGAATTTATTTAGTGGAGTTGGGCCAATATCCCAGCTATTGGCTCATCAGCAGAAATGCAGGAGTCCTAGCCACAAGATGTAGGGGAATTGGGGTTTGGAGTCATAACTTTTAGCATACCATCTGAGCTCTGTCACAGATTCTCCGCATTCTTAGTTCCCTTCTTGGAGGCCCAGCACTCTGATCTATGCCATGAGGAATTGTAATAGGCTGTTTATGGATGAGATGAACGAATCTGTATTTATCGCTGAATGCAAAAGCCAGCCCATCATAGATGCCAAGAAAAGTGGGTTTGTCTTCTTTCCTCCCCTTCTCTCCTTTGTGGTGAAAAAGATGAGGAGGCATGTTTAGGCCCAAAGGAAATGCCCATAAGTCTTAAGAAGCAACACCACCCTGGTCGTAAAATCACAGGAAAGCAAAATAGATCTAGAACTTGTGCAGGCAGTTTTCTCTGACGATAGTAATGGGTAACTATGAGAGAAGCCATTTGCTTTTACAGATATCTTCATGGACAGATTCTGTGGCAATCAGGCCAAGCTCCGTGAATGTTGTGGGGCATGAAATACGAACAAAAACTAAGTCCCTGAAATGACGTGCCCCAAAGCATCAACTTTCTGGTGCTTCAATTTCAGGCGAGTTTTAGGCTCACTTTCTGATATAAGGGATATGAATTATTTACGAAAATAGAATAAAACACTAAACTTTTAGGGTTTTCTTTTTTGGTTTTTGTCTGTTTGCTTATTTGTTTGTTTTTAACAGAGCACCTACTGAATACATCATTGCTACAGCCATGAGAAGAATAAGGAAGGCTGGGGTTCTCCCTGGGTAACAGATCACTCAGTCACAGAATTTTATACAGGCCACTCCTGGAGTCTCAATTTTTCTATCTCCAAAATGAGAAGAGAAGAATTATGATGTTTTTTATCATAACAGTAGTTGTGTAGATTGAATGAGACAATACATGGCATATGATGAGAACAAGGCCGGGGCACCTGGGGGGCTCAGTCGGTTAAGCATCCAACTCTTGGCCTCAGCTCAGGTAATGATCTCACTGTTCTTGAGGTCGAGCCCCACATCAGGCTCTGTACTACTACTGCATAGCCTGCTTGGGATTCTCTCCCTCTCTCTGCCCCCCACCCCTCTCTCTCTTCCTCTCTCTCAAAATGAATATATTAATAAAACTTTAAGAAATTAAAAAAATAATTAGAACAAGGCCTAGTATGAAGTGAGTGCTCAAAAAATGTCATCATCACCACCAGGGTTTATAAGATCATCTTGGGAGCCAACAAGGGCAACTCTTAAGCACAAAAAAAGACTCAGGGAGATATTTATAGTACAGGGGCTTTAAAGACTTTTTGCCTAATTTTAATCAGGTATAGTTATAATGAGATAACCAATGCAGGGAGATATCAAATAATTGATATAATAAAATTATAAACATAAATTTCAAAGCTTGTTGATGAAAAGCATGTGTCTTCAGATACTAAGTTATTCCAGAGATAATACCAGCATTTCAAAAAAAATTTTTTTGGTTTATTTTCCAATTCAAGTCAATAAACTTTTGTTGAATATGTATGAGAAGCTGGCTGATGAGCTCATCACTACAGAGGATACCAAGACAAGCTTAGGCATTGCCTCATGGTACGTAAGGCACTCTTGTCCATACCCATGATGGCAGAAAGCCTTTGTCCTTGAATGTTAGCACTGATTATTGGAAACAGACCAAATTGGTTCAGGGCCAAGTCTAGGCAGGTGACTAAGCTGGGTAATAAAACTGAGGCTTGCTCTGAATGGAGTCAGATTTCCTTGTATGCCTCCATATAATTCTGAAAGTAATTTTCAAAGGGCTTTGCAATGGAGCATTGGCAGCATTGCTGAAATGAGTGCATGGTTCACTAAGGTGACTACTTTGAAAAAGACAGCATTATGATTTCAATATGTAAGACCCGGTGGTTTTGTCAGAAATCAGTCTCTTAAAACACTCCCTGCAGCAGAGCCAAGATTTCCTGTCCCTTTGCGTCTTCCTGTGTCACTTAGTACGGCTTTGCAGACACAGTGCAAGCTCAATCAAGCACCTATTCTACCAACTGTGAAAGATGTCCCCAGGTGGTGACCCACGCCTTTGCCCCCCTAATTTCTCTAGATGGTTCAGGACACTTTCTCATTTCAGTCTTGCCACACTCAACTGAAGCATAACCCACTGCTTTCTGCTAAAATTGTATTTCCTGCTCTTCTCCCTACTACCTCCAAAGGCTTCCTATGATGCGAGCTTGCAGGGCTCCTTCGAGGTACAGTAGTTGTAAAGAAACCAGTAGAGTTTCTAGTAGTATCTAGTAGAGGGCACTGAGAGTCCTGACTATGATTCAGTTTAGTGGAAGGACAGGAAGAGTCATGTCAGGGCCATCAGAATGCCAAAGCCTACATATACCCTAGATTAGCAAAAACATGAGGGCTCTGGAGGGAATGACTCACGTACATTTCCAAAGGTAAATACACTTTCTAGGTTCTCACAGACGCTGACAGAATGATTTACCCAAGCTCCATAGGCATAGTGGGTTTATAGTCAGTAAATATCATGATTAAAAAAATAATCTCTTAGACAGATTTTGGGTTAAAGTGTGACTCTACCCTCTGATTGCTATGTCACCAGATACAGATCATATATCTCTGAGAGCCTCAGTTTTCTTATCTATAACGTAGGGATTCTAATAGTCCCTAACTCATTAGATGTCGCAATGATAAAAATGCAATAAAGCATCTGACACATAGTAACCATGTAAAAATAGTTGTAGTTATTATTATTGATTAGAAAGTTTTCAGGGGGCGCCTGGGTGGCTCAGTTGGTTGAGCGTCCAACTTCAGCTCAGGTCATGATCTCACGGTTAGTCGGTTTGAGCCCTGCATCGGGCTCTGCACTGACAGCTCAGAGCCTGGAGCCTGCTTCTGATTCTGTGTCTCCCTCTCTCTGCCCATCCCCCACTTGCACTCTCTGTCTCTTGAAAATAAATAAATGTTAAAAAATTTAAAAAAAGAAAGTATTCAGACCATAAGTATTTGCTTATCCCCTTTTCTATCAATCTGTTAAACTGCATGTTTTTCTTCATAAGAAATACATACTTACCAATGTATGTGCAGAAAACCTCTACCATACCAAATGCCATTGTTTCCATGTATTAAAAAAAGAAAACAACTTACTCTTCTCATTGAAAACCTGTACTTTTCCAAAAAGGCTGGGATTAAAGGTTTTAAAAAATGATTCTGCAATAGACCTAAAAACACCCAAACAAAACACCGACATTTGGTTTAATAAATGTCTTACTTGCCTACTTTAGGAATGAACTGATAACTCTTAGTTTTCATTTCTAGCCAATGGAGATTAAAGCTTGCCAGGGGACAGCAGGTGAGCAACATATAGGATGGCTGATTGGATTTTTAATCTTCACTAGTCTTCAGCAACCCATATCCAGCAATGTCTATTTGTCGGCTACCATGTTAAATTGCCAGCCAATTAAAGGCCAAAGGGAGCAACTGTTACCTGGCTATTTATAGTGAGAGTCACACTTTATTTTCAGGGAAACATTTTAAATTATTTCCCATAAAAAGTATACAAATTAAAGCTGCCGCTGAATTAAAATAAGAAACGTAAATACTCATCAGCTGTGGAAGATCATTTTTAAAGACTAATTGAGATGTAATTGCTCAAAAATTAAAATAAAATATACAGAATAATAAAATAGAAAATGAAGATAAATTTTAAAGCAAATAAAGGGGAGCATATTTATCTGTGTCTTTAAGCAAGGCAAAATTCTCCAAATATTAGCTAGTTACCAACAGAAGCAGGAGGAAGCCAAAGCAAGCAAAAGGAAAACTGGGTTGTTATTTGATGATCCTGACACATGAATAGAATGTCAGAAATTTCAGATCGGGAAACTGATGGAAAGAAGTGTATAACCAATAATCCTGGATGCATTTCTTACTTCCTTTTTCTCCAAAGCCATTGTTAGCCCTCGTCGTATTTCTCCCATCATCACATATTCAAAGCGCTTGAGTTCTCCCACGCGAGATGTGGAGTTCCAGGGTAGACTTAAGAACAGGGGCCCCAGACCCAGAGCAGAAGTGGAAAACTACTACTACTCCTTATGTGTGTCAGTTTCAGCCTTTGGGGAGAGAAACTGGAGCTTCCTTGGGGAGACTGCGATTCTGTCCTGTAGGGAAGCTCTTATGTGAGCCCATTTAGATAAGTAGATATACTGTTCTTGCAGAAGTCTTGCTATTCTTGCGGAAGTCTTAAATCTGGGGAGCAACCCAAGCACAGGTGCCCCTAAGATGTCAGGTTTTCAGCCTAGTGAAAGAAAACGGGTTCATCTTTATCAGAAATGGGTTCATCTTCCTTAGGGCTCTCCCCTTCCGGCCACATTTAATTTTCTTCTATGAATTTTCACCAGACTACCTTGAAAATTATTGTTTGGGGTGAGGTAGGGGATATGTGTAGGCTTTTACTATTTTTGTCAGAGGATTTTCTCAGAGGAGATCATGAAGCTGGAGCCTGACAGGAGAAAGACACAGGTCTGTACTCTCTTCACCGCATGCTGGGAAGTGCCTAGCCTTGGTGCCTGGCCAGGGTCAAGACTCTTGGTGTCCTACCCCTGACATAAGCAAGAACTCAGAAGTGAGTAAATGTTCTGTCAGCTCCTGTGAGGGCCTCCCCTGGGCCTTGACAGACCAGGTCAAGAGAGTGGCCGGGGCTGGGATCCCCTCAAGGAAATGGATGTTAGCACTATTGGTTGTGGAAGCAACAAAGGGGAATTGGAAAGAAAAGAGGAGAGAGAAGGAGGCAGGGAGAGAGAGGGAGGGGATAGGAGGGAGGGGGTAAGGGAGAGAAAAGAAGGAAGAAGGAGAAGAAAAAGGAGAAGGGAAGGTAGAGGAGGGAGGGGTGGAGAGGGTAGGGGAAGAGAAAACCAGATCATATATTATGCCCTGGGAAACTCTACCACAAAATCATTGCTTCTGATCCACAATTGCTGACTTTTGTTTGTTTTCTACTATAATGGGTTTCTCTCTCTCTCTCTAATCCTGGGGTTAGGGCAAGGACTTGGGCGTCAAATGTCAGTTTGAAAGTGTAGATGGGAGCCTTCTGAAACTGACTACTGTACGACCTTGATGTGATCTGTTCATCTAAGTTTCAGTTTCCTCAAATGAAAAACAAACAAAAAAAAAGATAATAAATCAATTTTCCTTGGAGCTGTTAGGAGAGTTAGGCAAGTCAATATATACCATGCTAAGCGTCCTGTCTGACACATAGCTAGTACGTGGTGCTAATTAGGAAATATCTCTATGACAAGAATGCTATTTAACATCTTCCAACCGTATTTTAAAAAATATCTCCGAAAACACTGCTCGCATATGGAAAATGTTATTCATCAGTTCCTTAAATTCTAGCACCCGAAAGTTACTCTAAGGGCAGCCCCACAAAATCTTCTCAAAAACCAAAACAAGGAAACAAAATATAAGTCTCTGTATACCGTAAAGGCGGACTGTCTCAAGACAATACAGAACATCCAGATAAAGAGGAGCATTCCACCAAGGGAAGTACGTCCCGGATCCCCCCTGTATAAGGTGCATGACATCTGGAACACACCAAGCAAGGCCACTGGCACGCTCTCCAGGCGGAACTTGGAATTAAAACTTGGAGAAACCCCAGGGCAGGAGCTGAGAATAAGGATGAAAGACACAGCGCTGGCTCAGGGCACCTGGCGAAGGTCCTGGCTCATAAATGTAAGCGAGATAAACGAATGAACGAAGGGATGGGAAGAAAAACTACAGGTGACTGAGAGAGGCTGATGAATGTGCTAAGCTATGTCCCATTAAACTGAGAAATGAGGCCAGGGACCCATAAATGACCTCACCGTAGCTAAGTGGTACAATACGACGTCCAGCGTTTGCAGCAAACTTGTAGTTTGGCCGACCTCGAATTACACTCACTAGAGTTCTGTTGTGGAAGATAAAGGGCAGAGAGAAGGAAGGGTGAAGGATTTGGTCTTGGGGAATAAACTCCCAAACTATGGGGGCCCTGAGGACAAGCAAGGTCCTGGCATAGGACTGTGTGAAGAGTTTTGTTTGGCATTAGGATGAGAGACCTCCTCCTTCTCAACACGGCATTTATGTATGGAAATAGCCCTTTCTGCTTATGAGTGCTTTCTTAGCCACAGGCACAGGGGTCCTCTGGGTGTGGTTTCCTTTCAACCTCACAGCAATCCCTGGGGCAGATATGATCTCCATCTCACAGAGGAAGACATCTGGGCTTAGACTTGCTAAGTGCACAGTATTTCTAGTAGATGGTTGGAGCGGGACTCAAATGGTGCTCTCAAGATATATGTTTTTAACTATTTTTATTATTGTCACCATGCTTATACACATTCCTCGATATTCACTGTCTGCCTATGTTAAGTGCGGTAAGTAACAGCATTTCCTTATGAGTGGAAGACGCGGGTCTTACTCCTAGGGGAACACAAACTCTGGCTGGGAATCAGATACAAGAAGTGGACGGCAGAAGGGAGCAATGGTGAGGCGTGGAATGTCTGAGTTTCTGCCTGGGTTTATTCCCTGACTCTGCCTTTCCCCAGCTGTGGGACCTTGGGCATTTCATTCCTTTAAGGCCTCAGTCATTCCATCTGTAAAATGGGGATGGCAATAATAACAATACCTAGCTCCTTTTGTTTTGTGAGGATTAGTTTAGCTCATACATGTATAATACATGGACCAGGAAGTAGCCACCCAGGATAAGCAGCCATTGGATGTTAGCTTTTGTGCCAAGTGTTTAAAGACTGCTTCTATCCACGCTGTTCACTGCAGCCCTCACCACAATCCTGTGAGGCAGGTAGGAGCCTAGCGATGTCACTATCCTGGCAAACTCATGCCCCACTCTTAGAGGACTCTCATAACGTCTCTGCTCAAGCCCTTGGTACCTCTCAGCTATTGACCTCCATTACTACTTTACCAGGAAAAGTGAAGTCATCAGAAAAGAACTTCTACAAGTTCCCAGTATTGAATTTACCTACCTCCACTCATCTGTGCCCGTTCTTGCCTTCCGCATTGGCACGGATGAAGTGTTCGTGTGCCCATCTGTGGTAGGCAGAATACTGGCCTCATCCCACACCAGGCCCTGTGAATATGTTGTATTACGTGACAAAGGGGAGCTAAACGAGCAGATGGAGTTAAGGTTATCATTGAGCTGATCTTACAACAGGGAGATGATTCTTGATTACCTGGGCAGAGCCAGTGTAATCACAAGGGTCCTTAAAAATAGGAAATGGGGAGGCAGAAGAGACAGGTGGGAGTGATCTGATGGCAGAAGGACTGGCCCCACGGTCACCGTCCTTGAAGATGAAAGAAGAGGGCCACCACGAAGGAAGGAGGGCAGTCATCAAAGCTGGAAAACAGAAGGAACTGGATTCTCCCCTGGAGCACCCAGAAAGGAACACAGCACTGCTGACACCTCAATTTTGGCCCATGGAATCCCGTTCCAGACATCTGACCTCCAGAAACGTAGTCCTGCCTTGAGGCAAGGGAACCCAGCTTTATAACCTCATATGAACTAATCCTTACATGCAGGCTGCCCCAGGAAGGCAGCGTGACCTTGGAGAAGGCAGCACTCCTAGGTCAAGAGCATTTTCCAGAGGATTCAGTGGAGTAGCCAGAAGCTTTGGGGATGAGTCCCTCGGCACAGCACATCACAGCATCCACTACAGGCACCTCCCACCATCCTTTCCTCTACCTGAAATGCTGCCCTCCAGATACATGTAAGCTCCTATATTCAACCCTTTCAGACTTTATCAGATATCACTGCTGAGTGATGCCTTTCTTGACCACCTTACTCAAAACGCATCACCTTTCCACTCCAAAGTTCTCCATCCCCTTCCTGATCTGTTTTCCCCAGAGCACTCATCTGATGCACTTCAATAGTTTATTATTTTTATATTTATAATCTCCTTCCTTACATTAGGTTGAAATCTCCAAGGGCAAGGACTCTTGCCTGTATTATTCACTGTTTTATGCCCAGCCCTCAGAATAGTACCTGGCCTCTGGAAAAAACTCAATAAATATTTGTTGAATGAATGGAGGAGAGCTAGGAGATCACACAGGATGAGAGACACTGAGTACTTGCCCAAGGTCACAAATAAGTGTGAAAAACTAGCAAGATTCTGGACATCAATCAGAGTTTTTCGACTCTATGCCTAGTGCTCTAAAATTTTGCTGAACAACAAGACATCCTCCCTGATCTCTCTTCATATATTGTGAAGAACAAAATCAAAGATGTAGAATTGATCAGGATGGCCTGGTAGATTTCTGAATAAAGAGTGAAATCACTGGGGAGAGGGAAACAACACTGGGGTATAATCAATAATGAGTAACCACATTTTGACTCAAAACATACCATTTAATCCATTTTAAAATGTGATCATCACAGAACATTATTCATGCAACAAAAGTGCTGAGTATCAGTTATTTTTATTTAATTTTTTAAATTAATTTTTGAGGAAGAGACAGCGTGAATGGGGGAGAGGCAGCGACAGAAAGAGGGGGAGAGAGAATCCCAAGCAGACTCCAAGCTGTCAGCACAGAGCCCGATGCGGGGCTCAAACTCATGAAACCATGAGATCATGACCTGAGCCAAAACCAATAGGCAGGTACTTAACCGCCTGAGCCATCCAGGTGCCCCTGAGTAATCAGTTATATATCCGGTACTGAGCCGAGCTCTGGAGATACAGTTGATGAAATAAAATAGACATGTCTGTCACCTCCTGGACTTCTGACAGCCTTGTCCTATAATATATACCTAGGCAAGAAGATCTGTGTGTATCAAATGGAAGAACGCTATTGATTGGAAATCAAACTTCCTCTTAAGATTTGATATCTAGTGGAGGGAAAAAAATAAACATTGCACAGCTCGTGTTCTACATGGTATCTCAAGTAATGGAGAGAACTAGTATTTTGGCAAAAGTAAAAAGTCAGTGACTATCTTGATAAAATGTTAATTTCCCAGAAATGACTTGAATTATAAAAACTAGAAAATGTTTTTCCTTCTTATGTTCACTGTGGCCTTTACCCAGACCTTCCCTAGCAAGAGAGGAACAACTAACATAAGTTTTTAAAGCTATTCGGCAAATTACTTAGTCAAGCCCCTCCATTTCATCCCACGGATGCCACTTAACCTCCAGGTTTCAGCAAGGCTGTGCTAGCGACACAGCAGCTCTTCTCCAAAGCCTGCATGGACCAAGAAGCAGGGAGAATAAGTGAACAGGGTTCAATTGCAGCTCCCCAAATATTTGTCCAAGTCCTAAGCCTTGGCACCTGTGAATGTGACCTAATTTGGAAGAGGGGTCTTTACAGATGTAATTAAGTGGAAAATCTCAAGGTGAGATCATCCTGGATTAATGAGATGGACCCTGACTCCAGTGACAAACGTCCTTATAAAAAGAAGAAAAGACACGATGTATCTTCTGAGGCTGAGGACTCCCTGAGGAGAAGCACAGAAACACACAGAGAAAGCCAACTGAAGACAGAGGCTGAGACGGAGTTTACGGTGCCACAGCCAAGGAATGTTTGGAAGCCACGTAAGCTAAAAGAGGCAAGGGAGGACAGCCATGCAGACACCTTACTTCTTGATTTCTGGCCTCTAGAACTATGGAAGAATAAATTTCTGGGTTTTTTTTTAATGCTTTTAATGTTTATTTATTTTTGAGAGAGAGAAAAATAGAGCACAAGTGTGGGAGGGGCAGAAAGAGAGGGAGGAACATAATCCAAAGTAGGCTCCACACTCTGAGCTGTCAGCACACAGCCTAATGCGGGGCTTGATCTCATGAATCATGAGATCATGACCTGAACTGAAATCAGGAGTCGGATGCCCAACCGACTGAGCCACCCAGACACCCCTAAATTTCTTGTTTTAAACAATCCAGTTTCATAATTTATTATGGCAGCCTTAGGAAACAAATACAGTAAATATTCCAGGGATCAAGAAAAAGGAAGCTCATTATCTTCTGTGCAAGCTCAAGATACAGGCTGCCATCACCTGTCAGAGGAGAATCTCCATGTAGAGTTTTGATTTCTTTTCCTCAGAGTTGATTAAATCCTTTTTTTTAACTCAGTGTTCCATTGGTCATAGAGGTTCCTAACTTCAAAAATAACCTAGTGTTAAACAAGCCAGATGCCAAGTCAATAAAATCACCTCTTGCAAGCTGGTAATATCTGTGATAGATTTACAAGAAGCAGCAAGAAGGGTCTAAATCATGAACACAAACACTTCAGCCTATAGCACGCCCACCCTAGATGAACCAGAGGGAATGCCAAGGCCGTGGAAGGCAGAAGACGTAAGGAAAGAATAGCAAGGAGGCAATTTCAGTGGGATACTGAAAACAACATTATTAATTTTTAAAGTGGAAATGCAATTATTTCAATGTTTGCCTTCTCCAGTATTACAAGTAATACTGATTCCTTCTCTTTTGAATTATGTTGGTGCTCACCATCAACTTAACACATTTTATACTTAATTCCCTATAGTTTTACACCTGCCAGTTAATTGTTACACAACTGTCTTTATAACTCACCCTGTGAGCTGTTTTAGTCTAGAGACTATCTCCTATTTTCCTTTCTTATATCCCCAGTTTCTTTTCAGGGCTGAGTAAAAAGAGGAGATAATTAAGAGATAGCTATTAATTGATTTTTAACTTTATTTTCCTAGTCATAAGCTTCCACCCCAATATTATAACTATTCTTCCTAATGAATGTTGAAGCATTGCTATGTCAGTGTATCAGTAGATCTAAAAAATACATATATATAGGTAGCATGTTCATATACGTGTGTCTACACAGCAGATACCCCAACACACACATGCTAACATGAAGCAGAAGTATTTGACCCCAAAGCAGTTCTGATAACAACTATCATCATATCTGAGAGTTCTAGTAATATGTTAGGTAATTATTTTTCACAAAGGAGAACAAGAAAGATGAAAATATCTTCAATATAACAGACAATGGAGTGTTTGCACAGATAATATTAGAACCAAAATATTCAAGTGTCCCAATCTGAAATATTACACATTGCACTGTGTATAATTAGTTATAAGCCAACCCTGGCTTCAGAATACTTCAAAAAATTTTAAGAAAATTCATAATAATAATGTTAATTTAGTGGTTATTCTGGTTCAGCCATAGTTCTAAATGCCTTATGTTCATTGAACTCACTTATTTATTAAATCATCAAATATTTATGGAGTTTGTGATGGTTAATTTTATGTCAACTTGACTGAGCCAAGGGAAACTTAGACATTTAGTCAAACAAAATCCATGTCTCAGAGGCTTTACAATCTATCACTGAATCTGAAAGGAGAACCGTAATATAGCCCTACTAACAGTTTTTTTTATCCCTGTTTTACAAATAGGACACAAAGAATTGCCTTAACGCCAGACCTGGGTCAGTAACCAAGTGGATTCCAGTTGCTATCACATTAACCTAGTACATCTTAGCAAGGTCCATTTTAATCTCTGATTTTATTGATTCATGTCTCCTCGGTTTAGCAAACACATGCTGTGTGGATACACATCTGCATGTGAGTGTGCCATATAAGTACACTTCCTTCTGCAAGTTCAGTCAAATGTGGTGTTACAAGGTAGGTAGGAAGCAAAAGTGGGCCTTTTCTTCAGGAGTCAAAGTTTAAGAAGCAATAAACTTCAACCAAAAAACAGTCTAAAATTACTGATGAGCCAGAGATACTTTCAAACACTCTTTGAAATAATGCTTTGTTATCTTTCACAGACAGAAGAGTCGGGCGGGATGTCCATAGTCCATATGGTAGAGAAGTATGAAGGTTTGGCCGTCAGCAGTCACAGTTTTAGGTCTCAGTTTGACCAGACTTGTGAAACTGGCCTATCTGCTTACCCCAATGGTGCCTCCATTTCTGACCTGCAAAGTGGGGATAAAAAGAATATTTGCTGGGGCGCCTGGGTGGCTCAGTAGGTTAAGCGTCCGACTTCAGGTCACGATCTCGCGGTCCGTGAGTTCGAGCCCCGCGTCGGGCTCTGGGCTGATGGCTCAGAGCCTGGAGCCTGCTTCGGATTATGTGCCTCCCTCTCTCTCTGCCCCTCCCCCATTCATGCTCTGTCTCTCTCTGTCTCAAAAATAAATAAACGTTAAAAAAAAAAAAAAGAATATTTGCCTCCAAAGGCACTAGCAATCTGGTGAAGTAACAGATAGAAAGTTCTGGGCACAATACCTAGACCAGACAAAGCCCTCACTAGGTATTAGGTAAAAATGATGAACAGAGATAATGCGGCTAAACTCAGGCATCAATTTAATATTTTAAGGCATATGTGCAAAATTAATATTAAGCCTGGCAGACAGGAAAAACATGAATTACTTGTACCTTTTGCCTTGAAAGATGAAAACACAGCACCCATTTTGTGAATCCACAGTACAAGATGACTTGGTCACCTGGGTATCAGGGTGGGAGCACAGATATTCAGCAAATGAGCACTTACTAGGTGTCCAGTCTGTATCAGGCACGTCACAGACAACACAGCTCAATCAGCACACCTCATTCTCATAGCCACAATGTGCAGCTGATGTTTGTCTGAATAGCTTCTGTGATCCAGGCCCGTGTTTGGTGCCACATGTCAGTGATGAGTAAAATTAGGAGCTCCTGGTCTTAAAGAATTTCTAGTCAGTAACTAATCGGTAACGACCAATTGGATGAAATGCTTATCTGGGCAAGCTTTGTCGGTCAAGAGCCGGAGAGTGAATATTTTAGGTTTTGGAGGCAGTGGTCTCTGATGCAATATTCTACTTTGCCACTGTAACACAAGGAAGCTCCAGACAATATGTAAACAAACAAGCATGCCTGCATTCCAATAAAGCTTTACTTGCAAAAACAGGAGACCGGCAGGCTGCAGTTTGAAGATCCCTGGATAGTGGAAGAAGCAAGTAACTCACAGCCTGGGGAATTAAGAAGAGCTTCACTAAAACCGGGAGGGGGGAGGGGTTGCTAAGTGAGCAGTGCTTTGAAGAAACAAGGCTCCCTAGAAAGTCAGAAGGGAAAAGAGAAAAGGTACCTCCTGGCAGTGGGAATGACAGGGCAAAGTCATGGAAGCGTTAAAGGACACGGCTTGTTCCAGAAGAGTGAGGTACCATGAGAACTGGGAGAATGGGGTCAGAGAAAAATGAGCAGAGATTTAGAAAAAGCCTTTCTGCACATAGCTCTGTGGTGGTTCGAAGCCAAGTTCATATTATCTTTCGGTATTTCTAAAGGTCGAGCTGCGTTTCCCCTCCCAAAGCTAAATGATAACATGATGCAGTTCAAAAGCTGGTCATATCAAATTGCCATCTAATCATTTAATTAAAGCCCCATGCTGGCACCAGCCATCCTCAGGGCCCATTTTTCATTTGGGCACATTTCATTACACTTTTCAAAGCAAATTTGCCTTTTCAAAGGCGAAAAATGCAAATGACTAGGTTTGAAAGGAAATGCATAACACTCTGCATAATGACAGGGATTTTCTTGGAAAGCAGTGATGCACAGACAGAGCTATCTTTAGGGGCTGAGGGTGGCTTATCAGCCCTATAGGAACTCTACATGATACTTCATTACAGCACCAGGATGCAAACGGAAGTGAAAATACCAAATAGCAGAAAGCAAACAGCCATCCCCGTTTCCTTTTTCAGCATCACTGAAACCACATTTTGAACCAGGATGCATCCTCTGGACCGGCAAGACCAAGGCAGGCATTGATAAATGGAGGACATTTATAGTGTGGCCAAGAAAATGATGAAAAGCTAGGAGGGACTGACCTGTTCAAAGATAGGAATAGGAACACCTAAAGGCCGATTAACATAAAGCATTCACAGGCAAATTAAAGTATGTTAAAAAAAAAAATATTCTCAGGAATCAGAAAACACCCCCCATTGAGACAGCATAATGTATGTTGGGGGTGTGCCCAGTAAGAGAATGAAAGTGACCTTAATGGAAATCAGCATCTTCCTCCTAGGGTCCACAGAAACTCTCAGAAGCACTGCATTCCCAGTCACGTGGGTCTTTCACCTTGGAAGAACAAGGCGCAGCACACATTTTATGAATCTACAGACCCCAAAGTGAAAAGCAATAATAGTCCAAATGGGAGAGAGTGGTACATACTAAAAGAGTTAGTTCACTCTTTACCATCAGGGAGAGAAGAAAAGCTTAACTTCAGGATTTCGGGGAAAGCATTTCACCCTGTGAAAGCACCACCAACAGCATGCTGAGGTTTAGGGTCTCCACAAAGTTCAAGGTTGCAGACGCTTTAGATCTGCGGCCAGAGTGCGTGTGGATCTCTCAACCAAGAGCTTCTGACCAGGGAAGTTCACTAGTTCTGGAACCGGAGCTGGTTAGCTCAGCAAAGGCCTCACTCTACAATAGGCTAACGTCCTCATTCTATTCCTCATACAGGAAGGACGCTCATCCTTAGCCAGGCTGCCTGCAGACCTAGGCAGATGGAACACTACCCCAAATGTGGCATTCAGTTCAGAGTACCATCCCACCTCACAGACAAGGGGAAAAACTAGAGCACAGTAGGATGTTTTGATATAGCCTGCCTCACATGGTTTTTTTTTCCATTTAATTTCAATTATAATGAAATACAATATACCTACACAAAAGTGCACACATCATGATCACCATGAATATACCTGTGTAGCAAACAACTAGGGAAAAAAAAATCATATAATTACTTTAGCACCAGAAGCTACCCTCATACCCTCTTTAAGGATGACCACTGCCCTGACTTCGAACAAATAAGGTAGTTTTGCACGGCTTGTATTCTTGCACAAATGGAATCATATAGTATAGCCTATTATGTCTGGATTCTTTGGGCCCAAATTAAGTTTGTGAGATTTATGCATATCATTTAGTCTAACTGTAGCCGGATCTTCCTCGTCGCTGAATAGATTACCATTATGTGAATATACCACAATGTATTCATCTATTCTACTACTGGTGGTAGCTTGGGTTATTTCCCGCTTTGGGCTTTCAAAAATAGTGCTTGCCATGCCTTTTGGTGAGCGTGGCAGATTTTGATTTGCCACTTTGATGTGGGAAAAAACATGGTGGCATGGCATTTTGACAGGGCAATGTCAAATTTGTCCTGTTAAAATGCGACATCCCCTTCTTTTGTTTAGGGTAATGTATGAAGGAGACATTCCTGGTTTACATGGTCCATCCTCAAGTCCGTCCCTGTCCCCCACGATCCTGTCTAGTTCAAGGGGCTGAGACTGAGGAGAAATACACAGAAATGAACACTTAAGAAGCCTGGCAGATCACATACAATATTAAATCACCCACCTAAAAGAGAGAACAAAATATGCTTTCAAAACCACGTAAGGATTCCTTAAAGAAGAAATTTTAGGTAAGAGGGTTTCCTGCCTCCGGCACAAGAATCAATAATTACAACAGACTCTGACAATTTGAAGAGTATCATGTGTTAGCAGTTGTTAAAAGAGAGAGAATATATACAACTCCCTATAATTCAAGCCCTCAGACAGGAAAGGCTATAGAAATAGAGAGGAAAAAAAGATAAATTCTGCCTGCCAGGAGCAGGCTCAGGGAGACAGAAGGGTGAAAGGCTTTGGGGCAGGGAGATGCAGTGAGCATTTGTCAGGGCTTCTTAGCAATGATTCTCCCTTTCTTTCTGAATCACATCCCAAATTTCTCATCTAGTGATTACAGTGGTACTTAACCAATCGCTGGCTTTAAGGGTGGACACAGACTGACTTAATCCAACCAGGATATCTCATGTTTGTAGCCTAGTTACTGGTTCAGAGATGTGTTTAATCCACTTCCGAACCAATCCACAGAATTCCTTCTCTTGGTCACAGACATTAGCCTGAGGCCAGTAGGACACATGACCTAGTAAGATAATTCAATCACTGTGACATGCAGTCTTTTTGGTGAAGGTTAAAGCACAGACTCCTATACTACTCCATTCTGGCCTAAGTGGTGTGAAATAGAAGCTTTGGAGAGAAAAGTTGGATATGGCAGGAGGGGCATGAATCATGTTCTGATAATATCGTTTTTGTCTCAGACGGAACTGTAAGTGATGTAAGACGAATTTCCAGATGTGTCTTACACAGGTTAATAGACCCTCTTTTTGTTATTTTTTAAGTTTATTCACTTATTTTGAGAGAGAGAGAGACAGAGAGACAGAGAGGGAGAGAGGGAGGGAAGGAGGAGAGAGAGCATAAATGGGGGACAGGCAGAGAGGGAGGGTGAGAGAGAATCCCAAGTAGGCTCCACATTGTCAGTGCAGAGCCAGACATGGGGCTCAACCCCATGAACCATGAGATCATGACCTGAGCTGAAATCAAGTCGCACATTTAACCTACTGAGCCACCTCAGGCACCCTGTGGATCCTCTTTTTAAAAATCCAATTTGAGTTTGGTTTTTGACTTGCTTGCAACCTAAACTTCCACAAAGTGAAATAAGCGAGGGCTGATCTGGATGTGGAAAGGATAAGAGGCATTCGACAGGTAGAGCTGGCATGAAATTGTGTTCCAAGAGTAAGCACAGTAGGATGAAGGCAGTAAAGGAGGATCTGTGGGCAAACCCAAGTCAAGAAAGGCACCACAGCAAGGTGGGAGACTGTATTTTGCGTTGGATTAAGACAGATCAGAGGTCAGCAAAAATTGTTGTGTTTGTAAATATTTTCAGTTTTGCAGGCCAGAGGACTTGTGTCACAACTACTCAGCTCTGCCACTGTGGTATGAAACCAGCCATAGTCAATACGTAAACAAATGAGCACATTCCAGTGAAGCTTCGTTGATGGATACTAGACTTGAATTTCACATAACTGCCACATGCCACAAGGTACTGCCCTCATTTTGGTTTCTTCAATCATTTGAAAGTGCAGAATCATCCTTAGCTCATGGGCCATAATTTGTGGACCCCTGAGGTAGAGAGAACACAAAACTTCTATATTCATATTCTTCTTCGACCATATGTTAGGTACCTAACACTGGACAAATTACTTAATCTCTCTAAGCCTATAACTTCATTGAAACGATAGGGACCATTATAGGTCATAACCCATAAATTTGTTCCAAGAATAAAATAATCTAATGCATACAGAAATGCTTAGCAATGGGGTGCCTGGGTAAGCTCAGTTGGTTAAGCGAATGACTCTTGATATGGGCTCAGGTCATGATCTCAGGGTTCATGGGATCGAGATCCCCACATTGGGCTTCATGTGCTGACAGCAAGTAGCCTGCTTGGGATTCTCTCTCTCCATCTCTCTCTCCCCCTCCCTGATTCATGTCCCCTCTCTCTCAAAATAAATAAATAAACATTTTTTTTAAAAAGGAATCCTTAGCAAATTGTCAGAAGGACAGATGAGAAAGTAAGGACCTATTTAAGGTAACTCATAGTGTGCATTTCTAGTTTAGGGAATGCAGACGTTTATTAGCATGTTGCTTTTCATTTCAGTGCAATATTCAGTGTGTGTGTGTGTGTGTGTGTGTGTGTGTGTGTGTGTGTTTTGTTTGTTTGTTTATTTAGTTATTTTGAGAGACAGACAGAAAGAGAGAGAGAGAGAGAACAGGAGAGGGGCAGAGAAGGGAGAAAGAGAGAGAGAATCCCAAGCAGGCTCTGCACTGACAATACAAGCCTGACACAGGGCTCGAATTCAGGAACCGTAAGATCATGACCTGAGCCGAAACCAAGTCAGACGCTTAACCAACTAAGCCACCCAGGAGCCTCTGCGCTCACTGTTTTTTAAAAAAAGAGGTCATAATTTTTTGTGTGTGTGTGAGAAGAGGGTACCCTGCTTCCAGTCCTACGTCATGCATTTCTTTAGAAAAAAATTCTTTCGCAGAGACTCAGCTGAGCTAATAAAAATTTTAAAACCCACGGTCACTTCTGGTTTGAACTGTATTCGTCAGTTTAGATAATTTATTCATTGACTAATTAGTTCAGCCAAATCTTAGAGACTATGTCTCTTTCTATGAGCCCAGATGGTACCCCATCACACAGATGATGGGGAATAAGACCCCATACTCTGTTTGTCAGACACCCCACTGGGTAACTGATAACCAAAAAATGGTTCAGTAAAGATTTGCATTTAAGGTCTCTTAAGGTCCTCTGATTCTCTCCAGCACACACTAAAGATCCTAACCCCGTTTAAGATCATTAGCAAATCCCAATCTTCATAAATATCACAGGGGAGCTAATGAGACGACTTAGAGAAGGTTTGCGGCTCATTGTATAAGAGGGCACCAAGCCAGTTTGATTTCTCTGGTCCAGGCTACAGGGAAACCAATGACAGTTTGCTTTTGCTTGAGGGGTGCAAACAAAAAACAGTGTAATTTGGTTGAATAAATTTGTTAAGGCAAAAGACTGGGATCCATATTAATAGCAATGCACCTACAATTGAAGGTGTATATTTTTCTCAAACTCTTGCCTCTCAGGTGGGCAGTCACCAGGTAAGCAGCATGTCTTTATTGAGTATGCATGTCAGGAACTGCACTAGAACTTGCAATGTATTGTCTTAGGAAATCTTTACAATTACCCTATGAGGTACGTCCCATTTTCCCAGCTTTACAGGTAATAAAGGTCAGGCTCAGAAAGATCATGCTCTCGCTCAAGTTCCTAGAGCTGGGGAGCCTGTGCTCTCCTCTCCATCTCTCCTGCATATCTCTTTGCCCACTCTTGGGGTCGCAGTGAACAACAGCACTGTGTTCCAAACCAACAGGTGCCAGCGGGGGGTAGTAGGCAGTCAGTTAAAAATTGGTCCTTCCTGCTCTCTTCCACCTCTATGTCTCACCTGCTATTCTTTAACTTAATCTTGATTGCATTAATTTTCCAAAGTACCTCTGTAAGTAGTTTCTCTCCCTCTGGGAGCTGAATACTCTTATACCCATTTTACAGATGAAGAAAGTAAGCCTGGGGGAGGTAAAGTAACTTGCTCAAAGTCCCAAAGTAGTGGACGAATGAGCTCTATTGCTACCTAGATCTGGGTCCAAAGATCACAGTATTTCTAAGATTCTAAGACTTTGAGGAAAGTCATAAAGGTTCCCTCTGTATCCCCATTCTTTTTTTTTAATGTTTATTTATTTATTCTGAGAGAGGGAGAGAGAGAATCCCAAGCAGGTTCCACACTGTCATCACAGAGCCCAATGCGGGACTCAGTCCCATGAACTGTGAAATCATGACCTGAGCCGAAATCAGGAATCAGACACTTAATTGACTAAACTACCCAGGTGCCCGTGTATCCCCATTCTTATATAGAAAGTTCCATCTTTTTGGAAACAACTATATAAAAATAAATACACATTATAAGTCATTTCCGAGATCCTTAAAAATGTATGCCTATGTAAACTATATATATATAGTTTAGGGGTTTATGCTAATATTAAGCTAATAATCTGAGCCTCAGTTTCTTCATCTGCTAAATGTGGCTAACAATACCAATACTACTAGGTTGTTAGAAGGATTAAATAAGGAAATAATTAAACCATCAGTACCCTAATGGCTATTAAAAAGAAGCCTGTCTAGGGGCGCCTGGGTGGCTCAGTCGGTTAAGCGTCCGACTTCGGCTCAGGTCACGATCTCGCGGTATGTGAGTTCGAGCCCCGCATCGGGCTCTGTGCTGACTGCTCAGAGCCTGGAGCCTGTTTCAGATTCTGTGTCTCCCTCTCTCTCTGACCCTCCCCCGTTCATGCTCTGTCTCTGTCTCAAAAATAAATAAACGTTAAAAAAAAAAAAATTTTAAAAAGAAGCCTGTCTATCTTTCCATCTGTGTCCACCCACTCCCCACACATCTACCTCTCCTTCTCACTATCCATCCATCGAATATGTTTGCTGACAGAATGAAAAGGCAATGGTGTGGAAAGCTGGTTTCCTGGCCCACCTCCATTACCAGATCTACTGCTCTAGTCATCTCTGCCAGGCTCTGTGGCCCCCATCCATAAAATGAAGGGTTTTGCTGGATCATCCCTAAAATGCCCAATATTCTCAGACTCCATACAAGTTCATCATCACCCTAGTACTCCACCACCCTAGGTTACCACTACATTCAGTTTCCCAGAGCACCAGGCAAGGGGCAAAATCATGTGCAGTTCTGTCCTCATGATTCAGCTGGTTTGGGTGGCCACATATTCCAAAGAAAGCTATAATTAGGGGTGCCTGGGTGGCTCAGTCGGTTAAGCAGCTGACTTTGGCTCCGGTCATGATCTCGCAGTCCATGAGTTCAAGTCCCATGTCAGGCTCTGTGCTGACAGCCCAGAGCCTGGAGCCTGCTTCCGATTCTGCCTCTCTCTGCCCCTCCCCTGCACATGCTCTGTCTCTCTCTCAAAAATAAATAAGCATTAAAAATTTTTTTTGTAAATTTTAAAAAGCTATAACTAGTCTGGGCAGTGGCTGATGATTTCACTGTGGTTATATAAACAGTAACTTTCAAGCCACCAAGGCTGTATTGTCTGGATATTAAAACGTGCTCTGTTTAAGCTAGAAGTATCAAGCTCTATTTAAATCTCTAGAAAGATTGAAAAAGAAGAAATCAGGGAGGGCATAACCCTATCAGTACTAAAATAATGTTGTATTTTTTAAGGTTTCAAAATACTATTAGGAAAAGAGCTTTCATATTTATCAAAAGTCTAACTACTTGGCAAACATTTGATTAAACTCTCTCAGCAAGAAAAATACAATAGAAACATCAGAGACTTGGAAGCTGGCTACACCTGGCTTCAAATCCCAGCTCTGCCCTAAGTCACTGGATGATTTTGGGTCATTAATCTAATCTTTAGTATCTTGATATCCTCAATTAGAACACGAGTATAATGAGAACTAACTTACAAGATGATTATGACGATGAATAAAATAAAATATGCAAAGCATCTAACAGTGCCTATGACTCACAGTACCTCAAAGTCAACATACCCTAAACAGAAATAAGAATTGTTTTCTTCTACAAACCAGCGGTTTGCATTCCAATGTTTTCTGCCTCAGTGGACACCAGCAGTCACTCAGATGCACCAACCAAAAGCCTTAGATTTCTTCATCACCCTCCTACTGCTTATAACATCCCCCTTCTCACCTGCTTACCTCTTCAATTTCTCGAATGCAGCCCCCTTCGATCCATTTCCACTGTCACTCTTCATGCTCCCACCCTGTCGATCTGAACTGCATTATCCCACCTGAACTGGCCTCTTCACATCTGTCTCTGTCTCCCCTCCAGTTGACTCTCCACAAAACATCCAAAATGATCTTTTAAAAAGCAAATCCCCACATGTCCCTCCTTGCCATTCAGCCCTCTGGGTTCCCTCATACACCTAGGATGTGACCAAATTTCTCACTGTGATCTTCAAGGCTCTGCCTGGGCTGGCCCCTGGCCATGTCTTCAGCTCCATCTTAACTCACCATCCACCTTGTCCTCTGGGTTTTGGTAACACTGGCCTTTCTTGTATGCCTGGAGGGTTCCTGGTGCTCTCCAGCCACACGATTGGTACTGATGCTTGAATACTCCCCTTACCAGCATGTATATATGCCTCTATTCTTTTTTTTTATGTTTATTTCTTTTTAAGAGAGAGAGAGAAAGAGCACAAGGTGGAGAGGAGCAGAGAGAGAGAGGGAGACATAGAATCCAAAGCAGGCTCCAGACTCTGAGCTGTCAGCACAGAGCCTGGTGTGGGGCTTGAACTCACAAACTGGGAGATTATGACCGGAGCCAAAGTCAGATTCTTAACCGACTGAGCCACCCAGGGGCCCCCATATACCTCTATTCCTAAGGGAAGTCACTCCTGACACCTGAGGTTGAGTCAGCCCTCTGCACATGCTTTCATGGCTTCCCAGGCTTTTCCTTACAACCTACGGTCACTTGCACTTAAACACTGGTGTGATGCTTTGCTTCCACAGGCCTCGCACTAAAATCTATAAATTCAGTGGGCAGATGGGATCATTTCTGTTCTTACTGTCGTTTTTCTGGCAACTAGTATAGAGCCAGGCCCAGAGTAGGTGTTCAATAAATATTTGTTTAATTCTTTTTTTTTTTTTTAAAGTAGGATTCACACCCAGCAGGGAGCCCAGTGCAGGGCTTGAGCTCACCACCTTGAGATCAAGACCTGAGCTGGGATCAAGAGTAAGACACTTAGGGCACCTGGGCGGGTCAGTTGGTTAAGTGCCTGACTCTTCATTTTAGCTCAGGTCATGATCTCACAGTTCATGAGTTTGAGCCCCATATCGGGCTGTGTGATGGCAGTATGGAGCCTGCTTGGGATTCCCTCTCCCTCTCTCTCTGCCCCTCCCCTTCTTTCTCTCTCTCAAAGTAAACAAATAAACTTAAAAAAAAAGTCAGACACTTAAATGAATGAGGGGCACCAGATACCGCTCAATAAATATTTTTGAATCAGTGAGAATTCTCTCCCTTTCTTTTCTTCCTTTCCCTGATGTCCTTCCCTCTCAACCTTCTACAAATATTTACTGAATATTCACAATATGCCAGTTACTCCATTTCTTGCTCTTAACATTCTTTTCCAAGCTCTGAATATTTCCAGTAACATGTACCTCATTACTCCCCCAAATCTTCGTGTGGGGACAGTTCTGATAGCTCTTTTTCAAAACAAGAACTTTATAAAATTTATCTCTATGCAGCTTCTATTCATTTGTACATGTGGCTTAAGTTTTGCACTCAAAATCAGAATAAAACCATTGGTGTTTACAAAACTCTTGGTATGTGTTTGCTACCTCGGGCTACCACCAATATGGTGAGATTCATCCTCTGCTTCGTGGTTCCTACATCTTCAATAGCATGACCAAAGGCAGACAAAAGGAAATCTATTTAAAAAATTACCCTGATGTCATAAATGTATGTTAACTATCAGCCTGCAAAGACAGAAAATAGGAGAGGCAAATATAACTGAAACTTAGGGACAAATTTACAAATCTACAATCATAGATTCATCATACTCTTGTAATTTTTGGTTAGACTATCCATCTTTGCCACTAAAACATGAGTTTCTTGAGGGTAAGTTTATATCTTCATAGTGTATGTCTTGGCCTAGCACTTAGTACAGAATGCCCTCAATACAAAGTTGTTGAACAAATGCAACAATGATGGCTATTACAGTAGCTTTCTTTTTTCAGGTTGAACAACGAAAACCTGTGTTTTATTCTGGACTCTAACTTTTGATGTCATGTGGGCAAATGAGGTAATCAGTATCTTGAGATAGAATAATATCTAAAATAGATTGTTTCTTTTTAAGTTATAAAACAGTACACATAGTGTGATTCCATTTGAGAATGGGGAAAAAACACATATGTGCCCAGAGATAGATGCACAGCATATGCCTACACATTGTCTGATATCCACAAACCCTTAACAGGTAGGTGTTTGTAGGAATTGATTTGCCTAAGTGGGGCACACAAACACATTTACTTTTCATTTCATACCAAACTGTACGGTTTTGGATTTGTCTGGATTTTGATTTGGTTTTACCTTAATTTACAATAAGTATATATTACTTCTGTGATTAAAAGAAACAACTTACAGAGTTATTATGGAGAGCAAAGTGATCAGGCTGATAAAGGGTCTGGATGCCATGGGAAAGGAATAACCACAAAGAAATGGAGACATTCGGCCTAGAGAAGGCCAAGGCAGAACACAATAACTGCCTTCAAACTCTTGGAGGGCTGTTGGTATGCAGGAAGCAGCCGAGTGCCCTCTGCAGGGAAGAATGAGGATCACTGAATGAACAGAAGGCTCAAGATGCAAATGTCAGCCAACTGCAGTGAGGAAAAGTTCTTTCCCACCTTTGAGCTATTCAACAGAAAAATGAGCTGCTTTGAGGTAGCCAGTTTGACATCAGAGAAACAGAGATCTCTGCAAAAGAGAGTCTGTGAATAAATTTCAGGGGTCAGTGAATCCCTAACAGTAAGTTCAAAACGGTGTGCGTGTAGACATTTTTCAGAGGAGCAGTTCCGTAACTTGCTTCAACTTCCTGTAAGATTCAGTGGCCCCAAAATAAAGAAGCACTCGCAGGGACAGGATAACTACGTATCATTCCAGAGAGCAAGGGGATTCGTGTACTCTTGAAAAATCTTCATCATCTCATCTATAGCAAATATGAAAAATTAGAAAAAAAAAAGTACAGTTCCAGAGTTTCTTGGTTCTCCCTCTATACAAATTATGTAACGTTCAAAATTACATATGACAGTTTATTGAAGGCAAGGACTATGTCTCACATAGGGCTCTTTTTCCTCTATAGCAAACACAGCTTTTTGTACGAAGTAGGTGCTTAGTAAATGTTGAATAAATACACGAAGCAATATAGGAGCACATTTCTTTGAGAGAATTTTCCCTTTTGACTGCTTGATGTAGTAATTACATCAGTAGGGCAGAATTCCATATAGGAATCGGTAGTGGTGGAATGATCATAACGACAGTAATGATAACTAAAATGTTATTAAGCATGTACTATGTGTCAAGCACTTCATTAAGCTTTTTATTTGTAATAGCATGAATAATTCTCACAGCAACTATTTAAGGAAAATGAGGCTTAGATGAATTAAATGATTTACCAAGGTTATATATCTAGGAAGTGATTCACATCAAGGCAGATCAACTACAGCATGTGAGCTCTTCACTTCTATGGAAAATTCTACTGAGAGTCTAATAATAATACCTGGATGTTGGTGTCACCTCTGTCACAGCTGTGTGAAAAATTTAGGCAAGGTACTTCTCTACCCTTTATTTTTCACATTTGTCATGTGACAACAGTATACTAAGAAAAATCTGGGAGACGGCATAGCATGATACAGAGCATGGGCTGTGTTTATTCATTATTAGCACATTTTACTCTACACACTTGATAATAATTATAATATTTGCTTTGAAATCTGCCAGTTCTAACAGCTGGGTCACCTTGGGGTTACCTCTGTTTATTGCCTTGAGTATGTCTACATTTTTTTCTATTTCCTCACATTTATATCCAGTAATTTGGGACAGTATCCTGGATATTGTGTATGACAGTTTGTGCTGGCTTCTATTATGTTCCTCTGAATAGGTGTGTTTATAGTTGGTGCCGTCTGCTTATTTTAGCAGACATTCAGCTGGACTTAGAGTCCAAATTCTGCCTGTGTTATGGCATCAGCTGAATCCTGTTTGATTCTTGTAGCTTTCACACTTGCATAGCTCAGGGATCATCTAGTGATTTGGGCAGAGCTTATTACAAGGCTTCCCCTTGGGGTGCTCTCCCTTCTAGATTCTCTTCTTCACTTTCCAGCTTCTCAAGTAGCCTCAAATTCTTTCTTCCAATTCCTCATACCAATAAGACTACAGGTTTTAGCTCACACAGCAGTAAGAAACCATTAAGTAAAAGTCATAAAAACAGGACACTCACCCAGTGCCATTCTCTTCTTCCAAGTGTCAACTCCCAGCCCATTTCTGCCTTCTTCAGGTCACTCTCCATTGTGTCCACAAAGTTTATACACTTTGAGGTCTGGCAGACTCGAGTCACTGCCCTGACTTTCCCTTAGAGCGTTCTAACCATGGTGCTGATAATGGATTATGAGTGACTTCTCAGCACTTACAGCCATTTATCTCCACCACAGTTTAGCCCAATATACAGCATTTTCATTTTCTAAGTGTGCCATACCATGGAAAAGATTTAAAAACACCATCTTAAACAAAGCTACTCTACCTTTTACCTCTTTACAGCCTTTTTCCCATCAAATAGGGATAATAATGATATCTACCCGAAATAGTAATATTTTAAGGATTAAATAAGATAATGTAGGTAATGGTAGGTAATATGTGAGATAATGAATATACAGGCATTCATAAAAACTTGATATGATAATATTGTTTATTTTTAAATTATTAATAACTATTAATGCCAATGTAACTCTAACTTTGGTGATTTAAATAATATCACTGATTATTAATGGTACTCTAACTGTAATAGGAGTATGCCACCCCAAATTACATGAGACTATTCATAGTCTCTATTCATGAGACTATTCATGAGTCTCTTCCTCCACCTTGTAAGGAAAATGTGTCTGCTTATTAGGTTCCTGGTTCCTGTATCTGGCTCCTAATGAACTGATAAAGATAAAATCAGTAAGAATGAGAGCTAATTTTCCAACACTACCTTATTTTCTAGAGCATTGCTATATCAGGTACTGTTCTAAGCACTTTATACATAGAAACTTGTTTATTCCTCAAATCAGTATCATGATACTGCCATTATTATCACTTTTTTTTTTTTACCAAAGAGGAAATTGAGACTCAGATTGGTCAAATATCTTGTCCAAAATTAAACAGTTAGAAAGGGCTGGAGGCAAGATATGAATCCAGGGAATGTGTTACCAAGATCAGCTTTCTCAACAATCGTAATCTGAAGAGTAAAGAAACAGAACTGAGGAAAACAAAAAGGTCAAAATAATTTACTCTAAAAGAAACAGGGGACTACCCGATGGAGAAAAACTTGGATCTGTAAGAGAGGAGGAGGCAAAAAGGAAAGTCTGGAAAGGGATGAATTTTGGAGCAAGATCTCTGGAGTCTAAGGCACTCAGCTGAGAACTCTGGGGATGAACAGATTTGGGGAAGATGGATGGAATGTATACCTTTAGCTATGTTGCTGTGCAACATGCTTTGTTTTGACCTGAGATAAAGATTTAGGTCGCTTTAAATTTTTTTTTTTTTTTTTTTTTTTTTTAGTTTGGGGCATGAGATATTTTTGTCTCTGCTAAACGTGATACCATACTGACATTGACTCTCAAACCAGTGCAGCTTCATCTGGGTGGTGATGGCGACTCTGACTGTAAAACAGATAACAAGAACCATGAGGCACGATGAGAAAGGGGAGAAAATAAGAGGATTTCACGTTTAAATGCTAATTTTGACACTTATTAGTCGGGTCCTTAGACAAACTTTTTAAACTCTCAATGGGATCGTTTTCTCATCTGTGAAACGGGAAAAATAACGTCTACTTCACAGGTATATCGGTAGGATTAAATGAGATAGTACAGAGATATATCATGCACCTAATAGGGTGCCCAGCATTGTGAGGGAACAAAACTGTTCAATTTCCTTCCCCTTCCCCTTCTTTCTAAAGTTCTCAAATCAAAACATCCCCTACAGGGAACAGCTACTGCCTTATGAGAAAAATCATTGCCAGAGTATCAGCACTCTGGTTAGTGGCCCAATTACGCTAATGCCTATTAAATTCATGTATATTTCAATAGACCATACATGATACCAGGGCCAATAGAGGAGAGAAAAAGGCAGAGTGATTAATGAAGCCTCAGAAACAGCCAGCCTGATGCCTCATAAACAACCACATGTTTGTTTACTCATCCATAATTTGTTTACTTTTCCTTTTTGAGTCCCAAACTCAGAAAGCACTGTCAGATGAGAAATGCAATCTGAAGCGATTCCCTAGGCACACTGATCCTGGGGCAGACCCCACTTTATTTCAGGCTGACAGCTGGCACCTGTGGCCTGCAGTGAAATACTCTCTGACACTGATGAAAAGAGACAGGTGGCAGGGCTGCCACCAAATGCCACATTTGATTGATAAAGTGATCTAAGTATCACAGGCACCAAGAATGTCATTAGCAATCACTGCTTCCCCTGAAGAAAACACCCCATGGGCCAAGAAGGCAACAGAGAATGTAGCCCCTGGGTGTCCATATATACAGACCTATGTGTGTGTGTGTGACTGGAGATGGTTCCCAATGCCATGGCTCAAAGAAAGAGCACAGGATCTGGAGCACAGGAAAGCTGGGTTCCAATGCTGACTTGGCCACTGACGAGCGATGGGGCCAAGGGTAAGTCATTAATCTTGCGAACCTCAGCTTGCATCCTTCTCACCTCCTTTCTGCGTGCTGAGCAGTTAAATGCCACTTCCTCAGAGAATCATTCCCTGATCAGCCCCACTCCCAGACCAGTTTCAATCCCCTTATAATATAGTTGAATAACACCTTGCATGGTGTTCACATCACACTTGTAATTAGATAAGTGCTGATTACTTATGAACTCAATGCCCATCTTCCCACTAAATTATCAACTCCATGAGAGCGGAGACTGCATCTTTCTTGTCAGAGCCAATCTGCCTTGCACATCCATCTCCCCTAAATCTGTTCATCCCCAAATATTTCATTCCATGTGCTCCAGACTCCCCAAAGACCTTTCTCCAAAACTCATCCCTTTCTGGTTTTGTTTTTTTTTTCCTTTCTCACTCCTCTTCTTTTACAGACCCAGGCTTTTCTCCATCACGTATCCCCCTGACCTTTTTTTTGTGGAAATCAGTTTAACCTTTTGGCTTCCCTGGTTCTGTTTCCATATTTTCCAGATTGTAGTTTTTGAGAAAATAAACCTTCATAGGAGATTACCTGGATTTAAGCCTGGGCCCGGCACTTCCTAGATGTAAGACCTTGGGCAAGATGTTGGACACACTGGCCCTCTCTCTCTAGGACCTTGATGGAAAGCTAGTTTGCACTTAGTGTTCCAGGCCTACAATGCCCTTCACCTGAATCTTTTCCTGGCAGTCTCTTTCTGAAGGTTCAGGTCAAACACAACTCCTCAGCGAGGCTTTCCCTGAGCCCATACCCATCACTCACGATCCCATCATCCTTTTAAGTTACCTCCATGGCACTTAACTGCTGGATAATATGATCTCATCTGCTTACTTGTTTAGCCTCAGTCTCCCCCTGCAACAGAGAAGTTCCATGAGGACAGTTACCTCTCTCATCTTGTTAACCACAGTAGCCCAGCCCCGAGGACAGTGCCTGGCAAATAACTGTCCTTTCACCAAATAGATGTGAATACATGAATGAAGCAACAAATGAATTCATAAGTAAATGAATGAATGAACAAAAGTCACTAGAGTACAGTAAAGATTAAGTAACAACAACAAAAAAGTGAAAACGTGGTCTTGCGTCAGCCAGGGTTCCCAGTTACAAGCAAGAGAAACCAACTGTGGCTGATCTAAGCACAAAAAGGATTTGATTGAAGGGTATTAGTTAATTCAAAGAATTCCCGGGAGGATTCAGAATCTGCTACAGGCTGAAAACCAAGTATTTACAACCCAAATCCAGTCACAGAATGATGTGGTAAGAACATCACTGCTACGACTGCCCCCAGGCACCAGACAAGGCAGCTTGTGCCACAGGAACGTCTAATGGTTGGGAGCGGTAGCGGCGGTGAACGCAGGTGCTGACACTGTTGATCCGGGAATCCTCTGGGCACAAATGCTGTCCCCACAACAGTCCCTGGGCCCCAGCATCAAGTCATCAGCTCACAGTCCAAGTCTGCAGCAGGTGTAGCCAACTGGCAGACTGTAGGCCAGATGCCCACCCTATTACTAGGGTGTGGAGAAAGCAAGTGGCCAACAATTTCAGCTTCTGTAATGGAAGAAAGGCTATCACTCCCACCTTGAATCAGCAAGTGAGTTTTCCAAACACAGGAATGAGGTTCAGACGCTGAACAGTCAACAGTGACGACAAATTTCCATTACAATGCTCAATAAATATTAACCACAAAACAATCCGATTACCAAGAGCTTCCCTTTTAGCAAACAACTGACAGTCAATTTTTTGAAAAGGGGAAGGCACAGAAAAACCTACTGCTTAATTCTCTAAAGCGGGACCAAGTTGGAAACACACACTTTGCAACGTCTTCATGAGTTATTCAGTTTGTCAACTAGCTGGATATTAAATGTGCTTGCGTATTGATTTGAGGGAACTCTTGTCCTACATAGTTCGGTGCTACACACAGCACACACGCAAAATCGTTAAAGAGGTTTCTCTCCGCCACAGCTCTGGGGATGCAAGCTTGCTCCCAAAGACGCCAGGCCATTTTTGTGGCCTGCTGCTCACCACGGAAAGAACCTTCAACTGTTTTCCAAAAATGCAGATGTCAAAGGCTCTTTACTGAGGCACCTGCTGACTTCATGGGGCTCTGAACTCTGCAACATTCTCTAACATGAGTTAGTTTCGGTATGCCCAGTCCTATCTGATACAGACTTGATGCAACTATGCATCAAGACGCCCAGCTACTCCTAACCAAACTTGATCAATTTGAGTCAGTCTCCCTGGAATGTGAATCTTGACAGATATCCTAGAAATACAACAACAACAAAATGGGAGATGGCGCTCCCTAAATATCCTGGTACCTAGATCGTGGTTTCATTCAAATTCCCATTGTTTTTTTGACGCCGGTGCTTAGCTTTCCTTAATTCTGTGAGTTTTTCATAGATATCATCAGATTCTATTGCTTTAAACAATGTGTGTGTGTGTGTGTGTGTGTGTGTGTGTGTGTGTGTATGTTGAAAACATCCAAATATACTGTCTTAACAACTTCCAAGTATACAATAGAATATCATTAACTATAGTTAATGGTAGACATCAGAATCTCCAAAACTCATTCATCTTGTAACTCCCAAGTTTGCACCCTTAAATATCATCTTTCCAAATTCCTATCCCCAGCGCTGGCAACCACCATTCTACTCTGTTTATATGAGTTTAGCTTTTTTAGATTCCACATATAAGTGAGATCATACAGTATTTGTCTTTCTCTGTCTGACGTATTTCACTTAGCATACTGCTGTCAAATCTCATCCATGTTGCTGCAAATGGCAGAATTTCATTGTTTTTTTATGGCTGAATAATATTCCACTAGTGAATGTGCGTGTGCGTGTGTGTGTGTGTGTGTGTGTGTGCATTACATGAACATGAATAGGGGGAGGCAGATATCTGTTTGATAGAGTGATTTTATTTTCTTTGAATATATAACCAGAAGAGGGAATTAATGGACCATCTGATGTAATTTTTGACAAACTCCATACTGTTCTTCATAGCAATTAGACCAATTTACATTCCTACCAACAGTACAGAAGCACATTCTTTTCTCCACATTCTCACCAGCACTTATTACTTTTCATCGTTTTGATAATAGCTACTTTAACAGGTATGAGGTGTTATTTCACTTTGGTTTTGATTTTCATTTCCCTGATGATTAGTGACGTTGCATATCTTTTCATGTATCTGTTGGCTACTGGTCTATCTTCTTTGGAAAAATAGTCTACTCAGGTCCTTTGCTCGTTTTTTTAATCTTGATTGTTTTTCTGCTATTGAGTTATCTGAGTTCTTTAATATATTTTGGATATTAAACCCTTATCAGATGTATGGCTTGTAAATAGTTTCTTCCATTCTGTAAGGTGCCTTTTCACTTTGTTGATGGTTTCTTTTGCTGTACTGAAGCTTTCTAAATTGATGTAGTCCCATTTGTTTATTTTTGCATTTGCTGCTTGTTTTTGGTGTCATATGTAAAAACTTATTGCCTATTCCAATGTCCAGGAGCTTTTTCCCTAAGTTTACTTCTAGGGGTTTTATGGCTTCCAGTCTTACATTTAAGTCTTTAATACATTTCTAGTTATTTTTATGAATGGTGTAAGGTAAGGGTCTAATTTCTCCAGCACCATTTAGTGAAGAGACTGTCTTTTCTCCATTAAATAGATATGGTTCCTTGTCAAATATTAGTTGACCATCCATGCATGGATTTCTTTCTGGGCTCTCAATTCTGTTCCACTGATCTATGTGTTGTTGTAACATACTGTTTCGACTACTATCACTTGGCAATATAGTTTGAAATCAGGAAGTGTGATGCTTCTAGATTTCTGTTTCTTTTCTCAGGATTGCCTTGGCTATGCAGGTGCTTGTGTGGCTCCATATAAATTTTAGGATTATTTTTTCTATTTCTGAGAAAAATTCCATCGGAATTTTGATAGGGATCACACCACATCTACAGCTTTGGGTACTATGGACATTTTAACGATACTAATTATTCCAATCCATTTAGATGTGCCTTCAACTTCTTTCTTCAATGTCTTATAGTTTTCAGTATACAGATCTTTCATCTCCTTGGTTAAATTTACTCCTAAGCATGGATTGGTTTTGTTTGTTTGTTTGTTTTTGATGCTGTTATAAATGGGATTGTTTTATTTCCTTTTTGAATAATTCATTGTCAGTCTGTAAAAATGTAACTGATTTGTGCATGCTGATTTTGTGTCCTACACCTTTACTAAATGCCTTTATTAGTTCTAACAGCTTTTCTTTTGCTGAAGTCTTTAGGGCTTTCCATATATAAGATCATATCATTTGCAAACATAGACCATTTTATTTCTTCCTCTCTGATTCACCTGCCTTGTATTTTTTTTTCTTGCCTACTTCTCTGGCTACTATGTTGAGTAGGAATGGAGAGAGGCATCCTTGCCTTCTTTCTGATCCTGGAGGAAATGCTTTCAACCTTTCACTGTTACAAATGATGTTAGCTGTGGGCTGGATATATGTGGCCTTTGTTATGTTGAGGTACACTCCTTCTGCATCCAATGTGTTGAGTTTTTAATCATGAAAAGGTGCTGAATTTTCAAATACTTTTTATGCATCTATTGGGATGTCCATATGGTTTTAAGTTTTATTCTATGTATACGGTGTGTCACATTTATTGATTTGTAGCTGTTGAACCATCCTTGGGGATAAGTCCCATTTGATGATGGTATATGATCTTCTTAAATCACTGTTTAATTCAGTTTACTAGTATTTTGTGGAGAATGTTTGCATCCATATTCACCAGGGACATGGGTTTTCAGTCTTCTTTCCCTGTAGTATCCTCACCTAGCTTTGATATATGGGTAACACTGGACTCATTAAATGATTTTGGGAATGTTCTCTTGTCTTCAGGGTTTTTTTTTAAAGATTTTAAGAAGGATTAGCATTAGTTACTTAATGTTTGGTAAAATTCACTAGTGATGCCATCTGCTCCTTGCCTTTTCTGTGTCAGAAGATTTTTTGTTACACGTTCAATCTCTTCATGCATTATTGGTCTGTTCAGATTTTCTATTTCTCCACGATTCAGTCTTATTAGGTTGTATGATTCTAGGAATTTATTCATTTCTTCTAGTTATCCAATCTGTTGGTGTATAATTGTTCACAGTCGTCTCTTATGATCTTTGGTATCTTTGTGGTATCAGTTGTAATGTCTCCTCATTTGTTTATGATTTTCTTTATCTGATCTCTATTTTTCTTGGTAAGATTAGTTAAAAGTTTGTCAATTTTGTTTATATTTTCAAAAACCCAACACTTACTTTCACTGGTCTTTTCTATTGCTTTCCTACTCTCCATTTCATTTATTTCTACTGCTAACTTTGGGCTAGTTTGCTCTTTTTTTTTTTTTGTTCCTTAAGGACTTAAGGTATAAAATTAGGTCGTTTTCTTGAGAACTCTCTTTTTTCTCAATGTAGGCTTCAAAATAGAGATTCTGGGGTCTTCTCAGACCCTCTCTCTCTCTCTCTCTCTCTCTCTCTCTTTTTGCTGGCTCTCTATCCTGCAAAGTCACTCTAGGTGCTGACCGCCTCCCATTTGCTTTCCCTAGGATGATGCTCAAGTGGCTGTGTTTTCACTCAATCCCACACAGTAGGGGAGCTCTCTGTACATGTTGACCAGTCAGTCATCTGCAAAGGCTGGCACTTGCTACCACTGGGGGCACACACAGGGTGTCAGCCAAGGGGTAGGGAGTTGTAGGATGAGGCATGAGGAGCACAGGAGGAGCCTTTGTGCTGGCTGGAGTGACCCACAGATGAGATGTCCCCAGGGGCTCATGGATGGGCTTCCTGATTGGAGTCTGCAAACTGGTTAGCACGAACCAGCGTCCCTATGATGCCCTCCCAGAGCCCTGGCTGTTGTCCTCCCAGTCCTACCCTACCTTCCAGTTGTGTAGCACATCTCTGTTTTCTGGATGAGGCAAAACCAAAATGAGCCTCTCTGGCAGCATCTCACACAGGTTGGGAAGCCAGGCATTCACTAAGTTTTGCCCATGGGAGACAGTATGGGCCAAGAAGGTTTCTCTTGCCAAAGAATGAGCTATGCCACTTGAGGGAGAGGTGACAGAGGTAAAGTAAAATTATTCCTCGTACCCTTTTCACTGTGTCCAATCTTGGATTTTTTTTTTTTTTTTCCAACAGTGTGCTAGGACTTCTTTGCTGAATTCTTAGAATTTTCCAAAGGCATTTTTATCTTTGGGTGATTGTCAAAATCAGTTTACTTCAAGGAGGAAGACAATAGAAAACTCCTTTTCTGCCATTTTGCTGATGTCATCTCACAATGAGCTTTAAATTACAGTCTCATCTGGAGATAACCTGAAGACGATTAAATTAATGATTAAAGTTTAATTAAATACTTTTTATGTTGCAGGCTTTGGGGCAAATGCTTTATAAGCACCATATCATTTTAGCCTTCACAAAACCTTCAAAGTAGATACTCATTTTATATCCATCTTGCAGTTGAGAAAGTTGCAACTTACACAGGTTAACTTCCTAGCCAAGGATACACTCATGGGAGTGGCTACACGACCCATTCCATCTTAAGCCAAAGTCCATGCACTTGACTCCTATGCACTAGATGATAAGAACGGGATTCATTCATTCACTCGTTCATTCATTCATTCAATAATTATTGACTAGACATTTCCCAAGCAGGAGACTAAGGGCTAAGGTAACAGACTGGGACCGAAGTGGTATTAATGTGTGGTGAAACAGTTCGGAGCCATGCTAACACCTGGCACAGAACATTTGAGACAGACACAAATGTCAAGTGCTATCATCCTTGGGGGAGGAGTGAGCATAAGGTGCACAAGACACAAGGCTTGTATGGCTACAGTAAGTTGAGAGAGGATAGATGAGTGGAAACTGAAGTCAGGTTGACAGGAAGAATCCAGATGCCATGGGAACTTCGGAGTTGGGCTTCCAATTGTCGTCCTATCTCTAACAGTGGTGTGTCCTCAGGAAACTCACTAACCCTGCCAGGGTTGTTTCCTGGTTTGTAAAAAAGAGAATGGAGACGCAGGAGCAGGGGACCTGAAAGGTCTTTCCTAGCCCTGGCATTCTGTGGTGAGATAGAGAACACAATGGATGACAGGAAAGACAAAAACTGAATAATGAATCCAGCCTCACCTGGTGGTCACCTTGAACATCTCCATCTCTTTGTGTGTGAGTCAATGTGAGGGTTTATAGATAAAATTACTCTTTCCAAATATTGTAGGCCCATCTGATAACATGTTTGTTTCATCATCCATTAAATAGAAGGAGATAAGCCAAATGCCCCTGACATTTGCAGCAAGGAAATTAGAAACATTTTGGAAATCAGTGAAATGCCCACCACTCTGACGCAACATTTTAATCTGATGAAGGTCCAGGGTGAGGTATTTATTAAGCGCTTACATTTTACTGAATCTTCCAGAGAAACAGCTCCCAGAACGAGCTATTTTGGATGTGAATGGGTCAAATCATCTTTGAACTGCAACAAGACAAAATAATACATGAAATTCGGTCGGTCACATACATAATGGAAAATGAACCTAAACACATTTCTTATGAGCATCCCTAGTTACGTAAAATAGGCCCAGGAGAATACCTTGGGAGGACAACAATCTGATAAGTTCAAGGCACAGACAATGTCTAGAGTCAAGCTTGCGACCCAGTATGTAAAAGCTCAAAAAAAATCTATTCATTACTTCAAGAAACTTACATTCTAGAGAAAACCTATGGTCAGGAAGTAATTAATTAAGTATATGAGTCACAGTCTGGAAAATGCTACAATAAAGTAGATAGTGTCAAGGAAGTCCGTGATAAGCTGATGAAGCTATCATATTGTGGAAAGGAAGTGAACTGCATTAACAACAGACAGTAAGTGGTTGAAAGCAAATCTGAACCCAGGTTTTCTGGTTCTGAAGCTATACATTATCTTACCAAATGAAATGCTAAGAATAGCTGACATACTTCCAGACTGAATAGTAACCTGGAATTCAGTGCCAAAATACTAACAATACTTCTTTATGTCAACTAAGAAAATGTATTATTTGCTGGGATACTAGAAACACCGGCTCAACACAACTGGATAATCTTGCTTATCTCTTCAGTAGCTCCTAAGCTATTAAAAAGCAAAAACCCACAACTTTTATGCCTCATATAGAAATAATTACATAAATGACATTAAATGAAGACAACTACAAAGACTTTGGAATACTTCTGGTGCATGTGTAACTGAGTCTGTTTAGGTTGAAGTATATTCACAGATGAGTGTTTATAATACAAAAGAAATAGAAAAAACAATCCATTAAGGTGTTGAAGCAATTTTTCACAAAATAGTTATTTGAATGTTTTCTACTTCCTTCTAATTTCTTATAACTCCCCATGAAACTCAGAATATAGAGCATATAATAAAACTTATCCATTAAAACTAACCAAAAAAGGCCTTCTGATTTTAAAAGCTTTAAGAAAACTATAAAGAATGAAACGAGATTTTTCCTTGATGCTTAGTGATTTTACTTTTCATGTGACTGGTCTCAAATACCATATGATTATTCAGTTTAGTAACATATTCCAGCAGCATACGAGAAACATCCATATGCAACCATTTGCAAATGTTAAGCTATTCTAACAATCATGGAAGATCATAGTACTTTGACAACATTAAATAAGCAGAAAAGAGGAAAATAAAAATGAGTAGCCCTGGACTCATAACTTCAAAACAAGATTATATACAGCTTAACATTAAACCTGATGGAACTGTCAGGGATTATGTTTATTATGATGGTTCTCGTTCAAATGTGACCTTTCACCTCAAAATCATTTCAACTAACGAGGGCAAGCGTATCTTAAGCCTTAAGTTTTCAATAGCTGTCAACAGTTACCAATGTAAATAAGTATCGGATTGCAGAATTTCTGAATTGGAAGGGACACTTTGGGTCATCTCTTCCTACGTCCTAATTAATGATATTTGGCTAGTGCTATTTTTAGACCATCAGAATACATGTAGGACATAATTTGTTCGTTATGAAAAGTCCATGAGCCAGAGTGAGACTACTTCTGGCCCTCCATGGAGGCCTCCACACCTGCTTCTACCCCACTCTCCAAGGATGGGGCACAATGACCCATGGAAGGATATTCAAAAGACCGTTTCCATTGACCACAGTGCTCCAACAATATCACAGAACCTTGTATGTGCTCTGCTGTCTAATATTCTCTCTTCCTCCCTCTCTAGCCTGCAGACACTGGAAACACACTTTGCCTCTACAGCATGCCCAATGGATTAGCAAAGTCCTTCTGCCTCAGTAGCTGAAGTTGTTCAACTCATTTATCTCAGACGTTCGCCATCTCTTGCACACCCTCTAAGTGTACCCCACTGACACAGAACGTGTGTGATCATTTTTCTGTGTGAAAGCCTTCTCCAGTTGTACACAGGGGCATTCCAGGGATCCGGACATTCCAGGGATCATGATATGTGGCATGAGAAATATGAAGACGAACAGAAGAATTAAAGAATCTCTTACATTCGAGTTTTCTTTGGCAAGAAAGGGAGGGGAATCACAAGGGCACAGGGAAGATGTATGTATGCCATACCTTCAAAGCAGGGGGAGAACATATACTGTGGTGTAAGCCAAATACTATCAGCACAAAGAAACCAGAGCAAGGAAGTCAATCTGGAGAACCCTAGACATTTTGCATAGGGAGGATCTTTGGGCTTTAAAGGGCACATAGGTCTTTTCCCAAGGGAGACCAGAGAGAATGACATCATGAAGAGGGAGAAAAATCAGTGGAATATAAGCAGGCAGTGGATGCGGGAAATGGAGTGGAAATGCCACGTAATCAGGCAGCATAGTAGGCACACAAAAACGAAGGGCTGAATGAATGATTATTAGGGTAAAGGCTGTGGAGGCGTGAAGGAGGGTGAAGAAAACCAGGAAAAGAGTTTGAGAGTCAGTGCAGAAGAGCTTTCAAGTCTGTGCTGCAACGTAAGGACGGCATCTGGGGAGCAGTGAGAGTCTGAAGTTTTGACAAGGGGCAGGATGATCTAGATTCATATTTTAGAAAATAACTGAGGGAAAAAACTGTGGGACTGGTTGCAGGATAAGAGATTAGGGAGAGAGACTATCTCAAGGGCTGAGCTACTTGAAGAATTGAGATTAAATATGATGAGTAAGTGTAATAGACCAGTGATAGAAGAAAAAAAAAGAAGGTATTTGGAAGAGAATATGGCAGTAAATCGCAAAGTCTCTATGAAAGGATAAGGGAGAATACAACATGTTTCTTTTCTGAATATCAGGTTCATACAAAAGCGTTCACTGAGATAAGAAATCCCTGCAATTCCATTGAAGGTGCCTCTCATTGAAACTTCTGGGGGTGCCTGGGTGACTCAGTTGGTTAACTGACCAACTCTCAATTTCAGCTCAGGTCATGATCTCACAGTTCGTGAGTTCAAGGCCCACATCAGGCTCCACACTATGACAGGGTGGAGCCTGCTTGGGACTCTTTCTCTCTCTCCTAAAATAAATAAACTGAAAAAAGAATTTTTTTAATAAAAATAGAAACTTCTGAGCAGGTACATATGGCACTAGGAAGCTGAGATGACCCATTGGGGACAGAAAGCCGGCATAATCCTGGCCTCATGAAACATATCACCTTGTCACGTCAAACTGAAGACCAATACTTCAAGTATGGAAGTAAATGTATTCACACTGGTTAAAACCAGACAAAAATCTATAAAGCCTGTAATAGTTTAACATTAGATTAGGGGAGTTTGGTGGCTCAGTCGGTTAAGTATTTGACTTTGGCTCAGGTCACGATCTTGCGGTTTGAGTTTGAGCTTCACATCAGGCTCTGTGACGACAGCTGGGAGCCTGAAGCCTGCTTCAGATTCTGTGTCTCCCTCTCTCTCTGCCCCTCCCCACTTGCACATGCTCTCTCTCTCTCTCTCTGCCCCTCCCCACTTGCACATGCTCTCTCTCTCTCTCTCTCTCAAAAATAAATGAAAATTTAATAAAATACAGTAAAATAAAATTAGATTAGATTAGAACTGGAATTACTGTGGGGATTAAAATTAGAAGAAAAAAAAAAAGATTTGCCATACACTTTATGCCCTTTGGACTGTTTGAAATTACTATAATGGGGAAATATTATTTTTAACATTTAAAAATTCAATAAAGATTAAAAAGTAACTAAAAATACAAAGTTCAATAGGCCCCCAAACCCAATTTCAAAAGGATTCAAAATATAAAGAGAATTCATGTATATTTTAAAGATGCCCTTGAAGATTCTCGCTTTGGGTTGTTGCATAAATATGCTTAATTTAATTTGCTTGCCCTGAATGTTACTGAAAACTTTGAAAGAGAGAAAATCCAATTTTTTTCTTTGCTTGTTATTGAATGTGAGACCCTGAAGACATTCATATTCTTTTATAAGCACTGTGTTTTTCTCTTTTCTTTAAAAGAATAAAGGCAAAACACATTTTGTTTTCTATAAATCAAGATTTGATTGATTGATACAGAATGCCATCCAAACCTTATATCCCCCTTTGAAGAAGCAAGTCAATTTCTGTATGTGTAATTCATTTAAAAAGCCATTACCACAAAGAACCTTTCCTACTGCTTCTATGTTACATAAAGAGAGTCACCTAAGGAGTGGGTATGAAACAGTAGCTACATTTCTTTCTTCTTTTCTCCAAGTTCCTTAATAGCAAAGGTCATGACATATTATTGGGAAGAGAGAGAATTATTTACAATGGTCTTCTTTTGCCCGTATGGCAGAGATGAGATTTCATTCTATCATATTGCAGACCTGACTCCTTTTTCTGTGAGCATGCCTTTTATTATTTTTTAATTAACATGTATTTGTTCTTACCACAAAAGTAATATGAATTCAAAGTACAAAGATTCAAAAAATACCGAAAGGTGGTAAGAAAATTAAATGGACTCAGAAAGAAAAGGAAGAGTAGCCTCTGACTTTCAGAAGCTGGCCTGCCACTCACAGGTGGCCGTGTTATTCTCCTGCTGGATCTAAGCCACCTTACAGAATACCAACCTCACACATGATTACTCTGAGACCACAACAAAATGACACAAAGCAGGCCACTTCAGAGTTTTGTGCAGGCATCGACTATTACAAGGTCACTGTACCTCCCACAAAAAATCAAGCACTCCTTCTCTCAGCCAAAAATGTATGACAGTGACTTCTTTACCAGTTACAGCTCTGTACTCACCCCAGTCTGCTCTCTCCCTAGAGGTAAGATCGATCAGGATGCCTAATCACAGAACTACCCCCGCTTTCTGGTAATACCCAGAGTGAACCCCTTGCTGCCTTATAACCTTCCACAAGTCACTCAACTAAAGCCCAAATTCTATAATGGGTCCTTTCTAACACGCTTCTCCCAAGACACCCCATGATTTTCCATGGCTTGTGTCCTCCCCAGCTCTAACTTGTTCAACTATTGAAATGTCCCCAAAAGTCTTTGGCTGGAAGGCACTGACGAGACCTACAGTGCTGTCACCATCACACTCTGCTGGATCTCTTCTTGCCTTGCACTGTGACAGATAATAGTGAACAACTAACACACACTAAATGATTAACGGCGTTTCAGTCACTGTTCTCGTGCTTTACCTACATTGTCCAACAACTGTCATCTTAACCCTATGAAGTGGGTAGGATTATTTCTTTTTTAGCGGTGACAGGCAGAAATGGAAAGATTAAGAAGTTGCATTTTAAATCAAGGATTCTCAACCATGGCATATTTGGGGCTGGATATGTTTTTGTTGTGGGGAATGGTCACGTACATTACGGGAAGTTGAGCAGCACCCGTGACTTCCACCCATTAGCTGCCAGAGTCATGTCCCCCTCTCCCTCAGCTAAAATAACCAAAAGTATCTCGAGACATCTCAAAAGTGCCCTGGAGACAAAATTGCCCCAGTTGAGAACCATTGCTTTAAATGATTGGGATGATACTGTGCATCATTTTATTTCCAGGTTTTTTTCACTTGAGGTTTTATTCTGTTTTCCCACTGTTAATATACTTTTTAAATTCTGAAATCATAAATCTTAACAGGTACAGAAATATATTTACACCACAATATATTTACAGATTCCCTACCATGGACTATTTCATTTGTTTTCAATGTTTTTGCTGTTTAAATAATTCCCTAAGGAACAACTTTGCACACAAATTATTTTCAATTCCTCTAACTTTTCTCCTTCGACTCAATTATTAGGAAAAGGAATTATTGGACTACAGGGGATCTTTATTTTTCTTTTTATTACTTTCAAAAAGTGGCAGACCCTTTACATTCTTTTTATTCACCAATTTGTTCCACTAATATAATTAAACAAGATACAGGTTTCTTTTCCAACTCTGAACAACCTGTTTCATTTGTATCCTTTTGCTGAAATACATGTATCTCAATCTTTGCTATATTCAGACAGCATCATATTTGGAGCCAGAAATCCAGCATCTATACTTAAAAGCCACCGCAGGTAACAAAAATATGGGATGAATGGGATGAGACTGTGAACAACAAACTTGTGAAGAATCTCCCATGCCAGATGTACTGGGTTGAAGACAGTTCCCCAAAATTCATGTCTACCCAGAACTTCAGAACGCGAACTTATATAGAAATAGGATCTCTGTGGATGTAATTAAGTTAAGATGAGGTCATACTGGATTGGAGGAGCGGGCATAATCCAGTGAAAAACGTCCTCATAAGAGGGAAATTTGGGCTCACAGGGAAAGTGCAAGGACAGACACACACGCAGAGAAGGCCGTGTGAGAACAGAGGCAAAGACACTGCCACAAGCCAAGCTACACCATGGATGGCCAGCAACTACCAGCAGTTAGGAAGTGGGAAGGGAGGGTCCTGCCCTCGAGTCTGCAGAAGGAACATGGCCCTACTGACAGCTTTCAGACTTCTGGCCTCCAGAACTGTGAGCAAATCAGTCTGTGCTGCTGTAAGGCCCCCAGTTTGTGGTACTTTGTTGCAGCAGCTTGAGGAAGCTAATACCCCAGGATCAGGATGTGGCCTTTACTCTGTCCCTGAAAAGCCACCGAGGGAAATTTAGCAGGAAGCTGTCAGTATCAGAAGAATGGTTATATGTGTGCAGGTATGTGTATGTGTGTGTTTATTACCATCACCGTCATTGTATAAAGGCAAGAGTATTTTAATACCAATGTAGGTTGACAATAATTTCAGATGATTATCAAAATGTAAATAGGATGTGTATAATTTCTTACTGTCCTCATTTTGCCAAAGACTGGTAAAAATCCAGTCAGGGATCAGCACAATTCCACCCTGGGTTCATTAAACCCTTGCCAATTCTAGTGTATTCACAAGTGCAACAACCTTCACAGTCTCCCCTATGGAGCGTCATCACCATGCACACAGGAAGGGACTCAGGAAACACCAGCATTCTGCAAACATTCTCTAGAAATCAAATGTACTCTCTTGCATTTTCTTAATATTTCCACATGTACAAGCAATTTAGGTTTAGTAGAGAGTAAATCATAAAAATCTGAACCTGAAATAAATTCTGGAGATGCCGATTCAATCTGTTCCTATAACCTAAAGAGATGCCGAGGCTCAGGGAGCAGGAAGACTTACATGTGACTACTCAACCAGTGTAGCAAAGCTAGTACTGATTGAAACCATAACCGTTAACTTCCAACTTACGGTTCTTTCCTCTGCTATTCTTTGCCTTGGTTGGTTTTCTCCTGGCTTCCGTTTTTGTGTTTTACCTCCCCAACTCAAGGCTAAGCTCTTAGAGGTCCAAGGCCATCCTTCCAAGGTTCTCCTTCTGGCTAAGCAATCAGTGCCCGTCTGTTCAACACATGTGGAAGAGAAGAAACAGGCAGCGGCTTATTTTCATCTGTGATGGGTAGTTCTCCTGCTACAGGTAGGAAGCATCGTCCTTCATCCTTAAGGTGATCTCTTTAACTGAATCAGACCCCTCTCCCCCACCCCCACCCCAACGCGATCCTTTGTGGACAGCCTCTTTCTTGTTTTATCTTCCCTTTTGCTTTCAGTGATTAGTATTTCCTCCCACGTTTGCTGTGGCTGGATACGTTTGGGTTGGATTAAAATCGTAAAGTTGTTGGGGCGCCTGGGTGGCTCAGTCGGTTAAGCGTCCGACTTCAGCTCAGGTCATGATCTCACGGTCTGTGGGTTCGAGCCCCGCATCGGGCTCTGGGCTGACAGCCTGGAGCCTGCTTCGGATTCTGTGTCTCCTTCTCTCTCTGCCCCTCCCCCATTCATGCTCTGTCTCTCCCTGTCTCAAAAATAAATAAAAAAAAATGTTAAAAAAAAAAAAAAGATAGACATGTAAAAAAAAAAATCATAAAGTTGTTCTGGACTTTTTAAAACTATAATGTTGCCTTTCTACAGCAAAAGGAAGACAAAAACAAAAAGGCAAAGGTAAGGGATGGAATGAGCGAGGGAGTAGAATGGAGGTGTTTTTGTTTTTGTTTTTGTTTTTGTTTTGTCTCACCAGATAGCACTTTCTCAATCATCTACTTTGTACTGCTCTTTCCCTGCAGTACAACATATTTCAGAAAACACCCCAGGCAAGAGCACTAAAGACCTCGGTTTAAGTTGGAATATGGTTCTTAATTTTTCTAAGACTCAGTCTGTCTATTCACAGTGTGGGAATTTCAAATTGAGCCTATTTACCTAATAGGGTGTTTGTAAGGATGAAATATATGTGTTTATAAACTGTAAGGTGTTATATGAAGAAAAACAAAACCAAACCAAAACAACAACCCTAAAGTAAAAGGCACAAAACAAATACTAAGTGTTCCTGGTAAAGAAATATTGCTTGCATTAGCCAAATCTGTTTGTCCAATTTCCTTGATTCCCTTTCTTGCTTCTCTGAAACTCTAATTGAAAATGCAATGACATTCCTCAGTTTGGAGGGCCTGTCACATTAACATATCGATCAAGTGATGGTTTTTCCAAGGGCCTTGTGTGGAAATGGCCATTCACGAGAAGCCTACTATATAAAGAGCACAAAATAGATAATTATCAATGTCCATATTTTCCATATCGTAGTTCTCTTTGTTAAAGTAAGAAATGAATACTCATGGCTTAGGGTAACAACTTTTGATTTTAACCATTAGTACCATACAAAAGATTGGAGTTCCACTAATTTATTGTCAAAGCACAGAAAGTTTTTCCAGAGATATGTCCCTAAAGTGTTCTGATAATGCAGCCATTAGACATTATCACATGTAAAGTAAATTTGTGACATACTCCTAATTCATGTATGTGTACTTTCTGGTAAATCCATACGTTCCATTATATTTATATATCATATATTTTAAAAAACACACAAAAAGTTAAATGGATCAAAGTAAAAATATAAATATAAAATGTTAATGTTTTCCTCCAGCATCTGAACAGTCTTGCTGACTTTCAATCCAGTGTGAAAACCCCACTTTGAAGACTATAATTCTATCAGATTAAGGAGATAAACTGTCAATAGTGATGAGAATTATCTGTTTGTGCCCTGTCCTGTCCCAAATAATAACTATGTCTCATGCTATATGGTTATGTTAATAGGTCTCATCTAGAAATCGATCTATTCACCATTGTACGTGTTTGTTCATTACCCACTGGAGCACTTGGGGCATTGTCTGATGTCCAAATTTTTCAGTAGGCATTGATTGGGCTGGAGCCGCTGGTGATTTATTGGTCTTCCCAGATGGAACAGTCAACCTCACATGCCCTCTTCCTCTACAACTTACTTTTCTTTGGGGGCTGGCAATATTGCAGTTTTACTGAAAGTACTGGCAAGCTTTTGCACTGAAATATCTGCTCTAGCAGGAGAGAGGAAATAAATGTCCTCACAGTCTGGAATCGTAACCTGAAAGGCAGTGCTGCAAAATACCAACCCACCTCTACACCTTCTCTGAAGCCATTCATTAGAAAATACTCACCAAATGCAATTTTGTAAATTGCACAATTTCTTCAAGGGTTCTTTTTTACTTGAATTGTCTCTTCTTTTCTTTATTGAGCCATTTTTTTTAAATTTTAATGCGAAAATAATGTTTTAAAATCAGGAAAAACACATAAATGGATGCCTTCCAGGAGATGGTCCATGTTTACCCTGCTGCTGTGGGTATTCCTATTATATTCAGGATTATGCTGGCCCAGTTACAACAACTGAAAAGTAAAGGCTGGGGGTTGGGATCCACCAAGTCCCCACCATGTTGCCCACTGTCCACCTATGAGACTTTGGCAAGTCACTTAACTTCTCTGAACCTCATCTAATGATATCAATTCCTATGATGAAAACCAGGGACCATTCACATGTGCCAACACCCTGCCTTCTAAATCACACTTGAAAGATCTCATCCTGTAAATCCAGAGCATGAGAACTCAAAGAAGGCCTGGAAAAGGAGAGTGGAAGGTCCAGGCTTCCAGGTATGGAATAAGTAAATCACAAGGATGAAAGGGCCAGCATAGGGAATATAGTGAAATGTACCATAAGAGGTTGTATGATAACAGATGGTAGCAGGTATATTTATCACAAGCGAAGCATAACTTGGAGAGTTGTGGACTCACTCTGTTGTACACCTGAAACTAATATTGTGTGTCGACAATACCTCAATGTTTTTTTAAAAAAAAGTTTTCAAAAAAGGGAGGTCTATAGATCATCAAACAACATTCTGAAGATAACAAAACAGAGCGTCAGAAAGGATGATTTACCAAACTCAGAGAGCTAGTATTTTTAAACACTAGAAATGATTCTTACTCGAGGAGAAAAACTGCTTCACAAAAGAAAAGAATTTTCTCTGAGAGTCCTCGATATATCTGGAACTGAACCCTGTGTCCCAAGTACAAGCCCACCATCCTTTCTGCAACACATGTCTCTAGCCCTCGCACACAGTAGGCACATAAAGCATGCTTGCTAAAACAAACTGAATTATTCCAGCTGAAGGATGACTTTTGCGAGCAACTACAGGTGTCATTCTTAGGACTGCTTCTTGAAGCTCAAAACATTTTCTAAGTATTTTCCAATGGCTTCAGAGAGGTTTGCATATCTGGAGTATTTTTCAGCACTGTTTCTGATTATGGAGATGTGAATCAAGCTCCATCTGCCGATATACCCAATGTTTACCATGCAGGTCTCAAAAGAGCTGCTCGCTACGTGAGTTCAGGTTTCTTCCTAATTTTAAGCAGCCAAAATCTTCAGAGGCCACACGCTCCACTTGTGTTTTCAATCTGATACCCACCCTCTTCAGCCTCCTCATCTGGTCCGTCTCTTTTCAGATTCTCAACCTGCCACCCCACTACCACTACTCCCTATGAGCACTCTCACATGCTCAAATCTTTCCTTTCTCAAAATAAAACTAGACAGAACCTTCCATCGTGTGCACTCCCTCCACTTCACCCCATCTCCTTCCTTCAAGAGCTAAACTTCGGAAGAGGGCTGTCTGCATACACTGGGTGGCACTTTCTCGTCTTCTCTTTTCTTTTCTCTTTTCTCTCTACTACAACCTGGTTTCTGCCTCCAGAGTTCTACAAAAGCTGGTCTCCCTCAAATCACAATGACTCTCTTGGTGGCTAAATCCAGCAGACATTTTCAAGCCCTTTCTGCAACACTGGACCCCAGAGATGTACCTTTCTTCCTGGCTTCTAGAACCAATCTCCCTTGGGTTTCCAACCTCTGTAGACACTTTTTCTTCATCCTCAGGGCTCCTTTTCTTCACCTTACCCACTAAGTTTTGGTATTGCCCAAGGTTCTGGTCTAGTCCTTCTCTCTTCACGGTTATCCAGGACTCCAACCATCTTCTACACTGTAATGAATGCCAAGTTCACTTCTCCAACCCCAAGCTTTTCTTCTTACCTACAGACTCATATGTAAACTGCCTCCCAGATAGCTTCACTTACCAGAGTGGTGGATACTCCAGTGCTCTCCCTAGATCTCTTCTTCATGACTGCCAGGGGTATCAGCTGCTGACTGTTCACAGCTGTGTCCCTCAGTCACATTTTCTCCAAGCAGGAAGCCCACAGTAAATGACCAGTCAGTGGGGATAAAAAGACCAGACCCTCGGGGCGCCTTGGTGGCTCTATCGGTTGGGTGGCCGACTTCGGCTCAGGTCATGATGTCATGGTTCGTAGGTTTGAGCATCAGGCTCTGTGCTGACAGCTCAAAGCCTGGAGCCTACTTCGGAATCTGTGACTCCCCCCCAGCTCTCTGTCCCCTTCCCAGCTCATGCTCTGTCTCTGTCTCTCAAAAAAATAAATAAACATTAAAAAAAAAAAAAAAAAAAAAAGACCAGACCATCTTGCTACAATTTCCAGGACTATAAAATGCCCTCCAGAGCTCAGGGCATAGCTGGCTGACATCTCAGTTGCAACCCCATTTCTCACCTTGTCTCTTGGCTCATTCCTCCATTTATTACTCCCCTATAGGGGTATCTCCTATGAGAACTCCCCAATACATCTTCAGTATCCAACTCTCTAGGTTAGGGAACCACAGTCTACATCAAAAGAAAACTCATCACACTCCTCTATGAATTTATAAAAACTTTTTTTACTTATTTAAAACTTTATTCTTTAATTATCAACTCTATAAAAAATGAACACATTAGGACTCAGAGGCAAAGGCAGAAATCCCAAAAGAGCTGGATTTTCCTTAACTTGTCAGACTTGAGGAGGGTTTAAACCAAGCCAGACCAACTCAAACTATGGCCACACCCTATGCTATCCATATTCTGGCTCCAGTTTTGTTGGTTACAAACAGGCTGCACTCTTCCCGAGGACCTAGTCCAAGGGTAGTCATGGTTTCTTTCTCCTCCTTTCCCTCCTCCTCCAATATTCACCATCTCAGTAAATGGCACCGTCATCCACCCAGTTGCTTAGGACACATACTTTTCCCCTACATATCAGCCACTCACCAAGTCGTGTCAATTCTTCTTCCCAAATATCTTCCAGGTTAATCTTTTCTCTACTTTTACTATAATTTCCCCAGTTCAGGAAGATGTCTCCTCTCCCCAGTCATTTCAGTGCAGCCCAACCAGTTAATTATCTCATCCCGAGGGTGGCTGTATGGAGCCAAGGCAGCCAGGACAGACCATTTATTTGCCTGTATGCAAGAATAACCTCATCCAGGATTCCAAATTACTACTGGGGTCTTACAATTTGTCATTCAATATTATCATTGCCTGGGTATGTCACATTGTGAAAAACACAGAAAACACTGCTATTGCTATAAGGTCCCAATTGGTCACCCTGCTGAGTGTCTCCCCTTTGCTGTGCTAGGTGGTTAAGTTCTTTGAAGATGGGGACTCTGTATTTCCTGTCTTTCCACTTCCCAGTGTTTAGCCTAAGACTGACATATAGTTGACACTCACCATGTATTTGTTGAATAAATCAAAAAACTCATCAATCAGTCCATAAGAAGTAATGAATCAAAGGGAAAGGAAAGGAGGCAATAATGAAAATAAGAAAGGGAAAGGAAAAGAAACCAGTTTTTCATCCTTCCAAGAGTCTAGTACCTGGTGTTGAATTGATTGTCATGATAAATGATCTACGTTAGAAGGTAAGAGGAATGTTGGTAAAGTTCTGAAGAACAAGGTTTTAAATTATAGCTACATTTTCCCATTTTGTACCTTTTAATTTGTAATCTCCAAGAGGGCTTATAATACCAGTCTGTGCAATGAAGTAGTTTACTCAACAGAGAAAAATCAATAAATACTAATTGATGATAATAATTATGGAGGAATAAGTAGGTGGAGGACAGGACTAGAATGGCTAAGCAAGCAAATCTTTCTCTGGAATGGAAGTTTTATACCACCCGTCCTGCCTGTTCCATTATAATTATTTTCGATACTGGAAAAACTGAGTCAACAAGTGGAAAAATAAGTGTTCATCTCCTAGCTCAATCACAAACTAGTGGTGTGACCTTGGGTTAGGCACTTAACTCCTGTGAACTTGTACTTCTCTGTCTGTAGGGATAAAGGACTGGACTTGTTGGTGCTCATGTCCACTTCTAGCTCTCAAATTCTATTCCATTCTGTCCTATGTTATTTTTAACTTTCTCAATGTCTGTCAATCCAGTGTGTTCCGCAAACTGGAAAATGAATTCAAACTGGCTATTTTTTATTAGACTTAGCCAAAAATAAACTTTAAAACAGAAACCAGGAAACTACTCCGCGAAAACAATGCACGTCAGCAAGCTGAAAGCATTCTACAGAACCATTTTCAGCCTTGTTCTTCTTCACCTTTTATATGTGCTTTAAATAGGAAAGAGATAATGAGCAAACATACATACTTATTTACCAAGTCGACCTACGGAAGAGGAGGAGGAGGGAGAAGACAAAACATGGAAATTTAGGCAACTGCTGAGTTGCTGGAAATCGCACAGAAAAGTCCGAGAAACTGGATCAGAAATGGCAATCCAAGGACTACTGGCCAGCACTAAGTGGATCTATCCAATAATTCGCCTCTCTCCCACTACCTTGCTTAAATTAGGAGAAGAAAAAATATATGATGAGGTATGAAGGCAAGTCTGATGTTCTAGAAGTATCTGGTGCCACGATATCCTGGAAGTATTATATCACTTCACACACTTTTAAACTCTATTCTGGTGATCTACATTAATTGGATGTAGGAGACCCATTATTGGTCTTTTCAGGAGACCCATTACTGCTATTTTCTTTTCCTCTTGTTTAAAGGAGAGGGACATTTATATCAGAGTTTTAGTAACATGGGCTGATACATTCTCCATTCTTTTGAGGCAGGTAGACTCTGAAAGAAAATCACCTGATTAAAAAATCAGACCAGGGACACCTGGGTGGCTCAGTTGGTTTAGGGTCCGACTACGGCTCAGGTCATGATTTCACAGTTCGTGAGTTTGAGCCCCACATCTGGCTCTGTGCTGACAGCTCAGAGCCTGGAGCCTGCTTTGGATTCTGTCTCCTTCTCTCTCTGCCCCTCCCCACTTGTGCCCTGTCTCTCTGTCTCTCAAAAATAAATAAATGTAAAAAAGAAATTTAAAAAAATCAGACCATTTGTAATATTTGGCCATTTAGCAAATGTCCCAGGGCATTAGAGATCAGAAAGCATAGTATGAGTTAGAGATCAAGAGAAATGGAGACAGAACATATAACACAAACATACGTTATTCCTAACGAATGAAATGAAACCATTAATTCCTACTTCTAGGTAATTCTCCTCTGTGACCAGATCCACTGAAATAAGCCCCAGGGCTCTTTGAAAAAGTCTTCTTGTGGTCACATTCGAACAGTCCTAACCCTTTAGAAAGACAGATCCTTCTTTGGGAATAGATGCGGATCACAGCTAACATTTGTAGAGGTGCACATTCTTGGCCATCTTTCCACCAGTGCAGGTTCTCTGCTTTAAGAGCAGGGTGAGTCCTCTCCTTTGAGACTGGCATCTTGGTCTAGGAGCCAAGTTCCTAAGGACATTCTGTTTGCTATCTAGAAAAGGTTTCTTTCCAGGTGACTAGGCTACAGGTGATGTTTCCACTGAAAACTCATTCTTTAATTCTCAAAACACGATTCTCAATTTTGCTTAGTAACACTATTCTATGTTCCAGTAATGCCTACTGAGAATAGCTAGCATTAAATTGCTTACTTCCTATGGGCCAGACCCCATTTTAGGTGTTTTACATGCAAACTTTCCTTTCACTCTTTACAACAGTCCTATGAGGTCGGTATATACCACAGTCAACCTCATTTCACACTGCGGCAACCTAGGCTGACCCTCATGTATGTTCCACCACTTGCCTGGAGGGTGCTAAAGTTGTCCCTCTCGGGTAGTAGTAAGTGAAAAGTTCTCCATCTGGCCCTGATCAAATGGAATTAGAGGTGAGAAAGGCAACAAAGGATCACTGGAAATTTAAGAGTGGTGCATATCCGTGGGTTGAAAGATGAGGTTAGGGCCAAATGTCAAATTCAAATACAAGCCACCTTTTATGTAAATGACTGATTTTGCTTTCATTATATCACCCTTGGGCATACTCAGTATAAATGTACTTTTTAAGAGGACAAGGAGAAATATGGGAGATAAAGTCATAGTTCAGGAAAAAGCAAAGGGAATGAATTCAAGAAACAAGCCAGCCAAGTAACTTGAGCAAGTTACTTCACCTCCATGTTTACTCTTCATTGGGTGTAGAATTCACATATTACTCCTTGCCTTTTCCATTCCTGGGGGCATCTGCAAGATTCATAGGAGATAATAATCCCGAAAGAATTTGAAAAAGCCTGACTGACTTGTAACTGCAAGCCATAATTATTACCATCCCTCTAATTCAGTTCAACTTCATTTACCTGAAATCCTAGGATAGTAAACTTCAAAAATAATCGCAGCAAACTTCCTACGCTTTTCTCAAACACAATGTATCCTTTGTACTTTAGCTATAATACTACAGTCAGCCCAGAAACAACTTCAAAGTAATAAAAAATGAGATTGTTAAAATGAAGATCAATACCGACCCGACGTTCATACTCAAACCAAGTTCAATTTGGGACAACTCCCACCCCCCACCTGTCAAAACCATGATCATCACCAGCCATGGTGATGAGGATGCTGGACCAATCTCTGGGAGAAACTCAAGATCAGAGACTTCACATCAAACTGCCCTAAAAATCATAACTTAGGATTTTTAGGAACTTTAAAACAGACACTAAACTAATCCACTAAATTATACACAGAATAAAGCCAAGGGTTATTTCTGAAAGAAATTATATTACATCCAATTTTTGTTTTATCCTTTCTTATAAATAATAAGATTTTATACTTTTCCCCAAAACTCCCCCTAATGAAAAACCTCCTTTAATAGGGCTTGTGAGAAGTAACAGGCTTCTGCTGGGAAACATCAACAAGACTTCCTTATTTTCCTTGCTGGCATGGTGGTTAGGTCTGTGTGTACATCTTAGTATGTTTCAGGCTTGCTAAGAACTCAGTTTCTGCAATGAGCATATGGCCTTTGGCGGTGGGGGGGGGGGGGGGGGGCGGCGGGGATTGTAAAAAGAGCTGCTTAACTGAAGACAATTAATCCTGTCAAGTATTTTTCTTTTACATATATATAAAGATAACAACCACTTAAGCACCAAAGGGAACTGCCACCTTTTTGCTTTTTATCCTATTACCTTCTTTCTCATCTACATGTCATTTCTGGGCAGTCAAGGTGTGATTCAAATTTCATTTTTATCAGGAAATCTTCCCGAGACTATTTTTAGAAGTGCCACCCAACATGATCTCACACATATTAAATGTACCCATACACCACTTTAAATATATGTTTGCTAGAAAGTTTTTGAAGTGTTTAAATAATTTAGCTTCTGAACTTCGCTGGTTATGAGTAACTCATTTGATGTGCTTAAGGATCTGATTCAGGCTCAGGGATTAGTAAGAAGTGAAAAAAAAAAAACCCAACCTACAAATTGTTTTCAAATGTAACCCAATTTTTAAGAGCTTAAAATTGAAATTGATACAATGTTTTATAGATATTTAGTTAAATATTGATGAATTTTGATTTTGCATCTTCCATTCCATAGCCATTGATCTAAATTTTTTTCTTTCAGGCCCTGGGTCTATTACTCTGATCTTTCAGGGTCTTGTATATCATAAATCTGTCTTGTATTGCCAAATAGATAAGCAGGGATTATGTTAAATCATACATTCTCAATATGGAAATAATTCTCCTATGGGGATGAAAACGGGTTCTTGGAAAATGAAAATCTAATTATGAGTGAAGCACAGATATATATACACACAGTACATAAGCAGAGATACAGTATATGTGTGGTACACATTTTCAGGGGGTAGAAGGGCAATTACAATAAAAGTCTAAAAAGGTTCTTTAGAAGGGGTGCTAATGGCATAAAGACATTGCTTTGGATTGTTTTCATATGCTTTATATGTATTCATTTGGTTTTCCTAACAAAGTTGAAGCTATATAAGAACAAGGATTATATCTTCTACTTCTGAATGTTTACACCACCTGCTCAAAGTTCCTAACAATTTTTGGTTTTCACCCTCCTGGGAAAACACTGTGGTCTAATTTTATGCAACTCTAAATTATGCAAATTTGAAAACATGTCATAATAAACACCCAGGGTTCAAAATGTGAAATAATGCAAATTTCTTCAAATTAAAAATTTGCCAAGAATTGCCTGATTTCAAATCTGGCAAGGCAAGTGCATTGTTAATTGTGCTTACTGCCAGGTGGTAGCATTGTGGGCATAGAAATTCTCTCCATCTTTTGTAGGGAACAAATTATGTGAAGTCTGTAGGAACACTTCTCTCCAATAAAATGAATTTGTACGCTAGAATCTGTTGGAGCATACTTGCAGGAACTTAATATATAACAATTATATGTGTACATTTAATTACATACATAATATACAACTATATACAGATATGTACATAGCAAGTTTGGAGATGTTTGAAAAAAAATCTGTTTAACTGTTATACATAAAGTCAACCAGCAGGGCATATTTTGGTCATTAAATTATCATATTCATTCCTCTATATTGCCTGTGATCAACGGAATGGGTATCACTGTGGCTTGGTTTTCTGTCATTTGGAATACTGATCTGAATAGACTTTATGATACATCTAGCACTGGCAACAATGAGTGAAAGAGCCAAGAGGCATATCTTAAAGTCATCTAGAACACTGGGCTCTCAGCACCTGGTCTAGCGGGTAGCACAGAGAAGTGAAAATGAGTTATTTGTTAAATGGATGTAAGATAAGTTCTTGGTCATGCTCAAAGACAACCAAATACCCATTGTGATGACAGTATACATCCCCCTTCATTACAGACATACATTTACAACTTCATCAAAATTTGATGGCAAACCTGTGAAGGGCTGGCAGTACACCATGAAAACCATAACAGTAAAATAAGGCACAACAATGGGAAGGTAATGAGAAGATACGAGTTCAGGGTTTTCCTCCATTTACTCGCATTGACACTTTGGGGAAGTTGCTTGTGTCCCTGTACCTTGACTTCCCCATTCATACACTGAAGGCCCTGGACAAGTGATACCAAAAGGCCATCATTTTAACCGTAAAACTGTGTGAGTTTTATGCTCAATAAAAGTTCACCAGCAATTTCTCATAGCCCATGCTGGGTTTGAATTTATAGCTTATATTCCTGTGCCCAAAAAGGTTAGCATCAAGGAAACTCTTTCAACAGTCTTAATATCTCTGCTTTTGAATTTTGCATGGTGAGCACAGACTGTGCAAGAATCTTCCACTCATCAGGGGAGGCCTACTAAACTCAACCACATTTCCACAGTATTATGGCCTTTGGTCTATTTTTTAAAAAAACAAAAGGAACCCTACTTCAAATGTAACTCAGTATAACAAGTCCAAGTTTTGCCTGAGGAAAGGAATGATAATTTCCTGATTCTCCAGGTGCTTAGAATTACTGAAGAAAAAAAAAAGTAGGCATATATAACAAATAACAACAAGAAATAATATGTATTCAACTTTTTTACTGAATGTGCTCAACAGCAAAAATATAATGTGCCGATAACTAGAGCTAAGAGTGGTCAAAATGGGCAGAGATTGGTCAATGTTCATGGAATTCCCAAGAGGTTCAGTGAAGGAGGCAGTGCTTTGGAAGCATAGCATCCTGGACTGCAAGGGGCCTGAGACGTAACTTAACCATTCTCCGTAGAGCATTTCACCTCCCTATACCATCGAGCTGCGTTATCATTTAGCAGCATTATCCAGATAAATGTTGCTACAGACGGAGAAGCCAACAGTTCATTACATTAGACAGTCCATTTCTGTCTCACTCATCCATTCTTATTACACAGTTTGCCTTGTGGTGACCTAAAGCTGACTTTTCTTTTGCTCTTCTTTCCATAGTCTATTTTCTGGAGTCCCACAGATCAAGTAGATTCCTCTTCCAATTGAAACATTTTAAGTCACTTACAGGCAGGGCTCACCCTCTGTCTTCACCTGGGCAATTATTCCCAGTTCCTTCTACCATTTCCCTCACGTGACTTTGTTTAGTCTGTACCCATTCCAGCCCCACTCCCCATCCCTGTCCCTGTTCAAAAGGCAGCCCTCTTTCCTAAGCCTCTTTGATGTGATTAACCTAAACTTGAATAACTCAGGAGTAGGAAAGACCGTCAGGAATCTTGTTAAAAAGAGAAGTTTGGAAAGGTATTTACCATGTCACCACTGCAGAAAATATCACAATACAATAGCATGAAGAAATTCATGACTAAGAGTATAGATTCAGACGTATAAGAATCCTTAAAAAGAAAATTCTTAGAAATTATTTTTCTAAAAGTAAGTGTCAAGAACAAATGGAAAGTGGAAGGAATAAAATTAGGAAGCAAGGAATTTGGGAAGAAATACGTAAGGAATTGAGGACGTTAGCAATAAAGATGTTAGGAAGGGAAATGGGATGGAAAGAATCTAGGGAAGAAGGACACTATTAGAAAGAAAGAAAGACTGTGGGAAACAGCAAGGAGGGAGGGAGGAATGCACGCCAGTCAAGACAAAGTTAAATTGGCTGTCACACAGTCTCCCAAAGAAAATTAGTGTGACGGGAAAAATACTTCCAATACAACAACCTCACTTCCAAGTTGTGTTTAAAATATAGCCACGAAAGCCACGTGAATTGGAACAAAATGACTTACTGTGTGGTTCCTGTGCACAGAGCAGGTTGTACAGCTTCATCCTGGTACTATTTGAAGAAACTTGATCTGAACACCATTTGGACAGAACCCAAGGTGTTCATGCCCCAACAAGAAGCACAAATCGTTAACAGAAAAATCTTGAAGGCAGTTGCCATGTTGGTGTGTAATTTCTCAATGGTGCTGCCAGCACGAGAAATACTTAAAAGGTGGGCAAAAAGCTAACAAAGCACAGTGATAAACATAAGCAGTACTCTTCCCACCTCTTCCCTTCCTCAAGTATCCCAAGTGTCCTGAATCCCTCTCCAACTCCCTCTGTGGAGATGGCATGCATGAGCACACCTGGGGATTCACCCGGGTGTGGTGTCTTTTCAGCCCTCCAATATCCAAGAGCTCTCCTATCACATACTACTTGTGAAATTCCAGAGACAAAGAAGGTATCAGTTCCATCAAAGGTGAGAATGAGTAAGTGAAGCCACTGTCCACACTTTCCATCTAAGTCCAACTCATGGGCAAGAAAGACACTTGGAAAAAAGGAAGTTTTTATGCACAAAGTCCTTGGGCCAGAGATTGAGGAGGAAGTGTGGTGAAGTCTGTCTAGCTCCCCAGACTGGGGCTACTCCTTTAGGGAGAAGGCTGTGGGCAGTAGCAAAAGAGGTTGTTCTCACATGAGGCCCTGAGAGATACAGAACACACAACAGAGCAGGTGTAGCCCCCAAGTGACAGAAGTGGACAGAAGTGACATTGATTGGAGGAGAGGGCCATTCTATTTTTTCATGCCATACAGCTCTGATCTAATCCCTTGACAAGATACTTCCAGAGTTTCAGGACACATCACTTTGTAACATTTCATGTTCCCATGGTGGATGCTAGCAGGAGGACAGAGGCAACAACAAGTGAATTCACAAGCAAAGGACACTAATACCAGAATAGGAGAAAAAGAAGAAAAACAAGGCGGCTACCACATCATGAATGTAGCTGGCTAAGAAGCCATTGAAGCACTTTTAGAACTCTCAGGAAAAGACTTTCCAGTGGACAGTACAGTTATGAGCAGGAATCATAAAGCATGAAATGCAAATCCCATTGTGAACTTATTTGTACCCAGAGGCTATTAAAGTCAAGATGTTTAGATTTCATTCCATTTTTCTTTGCTTATGATTTGGTAATCTTAGGTAGGCCCTGCTAAAGAATTCCTCTGGGAGAAGAGACGTGATATTCTCATATAAATAAGATTATCTTCAATAAATTAAAAAAAAATTAAATCTAGAAATGAAGCAGTTGGAAAAGATTTGGAAATTCACATGCAATAAACAACATTTAAAGATGGCAGTTAAAATTCAAGAACCTGGATATTCTGAGGCCCTATAAATCTCCGATTTTATAGACTGAGATGGGCCATGGCCCTTCTGAAAACAGCGACATCATGTCCGTGATCATACAGGTAATTACAAATAACGCATCCCTCTCCAGCCGGCATTCATCCTAACATACCTTGGAAAGACAGCCAGCGAAGCCTGCTCTGTGATGGAACGGACATCTAAATGCCAAATTAGACCCTGAAATCATCCTCCCACAATTTCCATGCAGAAGATGTACAGCTCTTTCTTCTGAACAACAAAGCCCAAATATTTATGTAGCAGGTCATAAAGCAATTGAAGGAATGAACAGAAAGCAAATATACCATCAGGTTGCAGGGTATCTTCCATTTTGACAGAATACTCCCCTAAAATTGGGAAAACTCTATGTACATGATTCATTTTCTCTTCTCTATTACCAAGTGACAGATTAGTTACCATTTATTCCTCTTTTCCTCGAGGAGAAAAAATAATTCTCTCAGAGGCCAGAGTATAGCCAACCTTTCCGTCGGTTCTTTTGCACAGACTCACGTAAATTTGTCATCCTAGTGTTGTGTTTCTTCAGGGCCCTCTGTGGATATTTTTCACTATGAGAATTGACATGATATGTAATCACCAAGCTACTATCTTGGCTAAAACTCTCTGTGCTGGGGGATCTAATGACCTTCTTGGGACCAAAGCCCAAGACTGGCTTTCTTCCCTAATTTCACTTGTCTGTCATCTAACTTCTCACTGCTGGATTTCTTACACTTCTTCTTTTACTGAAATCTGTCACTAGAATCCTGCAACCCTATTACCAAAAAATGAGAAAGGAAGATTTAAGTCTCTTGCATTTTTCTCTTCATCACTGGTTTTTAAACTTCCTTGCTGAGTGGAAGAAACTTCATGCTCGTTAATGACATACTGGGCAGAACCCCAGTCTACAAAATAGTAAAAGATGGTGATAATGGGTCTAGACCACCATCCACAAGATATTTCTCCTCCTCACCCAACTACCACCTTCTGTATCTTCCAGAGTACAAAATTTGAAAACCATTAACTCACAACATTACACAACTTTCCATTTTAAAGAATATTTAAATTGAAAATGGTTGAATATATTCCATTTGGGGGGAAAATGAGTTACACCTGATATCACCAATGGGCTATAAATATGGCTGTTGATTACCTTTTGTTCTTAGACTATTAAAACATATTGTGATTTAATCCCAACAATATTCATCTCTAGGAGTAAACTGTAAATTGTGAGATTTTTATCCAAAATACCCTGGGGGAAAAAATCCTAAAATTTGGAAAAATGTTGCCTTCATTTGCTAAACTGTTGAAAAAATGGAATGCACTCAATACTGCTAAGAATTTTAATATTTTCGCCTGCAGTCCACTACAAAAGATTTAAGACAAAGTTCAAGTGCCTCTCACTTTGTTAAGGGCCTGGGGAAACCTGGAGGAAGTACGCAGTGATTCTTGGAAGCTGAAGAGCTGATCTCTCTAAAAAGACATACTCTGATGTCCTTGGAAGCAACTGCTATTATTTATTCATCCCAGTCAAAAAGACTTTATAATCTCTGCTTTAGTTCTTATAATCTTATTTTTCAAATGCATGCCATCCTAGAAGGGGCATTCTGGTGATCTGCAGACAGATTCTTAACTACCAGATAAAGCTCTTCTTCAATAACATGAGAATGTTCTCCACATAAAGGCATTGTGCAATAGCAGCGAATAAAGGAGAAAATGACGGTTATTTATAGAGATATTTACAGCCCTGTTCCATCAGGACCCCACTTATCACCAAGTAATAAAGAAGATCCCCCGGAAAATGCACACTTTCTATCTTGTGAATATTTACTAAGCAAACCAACTGTTTTTAAGGTTTATTGGAATAAGATAGCTATGGCATAAAAGGCACTTAATGATTCACAGGCTGAAACTAGACTTCCTTTTAGAGACGAGAGAAGGAAGATACACTTTGTTCCTTAAAAGAGTTCAGCAGGGGACCTGTTTGGAGCATCTGGAGGAGAATTGCACACAATTGCAGAAAGATTATCTTGCACCTTCTCAGAGCCTACTAGTCACCAGATGATTAGCCTCAAGGTAATCAATGATTTAAAAAATGAAATCATGCTTCCTGTGTCCTTCATGAATGAAGAAGCCACTAATGATTTATCAGCAGTAGGACATGTGTTCTATTATAACACATTTGGAAAGTAAGTTATCTACCCATTCCTTCCTTCATTTCACAAGAATTTCTTGATCACCTACTATGATACAAGATAAACTGCATCTTTTGAAGTTTAAAGATGGAAAGCTGCTGCCTGACAAAGGAGACAGACATGCCCACAAGGTAATTAATTTGCTGAAGTTGTCACAGTTGGCGGTCGGACTCTCAGCCCAAAGAAGTTTAGAAATGATACTGCCTAATTCCTAGATATATCGGTTCTTGTTGATGCTGACTTAAAGAAGTAAAGCTCACAAGAAATTGATGCATAAACAAGTAAGAAAAATGACTGCAAAGTGGACCAAGGATTTGTAAAGTGTATTCCAATCAATGTGCTCTTCAGAATTATGTGAAAAAAGGTTCAAAATCTGTCACTTGCTCCCTGACTTTGTGCAAGTTTAGCAAACTCTTAGATCCTCAATGAATCAAAACCTACTCCATAAAATTGTTGCTATTAAGTGAAATAAACTTTAAATGGCGTTTATTACTTATTAACTCAGTAAATATGTACTGAGCACACACTACGTACCAGATATCATACTAAACAGAGCAGATACAGCAGTGAATGAATCAAATGGGCTTTTGGAGACAAGTGAAGTGAAATAGAGGGGCTCCTGGGTAGCTCAGTTGGTTAAGCATCCAAATTTGGCTCAGGTCATGATCTCATGGTGCGTGAGTTCGAGCCCCACATAGGGCTCTGTGCTGACAGCTCGGAGACTGGAGCCTACTTCAGATTCTGTGTCTCCCTCTTTTTCTGCCCCTTCCCTGCTCATGCTTTGTCTCTCTCTCTCTCTCTCTCCCTCCCCAAAATAAATAAACATTAAATATGTATACACATACATATATATACCCACATACATAAGCATATATATATATGCTTCATATATACACACACACACACACATACACATGTAAATATATGTATATGTGTATACACATATACACATGTATATGTATATATACACACATATATACACACATACATAAGCATATATATATATATGTTTCATGTATATATGTATATATGTTTCATGTATGTTCTTTATTTCTCATATGTATATATGAGAAATAAAGAGAAAGTTGTCATCCATTAGTAAAAGGGGAATTAGCTGCCTGCTTCACACAGCCAGGTGTAGTCAGAGGGGTTACCTATCAAGTAAGCAGGTTGGGTCCTGTTGAGTTCCCCTCTGTGATTCATTTTTAAGACTCTTTTGTTGTACAATGTCCCTTCTGACTGAGAGCTGCACTCAACATGCATATTCAAAAAGCTAATACTAGTTAATAATTACTAAGCATATACCATGTGCTGGATAAAATGACTTCACTCTGGCTAGGGATGAGGCCTTCTCCCTAACATAATTTTTCCACCTGTTTTCTTTAATTCAGTTATTATTGTGGTATATTTCTTTGTGCACCAGGTAAGGTAAACCAGAATTATGCCACCTAGAACTCTCATTCCCGCAGTACGGGCTACAGGAGACGTCTCACCCGAGAGATAGAAGCAATGAGAAACCTACCTGGGTCCATCTGCTCTCATGGACTCTGGCCCATCCTGCAGGCTCTAGATTGTCCTCACTTCCCCAATTCACATCCATCTTTCCTTGCTGACTCCCACTTAGCCAACTCAGACTCCAATATAAGACACCAAAACAACAGCTTCCCAGGTAACCAACCCTTAAAACTGTGAAAGAGGAATCTCTCTATAAATCTTATCCATCTTGGCTAGGGTTTCTGCTTCTCTCATTGAATTCTGATTGACATAGTGTTCATTTCAAAACCTTCCTCTAAGGGTAGGTGCCATCTTTTCAAAGTTCCTGCAAAGATGGATGAAGGGTAAAACCACTGTGATGAATCCCATTCCTTTATTGGTTTTTAGAATATTTTTATTAAGACATAACTCACATACCATAGAAGTTCCCTTTTAAACTGCACAACACCATGGGTTTTCATACATTTACGAAGTTGTGAAACTATCAAGATATCTAACTCTAGGATATTTCCATCACCGCCCCCAAAAAACCCTGTATCTACTGGCAGTCACTCCTCATTTCTCCATCCCTTCAACTCATGGCTACCATCAACCTGCTTTCTGTCTCTATATATTTGCCTCTCTTGGATATTTCATATACATGAAATAATACAATTTATAGACCTTGTGTCTGGCTTCTTTCCTTCAGCATGTTTTCAAAGCTCATCCATGTTATAGTATATATCAGTATTTCATTTCTTTTTTACATCCCCACCAAGAGTGCTCAAGGTTCTAGTATCTTCACATATTCACCAACACTTGCTATCACCTGTCTTTTTGAAGATAGCCATCCTAGGGGGCGTGAAGGTCATATGACCATGTTTATCCCTATACACATATTCTAGGTGGTCAGAGTAAAGACTATCATCTCTATCGTCTTGGGCAAATTGTTGTTGTTGTTGTTTTTCTCTTTTTCACCTTGAAACTCACAAGGGAATAATGATGAGGGTGATGATCAGCGGTATATTTTGAATCAGCACAATGCTATATTATGAAGAAATTCTTTCATTATAACACCATTTTCTCCACAACCCTTTGAGAAGACAGCGTAAGTGCCGTTATTTTTCCATTATCTCCAATGTATGACACAGTGCCAGGGACAGAGTCAGATCTTTGTTGAGTGGCTAAAACTCATTCCTTTTATAGATGAGGAAACTGAAAACTCAGAGAAAGAAACTGTCATACTCAAGGTTGTCAAATCAGTAGGTGGCAGAGATCCCTAACTGCTGCTTTTTGCCCAAGAAGATTAAACATTGTATAGTTACAATTAAAACAGTTAGTGGTATTTAACACATAAGTGAAGTATATTAGGTCAAAATAAAAGAGGCTACATTCCATGCTACTTCTTTGATAATTATGGTTTAGTTAAAAAAAAACCTAAAATTATAAAAATCACAAATCAAAAAGCAAGTCCACAGTAAACAGCTTGCTTGCTCTCTTTTTCTCCCCTTCTCTCTCATCTTAGTAGGTCACAGTACAACCATTTACATTAAAAAAATGTTTAAAAAACTCTTTCACCTACATTCTACATAAGCATTTAAGGTTATGGAGGAGGTATTACTCTGTTTAAAAGATATTCCACAATACATATAAAAGTAGAACATATGAATAAACAAAATATATAGGTAAATTGTGTTTTTTTAATCATTAAAAACAAGGGTATAGGGGGCACCTGGGTGGCTCAGTCAGTTAAATGTCTGACTTCGGCTCAGGTCATGATCTCGGGGTTTGTGAGTTCGAGCCCCACGTCGGGCTCTGTGCTGACAGCTCAGAGCCTGGAGCTTGCTTCAGATTCTGTGCCTTCTTCTCTTTCTCTGCCCCTCCCCTTCTCTCTCTCTCTCTCTCTCAAAACTAAATAAACATTAAAAAAATGTTAAAGGGTATAGTATTGATGGTTGTATAATAAAGTAAATATTCTAAATATCGCTGGATTGTACACTTTTTTTTTATTATTTTAAGAGAGAGAGAGAACACAAGCTGGGGAAAGGCAGAGAGAGAGGGAGAGAGAGAATCCCAAGCAGGCTCTGTGCTGTCGGCATGGAGTCCGACTCGGGGCTCAAACCCATGAAGTATGAGATCATGACCTAGGCCGAAACCAAGATTCGGACACCTAACTGACTGAGCCACCCAGGTGCCCCAGAATTGTACACATTTAAATGGTTAAACTGGGTAATTTTATATGAATTTTACCACAATAAAAAAGAGGAGGCTAAAATTCTTCAACTAAGCCTATGACACTTGTTAGCAGTGAGTTCTATTCTATCAAGATTGGGCAAGGCCATAAGTGACTTACAACATGGTTACCAAGGAAACTGGGTCCTCATTGGAAGAAAATATTCAACAGCTACAGAAATATATCAGGAATATTTCCCAAAACCCTTTCTTCTTTTAATTTAAACCAGGTCACAGGAAACAAGGAAGGACATTCTTTCTAAAGGCACACGCACATACAGATTTTTACACGTTCTCACACACGTGCACAGTCCCACATTAGCACTCACATGTGTCAGAGGGAGAAATTCACTGGGAGCAATCAGGCCATCACCTCTCTGAGAGCCGGTGAGTCAAGGCTGGAATGAAGTCAGCGGCAAAAGTCCTTATGACACAAAGCTCAAGTTCCAAAGCCCTGCTGAGGTCTTTGTGCTGCTGAAGCTCCCAAAGCCCTTTGGTTCTAAGAGAAGATCCACAGTGAGTTGAAAGTTGTTTTCTATTCGAGCCAAGGAGAAAGTACATATTTAACTGAAACTGAATTAAGAGAAACGAATACACTGTGCCCAGAATTCATATTTCTCTACAACTCCTTTGTAGCCCTGAACCCCACACATAATAGGTGTTTTGCCACCTATTTATTCGATTGTATTCTACCATTACCAACCATTAGAAATTAGTTCATAATCAACTGGCTAGTCCAAAAGAGGTTTTTTTAAAATATACAAATATGTAATTCATACCTATCAGAGCCCCAACTTTACTCAATGTCTCAAGGGTAGGAAGCTGCTTCACTCAGAGACTCCTGCTTAGTAAAGAAGCAACTGGGCTTTTATGGGGCACCTGGGCGGTGCATCGGTTGAGCATCCAACTCTTGATCTTGGCTCAGGTCAGGATCTCGCAGTTTGTGAGTTCAAGCCCCACATCGGTCTTCGCACTGATGGTGCAGAGCCTGCCTGGGATCCTGTCTCTCCTTCTCTCTGACTTTCCCCCGACTGTGCACTCGCTGTCGCTCTCGCTCTCTCTCTCTCTCTCAAAACAAATAAATAAACTTAAAAATTTTGGAAAAAAAAAAAAAAGAAGAAGAAGCACTTAGGCTTCTTCTACACTGTTACTCCGAACAATGGGTGGACCCTGGCGGAACCACTGGAGTTTAACTCATTCAAGGGCAACCATAAGACAGGAAGTTTAGAGACCTACAAGGAGAACGTGGAAATGCAACAAAACAACAAAAAACTCTGTTCCATGAAAACAGTGGTAATTATCTGGTCCAAAAAAGATTTTCTCCTGTGGAGTCTGTATAAGGGTATACGGAGGGAACCAGCCAGTTGTTAATAAAACAATAAAGGAGAAGCTGAAGACATTGCAGGAGAGAAAGAGAAAGAGAGAGAATGGCTGAGAACCCAGAATAACCCATGGGAAGAAGGCACAGAGAAACATAGTTGCAGCATGCTTGGGAAGAGCCGGGCTCACATCCTTACAGAAAGCCCTTCTCTGTTTCTTACAGCACAGAATACCTGAATTCACACGATTAACAAAACCTGATTGTGAGAAAAATTCTAATCTTCATTTTTCATTTTTCAGTAATGCTTAGCTAGTTCAACTACATACATAATCATAGTCCAAAGATTTGGTTTGAAAATACTTGGAAGTACAGATAGGGCTCCAGAGAAATGAGATTGCCTGTAAATAACTCTTCTCTACAAAACGTCATCAAATAGCCTGACATTGAATAGACCTCTCTTATGCGCTAGTATGGAGAACAAAACAGATCTGGGCACCTATCTGGAGAATTCTATTGCTACAAATGCTTATGAATGAACAATTATAATACGCTTAATTTCAAGAAAACTCAGGAAGAGCAGAGTAATAGTTAATGTCTACTGAGCACTATGCTAAATTGTCAAATTTGATCTTGATAATAATTCCATGGGAACCATAATTGTCTCCAAACTGCAAATAAGAATACTGAAGGTCAGCAGCCCAGGTCACAGAACAACTAAGGGGCCAAGCTGGGGATCCTGACCTGGTTGGCATGTCTATAAGGACTATATTTTAATTGTTATCCTCATCTGCCAATTACGTACTGTATGATCCTGAGAAACCAATTAACCACCCTGTGCTTCCTCATCTGTAAAATGAGAGTATTGGCATAGATAATGACCAAAATTGCTTCTGGCTTGAAAATGCTATTTTTCAAATAAATAACTTTTAAGTTTGGAAAGGGAGTATTATTACCAATACCAACTAACATTTATATAAGCCCTCTCTATGAGCACAGTTTCACACCCAGTAGGTGTCCAATTAAATATCAGCTGAATGAATAAAAAAAAATACTAACCTTAGTAAACATATTATCATATTTAATCCTTACACTTATAAGATAGTTACTGCTACCAGTCCCTTTTCCCAACTGTAGGAATTAATCCTTAGGAAAAGTGACTTGCTTAAAAGGCACAAAGTAAGTGATAGCAGTGGCTTCAACGCAGGAAGTCTCAAATCAAAATATTCGACCTTGACAGAGAAGATAAAAACTGTGGGTATACAATTTCAGGTTGGTTAAATCTTTAGTATCAGATTATTTTTTTAATACCAATCTATGAACCAAGAGAGAGGGAGGAAAGATTCTAGGAAATCTACAAATAGTTGTAAATGAGAAATCTGTTATTTTGGGTAAAATCCCACTAAGCCATTACTGTCTCATTTCTGTTCCCAGATCCATAAAAGCAGGGATAAACTACCAGCTACAAGTAGGTAATAAGGTTCAGAAGTAAAAAGGTTAAATGTTAAAGGAGATATGGAAGCCATTTGAGAGTCAGAGTTCAATACAAATGCAAGGGTTTCTTTTTCAACGTTCTAAAAGGTTCATCCTCCTGGCTAGGTGCCAAATAAAAGACTCCTGAAGCTTTCAGATGTGTGAGGTCAGGCCTGTTTGAAAAACTAAATGTGAATTTATTCCCTTACCAGGTGGCTTTATACAAAGAGCACTGAACTTAGTTAAGTTTCTCACCATATTCAGAGTGCTCCATACATGATCCACGTGTGCCACTTGTGATTCAAAGAACGGGGGTGAATCACTGAGCTTCTCCGGGCTGCGTTTTCCCGGGTCAGAGCTGGTCTGCTTCCAGCCCAGAATTTCAGATGCAATTTCTGAATCTCAATTTTAGAGGTCCCAGAAACCCTAGCAATGTCATTTATGTTGTCACTTTTTGATTGTCATATCCATCTAGCCACTTAAAACCAACTCAGCTTCTGGTTTCCTTTTGTATTTTATACCAACTTTTGAAACATGGGTTGTAGCCCCAAATTCCAGCATTTGGTAACAAAACAGAGTGCTAAATAGTTCCTTAAGCCCTTTCTTGAAAAGTGAAAACATAATTGAGTTACCATTATTTTCAAAGAGTTTAGTATGCTCTTGTAAAACACCCTAGCAAAAATCTTATTTCTGCCTTTTGAACTATTACCTAGAACAGACCCTAACATCCACTCAAAAGTCTGCTTGCAAAAAGATAAGAAATTGTGTGGCGGGTCATTGATGGAAGAGCAATGGTTAGTTATCTTATTTCTGCTGTTGTTTAAATCAGCTTTCTCTGTATTGTAGTTTATGAAGCCATTATTAATTGGTATGAAGAGGGGGCATTTACCAGCTCTCAATCGCAAGAATCTTCTAGAAAAGTTTAGTTACAGGCATTCAAAGAATGGGAAAAATTTACAGTAGTTTGATTATTCTGCAATATGAATAGAAAACCAAAATCTCCAATATCATGGAAGACCCCAAATGAACAAAGCAAATTAACTTTTAGCAGTTTATGTGTGGGTAAGAAGGAAACAGATACCATCTTTTGACCAACTTAGGAAAAGCAAACCTAAATTAGTAGAGTAGAACAGGAATCTTACAAAGAAGAGTCATCGTTTCAAGTATAAACAGCCTTTTAACCATGCTATATTTTTCCTTGACAGGATTTTTTGATAATTCTGATTTTCTAACAGCTAAGAATTCTCTCTATATTCCATGTAAATTGCCTGCAAAAAAAGAATTTCCAAAATGTTTAAAACTTTATTCGTCTTGGTATTTATGATAGTTCTCTACATTTTTGTGTACCATTTAATTGGTTAAATGATAAAAGGAAATTATTTTTCAAAGATCTTGCAAAAGTTAAGTTTCAACCTCATTGCCCTCCATAAAGCAGATCATAAATTCTAACTAGTCATGATCTGAAGAAAAAAAAAATCTAAACAGGAAATTACGTGCAGCAAAGAACATTTTTAAATGATCCTTATTTATTTTTCTTGAGGTTTCTAATCTAAAGCATTCTTCTCAAATATCATGCCCAGTGCATGAAAGAAACACATTCTTTTCGGGTGGAAGTGTTAATTAATGTGCATGACATAGAACAAGGAAAAGGTTAGAGCTGATGGTTTCGCTAATAGCATTTCTAAAAATAGAGGATTTTTGAAACAATGCTCTTTCATGTTAGTTAACTTTCTCAAAGCCCTAGGATTTGAGCTAAAAATATGCTGATTGGTTAAAATAAAATCATGTTACGCAGATATTATTTATGTGTATTCGCGTTTCAACTAATTCATTTATCTCTCATCAAAATCGATTTCTAGGGGGGCAAGCTGTGATGGTTTTTCATCCGCATAATTCCCCCCGTGTTTTCCTAGGGTTATCAACAGGAACAGACTTCACTTTGAAGTTATAAGCACAATGGCCTATAAAGTCATTAGCACAGTATACAAATCTACACGTCTCTCTTTTTTCAGTGTTCTTTCATGCCTTCTTCCCCACGACAACTTCCCATAGCCACACTTAACTTTCCTCCCGTTCTCAAACACATGGAGACTTTCTATAGCCCCATCTCCTTGCAAGTCTTTCCATTTCTCTGCCTAGAAGCTTCCCCCATTTTCCTCCAGGCAAGCTCTAGTAAGTCCTTCACAACAAATCCAGTAGCGCCTTTTCTGGTAATATCTTCCCTGACTCCTCTAATTTGTCAGATTCTAGCGGTGGTCTGCTCAATAGTCATTCCTAATCTCTTCCTTCCTTGCTGGCCTCCATTTAAGAAGCTGAAAGTTAGATACTTAGTTTCCCAGTTTCCACTGCAGCTTGAGGTAGTCATGTGACCCAGTTCTAACCAATGAGATATGAGGTATCTGCTTAGAGGTCTCTAGGAATAACTACCCATCCTGATTAAGAAGTGTGTCAAGAGAACTGCTTCTGTTCACCACCGTGGCTGCTTTGTCTCCTTCAAAAGCAACCTCAGAAAGCCTGGTATTCCTGAGCTCTGGAGCATTCCACAACTGCGAGAAGAGACTGCTGAGGTCGTGAGGCTGGCACCCAAGAGGAAGAATTGGGGAAATGCCTGTTTAGGATATCACGTCGGATACTGTACCAACCCTGGAATGCCTACTAAAAAGGCTGGAATTGTTTAAGTATTATTGGTTAACTGCTTTTCAGAGCATCTTACAGATATTCCTAGCCAGGGGGGAATACTCACCCATGTGGCTCCCAAAACATTCTTATGATATCTTTCTAAAGGCATCTATTCATATTGGTACAATATCTTCACAAATATATGGCTCATTTAAAAGACTGTGAAGGGAAAACAAGTGTTGGCAAGTATGTGAAGGTAACAGAGCCCTTGCACACTGTTGGTAGGAATGTAAATTGGCACAGCCACTATGGAAAACATGACGGTGGTTCCCCAAAAAATTAAAAATAGAACTATCATATATCCAGGAATTTCACTTCTGGGTATACATCTAAAGGAAATGAAAACAGGATAGTGAAGAGATATCTGCACTCCCATGTTCCTTATAGCATTATTCACAATTGCCAAGATATGGAAACAACATTAGTATGCATCAATGGATGATCAATGGATGAATGAATAAAGACATTGTTTTGTGCGCACACACACACACACACACACACACACAGAGGAATATTATTCAGCCATGAAAAAGCAGGACCCCTGCCTTTTGTGACAACAAATGGGTAGACCTTGAGGGCATTATGCTAAGTGAAATAAGTTAGAGAAAAACAAATGCTGTATGATACCACTCATATATGGAATCTTAAAAAGCTGACTCATAAAACCAGAGAGTAGAATGGTGGTTACCAGGGTCTGGTGGCTGGGGGAAATGGGGATATGTTTTTTAAGGGTAAAAACTTGCAACTAGTAAATAAATAAATCCTGGAGATACAATGTACAGCATGGTGATTATAGATAACAATACTATATTATAAATTTTAAAGCTACTTAGAGACTAGACCTTAATTGTTCACACCACAAAAAGAAAACGATAACTATGTGATGTGAGAGAGGTGTTAGCTCCACCACAGTGGTAATCATATTGCCACACAAAAGTGTACCAAATCAATACATTGTACACCTTGAAATTCCTCAATGTTGTTCAGCAATTATATCTCAACAGAAATAAATTTAAAAACAAAGACTGCGAACTCTCCATTCCCTAGCATAGGATTAAGCACAGAGAAGAAAATACAAGTCTATTAAGTGAGAATATGAATGAATAAGTGAATAGATAAATTAATAAACATATACAGAGACATAAGAAAAGTACTTGGTGCTATTCTTGGCACATTTACTTCTCTATTATTTTTTTTTCATATCTGCTATTAAAGAAAAGTGTTCCCCAAATGGTAGCTTACAGTGGTTCCAAAGTCTTCTGATATTCACCTGGGACATCAGGACAGTTCACCCACAAGGCAACTGCTCAAAGTATCCCAGGCACAATTCTTAGAAGTTACCAACTGAGAAGAGAGCAGAAGGAAAAGGGGCTGATATAAGTGCCAATGGAAGTGGCTTCAAAGTTGAATATAAGAATTCAAACCAAAAGTATCAGAAAGGGGCTCAGGTGTTCATTCATCTACCTATTCCTTCACCCATCCAGAACTTACTAAGCATCTGCTGTGTATCACGGCAGGGACTACATGCTAGCAATTTAGTATGATTGAGGTAGACATGAGCCTTGCCCTCATGGACCTTACAGAATAGAAGGAATAAGTCATTGCAAGTATCTCATCGCCTCCTAGGAAATGCACCATGCAACGTCGTCAACACGTCACACAAATACACAACTGAATAACAGTGTGTGCTTTTGCTGAAATTGTTTTTTATGAAAAAACAAAGAATCACACCCATGTGATGTTAACTTAGAAGAAATTCTCACAGATTATCCAAGATACTGATTTCAAACTTTAAGTTTTGGAGGGTTTTTGTCCAAACACAAACTTGTGCCATGACTGGGCATAAGACCCTGCCTGTTAGGCTGGCAAACCCCATGGTGACTGCTGGGCTGTCTCAGAAAAAACCCAGGGACTCCAGGGAGCACAGTTTGAAAATTGCCTAATTTATTCCAACTCCTTCATTTTAAGAGGGAGGAAAATAAAGTCCAAAAGTTTAAGATGTTCCACTTAACACCTCTAAGCTGGTATTAGAACTCAGATCCTTTGCCTCTCCATTCCAGCACATTCTCTTCTATTCCATGTTCAACTGACTTACTGAATATGAAAGCCAAGAGAGATCTGATGAAGGACCAACGATCTTGTATGGATGTTAAAACATTATAATTTCTAGAACATACTAAGATACCACAGGGAAAATGGAGTAGAACACAGGAAAACCAATCCGTTTGGGAAAATTGAGGATTTCTGGTTGTTTCACCAGGTAAGTCAAAGTGTAAGAGAGAGAATTCATTTAAGCCAAAGGCCATACATCTCAGATAACACTGCGGGTCAGTTCTCTTATGGAAATGGGGTAGTTCAAGTAAAATAATATCAACGATTTTAATTTTTCGGGCACTGTAAGGCTTCACTCTGCATATTACTCCCTGAGATACCACTTTCTACTCATATCCTTGCAATGTGCTCCTGCTTTGTTGTATAAAAGCCAAAAGGCAAAGTAATCTCTAAATGGGTCTGCATCCCACAGAGAATTTACTTAGATGACATTCAAATCTGTTTTTCAGGGCGGTTTTTTTGGTGCCATCACAAGAAATCATACAGTCATTACACTTCGAATTTGACAGTTCTTTCACAGCGTGACAGGCAGAACTTAGGTCCAAATGTATTTATTTAAATGCAAGGTGTCACTTACCAGCAGGACATTATTGAAGGCTGAAAGATGACAGCAGGGTGTGATGTCTGTACTATTGTTATTGCCCGAACCCCTAACTATTAACCACCATGCTCAAATATTTTAGCTTCAAATATGAACCCATTAAAGAGGACTTTCAACTACAATCTCCCTTCCAGCCATTCAAAGAACTCAGTTTAATTCACTTAGCAAACACATTAAAGGGTGAAAGAAAAACATACGCTAGGAACAGGTTTTCAAATGTATCTGAAGACCAACGACCCAATCAGGCAGCACTTTGTTAACCAGATCTCAAACCTCCCCCAGATTGTTGGCCACCTGAGAACTGAACCCAACATGTCAATCCTACTTGTGGAGGGAACAAAGTCATGTGGATGTGGCATTCTTGCACCTTATTGTGTGGAGGCAGGAAGACTGTTTTCCCGTGAAGCTTCAAAGTCCCATGGCCTCTGTTTGCCTCCATTGGCATGCCTCCATGGATTTTCAGGAGAAAATCCATGCACTTGCATAAGACCCACCTTCCTCTGACTATCTTGCCTCCAACTGGTGAACTCAGTGCCTGAGATTACAACTCCCCAGGCCCTTCACACCATCAACAGGAGTCAAGACAGAAGCCCTTAGCCTCAGAGTTCCCTGCCCCAGCTTCCATTTTTAGGGCTCAAGCTGGAAGGCTGGCCCTGGTCCTCCCAGCACTCAGACTTTCATCCACCTCCATCTGACTCAAGCCCAGATACAAATCTCATTATGCCTTTTATCCCCGATTACGTGTCATCACAAGGAACCCCCATATTCCCAGCATCTCCTCACCTCCATATTTTAATCCCTATAAGTAGGGTGACCATATGTCCCAGGTTGCTGTGGATGCAGACAAGCATACAACCGTAGTGTCAATTGTTGTGTAGAAAACTCAAGGGGCCCTCAACACCACAAGGCAACCATTCTGTATTTCCCTTCTTGATTATTCTTTCACCTTCTTAGACAGCTATTTAATTATTTCTTAACACTTCTCTCTCTTCACCTTCAACACCTCTTCCTCTACCCTCACTCTTAGCTGATAGACCTTTCCTCTGACCTACATGGAAAAACCAAAGCAACTGGAAGAGAATTTCCAAAGAGCCACCTCAGTTTCCCATCTATCTCTAATCTCATACCACTTGTACGTGGTCTGTATGCTTTATTTTATTTTATTGCCTGTGGCGATACATGCACTACTTGTACGTCTACCTAAGGCCAACACATTCGGCTTGTGTACTAGACCCAGCCCCCTCCCACCTACTCAAAGACACAACTCCAGCAGTTCTCCTCCCTCAAATTTATTCCTCCCTATTGGATCGATTCCATCAGCATACAAACATGTTATTATTAGTAATCTCTTAAAAAAAATTGCTTGAGCCCACTTCTCTTCCCAGTGACTACTTCCCTTTACTGCAAAACTCTTAAAAGCTGTCACTACCATTGTCTCCAATCCTTCTCCAATCCTATTTTCTCTTAAATCCAATCAGGCTTTAGATGGTTTCCCCACTGGTTAATGCCACCCACATTGGTAAATCCAAGAGTCTGTTCTCTGTCATCATGTATCTTGACCTATTATCAGCATTTGACACTATCTGACATCCTGTCTAACTGGAAACACTGAAAAGTTTTTGTGAAAAAGTTCTGAAGTTCAGTTCAGCTTTGGACATCTAAAATTTGAGATGCATATTATTAGATATCCAAAGGGAGATGTTATGTAAACAACATGGAGTGCAGGACATGAGTACAATCTGGAAATCAATACTGGGGAGTAACCAGTATGGAGACCTATAATTAAAACCTCAAAACTGATGAGATCAATCGGGAAGTGAGCCCCACAATTAAGCTTCCAAGCATGTCTCAGGGAAAAAGGGAATAATCAGAGATCCCAGCAATTATAAGCTCAAAGAAATGCAGAGAGGTAGAGAGAGGACATAATGTGTATAGAACCTTGTAGGAATAGTGAGCAGTCAGGTGGAGAAACATTTTCATCATCAGAGTTCCAGAGGGGACAGGGAAGGCAGACTAGCCAAGCAAGGCCACTTTCTGTGTTAAAACACAACACAACAACACAACACAACACAAAACAAAAAACAGAAGAGGAGGAGGGATTATACTACAGGAATCCTGCGCAGGATCTGTACATGGTGGGGTGAGTCAAGGGTAAAATGCAAGGACTCAAGGAGGGAGATGAGATGGAGAGTAAGAGAGAGACAAAGGAAATACATGGGAGCCTTGGCCTGGGACCTCCAAGTATCTGTATCAAAGTTACCAGTCTATAGAATGTTAAGTGTGAATGGATTTTTAAGGAAAATACATTAGTACCAGGTTCTGTTTCGGGGCACAGTGCGAGTCTAAGAGAGAAAAGGCCAGGGGGACTACAATCTGTTGGAATGAAAGCACAAGTGAGGTCTGACAATCCTAATCTGAAAAGAGTTGGGGTGGGCTTTGAGTTGGCCCAAGCTTTAGAAACGGAGTCAGGCCAAGGGCAAAAAAAGTTCAAATGACATACACGTTGCACGTACATTACCTCATTTAATATTTACCTAAATCCAGGGTGTTTGAACTACTGTCACATTTTATAAAGAAAGAAAAAAAATTAATGAAGTCATGTAAGTTACCCTTGTTTATCTGGGTAATTTACCATCTGCTGGGACTCAAATACTGGCCTTGGGACTATAAAGGCCAATCTATGTCTCTCTTCCATCATGCCTTTCTCTGACAACTGGTCTTAATAATCAAACGCACAAAAAAAAAAAAAATAGTCAACCATTCATATAATTCAACTGAATCATGCTGAATATCCGGATAATGAGAAATAGTTCAGTTTTTTTTTAATTCAAGTATAATTAACATATAGTGTTAATTAGTTTCAGGTTACAACATGATTCAATAATTCTATACATTGCTCAGTGCTCATCAAGGTAAGTGTATTCTTAATTCCCATGAGTCAAGTTTTAACACAGTTTATGTCAACACTTGGAAGACCAAGATTTTTTTCATTATTCTACTCCACATGTTAGGGATCCTTTAGAATAGAGTTTGCAATTGGTGACATCCACACTGTGGATGCGTATTATTTGACCTAAATATTTCCCTTTTTAAGTAAAATAGTTGCCAACATTTAAAAATCATAAGAATTTATACAAATATCCCAAATTCTAAGTCATCTTGAAAAATCAGAAGATGGGGCGATACAAAAACCTGCATTTTCAAAGGGCAAGAATTGACTAGCACTGAACCCCCAGGTATGCCTTTACATGGGGTATGTGTCCTCCACAGATCTGTCCATTCCCTATAGAACCAACTAAGTCATTCTTTCATGTCCCAGGCAGGACATGCCTAGCCACTGTAAGCATCAAAGTTTTTAATCCCTGCCTTAGACACAAGATAGATTCCATGACTGTTTTGTTCCTCCAAAGAGATCAAAATACAGTTCAAAAAAAGCAATAACCTATGTCCAAAAACATAAGAGAGCTAAGTAATCTTTCAGTCCCCGAAGAAAGTGTACTTTTTGCAGTGGAAATAATACACACTAGAGTATTATCTCATTTCATAGATTATTTTTATAATTCTCAAGAGAAACTCAAGAAACAGATACAGGTCTCAATTCTGTTGCCACTAAAAGCAGGGGAAAACACGTTTAAGGATCTTTCTCTCGTTAACTAGAAAAATACAAGTAAGCATTGTATAATTAGATTGTGCCTTAACACTGGGGTGGCTAATTGGGGGTTTTAGTTCCTAAGATTTCTCCAACATGGGAATTCTGTGAGCATTGACATCCAACATGAATGTCACTTATCTGCCAGACATGGAATATATGTGCCAGAGTACTTAAGGTCAGCGTGGAGCACTGCCGTATTGTTTTCATTTCTATTTTGAAGGACAAATTGAGAGTGTAACCAGGTAATGCATATTCAAAACAAAACACTCTTAAAATTATTTTCCTCTTGAATTTGACAACTCCTTTACCACGTTTATATTCATCAGGAATAGAAGGATGGGGAGGGAGGGGAGATGAATATTATTGTTGCAGAGATTAGAAAAACTGCTTAATAAGCCCACCTCCTCATTTTATAAATGGAAAAAACTGAGGCCCAAGGAGAGAGGCATTTACTGCCCAGGACCACTTAGCTCTTTAAGACAGAGCTCAAAAGGGGGCGCCTGGGTGGCTCAGTAGGTTGAGCGACTTCAGCTCAGGTCATGATCTCACGGTTTGTGAGTTTGAGCCCCGCCTCCTGCTCTGTGCTGACAGCTCACAGCCTGGAGCCTGCTTCTGATTCTGTGTCTCCTCCTCTCTCTGCCCCTCCCCCGCCCATGCTCTGTCTCTCTCTGTCTCAGAAATAAATAAACATTAAAAAAAATTTTAAAAAAGAGCTCAAAAGTTTTATTTCACTTTTAGCCACAAATAAATTGAAAGACACACTTGGGCTGAGTGAGTGGTGACCAGAATGAGACACATAAATGAGAAATAAGGAAAAGCTCAACAACTGGGCCTCTAGAACAGTAGGCCCCCAGAGGTGGTTCTATATCCAGAATCTATCTAGGAATATGAGCAGTAGGAGTTTGAAGACTTTTCTTCATTTATATTATTCTTTATATATTGGCCTTTCTCTTTTCTCTTTCAATATGAGGGGTTTTATTTTGTGTTGTGTTGTTTAAGATTTTATTTTATTTTTTTAATGTCTATTTATTTTTTAGAGAGATAGAATGCAAGCAAGGGAGGGGCAGAGAGAGAGGGAGACACAGAATCTGAAGTAGGCTCCAGGCTGTGAGCTGCCATCACGGAGCCTGATGCGGGGCTCGAACTCACGAATCACAAGGTCACGACCTGAGCTGAAGTCGGATGCTCAACCAACTAAGCCACCCAGGCACCCCACGATTTTATTTTACTTTTAGAGAGGGGGTGCTTGGAGAGAGGGGCAGGATGAGAGAGAGAGAGAGAGAGAGAGAGAGAATGAATCCCAAGCAGGTTCCACATCTAGCACAGAGCACGACTCAGGGCTCTATTCCAAGGCCATGAGATCATGACCTGAGCCAAAATCAAGAGTCGGGCGCTCAAGAGACTGAACAAACCAGGCACCCCTCAATATGGGTTTTGATCCTCCACAGGATATTTATTATTTTAGGAGATATTTAGCAACCTTTTTCTTATGCTTTTGGGATACCCCAATCTTTTTTTTGGAAGGCCTATCCTGCCTGGTAGATAAACATAATAAGGCTGATAATCAGGTTGTTCTGCCCTCGCTTGACTGTGGGATGGGCATATGACCTAAGCTTGGCCAACATGAAGTCATACTCTACCAGCACCACCACTCCATATGATGAATCTTGAGCTGAGTGACACAAAGATGGGAAAATATAGGTTGGAGCTCATTCCAGTGAAACCAGTCTTATTAAGGTAATTAGTTAATGCTATCCCAAGGCTACTCCATAACTTCTCTGTGTCCTTTCCTTTTCTGAGCCTCATTTTCCACCCTCCCCTTATAATCTGTGAACTATTTTATATCCTTCCAATGGACTCTTTAAGTTTGGCCATAACAGATTTCCTATATCCGAAGAACCTACATCAACAAATTATAAAGGATATGTGTCTGTCTTCACAGAGCTTCTCTTTTATTCTTGACACTTGTTCTTCAGCAACTTTAGCTTGCCCATGGCTCATCATGGTTTTCCAAGCCTCACTATACAGCCTTGATTGGTAAACCTTAATGTAAGTAAGATAGAGTGTTTCTTAAACATTCTTTCCCATCTGTGTCATCCATGAATCTGAAATCTGGAGATGGGGCCTGGGAATCTGCATTTTAATAAGAGTTCCAGTTAATTCTGGTGCAGGTAGTCTCTAAATATGCTGCTCTGGGGGATCCTGGGTGGCTCAGTTGGTTAAGTGTCCAACTTTGGCCCAGGTCATGATCTCATGGTCCGTGGGTTCAAGCTCCGCTTCAGGCTCTGTGCTGACAGATCAGAGCCTGGAGCGTGCTCGACATTCTGTGTCTCCTTCTCTCTCTGCCCTTCCCCTGCTTGCTCTCTCTCTCTCTCTCTCTCTCTCTCTCTCAAAAATAAACAAAAACGTTAAAAAACTAAATATGATGCTCTGTATCATAAACTCTCAGCATTTGCTCCTACTAGGCTGACTTTCTTGTCTGAATATTTCTTAGTTCACGTTTCTGAGAGAAAAAGGCTATTTGACCCCAGTCTTCTTCACATGCCTGGTTTAACCAGTCTATGGAATAGTTTAGGTGACTACTCTCTGCCCAACTGGCCAAGTGATGGGGAGATGGGGGTGTGACAAGGTCACAAGGTCCACTTGGAGCCATCCCTGATATAGGATCGGTGGTACGGTTTTACTCATAAAAGGCTATGAGTGTTGGACAACGTATTTGATGTTGCAAGACCCCTGTTTAAGAAAGCAGGTTTCTGGCTAACTTTCCAGTACTTTTTGCCTCTGACCACCCTCCATTTACAAGGTCTCTCTGACATTATTCATCTTTTGACAATAAGATCCAAGATATAATGAAAGGTGTTTAAATTAACAATTCTCCTACCTAGGAGTTACAGACCTCTAATGAATAATTGTTAGGCTGATTACTTAAACACCCATATTCTCTTGTTAATCACTTTAATTACCACCTCCTGAATCTTCTATGCAGTGAAAACACAAAAAACCCTACCTCCCAGAGAATGATAATGCTTTCATGTAGGGCCCTAAACTTCTTCATAGGAACATTAGGTCTTACGTTATTAGACTAGATCCTATTTTTAAGGAAACATATGACCCAAGTGCCCAAACTTACAAAGATTACAAATGGGAAAGGAAACCTTCTTATTTTTAAAAATTAGTCTACCAAAAACATATAGTTTTGCCTGGGAGTTTACTTAATCAGTCTCTTTGTAGGTGAGTTCAGTTACTGGCTTCCTTCTGCATACAAAACTTTTGGGAACCTAGGACAGGAGATGATGGACACATGCTCCTTGCTTTTGAGGAACCCAGAGTCCAGTGGTGGAGACAGATACCGAAAAAGAGGAAAAAATACACTATGAGAATTCCTGTACAGGTGTATGAATATAGAGTTATAAGAGTAGAGGAAAGAAACCAGTCAATTTGTTCTGAGAGGAGTGGGGAAGAGAAAAGACAGGAATCTGAGAAGCGTCTGATAGGCCAGCAAGTTAACCCAGTGAGGAGAGTGGAGGCCATTTAAGACAGACCCAACAGCCTGTGTAGAAGAACAGAAACTAAGGACACCACGGACATTAGAAGAATCAATGGCAATATGGTAAGACTGGACCACCATGGTGGAACTGGGATTACGGATTATGAAGGACCGGCATGTTTCATAAATGGACACCCACTGAAAGCTCATATCTACTAAATGTTTTAGAAAAATAACTTTGAGAGGAGGCTGGAGGATGGTTTGTGGAAAGAGAAGTTGGGGGCAGGATGGGAGACAGAAAACTGCCTTATGATCAGAAGAGAAATCTGTAGAAGCTGGGATGGAGAGGAGCAAACCATTCCAGAAATATTTCAGAACCAAAATGGGCTGTATTTGGTTAAAGAGACTTGTAGGTGTCAATAGCGTGAGTTTGGGAATAAGACGACCCTGATTATAAGCTGAAGCTCTGCCACTCACTAGCCATACAACATCACACAAGTCATCCCATCTCTCCGAGCCTCCCCTTTCTCATCTTTAAAATATAGACAGTGTTGGGGATCCTGGGTGGCTCAGTCAGTTAAGCGTCCGACTTCGGCTCAGGTCATGCTCTCACAGTTCATGAGTTCGAACCCCGCATCAGGCTCTCTGCTGTCATCACGGGCCTCACTCTCTGCTCCTCTCCCGCTCACACATGTGTGTGGTCTCGGTCTCTCTCTCTCTCTCTCTCTCTCTCTCTCTCAAAAATAAACATTAAAGAAAGAATGAAGGAGAGAAAGGAAGAAAGACAGTGCAATTGAGAGGACCAAATAAGCTAACGGTGTAAAGCACTTAGTATAAATTAAAGCACATACTAAATGCTCAATGCTCCCTGAACAGTGACACTATTACTACCATTATTACTACAAATATGTAATGAATAATTCATGGGAGATGGCAGGGAAGAGAAACAGAAATAACCGTCTAGCTTGGGAGTCTTCTAATGACAATGCTATTGACTGAAATATGCTACTAATCAGGGCACCTTGGATGGCTCAGTTGGTTAAGCATCCGACTTCAGCTTAGGTCATGATCTCGCAGTTCCTGAGTTCGAGCTCCACATTGGGCTCAGCACCTGGAGCCTGCTTCAGATTCTGTGTCTTCCTCTCTTCCTCTGTCCCTCCCCGACTCACACTCTGTCTCTCTCTCTCTCTCTCTTTCAAAAATAAATAATAATAAAAAAATTAAAAGACAGAAATACACTATTAATTGAAAAAGTAACACTTATTCAGAGTTTACCAAATGCCACCAGTATTCTGGGAGGTTCATATACATGATCTCTTTTAGTACTTGTAAGAAACCCAGATATCATTATTCACATTTACAGCTGTAAAAACTGAAGCGCAAAGAAGTAGCTTGAGTGACATAGCTAATAAGTAAAGGAACATAGAGTCTGAACACCAACACTCTCAGAAGGCAAGGGAAGTTCTGGGATAGGGCAAAGGTACCTTGGTAAGGGGAGAAAGGTATCATTCATTTAACAAGCTCAGAGACACTAAAATGGACTAGAGTAGTGGAGTTGGAAACGTGGTATGTTCATAAATCATTTTTCTACTCAAAAGAAAGACCAAGTAACAGAGAACCTGAGACAGGAAAGCATGAAGAACTATTGCTAGCAGAAGATTAATCAGAAATGCAAAAGTGTCTCAAAAATCGCTTTGCAAGGCAGAGAGAAAATACCACTCGAGTAACACAAGTTTGATTTCTGTGCGACTTCTCAGGAAGCAACCCATGTGTGAGGAGAGAAGTATCTTTATGACGCCATCCTCCCAATGCTTGCATTCCCAGCGTCAACCGTGATATGCGGTTAGAGCCCTAGTGTTGATCCGTGAGCAGGGCTGTCTCAGTGAAATAAAAGGGAAGCCAGGAATTTTCCTGTTGGGACTGCCCATCAGGAGATTTTCGATGGCAAGAGAAAGGAAGGTTGTGGTTTCTCCGCCAAGAGCTCCACCAGAGGCTTTTGGGAAATCTGCAGCCTGTATGTTCTATCTGGTTCTGAATGACAGAGCTAACTCGGCAGCTGCTTCTGAGGAGAACATCCGAATCAGTGAGGCTTCCTACTGAGTGATTTGGCCCCTGGGCACACTCCCTGACACAGCAGTCACAGAAGGCTGCAGGGAAGTAGGAATCTCAGCTGCTAGTCCTGGAAGCTTGCCTAAATAAATCCCTACCCACCATGAACGTGTCTTTACTCTTTAAAGCCCATGTATTTTCTTTACATCTTCAGTGCAGGAACATCCTTTTGTAACTATGCCTGGTATTCAGAATACTTTCCTCTAGAGTAGACAATATCTGTGTAATCTGCCGGTCCCATGACTTATTCACTCGTTCTACGGCTGTTCACATGCATGTAATACATGAGCCTATGCACACGCACACACATGCGCGCGCGCACACACACACACGCGCCTCTGCCATCGTGTTTGTGTGGAATGAACCCATCCTTCTGGTTCTCATTGAACCAAGGACAGACAAATGACTCAAGGTACATCAATCAGATTCTCTCATTTGGGAATTTGGAATCTCTGGATGGTGTGTGCTAATATGAGCTGGGAGCCAAAGGCAGCGTTTGGGGGAGCACCTTTCCAGTGTAGCAAGAAGCAGGGAGTGGACACGTGGGAGCTACAGATGGTCATCCAGCCCCTTCAAAGGCCTCACTGAACTTCCTTCTTTTAAACTGCCCGAAATACCCCTGTATTTTTTCAAAAAAATTACCTCTTCTGGGATTTGGTTAGTTAAAACAAGTACTTGTTACTTATAACTTAAAAGCCTCCACTAAGACATGCAGCAAAGGAATTTTATATCAATGCAAATATTGCTGGAAATTTCACTCTCCAGAAGCCCAAGATAAGGCAGAAGCAAGGACTTTCTCTCTGTAATAAATTTGTAAGAAAAATAATAATGATAATAAACAGTGTTTTTCTCAAAGTAGGCCTACAAATAGTGTGTTAAATTTTTTTATATTTATTTATTTTTGAGAGAGAGAGACAGAGTGTGAGCAGGCAAGAGGCAGAGAGAGAGGGAGGCACAGAATCTGAGGCAGGCTCCAGGCTCCGAGCTGTCAGCACAGAGCCTGACGTGGGGCTCGAACCCACGAACTGCGAGATCATGACCTGAGCTGAAGTCGGACGCTCAACAGACTGAGCCACCCAGTCACCCCAATAGTGTGTTATTTAATCATGACTGTTGGTGTGGCATTTCAGACCCTACTCATAGATGGAGAAACTAAAACATAAGGAAACATCAACATCTGTTCTAACTTTTCTGCATTCTTGGATCTCCAATGTACCCATGTTTGGAATAAGCGGTTTGAAGATTTATACTATTTTTGAGATGGACAGATCACTGATTATAAAAGGCTAATCATCACTTACTCTTTTCTCTTCTTGAAAGTAACAGAGAGGGATTCCTGGGTGGCTCAGTCTGCTAAGCGTCTGACTTTGGCTCAGGTCATGATCTCATGGTTCATGAGTTTGAGCCCTACATTGGGCTCTATGCAGATGGCTCAGAGCCTGGAGCCTGCTTCAGATTCTGTGTCTCCCTCTCTCTCTGCTCCTCCCCTGCTCATTCTCTCTCTCTCTCTCTCTCTCTCTCTCTCCCAAAAATAAACAAACATTAAAAAAATTTTTAATAAAAAAAACAGAGAAACAGAGAAAATTAAAGAGAGTAACAGAGAAAATTAAATTCCCTGGGACTTGCTTACAGAGAAAATGATACACATTCAAGTTTTCCGTTTAGAGAGCAGTTGTTCATGTTGTCAAACACCCAAGCTTGCATTTAATATGCAGATTAGTGGCTGCACAAAATTCAAAATACAAAAAATAAGCATTTTGTTCATAACATTTGCAAGAACATGAGAATGTATGCACCCTATTATTACTATTATTTTTTACTTTGGTCCTATCCAGACATAATGCTGTATCTCCTAACTTAATAATCTGGTATGTTTTCAAGTGGTTTCTCTCCACCTACCGACTGCCCTTCCCTTACCACCTCCTATCTCGCTTCTCTGGGCTTTCATAACATCTGAATTTTTATGCTTGCCTCTATGTCAACAAATATTATGTTGCATTAACACCTGTTTAGCTACACTAGGCTGGGAACTTATTAAGGGCAGGAAATTTTGCCCTTTGTATTCTCAACACCTAGTACAATCTCTAGTACGTAAGCAATTATTAACTACCATTGTATGGTAAAAAGCGGGCATATATTATCCACCCAAATAAACTATATGTATCCCAGAAGCATGTCACTTTGGACTCTATGGGTGTAAATTCGTGTTTACTAATTAAGTACATGATCTTTCACTCATGATATACATCTAGGCTAAGTGCTAGGGGGAGGAGAAGGATGGAGAAAAAAGCATAAGATAGGGGCACCTGGGTGGCTCAGTTAGTTAACTGTCCAACTCTTCATCTCAGTTCAGGTCATGATCTCACGGTTCATGAATTCAAGCCCAGGGTCAGGCTCTGAGCTGTCAGCGCATTCTATCTCTTCCTCTTCCCCAAGATTCTGCTTGGGATTCTGTCTCTTCCTCTCTCTGCTCCTCCCCTGCTTGTGCGCTCGCTCTCTCTCTCTCTCTCTCTCTCTCAAAATAAATAAATAAACTTTTAAAAAAAGCATAAGACATTATTAATTTGATGGAGGCTAGAGAGAAAGTACTTCTATAAAACATGTCATGACTATGTTTCCTGCATTACTGAGATATGATTGGCAAATAAAAATTATATATATTTAAGGCATACAATGTAAAATGATTACCACAAGCCATCACCTCACATAGCTATGCCTCTGCACATAGGTATATGCTGACAACACTTGAAATCTCCTCTCTTGGCAGATTTTAGTTATATAATACATTACTACTCAAGACAGTCACCATGTTGTACATTAGGTCTCCAGAACTTACTCTTCCCACAACTGAAAGTTTATATCCTTTGAAACCTGTCAGACCTATTGTCAGCAGTAGCAGCCTATCATTCAATCCCTTATTATATATCAGGTATTATGTTAAGTTCTGTACATGCATTATCTCATTTCATGATCAGAAGCCTTTACCAGCTAGGTGCTCTTAACTATTCCCACTTTACCGGTTGAGAAGCTGGGGTCCACAAAGTTTTAAGTAATTTGCTCCAGGCCACCCAGCTAATAAGTGGCAGAACAGAGTTTTGAACTCAAGTTGGCCAGTCTCTACAGTTAATACTAACTAGATGCCAGAGACAATGATACCAATTTGAAGGGCACTAATTGTATAGTGAAGGGATAGAACAATGAGGCCTGATAAAGAAAATTGCTGGGGTGCCTGGTGGCTCAATTAAGTGCCCAGCTCTTGGTTTCTGCTCAGGTCATGATCTCACAGTGTATAAGTTCAAGCCCCACATCGGGCTCTGTGCTGACAGAGTGGAGTCTGCTAGGGGTTCTCTCTCTTTCCCCCTCTCTCTCTTTCTCAAAAAAAAAAAAAATTTTAAAGAAGAAAACCCTTGCTATGTTTCGGAGTATTTCAACCTGAGAATCCTTACTTAGGCATAAGGCATGTACACATATTATGAAATTATAACAGTTGGAAGTAATCTTTCTTAAGAAAAGCCCTTAAATAATGGTAAACAGTTTTTATAATAGTTGAAAGCTTGATGATGAGCCGAATTTACTGCCAAAGGTTACATTGGAAGGCTCCCACGCATCACGACAGGGAATGGGGCAGGACTTGTGTGGAATTTATTGTTCCTGAGGAGAGCAGCAGCCCCAGAACCACTAATCAGATCATAAATCAGCAGAGTGACTACTGTGGACTCTTCCAGAGACACAGAAAGACAAACAAGTGGCTTGAAAGTAAACGAAAGCAGGTCTCTCAAGCTCCCTCACCTCGCACAAAAGAGCTATGAATCACCTTGGTAAAGGATTCATCATCTTTAGGTGTCACCTGGGCCATAACAGAGGTTTTCAGTTGTGTGCAGGATGGCTTATATCAGAGATACAAAAAGCCAAGAAGAATTGGGCAGTAACAGCATTCAAAACCATTGGTGAGAGTGAATTCCCATTATGGGCATATTGGCACAAACCATGTGATTGGAGAGAGCACTGAAACGGGAGTCTAGAAATCTGGACTCGTTTCCCAGTTCTGCCACTAACTATCCTGTAGGATTGTGCTGAAATGCTATGAGCCTTCATGTCTCCATTTATCAAATAAATACTTAGCCGATGAACCCTTAAATTCTTAATTTTTAACTGGTATTGACTACAGGTGGAAGCATTTTATTTATGGGAATTCTGGTAGATTGAAAGTCAGAACACCTGGCTGTTATTTAGTCTGACTACTCAACTGAGGATTCTCTCCCCTCTCCCCCACGAGCCTCAGTTTCCCCATCTCTAAAATAAGACGTCTCATTAGACAGTCTCCAACACTGCTTTTAGCTGCAGAGGTCTTTGACTCTGCATTTCTGAATCTCAGAATATTAACTTTCGAAAATACCACGGGTGATCATTTCACCTCCAAGAAGGAATTTTTTCTGCTTCCCCAGGAGTTGAATACAAGTAAAATTCTGAAATAAAAACAGCAGAAGGATAGATCAGGTTCTGACAAGACTAACAAATCTATGTCCTTATCCGCAGGGGAAATGTACAGTCTGGATTTTTTAGAGAAGGAATCAGAAAAAAAAAAAAAAAAAAAAAAAAAAAAAAAAAAAAAAAACACATTCCCACAACATTCCTGGTGGGAATACAAATGCAAATGCAGGTTTGCTGGCTGGAGTCAGAGCTGTGGAGAGTCACAAGGTCAGAGCGGCTGGAAGACATGCATGGGCACAAAATCAGGCATAAACACCCCTTTATCCCACCATCTCCTCTTCTATAACATGGCTTGCACGTGTGCCCACCAGTGTGTGCGTGTGTGTGTGTGTGTGTGTGTGTGTGTGTGTGCGCGCCTACCAGTGCGTGTGTGTGTGTGTGTGTGTGTGTGTGTGTGCGCGCCTACCAGTGTGTGTGTGTGTGTGTGTGTGTGTGTGCGCGCGTGCTAGGCACGTTCTCATTAAATCCTCAATCGTCTAGAGGGTTGTATGACCTTACTCCTATTTTAACGGTTAAGGAAACTGAAACTCAGCGTTGTTAAGTTCTTTGCCCCAGGACGCACATACATTTAACAGCCCGGTTGGCTTTTGAACTGAGGTGTGGCTGATTTCAGAGGTCTTCACTACCACATAGTTGCTGCTCTCTTAGAGTTCCTACAGTTCTGCTATTTAGTTGCTATACAAATTTGGATAAGTTACTGCAAAACTCCCCAATTCAGCTTTTCCAGCCAGAAAATGGGTAGCAAAAAATGACAGTATAACCTCTTTGTCTTTCTTACTATAAAGGACAACATAAAATATAAAACCAAAACAGATGAACGTAGAGGAAGGGAAGGACAAATAAGATAAAAACAGAGAAAAGAGTGAACTGTAAGAGACTCAAATCCAGAGAACAAACTAAGCGTTGCTGGAGGGGAGGTAGGCGGGGGATGGGGCTAAGTGGATAAGAAGGGCACTTGCTGGGATGAGCACTGGATGTTGTATGTAAGGCATGAATCACTATATTTTAACTAGCTTCGATTTAAATAAAATTAAAAAAAAATAAAAGTAGGGGCACCTAGGTGGCTCAGTCATTTGAGTGTCCGACTTTGACTCAGGTCATGATCTCATGGTTCGAGAGTTCTAGCCCCACATCAGGCTCACTGCTGTCAGCCTGTCAGGGCAGAGCCCATATCACATCCTCTGCCCCCCTCTCTCTGCCTCTCCTCCACTTGCACTTTCCCAAAAATAAATAAAGTATTAAAAATAAATAAGTAAATAAATAAAATTTTAAATTAAGCCAAACTATGCAATGCCTGTGAGAGTAGTGGCAAGACTGTTTCTGTTTTCATGCCTGGGTCTTCTAATCTACCAATTTGTTAAAACAACTGCCTTAGTATACAGAGTTGTGGTGAGGATGACATTTTTTTTAATGTGAAAATTCTTGGGAAAATTGAAAACCTATAGACAATTTGTTTTCATTATTTCCATCATCATTTGAACATAATAAGATAAAATGTAGTGGTTGGAAATTCAAAAAAAAAAAATCCTGTATTCCTATATTTTATTTAAAAAATATCCTCCTCCAAAACTGTACTGCATATGATAAGGAACGTCAGAAGCCAGAAAGGGTGTTTTTGCAAGAAAGAACATTTGCATCCAAAGGAAATTCTGTGATGATTCAATTGTCTCAATCACGCATCTCTGAGGGGTAAACTTGGAGGGGACAACAGTTATCGGCAGAAGCTGTCAAAAAAGCTTTCAGTTAGCATCGTTTTGACCCAGACGGTGAGACAACCAGCAACGCCTAATTCTGATCCTTCATACCTGCTTCACCGATAGGAAGCATGAAGAATCCAGCTGCACCCACAGAAAAATCATTCTGATGTACAAAATGAGCAGGTTACAGTTTCATAAATACAGTTTGCTGTTTTATGTGCTTAATTAAATACATGCCACATCCGTGAGTTCTAACTTTGCAGTTTATACATGCTAGGACATTTGATGCTTAGAATGAAAAGTATATAGGTATTGGCTAAAAGCCATGTTATTTTTATAGCAGGGGATGAAAGATGAGTAAATTCAATTTGTCTTACCTCCAGCCCCAAATACTTTTTCTAAGTTGCAGATGTAGTGCCTGGTGACCACAGCTATCTCCTTTAGTGTATTGAGTGGGTTTGGCTGTGTGGGGTGAAATGCAGAACTTACACATCTTCAACTCAATTAAAAAAATGCAAACTCAGTTTTATTTGCCAGTAGTCACTAATAAACCAAAACCCAGTCAAACTTGCTCGAAGCAGCAAAAAGTAAGAACATGTACTTCGGTTTAAAGTATAACATGGGGAGCCTAAAAGTCCATCAACTGACAAATGGATAAAGAAACTGTGGTTTATATACATAATGGAATACTACGCGGCAATGAGAAAGAATGAAATATGGCCTTTTGTAGCAACGTGGATGGAACCGGAGAGTGTTATGCTAAGTGAAATAAGTCATACAGAGAAAGACAGATACCATATGTTTTCACTCTTATGTGGATCCTGAGAAACTTAACAGAAGACCATGGGGGGAGGGGAAGAAAAAAAAAAAGAGGTTAGAGAGGGAGGGAGCCAAAACATAACAGACTCTCAACAACTGAGAACAGAGGGTTGATGGGTGATGGGTATTGAGGAGGAAACCTGTTAGGATGAGCACTGGGTGTTGTATGGAAACCCATTTGACAATAAATTTCATATATAAAAGAAAAAGTAAAATACAATATATACAAAAAAATAAAAAATAAAATAAAAAAATAAAGTATAACATGAGGCCCCAGTATTGAACTTGCTTCATACCTTTTCAAATGTGACAGACTCCACTTTTGCATATTCTCATGTGACTATTTTAATTCTACTGGATCTGAAAATAGCACCCATAATGTCATATGGGTTAACAAAATGCTTATTTTGTGATGCATAATATCATATGGGTTAGCAAAATGCATATTTTAGTCTCCTAGCAAAGAAATTGTTTTTGGTGTGGACTTGTTACCCAACATTGACCAAAAAATGTAAGGCAACATCTGTTTGAGGATTTCTGGAAATATCTTTTTACTTGGAATAAAGAAAAAATACCAGATGCTCCAGTGTTCTATTGGCCACTGTTTTCTTTTTTCTTTTTTCTTTTCTCTCTTTCTTTCGCATGTTTTGAACCGCTTTGAACTTGGTAGTCCATGTAAGACTACCAGCCAACATTCTGAGGATGGTAGAGAGAAAAAAAAGGGAAAAACCTGGGTCCATGAAAAGTCGCTTACTGCTGGATTAACCAATTTTGGAACCTATCTCTAGACTGCTTATGAGATAATAAATATTCTTGCAGTTTGCCATTTTTGATTATGGGTTTCTATTACTTGCATCCAAGAGTACGTGAATTGCTACAAACTTCCACCTGAACACCAAAAATGCCACTTCTGCCATAAGCCCACTGCTGAGCACACAGTCTCAAATAAATTCGGAGTCACTCATATTAATGGCTTCCTCTGCGTTACAGGACTGGGGAAAATATGTGGACATTGAAGATATGGTGATTTTAGAAATCGTCCCTTGTCTGCTAAATAAAATGTGATTCTTAGTTTACTAAGGTAGCAAGAAAAATAGTATCCGAAAGAGTTTGACCTTAATACATAAGTTCTCCATAACAACCCTTTTGAGTCATACTGCTTACTATCATATTCAACACTCTAAGAAGTCTTGCAGCAATAAAACCTAATTAACTTTATTGTGCTTAATCAGGGGTTTGTTTCCCAAGCTTATCTAATCACAGAACCCTTTTTTCGCGCCTAAAATATATTAATTAATCCAGGAGGATGAATGTTTTTCCAAACATACTTTGAGAAGCATTAACTTAACCCCAAGAATTTTTAAACAAGTACATTGGAACAAAATGTATTGAAGAAACTTCACCATTTAAGCTTGTCTATTTGCAATAAAAACCATTTTTAAGTGAGAATAGCTCACAATTATTGAAGGCTTACTCTGGACTGAGTGCTGTCAGAAAACCCTTTAACTCATCAATTGCAGATACTATTGTTATAACTTAACCAGGGTGCCTGGTGGCTCAGTGGGTTGAGTGTCTGACTTCCGCCCAGGTCATGGTCTGCTATTCACAGGTTCGAACTCCACGTCAGGCTCTGTGCTGACAGCTCAGAGCCTGGAGCCTGCTTCGGATTCTGTGTCTCCCTGTCTCTCTGCCCCTCCCCTGCTCGTACTCTGTTTCTCTCCGTCTCTCAAAAAAAAAAAAAAAATTAAATAAATAAATAAATAAATAAATAAATAAAATGGTAAAAAATTTTAAACCCGCTTAACAGATGAGAAAAGGGAGGCCCAGAAAGACAATGGGCCCTGTTATGCTGTGATTTAGATGACTCACACTCTTCACAGTTCCTGAAAAGAACTTCATCCTACACTTAAAACTACTAGCCAGATTCTATTGCTAGACATGCACTCTTCATACTGACTGAAATTGGCCGTGAGTAACTTGGCAAACCTCACCAGAATGCTATGTGGGTGCTGAGTGTCAGTGAGCATTTTAAAACCTAGGTTGATGGCTTCAGGATGCAGTAGTGTTGATATGATCTGGAGACACTTCTATTTAAAGACACAGTTGGATTTAATTTAATCCTGGCACAAACAGCCACAGCCTTCTTCTTAACAACATTTGCATTTGCAGAAATCCTTTGGGATTCTTTAGGCTTTAATTTTTTTAAGCCCATAAGACGTTGACAGATCACTCACAAATAAAAGATTATTGAAGTTGAGAAGGTTTTCTGAGCATCTCAACACAGCCATAAGTTTCTTGAAGACAATGAAGGTATTCCAAAATACAGAGTATATAGTAGTCATACAAGTTAAATCTGTCTGTTAGTTTCTACTGTCCCACGTTTTTTCTTAGAATCTATCAAACTAGTATAGCCTTTACTTAGTATTTTCACTTAATTGTCATGTAGAAATATATCTTCTTATTTAAGTACAGTGCAGATCATACAAAGGCAGAATATCTGTGTCCTTAAAACACCTTACATTTTTTTTTGCTTTTGATTGTTTTAAGTTTTTTTTTTAATTTTTTTTTAATGTTTATTTTTGAGACAGAGAGAGACAGAGCATGAATGGGGGAGGGGCAGAGAGAGAGGGGGACACAGAATCGGAAGCAGGCTCCAGGCTCTGAGCCATCAGCCCAGAGCCTGACGCGGGGCTTGAACTCACGAACCGTGAGATGGTGACCTGAGCCGAAGTCGGACGCTCAACTGACTGAACCACCCAGGCGCCCCAGATTGTTTTAAGTTTTTGTTTAAATTCTAGTTACTTAACAGACGTGGTAAATTTGGCTTCAGGTGTAGAATTTAGTGACCCATCACTTACATACCACACCCAGTGCTCATCATCATAAGCACCCTCCTTAATATCCATCACCCATCTGGCCCATCCCCCACCCAACTTCCTCCATCAACACTCAGTTTGTTCTCTACAGTTAAGAGTCTCTTCTGGTTTGATTCCCTCTCTCTTTTGTCTTGCTTTTTTTTCCCCTTCACATATTTTCATCTGTTTTGTTTCTTAACTTCCACATAAGAGCAAAATCATGTGGTATCTGTCTTTTTCTGACTTATTTCACTTAGAGTAATACACTCTAGCTCCATCCACATCATCGCAAACAGTAAGATTTCATTCTCTTTGATGGCTGAATGGTATCTTCTTCTTTATTCATTCATCAGTGAATGAACATTCGGGCTCTCTCCATAGTTAGGCTATTGCTGATAACACGCTATAAACATCAGGTTGCAAGTGCCCCTTTGAATCAATATGCTTGTATCCTTTGGGTAAATACCTAGTAGTGCAACCGCTGGGACATAGGGTAGTTCTATTTTTAACTTTTTGAGGAACCTCCAGACTGTTCTCGAAGTGGCTGCACCAGTCTGTATTCCCACCAACAGCCTAAGAGGGCTCCCGTTCCTCCACATCCTGGCCAACATCTGTTGTTTCCTGTGTTGTTAGTTTTAGACATTCTGAAAGTTTTGAGGTTGTATCTCATTGTGGTTTTGATTTATATTTCCCTGATGATGCATGATGTTGAGCATCTTTTGATGTGTCTGTTAGCCATCTAGATGTCTTCTTTAGAAAAACGTCTGTTCATGTCTTCTGCCCATTTCTTAACTGGATTACTTGGAGGGGGAGGAGTGTTGAGTTTGAGAAGTCCTTTAATGATTGTGGATACTTACCCTTTATCAGATATGTCATTTGTAAATATCTTCTCCCATTCCATAGTTTGTCTGTCAGTTTTGTTAATTGTTTCCTTTGCTGTTCAGAAGATTTTATCTTGATGAAGTCCCAAGAGTTCATGTTTGCTTTTGTTTCCCTTGCCTCCAGAGACGGTCTAGTAAGAAGCTGCTGTGGCCAAGGTCAAAGAAGTTGTAGCCTGTGTTCTCCTCTAAGATTTTGGTGGTTTCCTGTTTCACATGTAGGTTTTCATCCATTTCAGATTTACGTTTATGTTTGGTGTAAGAAAGTAATCCAATTTCACTTCTTACATGTCGCTGTTTAGTTTTCCCAACATCATTTGTTGAAGAGACTGTCTTTTTTCCACTGGATATTCCTTCCTGCTTTGTCGAAGATTAGTTAATCATACAGTTGTGGGTCCATTTCTGGGTTTTCTATTCTGCTCTCCTGATCTATGTGTCTGTTTTTGTGCCAGTGCCATACTGTCTTGATGACGACAGTTTGGTAATATAGCTTCAAGTCTGAAATCATGACGCCTCCAGCTTTGCTTCTCTTCTTCAGGATTGCTTTGGCTATTCAGGGTCTTTCGTGATTCCACATAAATTTTAGGATTGTTTGTTCTGTGAAAAATGCTGGTGGTATTTTTATAGAGATTGCATTAAATGTGTACATAGCTTTGGGTAGTATATTTAACAATGTTTGTTCTTCCAACCTGTGAGCATGGAATATTTTTCCTTTTCTCTGTGTCCTCTTCAATGTCTTTCATAAGTGTCCTATAGTTTTCAGTAGATGCAGAAAAAGCATTTGACAAGATGCAGCATCCATTCTTGATAAAAACCCTCAACAAAATGGTTGAGGAACATACCTCAACCTCACAAAGGCCATATATGAAAGACCCACAGCTAATATCATCCTCGGTGGGGAAAAACTGAGAGTTTTTCCTCTGCAGTCAAGAATGAGACAGGGATGTCCACTTTCACCATTATTTGTTTTTATTTTTTTTTTAAGTTTATTTATTTTGAGAGAGACAGCGTGAGTGGGGGAGGGACAGAGTGAAAGGGAGAATCTCAAGCAGGTTCCACAATGTCAGCGCAGAGCCCGGCGCAGGGTCTAAACTCACAAAACTGAGATCATGACCTGAGCCGAAATCAAGAGTCACAGGCTCAACTGACTGAGCCACCCAGGCGCCCCTACCTTTATTTAACATAGTACTAGAAGTCCTAGCCTCAGTAATGAGACAACAAAAAGAAATGAAAGGCATCCAAACTGGCAAGGAAGAAGTCAAACTTTCACTATTTGCAGACAACATGATAGTCTATGTGGAAAACCTGAAAGACTCCCCCCCCCCCAAAATTACTAGAACTATTACATGAATTTAGCAAATTGCAGGATAAAAAAATTAACATACAGAAATCTGCTGCATTTCTATACACCATAAGGAAGCAGCAGAAAAAGAAATCCAGGAATCGACCCCATTTACAATTGAACCAAAACCAATTAAGATACCTAGAAATAAACCTAACCAAAGAGGTAAAAGGCCTTATTTTTTTTAATAGCCTCTTGTCCTTTGACTAGCAATCAAATGATGAAATGTCATTTTAATATTCTAAAGTAGCCTACATAACCACACACCATGGAGAGGGGTATCTGCCCAAGTATTTCTATCATCACAAAAGGAGGACATTAAGAAAGACAGCTAAGTTGTAGACAAAAACACTTAAAATTATAACTTACAACGCTTCAAAACAAATTATGTAAATTTTCTTCAAAGGTCAAAAGGCTTGGCTTAAGAAGTGTATTACTTTTCAAATTAAATTCTAAAAAGTTCTTTCACACGAAGTGTTGTTATTAAGGCACTTCAAAAGGAAGGTACATTTTATTAACTATAACACAACCACCTCCATTCGTGTGGTGCTTTCCAATGTGTTTTGCATTTTTTTTTTATTTTTAAAAAGTGTGATACTGTTCCCCAAAATGGGAAGATATACAGATGTTCTTATACTGATGTCACTCCAAATATAGAGAGAGATGAAGTGTTCTTATCCATGTCAGTCTCAAAACATTTTTGAAAATCAAGCTGGATGCTACAGAAGGGGTGGAGATGATCAAAGCTAGTTTGCAGATTTTTAAAAATATTTTTAATGTTTACTTATTTTTGAGAGAGAGAGACAGAGTATGAGCAGGAGAGGGGCACATGGAGAGGGAGACACAGAACCTGAAGCAGGCATCAGGTTTCCTGCGGTCAGCACAGAGCTCAATGTGGGGCTCAAACGCACAAATTGTGAGATTGTGACCTGAGCCAAAGTCAGACGCTAAACCGACTGAGCCACCCAGGTGCCCCTCTCAGATGATGTTTAACATGCTTTCAATTTTTATTCGCTCATCAATTCTTGGAACATTGCAATGATGTGAATTCTTTATTAGCCACATCTCTCCAACTCCATCAGGCCACCCAAAGTGCCATCAATTTATAACAGACAGCAGGGGGTGTTAGGAGATTCTGCCCACTCCTTAGAAGGTTGTGACAGAACTGTCACAGGACTGCCAGACATCCTTGCCTCTGGCCCGGGGAAGATGCCATCATAGCTTTGAAAGGAAAGTTAAAAAAAAAAAAAAAAAAAGCCATTAACCACTTAAAAAAAAAAAAGTCAAGCCATCTTTAAGTCAAGCCATCTTTAAGTCAAGCCAGAGTTAAATTCTAAACTCTGGTTAAAAATAATACATCAGTTTCTGAGAATATAGAAACATCTTTAAATTGCTGCAGCTTGGTAGAAGGCAGATGGAGACCTAGAGAAATATCACAAGTTTTGCAAGAGTCCTTAAGAGCAAATGTACCAGGTTGTTAAGTTTGATAGAAGTTTCCCAAGTAAAAGGTTCTACAAGGTGCTCATTTCTTTCATCTTTATATTGTTTTGTGGGGTTTTTTTTCAAAGATCTCTTGAGTTATAATTGACATAAATTAAACCACGTATATTCCAAGAGTAAAGTTTGGTAATTCGGGGCATATATTCATGCTATGGAACTATTTCTACAATGAGGAAGATGAACATATCCATCAGACCCAGTAATTTCCATGTATCCCTCTGTCATCTCCCTTTCCTACCTCTCTCCAATCACCCTCTTCCAAACCAGGCAATAATGACATGAATTACACAATCACTATATAACTTGCATTTTCTGACATTTTATATCAGTGGAATCCCACGGTAGGCACTCATCTATTTGCCTGGCAAAGAACACTCACCATAGCATTTTGATTTTCATCCATGGTGTCGCATCCACCAAGAATCTGTTCTTTGCCAAGAAGCTCTCCATTGTACGTATATATCACAATTTGCTTATCCATTCATTTCTTGTTAGACATTTTTTGCAGTTTTTGGCTACTAGAAATAAAGCTCCAGTGAATATTCATGTGTAGTTCTTTTGTGTGGACAGATGCTTTCTTTACTCTTGGGTAAATACCTAGCAGTACAATGGCTGGGCCATATGTTAAATGGTTCTATGTTTAGCTTCTTAGGAAACTGTTAAGCTCTTTCCCAAAGCAGCGGGACCATTTTGCAGCCCCACCAGTTATGAGTGAGACTTCCGGTTGCTTCACATATTCAAAAACACCTGGTATGTCCATGGTTGTTCTTATTTAACTTTAGCCTTTCTAGGGATGTGTAATGATTGCTCCTTGTGGCTTAAATGTGCATGTCCCTAATGACTAGCAATGTTGAGCATTTTTTTCATAAGTTTATTTTCCATTTGCATATGTTCTCTGGTACCATGTTTAAATCTTTGTCCCATGTGCATTCGTTTGCTTTTCTTATTATTATTGAATTATAAAAGTTCTTTATATAGTCTAGATACAACTCCTTTGTTTGATGGCTGTCGTGCAAATATTTTCTCTCAGCCTGTGCCCTGCCTTTTCATTTTCTTAACCACGCTTTTTCAAAAAAGCGAACGTAATTTTTTTAACCTTAAACTTTTTTACTTTTTTGTGTCATATTAAAAATCTTTGACAAACCCAAAGTCACTAAGCTTTTTGTCCTGTTTCAAGAAGTTTCTAGAAATCCCATAGATTTGTTGTTGTTGCTATTATTTTTAATATACATCTGTACTCACACTGTGGTAAACTGTAAAAAATGTTCTTTTTCTCATCACATCGTGAAAATGTGTTCCCTGCAATTGAGTTAGGCCAGAGGGTGATGCTCATTTTGTATATACAAAACCTAAGGCAGGTTTTGAAAACCGACGGCAGAATAAGAAGAAAAAAATGTGCAACACTGTACAAAGCATATATGGTCACAAAAATTGCTGTGGAATTCCAAGAAGCCTCCCGCTGATATGAGCAATGATGTAAATGTTCAAAAAAGCCTACGGTATAGCGAACTGTTTCCTTGTAGTGGGGGAGGATGATATAAAAATTGATCCCGGCTGAAAAGAACGATTTTAAAAACGAAAAATAGATGCCATGTTAAATTTTCTGAGATGGTGTTTAAAACTGAAGACCGACTAATTTAAAACCTTGGATGAGTGGCTTCATCTCTTCCTTTTAGAAGTACTTTTTTCCCCTGGTGAGTCATAAAATTATAACTGCAAAATGGTGTGCTTTTTTAACTTTTTAAGAGGTATGCTCTTACTGAAATATAAATATTATGTGTGTATTCTTTTGGTAATGGCTTTTCGAAGCAAAATGGTGGCACACAATTTAAAAATCAGAAAGAACAGTACCTCAATTAAACTCAATGAAAATGTTATTGGTTTTCCTACTATGGTCATAACCAAGTGATGAGCAAACCACCAGTGGTGGCCCCGAGGAGATAAAAAACCAAATGATTAATGAAGTCTGCCCCTAAAAATATTAACTTCCTACAGGTGTCTTATTAGTTGGAAGGATGTTAACCTCAGGTACACCACACCTAATGCAAAGATTAGGAAGTGGGGAAATGATTTGCATCTAGAGGGAACAGACAAATCTTTTATATCAAGAAGTGTTGGAAAGTTAGGATTAATAGAGCATAGCTAGTTTAAGGATTACCTCAAAAAGTAACAAGGAGGAGTTTGGACATGAAGTACTAGAAAAAGACAAAGGGACCAAATAGAAAACTCTTTTATCAGATGCAAGGTGTCAATGATAACCGAGCATCATGACACATTCCATGAGTCACTGTGCTAAAGCCCACATCAACAAGGATGAAGGAATACAATGACAATTGTCCTTAGAAGATTAAGCCAGACCTAGTAGGGAAAAAATGGCTCAGAGACAGTTAGGAATAAAGCAAAGAACTATCTGCAGGAACTTGAGTATAAAATGAAGAGAGACCAGGTTAGAAAGGACCAGTGGAAATAGAATTTAAAAAAAAAAAAAGTGAATCCAAGCTATTTTAAGGATGCACTCTGTTTTTCACTCCATGATTACAGGAGCCACACGTCTCTTATTCATCTTTGCATCTCCAGCAATTAGCACTATGAGGTACTGCAGAAATGAACGTTATCTGTACCTTTAAAATGCTAGTATTCAATCCACAATTACAGCCAGAGAATTCAACACTCCCTCTCAATAAATGACAAAACAGGCAGAAATCGGTAATGCTACAGAAGACATGAACAACACTATCAACTAACCTGACCTAATTAGTATTTATAGAACATTCCACCCAAGAATAGGAGGATACACTTCCTTCTCGAGTGTGCACAAAGTATGTACCAAGATAGACTATATATGGGCCATTAAAAAGTCTGAATAAACTTAAAGCGATTCATGTCATACCAAGTACATTTTCTGCCTAATACAGAATTCAATTATAAATGAATAACAGATAAGTAAAAATTCCCCAAATATTTGGAAACCAAATTATATACTTCTAAATAATGCTTGATTAAATGAAAAAGAAATATAAAAAGAAATTTAAAAAGTAGTTCTAACCAGATGAAAATGAAAACCCATGTGGCAAAATTTGTGGGATACATTTAAAATACTGAGAGGGAAATCTATAGCACAAAACCCCTACATTAGAAAACAAAAAAGGTCTCAAATCAATGCTCCCAACTCCCATCATTATAAACTAAAAAAGCAGAGCAATAATACCCAAATCAAACAGAAGAAAGAAAATAGAAAGAAGATAAATTTTAAGAGGATGAAAATTAATAAAGCAGAAAGCAGATGACGTTAGTGTGAATGCAAAATGGTGCTACCGCTTGAAAAAGAAGTCAATCGGTTTCTTAAAAAGTTGAAAGCAGAGTTATCATATGACCCTGCGACTGTAACCGTAGGTATACACCCAAGAGAAATGAAAACATGCCCACACAAAAACCTGTATACAAATGTTCATAACAGCATTATTCGTAACAGGCAAAAGTGGAAACAAACTAATGTCGATCAACTCATAAGTGGCTAAATGAAATACGGTATATCTATATGATAGAACATTGTTCAGCCATGACAAAGAACAAAGTACTGATACCTGTTAAGACATATATGAACCTCGAAAACATCATGCTAAGTAAAAGAAGCTTTTGTAAAAGATCACATATTATATGATTCCATGTATACAGAATATCCAGAACAGGCAAATCCGTAGAGACATAAAGGAGATGAGTGGTTGCCATGGGCTTGGAGCGGGGGAGGAAATGGGGACTGATGGCTAATGGGTACAGGGTTTCTTTTTTAAGCAATGAAAATGTTCTAAAACTGTGCAGCTATAAATATCCTATACACCACTGAACTCCACACTATTTAAGTAAGTGAACTGTACGTGGTATGTGAATTAATCTTAATTTGCTATATTACAAGATAAGTTAACATGCTTAGCAGCAGGTGTTTGGTTTTTTATTCCCCCCGTCCCATCGGGACCTGTATCATTAGGTAGGTCTGCCTGTTTCCAATCATCTCCCAGTGACACGTTTTGCAAAAGAACCACTACCACGAAATGCCCAAACGCGGCTCAGAAACTAGTGAGCCCTACCTTGAAACCACGTACCACTTACTACTCTGATTTGCCAACGTGTAAGAGCACGGCCGTGCCACGAGACGAGGATAAACAAAAGTGCCTCACCCTTGGATCGTGCTTCCAACATAGAACATGGACGTAATAGTCCAAAAGGTCTCTCCTAGCTCTAACATTTCACGAGTTCACGGTGCCATTTAATTGCACAACAACCCCAAAGAGAAAGCAGACTTATATTATTATACGATTGTTGCCATTTAACATGTAATAAACCTGAAGCTCAAACACTTGGATGCCTATTTATTCAATAAATATAAGGAAATCATTGGTACTGCAAGTTGATTTGTAGGCAATCGCACAGTTAAAGTTAATTATTTTCAACACTAGAATAAGGGTCAAGGCATATAAATATTTTTTTAAATATATAGAAATAAAGATTTAAACAAAGATTTACTTAGCTAATTACCTAGAATGTTTTCTTAAGAACCACTCCTGTGTGCAGATTATTTTTCACAAGCAGGAGAAGTCAAAACATGAATTCGATCTTCCCCTTGTGATTAGGTCTTCATTCACAAGACCCTGCCTTACGCTCAGTGTCCCCGAACATCAGCCTACTGCTCTTTCATTTTTTCCTGATAATCCCATCATGCCACAAAATAAGGTAGTCTTAACTCATCTTCTTCTATTGTCTCACTTGGTCTCTTTTTTCTTTCCTTTGTTACTATAAATTCCTAACGCTGTAGGCCTGACCTGCCTTTACAGGTTCTCAAATGCCTCTCTCCAAAAGAATATAAAGTCCACTGTAGAGAGTCTGGCAGGAGGCAGTGCTTTATAAAACTCCAGTATACAGTAGAGAAAATTCATCCCTTTAAAGTTTAAAGATCTGTTTCCCCCTGTACAAAAGATACTCAGAGCAAAAAGCTCCTTTTAAAATGCTGGCCCTGTCACTTCATTAATATTTACAGTTTCTCATATGCTGGTGGTTACTTACTGGGTATCTGAGCACGTTTCTACTGTAAGGGGCAATTTCCCCCCCAGCTTTGTCATGGACCTTTCAAATAATAGATCAATATTCTACGCAGTGGGTTTATAGTCCTTGCAGACATCTAATTGCCTTTGATTCTTCTTTCCAAAATGTTTTGTTTTATCGTGACCTTCCTTTGAACTCCACTTGCTAAGGAATGGGTCTATGTTCCCTCTCCAGCCTTCTTCCCTCCCACTTCTTGGGACTGCAGGCCCTTTGCGCTGATGGAGCACTGGCTGGCGTGGATGGGAAATGAGCTGATGCTGGGTTGCTGTCAGCCCATTTGGTGCCTCTGTGCCAGTGAGGAAATGCTTCCCATCGCCATGGCAGCCACAGCCCTGCAGGTGCCCAACCTAGTAAACAGAGTGCAAATAGGACTCAACACCGCTCACCCCTTCATACAATATCCCTGGGCATAACATACGCACAGAGGCCTTGAGAGCAATACTAGCCACATCTGTCTTCCATTCAGCCATCCTTCCCAAGTCTCATACAGCATCTGGCCTCATTCAACCACTACCCAGGCCCCAATAGCACTACAGTCTAACCCAGGCTGAATTTCTATACAGAGCGTCCCCTGCCCTGTGGGTACCTCTCTCTGCAGTTCTGGGTACAAGGCAGAGGCTCAATAGGTCAGAAAGGATCACACATCTTGATGTTCAAATTTTACTTGTGTTATCTATATGACTTTGAGTAATTTAATCAGCCTCTCTGAGCTGTAAAACTGGGAGAGGAACGTCCTTCTCAGCGTGTTGCAAAGATTAAGTAGGAAGTTGTACGCAGAGTTTAGCACCGTCCCTAAAGCAGAAAAAGCTCTCAAAACTGGCAGTTGCTATAACTCTCATGCATGCTACTTTTAAGAACATTTATTGATGGATAAACTGCCAAGTACTTGCACTACTGAATTTGTTGCCATAATAAGGCATTTTGCCTCACTAGCATGGTATTTTGCAAGTTAAAATTTTTGAAGCCCAAAGGACAACTGTGAATGAATATTTAGAAGTCTCCATTCCAAACGATCTGTTAACTCAGAATTCAGGCTTCTTTCCAAAGAAGTCTGACATTCATAACGTAGGAAGCTCACAAAGAATTTTCACCTTGATTCTCTAACATGCAAATCCTTAAATAGGGATTTTTTTTAACTCTTTGTGAATCAACATTTGTTGAGCAATTACATGTGCCAGGCATTGTCCTAGGAGCTCATATATACAGTATCTCATTTAAATTTCCCAACAATCTTGAGTATTAGGCATCATTATCCACATTTTAGAGGTAATCAAACGAGGATTCAGAGGGGTTTGCTTTGCCCAAGGTCACACAGCTAATAAGTCTCATTATAATTCAGCTTTTATGACTCCTAAAGAATTTATCATCATGGCACTCCAATTTTCATTTCCATGAGATCCTGATTACACAGGCAATATCAGGTGCTAAGAGAGAAGTCCCAGGGGGAAGAGAGGGGCACTAACATTCCTGAGTGGAGAAGCAAGACTGCTAATGGAAACCTTGGCTAAAGTGAAGCACGTTGAAATGATGGTAACTGGCTTGGACATCCACCAAGTGAAGCTTAGCATTCTCTTGGGGAGGGAGGGCCCCATGTAGGACAGCTGAAACCAAAGAAGGTGCCCTAGAGGCATGTAGCCTTTGCTCAGGCACCCGGAGGAGTATTCAGTGCACCGTTCTCTTGACCAGGGTAAGGACAGGCTCTTGGGAAGCTGTAACCTCTTGGAGACCTGCCCAGACACTGGCTTCTAGGAAGGGGATATCTACTTAGTTTTGAAAAAGACGCCCAGGGTTTTTCACAACAGGTTTCTTTTTGTACCCATAAAGTTTTGATATGGGTGTGTTGCTCTAATTATAAGAACACTTCAAGTAACGACAGATGCTGGATCTCATCGTTTTCCTGGATTATGCATTATCAACCTACATCTTGCCCACACCAGACTGGCCATATTTTCCATGTTAATGGCAGTCCGCTACCAGAGCAGGAAAGAAATTTCACAGCCATAGCAGTTGATTCTCTTGGGACAGCATCTGGCATTACATGGCACTCAGAGAAGTACCTCTTAAAAAAAACTTAGGACAAACTACTCAGTAGTGGGCAAAAGGAACGCACGTGATGTACATTAACCTTTTTCTTACAAACACATAGCAACCTTTACAATATTCTGGGAAAGAATTCCGTTCAAGGTCACTTGTATGCTGGCTGCCTCTCGATTTTAACAGCAATGCTTTTGGACTTTAAAAATTATGTTGTAAGGATTAAAAATATGATTACATATGGGGCAAGATTTTAAAGATGTCAATAGGCTATGGAGTTTTCTGTGCATGTATATGTGTGTATGTGTGTGCATGAGACAGAGAATTTGAGGAGACAATACTTACTATGAGGTGTTATGTCCTGGGCATTATGCTGAAGATTCCACATAAATTTTCTCATTTAATCCTCACTACCATCTTGGCCGTAGACATTCTCATACTCCTTGTAGGGATGGAAGTTAATACTACAGGCACCCACTCCCCCAGGATGTAGCAACTTATTAAGTTCCCCTTCTCCTTCCTTAGCGTCATCTTAAGTAACATACACGAAGTAAGAGGTGCTAGAAAAGGCAGATGGCCCTCCCCCTTTCCAGGAGCTGTTGTGATTCTGTCACAGGTCCCACTGCTCCAATCCACTGGATCTCTTGCCTTTCTCTCCCCTAACACAACTGTCCAGCTCTCATTATTTCTTGCCTTGGCAACTGTCATCTTCTCCTAACGAGACTTTCTAACTCGGGTGCTTGCTCTCCACCTCATCCTACACGCTACCCTCAGAGCTTTAAGATCACGAATCTAATGATGTACTTCTTCCGTGTTTGAGACGTGGGTGGTTCCCACTTACAGGCAGAATAATGCCCAAAGTGTTCTCAGCTTCACCTCCAGCCCGTCGCTACCAGCCCTCCCTCAACAACCCATGGCCTGGCCAGTCATTCTTGGACATGTTCACCTCCAGGTGAAATTTTCCATCACAGCCTCCCTACCTCCCAAATGCCCAGTTCCCTACCTTCCTGTTGGTCCCGCCACTGAACGGCACCATGCCTGGCTCACGGCACATGCTCAGAACAGCAATTTCTCTTCTTACCTTTTTGCACGTGTTCCCACAGCATTTTGTTTATGACCTAACACACCTTTATTTTTTTTAAATATATTTTTTTAACGTTTATTTATTTTTGAGACAGAGAGAGACAGAGCATGAACAGGGGAGGGGCAGAGAGAGGGAGACACAGAATCTGAAACAGGCTCCAGGCTCTGAGCGGTCAGCACAGAGCCCAATGCGGGGCTCGAACTCACGGACCGTGAGATCATGACCTGAGCCGAAGTCGGACGCTTAACCGACCGAACCACCCAGGCGCCCCGACCTAACACACCTTTAAATCACAGTTGCTCATTTATCTGGCTCCCCAGGCAGACCGAGATTCCCACCCGGGCATTTCTTACCATCTCATGGCCTGGCATGACATCCAGCATACCACAGTCCCTAGCAAAAGTTTTCTGAAGAAATAAGGACTTTGGCAGACAGGTAGCACACCCTAAAGACACAAACACAGGCCTTGAGTTTCCCGGACCACATTCTGGACGTGCTCGAGCCCTGCAGTTTCAGCAATGGTCTATGACAATGGACATCTCATTTGTCCAGGAGAGATTTATTCCACTAAAAGATTTTAGCACCAAAATGCTATAATTCTGTAAATGAGGGCTCCAAAAATCAAGGGGGAATGTCATTTTGATTAGCAGGAACAGTCTCTCGTATGATGTAGTAGGAGTTCCCAACAAATGCCTCTGTTGGGTCCCCTCTCTGAATCCAGACATTTTGCTTCCCAGAGCCTCTGCACAAGTTGCAAAGCTAATCAACAGTCTGGGATACTCCATCCCCACCTTTATTTACATCCTGCTGAGAATATTTATCTATTTTTCTGACCCTGCAAAGATTTTCATCCTGAGTAATTTATTTTGAAAGCAACAATTGTGCAAATGGACTCTATTCATTTTGTTGATAGTGATAAGCTAAAATAATAATTGGGTACAGCAACCTCTTGGTTGAAGCAGCAGAGATGGAACAAGGGTCACCTACAAAAAAAGGCATCGTCTTGAGAACATTTCAACAGGATGTTTTCAGATGTCTCCTCCGAAACCACTTTTGGGTTTTTCTTTTGTTTCCAACATGGGAGCAGGACACCCACAGGGTGGGTTTCTCAGTAGGAAGAATTCAGGGCAGGTGGAGAAGGGGTCTAATAAAGTGTGATTTGGGGTAAATATCATTTTAAGGTATCCTTTACAAGGACAGGGCAGATGACATAATCATCAGAATATTAAAATCCTGGATATTTCTCCTTTTCTGTCCATCATTAGGTATTTTGGGGCTCATTCTGGCAAACAAAGTAAAAAGAAAGAAAGAAAGAAAGAAAGAAAGAAAGAAAGAAAGAAAGAAAGAAAAAGAAAGGGACATGAGGGGCCCCTGGGTAGCTCAGTTGGTTAAGCGTATGACTCTTGATCTCAGTTCAGTTCTTGATCTCAAGGTTGTAAGTTCAAGCCCCATGTTGGGTTCCATGCTGGGCATGGAAGAAAGGAAGGAAGGAAGAAAGGGGGATGAAAGCCATGTTTAGTAAATAACAGATCCTCTTAGAGTATTTGGCAAGGGATGAGGCAGAGGCAAATAACATAAATAAGATCATAAGATTTGGATGGGGTGCCTGGGGCTCAGTCGGTTAGGCGTCCAACTTTGGCTCCGGTCATGATCTCACAGTTCACGGGTTCAAGCTCTGTGTCAGGCTCTGTGCTGACAGCTTGGAGCCTGGAGCCTGCTTCGGATTCTGTGTCTCCCTCTCTCTCTGTTCCTCCCCCATTTTCGCTCTGTCTCTCTCTTTCTCAAAAATAAACATTCAAAAAAATAAGATAATACGATTTGGAGAGTTAACTGTGATCCAGCAGTGATTGGTCAGAAGAAATTAGGGGACAATTCCCTGATACTGTGACCCTTCATTACCCCCATTTTGCAGATGAGAAAACTGAGACACAGAAAGGATAGATAAGTTGCCCAAGATCACACAGCAGTAAACTCAAGAGCTCAGGTTCAAGCCCAGGCTGTCTGACTTCACAGTCTGTGCTTTTAACCACTGCACATACCTACCTAGTTTTGTGTTATAACTCAGTTTATAGGCACTATGTTATTTAATCTTTTCAATCACTGTACAAGACAGTTGTATGCCTCCTTTTTATAGATAAGAACACTAAGACTAGGAGAGGTAAAGAAAATTGCCAAAGGAATATAGCTTATAAATGGCAGAGTGGTTCTCAGACCAGGTCTGACTCCAAAGTCCAGGCTCCAAACAGCTACAATGTGCTGTAACCTTAGACAGGACAGTCAGTGTCCACATCTATCAAACGGGAATGCTAACAGTGTTCCTAACACGGTATCATTATCGTGACTGAAAAGAGTAAACTCATTTTAGAAATTGCAGAGCTTTACCCAAACGTGAGGAAAGAATGAAGTAACAAAGGTAAAGGAAGCATCAGATGACTGAGACCACATCCATTCATTCATGCAACAACTATTTTTGAGCCCCTACTCTGCACCAGGCAACAGTCTGGGTGCTAGGTGCTCAACGGTGCCCAGAAACAATCAGTGGGGTCTCTGTCTTGTTGCAGGGCTCCTTCTGGTCTACAAAGACAAGACTGAAAGGGACATGAAAGTCATGTTTCTTAACTAGCAGATCCCTTAAACGTGTACGATGAAATGATTAATTACAGTAGAGAGAGACAATCTAAAGTATTAACATCCAAAGTCCCCTCCAACCCTGAGATTTACAGCTCCGTGTTAAGCCTCAAGAGAACAGATAACCTCTATGTTTCCTTAATTCTGAGACCGCCTGTTTAGGGTTACCAGATGACTTTTACTCATTGTGGCAAATTCTACTTTCTATAATAATTACTCTTCGTGCTGTTTCGGGAGAAGGGCCCCCCTCCCTGCCAAAGTTGCTCCCTGCACCCTGCATCCTATTCCCCCCAGTCTGCTTCTCCCAAACCTGTCTCCCCTCCTACCAACAACCTCTTTATCATCTGACACATCATTCCCATGCACCTTCCACGAACTTCAGCCTCCTCTCACGTACACCTTCAGTCACCTCAGTTAAAAATCCATGCCAACTTTAAGCTATTTTAGGTTTTTTTTTTCCTTCTTTTATGCACAAACCTCTCCCACAAGCCGTCCACTTTCTGTACTCCCATAGTTACTGTTACCACGTCCTGTCATTTGCTTCCAACATCACCACTCTACTGACACCTCGCATAAAGTCCAATGACGGTCTTCTTCGGTTTTCATCATCTCCAACTTCGCTTGGCAATTTTACATAGACCTTTTTGAGCACATTCCACTCCTTGAATTCCCTAAGACTGCATTCAGGTGGACGAGGGGTGCTGGAGTCCGAGAGAGCGGGAGTCTAAGACCAGCTGAACCAGCTCCCTAGCCGTGCGACCCTGGACAGATGTTTAATGTTTCTAAACCCTATTGTCTCCATCCCCCAAACTGGGACTAAAACCTATTCTCATTCATTAAATTGTTCTGAGAATCCAATCACCCACTGCATGACAAGCCCGGCACATGATAAGATCTCGGTACGTGTCAGCCACCACCATTATTACTATCACTAACGTAGGCTGATGATGACAGCGACAGCTACGGTGGCCGCTGATGTGCTTCCACCTCTCAAGTCACAAGCTCCTTCTCCTAAGTTGGCTCTTCTTCATTCCATCCTAAGGGAAGGCATCTTCCATTATAAGCCCTCAACCACCCACTCTCAGGGAATCCATCTTTGCGTCTACCATAACCTCGACGTGAGGCACAAAAAACTATTTTCGGAATGTCTTCGGTCGGCTACACTGATATCACCACCACCAGCTCACCATAAACTGTCCACATATTCACCACCAATCTCTGAGAAATATCACGTCTCCCTTGAAGGCTCACACTTGAAAGCTGGGAATCCAGGGAGATCATTTTCCTCTGCATTCCCCCATCACCAATGACTACACTCTGGATGCTTTATCTTGGCTCTATTTTTTTTTTTTTTTATTATTATTCTTTCCCTTTGACGGTGGTTCAAATGACTACCACGTGCTGATGAACCACAATGACCTTCAAGACTTTCTCTGACTCTGTCCTCTTTTCTTTGGTAAAACATCCACCACCAAGGCCGGTTTCATGTTACTTTCATCACCGGTGCTGTTTAAGAACTTAAAAGCTTCTTTATGAGTTAAGGTCAGGCTCCTCACTCTGACATTCAGCTCCTCAATCCATTCATCCCATCCTCCCATCCAAAACCGTCTTTAGAGATGACCAATGGGTGCTCTGCTTTAGGCTCCGTCTTTCCTTTATCCACCACATAAACTGTGCCCATTCCAGTCCTCACTGTTGCACTTTTTTAGTCTTCTCATCCAGACCCCTGTGTCCTTCCGAACAATCCAGTTCATACTCCCTTCCGAGTTCTACACAAATTCTACTCTCATGTGTGCCAGGAGAGGGCGGGGCGCAGGGGAGACCAACTTTCCAGACTAACTTTGGGTCTGACAGGCCTGCGTTGGAGTCCTGATTGTGCTTCCAACAAACCCATGTGATCCGAGACAAGCTGCCTCACTTCTCTGCGGCTCATCTTGCTTCATCCAGGAAACACACATTGCAAGCGGCAGCGGTTCTCAAATTGTGGCCCACAGACCCGTCAGGCTGGGGTAGGAGAAGGGCTCCGTGCCCCCAGATCCTCTCAAGGAGTCTGCAGTGACAAAACCTCTGTATAATAACACTAAGATGTTGGCTTTTGTCCCTGCTTTGACACTCGCCCTGATGGTGCAAAAGTAACGGAAAAGAAAACCGCTGGCACTTCGGCCTGGACACCAAAAGTAACACAGCAACATAAGCAGTGGCACGAAAGTAGCATAGCAATCATTGTACTCATCACCACTCAGTGCCAACAGACAGAGCAGGAGAGCGAGAGAGCAAGAGAGAGAGAGAAGAGCAAAGTTTTCTTGCACATACTGCCTTGATGAAGTAGTAAATATGATTGATAATATTAAACCTGGGCCCTTGGATGCTCATCTTTTAATATGCTCTGTGACCAGCTGGATGTTACAGAAGGCACTTCCTTCGCTCAGTGAAGCACTATGACCGTCCCAAGGAAAAGCGTCTGGGCAACGGTTTGAGTTGTGAAGTTAAACTGGCAGCCTTGGCCACACAGCCTCCTGTTCACTTGAAGTAGCGACATGCATACTGTGGTTACCGGGACCTGGATACGTGGTAGACATTTTCTTAAAAATGAAAGAAGCAAGCCTGTCCCTTCAAGGAAAACAATCGACAACATTCATCACCGATTTTGGAAAACCTGCATTTGACACTCTAATGGCTTGAGAGCTTCCTAAAACAGAAAGACTTCTCTGATGAGACAGGTGGCAATACTAACACAGGTGACATTTAAAAACTAGCTAATAAAATATGTCAGCAGTTGGATATCTGCATCATTCAGGGAGTCAGTATTTTCCAAATGACAAATGTACGATGTTACAACATTGTGCCTGGGTAACATGCAAAGTGATCAGTGGATGTTAAGTTACCAGAATAAAACAGCTAATATTACCTCAGATTCCCCATTACAACTCACTTTCTAGAAGCCTCCACTTGTTGAGTTTTAGTTTAGTATCCAAGGACAATATCCACAATGATCTAAAAAGAATATTAAAGAACGCCTTCCTTTTCCACTCTATATGTGTGTGAGGTCAGATTCTCTTCATATACTTTAACCACAACCATACATCACAAGAGACAAATGTGACAATTCAGACATCTTCTATCAAGCTAGACGTGAAAGAGACATGCAAAAAAGTACATCAGTGCCATTCCTTCCACATTTTAAAACTTTGTAAATGATAGTATTTTCATGAAATGTATGTTATCTGTTAACATACAAAGGGTATTATTTTAAATTAATCAATCATTGTTAAATGTTTTGGTTTTAAATCTTAATAGTTTTAATTCCCTTCATTAATTCTTTTTTATTTTTTTTAATGTTTTTATTTATTTTTGAGACAGAGAGAGACAGAGCATGAGCAGGGGAGGGGCAGAGAGAAGGGGGAGACACAGAATCTGAAGCAGGCTCCAGGCTCTGAGCGGTCAGCACGGAGCCCAACGCGGGGCTCAAACTCACGGACCGCGAGATCATGACCTGAGCTGAAGTTGGACACTTAACTGACTGAGCCACCCAGGCGCCCCTCCTCATTAATTCTTAATATAGCAATTAAACATCAATATCTGTAACCCACATAAACAAAAGCTCTTTCGGGGTCTCAACATTTTTTTCTTAGGGGGAGAGAGAGCACGCCCAGGCTGGGGAGGGGCAGAGAGAGAGAAGGCAAATGAGAGAATCTTAAGTTTCAACACCCAGCACGAGCCTGACAGCCTGAAGTGGGGCTTGATCTCACCACAATGAGATGAGTACCTGAGCCAAAATCAAGATTTGGGTGCTTAATGATGGAGTCACCCAGGTGCCCCAGCATCACAGTGATTTTTAAAAGTCTAAAGAGGTCCTGGAACCAAGATTTTTGAAAATTGCTGGCACAGGTTGTTTTGAAGGTTTAAATGTGCTTGCTTAAGGAAAAATCCCAGCACTAACTCTGGTAGATGGTGGGCACTCAGTAACATTAGGTTTCTCGCAAACATTTAAGCATAATTTATACCAGAACATATGTTCACATGTTTTTGTAGTTTATCCAACGAGATTAAAGTAACTTGTTCGGGAGAAGATCAGGAATCCTACCATTTATTTAGCTGGGTTTTATTTAGTAAGTGCTTCATTAACTATTTCGGTGGCTAAAGCTGTATTCAAATTCCATTTTTTTAAATCTTATTTGGTTTAATATTTTTTAATGTTTATTTATTTTTGAGAGAGAGAGAGGGAGAGAGAGATAGAGAGAGAGAGAGAGAGAGAGAGCAGGGGAGGAGCAGAGAGAGAGGGAGACACAGAATCTGAAGTAGGCTCCAGGCTCTGAGTTGTCAGCATAGAGCCTGACACAGGGCTTGAACCCACGAACCGTGAGATCATGACCTGAGCCGAAGTCAGACGCTTAACCAGCTGAGCCACTCAGGTGCCCCTCAAATTCCATTTTTAAAAATGTCATTCATCAAGATTGCAATAGTAAATTTCAAATGCCTCTGCATTTGAAACATTTTCATTTACCTTTAAAGATAATACTTCCAATCACTCCAATAACCCAGCCCTGGAAACCACTTTTCTGTTTACCAATCCAAGCCAAACCCATCTCTGGCCAGGATTACTTCAACCCTCTACTGAAAGACCTCCCTGTCCTCACCCTTGCCACCCTTTAGAATTAGCAACATAGCAGCCAGAGCCGTCCTGTTGAAACAGAACTGAGGGGCATCTGGGTGGCTCAGTCGGTCAAGCATCAGACTTTTGGTTTAGGCTCAGGGCATGATCTCAAAGTTTCGTGGGTTCAAGCCCCACGTCAGGCTCTCACTGCCAGGACAGAGCCTGCTTAGGATTCTCTCTCTCCCTCTCTCTGCCCTTCCTTTCCTCGTGCTGTCTCGGTTTCTCCGAGACATAAATAAACTTTATAAAAATAAAACAGAACTGAGATCATGCCTCTACTCTGCACAAAATTTTTCTACAGCTTTGTACTACAGCCATTAGCTAGGAGCACCTCCCCTGTAGCACCGCCATCCAGCTCACAGCACAACCAGTGTCCTTGCTGTGACACCCACATCTTGCTCCCACCTCCTCTCTGAGCTCACCTCCTACTGTGCCCCTTCCTGATCAGGCCACTCTGCTCTGGCCCCCCAGTCTCCGGGCTATTCTCCTGACACACCAGACCTCCACGCACTTATTATTTTCACCTCTGGAAAATGTTCCTACAGGGAGCCCTCACTTTTTTTTCAGGGAAACTCTCCCTGGAGACCTAACTGAAATTGCCATTAGCCAGCAGCCCCCTTTCCCACACACCCACATCCCACCTGACCGCCCCCACTCCCCTTCCCTCTGTGCATGTATTATTATTCTCTTTGGCAATTTCCTCTGGCTAACATACTTGTTTGATTATCTGTTTGGTGACTGTCTCTCCGTTGATGCACAATTTCATTGAGGGAAGGATTTTTGTCTGTTTTTCCTATTATGCACCTGACACACAGTATACGCTCCATCCCGTATTTGTTGAATGGAGAAATGAATGCATAAACAAATGACAGCTATTTAGGCCTTATTGATTCTGAGGCTTTCTCGAGAATTTAAGGGAAGAAGGCATTTTTATGAACATGATCCCTGGGATACACTGAAAGGGGATCCTGACCCTCATCTCCAAATCTCCCATGGAGAGAGCATTTCAGTATCCATGGAAAATGCAATCGTTTCAAGAAGATTGGCAATTTTGTTGGAGGAGAGTAGGAATTTTTTTGTTCTGCGAATGAGGTCTAACAACACCTCAGGGAGAGAAGGGTAATTGACTTAGGCCATCCCAGCAAGGAAAGCAAAAACACTTGAGGAAATAAAGACTGTGATTGGTCAAAACGCAGCATCTTTGAGTTAAACTTAAAGGTAAGAAAATCATACATTGTTTTCTCATCCGGTTGGATCTCTCATTTTACCCTGAGAACCTTTGCATTGCGGCTGAAGATCTTGAAGAAAACCCACCAGGAAGTCATTTCAAAATCAACACACACCATGAAGGAAGCAACTTTAATTCAATTTCAAGAACACATTTTTAAAAAATTAAAGCATAATGAGAACCTGCTGCCTCAAACTGCAGCCAGGTGGGAGTCGGGCTGTAGGAAGCGGCCATGAAGACAGCTCTACATCTGGATGGAGCGGCCATGCCCTGGGGGGATGACTAGGGTCCAATATTGTTATAAGTCATCTGGCTGCTGGCTTCAGGTGGCAACTCCCCCGCCTCTCTGTTAGTCAAGTCAGAGGACACCCGTTGTCCACTCCAAAATACATTCAGACCTCTCGACGGTTCTTTCAAAACGTCCCTGGTTCAGCAAAGATAGAGCTCCCTGCTTCCCTGATAACATTTTTTAAAATGGTACCAAAGGACACCTCTGGGTCTTCTCTCTCCACTGTTGTGAAAGGCAGTATTAGAGTCCCAAACAAATGTCTCCAGGCTTCTGAACAAACTGCTGACAGTAAGAAGGTAGCATCACAGGAGGCACACCTTGGGGATCTGTGGGGCGTAAATCTTGCCCGTGCCACTTACTAGGTTTATAGACAAGTTATTTCCCTCTCTGCTGTATTTCCACCGACCCTCAGAAGAGAGATCATATGTATCTCTATCTTATAGAATAGCTGGAAGAATTCACTGAAATAAGGCAGGGAGTGGGGTGTGAACAACTAGGGCTGTGTTCCAGTGTGGGTGAATGAGGTGAATGTATGCATAGGTCAAAATACCATTTGCACCCTAGAAGTCACACACAGTTCTCAGCAAGATGCTCAAACTATGCAGGTGCCACGGGACATGTGCCAAGTCACTTAAGACAGGTCTCTCTGGACCATGGCTCACTGAGAGGAATCACTAGCAGCATTACCCAAGTTGCTTATGTTTTTATTTCTTGCTGTCTCCTTCTCCTGGGAAGAGATGGGGAGGAGAACAAGTAAATACTGCTAAAAGCACATAACCATGGGACTCTTGTGTCACATGCACAGCTTTCGTGGCTGGTACAAAGCAAACACTCCACGGGCTGGCCATCGTTATTAATTAGTTTCCGATTATTTAACTACTTAACATAAGGCTGGGGGAGGGGTTGCCACAGAAGAATTCATGGGGTCTGTGGGAGCCAACCAGCAAGTCTTCTACTAGCGGGAAAATAATCAGGAGAGACGACAAAACTATGGATTCCATCAGAGAACTTAAATAGGATACCCCCACCTGCTGGTAAAATCCTCTAGCTCTCAGATCCCACAGAATCGAAGAATAAGCCAGAAAGACCACACACAGAGAGGCAGGGCTAGGAGTTCTCCATGGCCCACAGGTCCCAGAGGAATGGGAAACAGAGCCCTGAATGACCCTCCCCCCTCTCCAAGGGGTCAGAAGTTAAATAAGATGAAGATGTTATATGGAAACAATATATATAAACATCACTTCTTGAAGGAGGACTTTTTTGACTCAACTAAGCTATTTCCTCCCGATATATGTTCCTGTACCAGCAGGCACTTGTTCCGATTACTTGTTTATTGTAAGTCTTTCCCACTACCCTGTAAGTTCAACAAGAGCAAGGACTAAGTTTGGCACATTAAAGGTACATGACAGGGTGCCTGGGTGGCTCAGTCAGTTAAGTGTCTGACTCTTGATTTTGGCTCAAGTCAGGATCTCGTGGTTCATGGTTTCAAGCCCCACAATGGGCTCTGCGCTGACAGTGCAGAGCCTGTTTGGGATTCTCTCTCTCCCTCTCTCTCCGCCCCTTCCCTGTGCTTGCTTGCTCTCTATTTCTCTCCCTCTCTCAAAATAAATAAGATTAAAAAAAAAATAGAGGTGCGTGACAAACATTTGTTGGATAAATGATAAATGATCATTCTGTATATGCATATACTGAAAAGTGTATGTATATCTTAGCTATATGAATGTGCAGATTCTCTGCTCTTTTCCTCAACTTAAGTTTTCAAATTAAACCATTTCTAGACTCAGAACTCATTTTATTTGCCAAAGAATAACCTATAACTTGGAGTTGATAAAAACCTTGAATTCTACTTTAGGGTTTTGCTGCTTTGTCTGTGACAGTTATCAAATTGTTTTTGTTTCAGACTTTCCACATCAAAAGCTATATTCCCTGGATTTTATTTTACTCTTTAAAAATAACTAAAGCAGAAATCTTGAAAATCTTAAGTGAATCGCTTGAGAGTCTCGAAGTGGGCTCTCAAATACAGGGCATTCCAAAATATCAAAATGGGTATTCCCAAACACAGGGAAAATGATTTCTGTGAAGCATGCATTTCATCAAGAATACTTTGCAAGACATCTAGGGAAGTGAGATATCAACAGCTTGCAAAAGGAAGCAAATCTTTCAAAGACAGACCTCAAATTCAGTGTCTCAGTTGTTTGCAAATCCTCTGATTATTTTCACCTTTCTTGTTTGAGCACTAATCTTGTACTTCTGCTGGGGTTGTCTAGTGGCTAATTATTATCACTACAAGAGGGTGCTTGGGAAAGTATGTTAGTGAAGTTGGAGCGCCTGGGTGGCTCAGTCGGTTAAGTGTCCAACTCTTGACTTCTGCTCAGGTCACAATCTCCCAGTTCGTGGGATCAAGCCCATGTGTGGGCAGGGGGCTGTCAGCACAGAGCCTGGTTGGGATTATCTCTCCCTCTCTCTCTGCCCCTCCCCCTGCCCACACTCACTCTCTCTCTCACTCTCTCTCTCTTTCTCAAAATAAATAAACATCTGCTCTTTAAAAAAAAAAAAAAGACTTCAGTGAACCTGAATTGAGGTTTGACTCAGTTTCTCAACTGAAAATCATGATGAAACCAAGATGCAACTTTTCTAAAATGATCAAATGTTACCAACACTATAAAAATGTTTACATGTCAGGATTGTCAGTTAAAAGCAGGAAATAACCAGTTGAGTCTCCAGGCTAACCTTCTCAAATAACTTCTATGAGAAGCACTTAGAAGCAAATCGGTCCAAAATTTACACTGGGTGACAAGTTTCCTAAGAAAACAACACATCTTTGTTTCCTTACCAACTGGCCCAGTCTCCAACACATACCTCTACGCACATAATGCTACACAGTACATAACACTAAGTTCAGCACTTCAAGTAAATTGTTCTGTCCCTCCCCCGCCTCATCTTCCTCTCCAAAGGGCATTAAATGTATGGAGAGAAGGGCTGTACCTGGAGCGATCTCTCAGTGGCCAGAGACAAGAGGATTTCATAATTTTCAGAGAAACTTCTGGATTCTCAGAGCCCTGTGATGAATGGATGGCCTGACCAGCTCCCACTTCTGAGATGTGGATATCACCTGGATTTTTCGGACAGGGCCAAATGTGTACACCCACGTTTCCAACTTTTGGGCTCAGTGGGAGGGGCATGCTCATTTCTCAGACCATAACCATTACAGCCTCGGCAGCCACACAGGGTCGGTCCCATGGCTCTCTCTGGGTTCCCTGACCACTGGGCTCACGCCTGCCTCCTACCACCAGTTTTAAGATACATCCACACAATGGAATACTACTCAGCAATAAAAGGTATATACTATTGATCCAACAGCAGGGATGAATCTCAAAAGCACAGGCTAAGTGGGGAAAAAAAAAAAAAACATTAAATACTAGGTCATTTCATGTCCATGAAATTCTAGAAAAGGCAAAACTCTAATAGTAGAAAAGCAGATCAGTGATTCCAAAGGCCAAGGATTAAGGGGAGAGGACTGACTTCATAGGGGCCCAAGGAGACCTTGTGAGGAAATGGAAATATTTATATCCTGACTGTGGAAATTGTGGACCATATATACTTTTCAAAACTCAGACTTGTTGACCATTAATGAATGTAAACTATTCCTCATTAAGGCCTGATCTGAAAATAATAAAAATTATAACCACAGAAAGTAAGCAAATCACTCTCTATTTAACTAATACTTGGAATTAAAGCCCTCCATTTCGGGGCGCCTGGGTGGTTCAGTAGTCGGTTAAGCGTCCGACCTCGGCCCAGGTCATGATCTCACGGTTCATGAGTTCGAGCCCCACGTCAGGCTCTGTGCTGACAGCTCAGAGCCTGGAGCCTGCTTCTGTTTCTGTGTCTCCCTCTCTCTCTGCCTTTGCCCCACTCGGGCTCTGTAGCTCTCAAAATAAAATAAACAAAAAAAAAAAAAGTCCTCCATTTCCATAAAAGAAAAAATGTATTGCCTGATAGTCAGACCATATTGAATTCTCCAAGCTACAGGGTTATTCCCAAATGGAACACTTGTCAACCTTTCATATGCATAGGTATCACCTAGGTAATTAAGGCTGGGGCCTGAGATTCTGCATTTCTAAAAAGCTCCAAGGGGACATTGATGTTGCTGGTCCATGGGCAGACATTGAACAAGGCTATAAAAGACCCACAGCTTCTCCTGCTAACAGAAACGTTGACTGCTTTACCAGTCATCATCATGTTCGTTCCCTACACAGCGAATGCCGATTTTGCAAGCATATCTTAAATTTTGCTTGCTATCTTAATTAGATAATACAATTAAATATTACATAAAACAATGTATTTTGAGAGTGAAAAGAGCTGAAATGCCAAAAGCTGGGTGCTTTGTAAAGACTCAGTAACGGTGAGTTTATAAAACCAGTACTCTCGATGTTGTGTGGACAACGATAAAAGATTATATAAATGTAGAAGTATAACTGAAATTAAATACAGTACAGATATTTAAATAGTACCATTAGATGAGTTTTGCAAATGCAGATATGCTTGAAACCATCATCACAGGCATAACGAACCTACCTGTCCTACACCAGTGTTTCCTTGTGTCTCTCTGTAATCTCGCCCTCCTGCCTCTACCTCCCAGGTCCCATCTCTTCTACTCCCTAGCAAAACCCAGTGGATAGATTGCATTTTCTAGATTTCTTTTCTAAATGTAATCATAAAATATATGTTCTTTTTGAGGTGCTGTCTTCTTTCAGCATAATTATGTTGAGATTCATCTGTGTTTTCCTGTGTAAGATTTCATTCCTTTTATTGCTGATTGATATTCCCATGGATATGCCACATTTTATCTACTTACCTGCTGATAGACATTGACTTGTTTCCAATTTCTGTACATAACAAAGAAGCTGCCATTAACGTTTCTGTACAACCATTTCCATTAACATATATTTTGATTCCCTCTGACTAAACGCTCTGGAGTTGAACGACTGAGTCACATAGTGGATACATGTTTAACTTCTTTCAAAACTGCCAAGCTGTTTTCCAAAGTGGTTGCACCATTTTATATTTTACTGACAGTGTATGAAAGTTGTGTTGCTATATGTCCTTGACAAACATTGGCACATTCTTTTTAAAATTTCTGCCACTCTATGGGGCGCCTGGGTGGCTTAGTCGGTTAAGCGGCCGACTTCAGCTCAGGTCATGATCTCGCAGTCTGTGAGTTCGAGCCCCGCGTCAGGCTCTGTGCTGACAGCTCGGAGCCTGGAGCCTGTTTCAGATTCTGTGTCTCCCCCTCTCTCTGACCCTCCCCCGTTCATGCTCTGTCTCTCTCTGTCTCAAAAATAAGTAACGTTAAAAATAAAATAAAATAAAATTTCTGCCACTCTAATATGTGTGTAGAGGTATCTCATGGCTTTAATTTGTAATTCTCTAAGGACCAATCTAATAATCTTTTCATATCCTTCTTGCTTCTTTTATGCTTTTTTTTTTGTGAAATGTCTGTTTAAATTTTGCACCCATTTTTTTTACCTGAGTGTTTTACCAAGATTTAAGAGATTTTTATATATTCTGGATACAGGTCCTTTAGCACAGATGCAATTTACAAATGTTTTCGCCCACTTAAGGCTTGTTTTTATGCTTTCTTAATTAACGGTGTCTTTCAAACAGGAGAAGTTCTTAATTATGATAAAGTCTAATGTATCTCTTTCTTCCTTTTTTGGGTTTTCTTCCTTTTGTGTCTTTATATTTAAAGTGGTTTTCCTGCAGGCAGTATGCGATTGGATCTTTTTTTTTTCCTAGAGAGACTGAGAGCATGAGCAGGGGAGTGAGGTCTCAGAGAGAGAGAGAGAGAGAGAGAGAGAGAGACAGAGAGACAGAGAGACAGAGGCAGAGATTCTTAAGAGGGCTCCACACTGATGCAGAGCTCAATCCCAGGACCCTGGGATCATGACCTAAGCCAAAATCAAGAGTCAGAAGCTCAACCAACTGAGCCACCCAGGCATCCCTGGATCCTACTTTATAAACCGAAACTTAACAATATCTTTGGAGTTTTTAGACACTTTACATTTAATATGATTATTTATATGGTTGAGTCTAAGTATACCTTCTTAATATTTGTGTCATCCTTTCTTTGTTATTCTTTCCCTTTTTCTCTGTTTTTTTTTTGGGGGGGGGTGGATAATGTTTGTGATGATTCTATATGATCTTGTGTTGTCTTCTTAACTGTAACCTGAGATATTTTAGTTGTTTCTTTAAGATGTATAGTGTCTATATACATTTTTGGGTGTTGTTTTGATTTCTTATTTAGTTTATTTTCTGTTTCATTTTAGATAGTTTTTATTTTTATTTTCAAGTTCATTAAATTTTTTTCTGCCATGTTTAAACTATTGCTAATCCCATCTATTACATTTTGCGTCTCCAACATTTTAATTTCCTTGTCTCCAAGTTTTGGCTATATTATATATATAACATAATATAATGTTATTATTATGTATTATATTATAATACATTATTAATTGTATAATATATAACATAATGTATATAATATACAATATATATTAATAGATATTATAGATATTATAGACTTACAAAATCTTGTCCATATCATTCCGATAGAGAGAGAGCACAAATCGGGGAGAGAGGCAGAAGGAGAGACAGGGACAGTTTGGATTGAAGGCTGGATCCCATGACTCTGGGATCATGACCTGAGCAGAAATCAAGAGTCAGATGTTCAACCCACTGAGCCACACAGGCACCCTTAATCTTTTCCATATTTTGATATGATCAATCTTTTCTCTTGCCTCTTGAATATATGGAATACAGTTAAAATTGTTTTAATGTACTAATCTACTGAAGATCCCTGGAGTTTTTCCCTCTCTGTGCAGCTTTCTTCTGTCCTGTACTCTACCCTGCAAATTTGAGCTGCCTTGGCCTCACTGGGCTCCGGGCTCTATCTCCCCACACTTACTCTGCCTAGTTTTTCCCTCCATGAACTTCAGCCTGGAAATTCACTCCAGGTAGTAACCTGGGGCACACGTGGGGCTGGCTTACTTGTTTCCTGTTCCTCAGGGATAATCATCACTCATGGCGCAAGGTCCAACATCTTAAAAACCCGTTTCATACATTTTGTATGTTCCCTTAGTTGTTTCAAATGGGAGAGTAAATCTCATTCTTGTTACTCCATCTTGGCTGGTATTGGAAGTCTTTGTAAATGTCTTAATTTTTTGCTATACTTTAAGACACCAAAGACGAACATGGCAGATGATTCATTATGGATATAATACAAGCAAGAAAAAGAAAAAAAAAACCCAAAAACACTGTGCCCGATAAACAGACATATCCTCAAAGAAAAGGCCTTGACTGTGTATCTAAAGAATGGTAAGTATATGTACATATATATGTGTCAAATTAAATTAAAGTATTTAATGTATCAATACAGCATGTTTGATTGTTCCATCAACTATTGTGGATTATGTCAGGTGAAAGATTTTAAACTAACATATATCAAGATTTTTTGCCAAGATTATATTTAATTCAAATACAAAAGTCTAGCACAGTGACTAGATCAGTGGTTCCCAGCTGTGGTTGCATCTTAGCATCCCCTAGAGAACCTTAAAAAGATGTTTCAGTGCCTGAGCCCTACCTCAAACCATTTGAATTATAGTCCCTGATGACTAGCCCTGACATTGGGGCTTTTTAGAAAGGTCCCCAGGTGATTTGGACATACTTTCAGAGTTGAGATTTACAGACTCAGATCTTAGTAGGCGCTCAGTGAATGAGAGTTATTAATATTTGTATCATGGACACGGAAAGTAGATTGTCATATAGAGAAATTATTTGTTATTGGGCAAGAGTACTGGTGGGCTCTAATCCACCATCTGCAATCAAGAAGTAGTGTGGCATTGGTGAAGTCACTTGACTTTCTTGAGTCTGAGTGTGTAAAGTAGCAAAACAATAATTTTTCTGCTTTCAAATCAAGATGGTTAGGAGAAATAAGAATCTCAGAGCAGAGACTTCTAATTATGCCTCTTCTCTGATAGATGATGAAACTGAGGTCAGAGAGGTAATGGATTTTTCCAAGGCAATTCATGGCTGTTTAAAAACAGAACCAAGGGGCGCCTGGGTGGCTCAGTCGGTTAAGTGGCCGACTTTGGCTCAGGTCACGATCTCGCGGTCTGTGAGTTCGAGCCCTGCATCGGGCTCTGTGCTGACAGCTCAGAGCCTGGAGCCTCTTTCGGATTCTGTGTCTCCCTCTCTCTCTGCTCCTCCCCTGTTCATGCTCTGTCTCTCTCTGTCTCAAAAATAAATAAACGTTAAAAAAAAAAAAAAAAAAAAAAAAAAAAAAACAGAACCAAAACCACAACCCAGGCGCTATGGGTGGAACTATGTCCCCCAAAAGAAGATGTATTGAAGTCCTAACCCTCACTACTTGAAAATGTGACCTTCTTTGGACAAAATGCTGCAATTAGTTAAGATGAAGTTTATAGAGTAAAATTAGCCCTTGACCCAATACAGCTAGTGTCCTTAGAAGAAGAGGGCCGTTTGAGGTCAAGGACACAAAGAGAATGCCATTTGGCAATAAAGGATTGGAGTGATACATCTATAAGCCAAGACTGCTGGCAAACCACCAGAAGCTAGGAAGAGGCAAGAAAGGATTCTCCCCTAGAGCCTTAAGAGAGAGTATAGCCCTGCCAATACTGTGATTTTGGACTTCTAGCCTCCAAAACTGTGAGGCAAGAAATTATTGTCTTTAAACCACCAAATTTGTGGTATTTTGTTATGGCATCCCTAGAAAACTAATACGCCAGGTTGCTGTCCAAGAGTCTTTCCATTATACAGTTGTCTTCTCTAATACTCTGTGTGCTTTGTAAATTGTAAAACTTCGAAATTTTATGTTATTATTTATATTGTTCTTCAATTTGCTTCAAGAGTACAAATTTTGTTTCCTGTAATTGGCTGCAAGCTTCTTAAGGGTAAGAAGCCCAAAACACCCAGCATAGTCCTTGAATGAATTAGTTGAAAACATACTATGTATTCAGATACTATAGATTGAAATAGGATATAAATAAAGCTCATAAAAAATGTCAAAGTCACCAAAGACCTTCTGGAAGTTGAGAAACTGATTGTTAATGAGACTGAGTCTCCATATGGCATATTATTTAAGCTCAACATATGGCTATACACTTCAGGAGATTAAATTTCAATGTAATATATAAATATATTATAACATAAGAAACACATTGCGATACATCAGCTGAAAATATCTCAGCTGCTGCTCTACCACTATATAAATGTACAAGTTTTTCTTCCATTAATGTTGAACTCTAGTGTGGATTCAACACCAATCATGTATCATCTTCTCCATCAAAGCAAATTTTGGGAAAGATAACCAACTTAGCTTGGGTTTCCCCAGAAATCAACCTTGAGGCAAGATTTCAAGGGCAAGTAGTTTACCTGGGAAGTGAACCACTGGTAGGGGAGGAAAGGAGCACTATAGGGAAGGGGAAGGCAGCTAATAATGGGTATATTAGCCAGCAAATACACTGTCAACACGGGCTTAATGGTCCTGGGAAACTCTGGAGCCCAGTGTAGCAGTCTCAGAGCTATCTTGTTTTAGGGTCAGAGACCTAGGGTATGTATATGTATACAACCACTCCCACCAGTCATTAACTGAGAGTTGCTAAAGGAGCATGGGTGTTAATTCACCGAAACTTCTTGCTTCCAGTATGGATAGGGTAGTCCCAGAGGAAGCAAGGCAGACCCTCAAGCCAAGACGTAGATATTAGCAGTTAAAGGCAGTCCAGAGGGTTTTACAACAGTAAGCCCGAGGTGGTGCAGAGAAAAGAAAGTGGTGGATCTTGAGAAACTTAATAGAAGACCATGGGGGAGGGAAAGGGGGAAAAAAAAGGTTACAGAGAGGGAGGGAGGCAAACCATAAGAGACTCTTAAGGACCGAGAACAAACTAAGAGTAGATGGGGGGTGGGGGAGAGGGGAAAGTGGATGATGGACAGGGAGGAGGGCACTTGTTGGGATGAGCACTGGGTGTTATATGGAAGCCAATTTGACAAAAAAATTATATTTAAAAAAAAAAGAAAGTGGTGGGCATAACAGCACAGAAGTTGAGAGCAAGATCTTTAAGAATCAGAAACCCTTGGTTCAAGCCCTAGTGCCAACCCTGAACAATAGTTTACACTGGTCTAGTAACTAAACTTTTCTAAAGCTTTTCTCTCTACAGGGAATAATGACAACAGCAATACTGACCCTCAGGGTACTTACAAGCATTTTAAGACTCACTGTAAGTAAAGCTTTATCACAGTGCCTGGCACAATCAATGCCAGCCACTATTATAATAATTTCTATTAATACTATACCTAAAATGTGAATTTTTTAAGTTTATTTATTTATTTTGAGGGGGGTGGGTGTTGAGGGGCAGTGAGACGGAGAGAGAGAACCCCAAGCAGGCTCCGTGCTGTCAGTGCAGAGCCTGATGTGGGACTAGATCTCACTCTCATGACAGAGATCATGATGTGAGCCGAAACCAAGAGTCAGATGCTCAACTGACTGAGCCACCCAGGCGCCCACCAAATTGTGAATTTTTTATGATGCATGCTATTCACATTAGGAGGTAACGGGGTATCAATATGGGAAGGTCTCACTAGAGCATCTTTATTCTGGGTTTCAATTCCAATGTTACCGAAAGTGCTACACAAAAGTTTTCACCATATAGAAATAATGTATTGTTTTGTTCTTGATAGCAAAAACACGCTTTCCAAAAATTTGAATCTGTAAAATCTACCTATAATCAAATCAAGTTAAATAAAATATAAGGAGCTATACTCCAAGGCAAACTATCTATAAAGATTAAACTTATTTTTTTTTTTTTATCCAAGGAAAAAAATCACTTCTTAGGGGAAAACTATGTAAATCTTGACTGTCTCTGCCATAGAAGCACACCAATGGGTTACAAAAGTGAAGTAAAATAATAACATAAAATCTGGATAAAATGATAATTCTGAGGCGTGGCTCTCAATCTAGGATGATTTTTTTGTTCCCACCTCCCCAGAGGACATTTGGCAGTGTCTGGTGACAGTTTACTGTCAGAATTCGGGAGGGGTTGTATTATGCTACTGGCATCTAGTGACAAAAGGCCAGAGATGTCGTCAAACACCCCACAATACAAACAGCCCCCCACAACGAAGGCTGTGCCCACTTTGAGGAATCCTGATTTACAGTTTACATAGTAATGCCATAAATCACTGGAGTCTCGAAACAATAAACACTTCTGATATGTAAGTGTTTTCTTAAATCATAAAATATTGTATATTTTTTAAATGTTAAAAAAAAGGCTTCCTATGACAAGAAGCACACATCAAGAAGCCTTGAACCCTGAGCAGCTCTCCCTACCATAAATTTGTTGTGTTTCAACCTGCTAGATGAAAGCAATTTCAACAAGCCATCCACAAAGCCAGGTAATTACAATGTTGGTATAGACATGACCTTGGTTAATTCACCCCAACTTGTAATAGCTAAAATGATGACAGAGAAGAACGCAGGGATTTCTAAGGTCAAAGCTATGGCACATGGGGCTAAAATTTTCTTTTACAAATTATTTTAAGCGAAATGACGGTTTATTACAACAACATGCATTGCCTTTTTGTTTTCATTAGCAAACCCTCTGGGAACTTTAACACAACAAGTACAAGCTAAACCTGATTACTTGGTTTATAGAACACAGAGAACATTATCAAAGAGCTAATGACAATGCCTATTCACTTAGAACTCTGAGCAACCTGCCGACTTTTAATCAAGTTTTAAAGGTACAAGAACAAAATAAAAATTGAGAATGAGTGTTTTTACTTCCAACTATTGGAAGGTAAAGAGGCTTGTCAACAATTGTTCAAATAACATCAGAACCAAGATTAGAACATGTAAGCAGAGAAGCAAACGCATTTTCAGCAAGGCAATTTTTTTTCTAACTGACAAATTCCACCCAACTCCACAAGAAACTGTGATCCAAATCCATTTTTTCTACTAAAATTGCTTTGTTACAGCACAGTTGTAGCAAAACTAAAGAGCTGAAAACACATTTTCTTCCCTAAACAAGCTAAATAAGATGAGACCCAAGCATGTAAGCACACTGAGTTTTCAATTTACTAAATATATGTTAATGCATGCTAATAATAAACTCTTAAATAACAGCACTAAAACCGTTTTCATTTCCCTGATGTTTCTATTCATTACACTATCACTGGAATTATTCCAATCTTAAGGTTTGGACATTTAGCATACCAAAACCCAAGATGAAATCAACAGATGCAAGTCAGAGAAGAATTACTAAAAGCATCTGTCAATTCCTACAAAATGTAAATAACAGTAAGAAGCAAAGTGTTATTCTGAAATCAAGATTCAGAACCTATGAACTGGAACTCTTCCCCCATTGCCTGGGCAACTCTGACACGAGTCCATAATACTGCACCAAGTTGTGATTTAGCATCTGTGATGTAAGACATCAGCACATCAAGGCCTATAAACAACAATGAAAAGAGGTATGCAGAAAGTTTACTCTTCTACAAGTGTAAAGGGGTGAATTAACATTTTTCTGAATTTCTTTCTCCCTTACTTTCTTCTTCCCCAAAGACAACATCCATGCATTTGACCACAACAGCTTTCAATGAACTACATGTTAACTTTTCTCCTGCAGGAAAAATTCACATCCAAATCTGTTCCATTCTCCTTTGTCTTTGACCGTAATCCTTCATTGGTGAAGGGGAAAAATACTTCTTTAAAATAATCTTATTTACAATAAGATCTCACTGCAATTGTATTACAATAAGAGAAGTCATGATGAAAGTTCTAATACCTTCAAGAAGTCCCCATCACAAATACGCCAAAAAACACGAAGCACATGAGTTCATACATCTTCAGCTTTTCAAAAAGACCTTCACTACACTGAACAAAAACATCAAATTAATAACAAGACAATAATCACCACATGGTCAAGCCTATTAACAATTTCTAAAGAGTGGACTACCTTAAACACTCTCCATTCATTCAATGATCTGACGCCAAGTTACAGCATGTTTGGGGAAAAGATAACACAGGGAAAAAGCAACTTGAGAAATAACAGGATTATTTTTATGTGGAAGAAGACATAGTTCTTTAAACATCAAACTCTGAAAATATTTTTTCATTCAACTCTGAAGAGTCTAGACGGAGCACGAACAATGCCACGCATGCTCTGCCACAAGTCATGTCATTATCCAGGACAGGAGCTCTTGCATTTAGTGCTCTGAGCTCCTATCCTGACCCAGGCTTTGGACGAGTAGCTGAGGTTGTCCAAATGAAAATGACAACTCAAAGAGCTCCCGAGATTCTCAGTCATTTGGGAGCAGATCCAGGTAGATCAATAAGAGCGAATGAGTGTGGTCACAATGGATGATGGGCATATGAACAGGATACCTGGGGAGTATTGTGGACGGGGCTAGGATCCAAACCCTAGGTGGGATACAAACCCTGGACGGTGCCTCTAGACACCACCCAGTTCAACACCACGTGACGCTGTTTCCCATAGATTCACACTAAGGAAGGAAGAAGCAGCTCTCCAAAGTAAAATCAAGATGGTGGTACAGGAAAAAGGGATAGCTTCTAGGCAGGCAAAATCAGCAGATGTCCGGGAAGCCAGAATGATTTATTCACATAGAATATGTAGGGCAGACCTTTATAGACAAAGGGAGAGCATTTTATAATGAACTGTGCTTCTGCAACAGTAGCACTGGGGCCACTTGGCACTGACATGCAGGTAGACAGCCAGCACCAGAACGTCAAAACTAGCAGAAGTCAGCACTGACCATTAGCATTGGTCATTAACATTGTATTCCTCCACTGTTCCACTGTTCCATCACAAGAAAGACCAAAGGCACTGCTGGACCCTCTAATGATGAATTGCTCAAAGCAGCCGGGGGGGGGGGGGGTGGGGGGGGTGGGGGGGGGGAGAAGAAAGAAAGAAAGAAAAAGTATCAGCTCACAATTGAAACTGCTTTTTTTGCTTGATCCTGACAACAAACTCTTTTCTCTTTCATCCAAGAACACAATGAGCTCCCCAGGTATTCTTGTGTTCCTCTGGAAAGCTGGAAGATACAGTCTTTTCATAAGCTCAGATCATTCAACTGATGTGGATCTTGAAAATATTACAGATTAATCCCAAAGAACACACTGTGTTTTGCCATATTCATGTCAGATTTGTAAGTCATAGCCTAAAGTTGATATGTATGACTAACACAGGCAAAAGACGGGATGGAAAATGAATTTCTCAGAAAGAAAGATACCAGCTGCTTGGAACTGTAATTAGTAAAGCTTCTAATTAACTGGCACTCTAAAAATAGAAGAAATCAGATACAATATATATCCTCTGACAATCATAAAAATCACAGCTCATTTATTAATGTAACAAGGCCTCCACACCCCATTGATTTCCTGTGATTTTATCAGAAGCTGCTTTCAAGCAAAACAAAAGTTCAGATAATCATTTCTAGTTCTACTCCCATCTCTTCCAACAGACTGAGACTTCCTTGAAGGCAGGAACTGTGTCACATGCATCTCTGGAACCCCCAGAATGGGTCTGATGTCCATGCAAAAGGAGGGAGAAGGGCAGGGTGAGGGGCAAAGTCAACAGAAAAGGCAAGAGCAGCAAGGGGACGACAGACCTAGGGAGTGTTATCGCTGTACCTGCCACATCACCTACTACGGTTTCTAGATAATCACTCAGCAAACGTTTGTGGGGCTGTTCCCTGGTGGACTCGAGTCCCGTGACTGGTCGGCGTATAGTCTCCTTTGATATTTCTTAGTTGGCCTGCAATGTCACTTTTGATCATTTTATCAATTCACCATCCTTTCATCAGCCAAAGCAGAACAAAAGGAGGCCTACTCTCACCCTCTTACTTTGGCACAGACTGCTGCATGAGTGAATTCTGGTTTTGTTTTGTATTTTTTTTTCTTAAGGTCATTGCAAAAAATTTCCCTTGTTTCTTCCTCCCTGCAGGCTCTTAAGTCAAGACAGGTTTCAGCAATATCACCAGCCCAGTAAGGGCTCTCGGATAAAAGAGCTGTCTGCCCAAGCTCCTCAATTGATCAGAGCTTTCAGACATGAAAGAGTAAACCAATTCCTAGTCAGCAAAGTTGCACTAGAGAAAAAAGCAAATAAAACCATCAAATGGATTACATACATGCCTTGAATCCAAAATTAAAGAATATGGGGAAACAAGGTATTTAATCAATTAGGATGAGCCCAACACTCTCTTTACAGCCAGAAACCAACCAATTAAGCAAACAGCAAATAACAAGCATTCCATTCCTGATATTTGTATAGCAAATGATATGGTCATTCATTCTAATGTCCCAGCTTAAAGTTTCTGGCTTAATTCTTCAAATGTATTGAATCAGAATCATTTTTTTTTTTTAACTCTGTCAACTCATTCAAGGTCATTTTCTCCCACTGAATCAGATATTTGTACTTTCACTAAGATATGTGCTTTGGCCAGTTATGATGTTTAAAAGGAGAGGTGGCATTTGAGGTGTCTGCTAATATATCTAAACCATTCAATTCTACCTGACATAATGGAATGACATAAACAAAGTCCATTTCCATTTTAATGCAAAACAACATAGCTAATACCTTTTTACCATACTCTTATTTTACGATACTCTTACTTTACCATACTCTTACCATACTCCCTTATGCTATGTAATCCAAATTGCTATTCAAATAAGATATCTTATATCTTATTATATTTTATATCTAATAAGATATCTTATATCTTATATCTAAATAAGATAGATAGATAAGATACAGCACATTAAGGCATCTCACTCCATAAAGTGTTTCCTAGATATAAATTGGGCATCTTAGTATTAAAAATGGCATTTTCTGCTCAGTAGTATTTTAGTTAATGGACTTAAATAGTTGTAAGTTACGCCCTGATGGTGGACATGAGAAAGGGGGGTGGGGGGGCATTAGGCTTCTCAAAATTCCTATTACTTCCCAGGAACAGCTTTCACATTGGAAAAATCTGATTTCCGTTACAACATTAATTAAAGTAAATGGACAAAACTTGAGGACATGGTCTGGTGACCATTTTTCACATCGCTGGATGATCTGCGGTTTTTCTCATCCATTACAAAAACATTTACAGACATATGTTTGCCATTAATAATTCAATAGGGGATGTTTTATGACAAAAAAATGAACTCGTTCGTGATTAAAAATACTGAAAATGGCGTTATGTTAGCCATGCACTAATTAATGCATTCACAAACTCATTCACTCATTCATTCATTCATTCATTCATCAATTATTTATTGAATACATTCTATGCCCAGACCTTACATAAATAAGGAGGCAGGCCTTTTTCCCCCTTATTTCTCTCCTCTTTTTCTTGCTTTGAACAAGCATTTTATTAAGCAGCTTCTATGGCAAAACACTAGGGCAAGCACTATGGCGGATATGATGATAAGACACACATTCCTTGCTCTAACTGATTTCTCAAACAACTGGGGGAAACGCTACATAAACAGCTTTTACATTAGGGAGGGTGAGCAAGCATTAGCGAAAGGTGCTGTCAAAGCAAAGATCTGCAATGCAGTAGAAGAAGAGATTTCGGTGTCTGAGAATGGAACACTGAACTTGACCAGAAAAAAAGGAGACGGCTTTCAACAGCAAAGAACATTCCATGTGAAGGACTACATCTGCAAGGGCTTGGAAGTGGAGGCTGTACACGCTCAGGGAGCGATTTTGTTGAGCGATATCCTAATTGGCACTTTTTCCACCCAGACTTCCTTTTTGTTCTGGCACCTTCTGCCTTTCAGGCCCTGAGGTGTGAGGTTGCCAACAGTGGCAGTGTGTGTGGAAACCGAGAACACTGATGCCAAATCCTTGATGTTTTGACCCCAGAGCCACAGGCTCGGTGGCATACAGGTAGTGTCTGACTCACTGCAGGCACATTTCTGCAGAAATGTCCTCTTATTCTACCTTATTTGTCTTCACAGCATACCCACCACCTCAGAGTATCTCTTTGTCCATCTGTCTCCCTCCACACTATCTGGAACAGAAGCTCCAGGGGACCGGTGTGCTTGTCTTCCCTGTCGCTTCCTTCCATCCATTCATTTTCTCATTTAATCAACTAAAATGAATTGAGCCACAACTCCAAGAATGAACCTGTACTAGAAATTAGAAGTATAAAGATGGATGACACGGCATCCCTGCTTTGAAAGAGGATGTCATTCACAAAGGTGGGCGTTCAATTATCTATTCTTCTGTAACGATCTACTCCAAAACGTAATGGCTTGGTACAACCTATTATGATTATATTTCATAATTCTACTGGTCAAGAATTAGGACAGACCTGGGCGCCTGGGTGGCTCAGTAGGTTAAGCGTCCGACTTGGGCTCAAGTCATGATCCTGCAGTTTGTGAGTTCGAGTCCTGCATTGGGCTCTGTGCTGACAGCTCAGGTTCTGCTTCAGATTCTGTGTCTCCCTCTCTCTCTGACCCTCCCCTGCTCGCACTCTCTCTCTCTCAAAAATACATAAATATTAAATTTTTTTTTAAAACTAAAAAAGAAGAATTAAGACAGACCATAGCAGGAATAAGCTCATTTCTCCTCCATTGAAGTCTGGGATCTGAGCTAAAATGGTTTATGCAGCCAGGGTCTGAACAACTGAGGGCTGACTGGGCAGCTTTCCCTGTCCATATGGCCTTTCCATTTGCGTGGCTTGAGCTTCCTTACAGCAAGGAGGCCTCAGGGTACTTGGATCTCTAACACTGGCTCACGGTCCCTGGAGATCAAAGTGGAACCTGCCAATCCTCTTAAAGGTGAGGCCAGAACTGCCCTAGCATCATTTCCATCACCCTCCATTTGTCCACAAAGTCACAGTCCAAGCTGGAGGAAAGGGGAAAGAGACCCATCCCTCAATGGGAAAAGTGTCAAAGAATTTGCAGTGAGCCAAGCCGAATCCCAAATTACTGTGCCATGAGGTAAAATACAAAGCACCAACACAGCAACATGCTGTCATCAAAAGCAAGACTTGGTTGTCTCACAGACATGGTTTTCAGTCCTGATTCCACTGTATCCTAGGAATGTGACACTGGATAAGCAACTTAGCCACTCAGAATTTTTGTTTTCTCCTCTGAAAAGGGAGGCTAATACTTCTACCCAGATGGATGAATTTTTTAAATTTTTTAATGTTTATTTTATTTTTTGAGAGAGAGAGAGCGATGGCGGGCGGGGGATGAGGGGTGGGTAGTACAGAGAGGAAGACACAGAATCTGAAACAGGTTCCAGGCTCTGAGCTGTCAGCCCAGAGCTGACGTGGGGCTCGAACTCACAGACCGCGAGATCATGACCTGAGCCAAAGTCGCACGATTAACCAACTGAGCCACCCAGGCGCCTCTGATTTTTAATAATTAAATGAGATTTCATTCAACACACAAACACCCACAGGCACTTGCAGACACATGCATACACACCCACAGAGGAGTATGCACACACACAGAGCAGACACCTGGCCCAGACATTGGGACATGGCAGACACTCGGGGAAGGTTAGTTGCTATTCTCATTAACAATGGTACAATTGAGTAAATATGACCATTTCATGTCTCCGTAATTTTATATTTCATATTTTCAAATATGTGCTTTTGAAGTAATCACATCTACAAAGATGACAGAAAACAGTGGACATTCCTTTTGAGCAAAAAATCAAACTGAGTTGGGGTGCCTGGGTGGCTCAGTCGGTTAAGTGTCTGACTTCAGCTCAGGTCATGATCTCACGGTTTGTGGGTTCGAGCCCCGCGTCGGGCTCTGTGCTGACAGCTCAGAGCCTGGAGCCTCCTTCGGATTCAGAGTCTCCCTCTCTCTCTGCCCCTCCCCTGCTCACCCTCTGTCTCTCTCTCTCTCTCTCTCTCTCAAAAATAAATAAAACATTAAAAAATTAAAAAAAAAAAAATTAAACTGAGTTACCAGCAGCTCAAGAAGGAGAGGTTGAAGGTTAAACAGAAAATTTAAAAAAATAAAAAATAAAAAACATTAAGAGGCAAGAAAATAATTACTAGTCTAAATCACAGGGTCCTAGAAGAAATAAAATAGATCTCAGAAGGCAGTAACATAAAGCAAAATATTATTTCCCATAGCAGTTTATATTATGCAGAGATTCTGAGCCAATTCTTTAAGAGATAAAAAAAAATCTGGCACAATTAGATGGCAGTTGTGGGTTTGTGGTCAGAGTATAAACTGTTAGAACCAAAGAGAAATATGGTGAATCAGACAAATGACTCTTAAAAATCACCTTCAAGGTTTACAGGGAATCAGAACATAACAACATGGAGGGAGGTCCTTCACTAACCACAAGGACAGACAATGGGTGAAACACAGAGAAGGTATAGCAGAAAAGGCTCCACTCAATTTATATCTGTTACTACAACAAACCCATAAGGCACTCAAAGAGCAATAAAGTATAAGCCCTTCATTTTAGAATTTTACTCACTTAAAAATCTATATTACCAAAAATCTAAAGGAAACCACTACAAAGTGGCTGATTTCTGATTTGTAGGCTGAATGGTGTATCCAGGCAAATAGGTTGACCGATTATCTAGTATGTACTCTAAGTGAAATTATAATAAAATTAACATCACCAAATTCTTTTTTTCCCCTTTTTGGGGGGTAAAGCTGTTTTTTTAAACATAATTTATTGACAAACTGGTTCCCATACAACATCAAATTCTTACCTTCATGAAAAATACTCTGATTTCCTCAAGTCACTAAAAGTTATCATCAATAAAATTCTTAAGAGAGGATGCAAAGTTCCAGTCATTACTTCCTGCCGGAGATGACAATGAGAATTCCCATACTGCCCATGGGCATTATCTTTCATGGGAAGCTACACAGAGAATTGTTTTCCCAACCAAGAAAACTTGTTCAGCTCTTCTCAGGTTTGTATGTGAAATTAAAAAAGCAAACCTATTCAGACCAAAGCATGTGGGCAAGAGGCCAAGAAAAGTGAGAATTCCAAAGAAATGGATAAATTCCTAGAAACACATAACCTCCTAAAACGGAATCAGGAAGAAGTAGAAAATCTGAACAGCAATGAAATGGAATCAGAAATTAATTAATTAATTAATTAATTAATTAAAAAAAAAAACTAACTCCCAATAAACAAAAGTCTAGGACCAGATGACTTCACAGGTGAATTCCATCAAATATTTAAAGAAGAGCTAATACCTATTCTTCTCAAACTATTCCAACAATTAGAAGAGAAGGGAACGCTTCAAAATTCATTCTCTGAAGCCAGCATTATCCTGATACCAAAACCAGATAAAGACAGTACAAAAAAAGAAAACTATAGGCCAATATCTCTGATGAATACAGATGCAAGTATTAGCAAATATCAACAAAATATTAGCAAACAAAATCCAACAATACATTTAAAAAATCATTTCCCACAATGGGTCACCTGGGTGGCTCAGTCAGTTAAGCATCTGACTCTTGCTTTCGGCTCAGGTCATGATCTTGCAGTCACAAGGCTGAACCTCTTTTTGGGCTTGTGCTGAGCATGAAGCCTGCTTTGGATTCTCTCTCTCCTTCTCTCTCTCTGCCCCTCCCCACCCCTCACAAAATAAATAAATAAACTTAAAAAAAATCACTTACCATGATCAAGCCAAATTTATTCCCAGGATGCAAGGGTGGTTCGATATTCGCAAATCAATCAAGGTGATTGATATATCACACCAACAAGACAAAGGATTAAAAGCCATAGGGTCATTTAAATAGATGCAGAAAAGCATTTAACAAAGTATAGCATCCATTCAAGATAAAAACCCTCAGCAAAGGAAGTTTAGAGGGAACACACCTCAACATAATAAAGCCCATATATTAAAAAGCCACAGCTAATATCATACTCAATGGGGAAAAACTGAGAGCTTTTCCCTTAAGATTGGGAATAAGACAAAGATGTCCACTGTCACCACTTTTATTCAACACAGTACTAGAAGCCCTTGTCACAGCAATCAGACAACAACGAAAAGACATCCAAATTAGTAAGGAAGAAGAAAAAAATATTCACTATTTGCAAATGATGTGATTATACATATATATACATATATATTTATATATAGAGAGACATATGTACATATATATGTACATATATATAGTCCTAAAGACCCCACCAGAAACTCCCAGAACTCATAAATGAATTCAGTAAGGTCATAGGATACAAAATCGATGTACAGAAATATCTTGCATTTCTATACATTAATAACAAAGTGGCAGAAAGGGAAATTAAGAAAACAATCCCATTTACAACTATACCAAAAATAATAAGATACTAAGGAATAAACCTAACCAAAGTAGTGAAAGACCTATACTCTGAAAAGTATAAAACACTGATAAAAGAAAGTCAAGACCACTGAAACAAATGGAAAGATATCCTATGCTCAAGAATTGGAAGAACAAATATTGTTAAAATGTCTATGCTACCCAAAGCAATCTACAGATTTAATGCAATTCTTATCAAAATACCAAGAGCACTTTTCACAGAACTAGTATAAATAATCCTAAAATCTGTACGGAACCATAAAAGATCCCAAATATCCAAAGCAATCTTGAAAAGGAAGGACTGAACTGGGGATATCACAATCTCAGATTTCAGGATATACTACAAATCTGTAGTAACCAAAACAGTTTGGTAGTGGCAGAAAAACAGACACATAGATCAATGGAACACAATAGAAAGTCCAGAAACAAACCCCTGATTATACGGCCAATTAATCTTCAATAAAGGAGGAAAGAGTATACAATGGGAAAAAGTCTGTTCAACAAAGGGTTTTGGGAAAACTGGACAGCTATATGCAAAAGAATGAAACTGGACCACTCTCTTACAGAATACACAAAAATAAACTCAAGATGGATTAAGGACCTAAATGTCAGACCCAAACCATAAAAATCCTAGAAGAGAGCACGGGCAATAATTTCTCTGACATTGGTCATACCAACATTTTTCTGGATATGTCTCCTGAGGCAAGGGAAACAAAAGCAAAAATAAACTATTAGGACTACATCAAATTAAAAAGCTTCTGCACAGCATAAAAATAAAAAAAATCAACAAAACTCAAAGACAATCTACTGAGTGGGAGAAGATATTTGCAGATGACAAATTGGATAAAGGCTTAGTATACAAAATATACAAAGAACTTATACAACTCAACACACACACACACACACACACACACACACACACACACACACACACACAAATAATCCAATTAAATGGATATTTTAATGGCAGAAGACATTTCACCAAAAAGACATACAGATGGCAGGCAGACACATGCAAAGATGCTCAACGTCAATACTCATTAGGGAAATACAAATCAAAACAACAATGAGCTATCACCTCACACCTGTCAGACTGACTAAAATCAAAAAACACAGAAAACAATACGTGTGCACTGTTTGTTGGTGGGAATGCAAACTGGTCCAAAACATTAAAAACAGAATTACCAGATGATCCAGTATTGGATATTTTCCCAAAGAATAGGAAAACACTAATTTGAAAAGATACATGCAGCCTTGTGCAGTGGTAGTATCGAAGCCAATGAGGTTTATCCGAGCTGCAATTATTCCTAATTGAAAGATACATGGGCCCCTGTGTTTACTGCAGCATGATTCACAATAGCAAATTGTGCAAGCAGCCCAAGTATCCATCATAGATGAATGAATATACAAGAAGTGGTACATATATTCAATGGAATATTACTCATCCCTAAGAAAGAATGAAATCCTGCCATTTGCAATAACATGGACAGAGCTAAAGAGTACAATGCTAAGTAAAATAAGTCAGTCAGAGAAAGACAAATACCATATAATTTCACTCATGTGGAATTAAAGAAACAAAACAAATGAACAAAGAGAAAAAGAGACAAACCAAGAAACAGACACTTAACTATAAAGAACAAACTGATGGTTTCAAGGTGGGGAGGGGATGGTTGAAACAGTTGAAGGGGATTAAGAGTACACTTACCATGATGAGCACTGAATAATGTATAGAATTGCTGAGTCACTATACGTACACCTGAAACTAACATAATACTGTATGCTAACTACACTGGAATTAAAATAAGAAAGGGACATCTGGGTGGCTCAGTCGGTTAGGTGTCCAACTTCGGTTCAGGTCATGATCTCACGGGTCGTGGGTTTGAGCCCCACATCGGGCTCTGTGCTGACAGCTCAGAGCCTGGAGCCTGCTTTGGATTGTGTCTCCCTCTTTCTCTGCATACCCCGCTGCTTGCACTCTCTCCCTCTCAGAAAAATAAACATTAAAACAATTAATAAAGTATTACAAAAAATTAAAAGGAAAGTGAAGATTCCAGATAGGAGAACATCCAAGATAAGAGAGAGGCAGCAATGTTCTGAAGAGTCAGCGTAATTCCTACAGGAGTCTTTCCTGGTCCTCTGTGAACCCTAGGTTTGCACACACAAAAAATGGGTTTGCAGACCGTGAATTAGCTTTGCCAGGGACTCTGAGCCTCCAACGTCTGGGAGGCTGTATGACACACAAAAAGTTATCTGGTGTCTTCCTGTAAGTCTCCCACCTTATCGCCACTATGATTACATCCATGAAATATTTCTGAGCTCTATTTTTCAGTGGGAAGTTAAGTAGGGTGGAGACGTTACACATTTATGGAGAAAGGAGTTGTAATAAAATTGTTCATTGTTATGGCCTTATTTGGGCAAAATTAAACGTGAGGGAAGATAATGTGTAAAACCAGGTATGGGCCTTACAACTCGGCCCTTTAATTTTTCTTCAAACTCCATCGAGAAGAAGGCACATATCCCACACCTTTCTACTATAATTATCAAATTACTCAGCCACAAAGACAGTGTGGAAGGCAGCAGGATGTGCAATTGGCTGATTGAAATTTGGTAACAGTTTTAAGACTGTGTAGCAAGCGTTTCCTACATATTGTCTCATTGAAACCAAGACGAGTTAGTACATTTTGATGATAAGATGATGGAAACACAGAAAGGTGAAATAACCAATGTCACCTAGTCATCAAGTAGCATGGATCGGAGGACACGGCTTCCACCCTTCCTATAATACTCTTAAGAGTCATCAAACTGCTCCTTATGATGCTGATTTTAACTGAGCAGGTGAACTTAGGTGAGTCACTACCTTTATGCTCTGTTCCATTGCCAGCACTAACAACACGAGGATGACAGCATGAAGCTTCCTCAATTAAGTTTTGGTAAGTAATAATTAAGAGGAAGTAGATGACAGTGCTGTATGGTTATTGCCTTCTTTCCTTTACATTTACTATAGAATCTCCTCTTTCCCTCCATCATCGTAAGAAGGCTTCTATTAATGAATGATGCCTCTTTCCAGGATCCCTGAGTCACAACTTTATTCTAATATGTTATAAACAGCCTTATTTATAAAAATAAAACCACATTCTAAGTCTTAGCAACACCCTCTGGCAATTAACAAACTTGCTTAAGATGAGTTTTTATGCAGTAAGTGTGGGAAGAACCTAATTAAGGAAGATGGAGAATTTACAATGAAGAAGGGAAATATAGGACAACATATTGTCGTTAAAAAAAAATACAAGATTTTAGAAATCCAGTAAAGTGGGAAGCTGCCATAGCCAGTTGAAGGGGCAGGGCTACGTGCAAAGAAGGAATGTAAAATCAAGGGAAACACAAACTCAAGCTCAATACACAAGGCCTTCGTGAGCTGTGTTTTTTGAATTCATATTATTGACATTCATTCTAAATTGCAGAGGAAATGAATTCTGAGTTTCAAAGTATCAGCCCTACTACAAGTTATTCACACCACCGTAAGAATAATGGGTTGTGTTTGTTGTAAGTGTAGCACTCCATAAATTAAGGACTTTGGGACATAACGGAAACTCACTTCAAGGTAGATTGAGCCGAACTATGTGTTTGGGAGAAGAGATGATGGTGCAGAATTTATTAGAAGGGTCTACATGTGTCCATTGAGATGGAGTCAGGAGAAGAAATGCTTTGTGCTTTGTGAGAGACTTGGACAGAGCAGTAGGAAGCCACTGAGAGTCAAAGGTACAGGTGAACCTTGGGGCCACATCATGTCCTAGCTGGAGCATCCCCAGTCAGTATCTCCCTTCTGAATCTGAGTTCTGCACTTACAAGAAAGAGAATCAGACTGTCTTGCTTTGAGTCAGAAGTCACCTCTCCTGTTCTATTTTGGTCTTGCCCTGGGTAGAAGGAACGGGTCACATACTTCAACTAACTCCTATCACTTGGATTGTCACAAAAAAATAACAATAGACTAGGTGGACTAAAGAACATGCTTCACCATTCTGGGGTTGGAAGTCTGAGATGAGGGTACAAACATGCTTGTGTTCTGGCAAGAGCTTCCTTCCTGCCTTGCGGACTGTCACCTTATCTCTGTGTACTCACATGGCCTCTCCTCAGTGTATGTATAGGGCTCTCCCTCACTCTCTTCCCCTTAAGGCCACTAATCCCATCATGAGGGTGGAAGTTAGAAGTAATCTAACCCTAATCACCTTCAAAGGTCCCATTTCCAAATGCCAGGACATGGTGGGGGGGGCGGGGGGGAAGGCGGTCAGGGCTTGAACATACATGATTTGGGGTGGGGGACCTCACAAACATTCAATCCATTGTGCATATAAATTTGAGACTTCAATGCACACACTTGAGAGAAAGATAAATGATTTTGAAACTGAGGATTCTGTCTGCTGACGGACTCAGTGAACATATTCCTAGTGTGTGCATGATTTGGAAAACACAAATCTTCTGTCACCTCAGTGGAGTATCTTGCTGTGTAAGTGCTATTCTAGTATTTAAAGATACAAATTTTCCCTAAAAAATGCCCCTTAGACCAAGGCCAAGTACATTATCTAATTGAAGAAATAGCCACCGGATGCAAAACCGAAGGAAAAAGTGGCTATGCCCAACACAGTGATGGGCAATTTGCTATTTTCCCAATGCAAACTTCCTCTTTGTTTTTCAAGGTCAACTATGAGCATATGTGTTTTTTGTCTTATGTGTAGACTTTCTAACATAATCCTCACTTAAGACATAATATCTTTGTACAAACATCTCTCTTCTACCAGACCCGTTCTTGAGGACAGAAGTTGATTATTTGAAAACTGGAGGGAGGAAGCAATAAAGACACAGCTTTCAAGGTGACTACAAAGAACATGGACTCTGGGAAACTGGAAGCTTTTATGGGGAGTTTATAAATTTGGAGTCAGTTTGGTAAAAAGATTCATATAACAACTGATCAGACATCATTACAATCAAAGTGTTAGCAGAAGATAAATGATGCCCTGATATTTATAATTAATCATTTTTACAGAAGAACAGGCAAGTAGTTTGGAGATTTCTATTTTGTTTTTGTTTTACTTTTATACTTCCCAGAAAGCTGAATTAATGACAAACATAATTAGACACTTCTACCCACTAATTGGAAGACTTTTTGTAACGCTGTGTTAATTTTATTAAAATTCTATGTGTCACTTTCCATGATTACACAGTTGCTTCTCTGAACTGATATTACCTAGAACCACTAGATAGCAACAAGCATCCCTTGAAAACAAGCAACTTTGTAGTAGTTGGTCATAGTTTGGTTATTAAGAAAAAACAATCTCAAACTAGTTTAAACAAAAATAAGTAATTCTCTTGCTCATACGATAAAGTGGCCGAAATGGAGGCCCAGCTAGGTGCAGAGGTTCGTTATCTTCAGGCATCTCTCTCTCTTTCTTCACCTGTCTCTCTTCTCTTCTCTATTTTGGCATCATTTTCAAGTCTACTCTTTCAAAAAGACAGAAGACATTTTCTCCCAGCAGCCCACACTCATGATGATAAAATCAGGGAGGCCTTTCCAACAGCATTTCACAAACCCAAAAAAGCATTCCTGTTGGTCTTGGTTGGACCATGCCGGACTCCATTGCCAGAAAAACTAATGTGTCTAGAAGGATGTGCTACCTGACAGCCCAGAAGGACAGAAATCACACAACCACCTCTGGGTTTTCTTTCTTCCCCTGGACATTTGGGGAAGAAAGGGTAGTCACATACTCCCAAACCACATCAACTAAACATGACTATTATAAAGTGACGAAGAGATAGTTCTCCCACAGGACTTATGGAATGAAAAAAAATATCATGCTTTCTGGAAACTTCAAGATAAACTTTCAGAAGTGACACACTATGAAAAAATATTTGCAATACACCTGACTGGCAAATGGTTGATGTCCCTAATAAAGAAAGAGCTTATAAAATAAAAAAGAATGAAACCATCAACATAGAAAAATGAGCAGAGACATGAGCAGAGAATTCACAAAAAATCAAATACAAATGGATTTTAAACATTTGAAAAGATGTTGAACCTTGCTCATAAGAAATGTGTGAATTACAACTACACTGAGATGCTGTTTCTCACCTATCAAATTAGAAAAAATCCACAAGTTTGAAAAGGATATTGGCAAAGTAGTGAGGAAACAGACTCACACACACACACACACACGTACATATGCAATAGATGTACATACACAGGTGTGTGTATTTAAATATATCTACTAGGGCATGTAGCAAAAAGAATGGAGAGGACAAAAATGGGTGTTTTGTAGATTTGACTTTTGCATCACATGAATGTTCTATAATTCTTTTTTTTAATTACAAAACAATCTTGAAATAGAAAGCTATTTTGATTCTACAGTTTATATGGAAAGTCAAAAGATCCAGTTCTAACACAATACTGAAGAACAAAATTGGAAGACTGACACAACCCAACTTCAAGAGTTACTTAAAGCTACCATAATCAAGACAGCAAGTATCGATGCACAAATCAACAGAATATAATAGAAAGCCCAGAAATAGGTAACCCACAAATATAGCCAATGGATCTTTGACAGAAGAGCAAAGAACAAAGATAGTCTTTTCAACAAAAGGAGCTAAAACAACTGGATGTGGTATATAAAACTCTGAATCTACACTCAGACCTTCCACCTTTCACAAAGAGTTAACTCAAAATGGATCATATCCCCAAATATAAAATGCAATATTTTAAAATTTTTAGGAGAAAACATAGGAGAAACTCTACATGATCTTGGGTTTGGCAATGAGTTTTTAGATACAACACCCAAAGCATAATCCATGAAAGAAAAGACTGATAACTTAGACTTTATAGCACTTAAAATCTTCTACTCTGTGAAAGACATTGTTAAAAAAAATCAAAGAGCAGTTCAAAAGCTTGGGGAAAATATTTGCAAACTATATATGTGATAAATAAAAGGTGGCAAAGGTTGAATAGTTGAAGCATAGGGGATTTTTACCATGGTGAATACATTTATCAAAATCCACAAAACTTTACTGCACAGAGAGCAAACCTTAATGTATATAAATTTCCAAAACTCATTTAGGACCTAGGGGGATCCCAGGAAACAATGTATTCTGTGAGGAGAATCTAACTGTATCACAAATACAACTGGGGAGAAGGGAACTTCGGGGGAGGGGAAAAGTGCTGACTAAAGGTCAAAGGAACTGCAGGTAACACACTGTATTCTAGTTGATAACGTTGTTTCCCAAGAGACTATGGGTTAATTCTGATACAGCTACACATGTATACTAGAACAGAACAATTAAGTAAGTGGATGGTGGATGTTAGAAGCCACGTTTCTCACTGTTAACAGTGGAAATTTACAGATAAGCAAGGGGTAGAGGCTAGAATGATCCACGTGGGGACACAATTGGAGACATGGGTATAAACTCATATTTAGATTAATATAGGTGCAGATGGTTACATGAAGAAATATAGAGTTACATGTGTACACAGGTTAGATACATATTTCTATGCTCACTTAGCTGATATCTGAAAGAAACAGCATCTGAGTAACAATGAGCATACCTAGCACCCAGATTGTGGTTTTTAATATTATTCTCCAATAAAAGGAACCAGAGCTCCTAGGAGAAATGGCTGACCGCAAACTTGAGGCAGGAAATACATGAGCCTAAAGAATCACGTAGCAACGGGCACCTGAGCAGCTCAGTCAGTTAAGCGTCTGACTCTGGATTTGATTTCAGCTCAGGTCATGACCTCACAGTTTATGAGTTTGGGCTCTGTATCAGGCTCTGTGTCAGTTCTCTCTCTCCCTCTCCCCGACCCCAACACTGGCTCTGTCTCTCTCTCTCTCAAAATAAGTAAATAAACTTTAAAAAAAGACAATTTGCACCTTAGTATTATTACAAAAACAGTCTAGATCCCATACATCCCTTGAGAGTGCCTCAGAAACCCCCTGCCACGTGACCCCAGACCACCCTTTGAGAATTGCTGCTCTAGAACTGACAGCCCATTTACAAGATATACGGAGGAACATGTTAAATGACACCATAGGGAGAGTGCCAGCAAAATACAGAATATGGGCAACTACAGGACGAAACAGTTGTAGATAAAATAATGCAACACTTGGACCTGCTTCAAAAGAATCCAATGAAATGGAGGAGAGAAGGTCAGGGGGAGCCAAGGCTAGGCCTTGAGGTCACAAATCTCACAACACTATTTTCCTAATTTTTTGTGTTTCTATTTTTTCATAAAAAAAAAATAAGAAAAAAAGAAAGAAAGAAACAAACAAACAAGATGACTTCTCCGGATATGTCCACTGGAACTCGGTGCTCAGTGGGCCAAATGCCTTTTAGAAGTCTCCAAATGCAATTCTAAATGAGAGCTGAGACAGTTCAACGGCCCACAAAAGAGTCACTAACTCAGAAGTGACAATTCAAGGAGATGTAAGACGGTTTTTGCTGATTTCTGCATAAGGAAAGCGGGCTGAATTACATTCACATTGCTTTTATCCTGATGGTTTTTATGACAACAGGCACTCTAAGCATTTCTGCTCTGTACCACAGTCCAGGAGGTGTGACCTGGGGGGGGGGGGGGGGGCTGTGAGGATGGGGGGTGCACGGAGAGAAGAACTATGAATGCCATGACTAGGTCTCTCCTTGTGTAAATTGTGGGAAGCACTGGATTATGAGAACATTTTATGATGCCCCTACCAAATCAAAAATTATATATTTGAAAAGTTTATGGAATGAAAACTACCACAATGTTTTAATCAAGTGAAAGATTAGAAAACTATTAAAATATATGTAACCAATGGTTAATATTCCTTCTATAGAATGCATTTATCATCACATTAAGTGCTATGAACTGAACTGTGTCTCCCCAAAATTCGTATACTGAAGGCCTAATACACAATGTGACTGTATTTGGAGATAGGGCCTATAAAGAGGTAATAAAAGTTACATGGGGCCTTAAGGGTGGGGTCTTGATCCAGTAGGATTAGTGTCCTTAAAAGAAGAGACACCGGAGAACTCCCCCTCTATGTGCACTCAAGAAAGGCCAAGTGACTATGTGAAAGTCAGCAAGAGGGATCTCACCAGAAATCAAACCCTGCTGCACCTTGATCTGGCTTCCAGCCTCCAGAACTGTGAGAGATAAACTCCTGTGGTTTTAACCACAAGAAATACAGGATTTTTTTATGGCCACCAGATTAGGCTAATACACTAAGAGACACTATGCAGCAATTAAAATATGTGCAGGATATATCACTAAAGAAAAAAAAAAAAGAGCACATCACAGACAATATGTGAAGTATGATCCCATTTACGTAAAGGACCAACAGAAAGGAAACGGTAAAACAACTATGCAGGTGTGCATGTGTGTCTTACGGGGGTCTGGGTGATTCTGGGACCAGTGAATGAGTACACTTTCCCCCAAACTCCTTTTTGCACTGTAACCCCACTTCGGGTACTCCGTCGCTTGTTAAGATAAAGATGTCACTGCAGAACTGCAGATAGAAAAAGACATCCAACTCCTGACATTTCAGTTTTTAAAAGCTGAGATCCATGTGTACAACACTTGCAACACCATTTCTTTGTTTGTTTCCTATCCTAGAAGACGTGGGTGGGCGGAATACCTCTCCCTGGGTAGTAGAAGGAGGGAGAGATACTTCTGCTCTCTCCCCCAAGGTTAGCTTCAAGGGTATGGGAGAAACAGAACCTTCTGCTATATACAGGGTTTCATAGCAGAGATGCCTGCTGCCTGTTTTCCCTGGGGCAAGCACTTCCAAAGGGGGCTCTCACTCACTCAGGAAAGATGCCTGGGATGCTTGTACGGGGAAGGGGGATGTGAAAGGTAAAGGAAGCCCCACCTCGCTCCCCGTATCTTGAAGAACTGTTCCTCATCAGCACAGAAGAAAGTCTATACGCCTGAAGGGCTCTTATACAGACCAGAAGGTAGTGACATACACAGTGCAGCCAAGGACCAAATAGGAATGCCAATACCTTACTGGGTGCTCAGGGAACCAGGAACCAGGGAGGACAATACATGCCGCAGAAAATTCTAAGGTGAACATACCCCATAGAGTCCAGCTGTTTTTTCACTCCAGAAGCCATGACCCTCCTTAAGTGCCCAGCATTTAGATAAGCCATGGGGGAAAAAGACAGGCAAACAGAACTATCAGAACTTAAACTTGTAAGAAGAGTCTTGCTAGGATTGGCTAGAATCCTACTGTCTGTCACTAGGTAAAATGGGAAATCAAAATAGTACCTCTAAAGAAAAATTGTGTGTGTGTGTGTGTGTGTGTGTGTGTGTATAAACATATAAGTGACTAGAAACTGTGGTTCTTTGGGGGTCAGAATAGAGTTTGGAGAACACGTGAAGGAAGAGAATCTCACTTTTCATGCCATTTGTACTTGTAGAAATTATTTCCGTTTTTCACATCAAGCACGTTAGTCCTGTGATAAAGGTTTCTGGTTTGTAAGAAACAACGACGGAAGCCAAAGGTTCTCACAAACAGTTCTGTGGACAACCGGCGGGGCATCTTCCCTCATGTGTTCACTGTGTGACACTGTGGCTTCATTGTAAACATGGTGTCAGACATGAGGAAAAGGGAGACCTGGGTGACTGTTCACGTCACAAGGAAGAAAAGGTGTAACTGCGTAAAAACATTAAAGAAATGTCAAAAGTACTTGGCAAGAGCTATCTGGGGTGTATCACATGTCACAGCACTGCCTTTCTAGGAATCATCTAAAGACGGATTTTTCATGAAAACAGAAAATATAGTAAAAAGGAAAACCCCCGAGTGCCACTGTAGCCAAAGTCTACAAAAGACCATCTCCTAAACTGCAGTATCATCTGTATCCGCACCACACAATTCGTCGTATTTCATCCATCATATGCTTTTTTATCCTTTTTATTTATTTTTTTAATAAATGTTTATTCGTTTTTGAGACAGAGAGAGAGACAGAGAGAGAGAGAGAGAGAGAAAGCAAGAGCAGGAGAGTGCCAGAGAGAGGAGGATCCCTGAGGGATCCCAAGCCGGCTCTGCACTGAGAGCAGTGAGCCCAATGCAGGGCTTGAATTTACACACCATGAAATCATGACCTGAACTGAAGTCAGATGCTCAAGTGACTGAGCCACCCAGGCGCCCCTTTTTATTTTTTATCAATACATATAGACAGCCACACTTCTAGAAATTCCATAAAGCTGTGACCATTCATTACGTAAATTCAGTGTTTGCATGTAATACAGACCTCAGAAACACGTATTTCAAATCAACAAATGTTTGTTGGGCACTATGCTGTGCAGTCTATTGGTGCCCGAGGTGCAGAGATGAATACAACCCAGCTCCGGCCATGGGGCATTTACAGTCTTAGAGGAGAGACAAATACATAAACAGCTAATAATCATATAAGGCAAAATGAAGCAAGTGCCACTCATAATTACAAGAAAGTAGCTGGGGTGGGTGGTACATGAGTATGAGTATTGAATTCTACCCGGGTGTTTGGGCTGGCTGTCAGAGAACGGTGAGGATGTAGCAGGCAGAGAAGGGGCAAGGGCAGTCAAGGCTAAGAGAACAGCGTGAACGAAAGTGAGGAAGCATGAAAGAAAGGCTGAGGTCCTTCCACATCTCAGCACCAGATCTCTAAGAAAATGCATTCTCTACACTCTTCATTGAGGTTATTAATCATGTGCATCCCATATTCACTTTCCTCCTGTAGCCAGAGGCCAAGTAGGCAGACCTAGCCTAAATTTATTAGAAAGAGAAAGTGAAGTAGAAATGCGTTCAGCACACATGGGTTCCTTGAAAGGTAGAGGTGTTCGTACATCATGCAGAGGCGACGTGGGAGGCTCTTAAACATGGCTTCATGAGACTCACTGTGGTTTCCCCAGTGAACCTGAAAAGTGCCGAAACATAGCGTGTAACAAGACTGGAGCTTGCAAAATGAGCAGGTAGACATTTTCCCCCTTGGTTAAAAATTCTTCAAATTGGGCTCCAGCTGAACATAAATCATAATTTCAAGTAGCCAGCTGTGATGCATTTAGAACAATTCTTTTGATGTCTTCATCCGTTGGGGTCCATCATAGCTTGTGGAATAGCAGCGCCCTCTATTGGAAAGGAGGTCTCCTGAATGCCCAGGATTACCAGAAAAACCTCTCCAATTTGCAAATAAAAAGGGGGAGTTGCTCCATTGGATTCATCAAACCATTCACCAGTGAAGAGATTTCCTTACCCATTGTATTTGATAGTACAAACACAAAATCTGTTTCTTTCTACAGAAATAAGCGTTACATAATGGTTATTTCTTTATATTAACTATTAAATTTTAGTTCAGTGCCTTGTGACTTTCTTAAAAACTGATATACATGCTCACTGACAACACCCCACAAAATATATATATAATTCCTACGAAGTACGTAAAAGAGAAAACTAGGTACTGTAAGGATAAAAAATAGTCTCATTGAAATTTTGAGGGGCCCCGCACTGGCTCAGTCAGTTGAGCATCTGACCCTTGATTTCAGCTCAGGTCACGATCGTAGGGTCATGGGAATGGGCCCCGCATCAGCTCCGTGCTGAGTGTGGAGACTGTTTAAGATTCTCTCTCCCTCTCTTTCTCTTTCTCCTGCTGCCCCTCTTGCACATGCTCTCTCTCACTAAAAAAACTAATGAAATAAAATATATTTTTCAATGTTAACAAAAATAACGTCTTTTAAAAATCTACAGTTCGTGGGGTGCCTGGGTGGCTCCATCGGCTGGGTGTCCGACTCCAGCTCAGGTCATGATCTCTCAGCTCGTGAGTTTGAGCCCCACATCAGGCTCTCTGCTGACAGCTCAGAGCTTGGAGCCTGCTTTGGATTCTGTGTCTGCCTCTCTCTCTGCCCTGCCTGCTCACACTCTTGTCTCTCTCTCTCTCTCTCTCTCTCTCTCTCTCTCTCTCTCAAAAATAAATAAACGTTAGAAAGATATTTTAAAAAATAAAAATAAAAATCTACGGTTCCATATACACCAAAACATCGTTGCTATTGTGTTTCATTCACCTATTCAACAACATTTTTCGCAAGTCTGTTACATCTTCAACCTGTGATTTACAAAATAAATACGGCATTGTCATGGATCTCAATAAGGGGAGAAGAGTATGTCAGCCAACACTTACAAAACAATGTGCCCAGGACTACAGAGGCAGTACGAAGGGGTGCAGAACAGAGCCTATACTCAATCCTCGAGATAGATGTTCATATACAGAAAGGTGGTAATGCTCGGATTGTCTTCTGAAGACGAGCTAGGAATCAACCATGCAGGAGACCAGAGAAAACAGTTTCCCAGAAATAGGTAAGAAGAGGTACAAAGGCACAGAGACATAAAAATGCCTGGGGTATTAAGGGACTACCAGGTTCATAACTATTACAGAGATACGGGGTGCTACACTATGGGGCATGTTGAGAGGTAAGGCTCAGAGTACGGGGTGGATCTCGAATTTCAGGAGCTGAAAGGATATTACAGGTCATCTGCGTCTAGATTCCAGAGCACTTTCAGGAACCCAGCACTGACCACCCACACAGCTATCCCGGCTCTCATTCTGCACCCTGTGGTCTCTCGGTATACACTTAATCCCCCTCTCACTCCTGGAACTAAAATCAGTTCAACTTTTTTGAGATGAAACACGAAGTCCTGAAGAATTGGCTAGATATTAAATTTTCACGAATAAATATAATCAGAGCTGAGCTGAGGGTGAGCTAGAATATCCAGGGTTGAGGTGGCCCCCTTTGCAGCATCTGTGAGCCACAGTAAATAACCAAGTCTCTGAATTTATTCTGACTCTGAAGAAGACGCCTCCAACAGCAGGGCCCTTCATGGCTTTTGTAAACGCCACAAGACTTCTGAGCGCAACTGAAAAGGAACAGCTCTCTCTAATCCCCAAGATCATTGCCTAAAGCTCCTTGTGTACTTCCCTCGAGAACCTCCGTTCTCCTCATCAGACCGAGCACTGCTGATATCTAATCTCCCCATAGACTCCGTGGAAGCAATTACTAAGTGCGGTCATGATTCTACTGATCAGGCAGGTTTGCAGTACAAGGAAACAAAATCAACCATGTTAATTTCAGCTGAGCAAGAGAGGAGTCGGGGGGAACACTGGTACTTGCCAAATAGAGAAATCGTTGCTCCTCGGAGAAAGCAATTCAATTTGCAAGCTCTAATTGTAAACTGAAATTAAAAATAATGGAAGGCACAAAACAATTGCATACAAAAGTCCAGGTAATGTCAGTGAAAAAAGAAAGCATCCTTCAAAAAGCAAGGGCACTTCTCAACCTGCTTTCTCCTATAAATCTGACAATGGTTTCTACATTTGCCACTACTTAATCAGCAAGAGGTTAAAGCAGGCAATGCAATTAAACTTGGGAGTGAAACAGAGGCAGAACTCCCTCATTCATATTGTGTACACCGTCCAAGATAAAATGAACTAGGAGGGGGCAGTAAGGGGGAAAGAAGGGGTACCCAGAAGAGGCAGTCAATAGGAACAAAAATCAAAGCCACAAGAGCCAGTAAAAGCGTAAGAGTCTTACAAGAGCACAAGAGGCTGTTCATCTCAGTGGCTTAAGAGCTAAAGACCCAGGCTTGCGAATCAGACCTGAAGTCAAATACCAGCTCTCCCATTTCTAGCTGACTGACCTCAGGGAAATTATTTAAGCACCAAAAGGTTCAATTTCCCCACCTGTGCCACCCTCCAGGCTTATTCAAAGACTAAATCAGACACAAGGAGCATATGGCCTTCAAAGAGTGTCTCACATATAACAAGCATTCAGTGAGCTTAAGCTTGAAAAAAGAAAGCCTAGCATACACCAAACTAGCAATAACTGTTTGCTGGGGAAAGTCATAAAGAAGCAAGAAGAGAAACTGAATTCTTTTGTGTTTGAAAAAAAGGATAGCCAATAACACGATAGGAAGATGGTAATAATAGACTGAAGTAACGACATGGCCCCAAAGAAAGTCGCAATACTTCCCCACCTTCACAAGAGTTACACCATGAGAATGGCCCCATTTTAATTTTATGCCAATAATGCCTCGATTTGCTGATGAATTATATGCTATTTATTTCTTAATCATAAGCTTTTTTAGAGTGGGAGAAGTCTTTAAAAACTGAATAATCAGTGCAGTTTTTATTGTATATCAATAATACCTCAACAAAGTTATTTTCAAAAAATAAGGACTTTTTTTTTTAAATCTATGACAGACTTGCAGCCAGAGAAGTTATAATGATTTTGAGCAAAGTCCTATTATCAGAATAGCTGAGGACACTGGTTAAGTTCATGGGCTCTAGTTATGGAGTGAATTGGGTCCCCACTGCCACCAAAATTCATATATCGAAGCCTTAATTCCCCGTGTGACTGTATTTGGAAATGGGGCCTTTAAGAAGGTAATTAAGATTAAACAGGGTCATAGCAGTGGTGCCCTAATCTAATAGGGTTGGTGTCCTTATGAGGAGAGGAAGAGAGAGCGCACGTGCCCACAGAAAAGGCCACGTGAGGACAGAGTGAGAAGGTGGCCATCTGCAATCAAGGAGAGAGGCCACGGGAGAAACTCACCACTTCACCTTGCTCCTGGTTCCTCCCGAACTGTAAGAAAATAAATTTCTGTTGTCGCAGTGACCCAGTCTCCGGTATTTCGTGTTATGACAGTCCTGGCAGATTAATATACTACAATCCCTGGCAGACAAAAGTGGGTCTAAATTCAGTCTCAACCGCTTGCTAATGGAGTGACTTGGGGCAAAATATGAAGCCACTCCAGGCCTCCCATTCCCTCATCTGTGAAGAGAGATGATGTCACCGTCCAGTACACATCATTATTTTGGCTACTTGGAGAATTCAGTGTAAGAACGCATTTAAAGATCTTAGCAACAATGTCAGGCATGTAGAAGCCCTTGATAAGTATTAACCTGAATTATGATTCTTGTGATTCAGAATCACTAATACAACTTAAGTTTCCAATCCAGGGCTCTTCTCACTCACTCATCTACTACTCTTGCATGAAATTTTACCCCTAGGATTATGTGCCATCCACATTTTTTCCTAAACCAAGACAGTTTAAAAAAAAAAAAGGGTAAAATGATGAGAAATGACAAGGTAAATAAATTGCTACTTTGGCTTCTAAATCTCCTATTCAATTTCCTCCATAGTGGCCTCCCAAACTGGCTGAGTTAGCTTTCCAAAACCAGGTGTCTTTATTTTGCTTGTTAGCAGCCTCCTTTGAGGCCCAAGAATGTATATAGTCTCCCTGCTCTCTTCTCATTTATTATTCCCTGGAAACACAGACAGCCATCACACTCTGAAATGTGTCTGGGGGGAGATCCCTTGTAAGGGTTTTGGGATGAGAAAAGTCTAGTGCAATTTAGGGAAATCAGACATCAGCTATTGACAAGACATTATTAGGGAGAATAATGCCTATAGCCAGTTTCAGGGGGGAAAAAGCTATTTTAAAACTTCATGCATTTTCAAAAAATTTGACCCCGTTGAACAAAGAGCAATGGTGAGGGGCGGGGCCTTTTGTTAGGCTACAGACTCAGAGGCACACGAATGCCAAAGGAATACACTGCATTACCTAAATGTTTACTGCCAGTGCTAAGGAAGGATATGGTCATCCACCCCTAGTACCAGGGGATTATCATCTCCTTTGACCAGTTCAGAGACTTCTTTCGCCTCTAAATTACATTGAAAGAGAGTGAAAAATGACTTGATCATTCCCCTCAAGTGGCATTTCAAAAATCGTGGCCAGGTCTTCCAGCTTTCCACTGGAGACAGAACTAAAAAAAAAAAAAAACAAAACAAAAAAAAACAAACAAACAAAAAAAAACAATCTGTACTGACTACAAGAAGCACTTCCTGTAGGGAGAGTTCTTTAACACCAGAAGAGGCTGGGGTGGAGAAAGGATGGGGTGGTGGGTGACGAGGGTGAGGGGTTGTTCATCAGATTCACTTGGTTTAGAGATGACATCAAAACGTTTTCCATATGCATCTACCATAGACATTCTCTTGTAGAAAACTCACAAGTATCTTCTTTACGGAGATATTGCTTTGGTTTATATCAAAAATTTACATGTCAAGCACTTCAGTTCATATTCATTTTCTCATTTAATCTCTACAGCCAATGAGGTAGAACATGAAGTATAACAGAAAGAATGGATGTTGAGTCAAACTGCTCTGGGTTGTATTCCAGATTTATCTCCACCAGCTAACCTCACTCTTCTCATCTAAATGAGAATAACACACCCCTTGCAGAACAGACCATTCTGTATATACATTGCCTGACAAGTACCAGAATCCAATATGTAGATAGACGTTACTACCATTATTTTCATGACCATAGGGTAGACCTAGAAATAGGCACAGAGAAATGAAGCAGCCTTCATGAGGTCACAATATCAATAAAGTGATGAATCCAGATATGGCAGGAGTGGCTGAGTGCTAAGTGTCTATTACTCATTAACCAGTCTCTCTCAGTAACATGTTACTAAAAATTATTCAGAGAGGCAATCTGCGCAGCTGAAAGATCATCTCATATTATTCAGCCTCTCTTTTAGCTACAGAGAGCCAGTGAAATGCAAACACAAGAGTTTAGATGGAACACACAGAAAGTCTCCTTAAGAGGCCAGATAGCGGGCACAGTGCCTGTGTGGATTGTAGATGTGAGGGCTGAAGGCTCCAAGCTGCCGTGACAGCACGCAAGCTTGCTCTGAGAATGAACGCCATGTACTAGGGATGGTGAAGCTCCAAGACGCAAGGAACCTGGGTCACCGATGACCTTCACGCTGCCATACAGCCCTGGTGTGCCCACATTTGAATTCATTTTATGTGAAAGAATAACTCTTCCTGTGTAAAATAATGTCACTTCTGGCTTCTGTTATGAGCAGCTAAGTACAATGCCTCATTGATATGTTAGGTCTTTCTGATTCTAAAGCCAGGGAAAGCACATAGGGTAACCTACTAACCCTGCATCCTGGAAATCAATTCCAGGCAAACTGGGATGGTTGGATGGTTAGTTATCCAAAAAGCAGGTTTCCTCCCTGAAGAGTACTATCAAAACATGTTTTTAAATTTCATCTTACACTTTTTCTCACTGAACAGGAAGATAAATTTTTTGGTTGAATCCAATTCAACAGATACTGAGTACCTACATGCAAAACAGTATAGAGGAAAAAAGACAAGGCCCACTGCTGGCCCTAAGGATCCTGAGGATTATATTCATTCATTCATTCATTCATTCATGCACTCACTTATTCATGGCTTATTCATTCACTGATTCATTCATTAAATATAGTTTCATTCACTCATTCATCCATGGATCCTGCACTCTGGAGTCATATTTATTCATTCATTCACAGATCCCCATTGTCTAGTTGTATTCATTCATTCATTCATTCATTCAATCAGCCAGTCAGCAAACATTCTTAAGAGTTCCTTCTACATACCAGGTATGACAACAGCAAGAAATGAACATCATTCTTACTCCTATGGAGCCTGCATTGTGGTCAAGGGAGAGAGAGAGAGCGAGAGAGAGAGATAATACAAAAGTGAATAAATGAACAACATAAATTCACCTAGGATTCTTCAGATAAAGTTCTGGACACTGAGCAGCAGAAAGGGAAATCTATCTGAAGAGGTGTTATCTAGAGAGTGAGAGCTGCATGCCAAGAAAGACCCAGTGATTCATCCAGAGCACAGCAAATGTAAAGACACAAGCCAGAAGGAAATCTGGCTGATTCTAGGATCAGAAAGAAAACTAAACAGAGAGAGAAATGCCTGGAGCAAGGGTGAGGATAGTAAGAGAGAAGTCAGAAAGATAGAAGGGTCTGATTCTATCAGATCCTATAGACCATGACAGTAGATTTAGGTTTTATTTTAAGTGCAATAAGTAAAATAGGAAGCCAATGGAAGATTCTAAAGCAGAGAATAAGATCTATGCTTTAAAAAAAAAAATCACTCCAATTGCTGGGTAGAAAATGAATTATGAGGCTAAAAGAGCGGCCACGAGGAGTTCGGTTGGGAGCCCAATGCTGTAATCCAGTTAAGAAACAAAGATGGCTGCCATGGTGTGGCAGCACCCAACTTGGAGAGGGACAGGCAGATCTGGGGGACATTTTAGAGCTATAATCGCTTGACTGGCTAATGGATGGCATTTTGCACCAGGAACAGGATTCACCTTTTCAGTGGAGCTTCCATTATCTTTTTCCTTTTTTTTTTTTTTTTTTGGCGGGGGGGGGGGGATGATTGACACACAATATGTCACATTAGTTTCAGGTGTACAACACAGTGATTCAACTTTCTACATGTCATGCTATGCTCACCACAAGCCATCATTGTCACCATACTATTATAATACCGCTGACTATACGCAGTGCCTCTCAGCCCTATGATTTGCTCATTCCATCACTGGAAGCCTGTACCTCCCACTCCCCTTCCCAATTCTGCCCATCCCCTTGCCCCCATCCCCTCTGGCAACCGTTTGTTCTCTGTATTTATGGATCTGTTCAGTGGAGCTTCCTTCAAACTTCACTGGGATATTTTTCGAAATCAAGCATCTGAGAAATAATTTACTTGCTTTTTTTGACCCGGTACGGACCCTCCCCAAAAATCAATGTACAAAATCATCTCCACTGTATGAAGAGGCAATACCTTGCACCTGTCTGACATGTTTGTGGCAACTATAACATCCTCCTGCTTTTTCTATCATTTCACCTTCGAATCCTAGCACCATACACTAATGAAGAACCAGGAGCACACCATCAAATCCAAAGACCCCTTAGACCAAGCACGTGTTTCACCTTCAAATGTTAATTCTGAATAATTAGAAAACATGACCCGGATGGTGTAACACAGTACACCATTTACCCACCGAGCACACGGTTCTCGCCTTCCCTCTATTTGGAAGTCTGGAACACCTAGTTCACAGGAGCAAAGAGATGAAGCCACTGTTTAGGGACCTTTCCCCTTGCTGCTTAGCTGCTAATGAATTTTACAAGTTCCCTAAGCCTAGAGGAGGCCGGCTTTTCTTTCTCTGCTCCCTCTTACCTTCATTCCCCTCCTGTCCCTTCTCCTTTTTCACAGAAGTGCATTAATCATCATGAGTGGCTGGAAATGGAATCATATGGATCACAGGATGTCTTGGTGCAACTAGAATCAAACTCTGACACAGGCCCTCACTGATGAAATACATATTTGGTTACAAAAACAAATGAGTTCAGCGCTGTACCCAGTACGTTATCAATGCTCAAGAAGTGAAGGCAGAATTCCTCTTTATTTATTTTTTCAAAAACTGTCTTCAACCATGTCATGGCCATGGACCTGGGCCTTTCCTACATGTGAGCTGGTTGGTTTTCAATCTGCACGGCAAGTTTAGAGAAGGTATGGTCCTCTAACTCTTGCAGATAAGGAAAGCGAGGCTCAGTGAAACCAGGCAATTTGTGGACCACAACCTATAGCGAGTGCCGTGCTACAACTCAAAGCAAGATTCTAACAGCCCCAAAGCCTGTGCACTTCTGCTCTCTCAGGCTCCCCTCCACTCAGCATAACAGAGAGATGAACATGGGGTCCGAAAACATGGATTCAAGTCTTAACCCCTCACGATCTTCAGAGATTAAATAATCTCTTTAGAGGTTATTTAATCAAAGAACCCAATTTCCCAGGGCCTCGGCTTCAGCATCCTTACAAAGACTTAGAGAGTAATGCCTGTGAAGGTATTTTATAAACTATAAATTTTATGACAGATCATTATAAATTTTAAAAACAAAATAAAATTCAAACAAGCAAATGATGACACATATAAAATAAACTGGATTTATTTTCCCTACAAGTAACTTGCCTGTTAAAAACATTTCTCAAGTATTTAATAGTAGAAAAGCTTTAATAATCGGAGATTTGATACTAATTAAACCCACCAGTACTGGAAAGCTCTCAACCTACGATAATAATGACAATAATAATAATAACAACACAGTTATTAAGTGTTTAGCCTTTGCAAGACTGTGTTTTAAGTGTTAACCTCATTAATTCTCCAAAATCTCTAGAAGGCAGGTGTTACCATAGTCTCCAGTTAACAAATAAGCAAATAGAGGCACAGAGAGGTGACGGTAACTTGTCAGGTGAAATGTTAGGATGTGAATCCAGACAGCCTTCATCCCTGCCCACATTTAACTACTATACAGGCCTATAGCGCATACTGAAAATCAGTCTTCAAATAATCCAGGTTTTGTTTTTGTTTTTGTTTTTGTTTTTGTTTATAGAAAGGTATCAATTCTTGAACAGGGGATACCTATGTCTCTGATAAATGTTAAAAATACTTCCAGGCAAGTTTAGCAGAATGGAAATATTCAAGATTAATACTCCGGCAGCCTATCGTAGGCTTTCCATAGCAGTTTAAACCCTTCCTAATCTGACTTTTCATCAGTCCTGGTGACTCACGACAGGCTAATGATTTCCTTCCCCCTAAGAGTTTCTCGATTTCAGTCCGTTCCAGTTGTCCTGGTGTGGTAATCTGGGATTAGAACAGAAACATCAACTATGAATTCGCAGCTGAAGAGTTCCGAACTCCCAGGTAGAAATGGTCAGATACAGGCAAAATGGTAGTAATGATGCCCGAAGAAACAAGCACCAGGTGATACTTCTTCAGCATTCTGAAGCCTATTGTTTGCAGCCACTGCTTACATTTTTTAATTTAGAGCAAAAGAGTGTGCAGCTAGCTATCAGGAAAGATTCTGCCTCTCTTCTGGGCACCTTAGACTTCTGTCCGGAACCCTGGGCTAACATCCATTGTATCTCAGGGGAATCACTCCACACACCATTTAGCTCATGGGTTGATTCCCTAACTTTGGAAAAAGGGGGAGACAGATGGCCACGTGTTTGGGAGGGACTGCTACTCAGAGTTATTTAGCAGGACATCAGTGAGGAATGACAAAAAGCAGGAGGAAATCTCCACTCCAGAAGTTTTCAAAGGACAATGTGTTTCAGATATGATCAAGCAAGTTTGATATATAGATCAATTAATATTTAGTAAACATCTACTATGTGCCAGTCCCTGAGCTACATGCTTTCCTACATGTTATTTTATGCAATTCTCATAAGGACAAGTAAAAATATCAGTGTGCATTGTTACAGAGACTGAATACTAAAACATAACGGATAAAATCCTACAGTAGAGCAGAAACATTTTAGAATTCTGCATCCATCACTCACTCAGTGCTAGGGATTATCCAGACAACTGCCTATAGATTTTTTCTTTGTTCCATTATTTAATCTAGTTCAGGATTTCTCAAACCTCAATGTGCAAAATAATCATTGTCCAGGGTTACAGACACCAAATCTTATTTACTGTGCTTCATGGTCAATTTCAGGACATTTCAAGGTTATTTTCAGGGGCCTCTGTGTAAACTTAAGCAGGTTGAAACCAGCACCCTGAGAGGGCAAGGGGGCTTAAACCCACCTGTTCCTTACTGTTTAGCTGATTCAGCTGGGATGAAAAGGTACCTTTTTGCAATTCATTTGTCCAGAGAGGGGCTACTTTAGAAGCTGACTTTATAAATTTAAATAGTTAGATATAAGTCCACTGGTCCTTTATTTATATACCTCTCCCTCCTTACTGGAATGTGAGCTTCATTTAACCATTTCTGTATTGCCAGCATCTTTTTCAGTGGTTGGAACATAATAGATTCTCAGTAAAAGATGGTTAATACACATGACATTTAAGTAAAATTTGGAAAATTTAACTTAGTCAACATCTTATGATACATATATATGTATGTATATGTATATGATATATGTATATAATATGTATATGATATGATAGATATATCAGGCATGTAGTAATCATCATATAGTCCTTACAAAATCCCTAAAATATAGGCAATACCATTACTATTTTAGCCCCATTTCCAGCTGAAGAACAAAAATGTATTTAAATATGTTTATTTTGCATATTAATTGATATTAATATATTTAATAGTATTACAATATGATCTTGCCTTTTCTCTGAAATAGTAAATAAACATTGTTACTTGTCATTACATATTCTCTTGAATTATAACTTTTTTAATATTCTACAAAATATCCTATCATATCAAAGTATTAAAGCATTCTCCTATGGATGGACATTTAGACTATAATTTTCACTGTTAAAAATAACTTCCAATGACTCTTTTAGTATATAAGCCTTTGCCTTAATCCCTGATTATTAACTTAGAACAGAGTCCTAGATGTGGGGGGAAAAAACTGGGTCAAAGAGAATGAGCTTCTAAAGACTCGGGACACAAATCTGTTTTCTGAAAATTTACCTTGTATGTGTTTTCTGCTTAAAAGTGATAGGTTTAGATTTCAGGTGTGTTCTGGGTTATATACTCAATTTGTTCTACTGCTTTTTTTCTGACTTTTGCTTTAGAATAATATTTCTATTACTATCACTACCACTACCATTAAAAGCCAAGATGCATGGAGTCCTCACGTGGGGCTGGGCTCAGCAATTTGCATGCACTATCCCATTTAAGCTTTACAACAAGCCTCTGGGGCCAGTGTGGATGTTAATCCCATTTTGTCCATGACGACCACACAAATGTTAAGAATAAAGCTAGGAACTGAAGCTTTGGTCTGTTCCTTGTCAAAGCTGTGACCTTGACCACTCAACCAGCACCTTTTAACAGAGGAAACTCACAAGTAACGGTCACTTGCAATATAAATACTAAGGCTGCTATAACTATAACCCTTTTATCTGTATGGCAGTTTATAGGACACAAAGCACATCCACATGCATTATTTTAACTGATGACCAAATCACCCCTATATATCGAAGACTAGACCTTTCTTTCCATTGTTACCTATCTATGATACGCTGAAGAGCCAAACTCAAAGAAAACAAAAGCAAAATAGTATTTCTCAGGGAGTCTGTGGCAAAACTGTTACTTAGAGGGAACTGGCAAAAGACTAGGAGGTTTGATTACAGCTTGACCTTTCAAAGACCCAGTGCTGGGAAATACATAACGGAGCACTGGCCCCTGAATATGACCCAGGAACTTCAAAACCAACTGATGTGGCTCATTCTCACAGCCATGGTGCTTGGACATTCTAGCCTTGCTCAAGAAAACAACCAAATCTGTGCAATCACAGATCTAAGTGAAATCAATGCAGGCTACAATTGTATGACCATGAATCTACATTTTAAAATACATTCAGGGAAGGGAAAGGCTTACACTGTCTTCATCAGTTATTTAAACTCCTGATCGCGACATTCCTGAGCAAAATGTTGAAGTCACAGGAGTATCACTGGCACATTTCTATCTCCCTTTTCAAAACTCGTCTCCCCATTTCCCATGGAGACTGAGATCTTTGTGCTTTCCATGGACAGAATCCAGATCCACAGATGTTTCTCTCCACAGACCCTCAAGAAGAAGTGGCATATGGTGGCTAGAAGTGTGGACTCAGAATTCCTGGGTTCAAATCCTGGCTCGGCCACTAATGAGCTGTGTGCCTTTAAGGAAATAATAAAGTCTCCATGCCTCAGCATCCTCATCTTGAAATAAAGATTTTAATAGTATAGATGTTGTAGGATTGTTGTGATTAAGCAATTTAATAAATGGAAATGCACATGGTAATACCATGTAAGTGTTTCTTTGTTTATTATTCCCTCCAGTCACCAGTCCCTTCTCACATGACACATCCCTACTCCTCCAGCTGTCAAGTGAGAGAATAGTTGATATAATTAAATCCTTCTGAACTCATAATAACCAACTGATTTGGTATATTACCCCTGTGTTGTTTGCACATGGGGAGAAAACTAGTGAATACTGAGAAGCTGAAATACAATGAAATTAAACTCTCGAGATAAAATTTCAGGTGTATATACATACAAATGAAGATACATGTGATTGATAGAAAAGAAAGGGAAGAAGAAAGGGTAGAAGAAAAGGAAGAAAATGAAGGAAGGAAGGAAGGAAGGAGGGAGGGAGGGAAGGAAGGAAGGAATTTAAAGAAAACAGGTCTTTAAGGTTTCTTGAAGCATATCTGGGATTTTAGAACATTCATGTTATAAGGAACTTTGAAAATATACAGTCCTTTCTTCCCTTGAACATGTGAAAAAGCTGAGAGTGCCTGACTGGCTCAGTCAGAACATGCAACTCTTGATCTCAGGGTCATGTGTTCAAGCCCCACATTGGATGTGGAGCCTACTTTAAATAAATAAATGAAGTGTACAATACATGTTGAAAAGCTCAACCCCAGAGGGATGGGGTTACCTACCCCTAAGGCTGCAGTATGCTGTGATTATAATCCAGCTTCACGACTCTCTGTGCAGTTCTCTTTCTACTACATCATGTTATTCTCCTGTCTATTAACAATTTACAGAACATTCTTGAGAAACTGTGTAAATACGGAAGCTGCAAAAGGAAAATCCATTATCTCAAAAAAAAAAAAAAAAAAAAAAAAGCTAGAAGTGGTGTAAAGACAGCTCTGATCTTGCCACCTTCCTCCTTAAATACGTTTATTCCCAAAGTAAGGAGTATAAAATTCCTAAGCATGCCCCCCTCTGCCTCGCTATGACTGTTCCTGCCTTGTCCCTCTCCCCGGAGGATGTTCAACCTAATCTGAACTCCGCCCATCCCTTCCAACTCCCCTCCTCTATCTGTAGCCACAACCTGCCTCTTGCCTCTTCCTTTCTTCTTGGAATACCCTCCTTCCAACTCCGTATTTTCCCTACTGACATCTCATTAACACTTTGAGATAACCTCTGCTCCACGCCCTCCGCAACCTCACAAAAGTAATTATCTTGCTTTTGTACATAAAAATGAAATGTACTTGTTGTCCAGTTAGAGACAAGGTTCAATCATAACCTGGTTCATTTTTGTATTCTTCCCAGCAATCAGCATGTTCTCTTTATGAAGTGTTTACTGAACTGAATAAGGAAAAATATATTCTGCATGCCTGACTCTTCAGAAAGTCTACAGTAAAACTTTCTTTATAGCCTCTCAATTCTAAAACATCTTTACCGTAACTTGTGATCTGAATGCCAGTCATGGGCTGTTTTTTCCAATACGTGCATTTCCTACTATAAATTAACGTCGTATTTTTTCTTTATTTTTTTAATTTAAATTCAAGTTAGTTAACATACAAGGTAGTCTTGGCTTCATCTCCTACATATGACACCCAGGGTTTATCCGGAAAAGTATGCTCCTTAATGCCCATCACCCATTTAACCCATCCCCCTACTACGCCCCCTCCAACAACCTCAGTTTGTCCTTTGTGTTTAAGAGTCTTTTATGGTTTGCCTCCCTCTTCGTTTTTATCTTATTCTTTCTACCCTTCCCCTACATTCATCTGTTGAGTTTCTCAAATTCCACATGAGTGAAATCATATGGTATCTTTCTCTGACTGATTTCACTTAGCATAATACCCTCTAGCTCCAACCATGTTATTGCAAATGACAAGATTTTGTTCTTTTTCATTGTTGAGTAGTATTGCATTGTATATATAGACCACATCTTTTTTATCCATTCATCAGTTGATGGACATTTGGGCTATCATTGATAGCATGCCCACGTGCCTCGAAGGTGCATGGGCCTCTTCAAATCAGCATCTTTGTATCCTTCAGATAAATTCCTAGTGGTGCAACTACTAGGCCGTAGGGTAGTTCTATTTTAAAGTTTTTTGAAATAATGTTAATGCTCAATCTTCTGAGGTGCTTCTGTAGCCAAGAGAATGAGAAGTCCAAGAAAGTGGACCCAATACCAGCCTTTCAACCAGATATGGCATTAGCTTGCTTATTTATTTATTTATTTATTTAGATATGCTCAGGCTTCATATGGGAAGAACAAAGACGTTTTCCTGTTCTGACCTTGAGCTAATAATGGCTCTATATAAAATCTCATGCCCTATAAATAATTCTCATATCTGGGGGAAAAAAAGAGTTCATTAGCTAAAAGGCCAAATGATACGAATACATAATTTACATGAATGAAAATACAAATAATAAGCAAACAAATTAAGAAAATTACCATCTTCACAAGGAAGAAAGAAACCATAATTAAATCAATCTTAAAGTGTAATTTTAAGCCTATAAAATTAACAAAAACATTTCTCATGATTAAACTTATTGTTGACACAGACCCGAGGACAAGCAGTTCCTATATACGTTGTTTGCAGCTGCGTAAAATTGGTAGCATCCTTCCAAAATCAGAATGGTAAAAAGCAAGTGCTATAAAAATGTTCTAACCTTCAGATCCAATAAATCTATTTTTGTGAATATGTACTCTAAAAATAATTGAATGGAAGGAAAAATAGTGTATGCACAACAGTATTTATTGCAGCATTACTAAAAATAAAAGAAAACCAGCAGGCAATCTAAGTATGCAACAATAAGGCAATGATTTAGTAAATTGCAATAGATCAACATGATGAAATTGTATACTGTTAAAATTATTGTAACTAGAAGGAAATGTAGAAAATGTTTACGATGCACAGTTAAATGAGAAATGCAAAATACAAAATGCTGTATGCACTATGAGAGCAACAACGTAAAATATACAGATGCAGCGAAAATTTGGAGAGCAATATATAAAAATGGAAACAGGTCCACAATAGTTGTGTTCAGGCATGAAGTAAATAAGGGACTTGCTTTTTTAAAATGTATAAATCCTCAGAACTTCTTAAAAATTAGTAATTTTTATTATCCATCCTACTTTTACATCAACCATTTGTTCAGCCCACTCACATAATTTTTCTCCACTGTGACCTTATTAGCTAAGCTAATATGCTCACTGAGACCTGTATATGAATTATTCCATGAAAGGCATGTTCAAGGAAGTCATGGACCTGCCTTGTGCCTACAAATCTACAAGCTCTACAATTTCAACATTTTGCCCAAAACTCATCTCTAGGAAGCTTTCCTTCAGTGATTTCTCACAGAGTCATTTACCCACTATCTTTGTGACAATTATTTTCATTAGTTACTACATCATGTTCTAAGCATCCACCAATTGCTAGATGATATGTGTTTTTACCTTTCTACACAATTTTCAGGTTCTCAAAAGAAAAAACCAGTCCTCATCCATTTTTTTTTTCACTAGTTCCAATTAAGCCCAGGAAAAAGGTTTTTACACAGGGAATACTCAGCAAATTTGCTCAATGAATGGAACCCTAAGTTTTCAACTTCAAAATAGCTAGTCAGTTAGCCATTGTATTATAGCAGTTGTATTATAAATACAACCATCAATAAATGTTTTCCAGTGTGCTAAATCTGTCTACCCTTGCCTTCTCTCTTTGCCTCTCAGTCTTTACTTATTGCCAATTTTTATTAATTATGGACATGTCTGTGATAACTCGGAATAATGGTTCAAATGAATTTGCTTTTATTATATATCATGTATATAGCTTCATACTTTGTCCAACTAATATTCTAGATAGATCCCATGGATTCTAACTTTATGTTGAGAGCAGCAAATATGTCTCCACTTCATGAATGTGAGTTACAATTTTCTCTATGAACTACTTTCATGGATGTATAACAAACAGGCAAAAATTAGTAAAGAACAAAAATGACAAAGACTATTAACAATTTAAGAAACAAGGAGTGCCTGGGTGGCTCAGCCTGTTAACCGTCCAACTTCAGCTCAGGTCATGATCTCACAGTTCATGGGTTCAAGCCCCATGTTAGGCTCTGTGCTGACAGCTCAGAGCCTGGAGCCTGCTTCAGATTCTTTGTGTCCCTGTCTTTCTGCCCCTCCCCTCCTTGTTTGTGTTGGGTTTCTCTTTCTCTCTGTCAAAAATAAATAAGTAAACATTAAAAAATGAGAAAGAAACAAAACAGAAGAACCTATGGTAAGGGCGGGGAAGCGGGGGAGAGAAGAGAGGGAAACAAACCACAAAATATTCTTACTGATAGAGAACCGAGAGTTGATCCAGGGAGGTGAATGAGAGATGGGCTGGATGGGTGATGGGTATTAAGGAGGGCACTTGTGATAACTACTGGGTGTTGTATGTGAGTGATGAATCACTGAATTCTACTCCTGAAACCAATACTGCACTGTATGTTAACTAGAATTTAAGAAAGAAAGAAAGAAAGAAAGAAAGAAAGAAAGAAAGAAAGAAAGAAAGAAAAAGAAAGAAAGAACAAACACAGGAGCTTCAAATATAGAGTATGGTTAAAATATGATTTGAACTGGTGGACAATAACACAGATATGTCTAAAATTTTTAAAATAAATGAGATACAGGGGCACCTGGGTGGCTCAGTCGGGTAAGCATCCGACTTTGGGTCAGGTCATGATCTCATGGTTGGTGGGTTCAAGCCCCGCATAGGGCTCTGTGCTGACAGCTCAGCGCCTGGAGCCTGCTTCGTATTCTGTGTCTCCCTCTCTCTCTGTCCTCCCCCACTCATTCTCTGTTTCTGTCTCAAAAATAAATAAACATAAAAAAAAATTTTAATAAGTGAGATACATAAGTTACTAATACAAATTAGTACAGGTGTACTAATATAAAATTAAGATTAAATGAAGCAAATAATAACACCAATCTCTAAGAATTGTGTTAAACTTATTAAACTGGGTAGTAGACAGTTTACTTAATATCAGAAAGGATTACATTGATGAGCCACAAGAAACAATCATTGATCATTGTGTTTACTCTCTAGGAAATATCCACTGACTGAAAGCCTTTTCGTTATTTTCTTATAATTAAGACTTACATGAAAAACCATTTGGGTTTAACTGTCATGGATTCTCTTTCTAAAACACTGTGGCTTTTACCATCTTAGTAAGTAGAGTCAAGAAATAGGGTTTAGTTTGTGGTGGATGATTTGGGATCTTAAAGAGAAACAGGGCATTATTTTGTATGGTAAGTATATATTAGGTTTAAAGTATTGGCCTCAGGGTTTTCCCTGATCCTTCCAAAACTGAGTTTAGTATGTCCCTCCTATGTTCCGTGCATATGCAGTGATTGCTCTTACCACCTTATATTCATTCATTCATTCATTCATTCAGTTATCCAAACAATGTTCACGGAGTGCCATTTATGGCCCAGACAATGTGTTGACGTTACCGCAATGAATGACTTAACCTCCATGCCTTCTCGCATGAAGCTTAGAGTCTAGAATAAGAAATAGAAATTTAGCATCGTGCAAACAATCAGTTATATTGCTGATAAGTGCTGTAAAAAAGAAAAGGTATTTGTGATGAGGGAGTGATGAGAATATACAGCAAGAGATAAACATCTGGTCTTGAAGGACAAAGAAGGGAAAAGTAACGGTTTACAGTCAAATGCTGAAGGATGACTGGAATCTGGCCAGACAAATGGGAGCTAGAAGAACACTCCTCGAAGCAGAACGGGCAAACGGGCAAGCTCCGAGGTGGAGAGGATCTTGGCAGGCACGGGGTGCTGGTGCAAACAAGAGAAGTTTGGCTGGCACATTTAACATGAAAAGAGTAGAGCAAGATGTACCTGGAAACTATGTAGGGGACAGAAGGCACAGGGCCTGAGAAGCCAGATGAAGAATGTGTGACATTACCCTAAGAATAATAGTAACTAATACTGAGGCATGTAAATGCCTGTCCCTCCACATGTGACAGCGAATGTTCTTGTTTCATAATCCCATAGTCCCAGAATCTTGGGGAGCACCTGACACACAGTGGGCATTCAATGTTTGTTGGAGGACTGAAGAATGAACGAATGATCTTCTGCCTCTCCTCAAAGAATTAAGAGATTCTGAGTTACTGAGGAAGATTTAACGAGGGTGGCGGGAGGGAAGACTCCAGCCACTACTGTTTCCCTGCCTATCCTCTCACAGTGGCATTTAAAAATACATCCAGTGCAACTGATGTCTAAACGAATGGGATAAGAGGCTACCAGACAAGTGAACTGCTCCATAATCAAAGCCAAAGTCTGGTCAGGGCAGGACCCTAACAAAGTCTCCCTGGAAAACTATCAAATCACAAGCAAATGTTCTGAGGTTACGGAGTCAACCAACAAGCCTTCAGAAGAATCCCAAAGAGGATGCCAGCTCAACAACACAGAAAATACCTAGAGGAAAACTGTCCTCCAACAGTGACCTGGGAGGGTGATGTGAAGTGATGAGACTGGGGGCTTTGATTAGGACCTGCTCACAGGGTGTTCTTCTGACCTGGGGATGCTTTGTTTTTATTCTCTAGCTAGCCCTTTGCTCTCCGCTGAATTCATGCATGAACAGGTCTTTTCTTTTCAAGCATGCAAACAAAAATCTCTTGCAGTTTCAAACGCACTGCCCTCTCCCTTGCAGTCCACTTGATAGTTTGCCTTTCTTTCTTTGCTTTTTGAAAACAAGCTTTGATCATCTCACCCCCACCCTGCTCTGCCCTGCCCCACCTTCAGTGGCTCACCATGGCCTGAAGAATAGAATAAAAACATCTAAGCCTGCCACATGACATCCCATACCTCCTACATGCCCCACATGCTTCTCTAACCCCTTCTCACTTCCCCTCTACATATTCACCATGATCAAACCACTGTTCTGCTTATTAGATGCAATGACAAAGACAACCAGTCTCAAGCATCCTGATGTCCTTCCTTTGTTTCTTCCTTTCATTTTCTTTTAATCCCACCATCAGTTACCTCTGCAATGCAAGTCAAGATGCCTAAAGACACAGGAGTCATGGGCATCTAGAACAAAAACAAACTTTCCAGTTCTCCCATTGAAAACATTACTTTCTTGTACCAAGTACAATCGTGATGATTCCTGGTTTGTTCCCAGGATGGCTGCACAACTAAAGCCACAGTAATGGTACTCCATGGGGAAGATGATTTAATTGAAGCAGTTGAAGACGTCCTGGGAAAACTAGTTAAACACGCAGATTCCTGAGCGGGCTTCAAAATACTGTGTTGAAATAGTCTGGTGGATCCGGGGAATCCACCCGATAACTAGCACCAGACCTGGTTCTGATTTCAATGGTCCTAAAGTGATACTTGGAGAAATACTTTGAGAAATAAATACTTCAGTGTTTCTGCAGTGTTGAGGTGGACTTCCTACATTTCAAACAGACTGCTCTTCTAATTCATTATATTTCTCTATTGACATGCTAATGGCAGAATTCAGCTGAGTACCTGTTTCTGGTGATAGGAATTTTTGAAGGAAATTAGGAACAGACAATAACTTTAGAGTATTAAATGTATGGTGGTTTATTTGGTTTTTCATGATCTGAGGATGCTCGTTCCCAGCTTAATGCCTTCAATAAGAAATTATCAGGGTGAGGTCAGACTGACATTGGAGCGGCATTCTGAACAATAGACCATGGATTAGTACTTCCTTCTTGGCCCAATTTATTCTCTAAGGGACATGTCTCTTCATAAGAATCCAGGTTTATTACACAAATACCTTTTTGAGGGTCTGCCAATTTCCAGCCATGGAACTGGGGGCTAGTTTTAAAATCCTGCCATTGTTTCTGGTTCTGTGAAATAGACATCCTACGCCATACTTTCACAGATGATTATTTTATCCAGCATCAGCCTAAATGACAACAGAAAAGAGTATTTCTGGAAAACATAATGATTTATTGGTAGTTCCGTGGGACCAAGAATCTAGCATGGAATGGAATTTATCAGTAAAAAGCAGACATTAAAGGAAAATTACTGAGAGAAAACCCCTTTGCTCCACAAAGTCACGATTGATCTTTTTAAGGCAAATCTTTTTATCCACGCTTTACTGCAAAACTTTTCGTAGATCTAATTTTCATCGAATGATTGTTTTCCCATTCCCAACATTTTTTATGGACTTAATCAACATTTAGTTCTTCATTTTATCTTTATTGAAGTTAGGAAGGTTAACTGTAACTGTATGAAAGTAAACTAACATAACTGATGCAATCAAAGGGAGATACCTACACTATTATTAGATAGGTAGATACAGGGATAGACAGATAAAGACATCTATAACACTTAAAAATGCTCTCAAAAATTGGCTTGATGTTTGGAATAAGAGGAAAACAACAATGAAATAACAAATACAACCTTCTAAAAGCAAAATATCTTGCAAAGCTACAGGTTTGTTTTTAAAGAGCAAGACAAAAGCTCAAATTATTAAAAGGTGTGCTGGCTTCTGCACAGAAATAAAGGAACATACGGAAAGAGCATCTGACAAGAAAAAAAATTAAGTACAGGAACACATGGTTTAGTTAGTTTAAAGCAACGGCATTAAAATTTATAATGGCTTATTTTATTGGAGATTGCACAGTCTTAAATTAATATCCCCATTATCTTTAGTGAAAATAAAAACATCAAAGTATATGCATTCTTTGTTAATTACATCTAATGAAAGTAATAACCCTGGATAAATTAACTGTTCCAGCAATAAATGACCAACCTTTAAGCCAATAGGAAGAAAACGGAAGAGAATATTTGCACTGAAAAGGGAGGTTCATTTTATTATCCTCTTTCATTTTACACAAGAGATAACTGAGGTCCAAAGACGTCTATTCACTTGCCAGGATCACACATTCCAGAAAGTCATCCATCATATGGCTATTACAGAGTTCTGTGTTCATTGATAAAGTCTTCAGGAAGGACAGATAATGCTTTCATGAAGTAATCCTAACTATCTGTTGCCATGCGTATGCATTGACGTTCATTCAGGGCCCAAAATGTTGACTCTTTTCTTTTACCACTTATGTATTCTCCACAAGATCCTTATCCTTCCTAAAGATGGTAGCCCTTTCTTCCACCCTCCTCCTTCCTCTCCCCTCTCTATCTTCACTTTCCTTTTCCCCGGCTCTATTCCTCTGTTCCCTCCCACTCCCCATTCTTTCTGTCTGCCAACCAAGAACTTACAATCATACATTCAGGCACTAGGAAGGTGAGCAAGTCAGCAAGATTGTTCACCTACTCAAGGCAACAGCAATACGAAGACCCTTGTTGAAAACGGCTGGAGATATTAACCTCAAACTTTAGGCAAGAATATCTCGGAACACACTAGTTTCCTACTAAACACACTACATTCATCATCTTTTGGTTCTTCTCAATAATTTTAAATACACAACCAAGTTCTTTTCATTTACAGTTAACAGTGTGCTACAGACTGAATGTTCATGCCCCTCCAAAATTGCTATGTTTAAACCTAATGCCCAACATGATGATATCAGGAGGTGGGTTCTTCAGGAGGTAATTTGATCACGAGGGTAGAGCCCTCATGAATGGAATTAGTGCCCTTATAAAAGGGACCCCAGAGAGCTCCCCTGCCCCTTCCCCCATGTGAGGACACAGAGAGAAGACAGCCATCTATGAACCAGAAAACAGGCTCTCATCTGACACCATCTCTGCAGGCACCATGATCTTGAACTTCCCAGCCTCCAGAACTGTGAGAAATAAACTTGTTTACCAGCCGCCCAGTCTGTGATATTTTGTTATAGAAGCCTGAACAGACTAATCACAATGATGTAGACAAACACTCCTCTACATACTGTCTCTCTTATTTCCTAGTGTAACCACTCTAGTCAAAATGTATCACATCATCCCTGGTACCAGTCTATGAATTTCCTGAGACTGGCAGAGATGTACCTCAGCTCCTAGCACTGTGCCTGGCTGACCCTCAGAAATAGTTCAGAGACTTGCAGGTAAAAGGCAATTATCAGCTCTAGACTTGTGAGTCCACAACTAGGTAGCTGAGTTCTCTTGAAACATACTTAAGAGGTATTCAGCTCATATAAGATATCTGAGTGGCAACAGCTAATGCAATAAAAACATGCCATCAACCTCCTTATAAAGAAGTCTACAAGTACAGAGTGTCAGGGTAGGTGACTGTGGCTCTAGGACAGCAAGGACCCAGAGCTGTCTCTTAGTAACTGTGTGACTTTAGCATATACTTAATTTCTCATACCCTCCAGTTTCTTGTGAGAACACCCATGGTGTTGGACAGCACTTGATAAATTTTTCTATCATTATCATTATTGTCTCAAACATCACTACTTTATGAAAGATTTTACCCACTCAAGAGTTCTACTAAAATCAAAATGATAACCCAGGAGCTGGATAATCTCTATGCTTTTTTCATTTTCAAATAAATGACTCTGTGTTTTATCTATTTCTCACAGATGGGATAGCTTGCTCAGCATCATCTAATCTCCACTGGATTTTCCTGAGCCGGAGGAACTTACGGGATAGAAAAGTGACTCGGTAACTACTACATGAAGAGAACAGATTCTCCCCAACAGCACAGTGTCTGTGCCTCTGTCTGCCTCACATGAGTCTTCTCCACTCTACCTACCAACAGGGGTGGGGGCAAAGGTTTAATGAAAACAAAATGCAACCAGATTGATTTTCTGTCCATCAACCGTTTATGCTACACAAGCACCTTTTAGAACAGTATTCTGGTGGGTGCTGCTTTTCAGTGGCGAGAAAGATTTGGAAATAAATGGAAATTTGTTAAATGCCAGAACAAGGCGGGGGGGGGGATTAAACCACAAAGTGGCAAGATACCAACTCTAAGTTCTTGTTCTGAGTAGAAACAAGGAAGCCCATGGGATATGTGGCCTAGCTGTAAACAAGCCAGGGAAATGAAATAAAAGCAGGACAGAACCCTCAGAACTCCTACAGGGGGCTTTAAGTGCCAGTGCAAGTTCATTCACCCAAATCTCAATTTTTATTCATCCCATTTTTTATCAGGTGGCTGACATAGCAACTTTAGTTAAATACATCCAAAGAGCCAACATATTACTAATATAAGGTACTATTTTTGCCTCTGGTAATAAATCCAGCTTTCTTTCCTAACTAGCTATGTTTGGCCCATGGGACCCTACCCACCCAACTCCAAGCCTCAAAGGTAAAAACAAAAACAAAAACAAAAACAAAAATAAATAAATAAATAAATAAACAAACAAACAAACTATCCTCTTTCAATAAAAGGAGTCTTCCTGGAGTCGCATCTGGCATTCCAAACGTTCTGAAACATCTTCTGCTACAAACAAACAAACAAACAAACAAACAAACAGATAAGCTCCAGTTTCCCACAAAAATATACCAAATGCTTTATATCATAAAACAAGGAAAACTTTCTTTTGAACAGAAATAATGGAAATGACCAAGAAATATTTTATGGGCTGCACTAAAATAATCTAAGAAAGCTCAAAGGGAATGCTTTATGGGGTTTATGGACTTATCTCAATCAACAGGTCGTAGTTCTACCATTAAACACACACACACACACACACACACACACAATTTAATGACGGTTTGGTATTTGGGTTTGTTTTAACTTCTACACACAGAACCTACTGGCTGGACCAACACTGAAGTATATTAACCACAAGCTGGGTCATTAGAGGAATTGAAACACAAATGAATCCCAATTTATTTCTACAAAGTTTGTATAAAAACATATTGGATCTGGTCCCTGCCTTCAAGGAGCTTACTCTCTTAGTGTAGAAGCAAAATCCAAATAAGGGAAACAATGGTCCCAAACACAACTTCTCATGTGCTCATGTATACAGTACATGGTTTAATCTCACAAGGATTTAAATATACAAGATAGAATAAATTAAGAGCTAAACCACTGGACTAATGGGAAAATAATAGGAATTCAGTCAGGGAGGGCTGCTCTTAAACCCTTAAGAGCATTAAACATGCTCTTAAAAGCATCTACCATTAAACATGAAGTCTTGGAAAAGAGAAACATCTCTAGGGGCATTTCTTTCCCGCACTTAACGTAAGAAAATCAGGCAGACAGTTTGGTTTGTATATGTATGTATCTGTACACTAGGCACATTGTTTTTATTTATCCGTCCTCTTGCCCATTCACTGCTAGTCTCAATCCTGATCTCGATAGTATGTTCCCTCGAGATCAATCTAGCCCTGCATATTCAGAACCTCAACTTATAAAGCCCTTCTGTGCTAATTACTCTATGTTCTAAATACAGTAGATTGTTTAAATGAACTAATCACATGACTTACAAGGGAAATTAATACAATAGCAAAGTGCTGTCTAAAAGAAGCAGTGACCTAAAAACCACAACATTTCTATTCTTTCATTGCTGTCTTCTCTGATTCAAGACATTTATATCAAGTAATTATAAGTGTTAATCCCTAATACTCAAACTGCTCATAAAAATAGCTAACATTTATCTTACCATACCCACATATCACAATATATAAATACATATATATTTAATATATTCAAATTATTCAGAATTTATTATAAATGAAGATGAAAATCATATTCTTACCTTCCCTATCTCAATATCACAATAAAAATGAAAATAGGAAAATAACATTTTCTGACACTTCATTCAAAAAATCTACATGTAAAATCATTCTAGAAAACTTTCATTTCTGGGGCACCTGGCTGGCTGAGTCGCTTACCCATCCAACTCTTGGTGTCAGCTCAGGTCATGATCTCATTGTTGGTGAGTTCGAGCCCCACATCAGGCTCTGCACTGACATCATGGAGCCTGCTTGGGATTCTCTCTCTCTCTCTCTCTCTCTCTCTCTCTGCTCCTCCCCCGCTCACTCTCTATCTCTCGAAATAAGTTTTTAAAAAATAAATTTTTTAAGAAGAAAAGAATTCCATTTCTAATGAAAATACAAAATGCAAAAAGCATGGAATTACAAAAAAAAAAATCACATAAATTTTCTCAAAATCTGTCCTTCCAAAAATGTATTTGTGAGTTTGTACGCAGTGGAAGACTTGATTTATTTAAATGTTGTTGAGTGGCTGACAGTTGAAAACTATCACAGCCTTTGGTCAAGCCCTTGCTATGTGCTGGCACAAGCCGTGACATCAGCCCTGATATGGTCTGCTTCCAATGGCTCCCCAACCTGGCTGGTTTCCCACTCAGCACAATGTGCGGGAGAACACCCCACTTCAGGTTTGCCTTCCAAAATAACGAAATTGATCTCTCCCTCTTCTACCATAAAAGTCTCCACTGGCTTTCTGTTGCTTATGAAATCCCTCTCACTCCACGGATGCTGTCTGAAGCGCTTCATATTTGGCCCCACCCCCATCAATGTGCTCCTTCTCATTAGCACCATCCTCCCTACCCATGCTCCCCCCTTAAGTGACTCACATCCCCGTATTGAACACCTGTGGTTTTCACACAGTGTTTCCTCTCCATCAGAGGTTCTCAGCCAGTGGTTAGTCTGTTCTCCAGACACTATTTCACAATGACCGGAGACATTTTGGAGTATAACAAAGGAGTGTGATAGTGCCATTGTCATCTAGTGGGTAGAGGCCACGGCTGCTGCTAAACACTCTGCAATGCACAGAGGACAGTCACCCATGGAAAAGAACTATCCAGCCCCAAATATCTATTACTAAATATAACCTAGCCTAAAGTAGTATCCAGATTGAAGGACTCTGTCCTACCAGAAAGGACTTCCCTCCAGCCAGCCAACTCCTCAATTTGTCAAGGTCCAACTCAGAATTCACCTTGTCCTTGAAACAGCCCCTGATTTTCCAGGTTGCCAGTAACTCCCTCACTTTCTCCAAACCCAATTTGCTTAAGCTATGTTTCAACCCACACATATACTAGATATCTACTTCAGTGTTTGTATCTTCCCCTTCTGTGAACTCCAATCCGCCAAGTCTTATTCTTCTTTCTACCCCTTGATTTGCCTGCTATAGATGCTCCATAAATGTTAAACGAGTGTACATCCCTTCTCATAATATTCTACTTTTCCCTCTAGACCTGCACTGCCCAAATACAGTATTTAAATTTAAATTTCACAAAATTGAAAATTCTGTTCTTCAGTTCCACTAGCCACATTACAGCTCAATAGACACATGTGCCTCGTAGCTACCGTACTGGAAAGTGTAGAAGGTTCCACTGAGCAGCACAGCATCTAGACTAGAAATTCAAGAGAGCGAGGGGCTATATCTATATTCATACACATGCCTGGTACACAGTGGGTATTCCATAAATATTTACATGAATGAATTAAGGTACAGGGATCCTGGGGGTGCTAACTTCCATTTGCTCTATTTGCATGAAAAAATAAAAGCAAAGCCAAGACTGAAAGGGTCTGAAAATTGCAGTTTGCTACTGGTCAGCACAGAGAGCTTTCAGTCAAGAGTGGCAAAATATGGTCAGGGTGAGTAATGAATAAAATCCAGGGCATCAGGACAAACAGAAGGGTCATATGTCAGAAAATTGACATTCCAGAAGCCAAGTGACAGTTGCCCAGACTGAGTCTATCCTGACTGGCTTCCTGGAACAGCTGAATCCTGCGACAGCAACGATATAGATGATACAATTATAATGCACACAGATCCCAAGGGGAAAATTCAAACTCTGGAGAGACAACGGGGACATAGAAACTAGAACAGGAAAGCCTCAGAGCATACTGACTGGCTACGGACACAGATTTTAGAGTCAGACAAGTCTGGGCTCCTGTTCCTCCTGTCATTTTCTAATCAGGTAATTTGGGCAAGTCAGTTGACTCCTTTGAACTTTAGTTTCCTTATCTATAAAATGTGGGTAACAGTAATATTTACCTTCCTCACTGTTTTATTGAAGAGATTATGAGATAATGTATGATGCGCTCAACAGAAACATACCTAACAGGCAATGAATAAATACTGCTATTTTCATAATTATCAAAAGTAATCTTTAAAGACAGAAGAGACCAAGAGGTCAATCCAACTCCAACCCTATCTTCTGTCTTCACTCTCTGACTTATTTTTTTAACGTTTATTTATTTTTGAGAGAGTGAGAGACAGAACAGGAGTGGGGGAGGGGCAGAGAGAGAGGAGAGAGAGACAGAATCGAAGCAGGCTCCAGGCTCTGAGCTGTCAGCACAGAGCCCGACATGGGGCTCAAACCCATGAACCGTGAAATCGTGACCTGAGCTGAAATCGGACGCTTAACCGAATGAGCCACCGAGGCGCCCCTTTCCTTATCTTCTTTACAATATTCTTGCCAAGGATTGCTTAGTCTCTAATTGACATCATTTAATGACCATGAACTTACTGCTTCTTGAGGCAATTCTTTCCATGGCAGATGACTCTAACATAAAATCACAATGTTTCTCCATGAGACACTCACTATTAGCACATGGATGTGGCATTTTTTTTTTTATGATACTGTGCTGTCCCATGTATTACAGGACATGGAGCATCTCCAGCCCTCTAGATACCAGTAGCTTGTGCACATGCGTGTGCGCACACACACACACACACACACACACAAAATCACTGTAGAAACAACAAAATGTCTTTTTTTTTTACTGTACAATCTAGCTATTTTATTTATTTTATTATTTTTCATATGAAATTTATTGTCAAATTGGTTTCCATACAACCCCCAGTGCTCATCCCAACAGGTGCCCTCCTCAATGCCCATCACCCACTTTCCCCTCCCCCAACAACAAAATGTCCTTATATGTTTCCCAGGTTCCCTATAAAGGCAGTAGTACTATCAGCTGCTAAAAACTATTTCCATGGCTAAAATCTCCCTCCTAGATGTAAGCTTGAAAAAAATAAACAGGAATGCTCAGAGAGGACTGGTATTTCAGGAGTTCCATGAGCTATATGGTAGACTTTGCCTGCTAGCTCCCAGATCCATTTCCCCTCCTTCTCCTGCTCTGCATCTCAAGGAATGACATCCCAGAGCTCTTTGGCCAACTGCCTTCTAGGTGGGTTCATCCAATGAAAGGTACTGTCATGTGGGAAAAGGAGAGAAGTCAGAGTGTTTTCTTACTCTGCCTTGTGTAGTGTCCCTTCTCTAGAAGGCACCAGTCCTTCTGGACCCAAGAGCCCTTCTCTCCATAGGCCAAATTCCTGCAAGGGTAGCCCTGCCCATGTTCCTGCCCCTGTGAACTCTGGCCTTGGGGCTTTGATAATACTCCCTCCTCTGGTCTCTTCAAGCCTGTTCTTACTCTCTACATGGCCTCATGCCCCTGGTTTCTCTTTCAACTTTTCTGTCACATATGTAATGAATTTTCTGCACCATTAAATCCCTTCTGTTGAAATACACTGAGGAGTTTCTGTTTTCCTGATTGGACACTGACAGACACAAAGATAGGAATGATGTCTTTTTTCCTATTTTTACCTTGGATGAATGACTGAAAAGAGTAGTTAGAGGAACAGATTATTTCTGACATTTTTTTTTTCATTGTTTGTGGAGAAGTAATATAGTGACTCTTGTTTTTTGTTTTGTTTTTTTTTAATGTCTGTTTTTTGAGAGAGAGAAGGAGAGACAGAGTATGAGCAGGGGTGGGGCAGAGAGAGAGGGAGACACATAATCTGAAGCAGGCTCCAGGCTCTGAGCTGTCAGCACAGAGCCCAAAGCAGTACTCGAACCTATGAACAGTGAGATCATGACCTGAGCTGAAGTCAGATGCCTAACCAACCAAGCCACCCAGGTGCCTCATAATGTAGTGACTCTAAAGGAAACATGAATTTTGTGATGTTTTATCTCCTAGGGATATAAGTGTAGAAGAAACTGTCAAAGCTGAAACTACTTTTCTCCTCATGGACATGCTTTCCTTTGTGGAAAAATTCACCATTTCCCCAAAGGAGACTGATTCCTCAGACAGGAAATCTCTGTGAGTAGTAGATGGAGGCTGGACTTCAAAGAGACAGCATATTGGCTTATTTCTTTCCCCCACTTTCACTCCAACTCTAGAAATACAGGAGAAAGAAAAAGGAGACTGATTCCAAAATGTGACCAAAATCCACCCCAATTAGTGCTAAAAAATGCTCCAACTTCTGACTGAAATACCTTAGATACAAGACTAACGGCCCTAATTTAAAGTGTAGAAGCTAGGGTGTCTGAGTGGCTCAGTCGGTTGAGCATCCCACTTTTGTTCAGGTCATGATCTCATAGTTGGTGAGTTCGAGCCCCGCATCCAGCTCTGTGCTGATAGCTCAGAGCCTGGAGCCTGCTTCAGATTGTGTGTCCCTCTCTCTGCTTTTCCCCTGCTTGTGCTCGCTCGCTCTCTCTCTCTCTCTCTCAATAATAAATAAACATTAAAAAAAGATTTTTAATAAATAAAATAATAAATAAATAAAAATAAAGTGTAGAAGCTGTAAAAACACATACAAATAAAAAATAAATGAATAAAAATATCCAGAAGTTATCTAAATTATTGATACATGAACATATTTATTTGGCCAGGAGAGCAAGAAGTTGTCTTTCTGAATCTGCTTATTTCCCAACCCATCTTTCCATTATCATTTTCTATGTATACTTGGTCAGTTACAATGATAAGTGCCTTAGGAATCCTCTAGTTCTGAGGAACAGATACTTACCCAAACTAACTGAATGACACAGAAAATGGGCAGAATTTGTTACTAATCTAGAAGCAAACTCATGAGTTCCAAGGAGAAAAACTTCAGGCAAGCCTATGGAGGAAGAATAAAGCCAAGAACTAGAAAATCATCAGGAACCAAGGAAATATTCTTCCTATGTCATTCTCTCTCCATCTACAATTTATCTGCTCTCATCTGCGTGCCAGTGGACTCTCTGGCTTCTCTTTACGTATGGCTGAGATGGCTGGCCACCCCACAATGCTATCCTCAGCATCTATGTTAGCCTGTCCTTGGTTCAGGTGGCCCTGATGGGACTAAGGATTCTCTAAATCCCCAATTCAAGGCAAATCACTTTCATCTGACCCAGCGTGGGTTCAAGGTCAGCAGACTCCCTCAGCCACTCCTGGGGAAACAAGGTCATTTAGTATGAGTAGGACTGCTAGACTAGCCCTATTGGCAAAGCAGTTCTAAGAGACGAGGTTGAGGGGAAGAAGAGAGGAATGGGATAGGTAGGCACCCCTTAAGCATATCAACCCCAAAAACAATACAAAAGGGCATTATTATAATTATTGTGAATTTTCAGAAAAGAAACAGGCACAGAGGGGTTAAATCACTTGTCCAATATCTCACAGTTGATTAATGTCTGAGCCACTCCAGACTCCAGAATTCTTTCTCCTCAATTCTAAGTTAACACCTATATCATAGAATCTGTAGCAGGCAAAATATGGAAAGTGAGAGCCTACTGCTACCACTACCACCACTATTACTTATTATTTTTATACCAAAGTGGCATAAAAGCATAAACTTACAAATAACCATAATTCTAAAGGAACAAGCAAGTGTTCCAAAATCATCACCTATACTATTTGTCTACCTCCGTCAACTCAGCCATCTGCCTCTCTAAAGGCAGCAGCTGCTATGAGATGTTTAGTAGGACTCAGAATCTAGTGAAATACCTGTGGCGAGAACTTGGAACAAATTCTGTGCAAGCGCCAGAGAGCCTTAGAGCCCTAAATAAAGCATGGTAATGCCACGTCCACAGAGCTCGGCACAGTAGGGTAAGGGAAGTTCAACTTCATCCATTTTGAGAATACGGTCTCCCCGAGCCTTCAATGTCCAGGAGGGAACTAAATGAACATAATACATCTTCCCTACTCCCATGGTTTAGAGTGTGGAGGGAGATCAGATCAGAAAGTGACTTTCTACTGTGCTTAACTACTGTGGTAAAAGGAATTTAACAGTCCTAAGCCCCTTACCCACAAGGCAAGAAATCTCTTTTTCCCGCCCCCACCAAATACAGGATATCTACAGTTAAGAATATCCTCACAACTAAACTTGAGTCCCAGGGAGTCAACAGAGGAAAATACCTTACCTTCTTGGGAGGCCAAGCAAGCAAAGAAGTGGGCCAGGTAAACGTGCACTCCTGGAAGAGAGGGGTGCACCCGAATGTAAAATAATAAAGGTTCCAGAGAGATTCGAGTGCAAACTTTAATAGACTTCCTGGAACTTAAATATATGATTTTGAATGATAAAATTCAGTAAAAGAATTAAAAATGAGAAGAGGTTGACTCCTGAGATAATAATCAGTGGCCCAAAAGATTGAATATAGGAAATATCTCTCAAGGCACAAAACAAAAAGAAAAGAGAAAAACAAGGAAATCACAAAGGAAAAGACTAAGAAATTAAGATGACAGATGCAACATAATACAAATGGAGAAAAAGAAACAGATGGCATAAAGGCAATAATAGTGATTAATGCCTAGAAACCAATACTAGGAAAAACAATACAAAGACAAAGGGGTGCCTGGGTGGCCCAGTTAGGCATCTGACTTCCGCTCAGGTCATGATAGGGTAATGATATCAAGGCTTGTGAGTTCTAGCCCTGTGTCAGGCTCTGTGCTGACAGCTCAGAGCCTGAAGCCTGCTTCAGATTCTGTCTCTCTCTCTGCCTCTCCCCTGCTCGTGCTCTGTCTCTCTCTCAAAAATAAATAAACATTAAAAGAAATTTTTAACAATACAAAGACAAAAACAAAAAGTACTTCCCTGAACTGGGCAAAGATCTGAATCTGAAACTGAAAGGGCTTGTGAGTTTCAGGCTTGTGAGTTTCAGGCTGTGCTGATGGGGGGGGGGGGGGGGGGGCGAAATCCCAGTCTTATTTTGATACAATGTATGAAGTTTTAGGATTAAAACAAATGGTTACACTGTCAAACAAAAAAAAAAAAAAAAAAAAAAAAAAAAGTCTACCTAAAAAGAAAACAAAACACAGACAGGCATCAGACTTTTCATCTGCAGTATTAGAAGCTAAAGCACCTATAGACCACATTCATAAAAGGTCTGCAACTCAAGAACCTTCTACCAGCCAAGATATAATTCACCAATCAGAGTGGAAGAAAGAACATCTATGGCTTGCAGTAACTGAGAAAGCATATCATATGCATGCCTAATCTGAAATACCTGAAAAAAAGTATCCTAAACAAACAACAAATGAGCCCAAGCTGAGTTTAAAAAAATATATAGAAGGGAGGATACACTAAAGGGGATACACCAGTGAGCACTGAATTGTAATTCAGTGGGCACGTGTAATATGAGTACCAGGGAGGGATATTTGAAACACAACAGACACTTAGAGATACATTTTCTTAAACTCTTCTGGGGGGGGGGGGGGCGGGGGGGGATTAAAAAGAAGCAGGAGGTAGAAATAAGGAGAAGATAAAAACATTTGGAAAGCATTATACTGCATGCATCAAAGGCATACATGTTGCATATATGGAAGAAGATGTGGAAATAAACATTATTATCCTTTGTGGGAAGTAACAGGGAAGTAGAAAGGGAGTAAAATTATGATGATAATGAAGAAAAAAAAATGTACTGTGGGTGGGACTGTATTTTGCTACCAAGGAATAGCAGTCATCTATGTGTGAACCAGCAAAAAGGGGACTTGTAATTATTATCGGATGACAGTTGAACCTCCATGTCAATAAGACAATTGTTCGAATCTCAATTTGAATCCTTTTAGTGTAAAATGCATATCAAACAGATATGTGAATTATGGACTGCTTATTAAATATATCTTTACAAGGTACACGGACAGATATTTGGCCAAAGAGAGAGGCTTGTGTCCCTTGAACAGTGATGAGATACAGACTGTAGTGATGAATTGTCCAGTGAATATGTCCTGAATATATTGTTGCAGTAAAGTAACATCTAAAAATCACTCAGGAATTACCTAGAAAACAAATAAAAGGACAAACTAATGTTTACATACATGCATGCATTTCTTCCCTAGGTTTCCTCTACAGATCATTTAATATGCATCTGGAATGAACATCTGTATCACATGCATGTCACTGCAATGACTTAGGAACTATGGTGAAACCGACTGTTTTCCCCTAGAAATCCCCCAGGAAAAGGGCAGAGCCAAAATCGTCTCATTTCCTTAGCTTTAAATGTACTCCTCTGAAAACATCCCTCACACAGATGTTTTTGGCATCTCTGTGTCTATCACCTCCTACAGACAGAGGCTGAGATCATTCACGAAAACAGTGCCTCCATGACATGTGTCATTAGAAAAGAAAATGTGTCTAAGGAAAGCACGTTAGTAATGTGCATTCCGATTATGGAAGAGACTCTAGTGTAACCTGGTAAAATGAGTCAAAACACACACAATTACTACTGTTTAAAAAGACTGATAGTAAAATTTGTGCAATTTTTTTCCATGGAAATAGTGTGAAAGACGGTACTGGTTGGATGCAAATCTATTGTCCTGAAGTTGGAAAAAGTATTGTTAAATAGTCTATGAAATATTTTTGGTTTGAGGTATCATTAAGGAGAATGCATAACCACGTGGTTCGGGTATGTTTGGAAATCTTTTGTGTCACTTAGTTCAAAATAAAATATCTGAAATCAGGGAACATTAGTCAGTTATAACAGGTGGCCAACAGCAAGTTACTTGGAGACACTGGCATAATAAAAATGAAGAGACTCAATAGTTTTGACATTCTTATGACAACAAAAGAAAAAGAACTGTGTATGGGAGTATGGGGGGGGGGGCGGTATATGGGCAGAGAAAAATGTCTTAGAACATACAGAGAAGGGTTTAAGTCAGAGCAGGTGCCCTGAGATTGTGACCTAGAGAATGTGTTACCTCTGGTGCCTGCTTGTTTTCCCAAAGGCTTAGTAACAACCGGGTAAATAAACCCAGAGTTTGTGAACTCACACAGTCACACAAGGCCCACTTGTCAGCATCCCTGTACAGAGGAAATCAGTGGTATCACTCACCCCTGGGATAACTTTCACGGGGTGCTAAAAATTGTGGCAAGTCAATGCCTAAAAAATCTCTACGTCTTGCCACTTGCCTTTCTCAATAGGGTAGAAAGGAAAGACAACTCAGATTTCATCAGATTTGCCAGGAGTCTTTAAGATTTTCAAGCCCAAAGCCTTCATTGGACAGATGAAGAAACAATTTGGCTGTGAGATATTAGCTTATTTGTCTAAGGTCACAAGCAGTTTGCAACAAAATTTTTACCTAGTTCTTCTAAATCCCAAACCAATGTACTTTGCACTGTTAGACATTTATCATCAAAAGATCTTTAAATCATAAAACTCAATGGAAGTACAGCTCTGTACTGCTGACCACATCCAATAACAATTATATTGGCCTCTTTTTAAAGATGATAGACACTTACAAATCAGTCTTGAGTAGTATGATTATGCATTTCTAATACATATATGGAATAATTTTTATTATTCTAATAAAGATTGTTATAAGGACTGAAACACCTCTTGAATTATTTTATAACACACTATAATACCTAGGTTTCTGACTTTATTAAACTTCTTGTAATCTTTGCATTAAAGAATCATGAAATAAGGGGCGCCTGGGTGGCTCAGTTGGTTGAGTGTCCGACTTCGGCTCAGGTCATGATCTCGCGGTTTGTGGGTGCGAGCCCCGTACCGGGCTCTGTGCTGACGGCTCGGAGCCTGGAACCTGCTTCCGATTCTGTGTCTCCTTCTCTCTCTGCCCCTCCCCCACTTGTGCTCTGTCTCTATCAAAGATAAGTAAATGTAAAAAAAAAAAATAAAGAATCATGAAATAAAGATAATATACCTTCTTTTCCTTTTATCTAGAAAAGATTATGAATATTCATCAGTTCTGTTTTATTTGTTCATTTGTGGGGAGGTTTTTTGGTTCCACATATAAGTGAAATCACATGGCATTTTTTTCCATCTGAGTTCTTTCACTTAGCATAATACCATCAAGGCCCATCCATGTTGTTGCAAATAGCAAGATTTCCTCCTTTTTATGGTTAATACATACATATAAACATGTGTATGTGTATATATAAATGCTATGCATGTGTGTGTATATGTGTGTGTATGTATGTGTATATATATATATGCATGTATATATGTATGTGTATATATATATACATACATACATGTATGTATATATATATATATATATATATATATCATACATACAATTTATTTAGCCCTCCACAATTATTTTAGCTACACCAATTTACATTCCCACCAAAAGCGTCTAAGAGTTTTCTTTTCTCCACATCCTCTCCAACACTTGTTTTTTTGTTTGTTTGTTTTTTTGAGAATAGCCATTCTAACAGGTGTGAAGTGATATCTCATTGTGGTTTTGATTTGCATGTACCTGATATTTAGTGATGTTGAACATCTTTTCTTGTGCCTATTGAATCTATACCTTCTTTGGGGAAATGTTTACTCAGGTCCTCTGCCTATTTAATTGGATTGTTTGTTTTTTGTTGTTGTTGAGGTGCAGGAGTTTTTTATATATTTTGGATATTAACCCTTTATCAGATACATGATTTACATAAATCTCCCATTCAGGATTGTTCTTTCATTTGGTTGATGCTTTCTTCACTATGTAGAGGCTTTTTAATTTGACATAGTCCCTTGTTTATTTGTGTTTCTCTTGCCTTTGAAGTCAGATCCAAAAAAATATCACTAAGACCAATGTCAAGAAGCTTACTGCCTATATTTTCTTCTAGGAGTATTATGACTTCAGGTCTGACATGCCAGTCTTTAATTCATTTTGAGTTAATTTTGAGTTACTGAAGACTGTTTTTCCCCAATGTATATTCCTGACTCTTTTGTCATAAATCAATTGACCATAAATGTCTGGGTTTATTTCTGGGCTCTCCAGTCTGTTCCATGGATGTATGGGTCTGTTTTTATGCCAATACCACACTTTTTTGATGACTAGCTCTTAGTAGTATTCTTTGAAATCAGAAAGAGTGATGCCTCTAGTTTTGTTCTTTCTCAAGATCACTTTTGTGATCCAGGGTCTTTTGTGGTTCCATATAATTACTAGAATTATCTGTTCTAGTTCTGTGAAAAACGCCTTTGGGATTTTAATAGGGACCGCATTGAATGTGTAGATTCCTTTGAGCAGTGTGAGCATTTTAACAATGTTAATTCTTCTAACCCATGAGAATGGAATATCATTCACTTTATTTGTGTCTTCTTTACCAGGGTCTTGTAGTTTTCAATTTACAGATATTTCACCTCATTCATTGAATTTATTCATAGGTATTCTATTCTTTTTTATGCAATTGTAAATTGGATTGTTTTCTTAATTTCTGATAGTTCATTAGTTTACAGAAATGCAAGAGAGTTCTGTAAACTGATTTTGTATCCTACAACTTTACTGAAAAAAAATGCTTTTGCTCATCCCATAGATTTGAGACTTTTGTATTTCCATTTTCAAGTCTTTTTGTGTGTGTGGGGGGGGGGTTGATTTATCTTTTGATTTCTTCATTGACCCATCGGTTTCTCAGTAGCATATTGTTTAATCTCTACATATTTTTTTTATTTTTCCAGTTTTATTCCCAAAATTGATTTCTAGTTTCATATAATTGTGATTGGAAAAGATGCTAGATAGGATTTCAATCTTCTTAAATTTACTGAGACTTGTTTTATGGCCTAACGTGATCTATCCTTGAGAATGTTCCATGTACACTAGAGAAGAATATGTATTTTCTGCTGCTTTTGGATGGAATGTTCTATCTATATCTATTAAATCCATTTGGTCTAATGTGCAATTTAAGCCCAATGTTCCCTTATTGATTTTCTGTCTAGATGATCCATCCATATCCATTGATGTACAAGGGGTATTAAGTTCTCCTACTACTATTGTATTGTTCCCAATTTCTTCCTTTAGGTCTGTTAATATTTGCTTTATATATTTAGGTGCTTTTATGGTGGGTGCATAAATATACATAATTGTTTATATCCTTTTATTGTATCCTTTTGTTATATTCTCTTTATCATTATGTAATGTTCTTCTTTGTCTTTTATTAGAGTCTCTGCTTTAAGGTCTATTTTGTCTGATGTAAGTATAGCTACACCAGCTTTCTTTTTGATTCCCCATTTGCATGGAGTATCTTTTTCCATCCCTTTACTGTCACTCTTAGTGTGTCCTCAGTTCTGAAGTGAGTCTCTTCAAGACACCATATAAGTGAGTTGCATTTTTTTTATCCATTCAGCCACTCTACGTCTTTTGGAGAACTTAGTCCACTTACATTTAAAGTAACTATTGAGAGATATGCCATTATTGCCATTTTCTTGATTGTTTTCTGCTTATTTTCAATAGTTCCTCTCTGTTCCTTTCTTCTTCTCTTGATCACTTCGCTTCTGGTTTGGTAATTTTCTTCAGTGTTACGTTCATGTTCCTCTATAGATTTTTGCTTGTGGTTACCATGGGATTCATATATAATATTGTATATACAGAAGTCTATTTTAAGTTGATAATAACTTACATTTGAGCACATTGTAAACACACTACATATTTATTCCCCCTGAAAATGTTGTGGTTTTGATGTCATATTTTACATCTTTTTTATTTTTTAATTTTTTAAAAATTTTTAATGTTTAAGAGAGAGACAGAGCATGAGCAAGGGAGGGGCAGAGACAGAGGGAGACACAGAATCCTTAGCAGGGTACAGGCTCTGAGCTGTCAGCACAGAGCCTGATGTGGGGCTCGAACTCATGAACCATGAGATCATGACCTGAGCTGAAGTCGAGCATTTAACCAACTGAGCCACCCAGGCACCCTAACTTTACTACTTTTATTTTAACCTTCATATTAGCTTTATAAGTGAATAATATACTACCTTAACTACATATTTGCATTTATAGTAAGATTTTTATTTGTACATATTTTCTTGTTACTAGCCAGTGCCATTTCTTTTCAGCTTAATGAAGTCACTTTAACATTTCTTGAGGGCTGGTTTAGTGGTGATAAACTTTTTTTTTTTAATTTTTTTTTAACATTTATTTATTTTTGAGACAGAGAGACAGAGCATGAACGGGGGAGGGGCAGAGAGAGAGGGAGACACAGAATGGGAAGCAGGCTCCAGGCTCTGAGCCATCAGCCCAGAGCCCAACACGGGGCTCGAACTCACGGACCGCGAGATCGTGACCTGAGCTGAAGTCGGACGCTCAACCGACTGAGCCACCCAGGCGCCCCAAGTGGTGATAAACTTCTTTACTTTTGCTTGACTGGAAAACTTTTTATCTCTTCTTTAATTCTGAATGATAACCTTGCTGAGTATAGTATTCTTGGACTTTTTCCTCTCAGCACTTTCAGTATATCATACCTTTCCCTTATGCCTGCACAATTTCTGCTGAAAAATCAACTGATAGCCATATGGCAATTCCCTTGTACATAACAAGTTGTTTCTCTCCTTCTGCTTTTAATACTCTTGGTTTACATTTTAACATTTAAGTATAATATGTCTTGGTGTGGATCTCTTTGAGTTCATGTTATTTAGAATTCTCTGTGCTTTCTGGATCTGGATGTCTGTTTTCCTACCTGGGTTAGAAAAGTTTCCAGCCATTATTTCTTCAAACAAGTTTCCTACTCCTTTCTCTTATTTTTTTTCTGGCACCCTTATAATATAAATGTTATTCTGCTTGATGTCCTACAAGTCCCTTAAACTATCTTCACTTTTTTTTTTTTTTCTGCTCTGTGTGATTTCTACTGCCCTGTCTTCCAAGTTGCTAATCCATTCTTCTATTGCATCTCATCTCCTGCGGAAATTCTCTAGTGTATTTTTCAGTTCAGTTACTGTATTCTTCAGCTCTGACTTCAGTTTGGTACTTTCTCATATGTTCTGTCTCTGTTGAAGTTTTCACTGTGTTCATCCTGTCTTCACTAAAGTTCAGTGAGAATCTTTGAACCATTACTTTGAGCATCAGTGACCATTACTTTGAACTCTTTATCAGGTACATTATTTATCTCCATATCATAAGGTTATTTTCTGAGTTTCTGTCTTTTTCTTTCATTTGGAACATATCACTGTGTCCTCATTTTGAGTGGCTCTCTGTGTGGGAAATCAAATAGCTATGTCCTGGGTTAGGAGATTATAGGGAACTCACTGCAAAGCAGAACATTGCTTTCTGGTCTTGCTTAAAACAGCAGGCCATGTTTTGCTTATTTAGTTAATGTGTATCTAGGGGTTAGGTCCTGCCTATGCTCATAAATTCCTTAGACCATGTTATCGAATGGAATATTTTATCCTGTCTTGTTTTTCATGCTTTATATACATTCTGACTGTCATGTAGCCCACTGATATATTGTATAATGTTTCCCTGAATGTATTCTCAATAAATATGGGAGCTTGAGAACAGCTCGGGGAGAGTTCCCTTAGCCTCCCTCTCACCTCTCTTGACTTGCGTGGAGTCTTGAGTAATCCTTTCTGCAGTCCTCAGCTTTTCTGGACAAAGCTGAAAGCCGAACCCACATCTCTGTGTTTGTTTCTATGGATTAGGCAAAACAGCTATTTCTCCCAGTCTTGAAGGAGTGGACTTGTGTAGGAGATGGACCTTATCATTCAACTTTGCCCTATTCTTGTTGTTTCTCAAACCTTTGTGATTTTCTAAGTAGCCTGATTTCTTCTTTTTTTTTTAAATTTTTAACATTTATTTTTGAGAGAGACAGAGAGAGAGAGAGAATGCACGCACATGAGTAGAGGAGGGGCAGAGAGAGAGGGAGACACAGAATCCAAAGCAGGCTCCAGGCTCTGAGCTGTCAACAGAGTCCAGAGCAAAGCTCAAATTCACAAACCACAAAATCATGACCTAAGTCTAAGACATTTAACTGACTAAGCCACCCAGGTGCCCCCTGATTTGTTCTTGATAGATCCAAGTTGTTGAAGGTGTGCCAAGATGAGTCAGTATCACAAAGGAACAGATAATGCCTAGTTTAGCTGTAAGTCAGATCTGCAGGCAGAAGCTTTTAAGGCATGTAAATATATAGAGTCATAGGAGTCTACTATCATAAACCCTGCTGGCCTCAGACAAGGAGATCTGAAGGTATCTCCTGAGTAACCGTTGCAAAAATCATGGCTTTAGATGTAAGCTTCTTTCTTGGAAATATCAGTGAGCTATGGAAAGGCTAAGGGAGGGTACTAATGTGGTGTCTCCCTGCCCACGTTCCCTGGGGGCAACTCTGTAACCTCTGGGATTTGTGGCAAACCTGAAGCCTGTCCCTCAGGCTAAAGCTCCAGGACAAGAAATTAATGAAGAAATAGAAAATGGGGGGATGTTTCAGTCTGATATTTGTGCAGTGCCTGGAGGTGGTAGCCTGCCAAGGACTATTTCTTCAAGTGTTTCAAACCCATGTGTCCCCGAAACACAATCTCCCCTGGCCACCAGGGCTGGGCACTCAAGGAGCATTCCTGGGGGTAGGCTGTACAAGCCCACCAGCTGTGGTGGGGCAGGCTGTGGCTATGACACTGCAGGGTGGGGTGCTCCCACCAGAGCCACAGGCTAGAAAGAGGGGGTTGAAAACCCCCTTAGGCAAGAAAAGAATGCAAAAATGGCGCCTACCAGCACCTCCATCCCTGGCGAGAGTCCTAACAGGTTCCTGCCTTCCAGGCAGACACTTTAAGATTAACAAATGAGTCTCCTTCTCATATGGGCCACGTGCCTTTCAAACTATTGCTTCCGGGCTAGGTCATGGGGTGAGTGGGTCTACACAGGATGCCTTTAAGTGTAGATTTTCCATTCCCTATAATCATATAGTTCTTCTTAAAGTAAGCCCTGCTGGTTTTCAAGGCCATCTCATCTCTCCAATGCAGTTCCCAATGACTGGGGTGCCTGTGTGGGGCACAAACACCTCATTCTTCAGGGACAAGCTCCATATTACGAAATCCCTCCCAAATGTGGGTCACTACACCTCGTGTGGTTTCTTCCAAGACCATGTGTCTGCTTCTCCTACCTGTCTTGATGTGGTCCTTTTGTCCTTTGTTGTAGAGGTGCTGTTCAGCTAGATTTCAGGTCATTTTCAGAGGGAACTGTTCCATATGTAGCTGCAGATTTGTTGTGTTCATGGGAGGAGGTGAGTTCAGGATCCTTCTATGCCACCATCTTGAACTCTTTGCTTTAATTCTGATACTCCAATTACTTGTATGTTAGACATTTACATTATATTCTACAATTCTTATCCTTCCTGTACCTATTATACATTCTTTTATTTCCTCTCTGTGCTTCAGTTGGACAGGTTCTGTTGAGCTACCAGATTTGTTCCTGCATTCAACTGTCAAATACACTTACTAAGTAATTAACTTAAGATATCATATTGTTCTGTTTTACAATGTCCATTTGATTCCTTTTATAGATGGTATTTCTGTGGTAAAAGTATCCATGTTTTTTTATCCATTGCTACCCAGTTTCTCTATCTTCTTGAATACACTAATCATAGCCATTTTTAAATATTTGTCTTATAACATCAATTGTTATCACCTGTGAATATGTTCTATTGACCCTTTTTTTTTTTTTTGTCCCGATATATATTTTTCGGCCAATTAGAGTTAAATGAATGTCAGGCACTGTGTTAAAAATTGTAGAGGTTCCAGATTACATTATCTTCCTCCAGAGAAAAATTGCCCTTTTTTCTGCTAGGCAGATAGAGTCAGAGTTGATCATCCTTATCCAACCAAGGAATAATCTGCTTGGAGGCTGGGCTGTAGTTTTACTAAGGCTCAATGAACCTCTCGAAGTTTACTCCCCCTAGGGTGCAGTCTTGTACGCTTCCAACTGAATAGCTAATATGATCACCAGGATCATTATCCCAATAGTTCTTGAACACTAATCTTTGTTGCTTCAATGCTGCTTCCCAGAAGCTCTTGACTTTGTTTTTGTTTTGTTTCCCTCCCCCCGCCCCAGCCCTTCATTCATTTTCAGAATTTAGCAAAGGTAATAAGGAAAAAGTAGGCTGTGTTTTGAATCACTTTTTTGTTTTTAATTTTTTACTCCACTCCTTTGAGATGACCAAAATTCTGTACATTTCTTTTTATAGTAACAGCAGCCTCTACCTGGGCAGAGGCCCTATTCTCTACTTCCTTAAGCCCGGTTTTGTTGTTGTTTTGATTTTTTGTTTTTTTGAGTTTTTATTCTTTACTTCCTACCCATGGCCAAAAGTAGGGCATTTCCCCAGAGAAAAGGTATCTATCAATCATCAGCTCATATTTCCATGGGTGTTACCATCTTTGAAATTTTAGCCATTCTAGTTCTCATTAGATCAAAAATTCTCTGATGCATTTAAGCTTAACTTTTTACACGGTTATCCATATTTTCCAGTTGTTACAAACAACAGTAATATTCTACCCCCCAAGTCACTCCACCCTATCCAGAACCCTAGTCATATTTTTGTTCATTGTAAAATAAATTCCACCAGTCCCTTCAAAAGTTGTCATGGAAGACAGACAGATGGGGAAGTATTATATTAAGTAGCTGAGAAGAGCTTTGTACAGTGCGAAGGAATTTAAAATGCTACTTAGAATACTGCAAAATCACTGTATTGCAGCCTAAGCATAACACCGCAATGAGTATGCATGTCACCAGATTTTATATAAAAGACAAAGAAGAACAAGCAATATACCTCTTATTTCCAGCAGCAAATCTTGATGCATAGCCCTGAAGGAAGAGGTGTCTTACAGCAATTCTATAATACAACAAGGAAATGACACAGTGATGTTCCATGTTGTTCATGTTTTGGGGGGTATGGATTTGCTTTTTCTTTGGGATCTATATACTTAGAAGATGACAGCAATATTTTTCCTAAAACATGTAAAATCACTTTGATATAACTGTCCTTATATGTACGAAATTCTTTAAAAACCATTCCATTTGAAGTGCCTATTCTTATATCTTATTACTTAATCTTGCCATAATGGATCTCATCAGTCCCCATACTAGTATCTAAATGAAAGCCTGGAAATTTTTGCAACTTCAAAGTTTAACTTTTCCATATTCATTCATGAAAGCAGCCAATGAAAAGTAAGAATATAAAGTTATCTCTTTCTTTCTGGGATATATTCTTAACAAACGTGATATCTGGGATGACCTTCCAACTTTTCAAAAGACCCAGTCTTTATTATATAATTAAAGAGTTCCCATCTTGCTAGTAACTGAAGATCAATGGTGATAGCCTCTAAAACTGGAGAATTTCAACTTAAAAACATAGGAGTAAAACATTGTTTCTAGAGTTTGGATTTTATGGGTTTGTTTCAAATTACTGAGGCAGTCATAAGGAACATCATACCACACGTTTTGCTTCTAGAAATATGAGCGAGGTTCCTTGATGCTTATGGATTTCTGAATTTATTCAAAGTCCAAAACATATGGTACTGATGGTCATCTATACTATAGCAGGAAAATGAGGAAATACTAAGAAAATTAATAGCATAAACTGAGATATAGAACCATAGACTAATTATCAAAGGCCCTAGGCTCTAGGCCTGGTTCTATCAATTACTAATTTTGTTACCTCCAGCAAATCATTTAACTTCTGTAGCTCCACGACTTCTTATCTATAAAATGAGGCTTAAAAATTCCTAACATATTTTATGGGGATCATAGTTGTTGTGAGGACCAAACGAGAAGGTGTTTTTTATTTTTTATTTATTTTTTTAATTTTTTTTAACGTTTATTTATTTTTGAGACAGAGAGAGACAGAGCATGAACGGGGGAGGGGCAGAGAGAGAGGGAGACACAGAATCGGAAGCAGGCTCCGGGCTCTGAGCCATCAGCCCAGAGCCTGACGCGGGGCTCGAACTCACAGACCGCGAGATCGTGACCTGAGCTGAAGTTAGCCGCTTAACCGACTGAGCCACCCAGGCGCCCTGAGAAGGTGTTTTTTAAAGTATTATACTTGAAAATGAGAAAGCACCATGCAAATGTTTAAGAATCAGTATTTGTGTAACTCTAAGAGGTATTTTTATCCTATTTCAGAAAACAAACTATCTTCAGGCACTTGAAAACCTCGCCAGCTTTCGTTTGCATAAAATTATTATTCTAATTACAAATTATTTTCATGTGTTCATTAAAGCAGGTTCATCAGGGCATCCATTAAGCAATTCTTTATTAGCTTAATTCAAATTATGTATATGAAAGTAATAAAGCTGCATTTCTCTTTCAATAATAATTTCAAAGAGTCTCCATTAATCCAACTAACTGAAGTATTACTCTAAATTGTATGCTTTCTGATTGTGAGAGAGGAAAGGCTACATTTGTGACATAAGTTCAGTGCAAACTCCAACAGTTACTGACACTCTCTTTGGTGACAATATCTAAATATTATGGACATGCTTTATGCTATATTCTGCAATTTCCATTTCACACTCGAGAAACAGCCTATGTTTAAAAAAAAGAAGGTTAAGTTCAAGAAACATCACTATATAATATTGAGTAACATGAAGAAACTAGAACTTACAACTCCCTGGTCTCCAGCTCATTTTACAGTCTTGATAATCCCTCAATGCCCAGCCCACCTGAATTACGGACACGAAGAGAATCAGATAAAAAGATATTTATCTCCTTGTATTTAAATGTATCTAAATACGGAAAATAAAAGAAGCATATCTTTATGGCCTGACACCTCGTTTCTCCCCTTCCACATTCCCCCTTCCCCAAATACACCAGCATTTCTTGAGCACTCCAGGAAGCTTGCCTCTTCTGTGTCTTTGCTATTCTCTTGGCCTGGACTGTCCAATGTCCACCAAAACCCTCCCTCATCTTCGGGCTGTGAAGCCATGCCTTGCCATCATTCCACCGAATGTTCGGCCTAGTAATGGTAAATTATTCACGTACCTGCCTCTTCAACTAAAGCATAAACTCCCTAAAGACAAAAACAATGCCATATTCATCTTCCTATTGTCCATGGCACGCTAGAGTTTGGCATATCCTTAAAAGGCAAGGATGTGAAAGCAAAAAATGGATGAATGAATCAATGAATGGCTAGATGCTATAGAAGGCCAAGTGACAGACACAGTATTTTAAAGTTCTACAGATTGATACCTATAAGCTAGCATACACTTGGCAGGAGAGCAAATTCAAATTATAAAAAAAAAAATCTACCTAACTTATAAATCTATCCTGATGTAGAAATAATATTATCCAATCTTATCTGGTATGAATATCTTGGATATTATCACATAAAACTTGATTCAATTGTTCACATAAAACTACTGTGGATACGAACCATTAAAAAGATTTATGTTCCATCAATAATCTGTCATTTTTCATGTGTCTCCAAGTCATTTTTTATTTTCAAAAGTCTCTAGTACCTGGACCCAGGGGAAAAAGGGACCAGCAATAAAACAACAGTGCAGTAACTAAACAAAGTGTTATTTAGCCATATAACTTTGAGGTAACATAAAATTACCAAAAATCATGCTTTTGAAATATCTTCCCAAGAAATATATTAAGTGAATAAAACAGAATATTCCTTACTTTTCTGAGTAAACAGTTTTACCTATATTTCTGCCTTCATGTACGTAGATAAAAAGCTAGAAGAATACACAATATAATGTGATGAACAATATACAAGCAGTTATCTTTGGTTGGTTAGATTACAGGTGATTTTTTTTTAATTCAAAATATTTTCTGGACTTTCTCAATGTTATAAAAAAAAAGAGTCTTCTGTTATTACAATCAGGAAAAAATGCCTATGCATTATTTCCATTTAACGAAAGAAAACCTTCAAAGTCTCACGCAAAAAGAACGGGGCATGATTATCCCAGAAGGAGAATCCAGTGTCCCCCTACCTTACTATGTGAACCTAAAAGCCATTTGATGCTTGCAACCTCAGCCTCTTCGTTTTTAAAAAGAGGTGCTTGGGTAGATGAGCGCTCACGAGCCATGAAGCCATAAAACCCTGGAACTCTAAGCAAAAAGCAGATAGCCTTCAAGAGCCTCGGAAATCAGTTCCATCCTTTACAACAAGACAGGATATAAACATGAACCAAGTAAATAAGGAAACCAAAGTAGCAACTGCAAGAACCACAGAAATCCACCAAAGACCAAATACCATCGCATTACAACACTGTCACCCAGATTCCTTACACTCACAGAATGGCCCCCTGTCTCTTGAGTTGATTCCCTTGAAGGTTAATTAACTGCTTGCTGTCTGGGGTATTCTCGAGATGCTAAGGCGTCATTTGGGGAGGGAATATAAAAGTTATACTAAACAATAATATGCGATTTATAGTCTGGATGTGGCACATACTGTATGGGCTTACTTTTATTTCACAGTTAATCTCGCAGCTCACAAAAGTTTTATCGGATTGGAGGCATGTGCAGTATTCCCTTTATAAAATTTTATAGTCCCTTGCTATTTTCAGGGGTTTGTTTTATAGGCACAATTTGCTGCTTTAATCTCACCCAATTGTCATGTTCTAAATCATGGTGAATAAAAATGTCTTAAAAGGAGAGCCGTGCTGAGGGTAGTACTTAATTACACTTAGTGCCTGATTTAAATGTTATCTGGGCATTGCCAAGTGCCGGGCACAGAGTAACCCAGCAGTGCAAATCTGCATAAACCGACACAAGTCATTACTGGGCCTTTAATAGCAAAAGCTCACTCGCGCTCACTCAGATCACACTCTGGCAGCATTCTGATGAAGGTGGGTCCTCCCGTCTTCCATCAGGATCGGGACAAATTAAGGCAGCTAATGAACTAGCTCCAATCGCTAATGTTCTCAAAGTGGGAAAGCAGGGGTTTCATCTTTGAGCCTATCGCTGAACAAGGCAATTTCTGGTACATCCCTTAGAGGAGCTTCCCTCATTTTCACTCAGCCAGATGCTACTGATGAGGAATATTAGGGTGGGAAAGGAGAGTTTCACCTGAGGAAAGGCCATTCATTCTTAGGAGTCAATTATGCTTCAGCAAAATTCAAGAGTGCTTAAAGCCTGCATAGCCTATTTCTTATGCATTTTCTTTTAGGTGTGTGAGAGAGAAATATGAAAGAAGAGAATCGAAGGTGTTCTATGGCATCTCCAGTTTTAGCATGCCCCCTGGACCTGGCCCCTGGCAACATCACCCCGCAGTCCCTTTAATGAAATACTCCTTCCTTATTCCTTCTACCTGGTGTCTCACACTTCCTTTGCCGGAACCAAATACACCAACTAATTTCTGCACCACAGTGATTGTTTCAGAAAGGGGCTTGTGAGCCGAGGCAAACCGATCCAAAGCCTCCTCAAGACTCTCCTGCAGGAGAGATGTTCTCTGGCTGCTTAGGTGGCTATGCCGGGAGTGAGCGAGTCTGGGGCTGTCTGCCTGGGAGCACTGCCAAACAGAGGAACAGAGCTCACAAAAAAGGTGAAAGTGTCTAGGTCTAGCCGTGCCTAACGAAACATCACCCAGGCTTTTGGGAGTCAAGCCCATAATCCTCATTTTGTCTTAAGCTAGGGGGACTCCAGTTTCTGACATTTGCGACAGAATGAGTCCAGATTAAAAAGAGACATTATTGCAAATGGAACAAAGTGTTTCCTTCAGAAGAGCAGCACTATCCGTCCTCCTTTTTCTTTATTGAACATTTCCTAAGTAGTACACGTATAGAGAAAGAGAGAAAATATGATCACATACTCCAAACAGATGTTGTCATCAATGACAAATATTGCTTTCACATCCCCCAAGGTAACATCAGCTAACTCCCAAAGGGCCAGTCCAGCACATAAATGGAAAAGTATATGGGAAGCACTAAATAAATGGAAACTAGCAGCAATCATAGTAATATCTGGAACACTCGGGTTATTTATACTGAGAAAGGCTTAATTTACAGCTCTATTGATCTTACGGTGGAACTTATCTTGCTATTTATAGATAAATATCCTAAAGACTATCAGGATGTTTTTAAAGAGACTGGTGAAGTCGGTCTGAGTTTTCTTATGCCTTTGTGTGTATTTTACCACATATGTACACATGCAGAAGTAATAAGGTATAATGGTTTATGAGTTTTAAAATCTAAATTCATGGTATCATAGTATATCCTTTTACAACTTCCCTTTGTTGGCCTGAATTAATTTTTTTAATTTGTCCCTGTACACAAATAAATCATATATATATATATGATTTATATTAATAAATTATATATGATTTATATACATAAATATATATTTCACTTCAAGATTTCTTAGGCATTTTATTATACAAATAAATCACAATTTATCAGTTTCTCTATAATGGCCTGTTAGGCGTTTTCATTCATCAATCATTCATTAGAACAGTATTATGATGAATACCCCAGTAATACACACATCCCTTATATGCAACCTGTGTGAGAATTTCTCTGAAGCATATAGCCAGAAGTGGATATAGGAGCCATATACAACTTCAAATTCATTATGTCATAACAGATTGGTCTACAAACTGGACAGACCCATTTTATATTCCCACCAGCAATTTGAATATCCTGACAATTGAGAAAAATAGAATCCTATGTGAATAAACAAAAAGAAAATAAATTCATGTGAAAAATCTCACAACAGTGAAAGAATTAGGAATACCTGACTTAAAAGCACTATGTATAACCTGGCCCATTTCATCCTGCTTTCTTGTTAATAGCTGATATTTGTGTATATCTTTATAATTTTCAAACCACTTTTAACATACGACTTTTTTGTAGATGCTAGAGATAAGGGATCAGGAAAAAGGATAAAAAACATAAATAAAAAATGGGCTCTAACATCTTATTTTATAGCCAGGATCAACATTGCCCCACAAAAATATCGTCACATCATGTTCCTAGCCCAGATTACCACAACCACCTTCTCCTTCTCCTTCTCCTTCTCCTCCTCCTTCTTCTTCTTCTTCTCCTCCTCCTTCTTCTTCTCCTCCTCCTCCTCCTCCTCCTCCTCCTCCTTCTTCTTCTTCTTTTTTTTTTTTTAGTGTTTATTTATTTTAGACAAAGAGAGCAGGGGAGGGGCAGAGAGAGAGAGAGGGAGACACAGAATCCGAAACAGGCTCCAGGCTCTGAGCTGTCAGCACAGAGCCCAACATGGGGCTCAAACTTGCAAACGGCAAGATCATGACCTGAGCCAAGTTGGAACCGATGGAGCCACCCAGGCACCCCAACCACAACCACCTTCTAACTGGTCTCTCCCAGCTACAGCCGGTGGTCCTTCTAATCCAGTTGGATCATGACTCTCCTCTGCTTCAAATACCTAACTACCCACTCAATCCAAATCCTTTTAACATTGCTGGATACTGTCTGCCTGCCACATTTACCTTCCTAGCATCACCTCTTGCCCTGACCCTGAAACTCTCCTTGCTCCAACATTACTCAATAGCTATTAGTTCTGCTTTTTCCTCACAGGTCTTCAGACCTGCCTGGAAATGTCTCCCTGTCCACTTCTATCTACTTGCTCCAGGCTAACTTCTATTCCCTTTTTGAGTTTACAGCTTAGCTAGGACTCCTTCCAGAAAACCTACTACAACTCCCCAAATATGGAAAGGGGGGGCATGTCAAAGGCACACAGAGCACTCTACTCCAGCAAGCCTGGCACCTAGTCCTTACAAGAGCACACTTGCCTCATCTGTATATTTCTCCCCACTGGATTGGGAGCCTTTCTAGAGCAGGAACCCAGGCTGGTTAACTCACCACTATCATATTCATGATAGCCTGGGCCAGAGAAGGGACATCATGAGAAAGCAAGACCAAACAAAGTTGCTAACTCGATTTTATCTCTTTTGTGTTCTACTTTTCTTGTTTCTTCGGTTTGTCATAGATATAGCTGCAGATTATTCCTGTAGCTTTGTTGCTATCATACATTGTATTCAAAATAATTCATACTCTTCATTTCCACACAGGGGATAGAATGTTTTAGCCTAGCTTCCCTGGTATTTGAGGTCTGGAGAGGGAGATGCTTGATATTGTTGCAATGTTATTTTCAGCATGAATTAATTCTAGACTGAACAAGTGTTGGTATTAATCTGGGGCAATTAATCAGTCCTATTCTAGGTTGCTTGGTTTTATCATGTGCTACTAGTTTCCACTGTGACAAATACAGGATGCTTTCAGTGACTCTGCTTTTAGAGTCCATGAAAAAAAAATCCCTTCCAGATCCTTTTTTCTCACTTAGTTTTTAAATTTTTATTGGTTTCAGGAGAATTTAGAATTCATCACTTACATATAACATCCAATGCTCATGCTGAAAAGTGCCCTCCTTAATGCCCATCACCCATTTAGCCCATCTCCCCACCTACCTCCCCTCCAGCAACCTGTTTGTTCTTTGTATTTAAGCCTCTCTTGGGGTTTGCGTCCCTCTCTGTTTTCATCTTATTTTGCCTTCCTTTCCCCTATGTTTATCTGTTTTGTTTTTTAAGTTCCACATATGAATGAAATCATATGGTATTTGTCATTCTCTGACTTATTTCGCTTAGCATAATACCCTCTAGTTCCATCCGTGTTGTTGCAAATCGCAAGATTTCATTTTTTGTTAGAGCTGAGTAATATTCCAGTGCGTGCGTGCATGCATGCGTGTACATCACATCTTCTTTACCCACTTGTCAGTCAATAGACATTTGGACTCCTTCCATACTTCGGCTAGTGCTGCTATAAACATTGTTAGAGTGCATGTGCCCCCTTCATTTTCGTATGCTTTTGATAAATACCTAATAGTACAAATGCTGGGCTGGAGGGAAGTCCTATTTTTAATTTTTTGAGGAACCTCCATACCGTTGGCCAGAGTGGCTGTATAAGTGTGCATTCCCACCAATGGTGCAAAAGGGATCCCCTTTCTCTGTGTCCTTGCCAACATCTGTTGTTTCCCGAGCCATCAATTTTAGCCATCTGATAGTTTTGAGGTGGCATCTCATTGTGTTGGGGTTTTTTTAAGTTTATGTATTTCTTTTGAGAGAGAGAGAGAAAGCAGGGGAGGGAACAGAAAGGAAGGGACAGAGAGGATCCCAAGCAGGCTCCATGCTGTCATCTCAGAGCCTCAGCGCCCTGTCAGCTCAGGGCTTAATCTCATGAACCACAAGATCATGACCTGAGCCAAAATCAACAGTTGAATGCTTAACCAACTGAGCCACCCAGGCGCCCCTCTCATTGTGGTTTTGATTTGCATTTCTTTGATTGCATTTCTTAACTTTTAAAAATATAGCAATTCTGTAATTGGCCAAACCAGTCACCAAGCAGCTAGATTTCCTGTCCTAAACAGCAACACCAAAGGTCACTGGAATCAGGAATATGACTGTAGTATCACTTAAGAGCTCAATATTCATTTATGAATTCATATAAACTGCCCTTCAACTTTTTTTATAGTTTAGCTCCATATCACTTTAAAATGTTTAAAATGTTGGCATTTCTTTCATTTGTCCTTGCGCGCCTCTTCAAGCTTTCACAGGATAGGAAGTGGTGTTTTTAATTTCCCACCAAGAGCATTTGCACTGATGGAAGTTCCCTTCCACTCATACCAGCACTTCCAGACATGATTCACATACACTGTATCATTTCATCTTCAGAACATCTCACAAGAGCAGATGCCCATCTTTAAATTTTCAGATGACAGACCTGAGGCTCGGAGACGTCAAGTTCTCTCCCTTTCCAACCCCCTTCTTGCCGCCCTCCCTCCGTCTCTCCTTTACTGTCTACTCCTTCTAACTCTGGGATGAATCCTGTGATTTTAGACAATTATTACATATATGGAGCTGGAATCTATTTCCCTGTGTACTGTTTTTCCAAAAAATAAAAAAAAAAATGAGACGTTAGGCTTTATTTTATCCCTTAGAACATTCAGGAACAAGACCCTCTTGTGCACAAGAGCTCTTGCCATGCAAGAGATCCATACTCACCTCAGTCAGTTGCTAAAATTACTACTAATAATGAACTAGTCTCTGCTTGTTTAACTTACCGTCTCCCTAAATGAGCTTTAGCAGTGATTTTTCAAACATTCTGTGGCAGGCAAACCCTTTGTGAAAAATGAAACCCAAATGCACATTAAGAAAAAAAAAAAAAGATAAAATGCTATGGCTCTGACTGAAATGAATGTGAAACATCTGGAGTTCATCTCTAAGACACCCCCTCTCCATCCACTTAGCCCTTCCTTCCCATAAGACCTCCATTTCAAGTAACAAACAAGGAATCTCTGGGCTTCATGGTATGTGGGTACAAGCCACTAACTACTAATACTCTTTTCATCTTTCTCTAGGCAGATGTGCTGGACTGAGTCTAATGATCAAGTAATCTAAGGAATACAAACATTTAGGATAATTCATCGAAAATATCTATTAGTTTATCAGTCAGTTTATAACCTATCTGGACATCAACAAACTAAAAATCACTCGAAAGAGCCATTTATTGCCATGTTCTTTCATTGGAGAGTTTGTTGGGCTCTATGATGGATGAAAATTACCAAAGAACCTGAGATAAAAAGACCCGTATGACTCCATGACCTATTTATCAGGAAAGTCTCCAAAAAAAAAAAAAAAAACAGAGAGAGGAGAGATTTCTCTTTTGAGAGGTTCCTAAAACTTAAGAATAGGATTTCTCTGAGTCTCAGTTTCCTCATCTCAAACACGATCAAGCTAGATGATGAATAGGGCCATTTCTACAACTAACAGTTCATCATTTAATCAAATTGAAAGTTAGACTTTACCTCTCAAGGAAGCTGAATACACAATAAAAGCTGAAGTCATTCCATGATTTTATTTTAAATATACAGACAGGGTTGCCTGGGTGGCTCAGTCAGTTAAGCATGGGACTTTGGCTCAGGTCATGATCTCACAGTTCGTGAGCTCAAGCCCCACCTCAGTCTCCCTGCTGTCAGCATGGAGCCCACTTCAGATCCTCTGTTCTCCTCTCTCTCTGCCCCTCCCATCCTCTCTCTCTCTCTCTCTCTCTCTCTCTCTCTCTCTCTCTCTCAAAAATAAATAAGTAAATAAATAGACAAGCCAGAAGTATGTGAACCTTAATACTCAAACTATAGCGCTGGTCAGAAGAATGGCCAAGTCAGTACTGTGCTAACTCTAGGTGCCTGAGAAAGTCTGTGAAACACTTTGATAAGTCTGATGATTTCACATACTGTTATCTTGATCCAAGTCCTTTGGGTCTTTTATTCTCTTCAAACGCGGGGGCAAAAAATATTTCATAGTTCCTTGTGAACACAACAAGTTTGAGAATCACTGCTATACATCAATGTTAACCATTTACTGTGAATTCATACTGAAATGTGCATTTCTAGAAATCACGTTTTCACCTTTGCACCTAGTGGAACCACATGTCACCTCCCACCATTACGGAACGCAACCTCGTCTGAGGCGGGAGTGCTCTCCTGCATTCAAATGACGCTGTACCTCATTCCCCAAAGGAGTAGCAAGACAAGTAATTGTCAACAATCATTGTAAAGGCACCAGATGGAAATTCATGGGAAAAATAAGTACATTTATAGTGCAGTGGGGGATTTCAAATTTTCCTTTCAAATAGAGCCAATTAAGATACAGGAACTCTGACAGAAGTTCCACTCCAGAGGAAGAAAAATAATGCACTATCCATGTCACTATTTTAATTGGCTCCACAAAGAGAGCATTTTCTAACCATTTGAAATCAAATCCTGCCAGGATGCATAAAATGTACTCAGTTGTGTAGACCACACAATATGACTCTGAATGCCACAATGCTTCCCAAGTGTCTTTTCAGAAAGTGACACTATCAAGTTGTTTAGGGGAAGGACCTAAGTGTCGCACAATCAGATAACCCTTCATGCCGTAATCAGACAGAGAAACCAGGAATCCAGAATTTATCTATACTGTTGCTGTGCATCTAGAAAAAAAGTGAATATAATGACCCAAATCTACTAAGAGATTACCTATATTTTATTTCAGGGTCTGAATCCCTGCAAATCTAAGAGTAGCATTTTTTTTTCCAGTGAATTAATGTATGCCCTTTAAAAATGCTTAAAAACTTCCCCAAAACACATGAATACAAAATTCACAAAAGGGAAAACATGAGTGTCCGCTACCTATGAGAAAGTACTCAGGTTTACCCTTAGTCAGAAAAGTGCATACTAAAATACTAAAATAATTAATATAGGGACACCTGTGTGGCTCAGTCAGTTTAGCATTTGGCTTCGGCCATGATTTCATGGTTCATGAGTTTGAGCCCTACAACAGGCTCTCTGCTGTCAGCATGGAGCCTGCTTTGGATCCTCTGTCCCCCTGTCTCTCTCTGCCCCTCCCCCGCTCATTCTCTCTCTCTCTCTCTCTCTCTCTCTCTCTCTCTCTCTCTCTCTAATAAATGCAAAACTTAAAAAAACTTAAAAATCATGAATATGATATCCCTTCATACCCACTATAGAGGCAAATATGGAAAATCAGATCATACCAAGCATTGGCAAGGATGTGAGAGGACAAGCACTGATTTGGAGAGTGTAAATTGGAACAGCTATATCCAAAGTCAATCTGGTCATTTCTAGATAAATTAAGCATGAATATTCACTATGGGTCAGAAGTCTCATATTTAAATATCTGGCCCATAGAATATCTCACATTGACTCCTAAGAGGCTTATAAGGGGACATATACAAGGATACTCAACAAAGGCAGCACTTCTGTGGCAACAGTGATCTGGAGACAAGCTAGAGGTCTATCAGTAAGCAAGTGGATAACTGAAGCTGTGGAAAACTCTGTATAGAATATAATTCAGAAACAACACACTCGGTTTCTAACAATAACTTGGACAGACATCAAAAACATTGCTGAGTTGAAAAAAAGAAACACAAAACAAGATAAATAATAGCACATGATTTTTATATAAATTAAAAGCCTACAGCCTCCAAAGCAGTACTATGCATTTCATAAGAATACCTGTAAATGTAGAGATACATAGAATCTTCAGGAGGAAGAGAATAAGCCTGGGGTTTGGAGCTGAAAGGAAATAACATACTAACACAAGTGACAGGAGTTGTTGGGCCCAATAACAGAAATTCACTATGTGTTGAGGCGTGTTATAAGCTCACATTTCTGCAACCAAGATTCCAAAGGAGGAAACAAAAAAATAACAATAAAAAGTTTCTTCTATGCCGCTGATCGTTTCACTTAAATTAATCCTTCCTACTTACGAAATACCATAGTCAACAATAAGAGTAAAACAAAAAATTCAGAGCATCAAATCCTCATTGAGTAACTTCTAGGCATAGGACACTACTAGAAAGGCATCGACAAACTAGCCCACAGGCGATCGTCAGTTGTGTACTCACGTGTACGAGATACCAGATTGGACAAAGGATTAAAATATGAACCCACTCCTCAAGTTCTGTCACTTTGGTTTCGCTGGGTTTTAAAAAACTCAGAAATCTATGCAGAGATTATAAAACGGTGAAAGTACACATACATTACAGTAGAGATCAAGAAAGCTTATTCAAACTAAGCTTGCCATACAACTTTTCCCAGCACAGCTCAATTCATTTTAAGAGCTCCTCTTTTGGAACTACCTTCAAAGTCTCTGGCACTTTATTTTGGAAATCCTCAATGGTGGCAAAGCTTATATTCGAAAGATGTAGTTCATGTTTTGGTAAGTATTGCCAAGCCATAAAATAACAACTTCTATGAGCGCAGTTCTTTAGGCTTTATAGAGTATTCTCATAAACTCTATTTTGGCAATGTGTTTCACAATCAGACAGAGAAAAAAAATAATGATCAAGTAGGGATACTTGATAGAGACTTGGTAATAAAACAGTGAAAATGATTTCTTAATATGCCATGAAATGGCTCTACAGGCAAAGGCAAAAGCAAAATTGTTCCAAATTCATTTTAAACAATGGCTGCAACAGCCTAAAAATAAACGTAAAGACCTAACATCTAAGGTAACAAGATTAGACACTTAGGCTCTGGTATTTCTGTGTTAACTTCATTATATTTGAAAACTCAAGAGTGTTCACACAACTGCTAGATCTAATAACACTGCTGCGTAGAGCAAAATGTGGCAAAGCTTGAAGGTCTCGGTTATATTCTCTTCTCTTCTAATTATAGTAAGTTCTTCTATAATGCTTATTCTGCTTCTGCAGATGTGTTGTAATGTAATTGATACGTTAGAAAACAATTTGCATGTAACACAAGTTTTGCATTTGCATAGGCACAATTTTGTCCACCAGAAACACTATACTAGGTAAACATAGAAACTCCATCCAGGTGAACGCAGCCATACAAGAAGACACAAAAGGCACGCATCTCAAATATCTAACAGCAACTAGTTCACTGTGTGCATTATCCCACAATGCTGTGTTTCACTGTTCTTTGGTAACTGTGAACTTGCCTGTATGAAAAAACACTCTTTCAATGTCCTATTTATGTCAAAGTATCCGGATTCAAAAATGCCACAAAGTATATGCAGAAGGTAAGTCTTAAATCTTGAGAAAAAACTTGAAGTAAAAATTTTGAGGCATCTGGGTGGCTCAGCCCATTAAATGTCCAACTTTAGCTCAGGTCGCGATCTTACAGTTCATAGGTTCGAGCCCCACATCAGGCTCTGTGCTGACAATTCAGAGCCTGGAGCCTGCTTCGGATTCTGTGTCTGCCTCTCTCTCTGCCCCTTCCCTACTCTCTCTCTTTCTCTCTCTCCCCCTCCCTCCCTCAAAAAGAAATAAACATTAATTTTTTTTTTTAAACTCGAAATAATAATTTTGAAAGCAAGAGAACATGTTGCTCTCCTGAGTAATGGGCATGAATAAATCAGGATTGCAGACCATCAGAATCAATGTGAGGGGGCGGAAAACTCTACAGATAGAACAATTCAACTGTTGTGAATTCATAAGGACACAGAAGTAGATGAAGAGAATATTGAGCAAATACAGCAAATAACAAACAGAAAAAAAAATCAGAAACAACCCTTTTCATGATCAAAGAGAAAGCACCATCTATCTAAGAAGACCTTAAGCTAAAACAGAAATTGCCAAATCCAGCACAAATGGCTCATTTTAGCACTAGTAGTGGCAGGTGTGGTGGCCTCAAACATCTCTACAAATTTCCAAAACTGTCAGCTGCTGGGTGAAACCACAAGTGAAGACAAAAACGCTGTAAAAATTTGTAGCAGTGCTACCAAAATTAATTACAGAATAAAGCTATCCATCGGATCAATTTTTGATCTGATGAAACAAGTTATCAGTTATAAACATATGCCTCTAAGGCCCTAGTCTCAACAGCAGAAAAATATGCTCCAGGATGTAAGGCTGTAAAAGATAGCAAATGTGTATTACCCTCCTTAAACCACTTCACAATAACTCATCAGGAGGAACCCATTCGTCGTCCATCTTCAAAAGCAAATTCCAGATCTTTTTCAAGATAAAGTGCCATATTTACTGAAGTATTTGTGGACATGGCTGTGCTGCCGTTTTTGTTATGTTTCTACCCTTTGCTTGTGATGCCCCTAACCCCATTTTTACCATAAGCCCATGACTTTTATTGTTTAAATTTGCATAGTGTGGTTATTGTGAGTTCATATTGTTTTGTATTTCATATTATTGCATAACTGCCTGTATGTGACCCCCTATGTCACCATGCAGGGAATACCTGTTAATTTGATCTACTGAATAAATCTGCCATTCAAAAAACTGTCACTTCCCCAATATCAGGCATGAAATTTGATTTCTCCACAGTAGAAAGAGACACATGACCCCATCCAGCCAACCAGAGTACCTTGAACCCTGGGCCATCATCATATTTGAACATGAGGTCCAAATAGAGCCAAATGGAGTCCTCCTAAAGAACTATGTTTCCTGGAGCTACCAGAAAAGAACTGTCCTTATTTCTTCTGGGTCTCTAACAGTAAGAAAAACAAAAACATCTCACTGCCTAGCAGCCATCTTTGTAACCAGGAATGAAGAATAAATCCAACACAGAGTTTTAATAACATCATAGAAATTTCCGGAGCTAATTTAGAAGCTAGTTTATATGCGGAGATTTTTTTTTAGCAACCTGAGCCAATATGTACCTAAAAGTTTTAGCTATTTTAAATAGAGTTTCTGTTACTGGGAAACCAAAAGTGCATTGATTAATATATGCTGCTCAGAGACGCCTTTTGCAATGCCACAGATCCGACACTCCCCTATTATCTGTTCTACAAAACACTCTACTTCTCTTGTGGAGAAGTCATGGCACAGGTAATGGTGCTGGATTCCCCAGAGCACCATAAATTCCTTGAGGGTAGAGATTTTTGTCTGTTTACCACAATTTCCCAAGACCTTGCCCAGCATTAGCACCTCATGAAGGTTCAGTGAATGTCTGTTTAACAAATGAAGACTGAATGAGTGAACACTGGACCACTCAGAGCCTGTTTGCTCATCTCTAAAATAAAAAAGCAGGTGATTGTTGCCTGCCTTTTTTTTAATGGGGATCTCATAATCTAATGCATGTGAAAGTGCTGTGTTAGCTCTGAAGCAATAATTATTATTCATTCAGCATATACTTTGGTGCCCTAGTAAAGAGGAACATAATGGAGTTGATAAAAGCATGGGTGCAGAAGTCAGAGTGGACTGGAATAGTAGCACTGTATCTTAGTAGCTGCCTAATTTGAAACAAGTTATATATCTTCTCTGAGCCTGTCTCAGGGTTTTGTGAGCATTAAAAAAGTTAACACATTCAAAGCACCTTAATTATATTTTAGGTATGCTATGTGCTCTATCAGATACACTGATAAAGCAAAAAAGGATTCTGTCCCCAAGAAACTTACAGTCTAGGGGCACCTGGTGGCTCAGTTGGTTAAGCATCCGACTCCGGTTCAGGTCATGATCTCACAGTTCGCGAGTTCGAGCCCTGCGTCAGGCTCTGTGCTGACAGCTCAGAGCCTGGAGCCTGCTCCAGATTCTGTCTCCCTCTCTCTCTGCCCCATCCCCACTCATGCTCTGTGTCTCTGTCTTAAAAATAAATAAAATATTAAAAAAAATTTTTTTTTAAAAAAGAAGCTTACAGTCTAGTAAGAAGACAAATCAAGGGGGCGCCTGGGTGGCTCAGTCGGTTAAGCGTCCGACTTCGGCTCAGGTCATGATCTCGCGGTCCGTGAGTTCAAGCCCCGCGTCGGGCTCTGTGCTGACAGCTCAGAGCCTGGAGCCTGTTTCAGATTCTGTGCTTCCCTCTCTCTGACCCTCCCCTGTTCATGCTCTGTCTCTCTCTGTCTCAAAAATAAATAAACGTTAAAACAAAAATTAAAAAAAAAAAAAAAGAAGACAAATCATGTATATAAACAACTTGAACATAAGACAAAGTGGGTGCCCTAAAAGAGCTATGAAGTGCTATAAGACGTCACAGAGGATCATGAGAAGTCAATCACGCCAGTTTTTTTTTTCTGCCTTTTTTAATGTATTACCTTAAAAAAATTATTATTATAGGGGCGCCTGAGTGGCTCAGTCGGTTAAGCGTCAGACTTCAGCTCAGGTCATGATCTCACAGTCTGTGAGTTCGAGCCCTGCATCGGGCTCTGTGCTGACAGCTCAGAGCCTGGAGCTTGCTTCAGATTCTGTGTCTCCCTCTCTCACTGCCCCTCCCACACTCATGCTCTGTCTCTCTCCCTGTCTCAAAAATAAACAAACATTTTAAAAATTTTTAATAATTATTATTATAGTTGATGTGCAATATTACGTTAGTTTCAGATACACAACATAGTGATTCAACAATTCTATACATTATGCTACGCTCACCAGGATGAGTATTAGTTACCATCTGTTACCACGCAATGTTGTTATAATATCATGGACTGTGTTCCCTATTCTGTACTTTTTATCCCCATGACTTATTTATTTCATAACTGGTAGTTTGTACCTTTTAATCCCCATCACCTATTTCATCCACCCCACCCCCACCCCGCCTGCTCTGGGAACCACCAGTTTGTTCTCTTTATTTATGAGTCTGTTTCTGTTTTTTGTTGCTGTTGTTCATTTGTTTGTTTTAGATTCCACATACGAGTGAAATGATACAGTATTTGTCTTTATCTGTTTGACTCACTTCACTTAGAAAAATACCCTCTAGGTCCATCCACATTGTCACAAATGGAAAGATCTCATTATTTTAATGGCTGAGTAATATTCCACTGTGTACTTATATACCACATTTTCTTTATTCATCTATCAGGGGAACTCTGGGTTGCTTCCATATTTTGGATATTGTAAATAACACTGCAATAAACATAGAAGTACATACATTTTTTTGAATTAGTGTTTTCATTTTCTTTGGGTAAATTCCCAGTAGTGGCTCTCTCTAGTCCTTTAAAAGTAAACATTTTTCTCTTTCTGAAGTTACTAAAGTATCTTCATACAAAGTAGTATCTTCATCATCAAGCAAGTCGTAAGAAACTCTTAGAAACAATGATATTAAGCTTCAACCACTGAATCTCCTATTGACATTGTTCTATATAGTAAACCCAAAAGCATTTAGATGGAAATTAGAAAAACTGTATACAAACTAAAAAAAAAAAAAAAAAATACGTGCATGGCTTCAATATGGACATCTCTGCCTACGTGATCTTGTTCTTATATCCTTTTGACTTCATCTCCTATTATTCTTTTTCCTCATTGACTTGTCTTCAAATTGCTGCTACCATCAAAGGATTCATAAGCTGCCAGGGGACCTTGGCAGGGTGAAATAATAGCCTCCAAAAATGTCCTTCATCTAATCTCTGGAGTCTGTGAATATTACCTTACATGGCAAATATTTTTGCATATGTGATTTTGCATATGTGATCAAGTTAAGGATCTAGAGATGGGGAGATTATCGTGGATCATCTAGGGGGGGCCTGATAGAATCACAGGGGCGCTTATACGATAAACACAGGAGTCAAAAGAGAAAGCCATAGGGGTGCCTACCGGGTGGCTGAGTCTTTTGAGTGTCTGACTCTTAATTTCAGCTCAAGGCTTGATCTCATCAGGAGATTGAGCCCAGTGTTGGGCTCTGCATTGACAGCATGGAGGCTGCTTGGGATTCTCAGTCTTCCCTGCCCCTCTGCCCCTTCTCCACTCCCACATTCTCTCTCACACTTTCTCTCTCTCAAAAATAAATAAATACAACTTTAAAAGACAGACAGACAGACAGAGAGAGAAGACCATGTGATAATGGAAGCAGTGATTACAGTGATGTGTCTTGAATGGAGGAAGAGAACATACGCCAAGAAATACAGGTGACGACTAGATGTGCAAGTAATTGCAAGTAATCAAATTCTTCCCTTTGAGTGTCTAGAAGGAACTAGCCCCACTGACACCTTGACTTTAGCTCAGTGAAACTGCATTTGGACTTCTGACCTCCAGAACTGTTAATAAAGTAAACTTGTATTGGGTAACCCACTAAGTTTCTGATGATTCCTTAAAACAGCCGCAGGAAATGACAACAGAGACAGGAAAAAGTGACCCCTGTTCTTTGATTTCGGCTCTTATTTTTAATGAGAAAGAATGTTACAAAGCACCCAGATGACTCCCAACTGAGAGTTCATTTACAGATGGGTAGCAACTGGGTGAAAATTCTGAGAAGAGCTTTCTACCACAACAATTTCCTAAAAAAAAAAAAAAAAAGCTAAAAGGCTAACTTCCAAAAGCACAAAAATATCTTGGAAGTGACCCAGGATTTTGAGCAAAGTTAAAATCCAACATCCTCAAGCTGAAAGAAATTTTCTCATTGTCTCCATTCTTACATGTTAACTTTATAAGAAAATGCATTCCAAACCTAAGTTGAGAACTGGAGAGGTAATACATAATCATAAAGGAGTCCAATTTTTTACGAAGCACTCTAGAAGTCCATCATCCACGTGCCTGTTGTAATCTTTAAAGTCGACTCTGGAGTGAGGAGACAGGAACACACTCATTCTACTATTTCTGGACCACCGTCACCTCTCCACCCATATCCCATGCATAGGTCACATGATCACCTTTTCCACTGCCTGCCTTTGCACATGCTGTTTCCTCGCTTGCGGTGTCCCTCTTCCATTTATTAACCCCAAGACCTAGTAAAAGGCATTCAATTTTATATATATATTTTTAAGACTCAATTCAAATCTTGTCTCCTTCATTAGGTTTCTTTGACTCTAAGCCCTAGACCAGCTCCCTGCTTTTTGCTCCACGTGCCATCTTGGGACAGAGTATCATTAGGAGCTATGCCACTGTTCTGATTACTTGTCTATGCATCTGTTCCCCCAACTACCTGGAGGCCTCTCCTGGGCAATGACTATGCCCCTATTCCTCTCTGAATCCTAAATGCTCACCACTGTGCCTGGCACATAATGGGCGTGACAAATGTTGGTTAAAGAAATCAAAGCATCAATGTAGCAACGTCAGAAAACCAGTCTCAATAACTTACACCTATCTCCATTGTCTACTGTATATCTTCAAGACTTGACTCCAAAAAACATTTGTTTCTAAAAAACGTATGCTTGAGAAAAAGTTGCCACAGTGGAGAATTTACAAAACGGTGTGTGACTAAAAGCTTGGTTTCCGGACTTAGACAGACCCCCACTCAATCCACCTCTGCCACAGCCTCCATGACCTGACTCTTCTTACATCCTTTTGACTTCATCTCTTTCCCTCATTTACTTGCCTCCAAAGTGTTGCCCCTCCTGGAAACCTACCAGGTTTTCCTGAAGATAAAATGAGATAATAGGCACAAAAGCATTTGGAAATATCAAAGTGTAACACAGATAGTTGCTACCATGATGGCTAGCCCAAATAGCCAGTCTTTATAATATGGGGTAGCCAACTTACTCTGTCAATGCCCTTCCTTCCCCTGGAAGCAGCACCTTCTGATTCTGGGGCAGTTAATAGCTCCCCTCTCCCTCCCTATTCATTGGTCCAAACAAACAGGAGGTGTTGCCTTGTCCCAGGCAGAAGCAAGAGCCAGAAAGGGCAGGTTCTGAAGTGTGGGGGACCCTGTGGGACCTGAGGCCCACTCTATCTCCCACAGCTTACCAACGTACATCAATATATTCCTGCTTCTGAATTTGGTTTCTGTCTCTTGGAACAAAGAGATTCCTGACTAACGTCCTTCACCACAAAGTAAAGAGGAGCAAATCCCTCAAATTATTTCTTCACAACACTCAAATGAATAGGTTTCTCAAGCTATTTTTTAAGGAGCATAGTACGAATATTTATCAGGCCTTGTGCTTACAAACATTATACTGCATTACAGATGAATCTGGAGAAAGACAAACACTTCCATATAATAAGAGTAGCAACATGGCAGAGCATGGCAGGAATCCAGGAAATCCGAATGTTAAAAGGATGCCTTCAGACAAGGGACTTTGACCCTCTGGACCTTGTTTTTTCATCCAGAAGATGCCAGGATCCGTCTATGTTCTAAACTACCAACAAACATATATTGTGTGGTTCAGAATACAGCAGCACTTCCAGAACTTTTTTTTTAACGTCGAAAATTTAAATGTCTTTTAGTAAAGAAAAATGAAAGAACTTCTCCACGGGATTTAAATGAAAGTTCAAATATCCCGAATGCTTAAGAGATCATTTCACAGTTTTTTTAAGGCAAAACCAGAGCCATCATTCAGTATATGATTAATGAACCGAAAATAGGAGATTACCAGGAAAGTTACCTTTTTATGAACTTATCTAGCTTGCTGGATAAAAACCGATAAAGAGAACTAAATTCATCCCCTGCTGAAGTGTGGCTAATTCTATAATCAATCACAGCCGCATTCTTCAATATGGCAACAAGTACTCACTGAGCAACAATTATATACAGGACACTGTGACAGGTGCTGAGGGGAAGGCAGGAAGGGATAAACTGGATTTATAATCTCACCTCCCTGCTTAGAGTCCCCCCTCCCCCGACAACAGCATTGCACTTGGATGGAAATCCACGTTCGTTACATGACCTTTAAGGCCTGACTTTGAAGACTCCCACCTTCCGAGCATCTTCTGCCACTCTCTCCCTCAACCTCCCTCCTCCCAAGTCCTATTTCAGATCCCAGTACAGCCAAGCACTTTCTTGCTTCAGGAACTTTGAATATACTCCTACTTGATATTCCATCTGCCTGGAATGTTCTACTCCCACTCGCGCCATGGCTGGCTGGCTCCTTCCCTCCTGTTCGTGAGGTGGGAAGTAAAGGCGACTTTTTCCCAATCACACCCTCTCTCCTCCTGCACCCCACCGTCATCACTGTTATTCTCTTTCTCAGCCCCGTGTTCGTTCTCTTACCATGGCTTTCCCCAAGTGGTACTTGTATCTGCTTGTCTCCTTTGGCTCTGCCCGGGTGTGGGGAGGGGGCAGGGGTGTGGAGGTCTGTTTTATCCACTGCCGTACCTTCAGTCCCCAGCACGGTACCAGATACACAGGAGTCACGCCATGAAGATTTACAGAATTAATGAGTGAATGAAAAAAGAAGATTCACAGAAATACAATAGCTGTAACATCAGGGAGTATACATTAAGTGTTTACAGGGTAGGAAAAAAATGAGAAGCAGGTGTTTCAAGCAAAATCACGAAAGAGAAAAGCGCAAGTTCGGTCTTCCGTGAGGTATGCGAAACGACATAGCTGGTGAGACTGCATCTTGTACAGTCTTGAGGGCTAAACAAGGGAATCTGTATTTATTCCATGAGTAATGGGGATTTGTTTAAAGTTTCTGATAAGGAGAGTAAAATTGTTACATCTGTGCTTTAGAAGAATCTGTCTTATCGTTGGTACAAATGTATGAAGGATAGAGACCAGAAGAGAATCATACCAATAGGCCAGGCCAGTGTATCACAGAAGAATAAAAGAGTCAGACCAGGGGTTCCTGGGTGGCTCGGTCATTTAAGCGGCCGACTTCAGCTCAGGTCATGATCTCACTGTTCATGGGTTCAAGCCCCACGTCACGCTCTGTGCTGACAGTTCAGAGCCTTGACCCTGCTTTGGATTCTGTGTCTTCCTCTTTCTCTGCCCCTCCCCTGCTCATACTCTGTCTCTCTCTCAAAATTAAACTGTAAAATTTTTTAATTTTAAAAAAAAGGGTCAAAGGAAAAAGTGAAACTACACAAAAGAACCTTTGCAATTGATTAGACAACAGAAAGCAAGAGAAGAAGAAGTAGGTCCTCCCGGGCTATGCCAAGGTTGAAAACGGGAAAATCTGGAAAGAGTGAAGGTTCTGGGTTAGATAAGGGAGACAGTGAGTTCAACCCTGGCTACCATTTAAAGCCAAACAGAAGAGCCAGACTCCATGAGTTTGTTACCTGCAGCCATGTTCTCATTCTGCTATACAACTCTCTCTTCTACGTTATTCTTTTTTTCTTTCTGTAATTGAATATGCATTTAGTTTTTTATAAAATATGTATATTTATAAAAATATATTTATAAAAATAATTTATAAAATTTATAAAACCTCCATTCACAGCCCAGAATATATATACCCATCATATATATATATATATGTATATGTATATGTATATATATATATATATATATATATGTATACATATATATATACACATATACATATACATATACATATATATATATGTATATGTATATGTGTATACATATATATATATGTATATGTATATGTGTATACATATATATATACATATACATATATATATATGTATATGTATATGTGTATATATATATATATATGTATACATATATATATATATACACATATACATATATATATATATATATTTGTGTATTGTGAATATATAGAGAGATCCTACTCATCTTTTTAAGGCAGCAATTTGGTCTTTCATTGTGGTATGGCCTTTAATACATTCAGTCAGTCTCCTACTGGGGGCTCTTTAAGATACTTTCATTTGTTACTATTGTAAGCAATACCTCAGGGAACACCCTTGAATATACATCTTTGTGCAGCTGTTTTGTTCATTTCTGCAAGCACATAGCAGAAGTAGTGAATGGGTCCACTTTTCTGGAAAGCACTTACAGGAGGGTCAGCAGAATTAAGAAGGGCATCAGGGACACAGCCTGGGGCCCAGCAACTCAGGCCTTCCTTTATGAGAGGATAACATGCAAATCAAGAGGAATATCTGGGGTGATTCACTGCAAGGTCAAATAGGTCTTTCTGTACAAAAGATACAGCATTTGTCACCCCAGCCCTTCAGAAGATGAACAGTTTTCTGTAAAATAAAGCCAGAACTTGAAAGAAAGACCTCTCACAGTTTTTCTTTTTCTTTTTTTCTTTTTTTTTTTTTTTTTGGTTTTCTAATTTAGGCCCAACACCATGACTAACACTGTGTGACATTCCCGAACGATCCTAGTTACCTGCTCCTGGGTGCTCTCGCAGTGTTTGGTTCACACCTCAACTTAGTACTTTTCCCACCAGAGCATGACAATTGATTTATTTACCCACTTCCCAGTCTAGATTCTGAGCTTCCCAGGAACAGGGACCCTGCCTTACCCATTACTGTATCTCAGTGTCTAATGCAGAGTAAACTCTCAATAAGCATCTACTGTATGAATGAACGCTTGGACAAATGTATAAGTGAGTGAATACATGAGAGGCCACACAAGTAAAACTATTTCCAGTATTATTAGAAAGCATTTAGGGGGAAAGAGAGCTGCTGTTGTTGTTGCTTTAATGCTCTGCCACTATCAGATTCTCACTGCATCTCATAAAACTCAAGGAACTGGAGATCTATATAAAGAGGCAATCGCTATGCCTTCTAAGGACTGCCACATGGAGGGTGTGTGCCTCAGTCACCCTGGTGAAAATCACAGCAGGAGACCCTGTGCAAAGTGCATCCATCAGGCCCTAGCCTACCTCCGTGCAACTGCTGTTGGTCAGGAGCTGAAGCATCAGCCAAGTGACTGAAACCATGCCATAAGATGGACCATCACTCAACCTCCCCTTGGCTTCAAACTGCATATCTGTAAAATGGGCATAATGATAATTGCCTTACAGAGTTTGCAGGAACGAGTTAATATCTACAAAACTCAACACAATGCTTCAATCTCTACCTTTCAATAAATGTTCATGCAGCTAGTAGCTTGGACAAGATTCAAAAGACGTCATCATAAAAGCAAATCCAGGGGCGCCTGGGTGGCGCAGTCGGTTAAGCGTCCGACTTCAGCCAGGTCACGATCTCGCGGTCCGTGAGTTCGAGCCCCGCGTCAGGCTCTGGGCTGATGGCCCGGAGCCTGGAGCCTGTTTCCGATTCTGTGTCTCCCTCTCTCTCTGCCCCTCCCCCGTTCATGCTCTGTCTCTCTCTGTCCCAAAAAATAAAAAAAAAATATAAAAAAAAAATAAAAAAATAAAAAAAAGCAAATCCATTTTGACTGCCACTGTCCCTAAAATCTGCCATGGTTTAGCTGAAGCCCTATCCTGGATAAAAATGTAAACAGTTCCAGTGATATTTCTCACCACTCTTAGAAAGCTTTGCCGTCACTCTAACTCCTTACTGAGAAATCAGCAAGTCCAGTCGACCAGGCAAAACACACAACATTCTTCTCTCCAAGGCAGGGCCTCTCTCCCCTCCCACACAAGCCACAGCCTTTGCCTTTGACATCTGCCTTTGACAATGGGTTGTGGTTCCCCGAGGCTTCTCTCTCTTGCTTACCTCCTTCCCCTCTAGGTAGCTGCTGTGTGTGACCTGTTTAAAGTCCATGTGGGAGGGGTTGGAGAATTAAGAGGGATGAAAACTCTTTCATGGATCCTACTGTCCTTTGATGGTTTCCTGTTGCCTGCACCAGGCAGATTTTTAAAGCACTCCCTCTCTCTCTCTCTCTCTCATGCGTAAGGTCATGGGTTCTCCCTGCTAGGTGCCTCCACTACGACTTCTCTTGGGTGGCTGAGCTTTTGCCCCTGGGGAAGCATCCCAGCCTCTTCCAGTAGCGCAGAGCCCTCACCCTGGCATGCTGCCCTCTTAAGCAGGAACCCTTTAAAATGACCCCTGCCAATAGGCATGCCACAAGTTCTATATATCTCTCCAGGACTTTGCACCCCTTGGACCCCATGAGAGGGGAGGGCAGACACACCCAAGAGCAGCCCCCTTCTCCACAGGCTGCTTGAGTTTTCTTAGATGTGGGTCTGGCTCCAGACCTCTGCCCAAAGTGGTACCACTGATGACCTTCCTGCTGGACTTGAGGTGAGAGGGAGACATTCTCTGTCACTCCCACTTGGTGGTAGGCAGGAGCCGGGAATCTCAGCACAACATTTTCAAAGAAACCCTTACAAAAATATCTTTTTATTGTTTTTTATATTAACCCCCCTTGTGAGTGGGGGGTGTAATGGCCATCCAACTGATTTTGGGTTATCCACTTTGGAATCCTGCATATGGACCAGCGCCTCCTTTGCCCCTGTTGCATCTTGGTGCCTCAGAATTGGTGAATTTCATGTCCTGTTACATTCATGACCACAAAAGTTCTTCTATATAGAAAATTAGATAGCCTATAAGGCTCCAGATTCAGCCAGTGTTTCTTAGAGTTTTTTCAACTCAGACCACTCCTTTATGAATGAACATTTATTTGCATTTACTTTTAAGGGAAAGTTTAAAGAAAAAAATGGCCTATGATCTGATCAGTCCATTCTAGTTGATGGCTTAGATACTAACTCTATGCACTTATTGTTTTCTCTCCCTGGAATGATCCCTTCACCCTCACTCCTAGGTCTTAGCATGGTTTTAAGCATGTCTGGGCTCACTGCTGTTCAGTTTCCAGCTCAACTATCAGAGTGGCCTTGACTTATAGTGTCAGTTATTTTGTAGCACATATTCACTTGCATGCACTGTCCCCAGGCATCGAATATAACTCTCCACCCCACTGTTCACTTGGCTTGGCCACAGGACTTGCTTTGGCTGTGGGACATGAGCAGACAATGATGCAAACAAAGGCCTTCACCGGGCTTGCACAGTTGGGCTTGGCTCTTTTGCACTCTAGTGATTTATCATGAAAAGAGTCTCCCAGAAGAGCTGTTGTGCTTTCCACCTGGGACCCAGAATGAACAAATACAGAGCAGACTTGAGTGCAATCTGCAACCTGCAAACCCAGATGACTGACCCACAACTTCCCAGCCATGCCCAGCCTAGATCTGCTGAGTCACAGTTGACTAGCAGAATTGAACAACAGGATAAATGCTTGTGTTAAGGCATCATTTAGGGTGTTTTGGTTTTGTTTTGTTTATTGTACGGAGCATTTAAGGGGCAAGAGTTGATGGTTATGCTATCTAAAATGGTCTTCACTCTATTAATCTTTAACTCATTTTGTTATTTTTTTTTTAGCTCTTAGAACTCTCTGGTGTTTTCTTTTCTGTGTTTTCTTATTACTTTACGTTTCTTCAGTAGACTTCGCTTTCTGAAAGTTGGGATCTTGCCATTCTTATAGAGAGCATTACATTGCCCGGCATAGTAACCTTTCAAAAAATATTTGTGGAATAAATGACTGGATGATTAGTTATGCAACTTCAAAAACCAGTAAGTACTAAGTGAAAGTTTAAGTCTCCCTTCCTGTGGTTTCTCTCCCCAAGGTAGCCTTTCTAGAATAATTTTTAGGTATCCTTCCAGGAGAAAAGAAAAGTCTATGTACATATATAAGCACAAGGGAGAGGGGGAGGGGGTCATAATTGAGAGAGAGGGATGTTTATTGTTTTTATAAGGTTTCGGGGGCTGTTTCCATACTAACGGGATCACACTATTGTTAAATAACAAAAATGCAACTGAGTAAATTTTAAAGATCTCATTGGCTTTATTAATCAATTCATGAATTGAACAGTAAGCCTGTCTAGCAAGGAGAGGGGAGCTCCAAAGGGCTACAGAAAAGGAAAGGGTTTTAAAGTGAAAGAGGGAGTGAAAAAAGGAAATTATTAACAAAGAATCCATTGTTTTAGGCAAGGTCACCCTAAGGGAAACGGAAGGGGTCTATGAGTAAATTTCCTAGCGCTGACCAGGAAATTCCCAGGTCGACTGGGTAAAGGTTACATTTCTGGGGGGCTGAAACTGCAGTCAGGTTAGGTATTAATTGGTTTACTAACTTGAGGCCTTAAAGTGACACCATTTGGGGCTTTGTGGTTTTCTTTTTAACACTATTCGCTGTGCCCTTCATGTTGTTGTTGTTTTAACTTGAAATATATGTTGGAGATCTTCCAATATCCACACTGCTGTTTGTTCACATCAATGGCACAACGTACCCCACTGACTTAATTCAGCCACTCTGCCTTTAATGAGTCTTTTTTTTTTCCAGTTCTATTTGGTTCTGTTATTACAAATGATGCTTCTGAAAACAACCTTGCATATTTCTCCTGAACGGAGATATAGCCCATCACACCAGTGACATTCTGAAACTCTGGCCTGGAGAGAGGAGGAACACATCTTGTTGGGAATATCTAACTTTTGTGCCCTACCAGTTGAGAAGATTTTACAAGGCTTAACTCTCTATAGCTTGGTTAACAATATTCATTATTTCTCATTTCTTAGTTATAATATTATTTTCAGAATATTGCATATGAGTCTTTTCATTCATTGGCAGCCCCTCCTCCCTCTAACCCTCTAAAAAGCCAGCCTCCCTGGTTGAGAATTGCTACTGGGAAACATCAGGTTCCATTGTAATTCCTTCAGCCCAGAGATTAGAAAGTCCTGTACTCCCTCCTCTTCAAAGAGCACCGTGATCAAAACACCAGGGCCAGCTACAATGGTTTTAATCCCAATAACAAGAGAGTTTAACTGAAGAATTAAATGACCCCAAACAAAACTAAGTAAAAAGAACAAAGAATCAATTCTAAGCACACGTGAGGCAGATTTCTGCTCTGGGCATGTTATCTTTTCAACACCAGTGAGCAAGCTCCGGGTGCCAATTCAGCTCCTCTACCGGCAGTGTCTGCAGGGAGGAGGGGAAAGGAGAAACTGCAAATCAACTGTCTCTTCACCTTTGCTCTGCTCCTGACAACATGAATCTCACTCACCTACCTGGGGTGCTCCTGACGCCTAAAGAAATACACATGGCTGCTACCAAGCTGAAAATAGAATGAAGAACTAAGTATTGGGAGAACTTCTGTAATACAATGAACTTTATCACAATACACAGGTATGTTTCAAGACTGTGATACAGCTGGGGGCGCCTGGGAGGCTCAGTCCATGGTTAAGCGACAGACTTCAGCTCAGGTCATGATCTCACAGTTTGTGAGTTCAGGGTCCTTGCACTGGGCTCTGTGCTGACAGCTCAGAGCCTAGAGCCTGCTTCAGATTCTGTGTCTCCCTCTCTCTGTCCCTCCCCCACTCACACCTCTCTCTCTCTCTCTCTCTCAAGAGTAAATAAATGTTAAAAAATAAATAAATTAAAAAAAAAGTGATACAGCTTAACAAAAACCTTTAGAGCCACCATAAAGATTAAATGAGCCCCCGGCACATGGTAAGTGCTAAATAGCAGATACCTAGTATTATGATTACTACTATTATTATTATTCTGCAAACTGTAAAGTACCATAGATGATAACTTTATTATTAAGAGAGAGCAATTTTGTGAAAATCAAAGATGTTAGTGTTTTTTATAGTGGGTTAGCAGACAGGTCAGAAAAATCACCGAAATTTTTATGGGAAGGGACATTAAGCTTCATCTCATTCAAATGTCTTTTTTTTTTCTTTTTTTTTTTTCCATCTGGGTAAACCTAAAGTCCAGATGTGACTTGTACATCGCCACCAGCTGGTCAGCGCTTGAGCTACGTGGTAATCTTTCACAGTGGTCAGGCCCTGGATTTGTTTTGTCCATCCCCAACCAGCCTGGGTGTGCCCAGGAAAGGGAAGGAGCCAGTCAGGAGGAGTATAGTTGTATAGTGACACCTTGACCAGGCTTCAGAGCCAGACACAAGAGATGCCCCCACCCCAGCTCGGCCATTTAGTGACTGTTTGGACTTGGACTTGGCCAAGTTAATTTCACTTTCCTGAGACTCAGGTGTCTCATGTGTGCTATATAATGAGGGCTCAGCAATTGGCAGGCACGATGACCATTATGATGCCGGTGGTGATGGAGAGGATCATAGAGAGGCTAACAGGGAGGAGGCTAAGGAGAACAGTGGAAACTGCTCGTGGGTCTCTTCCCAGAAGTTGCTTTGTCTTAAGGCAGATTAATGAAATTCATGTACACAGACAGGATAGCAGTTACCTCACAAAAAAGTTTCCTGGTCCTGGCAGAAAAGCTGGAAGCTGTTTGACCCAATGAATTTGATAATAGCTGAGGAGTAATTGATGGCAACTAAGATCTGGAGATCAACAAAGGGCTGGGAGTTGAAACCCAGTGACCTCTCCAGTGGGTTCAAGAGAAGATAAGAAAGGCAAAAGTGTGTGTTAAAACATAGTACTTCACTAGTTAATAATACATCTGATCATTTACTTCCTGATGGTGAACATCTCACCATAATTACTCTTGTCAGTGAAATATGCACACTGCTGACTCATGGATTCAAAGAATAGGACACCCTTGTCCACATGCACTCCTGTACACAGAAAGTCCTAAGTAATTAATAAAGACAAGCATCATTATTTTGCATCATTATAGCCTGTGAAGAATGTGTTACACTCTGGAAGGAAGAAGAAAACAGAAAAAGTAAAACAAATAAGCACTGGAGAGAAAAAGAGGCAGGAGACGGGATAGAGAGAGAGGTGATATGAATCACTTGTAACACAGTAATGTTCTGTATTAGACATAAATAAAATATTAATTTCAGCCCCTTGGCTATGATACAAAAAATATTTTCTCTGCCAAGGTTGATGTCTAAATAGTACCATGCAAATTCAGTACAAGAAAGTTTGGGACAAATTGGAGGCTACATCACATCTTGAAAAGTTTCTCAGCCATAGTTCCATGACCAAATACCACAGTAAATGGACCACCAACTCCCTGAAGACAATGAAAGCGTAAAATAGAAGGCTATTAGCCTTTCAGAATGGATCATATTCATAAGGAGAGAGGGGGGAAAAAGCCACAATCACTCTAGACCACATGAAATGAGAAACTACACTTGGCAAATTATCTTTCTGCAAATTTTACTCATGTAATGACAAAACTCTCGATGACTTCAATCATCAAGATGTATCAAAGTTGGATACAAAGACTGTCCTTCCCCTGCCAACAGCGGAGGAAACAGTAAATTTAGGGGTGAGCACACATCTACAGAGGTGATTAACAATGAGGAAAGTCACTTTGCCACCGATGTTCTATCCTGGCCCTACACGTAACTCAGAACCAACCTAAACATGATGGGGAACTTCAAGGTGTTCACGTAGGAGACTCAACAGCTGAATGAGAAGCAGACACACAACACCAGACCAGAGCTGGATGGGCTGTAGAGGTCATACAAATCTACCGGAGAGTTTGAGAACAGAGAAAGAACTCAGATCCTAAAGAAGATGCACCCAACACCCTGTACAATTTGGGGCAGGTTCCTTACAGCTATTGTTGTCAACCACAGTAAGCAAAGGATGAGACAAGAAACAGCAGTGTTCACCTTTTGCTCTCAGAGATACTTGATTTCGCCACCCGGCTTTGCCATTTAGAAACTGCTTGTGGCTAAATGAGGCATCTGAGATCTCCAAGATCTGAGACCTTTCCATTTCCGAATTTACTATCACAAGCCCCACTGACAGTTATCAAGATTAAATGGGGTAATTTATACAAAACCTTCAGCATGGATCTGGCACATAGGAAGACAGATAAAAGACTGCTTAATTTGTGGGGCTATTGTAAGAATTAAATAAGTTGTAATGCAGTGCCTACCCTATAGTAGATACTCAATAAATACTAGCTCATTGTTACTATATAGACATAACAAGCCCTTGACATGGAATCTCACTCACCTACCCGGGGTGCTCCTGAGGCCTAAAGAAATACACACGGCTGCTACCAAGTTGAAAATAGAATAAAGAACTAAGTATTAGAAGAACTGCTATAATACAATGAGAACTAACTGTACAAGGCTCTAAGCCTTCCATGATTAGGTAACCTTTGTTTCTTGTTACTTAAACTTCAACCTGGGTTTCCTGTCTCCCAGCCCAGAATGTTGGCTCCCACCCTGCTTAGAAACTGAGTCAGAACACACAACCCCAAGTCAGAAGCCCCAGTGAGGTGCTGAGGACCAGCTTCCCACCTACCCCTGCACAAGGCCTTCCATCGCAGCCTGCAGTCCACAGCTGACGGACAGCCCTGGTATCGGGCACCACTTCCTGTGGAAAAGGACGGACAGACACACACATCCAGTTCTGGCATTTACCCCGGAAACCTGAGATGTAATTGAGGTTTGAGACGCTTTGAGGAAGGGTCAGGTTGATGCTACACCCGTGCCATCTTTGTGGTTGACAGCTCACCACACCAGTGTGTGCAACTCACGCCTATCTCAGGCAAAAGCTTCGGGGTGAGGTAAATGCCATTTCTTGGACAGCTGCTCCAGGACGTGCTCAATATTAATGAGCTATACTTAAAAAATGCTCGGCGTTTCTCATAAACCGGTAATGTTTTAGACTAATTCTCATCACATACAGCTGCAATAGTAGATGGGCCACAGTGATCAAAACAATAGCTAATCCTTACTGAATGGTTAATTGTGGGCCAGAAACTTTATTTTCAACATAATCACACTCAATCCCTACACCAACTCGAAGGAGCCGGTGCTGAAACTTACCAGGCTTCAAGTGACATTTGCAGGACTTTTTATTGACCAACATATCAACAATTTTTGTGGGGTGTGGGGTTCTTCCCCCCACCATGGGGGGTTTCCACCCAGGGGGCCATGGGAAGAGGAGAAAAGACCAACCTGTGCAATAAAAGACTATCACCTAGCAACAAGGCAAGAGCTTTTTATAATAAAAATAAGTCTCAGGGCACCTGGGTGGCTCAGTCGGTTAATGGTCTGACTTTGGCTCAGGTCATGATCTCACCCTTTGTGAATTCGAGCCCCACATCAGGCACTGCACTGACAGCAGAGCCTGCTTCGGATCCTCTGTCTCCCACTCTCTCTGCCCCTCCCCTGCTCGTGCTCTCTCTCTCTCAAAACTAAATAAACATTAAACAAACAAACAAAAAAAATAGTAAGTCTCATTCCAAGTACAGCTCAAACTCCCCTCCCCCTTTCCGGACCTCCAGGTGACCTTCACATGTGTCTCAATGGGTGCACCGCATTTCTCAGGAAAATGCCTCAGTCCACACACGCTTCTGCGTGCAGATCTAAGAATGGCCAGCGTTGTTTTATATAAGTGAGATCAGCATTCTTTATTATTGCTGCCCCCCACTTTATAAATGAAACACTGAGGCAGGAAGTTCACAAGGCCACACAGCTGGTAAGTGCCAGAAGGAGCACCCGAACCCCGGGGTGGTTGACTCCAGAGCCCACACTCTTCATCATTAGATACACACTCTGTAATTGAACAAATGGCAAGATGTGAATACCAGCCAGGTGGTGAAAATTATTCCTAAGTTTAAATCACCAAACTGTAGTTCTATTGTTTTTTGGGGTTTTTTTCCGCCGTGACTATGAAAAGGAAAGATGCAAATATCATTCATGTGTTTAACCACCATCAATTGTGCACCAAATATCTACCCAGCACTCTGCTCATATCAGGACCATAAACATTAACAAACCAAGTGCCAGCTCCTGAGTAATTCACAGTCTGGAGGTGGATAAATCGCTGTAAAAAAAAAGTTATATAAAAGGAAATCAGTGTGTTCTCAGAAATCTTGTCAGGGTTACAAGAACACAGAAAGACCTGACCTACCCCCCAGGCATGCCCATGAACACAGAAGGAAAAGAAAGGCTCAGTGCAAGTCTAGCCATAAAAAAGAACCATAAGAGATAGTCCTTTTTTAATTTACCCATCACTATGCATTAGCTACAGCATCCTCAGCTAGGACAACACGTTGGATGATCTCCTGTCTTACAGAGAAGGGCCAAGTATATGTTTTCCCCACAAATTAAGTGACTTCATGATAATGTGTTTCATGATGTTAGATTGGAGAGGTCTGATTCTTCTATTAGTCTCACAGAATAGGTCTCAGAACAGTACAAACAGAAATGAAATAAAGTATCGAGTCCCAGGATATGAGAATGTTATTTTCATAGTTTATGTGAATCCGCCGAGGTAGGGCACGGTAAGTTGCTAATCTTTTTGTTTTAATAAATGTGTTTACCAGCTAGGAGAATGCAGCTTGATTCAATGTCTCATAGAGCACTCAATTTTGGTAAATTAAAGTTAATAACATTTCTCCATGAGCTATGATAACATCTCGTGGTGAGTCACAAGGAAAATGCACTGAGTTGTATGGAAAGGTACCAACAGGAGCCTCGTGCACCCTGCCAGTCTCTCACCTCGAGGACACAAAGGTTAACGTGTGTTCTCATCACAGTTCAGAGGTAGGTGGCTGTATGTCGCCCACTTCTCTGGATTCTATCCAGCTGTCATGGCTGCAAAACTGGGCTGACAGTAAGCCAAAAATCCTATCTAGAAAGACATCAAATGCAGAAAGTCGAGGGAGAATTGTAAGTAGAAGGTTAGAAATAATTACAACTACTACTAAGCATGAAATTAAGCCGTATGCAATGAAACGCATTATTGATAAACTTTCAGTTATCAATTAAGGCTAGAAAAACTCCATTGCCTCTCGCCTGTCTGTTGAAAAGCATAAATGAAGCTCGCTTTTGAACAAAGTTTTTTAACGCTAAGAAGTGGTTTAAAAATAGAGTGTTTAATGGTCCACTTTATAATTGATGTCGTAACATACACTGCTCCAGAGCCAACACAATACACTGCAGTGTGATCATTTGCATAATTGTATAGTTCTCTGGGACTCCGTTCAAACTCATGTTCCCTCCTCTCTCCTACTCCCTCATGCTGGTGATTGGAAGCAGGGGATCTCCTCCCTCTGTGCCTGTGTCTTAACTCTGCAACTCTTGCCCGTTTAATTAGTCCTCTTTCTGTGGTGGGTGTCAAAAATTGTAGGGCAGGCTGTCCATGGCCAGCTTGCTCTGTCTCAAGCCAAACTCACACTTAATTATAGTCCCTTTTACTTGAACCTTTCTCCATTTACTCAATGTTCTCATTGTCCATGATCTCATCTGGCTTTCACAACATCTCCATGAGAAAGACAGGGCAGAGATTATGATTCTCAGTTTAGAGATGAGGGGACAGAAGATGAGAGGAGCACTCAAGGCCATGTTAGGTGAACAGCAAGCTTGGGATTGAAGATGCCAGTTCAGTTTTTTCTAGAATATGTTGCGTGCCTCGTAATTCAAGAAGTGTTTTACCCTGGTACTTCACGCATTGTCTGTAAACTCAAGTAATGAATATGAGTGAATATTATGACTGAATCATATCGGTGCAAGACAGCAGGGAATGGTGGGGACTGTGGCAAAGTGGTAAGCATTTGGGGAGAACTCTGTCTAAAAAAGCATGCCAATTCAAAACAATTTTAAATAGGATATGGGTCAAAAGACAACACACTTAAGGATGGGTAGAAGTGGCCGTAAATCTGGACCTTGAGCAGGCGGTGGTGATTCCTGCATTATACGTATTTGTCGGTACGTATCTAAGGAATAAAAGCTCCCAATGCACACAGAGGCACACCTGGGAACCATATTCCTCCAACAACTGAGAAATGAATTCCCAATAGGAAACCTGTCCTTGGTCTTGAGGCTTCACAGTCTACTGAGAAATGATGGGCAGACCCATCAAAACATCACCCCCTCAGGGAAGCCACTCTTCAACTCCTCCCAGTCAGAGTTAGGCAGGTTTTCTTCGGAACTCTCCTAGCCCTTTGCACACACTGGCATGAGAAATAATTCTGTGTGCAATGCAAGAGAAACTGTGTAGCGATTTTGCTTTAAACTTACCTTAGCATAAAGCCTTCCTGGCACTCAATAATGTTTGACCGTGAATTACAGAAGGTTTCGATAAAACTCAAGTCCTCTGAAGGCAAACAAACAAAAGGAAGAGAGGTAGTTGAGATGAGACGGTTTCTGGCTGTAAGAGGAGCGACGACACTGAGCACTTATTGTAGGTTCTTCAAGATGCAGCAAAGGCTAGAGGTTAAGGGCATGGTATTAGAGGCGAGGAAACCTGAATGCAAATTACAGCACCGGTTCCAATGTGCTGCGTTATAGTAAGCAAAGGCTCTAAAAATGCTCCGCGCCTCATTTTCCTCTTCCATAAGAAAGGAATAATGATGCCCACCTCACAGTGACATCACAAGGATTCAGTGTAGAGTAAGTGTTCCCTTCATTCATGATTTAATTCATTCAGCAAATATTGATGGAGCGTCTATGATCTTAAGGCAACTACTAGGTGCAGAGGATACAGGGCTAGTCCTTGACCTCATGCAGTTTTCATTCCAGCAGATCAGATGGAGATTGATTAAATAATCACACAAATCAATACAAAATTATAACCGTGATAAGTGTTTTGAGGGAGACATTTATGGCCCTATGAGGTTGGGGGTGGGGGAATCAGACCTGACTGGGGAGGCTAAGGGTCAGGGAAAAAAAGGAAATAGCTGAGGGTACCTGGGTGGCTCAGTCGGTTACGTGTCCGACTCTTGGTTTGGGCTCAGGTCATGATCTCACGGGTTCATGAGTTCAAGCCCCGCATTGGATTCTGTGCTGACAATGCAGAGCCTGTTTGGGATTCTCTCTCTCCCTCTCTCTCTGCCCCTCCTCTGCTCACACTGTCTCTGTTTCTCTCAAAAATAAATAAACTTTAAAAACATTTCTTTAACGATTAAAAAAAGGAAGTAGCTGGAGAGCAGGAGAAATCTGAAAAATGAGTAGGCATTCATCAGTTGGGAACAGGAGAAAAGACTGAGCAGAAACACAGCCTCAGTGAGGGTCCCCTGGGAGACAGTGAGTCAGAGCAGGACACATAAATTATAACAAAGTTAGAATACTTGAGTGATGCAAGCCATGGGGAGCATGGCTGATAATACTGAGGTTAGGTAGCAGAGACCACACCATGCAGAAACCTGTGGACTATTGCTTTTTTGTATGTTTATTTTTGAGAGAGAGAGTGGGGGGTGGGCAGGGCACAGAGAGAGACACACACAGAATCTGAAGCAGGGTCCAGGCTCTGAGCTGTCAGCACAGAGTTGGACGCGGGGCTCGAACTCACAGCCACGAGATCATGACCTGAGCTAAAGTCAGACGTTCAAATGACTGAGCCACCCAGGCGCCCTGGAGTATGAGCAATGAAGAGCCTTGCACCTGGTCAGATCCTATTAACTTCAGAAATCTATCACTCTAGCTATATGGCATGTGGAGAATTAGGCATGGGGGGGGGGGGGGGGGCGGGAAGTTAAATGGACATTATGTTCCACCAGATAATAACAAGTGGTCCTTTAGGCTATAGTCTTGGCAATGAGATGAAGTAAGCGGAATAGGGCTTAGTGTTATTTAAATAACCCTTGTTATTATTGCTGTTACAGATATTACATGCATTATCTCATTTAATCCTCATAAAATCTCAGTAGGGAAGACCACTAGTCTCATTAAGTATAGAGAAAACAAGATCTTGAAGAGATCATGTGGTTTGCTTGGGGTCAAATGGTTGCCCATAGGCTTGACTTCAAAGTACTCTGTACTATCCCAAATTACCTTTGGACAGGCAGGCTACAAAATAAAGGTAGTAATGCCTTAGAAGATGGCACCAAGTGAGTCAAAACTGTAACATAAGAAGGGCGCCTGGGTGGCTCACTCGGTTAAGCATCCAACTCTTGATTTCAGATCAGGTCATGTTCTCACGGTTTGTGAGTTTGAGCCCCACATCGGGCTCTGTGCTGATATATGGGGCCTGCTTGGGGGTCTGTCCCTCTGTCTGTCTGCCCCTCCCCCACTTGCTCTCAATCTCTCTCTCAAGTACCCTCTCTCTCAAAATAAATAAAAATAAAACTTAAAAAATATAATATAAGAAAGGGTTGAATCTTGGCTTTTATTTGAACAAAAGAATGTTTTTTGTTTTTTTTTTAATTTTAGAGCCTTGATCTGTATCACAAAAAAATATAGTCATTTCAAAGTTACATAGCAATTTTGAGACAGAAGCTGTCAGGGTGCTCATGTACATAGATCAAAGAGTACCAAAAACAAAACAAAACATGTGCACTCCTATCCACTGACAATTTGTCAAATTCAAAAATGTAGAACTCCTGTTGGTGAATATTTTTACCACCCACTTCCCTAAAACCATGCAATGGTTTCTTATTATCATCATTGAAAATAAATGTAGCCATGATTTAATTTTGTGTACATTTTTTTACGTTTTTATTTCTTGATTTTGTGAGAGACAGAGACAGCACAAGTGGGGGAAGATCAGAGAGACAGGGAGAGAGAGAATCCCAAGCAGGCTCCGTGCTGCCAGCACAGAGCCCGCTGCAGGGCTCGAACCCACGAAGCTGTGGGATCATGACCTGAGCAGAAACCAAAAGTCAGACACTTAACAGACTGAGCCACCCAGGTGCCCCCTAATTTTGTGTGCATTTTATCAAGACATTTTGTAGTTGAATTTACATAGTGAGGTGCTAAGCAGGTCTAAAACTATCAAAGAACCACTTTGGAAGAAAGAAAGAAAGAAAGAAAGAAAGAAAGAAAGAAAGAAAGAAAGAAAGAAAGAAAGAAAGAAAGAAAGAAAAGAAAGAAAGAAAAAGGAAGGGAGGGAGGGAGAAAGAAAGAAAGAAAGAGAAAATTCTAAATGTGAAAGGGTTTTAGTTAATCCACAAAGGTGTTACCATCTCAATTACATCTCAATTACATCATCTCAACTACATTCACAAGACCACCCCTCTTCCTTTTACCTGAGAGCTTACAAATTCAAATGCTTACAGAGCCCCATCAGGGACAGCAAATGTATACAACAGTCTGGAGGAGTAAGGGCTGTTATAAGCCAGTGAGCACACGTCCCACCTAAAGGGCAATCCGGTTTCACTGAAACACACTTCCCTCCGCTGAACAGCTTCTCGGACTTACATGTAACTCTGGCCAAGGGCCAAAAGTAGCCCACGAACACCAAGGTGTTAAACTGAGAAGGATCCTTCACTGTTCACAAACCATTAAGCGCAGTATCTTTTTTTTTTTTTTTTTTTTTAATATTTTTTTCAACGTTTTTTATTTATTTTTTGGGACAGAGAGAGACAGAGCATGAACGGGGGAGGGGCAGAGAGAGAGGGAGACACAGAATCGGAAACAGGCTCCAGGCTCCGAGCCATCAGCCCAGAGCCTGACGCGGGGCTCGAACTCACAGACCGCGAGATCGTGACCTGGCTGAAGTCGGACGCTTAACCGACTGCGCCACCCAGGCGCCCCAAGCGCAGTATCTTTTAAAATGTATTTTGTAATGTAAAGTATGAAGCTGTTTTAAAATTCTCATTCTTCAAGAAAACTGTCATTTTAAGACGCTGTTCTATAAATACAGACTAGAAACGGAATCTTTAGAGAAATACTGTTCTTCATACATTAATTAAAAGGGACAAATATGGGTTATTTTTTTTTCCTCCTGAACGAAATGCAGCCTTTAATGCATCTCTCCAGGGTGGTTTCCTTTTACCATCTAGCAGATATGGGAAAATTACATGTGGAACATGCCAGCTCTGGTCTATGTTTAAATAAACTCTCTGCCCTATGGTGGGACAAGATGTAAAGGAATGAGTAATACATTTATTTTCTGTACATTCTTGGAACAATCCTCCCACACCAAAACTATTATTTATCTAAATCATGTAAAAAATATCTTTTCTATTTGCAGTACATCTGTACGTTCATTTTGATGGCATGTGATTATACAAAATCATTACAAGCACCCAGATTCTAATTGTAACAATGATGGTTTGCTTCAAAACTTTTCAGGTTCCTAGCCCTCTTCTTCCCAAAGTCAGTTTAAAAGCTGGAATCATTTTAGAATCTTTAAGTGAAAGAAATGTTACTCTCTCAGTCCAAACAAGCATGAATCAATATCAAAAAGCAGCAATAACTAAAGTCATTATAATTTCAACAAAAACAATTCATGCCAAAGTCACCTGAATTTTAAATAAGCTTACGTGTCTTGCAGGTAATAGAATTCCATAATTGTGAAATCTATAGGTTTTGGTAACAAAGCTGCCAAAATACTTTGTGATAAATTTACGGACAAGAAAGAAAAAACGTAGGGTAGATTATGATAAGATTAGGGTGGTAAATGTATATCAGGTCAACCCACCATAGACAAAGAACTTCAATTTATGACTGATACAAAGATCAGAGCTTACAAGAATGAAAGCATCTCTCAGAGTGTGCCCCAAGGCTCTGTTTTGCTGCCTCCCCCTATTGTGCATCCTCTTTAAAAAATCTTTTGGGGCACCTGGGTGACTCAGTCACTTAAAAATCCGACTCTTGATTTTGGCTCAGGTCATGATCTCACGGTTCAATTCATAGGATTGAGCCCTGCGTCAGGCTCTGCACGGACAGCATAAGTCTGCTTAGGATTCTCTCTTCCCTCCCCAACCCCGCGTCTGCCCCTCTCCCGCACAAGTGGACATGTGCACACTCTTGTGCTCTCTCTCTCTCTCTCTCTCTCTCTCTCTCAACATAAACTTTAAAAAATCTTTTAATTAAAGAGTAGGAAAAAGTCCTAGAAGTCCAATCCTGCTTGTCAAATGTATGCATGGCACAAGTTTCATACAATGATTAAAATTTTGGAGTATCAAAGTGATCTAAATAGATTAGAATACAGGGCCAATACCACAAATAAATGCTTGACAAGGTAAACGCCTATTTCTACATCCGAGCTCAAAATTAAATCCATTGCCAAATCATCACACAGAGAAATAATTGGATAATTACTCAGAAGGAACGGAGGGTTACACATGGATCCAAGCCCATCTTAAGCTGCAAGGGAGAAGGCAGCATGAGGGGGAAGGAGGACATGTGGGGCAGAGTTTAAGAACCCCCAGCTGTGAGGCTTGCATGCTAGGTGTTCCCCGAACTTCACTTAAGTCAGTTTCCTTCTCTATCAAATGGTGATAATAATTATTGCTTAAAGAATAATGACTAAATAACATAGTGAACATACTAGGGATATTAATAATAACGATAATAGCATCTATCACCTAGTTGAATCATTAATTACAGGCACTATCACATTAATCTGTATTCTGTTACAGTGTTTGGCACAGAGCGGGTGTCTAATAAACTATGGCTCCCATTATGAACTAGTTGGCCTTACAACGTTATCTGGGAGAATCACTCATAAGCATGTCATTAAAACATCCCCAAAGTTCCTGACTCTTGACTCCAGATTCCAGTATCTGCAGCAAGCCCCAGAGACCCTGGCCCTTGTGGGGACCAGTTCTACCGCAAGTCGTGTCTAGAATTTCTGAACCTTTTAATGTAGGGCCCTTCTTTAGAACGGTTTATTTTCTCTGCTCATGAGGGCTCAGGAAGTATGGCAAGACTTTCTCAGTGGATGATCACATATGCCTCTTGACCTTTATCATCTAGGGGTACTTGGAAGAATGAATTTAATATTATGACACAGACCACATTTTTGGTCGTATTGTTCCCAACATAACCTCAAAAATATGTCAGAAATCTATGTGGGTCTGAGTGATGTTACAGTGAATCAAAACTTAATTTTTATCTATCGGGAAAGAGATATTATTTTGGAACACTTTGGGCTACTCTGATCAGGAGAAATTTAACATTGGGAGAACATTTAATTTAGAGAACATTCAGAAGAAGGTAGCTGGGATTATAAAGGCTCTAAACACCATATCTTACGATGAATAGTTTAAAGGTTATGAATGTACAACTTATGAAGCCTGGTTGGGGTAGGGAAGAATTGAGGAAAAAAGGGCACTCTCTCAAAATGTCTGAAAGGATTCCCTGTGGAATCACGAATAGCTGAACACAGGCTATAAGCAGGAGGAAGGAGCTCTGGATAAGTAACCTAAGAACAGTGAGGTGACCAAGAATGGAACCAAGCACATTAAGTTCTAGAAAATTCTACATCACTAGAAATATCTGAGCAAAGGCCAAACTACCACATGCTAAGACTGTTGTAGAACGAATACCTCCCACCCGCAATATAATTTTAGATCACAGGTTTCAACCAAACACCCCCACAGACAGATCAGATTATGTTCAGTTTGGCCCTCCATGCTATTTTCCTCCTGAGATGAGTTGTGTAAACATATTTAAATTTAAAACATATAAGTAAAACTCCATACTTCCAGCTTCCTTTGAAAATCAGAAGATGAGGCAATACTCATAGCCAGACCGTGACAATCATCTAGAGTCTGATTTTGATGGTCTCTATCATACTCTGTGGCTGATGCCATTTGCTTTCATATCTCCTTGGGACTCCTAAACTAAATGATCTCTGGATCTTCTTGACCCAGCACGATTCTATAATCTAAATGGGAAGAACTCTGGATTTTGAACCAGAAGGTCCATATGTTGTCCAAATTGACTGAGTTTGTGTCCCTGGACAGGCTGCTGGAGTCCTCCAGTCTGTGTTTTTCTAATAGGGGTACAATGCGTTTCCCCACCATCTCATAGGATTGCAGTTAAGAATGATATGAAATCATTTCCCCAAGCAACACCACAGCGCTTATCAATGTAAGATACTATCACCAAACACACAGATGGCTTCCTTATTCATTTCAGGAACAGAATGATATGGCTTTAGATATTTTCTTAAAATAAAAACAGATTTGATAAATATCTGAAATACCTATGATGTGAAAGGACCTAGATGAAATTACTAGAAGGCCTGATGAAAACAATAAAAATCCTGCAGTAAATTGTGTGTGTGTGTGTGTGTGTGTGTGTGTGTGTGTTTCACATCTTTAAGTTGAACAAAGTTTATTAATGTATTTAGTATCTGCTTTATACCACTTTGCCTACAGGAGCTTAACAACTTGACTTTTTTTTTTTTTAAGTTAGACTAATATACATGGAGAAAGGCAGGCAGACCACTGTGACAATTTCCAGAAATTTCAAACAAACTTGACACCGAGAAAATAACACCACTCCTGAATGACTCATGCTAATTGCTGCATACATCACATGCACTGGATCATTACAAAACTCTCCATTTTCTTATATCTGATTAGAGATGGGGATTGTCAGAGAATCACTGGAGTGAAGCTACTAGAAGGAAGTGAGCTACAGAGTAGAATTTTCTGCGTAGAAACTGCAATCATCAAGAACTATAACCGGAGGTGTTTTGAGGAAAGACAGTGAGCCAACCAGGATCTAAAATCTTTAAGAATTTAAGAGCCATGACCTGGGGATCTGTGAACTACCATACCCAGGGACGGTAGCTGGTAATAGTCAAGGGTTCAAACTTTAAATCAAACAGCACATAGAAAGGCCCTATCCTCAGAAAGAACAAGAGGTTGGAAAAAAAAAAAAAAAAAAAAAAACAAAGGCCAACACAACCAGTGAGAGGGAGAGACAGGTGTGAGACAAGATGGAGAAGTAGGGGAAGGATTTGATTCTTACCCGAAGACAAAATAAAAAGAACAGAATAATGTTAAGGTAGCCAAAAGTGACAGGATCAGATTTGCCTTTTCTTTACCACAGCAATAAATGGTCAGGTTGTACAGTTGTTTAGGAATGTTAAGACTCTAGTTAATTAGAGGTAGGGAGAAATTCTGAGAAATGTCCGGGAGAAGCCTGGGTTTTTGATTTGCCTAACTGGAGCCATTTTACCGAGATAGAGAAGTGGAGAGTAGCAACACTAAGCTAGGGAAAAACTCTAAGACTTTGGATAAGAATAATCTTGTTATAAGCTTGTAACACAGAATATGATAAGTGCTATAATTTAGATATAACTACCTTATGTTATGGTAGACTGTGAAGCCAGAATATGGAGGTTCAAATCCCAGCTCCACCATTTCGTACCTGGTAACTCAAGCTAGTAGTTAACCACAACACCTTCAAAATGGAAAGATTCAGACTTCACAAGTGAGAATAAAAGGAAGGAAAAGACTGACTATTCTGCATCCGTCATTAGAAGGAACTGGTTTGAAACTCATACAAATTAAGCAAGCAAAATTTAAAAGCCAGCTAATCAGTGAGAGTCTCCCCTTCCCAACATCAATCAACTCCAATAACCACACTTTCTCAGATAAAGGGTAGCCAACTACCTAAACCCTCTGCTTCTCAAAGCCAGGTAATCTCTGGACCCCACTGGCCATGCACCTCTCCTAATGCATCCCCTGCCTCTCCCTCAAGAAGACCGCGATCATACACGACTTTGAACTTCATTTATTTTCCTTCCTCTCAAATATATTATACACATATAAGCAATTCAGTGGTGCTTATTCTCGAGCAAAATGCAAAAATGTTATTATAAATATCATACCATAAATAATGTATTTCTTATTTTTATTTTTGAGAGAGAGTGTGCACACATGCATGAGCAGGGGAGGGGCAGAGGGAGAGAGAGAGAATCCCAAGCAAGCTTCATGCTCGGCTCAGAGCCCAACGATGGACTCGATCCCATGACCCTGGGATCATGACCTGAGCTGAAATCAAGAGCTGGATGCTCAACCAACTGAGCCACGCAGGCACCCCATAAATAATGTAATTATTATTCAGTGTTTTGATCTCACTACTCATCTCTAGGTTAGCGTATGTAGTCACAACTCACGTGTTTTCTCTGCCATGTCATCCACTGCATAAATATTCTACAACTTATTTATTCACCCTCCTAATGATGGGCAGTTTGGTTATTTCCATTTTTTTACTATTATAAATAATGCTTGCATGAATATTCTGGTATGTGTTAACTGCAGCACATAAGCAAGAATATCTAGAAAACATACACAGAGTAGCAGAACCGCTGGGTCAGAGAGGACACCAATGTCTAACTTCACAAGAAAATGCCACATTTCTAAATGATGGCCGATGATACACTCAAAGCAATGTATTAAAGTCCTCCCCAAGGCTTCATATGTTAAGGCATCTTTATCTGTTCTAATCAAGCAAGCATAAACAACATTTTATTGATGTCTCATTTTTCATTCCCCCAGTTACTAATGAGGTTTTGCAACTTTTCATACATTTGTTATCATATGTCCTTCCTGGGGCGCCTGGGTGGCTCAGTCAGTTGGGCGTCCGACTTTGGCTCAGGTCATGATCTCATGGTTTGTGAGTTCAAGCCCAGAGCCTGGAGCCGGTTTCAGAGTCTGTGTCTCCTTCCCTCTCTGCCCCTCCCCAACTTGTACACTGTCTCTATGTCTCTCAAAAAATAAATAAATGTAAAAAAAAAATTTACCATATGTCCTTCCTTTTCAGAGTACCTCCTACTAAAGTCCTTTGGCCATTTTGCCATTAGGTTATCTTATTCTTTTGTAGTAGCTTTTTACATATGCTATTCACTACTTCTTCATCATTTACATGTGTTGCAAGAAAATAAAAAATAACAACTTTCCAGTTTGTGGCTGATCTCCTCACTTTACATATATTTGAAGTAATATAAAACAAAGGAACTATAAAGTCAATGGTTTCTTTTGCAATGTCTAATAAAACTGGTAAGCAGCTAATGGGATCCATGAGGGAGGGGGGCAGGAGAGAGGAAGATGGAAGGCAGATTATAAAGCTGTCTGGGAGTTTGATTCTGTGGTTGATTAGACACACATTCCTGTTGTCTAGTATTTTGTTTATTTTCTTCAAAAAATACACAGGTGAGGAAAAACAGCCTATTATTTAACCTTGTTTAAAATTTACCAATTTATTTTACCTCCCATTCCACCTTCTCTGTATCATACCTTCTTTCTAGGATGCTTTTCCTTTGTACAGTTTCCATAGTGAAGCTCTATTTGTCTAGAAATGTCATTTATTTTGTTCTTATTATTAAAAGGGTAACAAGTCTTGCTTGACGGCTTATTTTCTCTCAGGTGTTTGAAGAGACCCTTCCAGGTCTTCCTCTTCCGCTGCTGTCAAGGAACAGCCTCCCATCCATGTTGATTGTGGTTCCTTTGTAGATGACCTGTCTTTGCTCTCTAGATGCTTCTAAAACCTTCTACCATTTGTATGTTTACGTTTCGCTATGTTTTGCAATTTCACCACAACATGTCTTGGTATGGACTCATTCTTTATTTTTCTTGCTTGTCCTTTCTGTATCTGGGGATTGACATCATCCATCGGTTTTAGAAAATTCTCAGACATTATCTCTTCAAATGTGTCTCTCCTCCATTTTGTTCCTTTTCTGGGGCTCCGATTAAGCATATAACAAATTTAGTCTGTTGTTGCAGGCTACCATTTTAAATAACTGCCTTTAGGGGTTCCCCGGGTGGCTCAGTCTGTTAAGCATCTCTTGGTTTCAGCTCAGGTCATGATCTCACGATTCATGGGATTGAGCCTACGTGGGGTTCCACGCTGTCAGTGCTTGGGATTCTCTGTCTCCCTCTCTCTCTGCCCCTCCCTTGCTTGCTCTCTATCTCTGTCTCTCTTGAAATAAATAAATAAATAACTGCCTTTATTCCTTTGAGGATTCATCTCTATTTTATATTCTACATGTGCTAATTCCAATAATTAAAAAGGGGGGGGGTATTTTCTGCTTTGTTTTATGATATCTCTGATAATGGCTGGTTTTCTTGTGTATTTTTATCATCTTTGATTGTCGGATCACTTCTTTATCTTTACCCGTGGGATTCCTGTAGTCTCAAATAAGGCATGCTTTCCTTAGAGAGGATTTGCGGTTGCTTTTGCTGAAAGCCGCAGGAGGCTACCAACCTAGGACCATTTGGTCCCCTTCTGGTCCTGATTTCATGCAGGGGTCAAGTTCTCATTTCTTGTTTTCAACCGGCTTACTCAAGGCTGGTCCTCAGATACAGAGCTTTATGGGTATTTGCCTCAGAACAATTCTCGTCATCCTCACTTGTTCCTTGCTCAGTACGTTCTACTTGAATTTCTGCTCAAGCTTTGTGTTTGTTTTCTTTGGGGTGGTGGTTGGGTATTTGGAGGGTTAGGGATTTCCCTTACTCCAAATCTAGCAGTGCATTAAACCTAAGTTTAACCATGATCTAGGTATTTTATACTTAGACCCTTTGAGACAGTCTGCCAAGTGAAAGCATAAAATAACTATTTTTAATTTACTGTTGTAAGAGTTCAGTTGATATAATTCGGGTCATATAAAACTGTTCACTATCCATTATATGGTGGCTCTCTGATGACACGTTAGAAATGCCATCCAATTATGTCACTCCTACCTAATCACTTCCTTCTCTGGATCCTAGAGAATTCACTGTCTACAAGCATCCAGTTTAAGTCTTAACTATAAACAATAGTTTATCGTTCTCAATATGCTCTGGGTAAGTGTATGCAATCTCTAAGTTCTCCAAAGACAGAAAGCATGGTCTTTACTTGTCTTCTATTCTCTCAGGACCTCAAGGACAAAAGTTCTTTGACCAAAAAATAATTGTTGGTAATTTCATGTGTTAAAAAAGAAAAGTTCACACAATTGAGTTAAAAATAGAATTCTTGAAAACAAGCACAAAAGAGACACAATTACAGATCTTCTCTTTTCCAAAATAATTCATCCATTTATCACAAGTAAAATCAATGATGAGAAATATAAATACCCAGCCCCCTTCTTAAAACTACAATTTAAACTGTTCACAGCAAAACTTCCTGGAGGAGGTGGGAGGGGAAAGGGTACCACCAATGCCTTGAGGGAAAATGAAACTCTTAACTTTGCACATAATAAATTGCATTTGTTTCTGTATGAATCTCCCTCTCTATCACATTCTTAAACAAGTGATGGGAAGCAGAAATCTATTTCCTCCTCCAAGAGGAACAACCAAAACAGACCTAATGATACAAGCACAATCCCTTAGTGAATAAAATTACAAAGAGTCTAGCTACTCGGGTTCAATTTGTAATCAGAGCATCAAGCCATACTGTACGAAAATGTCAATTCTGGCGCAGCCTTGATGAGCTAAGATTGAACGCAGGGGCCAGTTTATCATATTCTCCCGACTGCCCTCTTTTAAAGCTGGCAGGTTCAATTTGAGTACAAAAGGGTTTTCAGTTTGAGGGATTTTGCATCTGAAAAGGAACCACCGGACTGATAGTGTTTTTCACGGCTATGTTATTTTCTTAACAGAAATAAATGCACAGTAAACATCCAATATAAATATTTTCTCAAAATCAAGTAGTCCTATATATATATTTCCATAACACTCTTCCCTGGGATGTATAAAAATAAAAATCTTGCTAAGAGTTGAGATATTTTTGCTGTTAAAAATGTGTGTCCTTCAATAAAAATATATTAACACATTTCAAGCATTTTGATACAGTCTGCTTTTATCTCTGTCTTTTGAGCTGGTGGGGGTAGCATGGAAGGAACACATTAAGGCAGGGTGGGGACAGAAGAACTGGCTGGTATTAACTCTGGGCTATTTCATTTCATTCTATTTCATTCAAAACAACAGATCTTAAAGCTGATAAAAACCTCACAACTTTGAATACAAAGTAAAAATTCCTCCCTCCTTTGGCTGGTATGGAAATTCCCTTAAAACTGGCTGTTTTACAAATTTCACTGAGTTCTCTGCACGCCCATTAGGAGGGAGCTGCCCCGTTATTTTCACACTAGCCAACCTAGTGAGTTTGCTTTCTGATTCATTCATTTATTCAAGTGTATGTTCCTTCACTGAACATTTACTGGGTCCTTTGCTGTTTCCTTCGAACTCGCCAGAACTATAGGCAAGAGTTTCACTGAAAACTCCTGAACTCTAATATATTCATAGATAGGAAAATCTATTTTCTTATAATTGAGAAATCGCCATGTAGAGCCTTCTTCAAACCTTCTAGAGAACCCTAGTTGGAACATTTCTATTGGTGCAGCACACCTATCCATTGGCCTAATGCACCTCTTTCCTAGGAACCGAGATGAACTACTATAGTTTCTACTTCAAGTACCACTAGCTTCCTTGCAGGTTCTCTTTTGTGAAACTCACAATCCCTCCTCAGGGCCTGTGTACTCACTCTCCCTCTGCTTGGAAGGTTCTTTTAGCAGGTAACTCCTAGATAACATCTGGCTTACGTCTCAATAACACACAATTGTTTATCATTCTCCACCTGTTTTGAGTAAGTAAATGCCATTTACAGATTCATCAAGGACTAGAAGCACTGTCTGTCTTTATCTGCTATCTTCCCAGGATCCCAGAGACAAATCCTCAACAAGAGGATGCCAATATCCTCAACAAATAATTGTCCATAGTTTCATGGTGTTAAAAAAGTTCATACAATAGTGAAAACTTTTTCTTTTGTTTTAAGAGAGAGAGAGCAGGGGAGAGGCAGAGAGAGAGAGAGAGACAGAGAGAGAGAGAGAGAGAGAGAGAGAATCCCAAGCAGGCTCCATGCGGTCAGCACAGAGCCCAATGCAGGGCTTGATCTCAGAATTCATGAGATCACAATCTCAACCCAGATGAAGAGTTGGATGCTTAACCAACTGAGCCACCCAGGTGCCTCATCGTTTCTTAAAAACATGTGCAAATTCAGCTCAATTCACTGGGGCCTTCCCTGGATTCACTCCCCCCCCCCCCCCCCCCCCCCCCCCCCCCCCGCCACACACAAGCAGGTTCACTCCAGACTTTAGGCCCTTTATCACTACAGTTGACCACAGCTAAACAAATCCCAGCACATCCATTATACAGCTCAGAAAAATAAAAAGGCAGCTCAATACAAACATATGTCAACATTCACCAAGATGTACCATTTAAATTTTAAAAAACAAGGTCTGTTTTAGGCTGTCATTCACATGAAAGAGGAAAATCATGTGCATATTGTCCCCAGATGTAGTAGGGAAAATGCAGAACACACTAGAATCATGGTTGTACCAAGAAAGAGGGAACTGAGGACTTGGGATCAGAAATGGGAGAATGCTTCCTTTTTGCCAATTTGTATCGGTTAGCATTTTACCATTTGCACACAGTGTTAAGTTAAAACTTACCATTTTTTAAAAGGTCTGCCCCCCATCCCAGGACTCATCAGAGCTTCCAGAAAGAGTTCTTTGTACACCAAGAACAGCAAAGCCAGGCTCTCATAAGCTCTTCATATTAATGTCTTTAAACCTAAGAGTAATGGCCTCTGAGTTGAGAAGGGGGAGTGGCCAGAGAGAGAGGGGTATAGGGAGAGAGGACCTCTTAGGTGGCATTAATGCTTCTTCCATCCTCCAGTATCATAGCCTTAATCATATGATCAATACGTCTGTGGAGGTCCACGGAGGAGCCACCACCAGCTCTGCCTCTCCAAAGACCCTTTAAGCCACAAACACCCACCACCAAACTCATGCATCACAGATCAACTGTCACTCAAATCTCACAAAAAGTCTCTATACGAAGGGAGTGAGTCAAGGCTAAGTCAGAAGGCAGATATCATGAGCAATCAATGACAAAAATCCACTATCAGACTGATGCTAAATTATGGTCCAGCATCCACAATCAAAGATGCCTTTACTCATAGGTGTGAGTGGGCACCGGGAGACCAGGTCTAACACTGGCTCTGTACTAGCTTGTCATGGTACCTTGGACCAGGGAAAATGGTTATCCTTCCCCGGGCCTCACTTTCTCCACCTCTAAAAATCTATAGTGGCTGATTAGGTAAGCAGTTTTCAGATAGTGGGTTTCACACCATTAGTTGTGAAATCAATTTTATGGGTCACAGCAAATTTTTTTTTTAAAAATTAACTAGAATAGAATGGTAAGCATCAGAGTATATCACCCATGTTAAGGGTAAGTATCATTTTTTGAAACTTTTGTTTTGTGTATATTTGTGAGTATATCTGTATGTGGATATGTGCACAGTAATAGAACAGGAAATACCACAAAATAAACACAGTCAAGGTAAGTGTTATTTTTTTTTTTTTAAAAACCTCTGTGTCCGTTGTGTGTGGCTATATACTAGATAAGGATGTAAAACGTTTCTTCATGTACATTATAGTCATTTGAAAGCCACAGGACAAGACAGATATTCTCTAAGCTCCTTTCAAGCTAGGAATTTTCTAAGTCAACTGGAGACAGTATGACCTAGTGAACTTCGAACCTAAGAAAAGCCTGGGTTCAAAGCCCTGTTCTACACTGTCAGTGGTGACGATTTGGTGCACATTAACCTTTCAAGTGTCAGCTTCCTTAGCTTTCTCTGAAGATCCCACTTGGAGACGGGAATAGGGATCCCCGTGAGGCCCGGGAATAGGAAGAGATCACGTTCCCTCCTGCCCTTTTGCATTGCTGCTCCCCAATATTTTCCTGCTCAGACTACTACTTTCTTTCTTACAATTCTAGGCAGCTCCTGCCCAATTTGGGGGTATATTTGTCAATCTATGGTAACATCGCGAGTCCCGTACCTGTAACTACAACACTGGGCTACTGGGCATATGAAATGAGAAAAAAAAAAAAAAAAAAAAAAACATGGAAGGAACTTAGGACCACCTCAGTACATAGTAGGACCTCAATAAATGGCAAGAGTAATAGTGGAATTAGAAGCCATAGTAACAGGTGGTGGTGGTAGTGATGATCGAGTTTATCCTTAATGGCTATCAAAATGCCTCCAGTAGGGTCAGACATATGGATGAGATAGTAGGTCTAAACAGATGAAGTAACTAAATGATATCCTGCTCAAAAAGTTTTACATTTTAATAGAGGACCACAAAATATTCCAAATTATTTGAATCCCAAAGTAATTACTTTTTTTTTCTTCCAAGATTGTATTTAAATCCAAGTTGGTTAACATAGAGTGTAGCATTCATTTCAGGAGTAGAATCTAGTGATTCAACACTTTCATATAACACCCCATGCTCATCACAAGTGCCCTCCTTAATGCCCATCACCCATTTAGCACATCTCCCACCCACCTTCCCTCCAGCAATATCAGTTTGCCCTCTGTAATTAATAGTCTCTTATGGCTTACCACCCTCTAGGTTATTTTATTTTTCCTTCCCTTCTCTTCCCCTATGTTCATCTGTTGTGTTTCCTAAATTCCACATGAGTAAAATCATATGGTAGTGAAATCGTACCATTTGCAATGACGTGGATGGAACTAGAGTGTACTATGCTAAATGAAATCAGTCAGAGAAAGACAAATACCATAGGAATTACTCCTTCATGGAGGGACTTTAGGAATCCAGACAAGGTAGGGAAGAGAGTAATTCATTCTGGTGGTAGGGATACAAAGAAAGATGCCTCTCCCTTGCACCCAGTCCTTGAAGACCAAATCATAAATAGCACCAATCATCTCAGACTGATTGCGGTTGAGAGGAAAGAGAATTCTTAACGACGACCTTCTCTCCTTGAATAATCACAATTTTGTTACTTTTGGTTGGTTTGGGCAAACACTTTGGGATGCGGGGAAGGTGCTATGTTGAGAGATTTCTGCTGCCTTGTCAGCACTGATTATAATGTTTCCAAAAGATCATCCACAATACATCGCACCAATGATCTGTGTCTTACTGTCTCCATGATATTGACACCATGTGATAAAGATCTGTGTGTTAACAATGTCAGAGTAACTGCCCACACTTCTGTGCCTGTGGATGTATTTAGGCTGGTCCATTTAGTCAGACACCAAAGCATCCTGGAGGGAGACACAGAGGTCCTAAGGTGACTACATCCCACATTAAAAAAAAAAAAAAAAAAAAAAAAAAAAAAAAAAACAGTCAAGAAGAAAGAGGAGCCTTATCTGAACCACTATTTTGCCAGCAACCCTCAGCCAGGGGTTTGGCAATGCACTTCCACATATCCTTAAATCTCCCTGAAATATTATGTTTGAACATCAGAGGAAGATCCCTGTCAAGCCTCATTTCCTTGTTTGAAAAGCAGACTGGGAATCCCAGAAGCCCATATGACCTTGGCAACACAGGGCCTGCTACCATGCTCTCCTGCAAACTTCTCTGAAACTTGGGGTTTGTCCTAGCTACACACTACCTCAATCTTGCTTTCCTCCTTTCCAGCATGGGCTTGATCTTGGAATTCTGCAGAGGCCAGGCTGTGTCTGTGCAGACGGCTTGCAAGAATGCCTTCGAAGCAAACAAGTAGCTTATCACAGATGTGTTAACGACTCTCAGCTGTGCATTAAGAGTCCTGAGCTAGCAACCAGAAGCCTCTGGAGCTCACGATGGCTCTAGCACCTATTTGCTGGATAACCTCAGAAAAGTCCTTTCCTTCTCCAGGCCTCAGTTTTCTCTCCTACAAGCTGGTAGAACTAGATTATCTCTATCTTTGGTTCTAACCCCAGAAGTCTATTTTTCAAACTTTTGGGCTGAGAAACAAAAGTGTTTTTCTGAGCAGCTAATTAACTGTACAGATAAAATCACGTTAACTTATATATCAGAATGTCCCTTCTAATTATATCTTCAGCAACATCACAATGGAACTTGCCCAGAGCTACCAACATAGTTAATCAACAACTCTGATACCATTACACTCCTTCTATCTGAAGAACTGCTGCCTCTGGGAACATATTCTACTTTATGGTTTGCAGTTCCAGTGGTTGGATGTTTGTCTTTTAGAGTTTAAACACAATGGTCACTTTTTCTGGGCCACCAAGAATTAGCTCGAAGTTACAATTGATCATTCAAAAGTATTGTGTGAGTTTTCTGTATGTCATGTACTGTCCTGGCCCCTGTAGATACAACTTCAATTAAGACAAGATTCCTGAACTCAAGAAGCCTATACATAGACTAAGTAGCATATAGAGAAAAGTAAAGAGAAATGTACATACACTACAGTTTAAGTAGAGGAACACATTATAAAGACTCGTAACCCAGCCGTTGAGGAGTCAGGGAACTCTTACTAATCCATGAAACTCGTACCAATTCCTGGAAAAGCACAAGAAAATTTGGGGAGGTAAAGTAACTACCTAAAAGTTATCCCCCCCAATTCAAAAGATCCCCACCTAGAACTGTTCTACATCATGTTCTATGTAATGGATTTAATTAAAATACAAACCAGAATATGTTGCATACACAGCATCATTTCTTAACATGTAAGAAAACAACAGGGACTCAAACCAATGTAACAGTAAGACTCCGGGGAAGTTTAAAAGGACAGATCTGGATTTCAAGTCTCCGTCTGTTACTCAGGATCTGGGTGACATGGGCAAGTTGCTTAACCTCTGTGTTGTCAGTTTCATCCACAGTTAAATGGAGCCTGGCACAGGACAAATGTTTAACAAGTACCACCTAATAGATGAGTCCTTACCACATGCCAGATGCTGCGCTCAACACTTCAGTCCCTGACGAAGATAAGTCCTAGCAGCATGCACAGAAGGAGCATCCCGTTACTGTCTTCAATGTCCAAGGCAAGAGACAGAGGCTTAGGGAAATTCTATAAGCCGATGGAGGTCACGACAGCCAGCAAGTTGGAGGCAAGCCTTAATCCCTAGTTGTCTGCAGTCTGCAGACTTAACCACTAACGGCGTTTCTACATTCTACTTCTCCGTTGCCAGCCATGCCAGAAAAGTAGGTTTTCACTACTGAAATGACAAAACATTCCCAGTGTATTAAAGACACAGTAACTACCTGTATATTCCTTGGTCTGTGTTCTATTCAAACGCCTGCCTGCCATTATTTAAAACACATGTTATCAGACAATTGCTTATCAAAGCCACCTGAGTCTCCATTAGGATTCTTCAATAAGAGGTCAGGGTTAAAAGCAACAGATCCAGAGGATAAATCTGGATCTGAAAAGGGAAAGATGACAAAACAGTTTGCTGGACAAGATGTCTGGCCCCTTTGGCCACTTTTCAATGAAATGGAAGGGAAAAGATGTTGAGGTCACTGAGAAAACAATTTAAGTGGGCCAGAAAGAGACACAGTGTGTGTGATGGCTCCTTTTCACCTGCAGGAGACACTGACATAGTCTGAGGCAGTCAAAAGCGTAATAATGAAGAGGAGGAAAGGGGTTTTTCTTACACCACAGCTAGATCCACTAAATTGGGAGACGGAGCTTGACACTTTTTGACACAGCAGCACATTGGCCTGGCTCATGGTGTCATTTTGTGTCAAGTATTAGTACAAATACCGACACTGATGCATTGAAGGAGCATTTGATGTTTCCTTAAATGGTTTCCGACTTGGCACAAGAAAAACCAAGTGTAACAAACATCAATGTGATTGCTATACCTCTCAAAGAGCTTTCAAAGTTGCCTCTGGGTTGACCAGCTTGTTTCCTTACCCATGGAACATTAGCAAGAGCTGCAGAACACACAGAGGATACTACTTTTTGTGTGTCCGCTTTGCTGGAAGGGGGAGGGACTTGGAGAGCTCTTGAAGCCATTTGAAAGTCAGAATCCAGGAGCTACGGAATAACTGGGGCAAATGGTAATGTGCAGATGCAGACTTGGGGCACCGATGAAATGGGCTCTTTGCCCCAAGGTTTGGATTCAGTAAGCCTCTGTTGGGTTCCAAGAGCTTGAGTTCCGATTGAGATGCTCATGTGACCTTGATGATCAGCCAGGTGCAATGAGCACTGGTCTGATGGGGAAAAGGCTGGACTGAGACTCAAGCTATCAGGGTGCTAGTCCCAGTTCTGGTACCTCCTGGGTGTGGGATCTCTGGGAAGTCACTTCTTTGTTTTTTCAGCCACTTCTCCTTTCCCTCAATTGATAAGGCGGGGGAGAGAGAGTCCGTGGGAAAGATCTCCAAGGATCTCTCGCTCCATCAGTCTCGAACATAGTGTAGGGGTTAGGGGCCACCACGGAGCATAATTAGGACCTTAGACCCTCAAGGTACCGAACCTTGGTCCCCGTTTCAGCACTGCTGCTCTCCAGTTGCCGGACAACTTCTATCATTTCTCCAGGACAAGTAATATAATTTCTAACTCTTGGTTTCCTCAACTGTAAGTATAAAATGCCAATGATAGGGGCACCTGGGTGGCTCAGTCGGTTAAGCTCCCGACTTCGGCTCAGGTCATGATCTCACAGCTTGTGAGTTACAGCCCCATGCTGACAGCTCAGAGCCTGGAGGCTGCTTCGGATTCTGTGTCTCCCTCTCTCTCTACTCCTCCTCTGCTCATGCTCTGTCTCTTTCTGTCTCAAAAATAAACAAACATTAAAAAAGATTTTTTTTTAAATACTGATGATAAAAAAAAAACAGCACTTACGGCATAGTTTTTTGTGATTAAATAGTTTTGTGTGAAATAGGCAGTGCATGAAGAGTGCCCAGGACAGTGCCCTGCTGAGTGCTCAATAGCTGTTAGTTGTGGATACCCCTGCCAAGGTCAGCCAGAAGAGCTTCCTGCTGTCCCCTGGAGCTACTGTGATTAATGAGGTTCAGGTAAAGGTAACCCTGGCTGCACAATCCTTGGTCTTGTCCTTTTATCAAGAGAAATTCAAAGGAAATGAGCTTTTTGGGAAAGGGTGGGATATTGGAGGGAGGGCATTAAGTCACGCCTCTTAAGAGGAAACGTGGGAACAAATTTGAGAAAGGCATTATACAATCTATACCATGTTTATCAAAGTGTGGTTCAGGGATGATGTGCTGTAGAACCAACCTGGCAGTCATTAAAGAAGCCTATTCCTGTCCCTACTGGATCAGACTCCCAAGAGGGTGGGTCCAGCAATCTGTTTTTCTCACGAGCTACACAGGAGTTGGAGGATCACTGGCAAATATAGTTGATGAAAAAAATCCTCCCCCTAATTCTCCAGTCCTGTGTTTACCCGGGTGGGGGGAGGGGGGAACAACACAGTGAAGGCAAATGAACTTGTGCATCTGTGCATTTACCAAGAATCTAAACTTCTTACATTCTTGTCATCTCCAGTGCAGCTGGGTTCCAAGCAAGTGTCCAATTTGTGCATAATTCACAACTCCCCAGAGAAACAAACACTAGCCAAGGGCTGGCTACTTATGGATGTGGATTATGTCAACTTCCTTAGAATGGCAGCATGGTTTGTAAAAATTAAATACAAGCAGTGAGTGCCTCTCCACTTCCTCTGCCTTCCCCTTCCTCTGCTCTGCTCTCCCACCCTGTCTTTCCTCCCCCACTGACTTCACCCCTGTTTCCACTGCTTTCCCTTTATGCTTTCTGTGCTCAGCCTCTTTTGTTCAGATTTATTTTTTCTCCCTTCCTTCCACTCCTCTCTCCTATGTTTGCCCCCTCTACCCTGCAGTTTTCCTTCTCTCTTTTGCCTCTTTCTCTCTCTCGTTTTGCCCCAGGGGTATATGTGTGTCTCTCTCTGATTCCCCTCCTGTTGTGCCTCTGTCTGTGGGCCTCTCCCTGTCTTTCTATCACACACAATACCTCATTGCCCCTTCCTCCACTTGATGCCTGGCTCTTGGCTCCCCTCTCACCAAGGAGCCTCCAGGGGGCACACTTCTGGGCAGGCAACCCTGTGCCCCATGCTAAGTCAGCCAGCGCCCTCTATAAGAGGTTCGGTCTACTTACAAGTTCTTGGATATCTGCTGCCAGAGACCCCCACTGAGGAGGGTCCTTCAAAGGAATAGAAAGGAAATCTGGGCCGGGAAGATGCAGCAGCAACTACGGAGTAGAAACAGGAGGGCCCGACGGCTCTAGTACCTGGAGTGTCTCCCGCACGGGAAGTCACAGGGCCAAGCCTAGCAGTGGAGGGTTCTTCTGCAGTTTGGTTTGTCTATCACTCCATTTCCAAGATACACACGAGGGCAGGCAGTGCAGTGGGGGTGCCAAGGGGGTGGTTGGGAAAGCTTCAGCCTCTTAAAATTTCTATCAGTCTTCTCAGAGCCCACTAACCTCCTCAAAACACAAACTCTAAATAAAAATTGTGTGTCCGCTTTGCATGTAGCCTCCAGACCACGCTACAACCCCCTACAACCCCCCAGCTGCCCCTCCATCTACCAACCCTAACCCATCTCTAAGCACCTCTTTTATAGACATACCAGAGCTCCTGCCAGGAGCAGGGGTAACTTTCCGGATCTGCAGTTAGGCAAATTGAGGGACAGAGAAGTTGCACAGCAGGCTCCAGAAGATGTTCCTCTGGAGTGCCGCTGCTATCAGGACCCAGAGTATTTTGCATACTGGAAAACACCAGAGGATGGTGAATTCAGAAGAAACTTTTTTCAAGGCTGAACCACAGCCTCTCTCAATGTGAATCTCCGTCAGCAGGGGCAGAACTTCGTTCCTAGTTTCTTCCGGTGCAGCTCTCAAACTCGACGGGTCCGCACGCTAATCCGCGCCCATCACCTGTACACGCGCTTTCCCCGACCCTGAGCCCTCTCCCTGGGTCTTAGGATGAAAGTGTAGGAGGCCAGGCCGGTAAAGAAGAATAAACTCAGGCCATGGCTCCTAATGCTCCCGCAACTCCCCCCTCCCCTTGGTGGAGTATAGAGGGGCAAAATGCTGAGGTTTGGCCCGCTGCCCAGCCAAGGGAGCAGGAATACCCGCCACCAGGGACCGCAGAAGGCAGGGGCTCGCGTCCGAGGACCAGCCAAGTCCGCGTCGCCCCAGCTGAATGGCCCCTCAGTTGCCTGCAAGTTGAAACCTCAGTCAGGCACACAATGAGGCCGCTGTTTTCCGACAGGAGGCATTTGGATGCCTCACACACTCAGCCCAAATCGGGCCTGAGAGCAGAGCGCATTTCCTTACCCATGTTCAGATGCGCCCCTGGATGCGGTTCAGTTGCGGTTCCCTTCCCGCGTGCCTGGCCACAGGAAGCCCGTGCAGGCCACCTGTTGGACTCTGTCCGGCCGCCCTAGATCTTGCGCCCTCAAACCCGCACTGAGGAGCAGGGCTTCCAAGGTACCCAATCCATCAGCAACAGAAAAATTCACTTGCGCCCTCCTCCTATGGCTATCTTTCCTGCTCCCAATCACACACATACACACTTCCTTAATATTCCATCAGTCACTACTCTTTAATGAAGCGCGCTTAGCCTCCCCTAGGGGCCCGGGTTGCCCGTGATCTCCGAGCGCGCCCAGGCGGCAGCGGATCTCCAAGCGCTTAGCTGGGTGTCTGCTTAATGCGCGGGCGGCAGAAAAGCCCCAAATGGCACATCGAGGGGGAACAGGCCGTGGCCTGCTCTAGGGAGCCCCCTTGCTCCTAGGGAACCGGAAGGGGTCTCCTTCCTCGGTTCAGAAATGAAGGCATTCGGGGAAACCCCGAAGGCAATCGGATTGGGGGAAACAATGTTGCGTTTCGCAGCCAAATCCCAGGATAGGTGCAAAGGGGCTCAACTTTCTGGTGTCTCCCTGCCTTCCCTGCAAGCAACTAGCTGGGGGGAAAGGTTCGCCGCCACGAACGGGCTACTCACCCCTGGGTATGAACGCTGCCCCCGCAGGGGACCCCAACAGACTGACGCGCGTGGAATCCGTGGAACGCCTGGGTGTCTCGCTCGTCTCCCGGGCCACGCGGCGAAGGCTACGCGCTCCAAGCGGGGCAGCCGACGGCAGTTGATCCCATGGGTGGCGAGTTGGCAGAGGGCGCGCCGCCCGGCTGGGGGCGCATCGCTCCCAGGGCTGGCGCAGGCTGCAGTGGGGAGAGGGGCTCCCGGGGAAGTTGGCGGCGCTGAGGGTGGACTTCGGACTTCGCGCTCGCTTCGGCTCGAGCGGCCGAGCGCGTCCTCTGGGATAGACAAGGGACTCGCCGGTGGAATGGGGGCAGGCGTGGGCCGTGAGGCTGCAGGAAGCCTCCGCTGGCCGCCGCCTAGAAGGAGCACAGCGGCATCGCACCGCCTGGAACCCCCAGCAGCGGCTGGAGCACAGAGCGAGCGAGAGAGCCGGGCTGCCTCCTCCCGGTTGCGGGCGCCCCTAGCTCAGAGCCCGGCTCGCCCCAGCCCGCCGCGCCCCTCCTCCTGCCCGAGTCCTCCTCCCCTCCGCTGTTTCACCAGCTCGCAGGGCTCGCGGGGCTGGGCTTGGGCCAGAGGCTGAGTGGAAGGCGACCGCAGAGCCCGCAGCATGGAGGGCGATCTCGCCGGCTAGGGCTCGGGCTCGGGCTCGGGCTTGGGCTCCGGCAGCGGCAGCAGCGGCCGCCGCCTCCCGCGCGCCCACGTGCCGGAGCCCCGGTGTGCGCGCTCCGGCCGGCCGGGCTGGAGGGAGGGAGCTGGGGCGAGCCGCGGGTGGGGGTGGCGGGGAGAGCCTGCACACCCGCGCAGCGGAGGGGAAGCCGCCGAGAGGCTCCCTGGGGCGCAGGGCTTCTGGTCTGCAGCTCCGGGAAGACTGGTGTGCAAGGTTCCCCCAGCTCCCCCCTCCGTTTGCAGAACGGAGGGAGCCTGAGCTAAACCCGGGGCGGGAGGTGTGGGGGGGGGGGGGGGCGCTCCACTCCGCAGGATCAGCCGGGAGCCGCGGCCGGAGGCGGCTACGTGTCTCCACCAAAGGGACGGGTTCCAAGTATCCTTGAACCCCCTCACCTCTCCGGGGAGAAGAATAGGGTTCAGAAACACCGAGTGAGGGAATATGCGGGTTCCCAGAGAGAGCTTGTCCCGGCTGGCCCCGCCTTCCTCCCAGAGTGAGCACTTTTCCCGTTAACCAACAGACTCCAAGGGGCTCCTCCTTCCCGGGAGAAAGGAGTTGTCTTGCAAGATGGGCCTGACAACCTCCAATCAAGTGACAAATAATTACTGAGCACTCACTTTGAGTGATGCCCGGGCAGTGTCCTGAATCGTCGGGCCCTCCCGGGTTTCAAGTTGTGTTCTCTGTTCTGCGCGCCCTTTAGCAGGCCCTCCCTGGGCCTCCTGGCTCCAACCAGAAAATGAGGCTCCTTCCTCATTGGAGTAAGAAAGACAAAACAAATACCTGTGAGAAATTTTAAATTAGAAGACACTTCAAAAGATATGTAATAAATAATTTGATATTAACAAGAAACGTGATTATTTTTTTATAAAGTTACAAAATAGATCTCTAGGGAAACAAAAACTAGCAAAATGCACCTATTATTGGGCACATGTGCAGTTACTTAGAGATCTTTGTCTCCAATCTTGTCATTATTTAAGCGGAAACATTGAAGCTCAGAAAAGACAAATGGCTTGTCCAAGGTCACACATAATCCAATTTGGTTAGTCTGGTCTTCTACTGGCAAACCAGTGCTTCCTCTGCCACACACCAGGACACAGATTATACTCAGCAGTATTGTGAGGAGACATCAGCAAAAAGGGGGAGACGTTTGTTTCCTCTGGGTTTCCAAAAAAAAAAAAAAAAAAGGCTTCGTAAAAGTGTTGGGATTTAAGCTAAACCCTAAACAGTAGGCAGGATTCAGATATCTGGAAAAGCCAGACCATGCAAGGGGAGGGAGAGAGGTCACAATGAAAGATGAAGAAGGACGTGTTACAAGAGCAGCAAACAAGTTTGGCAGGAGCAGAGAGCTTGCCTGGGTGATGGGAGCCACTGAAGGGTTTTAAGCAGTAAAAGAAAATGAGAGCTTCATTTTATGATAATCTATACGTCCTGTACAGAATGGATAAAAAAAAAAAAAGTGGGGGGGGGGAAGAGATGAGGGAGGAGGAAGGAGACGGAGTGGGGGGGCAGGTGGAAAGCGAAGGAATTGCAGGCAGAGAGAACCATTAGGAGGTCAAGGCAGCTATCCAGATGCAAGTGGTAGAAGCCTGATGAAATGTGGTGGCAGGTAAAGCTGAAATCAATGAAACTTCCTAACTCTGTTCTTTTAAGCCTCCTTTATAGGAAGTACTCTGCTGTTAATTGCAGGGGACACTGTATGGAAAGGGGCATGTGTTTGAGATACAATGGAAAACTGGGCGCCAACCCTCAGAGACTGAAGTGGAGCTTTTCACAGTACTGAAACTGATCTGAAGCTTATCTGGTCCCTTAGTTTTAACATTCAACACTGGGGAGCTGAACAGCAACAGCCTTTAGAGAAGAATGGGCTAAGTTAGGATTTCTATCAATCAACCAAAACAGAAAACCAGAAAGGGAAGGGGAAATCGTGTTTTCTTTTATTCCTTGGAGGCTCTTGAAGTCACAAATGAATGACTTCAAGGGCCTCCTCGGGTTCTTCCAGTGGAAATAGTTTCTCTGTGCAGCAACCCACGATGTGGACCAGCACCAACAGCATCTCAGGCTTACCAGGCACAGAATCGGAGGTCCCACCCTCTGATTCCCAATCAATCAGAATTTTTGTCTTAAGATTCCTAGCTGATACATTAAGATTCCTTTCTCTATCTGTTCCTCTCCTAAGCTAGTGTTCTTCAAACTTTTGAGTGTGATGCATGTTTTTTCAAAAGCCATATATTACACCACAGCGACACACACACACGCACACACACTTACTTATAATTTAAGTAAATGTTTCATAAAACAACACATATCTTTAACGTACAGTTCACTTCAATATTTTCTATTCAATTTATTTCATTTAAAAAAAAAAAAAAAAAAAAAAAAAAAAAAAAAAACGCTGGCCATGCCCTACTAATAGATTCCATGACCTGCTAAAGAGCTGTAATTTGGGGCTTGAGAAATATTGAGCCATGCTATCAATTATTTTATCTTGGGTTTTGTTTGCATGTGTGTGTATCTTATCTCCTCCATTAGACAGTGAATTCCTTGAGGCAATGTTCAGATTTTTTATCATTGAACTATAGATCAGAGTTAACGGAGGGTTCTGTATGAGGTAGCAACTCAATAACTATTCAATGAGTGAATCCATTAATGCATAAACCGATGGAAGCCAGGGACTGGGGGCAAGCAGAGGGAAGAAGAGAACAAAGCTTGGAGTGTAGAAGAACCTAAGCCAGGAAAATATTTACCCAAAACTCCAGTTCCCTAAAGCAATATCAGTGGACTATGAGCACAGAAGGTCATTTCTAAAACAGTCATGCATTCTAAATGCTCCACTGTTGGCCAGAATCTTCTTTGCCAATGGTGTTCACCTTTGTTGCTTCACAAAATTCGAAACGTTGGGGACTTGAGTAGGAGGGAAAGAAGCTGAGTAGCGAACACAGAATCTTAGAAAAGGAAAAGAAATGGGGAAATGAGGAAGACATATCCGTACAAACCTGACATGAAAAGAGGGAAGCTTCACATGGTCTTGTCGTCCTGGGACCAGGGTCTCTGACAAAGAGAAGAAAATAACTGGGAGTGGATTTTGTTCGAATACACAGAGATGCTTGGCAATGATATCTTTCCAAAACGAAATAGATTCTTTTGGAGGCAATCATTTCCCTGCCACAGGAAAGAGACCACAGAGAATGAAGAAGTGCTTGCTGTTCTTAGACGGAGTGGAGAGTATTATGATTTATTTCATATAAATGAAATCATAACCTAAAATGTGCACAGTAGAGTTACAGTATCTCGTGGTATAGACATCTCAAGTGTCCACCAGTTCAACCCCCTATTTTAAAGGAATCCATACGGGGTGCCTGGGTGGCTCAGTCAGTTTGCTTCTGACTTTGGCTTAGGTCATGATCTCACACTCTGTGAGTTCGAGCCCCACATCGGGCTCTGTGCTGACAGCCTGGAGCCTGCTTCGGCTTCTGTGTCTCCCTCTCTCTGTCCCTCCCCTGCTCATGCTCTGTCTCTCTCTGTCTCAAAAATAAATTTAAAAACATTAAAAAAAATTTTAAAGGAATCTGTGGAAGTTATCACAGAGTTCCTTATCATGAGATATCTAAGAAAGCTATAGCTGAAGTATTTCATCTCGGACTTTCAAACGCAGGCATATATATTTTACACAGGAATGCCACAGATGACACGGGAGGAATCTCTAAGGTGAAAGATTCTCTAAGGAATCTCTAAGGAATCTCAAGGTGAAAATGATCAATGAGTTACCTGAAAAGGATGGAGTGGATATATTTATTGAGTATCTACTATGGACTAGGCACTGGAGCTGCTATTTCTCATGCTTGAATTTCATAAAATCCCCTTTCACAAAAATCCATGAAGTAGGAGGTTTTAATCTCCATTTTGCAAGTGAGGAAAGGCAGGATCATCCAGAAGGGTAAATAATCTGCCTAAGATTTTAAGGTTACAAAGTTCCAGATCAGGTTTTGAACGAAAGCCTGTGTTACTCCCAAATCCGTTCTCCCTCTTTTCTTGCGCTTTGCAGCCCCACCACGGAAGATTTCCAGCAAAAACTGGCTGGAAGATGGAAGGACAGAGTTCTGATTGGGGCAAAGTGAAACGCCCAGAGTCTAAGAGACCCCCAAAAACGAACCACCAGAGTCCAGAGTCAAAGCTAAGCAGCAAGAGTCATTTATTGCAGGTTCGAACCTGGACCTCTGCGCCCTCGTTGCCGGTGACGCCGAGAGGTCCTGAGAGAGGTTTTTACACCCCTTTTATAGGCAGGTACAAACAAGTCATGGGGAAATCAGGAATTTTCCACAGTTACAGAGCTGCGATTGGTTGGTGTTTAAAGTTGGACACTTAACACTATTCGATTGGTTCCTGCCTTTAGGTCAGACCACAACCGGGGGTACGGGTATCACAATGATTGATCAGGAATACACGGATGTGCCAGGCAACAATGATTGATCAGGAGTACACGGATGTGCCAAGTAACAATGGTTGATCAGGAATATACGGATGTGCCAGGCAACAATGATTGATCAGGAATACATGGGCGCGCCAAGCAATTGTACAGAAGCGGAACAAGCTGGTTAAGCTTGGTTAGGTTTCAGTTTCCCATAACTTAAGCTTTTAAGTTTTAATTTTCTCAGGCCTCTCATTCCCCCCTTTCTCAAGTACCTGAGGACCCAATCTTGGGTCCTACAGTGCTACCTAATCAAACTCGCTTTCCATGTCGAGGAGCTGATACTGTGGTCTAAGGACCATAACCTGAATGGTGTTTAATCTATCTCTGATAAAGTTCATTATTCTGTTGAATATAATAGGGCCGATGGTAAAAAGGAGGAGGAGGCCTAGTAGGAGGCCCAAAAGGGGGAGAAGGTAAGGGAGAAACCCATGGAGTGCTGACCACAGTGGGTTCTCGGCTAGTTCTTTTCGTCGGCGTGCGAGGTCCTCTTGGAGCTGTTTAATTTTGGTCCGAACTATTCCTGATTTATTGGCATAAAAGCAACATTTTTTTTGTAGGGCTAAGCAGATGCCGCCTTGTTCTGCGGTTAGCAGATCTAACCCTCTTCTATTTTGTAACACCACTTCTGCTAGGGAATCTAGTTGATCTTGCAGATCCTGGATTGTCCCTGACAAGGCCTCGACATCGTTAATTAGTTGCCGAGAGAGTCCCAGATAGGAGTGTATGGAGACTCCTAATCCCGCTGTCCCGGTAGTTAATGCACCTGTAATTTCTAGGCTTGTCAGGAGGGGGATAAAAACCACAGCTCGTTTGGATCTGCCAGTTGCAAAGTTTAAACTAGGGATGGGCATGGGGGTTCCAGCGGACGGCTTTTCCAACTGAGCCACGGCAGCCAGCTTGAAGTTGTATATTATTATCACTAGCTTTTGCTGCCCTGTTACTCTGTAGGATAGCTGTAAAGTAGGTAGTGGAGTTGTCTGGCCCTGTACATTGCTGATAGGAGTCATAACAAGAGCTATGCATCGACTCCTGGAAAGTAGAGCAAGGGCATTCTGCTATGGGGGGCAGGGGCTTAGGTTTGTCAACACATAATCACTGCTGTTTTGGGGGTCCTGTGATGTCATAGGTCTGGGTTAAGTGAGCAATTGTGGTCCCACAGTCTTGGGTTTGAGTGTATCTTCGCTGATAGTGACCACCCCTTCCTACAGAGCCGGCTACTAGTCTGTTACCATGTGGCAGGGTGAGGGTTCTAACTACGCCACCTCTGCAATCACAGGGTCTTCTATACAGAGCTCCGTACAATTTCTGTTTGTCAACGGGGGCATTTAGTCCTCCCTCCAGGAGGTTGAGGTTGAGGGCTAGTAGGACAAGGGTTACTATCTTGAACATGTCTAGGGGAGGCACGGTGCAAGGTTAGTTTGAGGGTTTTTTTTTTTGTTTTTTTTTTTTTTTTTACTCCAGTCTACAGTCCAAGTAGTATTTTTATCAGTGTGTCCCACGAGGTCAGACAGCGGGTCGACAGGCTTCACGTGGGTGTGGTGAATCCAGGTGGGGAGGTTATCTACCTTGATGGCGGTGGGAGTCGTCAGGATGATTTGGTAAGGTCCTTTTCACCTGGGTTCAAGGTTCTCCTGCCGGTGTCGCTTGACGAGGACCCAGTCTCCTGGACGATACTGATGAGGAGTGGGTGGGGGCCCCGTCTCATACAGTTCTTTTAGTTTAGGCCACACGGCCTCATGAACCCGCTGTAGAGCCCTGAGAGAAGACAAGAGGCTGTTATCTTGGTCTAATTGAATGAGGTAGGTATGATGAGGTAGGTATGATAGGTGTGGGTAGGCCAAACAGGATTTTATAGGGTGTAAAGCCCAACTTGTGTGGGGAGTTGTGAACCCTGTACAGAGCGTAGGGGAGTAACTTTACCCAATTAGCGCCAGTCTCCATAGTCAATTTAGTAAGGGTCTCTTTTAATGTTCTATTTATTTTTTCTACTTGTCCTGAGCTTTGGGGCCGGTAGGCACAATGTAATTTCCAATCTGCCCCAAGTACAGAAGCCAATCCCTGACTTACCTTAGAGACGAATGCAGGTCCATTGTCTGACCCTATCATGACTGGAAAACCATACCTGGGCAGGATTTCCTCTAGGATCTTTTTGGCTACTATCTGCGCCGTTTCCTTCTTGGTTGGAAAGGCTTCAGTCCATCCTGAAAAAGTGTCTATGAACACTAGTAAGTATTTATAACCGTATTTGCCGGGCTTTACCTCGGTGAAGTCCACTTCCCAGTGGGCTCCTGGTATGGTTCCTTTTTTTGGTGGCCTTGGGCTGTGGTGTGTGGGTGCGCGTTTTGGAGTTGACATGTGGAACAGGCTGTCACAACCCTTTCCGTCTGGTCAGAGATGTTTCTTAATACCAGTTGAGATCGTCTGAGGAGATCCTGAAGTCTTCGGGGCCCCAAATGGGTAGAGTGGTGTATTTTTGTCAGGATTGCGTGGCCCAATTTTTCGGGAAGGATAAGGCGGTCTCTAGAGTCCCTCCACCATCCATCTGTAACTTGGGTCATGGGGAGCTTGCGCATCCAAATAAGATCATCTTCTGAGTATTCAGGCTGTGAGGGTAAATCTCGGGGCCCTGGGTCTGGTAGCTGCGCAGGGAGTACTTGAATGGGGTTTTGTGCTACCTGGCGTGCAGTCTGGTCAGCGAGGTTATTCCCTCGAGAGACTGGATCAGTTATTTTTTGGTGACCCGGGCAATGTACTATGGCCAATTTTTTAGGGGCCCAAATAGAGGCCAATAGGGCCAGAATTTTTTCTTTATTTTTGATGTCTTTGCCTTCAGCAGTGAGTAGTCCCCTCTCACGGTATATTGCCCCATGTATGTGGGCCGTAGCAAAGGCATACCGGCTGTCCGTATATATAGTCACTTTGCGGTCCTGCCCCATTCTTAATGCTTGGGTTAATGCAATTAGTTCTGCCCTTTGGGCAGAAGTCCCTGGGGGCAGAGCCTTTGCCCATATCACTTCAGTCTCAGATGTCACTGCTGCCCCTGCATACCTCTGTCCTTGATGGACGAAGCTGCTTCCGTCAGTAAACCAGGTGACCTCAGCATCAGGTAACGGCCGGTCCTGTAGGTCTTTCCTTGTTCCATGGATCTGCGCTAGGATGTCGGCACTGTCATGGAGCGGGGAGTCCAGGTCAGGGTCGGGTAGCAGCGAGGCCGGGTTTAGAGTTCGGGGAGGGGTGTATGTGGTCCGCAAGGGATTTAACAGGAGTCCCTGATAATGGACCATCCGAGCATTGCTCATCCACCTATCGGGGGGCTGCTTGAGTACTCCTTCGATGGCGTGGGGTGTGGTGACATGTAACTCTTGACCCAGGGACAGCTTATCGGCGTCTTTAACCATTAGGGCTGTAGCCGCTATTATCCGGAGACAAGGGGGCCATCCTGCGGCTACAGGGTCCAGTTTTTTGAGAGATAGGCCACTGGTCTGGGCCATGGACCTAGACGCTGGGTTAGCACTGCCTTGGCTATGCCTTTATGCTCATCCACATATAAGTGGAAGGGCTTAGAGATATCGGGCAGTCCTAGAGCTGGGGCCGATAGGAGAGCTCTCTTTATCTGTTGGAATGCCTGCTCAGCTTCCGCAGACCATTTAAATGATGGTTGGTTTTTAGAGACTGCGTAAAGGGGTTTGGCCATTTCAGCAAAACCTGGGATCCACAACCGGCAGAATCCCGCAGACCCCAGGAATTCCTGAGTTCTGGGTAAATAGGATGGGGGCCGCTTTGGTTTGCCATGGCTCTGACCCTGAACACAGTTGCTTCTTTTTGGGACAGTCACGAATCCAATGTCCTTTTTCTTTACAGTAGGCGCATTGGTCTTTGTCTAGGGGGTGCCTAGGGGGGCGAGTTTTCTGCTTATCCTCTGGAGCATCCCGATTATTATATACCCGCTGAGCAATGCGGAGTAAATCCTGGATCTGTTTTCCTTCTAAATCCTTTACTTTTTGGAGTTTCTTTTTGATGTCAGGGGCAGCCTGGTTTACAAAAGACAGATTTTCAGGGGCCTCAGGGTCCATGGGAGTGTACTGCCTAAAGGCTTCCATTAATCTTTCTAAAAAGTTGGCAGGGCTCTCTGTCTTACCTTGTATTACCGAGTACACCTTGGCCAAATTGGTGGGCTTGCGTGCTGCAGCCCGGAGACCCGCCATTAGAGTCTGGCGATAAATGAGCAGTCGTCCCCTACCTTCTGCCATGTTGTAGTCCCAATTAGGCCGAATCAGGGAAAAATGCAGCATTAATGAGGTCAGGGTTAACAGTGGGTCGACCATCTTCCCCGGGGACCAGCTTCCGCGCCTCAAGTTGAATTCTCTCCCTTTCTTCCGTGGTGAACAGGATTCGCAAAAGCTGTTGGCAGTCATCCCAGGTAGGCTGGTGGTTGAACATTATGCTCTCTAGGAGGGCTATAAGATCTCTAGGGTTATCAGAAAACCGAGCATTTTGGGTTTTTCAATTATATACTGGAGTCAGGGATTGCCCGTTTCATCGGGGGGTCCTATTTCCCGCAGGGGTAGGGCTACAGTGGAGTCGGGGAGGCGAGAGCTTGGCTGACATTGGGTGCGCCGGCGAGTTTGGCCAGCTGGCCCTTTAAGGTTGGTTACATTTTCAATAGGGCTTGGCACGGCTGCTGCCTGTAGCCTCCCTGGTTCTGGCACAGCTGCTGCTTCCCACCCCCCGCCCCCGTTCCCCTTGAGGGGCAACCAGCGGGGCAACAGGTGGGGCGGCCGCTTCAGGCAGGGCCTGGGGTGCAAGGGGAGGGGGAAGATAGGGTGAAGGGTTTTTAACAAGATCTTGCCAGACGAGGATGTAGGGAACCTGGTCTGGGTGGCCCTGACCTTGGCAACTATAGGCAAACAAAAAGTGCCCTCAGTAGGCCAGCCCACCCCGAAAGTGGGCCACTCAGACCGGCAGAAAGTGATGAGTCTCGACCGGCGGATGTCCAGGCTTAGGTTATGGCCTCTCTCCCTTCTTCCAGCCTGGACATCCTTGAAATTAGCTAGAAGAAGGGAGAGAGGTGTACTCTGGTTCTGTCCCATAGCCTGTATAGGAAAAAATAAATGGGCCAAGTTAGCTTATGTTCCAGAAACGAGTTGGATATACCTGCAGGGGAGAGAAGACAAGTTAAATCGCAAGCGCGGCGGCAAACAGAAAGTGCCTTGGAGAAGAGACCAGATACAGAACAGGTGTCCGTAACCCGAACAAAGAGTTCTGATGGGCCAAAATGGTGCCCCAGACGGGAGCCAGAGGACGTCTCCTACTGGTCCCGACTGACTTCCCTATAGCGCGTCCGCCAGGGCTAGGTCAGTCACTGATACAGATCCCGCGCGGGAGAGCCAGAAACGGACAGACAACTGACACAGACACAGACACAGACACAGACACAGACAGAGACACAGACACAGACAGAGCCGGCTCACTCACCGATCGATCTCAGAAATGACCCGTTGACTTGGGGTCTGGTGGGTTTGGGGGGGGGGGCCTTCCCGGCCAATGCACCAAATGAAACGCCCAGAGTCTAAGAGACCCCCAAAAACGAACCACCAGAGTCCAGAGTCAAAGCTAAGCAGCAAGGGTCATTTATTGCAGGTTCGAACCTGGACCTCTGCGCCCTCGTTGCCGGTGATGCCGAGAGGTCCTGAGAGAGGTTTTTACACCCCTTTTATAGGCAGGTACAAACAAGTCATGGGGAAATCAGGAATTTTCCACAGTTACAGAGCTGCGATTGGTTGGTGTTTAAAGTTGGACACTTAACACTATTCGATTGGTTCCTGCCTTTAGGTCAGACCACAACCGGGGGTACGGGTATCACAATGATTGATCAGGAATACACGGATGTGCCAGGCAACAATGATTGATCAGGAGTACACGGATGTGCCAAGTAACAATGGTTGATCAGGAATATACGGATGTGCCAGGCAACAATGATTGATCAGGAATACATGGGCGCGCCAAGCAATTGTACAGAAGCGGAACAAGCTGGTTAAGCTTGGTTAGGTTTCAGTTTCCCATAACTTAAGCTTTTAAGTTTTAATTTTCTCAGGCCTCTCAAAAGGACTGAATGGCTGACTTGAAAGGGGGCCCCTTGTGCTGAGATTCTGGGATGCTTTGAAAGGTTGTTCACACCAAGGTGGAAATACTATTAAGTACTTTGAGTACCCCCCGCTGTGCAGAATCCACAAACTGACTCAGTGGTGGTCCATTACACTTGAAAGTTAATGCTGCTGTTGAAAGCTGCTTTGGCTGAAGCTCAAAAGGAAGTTTGTGCATCAGGGGAATTTCACTCCCAGTGTAAATTAGTGCTCTTCTGTTGTTTGGAGTAACAGACACCAACCTAAGCTAGATTGAGGCCTGGGGCAGGAAACTGACTTTAAAGAATCAAGGGACTCAAGAAATCCATGGAAAGTAATGAAGCAAGACCTCTGGAAGGGACTGGAAAGTGAGAATAGAATCCTGCTAGAACGCATATATTCTCTCTCTCTCTCTCTCTCCCCCTCTCTCTCTCTCTCTCTCTGTATCTCTTTTTCATCTCATTGTCTTGCTCTGCTTCTCCTTTCTTCCCTTCCTGCAAAAGACCTGACTGCTTCTCTGCTCCTGTACAAGATAATATCCATCCCATGCATTTCTTGACTTGTCTCTGGGTCTCCCTCAGGAGAGGGTATCTCATTGGTCAAATGTTCACCTGTGGTCCATCAGACAGAACCAGGAGGATGTACTCATAACAGTAACAAAGCTGCTAGGAGCTTAGCCCTGTGATTCAGATATGAAGTGGAGAAGGTAGGTTAGAATCAATCCCAGACAGAATGCAGAAATGTGGCTATGACACTCCTTTTTTAAAAATTTTTTTAAATGTTTATTTATTTTTGAGAAAGAGAGAGAGTGGGGAGGAGCAAAGAGAGAGGGGTGACAGGGAATTCAAAGCAGGATCTGTGCTGACAGTAGAGAGCCCATTGCAGGGCTTGATCTCATGACTTGAGATCATGACCTGAGCTGAAGTCAAATGCTTAGCTTAACCCACCGAGCCACCCAGGCGCCCCAGACTACTACACTTAACATGAACAGTCAAGTGCTTTAGAAATGGTGTGAGGGATCTCAGTATGCACACACTAGATTGTATGTAGGAGATCACTAGCGGGACATGAGATCTAGTGATGTTACCACTGATTTAAGCCCAAAATGCAATGGAGACTATTTTAAAGATCCTTGCCACCCATGATCCTGTACAGATGAGCCAAAATTAATGGGAACCAATGACTGTCCCAGGCACATTGATCTGGATATTAATGTTTCAATTCATTTGGATTCATTTTAGTTTATCGGGAAGTACACTAAGTCAGGAATCAGAGAACCCTGATTCAAACCCAGGCTCTGCGCCTACCTGTTAGACAAGTTACCTCACTGGGGGTTAACAAGCATACCCTGCCTACCTCAGAAAGCTCTTCAAGAAGCAAATGAGATAATATCTGTGAAGCTAACACTATGTAAAATCTCAAGCACTGAGAAAATGTAAGAGATTATTAGTAATACAAGAAATAACAGGAAGCCAATGAGTTGTAACACTTAGGTTGCCTTTGCAAACATCTATTCCACCATGCTCTTTGGAGTAGAAAAAAAATCATGCTGCAAGAAATGTAATGAATGTGAAGTGTGTTTATTCTATTTTTATGAGCCATGGTTGGGTGAAAAAGATCAGTGCAGCTCAAAAGTGAAGGATTGAAAGTGTACAGTTTTTAAGAAATAACTTGAGCTTTCAGTAGCAGTAGTAGGAATAGTTACAGCGGCAATACAGCAATGACCATGATAACCATATGGTTGCCATGTTCTAGGCCTTGTGCTAAATGCTTTCCACGCATTTGCTCATTAAATTCATATAACCTTCTTAGCTGAGTTCCATTTTTGTCTCTGGTTTAGAAAGAGAAAACTGAAGCAGAGCAAGTTAATAGTTACCCACAGTCTCAGAAGTACTAAGTCGGAGAGTCCAGATTAAAATTTGATTTACTTCATTCCAAAGTTAAAGTAAGTAACTACTACACTATTCTGCATTTTATATCCTCAGGAAGAAATGTGAGATAAATGTAAAGTTTTGGTGGTGCAAAACGTATTATAAAAAGGGAAGCCTCAGGGCAGCTGGGTGGCTCAGTTGGTTGAATATCTGACTCTTGATTTCGGCTCAGGTCATGATTCCAGGGTTGTGGGATCAAGCCCCTTGTTGGGCTCCATGCTGAGCATGCAGCCTGCTTAAGATTCTCTCTCTCTCTCTCTCTCTCTCTCTCTCTCTCTCTCTCTCTCCCTCCTTCCCTCCCTCCCCATCCCTCTCTCCCACTCGCATCCTCTCTTTAAAATAAAAAAAAAGGAAGCCTCTAACAATCAAAACTATCCAGTCATAAATCCACATACATTTTTGATGTGTATATTTTTCTGATGAATATATGGTCACTAAACAAAATTTAAGTACTTTGATGACAACACACCTATTAAAATAGATTTTTGTTTTTTATTTGTTTGTTTTGAGAGAGAGAGAGAGTGAACATGAGCAGGGGAGGGGGCAAGGAGAGAAAAATAGAGAACCCCAAGCAGACTCCACGTTTAGCACAGAGTCCAAGGCAGGGGCTCAATCCCATGACTCTGGGGTCATGACTCGAGCCAAAACCAAGAGTCTGAGCCACCCACGTGGCCCTAAAATGGATTTATTTTATTTTTTTACATTTTACTTATTTTTGAGAGACAGAGAGAGACAGAGCATGAGTGGAGGAGAGGCAGAGAGATAAGGAGACACAGAATCCAAAGCAGACTCCAGGCTCTGAAAAGTCAGCACAGAGCCTGATGCAGGGCTCGAACCTATGAGCTGTGAGATCATGACCTGAGCCGAAGTCAGACGCTCAACCGACTGAGCCACCCAGGCACTCCTAAAATGGATTTTTAAAAAACAATACCAATTATTGGTGAAGGTGCTAAGTGACAAGAATGTCCATTTATTGCTAATGGAAATGCAGAATGGTACAGCCACTTAGAAGATAGTCTGGGGGCACCTGGGTGGCTCAGTCAGTTGAGCGACCGACTGCGGCTCAGGTCATGATCTAGCGGTCTGTGAGTTTGAGCCCCGCGTTGGGCTCTGTGCTGACAGCTCAGAGCCTGGAGCCTGTTTCAGATTCTGTGTCTCCCTCTCTCTCTCTGCCCCTCCCCTGCTCATGCTCTGTCTCTCTCTCTCTCTCTCTCTCTCTCTCTGTCAAAAATAAACATAAAAAAAATTTAAAAAAACGAAGATAGTCTGGCAGTTCCTTAAAAGCTAAACATAGTGTTACCATGCGACTGAGAAATTGCACTCTTAGGTATTTACCCAATTAATTTGAAGAAATGTCCACACAAAAACCTGCAGGCGTATGTTTATTACAGTTTTATTCATCGCCCCAAACTGGAAGCAACCAAAATGTCTTTCAATAAGGAAATGGATAAACTGTAGTATATGCATATGATATATATGATACAATGGTATTCATCAATGAAAAAGAATGAGCTACCCATTTATGCAAAGGCATGGAAGAATCTTAAATGCGTATTGAGAAGTGAAAGAAGATAGCTTGAAAGGGCTACTTCCTATACGATTCCATTTGTGGAACACTCCAGAGAAGGCAAAACTAGAGAGGGGGTAAACAGATAAGTAGTTGCCAGGGGCTTTGGTGGAAGGAGGACTGAAGAGTGAAGCACAGAGGATTTTTCAGGGTGGCAAAACTATTGTGTAGGATATGACACTGTGCGTTTGTCAAAATCCATAGAACATTACAGCACAAAGAGTAAACCTTAATGTATGCAAATGTAAGGAATCATTTACGCAATCTCAGGAAGGAATGCAGACTCTGACAAGAGACTCTTAATCACATTACAAATATATGAAACACTGTCACTGGAAGAAGCGAAGGAAGAGGTTGTTGACCTAAATAACTAAAAATGAGTGGAGTCTGTAAGACCAAAGGTAAAGGAAATGTACATATGCACTGTTTCCTGGCTGATCAGGTTGTTTCTTGTGCAGGTGCACGTTAACAATTATGAAACCACCATCCATGTCTGCTGGAATTGAACAATTATGTAAAGGAATGATAGTGGGAGTCTGGTTTCTCACCCTTGGAGTGGGAGATTTCAGATAAGCAATGAGCGAAGGTTAGAACAATCCATGTGGTAACGGATTAGAGTTGGAGAGATCAGTTTGAACATACAGATCAGATGGATACATACAGAAATCATTACAGATACGTGAACACATACAGATTAGTATACACATGTATATTTCCTTGTTCTGTCATCTTAGAGGGCCTAAAAGCAATGACACAGTAAAAATGAGTATACCTGGCACCCAGATCCTAGTTTCTAATACCATTTTCCATTTTAAAAAACCCACAGCACCTTAGAGAAATGGCTTATCCTACAATTAGGGTGGGAAATGTACAAAATGAGCCTGGATCATCTTGTAGTGCCAGAAAGCAAGGATGTACTCAACATGCGCACATGTGCGCGCGCACACACACACACACACACACACACACAGTATTGGGGGAATATGTCAAATGGACAAAGGAGCCAAGACTCCTTTAGACATAGGTCTATGTCTAAAATAAATATTAAGACGTCCACACTGATATAAGTAAACAACTGGCTGAATAAATAAATAAATAAGAACAAATATCCCATATGGAAGAATTCCAAATGTTTTATGTACATACCTCCCTCAAGGAGATGAAGCCTAACTCTTCCTCCTGTAAGTGTGGGATGGGTGTTGTCACTTCCTTCCAAGAGCACAGTATGCAAAGTGGGATAAAAGAGGAACTTTACAATGGAGAAGGCTGAAAAACCCTGCCTCAGCCAAGCGATCAAGGTTAAGATCAGCAGTGATGTCATGTTGAGGATATGTACTTTTGATATGATGTGATGAGAACAGCATTTTACATCTATAATCTTCTTCCCAAGGACCCACAACCACAGTCTAATCATGAGGAAAACAGCAAACAAATCCCATTTGAGGGATATTCTGCAAAATACTGAGCAGTGCACCTAACACTGTCAAAAATGATCAAACACAGAAAGTTTGAGTAGCTATCACAGCCAAGATGCATCTAAGGAAACATGACAACTAAATGCAATGTATACCCTAATGCAATCTTGAGACAGAAAAAGGGCATTAACTTAAAAACTAAGATGTATGAACAAAATGGGCCTTAGTTAACCATAATGTATTGACTCATTAATTGTGACAAGGCTACCATACTAATTAAGATCTAATAATAGGGGGAAGTAGGTATGATGTATACAAGTATATGGGAACTCTCTTACTAGTTTGGTAATTGTATAAATTGTATAGATTCTATAAATCTAAAACTATTGAAAAGTAAACAAGCTTTTCAAAAAATTAAACAACAACAACAACAACCAAAAACAAATGTAAAGCCCCAGGAGATAGGCTACAGGAAATACATAGTATCCTTTTCTCACATAATAAAATATTTAAAGCATAAAAAAAAAATCCAAAACGAAAACAAAAATGAAAACAAAACTTAACTAATTTAGACTCGTCAATGGGAAAAATATAACAGTTAATTTTCCAGACAAGCCAATTGCCCTATTCAAAATCATTAGAAGCCTCATGTTGTTGTCAAAAACAATCTTCTTTCTCATTTTTCTGCTTTCTAGACCTGTTCTGTTCATATTTGATGGCTATTTAGACATCTCAAAGATAATATTGATCTGTGTCTTAAAGTGGAATTGATTATTCAGCATGCCACTATTAAAATGTCCCTTCATTGCATAGGCATTTGCCTCGGTGCACATTAATGTTATTTTGCCCACAGCATGTATTCGGTGGCTATTAGATTCAATCTCAATGAAGCGGATAAAATCAAACTTGATGAGGAGAGTTTGATTTAGGTTTAGATACCAATAACAAAGTGCAAGTGTGCATTTAGAAGACTGTGTGCCAGTTTATATATGGGACAAAAATAGAGGGAATAAGGGAATCCTTTAAAAAGATGACTGTTTTCTATCATCTGGTGATTCCTTAGTAGACAAAAATGTGTGGATGGTAACTGTGGCCATTTGAACGGAGTAAAACAATTAGGAGGTGATTCAAATCCTCATTTCCATCCATTTTCCTCATCTATTCATTGGCTTTTGGAGGAGAGAACAGCAAAATGAAGATTGCCAGCCAGTTCCAAATTACTAAAAGAAAGGATTCTGTATTTCATTATTCACCCTCTATGGCAAACCAGGCAGAACTGAACTATTCTTTTGGGCTTCCAAAGCTGTATAATTTTTTTCACCAATGCTTTCTCCATACAGTATTTTCTTTGGAAAGCATGTTTTATGTGAGTTCTTTTTGTTGTTGTTGTAGTTTTGAGTAACACAAATATTACTTCAATGCAAGATATTGACTCTCCCGGAAAATTTTTCCAGAATGAAAATTTGAGACCCAGCATACCAATAGAACCAAATATTTACTTTAGTACCCTGGAATCTCATGAGATTAAATTATATATGTAATAAGATATGAACTTTGTGACTTTAGCAAACCTGATTAATTGTGACAAAATATTGAAGTGAAATTGCATAAAGTATGACCCAGCAATTCCATTTGTAGCTATACATCCCCAAACTGGTATTGAAACAAAAATGTATACGGGAATGTTCACAGCAGCACTGTTCCCTGTAGCCAAAAGGTGACATCAACTCAGATGTTCACCAATTGATGAGTGCATAAACAAAATGTGGTATATCTATAAAATGGAATATTATTCTTCCATAAAAGGAGTGATACATGCTACAGCATGAATGAGCCTTGAAAACATAATGCTAAATGAAAGAAGTCAGGGGGAGCCTGGCCAGCTCAGTTGGTTGAGTCTGACTTTGGCTCAAGTCATGATCTCACGGTTTGTGAATTCGAGCCCCGCGTCGGGCTCTGTGCTGACAGCTCAGAGCCTGGAGCCTGCTTCGGATTCTGTGTCTTCCTCTCTCTCTCTGCCCCTCCCCCACTTTCTCTCTCTCTCTCTCTCTCTCTCTCTCTCTCTCTCTCTCTTGCTCTTTCTCTCTCAAAAGTAAATCAACATTAAAAAAATAAAAAAGGAAAAAAAGAAAGAAGTCAGACTTAAAAGGTCATATATTGTACGATTCCATTTACTTAAAATGTCCAGAATAGGCAAATTCATGGAGATGTAAAGCAGATAGTGGTTTGGAGGGACTGGAGCAAGTGAGAAATGGGAAGTGATTTCTTCCTGTGGGAGGTAGAAATGTTCTAGAACCTGATAGTGGTGATGGTTGCCCAACATTGTGGATGAACTAAAAGTCATTGGATTATAGATTTGGAAATGGTTACAATGGTGAATGGCATGTTACATGAATTTAATATCAACACAAATGTATACGTGTGCATGCATATCACGAGGAAGCATGTTACAAAGCACCTGTACACTGAACCACCAGCCTTGTCCAATTGTAACAAATAGTGTTCATGTGAAGAGTAGAGGGGATTAGCAAACAGAAAGAGTAGACACTGTACAGGCAAAAGAATACTGAGAAAAAGAGCTGTTTTTGTTTTTTTTCCTAGGAGAACCAACTCCCTATTGATACTCTGCCACTCAGTTTTTCTTTGCCACCTAAAACATCAAAAGTAGAAATAAGAAAGCAACCTCCGTCAGGCAGAGAAGCAGATGGTATTGAGAGGGCCTGTCAGGCCAAGAAGAGGCTCTGGTGGGTGCATGGACCATGTGTGGAATCTGAGACGTGCATCCAGAATATCCAGTGTGCTCTGCGAAGCCAATGGCAGATTTGGCCAGACTGTAGATGGAGTTGCTTAGCAGACCCACAGATATCAGATTTTGACCAGAGGGACAGTGGACAGGTGGAGAGGATGGAGGGACAGCTAATCATGTGAAGAAGCATAAATTTGAGAAGGATACAGGTTATAAACAGGAAATCATGGAGGAAGTCAAGTTAAGGTAGTTAAGGTAGTATTTGCCAAACACAGTGGGTGTCAGATGTCTTTTTTGGGGTTTGGTTGGACCTCTCTCATTACCTCTCAAGGCACTGGCATTTCATGAGTCAGCAAAGTACAGATGAGGTGAAGCCAATGATGGTTCACAGAGCTACAAGATAAACACTGATTATAAGAGCTTCCATTTACACAGTGCTGACTATGGGCCAGGCATGAGCTAAGAGCATCACAAATATTATCTCACTTAATACTCACAATTACCCCCTCGAGGCAGACATTACCCCCATTCAATGAGCACTTGGGGAAACTGAGACTCAGAGAGGTTAGGGAATTCTCTCAAAGTCTCACACGTGGCCAAGCTGGCGTTCGCAAGCTGATTGTCTGACGGTCGTGCCTACTTTTCTGGTCACAGAGCTACCTTCTGGAGCAGCCCCACTCACAGAAAGTGCTCGGGGTAAGGCCGGTAGGCCCTGGACCCATGCTAATCCGACTAAGAAATTTGCAAAGGGATTTAGAAAGACCCAGCAGCTCATAGTGAAGACAACACAAAAACCGGGATGTTAGTACCTGTGAAGCAGGACAGAGATACAAAAAATAAACTTAACAGGCTTCATTGCAGTCATCCATTTACAGAACTATCACCCCTACTCAACTGAGAGCCCCTAGAAAGCAGGGACCCTGAGTTTTGCACCACAGCGATCAGCACAGTATCTAGTATAGAGTAAGTCTTTAACAAACTTTTTTTTTTTTAATAAAAAAAATATACCAGACTACTGGTATAGTGACTGACAGGAATAATAAGTGTTGCTACCTTTTATTGAGTATTTAACTTATGTTTACATATGTACACTTTATGAACCTTACGCCTCATTTCTACCTCCCAGCACGTGCAAAATGTGCCATTACTTACATTACAGACAAAGAAACTGAGGCGTAAATAACTTTGCCAAATTCAGCCATCTAGAAGAAGTGAGCTAGGTTTCCAACCCTAATTTCTACGACTCTAATCTCAGGTGTTTTAACCTCTTCTCTTTCCTATGATAGACTCTCCATCTTTTAGTGAGGAGGGAGTGGATTATTATTGAATGGTGTACATTTTGGCAAAAGAATAATGAAAATGGTACTCTAACATTAGGCTTCAAAAAAAGACTGCAAAATTATACATGTGCTTTGATTACACTGAGTGAAAATTCACATACATACAAATGAACCAGCAGGAAGCCCGGAGAATAAAACAGTTGTATCAGAATGGTGAGACTATGGCTAATTTTCTTCACACTTTGCTTAATTTTGCTACAACCTTATTTTAAGAATAACTAAGACTTGAAAAATACAAGTGCAGTAAAACAAATTACGACGTGCCCACAAACTGATTGCTTTAGGAAGAATCATTGCTTGAGCCCTGGGTTGTAGGATCCAGGTTAATTACAGGACATCTCCAGTACCATATCTTCCTCAAGATACAGCGGAGCTCTTTGCAACAGGACTTTTGAGTCTTCCTGAATTCTCCAGTTAGGATTACATTTTGAAAATATGATCTACTATTCTCCTCAGTGGGACATTCAAAAATATCACTTGCTGTAAATGTAACTGCAAACCAGTTTCTTCTTTCATGTAATCCATGAAACAGTCTCTATATCCATGTATATGAAGTTTTATTACTGCTGAAAACGTCAACTCAGCCATCAGTCTTTCGTCCTGGGGCCAGTCATCTTTTTAAAAGTCAGGTCAGTATATGGCGCTCCCCTCCTCAAAAACCTTCTAGCACTTCCCATTAAATAGATGGTAGACAGAACTCCGAGGGCTAATCTCTATTCCCTCCTATCATCCTCTGTAGACTACATGCTCTACTCACAATTTGCCGTTTACGTTCATGATTTCATGCTTCTCTTATAATAGAGACTTGGTCTCAAATGCATTCCCTCACTTGTTAAATTTTTACTTCACGTTTCTTCAAGACTCAACATAACTTCCTCTGTTAAACCCTTAATAATACACCACTCCCCACCCCCTGGTACAAATGACTCTCAATTTTACAATCCCGATGCATAATATTTGCATCGCTAATATCTTACTACATCCTGTCATTTATTATATGAGAGTCGTAGGTAACATTTATCAAACACATTAGTTAGGCATTCTGCATGTATTAGCTCATTTATTTTGTAATTTTTTTATGTTTATTTATTTTTGAGGGCCTGCGTGCACACAAGCGGGGGAAGAGCAGAGAGAGAAAGAGAATCTGAGGCAGGCTCTGCATCGTCAGCGCAAAGTCCTACGTGGGGCTCGAACCCACGAGCCCTGAGATCATGACCTGATCTGAAGTTGGATGCTCAACCAACTGAGCCACCCAGGCGCCTCTGTATTAGGTCATTTAAAACAACAACTCCAGGAGCTGAGTACTATTAGCTCCATTTTAGAGAAAGGGAATCAAGGGCTTAGGATGATGAAGTGCCTCACCCAAGGGCATAATGAATCAACATCAGAGACGAGCTTCGAACTCAGGTGGGCCTGAGCCAGAAACCTGTGTTCTTAACCATTACATTAAAGGAAAACCTTCTTTCTCCAAATTTCCAGTCATCTGCCTGAGAAATTAATTGGAGGCAAGTGGTTTGGATGGCAGAAACATATGCATTTGATGTATATGTCAAGTGCTTAGTTCCAGTGCCATGCTGAGCCTGAGGCAAAAGGAAAAATCAGTAATACTGATCCCGTCTTTATTTAAAATTCGTTTTTTTTCCCATCATGGATTTGCTTGCATTTACTTTGATTTAAAATTATTTAAAATATGACATATTATTTATCTTGAATACTGAGTTTGGGGCGTTGTCCTTGTAAATTATACACCCAAGATGAGTACTTGTCTCACCCTAGTCCTTGCCCTACTTAGCACAGTGTCTGAAACAGAGGGCACTCAGAAAAGAGCTTGGATGTTTTTTGTTTTGTTTTGTTTTGTTTTTCCTTGGATAATGCATTTATTTTTTTTTCAATATATGAAATTTATTGTCAAATTGGTTTCCATACAACACCCAGTGCTCATCCCAACAGGTGCCCTCCTCAATACCCATCACCCAACCTCCCCTCCCTCCCACCCCCCATCAACCCTCAGTTTGTTCTCAGTTTTTAAGAGTCTCTTATGCTTTGGAAGAGCTTGGATGTTTAATTTACATGTCAGTCTTTCCCACAAGACCTCAAACTCCTGGAAGATAGTGACTCTTAAGTGATTCCTTTTTGGACTCTCACTAACTCCCACACTGTATCTTTTCAGTTAGATCTTCAAAAAAAAAAAATATTTTGAATGAAACACATTGCCTCTCCTACTTTCGGCTGTGGCAGAGTCCTATTTCACAATGCCCACGAGAAGGTAACTTTTATAGTGAAAAACTTGAAATCTGACCATAGTTTTAATTGTCTATCAGTTGTCAAATCAAATGATCCATGACAAACAAAACAAAACAAAAACAAAGTATTAAAGGTCAACTTTGACTCCTAAAAATCCTTCCCCAAAGTTTTCCCCCACTGAAAGTCTTAAAGAACTATTTTTAGTTTCTCTCAAGGATACCTTACAACACTGTAATCCTGCAAACAGAACAACAGGACTCCTGCTGTTAATGAGTCATGATACTTTGTATGACTGGAAAATAGAGGCCAAGGAGTAGTTTCAAGGTTTTGAAAGGTAATGAGTTCTCTCTAATTCGTTTTCTTCTACAGCTTTGTGTTGGGAAAGCCATCGACCAACTGAAGATACTCTGCAGTGTGAAGCAGTTGTTAAATTGAAAATCGAACAGCCTTGGTTTGCATTCTAGATCTGTCACTAACTCTGTGACATTAACAAGCAATAGAACCTCCTCAGATCACATCCGAATCATGGAGATAATAGCAGTACCACCTGTTAAGGGACTGTTACAGGTTTTAAGTGAGAAAATGCTACGTCTAGCACACGGTAATTGCTCAGGAAATAGTAACAAATTTTTCACGTAATACATTTATATTGAGAAGTAGCATACGCTAGGTGTGGGGTTAGGCGTTAGGAATGCAGGTCAGAACAGGCACCCGAGCACACGCAGTGGTTGTTCAAACAAGCTGTCTTCACTGAGCATCTACTGTGTGAAGTCACTCTACTAGATACTGTAGGGGAACAGAGTCAGTGTCTACCCTGGGCGCTGTAGGAGAACAGAGAGGAAAAAGAACAAAATCCCAGCCTTCAAAACAGGAGTCTGGAAATGGGATTCATTTGCAACAAAAAAAAAAAAAAAAAGGGAAAGGCTACTAGTAATTAAAGCAGAGAAAATGATAAACAAACGTGAGTTTGTTAAAGACGCACCAAACTATATAGTGTTATGGCCAATTCAGTGTAAGAAGGCCTGGAGGGAAATTTTTGCATCTTAGCTCAACTATGTGAAACAAACAGTTTACTCCAGCAAGACGTAGACAAAATTGCATCCAGCTGAGGGAAGATGTAGATTCTGGCCACCACGTGTACTGGTAATGATGGCTTGGTGAACTTATTTCACCTTTCACTTCTAAAACAGGCTTGTTCAGGCTATTAGGGGAAATAACCTTTGGGCACTGGTCACTTGAGGTCTTGGGAAACAGATGCATGACCGAATGAGAAGCACAAGAGAGTTATTGAAAGACATTCTGGTGGTGATGCTACGGGCTGAACTAGAGTCCTCCCAAATTCATCTGTTGAACTCTGAATCCCAGGAGCTCAGAATGTGACTGAATTTGGAGATAGGCTCTTTGAAGAACTGATTAAGGTCATTAGCGTGGGCCCTAATCCAAGGTGGCTGCTGTCCTGAGAGGAAGAGGAGGAGATCAGGACCCAGACACGCACACAGAAGGAAGAAACTTGAGGAAACTTGAGAAACTTGAGAAGAAACCAATCCCGTCAACGCCTGGATCTCAGACTTCTCTTCTCCAGGCTGGTGGAAGAACAAACTTGTGTTGTATAAGCCACTCCGTCTGTGATACTTTGCAAACGAATACAAAAGGATAAAGCAGAAAGAGAACGTGAGTGGTCAACGAGAACCCTCAGGCCACAGTGCAAGTCTGACATCCATAAATGGGAAGACAGAAGAAAGGCTGCTTGGGTAGAAAGAGCCTTGTCCTGCAGTGCAGTTCCGAGAAAGTCTCAGGCAGGCCCATGGAGAACTGGGAGCATAGACTGCCTGTTAGAGAAGTGCCCCATTGGGCAGGAATGGCCTGGCTCTACCGCTGTGTGCAGATCCTGCAAGGTATGTGGCTGGAAGCTGTCAGTTTATTGTACTCCAAACAGAAGGTTCTCCTGTGAAGGGGGATGTGGGGGGGTATGTCTCCATAGCGGCCACAGTGAACGGATTTTGAAAATGTTAAAGAAACGTATTATGATGATGGTTACCATTCCCCTTGATGCTGTTTCTGCTGCTACTATTACTAAATTTTTTCTTTTACTCAGTGAAGGACAAGGAGTTGGAGGCTCCAGCAGACTCCAGAACCTCAATCCCCACAAAGGTACTAGAACCTAGCCCTCTGCTATATAAAGATATAATGCGGGTTGTGTTCTCTGTATCTTAACTGGTCTTACCACCTTGCCCAATAGTTCGCCATTAGAAATTTATCAGTGTGGGGCACCTGGGTGGCTCAGTCAGTTAAGGGTCCAACTTCGGTTCAGGTCATATTCTCATGGTTTGTGGGTTCGAGCCCTGCGTCGGACTCCGTGCTGAGAACTCAGAGCCTGGAGTCTGCTTCGGATTCTGTGTCTCCTTCTCTCTCTGCCCCTCCCCTGCTCATGCTATGCCTTTCTCAAAAATAAATAGACATTAAAAAAACTTAAGAAGAATTTATATGTGTGGTTTAAGATGTGTATATCTAGTAATCTCTAATTAATCCAGATTCATTAACACCAAACCTGTGTTCTTAATCTTGTACTATACTGGAAATAAATTCCTATATAAGTGTATATACTTATTATTCTTATAATGTTTAGTACAATTGATGGTCAGTGAAAGTCAGCAAAGTTTTTGTGGTTGGTAAAAGGAATACAGAAGATAAAATGAGGAAAAACACTAGGATGCACACATTTTGAAAAGCTAAGTAGTATAGTAAAACCCAGGTCTGAAATTTTAATTCCTCCTACAAGCTTAAATTAGGTCCCTGGTCAGCTGCCTTCCGTTGAGGCCCTTCAGTCTCAGAGAACTTATTATTCTTTTAGCAATGTCATGTTTCTTAACTAAAAAGGTAGTCTGGTTAGTCTAGTTAATAGAAAGTTTAAATACAACCTGTATAAAAACAACTAATTTTTCAACTATTTTAAATTAAACAAAATACACTCCCCATAGGACTTTACAATATACAATTTCTTTTTGTCCTGTGATTCAGTAACCCCTTAGGAAGATTTTATTGCTCCCAAAGTTACCACTAAGAGAAAAACTACAAAGAGAAAGTCAGAAGAAATTAACATTCATTGGGAATCAACTTTGTACAAGAAACCGGGTAGGGTACTTCCCACATATTAGCTCATTGGAATCTCAGAGCAACACAATAAAACAGGCATCTTTATTTTCTGCATAATGAAAATGAATCTCAGAGAGGTGAATGACAGACTCAGTACTCTATAGCTAGAGAGGCATAGAACCAAGAGATTTGAACCAAGTTGAATCTGATTTTTATTGTTTAAAAAATGTGTTTGGCTGATAGTAATACATATTTTATTTTTTTATTTTTATTTTTTTAAATATGAAATTTACTATCAAATTGATTTCCATACAACACTCAGTGCTCATCCCAACAGGTGCCCTCCTCAATGCCCATCACCCACTTTCCCCTCCCTCCCACCCCCCATCAACTCTCAGTTTATTCTCAGTTTTTAAGAGTCTCGTATGGTTTGGCTCCCTCCCTCTCTAACTATTTTTTTTCCTTCCCCTCCCCCATGGTCTTCTGATAAGTTTCTCAGGATCCACGTAAGAGTGAAAACATAGGGTATCTGTCTTTTTCTGTATGACTTATTTCACAGTAGCCTTTAAAAAAAGGTTTTTTGTTTGTTTGTTTGTTTGTTTTAAAGAGTAGTGGTTTACTCTCATAGAAAAAAAACAAAAGTCCAGAGGTAAGCTACATGGTACTATTACAGCAGTTCCAGGAAGTTGTCATGGACCCAGAATCTTTCTACCTTTCTGTTTAGCTATCCATGGTGCTGCCTTCATCTTCAAGGACACAGATGGATGCAAGACTTCCAGCTCTCACCTCCAAATCCCAGAGAGAAAAGAAAAGAAGGTGGCCAAGATATAAAAGGATAAACCTCCCAGATAAGTCAGTTCCTTTTAAGATATCTTCTTAGAAGCTCCACTTTCAAACTTCCACCTGCTTTGTCTACCTCCAGCTACAAAGGGGGCTGGGCACTTTGCTTCCAGAATCTAACAGGAGGAAGAAAGGGAGAATGGATATTGTGTAGTCTGCCCTAGATGCAAAGCCCATGCCAAGCCAAAGCCCATTTGCCAAGCTGCTAAAGGATGAAGAAGTAGGATGGGTGAAAATATGGTTTTCAACTGGTGGGCATGGCCCCTCCCCAGTTAAGAACTGTATTTTTAGTGAATGTTTGTTGCTTATAGAAAGAAATCATAATCTTTAGGTATTTTAGTGCAGAGACAAGATAACTGATCAGATATGTTGAGCTGAAATTTGAGTGACCGTAAGTAAAAAAAAAAAAAAAAAAAAAAAAAAAAAAAAAAGGGTAACCTAAAGGTTAAATTCCTTGAACAATCTCCAAATCATTTAATTGACTAGGTAGAAAGAGGTTTTAAGAAGATGTCTGAAAAAAATCATTGAGACTAGAATTGTTTCACCTTACAAATTACCATATTTAAATAATCTTACTTGTGGTGATCTAAAGTTTCTCATTAGGAAGTGGGGAGTGAGTTTTTTTCGTTAGCTTTAAAATCAGATAAACCAGGTTAGTTGTGTGTGTGTGTGTGTGTGTGTGTGTGTGACATGCATTTGATACTAAATGGAATTACACAGCAAAATTTATAAAATCATATCAGAGAGTTTTACAAATATCATAATTTTATGCGTCCACATGTTCTAAATGCAAAGACATGTTCTCATCAGGATCATAGAAGCAATGAATGTAAGAGCTGGGGGCTGCTTAGGGATTATCTTGATTACTTACTCTATTTGAGTATTAGGTTTCTACTGTTTATAGATCTCCTTTTCTAGTACACTTCTGTCATATGTGTGGCCACCTAGCGTCATTTAAAGCCTTCCTTTGCTTGTGGGCTTTCCCACATTCTGAATCTTTCCTTTACAAGGTAGAAGCCAGAACCACTTTTTCCAGACTCTCTAGCAACTAGGACACAGGCATTTCATCTAAGCTTCTTCAATCAGTCATGCTCTCTTGGGACTCTGTTCAGAAGGGAGCAATGTGTAGGGATAGGCATGTGGAATCTACTTTGTGAGCCTGAAGAATAAATGAGGGCTGAAGGCAGAGACAGTGGTTCATGGGTTGCATCATACACATCATCTGTGATACTAGATTTAGTATCTGTTTCTAGCCACTGTGGCAGCACAGGAGTCTCTACTAGGAGGCATAGTCATTCAGGCATTTTTCTCAGATGTATCATCTCCAAGCATGGGTGTCTGCCCTCCATAAAGACTCTGTCTTTTAGCAAATCCTTTTTCCACCAAAATTAGTTAGCATGGGAGTTCTGTTATTTTCAAATCAATATCATGAAGAATATACTTTATTTTATAGATGGAAAGCTGAGACTTGGAGAGATTATGATTTATAACATCTGGTAATTTGATACATAACAGGATAAAATAGGCACAGATTAAAGAATCATAATCAACATGATAGCCAACACATATCAGCAGGAGTTGGGAGAATGTACTGTGGAGATGAAACCTGGGGTTGCTTATTAGGGGGGACAGATCATTAAATTGGACAAAGAGGAGTTTCTGTCATAGAAATCCCTTCCCAAGATGTAGGATTGAATATGCTGGCAAAAACCCAAGGAGACAATGATAACACAGAGTTAGGATGGCTCTTGGCAACATGGAGAAAGCAGCAGTGGCCTAAACTCAGTGAACTAGAAATGCCAAAACTATTATGGCAGATGATCAAAGGAGAGACAAAAAGGCTAAAACAAGTGTGTGCATGCCTAGAGTATACTTGCTATACAAGGCTAAAAACCAACAGCCAATTATATTCTGTGTGAAGATGTAGAGAATGTGGAGAATGTCATGTTTTACAATGCACTTGGGAATACTGGTGAGCTGGGCACCAGAACCATTGAGAAGCTCAGTGGTAACTGCCCTTTTCTAGACCGGATTTAACAGGAAATTATTTTACAAACTGGATTCCTTTATAGAACTGAGGATGACAGTAAATCCAAGTGGTGGCGCTTGACTATTGGAATCAAGGCACAATTATATTATTGTGATTAGAGTCATAGTGGCAACTAAGAAGGTCTGACTTGCAGAGAGCTATAGAAACTGTTAAAAGAATACCACATCCCTAGGGACAAGATAGGTGGGCAGCCAACAATGGCAGTGCTTAAACCATGGGTCAGCAAACTAAGGCCAAATCCAGCCTACCACCTATTTTGATACAGTTTATGAGCCAAGAAACTTTTTCACACCTTTTAATGGCTAAAAAAGTACAAGAGTAGTTCACGATAGGTGAAAATTATATGATTCAAATTTGGTATCCATAAACAAAGTTTTATTGGAGCACAGCCATGTTGATTCATTCACATGTTATCTGTGGCCACTTTTGTACTACAATGAAAAAACTTACTAGTTGTTATAGTCACCTTATTGCCCTCAAAGCCTAAAATGTTTGCTATCTAGACCTTTGCAGAATAAGTTTGCCAACTTCTGGCTTATACTATACAATCAAAAGAATATCAAAAAGACTTTGGCCCACTGTCCCAATAAAAACTAAACGGTTCCTTTCCTTGTTTCCAGATCAAAACCAGTTTTGAGAAAGGAATTCATTGGTGGACAGTGCCAGGTCTCCAGAGGGAAGGGCAGAACACTTCAGCAAGAGTATACAGTCCTTCCTCCCCCCAAAATCTATTGTTATTTAATCCAGTAAACCAAGAAAAGAGGAATACTCATATATTTCAAGAATTGTTGGACACAAGATCTGAGTTGGCACTGATACCTGAAGTGTCATCATGTCCCCCTTTTTAAATGGGGGAATATTGGGAGGGCCAGGTAATAAATGAAATAATGGCCCAGATTTGGTTACCAATAAGTCTAATTTGTGCATGGACCCAACCAGTGGACATTTCTTAAGTCTCTGACTGTATAATTGGCATAGACATTCTTGGTAGCTGGGAGAGCCCCCTTATTGGTTCCTTGTCCTCTCACAGTGAGAAAAGCCAAGTGAAAACTTCTGAAACTGGCTAAGACAGTAAATCAAAACTTGTATTAAGGGAGTGGGGGAGTCCCATGGCAAAGATTAATGCCAAATTAAAAAATCTAAAATATACAGAAATGGTACACCAATTATTTTTCCCATTTAATTCATAAGTTCAAGTTCAGCCCCTATAAAAAGCATGTGGATCCTAGAGAATGAGAGTGGACTACCAGAGACTCAAACAACCATCAGTCCTATTGCAGCTACTATGCCCAAAGTTGAAACCTTGATAGAAGAGATTAAGACAGCTCCGGGTACATGTTATGTAGCCAGTGGTCTTGTGAGCGCATACTTTTCCATCCCTATCAGGAAGGAAGATCAGGAGAAGTTCACATTTGGGTAAGATGAAACAGTATAAATTTATAGTCTTGCCTCAGAGTTACATTAACTCTTCTGCCCACTATTGGATCTAAGCTCTTTTGACATTCTGCAGAAAATTACACTGGTTCATTATATGGATAACATCATATTAAGTGGTCCAGATAAGCAAGAAGTAAGTATGTATATTTAGGGACTTGATAGGATACATACCAGATAGAGGGTGGAAAATTAAACCCTACAAATATATGGTATCCCACCATATCAGTGAAGGTTTTAGGGATCCAGTGGAGTGGGACTTTCCAGGATCCCCCTCCAAAGTAGGGAAAAACTTTTTTTTTTCATCTTGCACCTTCTACTCCTAAAGAAGGAGCACAGGCTCTGGAGGCAATAGATTCTAAACCTGGTATATTAGTTGGGATCTACTCAGAAAATTTTAATATAAGGAATTAGCTATTGACTGGGTTTTGGCTACTAACGGCTAACAAGAACTTGGAATAATACAAGAATCACAAACCACAAATGAGCAGTCACTACTTAGAACTGAGGCAGGTAAAAAAAAAAAAAAAAAAAAAAAAAAAAAAAAAAAAAAAAGAACTGAGGCAGGTACCTAAGGCCTTGGGAAAGGACCACCCAAGGTTGCGATTCATACCTCACTGCAGAAAGTATATCTATAACCTACTGGATGGCAGAGAAATTCATCTCTAAGATGCTGCAGTCCCAGATTGAATAAAGAGAAACTGCCTCCAGGACTACTAAGAAAGCTTGCTGGGAAGCTGCCAATAGGGGACACTACTGAATTCACTGGGAAGTCAGCTGAAGCCTGTAGAATTCACCAGAAGTTTCCTGTAAGATTTGTCTGAAACTCACTGGGAGTGAGCTCTACTCGGGGTCTGAGGTACTAGCTCAGCCACCTAGAAACTAGTAACAAGGAACATACACCAGAACCAAAAATAAATAAATAAATAAGCCTGGTTTTCCTGCAGTGACACTCCGGGGGTTCTACTGGCAAAGTTTAACATCAAGCTCACTGGCAAAGGAGAAATGTTTGCAACACGCAACCCTAGTATTATAAACAGGGCAATGATGAGGAGATTTGGAGCTGACAGGCAATAAATTGGTATCAGTCCACCCCTTTGAATATTCAGCTTCTCTATGCATCATCCTATAGACATTTGAACTTCTGTACAATGAACCAAATATGTTCTAACTTACAAGATATAGCCATCCTTTTTACAAGTGAAGTTCTCACTCTTTTCTCAAGAGAAAGAGACACAAAATCCCACAACCTTTGTATCTGTGTCAGACTATACTAATTACTCCTCAAATCTGAAGTCCTGATGAATATTCTGCTAATCAGAAATTTACCTCAAAAACTTACATAAACAATAGTAATGGGGAAATAAAGCAAGAAAAAAAAACTGGTTAGCATATACAAATACAATAAGCAAAGAGAAAATAGTCCTTGTTTCTGTAAGTCGTCACAGAGGCTAGAATTGATATCTGTGACTTCCTTCTTCCACTGTTCATTCCATATATTCCTGGTCCTCAGCCAGAACCTAAGCTGGTCAGTTTTCACCTGGTGGAGTGAACAAACCTTTATTTCTAAGGGTTCAAATCCTAAGTGGGCAAGGACTTTGAAGATATTTGTGTCTCATGTGAGTGCTCCCCAAAGTTACGTCCACTGCAGAGAAGTCTCTTAATAACTCCCCCAAAGGGCATAGATATGGATTTGGGGAAAGGAGACAATGCAACAGGTATCATTACTGCCAGAGCAAGAGAGATCTGGTCATGACTTACTCATGCCTTCTGCCCCTATCTGAGCTCTATCTCTCGTTTGCCATTCTACTCGATAGATTGTACGCACACTCAACCTTATGGCGGGGTGTGTGAGACACACCCAACTGATGACAAGAAACGTAGGTCACATGGCCATCTAATGTACCATCATTAGGAATGTAGTAGTCTCCTCAGAGGAACCGGCAATAAAGAAGCCATTTCTCAAAATGATAATAGTTATCAGCAAAAGAGGGCATGGATTTGTTTCAACAACATAGATATGTATGCTGTGATCTATTGGTGCTTGTCAGAGACTCCATACAGCATTCCTAGTGGCCACAGATAATTCAGGTATAATTCAATCTGTAGGATCATAAGGTCCAAGTGATAGAGCAGCTCATAATGCAGCCTGGAAATGCTGCAGAGGCTTTTATTTTTTCTCTGTTCCCCAGTTGAAATTGGCAACTGTACAAGGTGACTTCATAGATAGGTTGAAGTACCACACTCAAATGTGGTATATGTTGACTCCTAAGTCCAAAAATGTCTACCCAACATTGTGTCTCCTTTTTCATAATGTGTGACACAAGATTGAACAACCTGTATTTTACCTTGGAGGATATAGCTTGGCATATCTCAAGCGAGCGAACCCCCCCCCCCAAACCTTCACGGAAGTGGTGGGACCCTGAAATTTTATGTGCTTTATTTCCCATCATCTCATTCATATTTTTTTCCAATGTATCAAATCACTCGCTACTTCTTGTTTATCAGATTAAAACAACATAATGTAACCAGTGTAGTAGACCAGTGTGGTATTTGGTAGGTGGTCAAGATGATCAAGATCATTGCAAACTATTTTATGCCAGAGAGCAGAATTGATGTAATCCTGAGGCAAGATGTAAAGATATATTGTTGGCTCTGCAGAGAGAAATAAACTGCTTCTGGTGGTCCCTGAAAATTGGCATGGTGAAAACATCATAACCCAGTTGAATAGTTACATACCAAATGCAAGGACCATGTCATTTTGCCCTAGTAAAATCACTATATCCGAGGTGGCAGTTGCAATTGGAATCAAAACCTGATTAACTTATGATAGTCCATAGTCTTCAAGACCCACTCAACTTCTGTATAGGTCAACCAGATGGGTTGAATGAAGATGTGATATGTATCACATGTCCATATCTCTCAGATCTTTGGTGGTGTCATCAATCTCTGCAATTCCGTCAGGAATAGAGTATTGCTTCCGGTTAACTATCTTGGTAGTGAGAAGTTCCAGGGGCTTCCACTTGGCCCTTCCTACCATAATAATTCTATTTCAGAGAAGCATGTGGATATTCCACCTATTTACTGGTATGTCTCTTCAAATTCTACATTAAGGAGGGGTACCTGGGTGGCTTAGTCGGCTAAGCATCCAACTCTTGATCTGAGCTCAGATCTTGGTTCAGATCTTGACTTTAGGTCCGTGAGTTCAAGCCCCACATTGGGCCCTGCACTGGGCATGAAGCCTACTTAAAAAATATAAAGAGATACATTAAGGAACTGGAGCAAATAACCATGGAATAGGTCTAGTGGTGGGAGGTGGTAAACCAGTCATAGTATGATTAAGACTTGAACTAAGAGTCTATCTATAACTTGATTGCCATAAGGCTCTTACTCTGTGTCCCAGAAATTAGCATCAATTCAAAGCCATTGTCTAGTAATCTCTGAAAGATCTGTTCATTTCCTTTTCCCCAAATGCTTAGTCATTCTAGTATGGCTACAGATTTCTTGCAGAAGGTTTGGAGGAAGATTTATGGTATGTACTTGTGGTGATGTTACAAGGTCTTTCCTCAAAGGGACCTAGACTCCCCTTCAATCAAGGAACCTAAGCGTCTGTGAATTGGTTTAGGCCTGGAAATTAGGCTGTAACTAACCACTGTGGTGATGCAAGTCAGATTTTCTGCTATCAGAGCTAGAGGTTTCTTTAGTTATATAGATAAAGCAATATACTAGCAACTTGTCCATAAATTTTGTTACTGGGACAACACAATCAGTTAAGCACTTCCAAAGGGCTTCGTAGGCCAAGGCATTCTAATTACCAGTATGTCCCTGCTGTTCTTTATGGTTACAAAGTGTGGCCACCTTGTATTTAGAAGTAGTGCCACTTGGCCTCTGCTGCTCCGTAATATTATCATACTTATTGAAATCAAGGAACAGCTTGGATGTCACACATGCTAGCTAAGAACCAGAGGGGCAAGAAGCAAGGAAAATACACCAGAACTAGACAAAAAAGAAAAGACAAACAAAAACACCTTCCAGCACCCTCTACTGGCAAAGCTTTATTACATGCAAGCTGGCAAAAGGAAAACATTTACAAAATATAGCTCTAGTGTCACAAGAAGGGTGATAAAAAGTAGATTTAGAGCTGTTAGGCAATAAAATGATAGCTTTCACCTTAAGAATGTTGCTTTGAACGATTTATCAACTAAAATGAAAGACTGCTTCCATTGAGTGGGTGCTCAGAGCAGTAAGTTCTCTATAGCAGGTCCATGACATAGTGGAAACAGCCCTGACTTGTAGGTCATATATACTACCAGTCTTTAGGTTTTAAAGAAATTTAAGTCAGAAAAGATATATGTATAATGTTGTGACACGCCTCAAAGAAGAATCACATCATCAACACTATAGCATTGTGAAGAAAGGCCATAGCATTGGCAGCAGAAAACTATACACCATTAAAAAGGCTTCTCTTGACAGGCAACTAGATGCTGGTAAAAACAGAGAATCTAATCATGGAACATCAAGTGACTATGGGGACAGAACTGCCCATCATGAACTGGGTTCTTTCAGACCCACCCAAGTCATAAGTTTAGAAAGGTCTTGAAACATCATAAGTTTAGAAAGGTCTTGAAACAATCTACTGTAAGGTAGAAATTTTTAGCCATTATTTCTTCAAATCATTTTCTGTCCCTTTCTCTTCCTCTTCTCCTTCCAGGTGTCCTTCTGGGCATCCCCTCCCCCAAACCTGGGGAAGAAGACAGGTAACTAGATTCAGGAACCCCAAAGAGTTCCAAATAAGAAGAACCCAAACCCACACGAAGACGCACTATAATTAAAATGTCAAATTTAGAGAGAAAGAAAGAATCTTAAAAGCATCAAAGGAAAAGCAACTTTTTATATACAAGGGAACTACTATAAGACCATCAGCATAATTTTCAGCAGAAACCTTGCAGGCCAGATAGAAATGGAATGATATATTCAAAATGATGAAGGAAAACTGCTTCCAAGTATTCCAGGAATAGTCTACCTGACAAAGTTAACATTCAGGATTGAAGGAGAAATAAAGAGTTTCTCAGACAAGTAAAAGCTAAAGGAGTTCATCACCACTAAACTGGCCTTTCGAGAAATGCTGAAGGGACTTCTTTAAGCTGAAAGTAAAGGGCACATATTAACAACAAGAAAACATATGAAAGAATAAATCTCACTGGATAGGTAAATATATAGTAAAGGTGGTAGAGTAATCACTTATAAAGCTAGTATAAAAGTTAAAACACTAGTAATAAAAACAACTGTGATTGCAATAATTAGGCAAGGGATACACAAGATAAAAAGACATGAAATGTGAAATCAAAACGTAAAGCATGAGGAAGAGAGTAAAAATGTGGAGCTTTAGAATGCAAACATGTTATCAACTGAAACTTTTACAAATATAAGTTGTTATATGTAAGACACATAGTAACTAAAAAGTAAAAATTTAATATAAATATGCAAAATTTAAAGAAAAAGTAAGCATATCACTTAAGAAAGTACTCAAATCACACACACACACAATAATAATAATAAAAAGAGAAAGAGAAGAGAGGAACCTACAACAAAATTCAGGAAACAATTAATAAAATGGTAATAAATGCATACCTATCAATACTTACATTAAATGTAAAGAAACTAAATTCTCTAAACAAAAGACATAGAGTGGCTGAATGGATGAAAACAAAACAAAACAAAAACATAACCCATTTATGTGTTGTCTATAAGGGACACACTTTAGATGTAAGGACACACCACTGAAAATGAAGGGATGATAATAAGATATTCAATTCAAAGTGAAAACAGGGGTGCCTGAGTAGCCCAGTCAGGTAAGTTACCAACTCTTGATTTCAGCTCAGGTCAGGCTCTCAGAGTTCATGGAATTAAGCCCTGCATCGAGCCCTGTGTTGAGAGCATGGAGACTACTTGGGATTCTCTCTCTCCCTCTCTCTCTCTCTCTCTCTCTACCCCTCCCCTGCTTCTTCTCGCTCTCTCTCTCTCTCTCTAAAAATAAACATTTTAAAAACCTAAAAAAAAACCCTGAAAACAAAGAAAGCTGGAGTAGCTATCCATATATCAGACAAAATAGTCTTTAAAACAAAGATTGTAATAAGAGACAAAGAAGAGCATTACATAATGATTAAGGGGTTAATCAGACAAGAGGGTATAAGCCTCTGTTTGTAAATATCTATGCATACAACATAGGGACATCTAAATATATAAAGCTCTTTTTATAAGCAAACCTAACGGGAGAAATAGGTAGCAATATAGTAACAGTACAGGAACTCTAATATCCCACTTATCCACCCATCAATGGATAGATCATCCAGACAGAAAATAAGTAAGGAAACATCAGCCTCAAATGACACATTAGACCAGATGGACTTTAAAAATACACATCAAACATTCCATCCAAAAGCAATAGATTAACATTTGCCTCAAGTATATATGGAATACTCTCCAGGACAGATCATATGTCAGGCCACAAAATGAATCTTAATATATTTAGCAAAAATTAAATTTAATCAAGCATCATTTCCAACTACAATGATATGAAACTAAATCAATTATACAAAGAAAACTACAAAATTCACAAATATGTGGAAATTTTACAATATGCTACTGAATAACCAATGAATCAAAGAAAAAATTGAAAAAGAAATAAAGAATACCTTGAGACAAACAAAAATGAAGATATAACACAGAAAAATTTATGGAATGTAGCAAAAACAGTTCTGAGAGGGAAATTCATAGTGACATAGGCTTACCTCAAGAAATGGGAAAAGGCTCAGATAAACAACCTGACCTTACATCTCAGGTACTAGAAAAAGAATAGCAAACAAAGCCCAAAGTTGGTAGAAGAAGGGAATTTACAAAAATTAGAGAAGAAATAAACAAAAGAGAGACTAAAAACACAATAGAAAAGATCAACAAAACTCGGAGCTGTTTGGTTTTTTGTTTTTGTTTTTGTTTTTGTTTTTTTAATAACCAGAATTGAAAACATTAGGTAGTCTCACCAAGAGAAAAAATAATAGAGAGATGGCTCAAATAAATAAAATAATATATGAAAGAGATGTTACAACTTGTACCACAGACATACAGAAGATTATAGGAGATGACTATGAACAATTATGTTGTAACAAACTGAACAATCAAGAGGAAATAAATTCCTAAAAACGTGCAACCTACCAACACTGAATCATGAAGAAATAGAAATCTAAACAGAGTGATTAGTAATAAGGAGATTGAATCAGTAGTCAAAATCTCCCAACCCAAAACGTCCAGAACCAGATGTCTTCATTGGTGAATTCTATCACACATTCAAAGAAGATTAATACCAATCCTCAAAGTCTTCCAAAAAACAGAAGAGGGAACTCTCTCCCCAACTCATTTTACAAAGCCAACCTCACCCTGATATCAAACCAAACAAGGATTCCACAAGAAAATAATATTACAGGCCAATATCCCTGATGAACACAAATGCAAAAATTCTCAGCAAATATTAGCAAACCAAATTCAACAACACATTAAAAAGATCATGCACCATGATCAAGTGGTATTTATTCTAGGGATGCAAGGATGGTTCAATATCCACAAATCAATCAATGTGATATACCATATTAACAAAATGAAGGGTAAAAATCATATGATCATCTCAACAGATGCAGAAAAAAGCATGAAAAATTTCAACATCCATTTAATGTTTAAATAAAAACTCTCAAAAGAGCACATGTAGAGGAAACCTACCTCAATGTAATAAAGGCCATATTTGATGAGCTCACAGGCAACATCATATTAAATAATGAAAAGCTGAACACTTTACCTTTAAGATCAGAAATAAGCTAAGGATGCCCCTTCTCACCACTTTTATTTAATTTCATATTGGAAATTCCTAGTCAGAGCAATTAAACAAGAAAAAGAAATAAAAGTCATCCAAAGTTGAAAGAAGTAGAACTGTCACTATTTGCAGATGGCATGATATTATAAAGAGAAAACCATAAAGACTCCATTAAAAAAAACTGTTAGAATTAATAAATAAATTCAGTAAAGTTGAAGAATACAAATCAATACACAAAAATCTGTCACATTTCTATATACTACTAATGAACTATCACAAAGAGAAATTAAGAAAAAAGTCCCATTTATAATTCGCCAAAAGAAGAACACCCCTAGAAATAAATTTACCAAGGAAGTGAAAGACCTACATGTTGAAAACTGTAAGACGTTAATAAAAAGAAGACAACACAAATAAATGGAAAAATATTCCATTCTCATGGATTGGAAGAATTAACATTGTTAAAATGTCCATATTATTCCATCTACAGATTCAATGCCATCTCTAAAAAATGCCAATGGCATTCTTCATATATACAGAAAAATCAATATTAAAATTTGTATGGAACCACGAGGGAATCTTGAGAAAGAAAAACAAAGCTGGAGGCATAATTTCAAATTCTGATTTCAAATTCTATTACAAAGCTGTAGTAGTAACCAAAATAGTGTGGTATTGGCATAAAAACACATAGACACATTCATCAATGGAAATGAATAGAGAGCCCAAAATAAACCCATACATATATAGTTAATTAATTTACAACAAAGGAGCCAAAAATATACAATGGGGAAAGGGCAGTCTCTTCACTAACTGGTGTTTGGAAAACTGGAAATCCACATGAGAATGAAATTTGACCACTATCTTACACCATACACAAAAATTAATTCGAAATGGGTTAAAGACTTGAATGTAAGACCTGAATCCATAAAACTCCTGAAAGAAAACATAGGTAGTAAGCTCCTTGACAGGTCTTGGTGATGATTTCTTGGAATCTGACTCCCAAAGCAAAGGCAAAAATAAACAAGTGAAACTACATCAACAGGCTTCCACAAAGCAAAAGTAACCATCAACAAAATGCCAAGGCAACCTACTAAATGGCAGAAAATAATTGCAAATCATGTATCTGATAAGAGGTTAATATCTAAATTATTTAAAGAACTCATACAACTCAACATCAAAAAACCAAACAATCCAACTAAAAAATGGGCAAAAGATCTGAATAGACATTTTTCTAGAGATGACATACAGATGGCCAATGCTAATGAAAACCACAATGAGATATTACTTCACATCTGTTAGAATGGCTGTTATCAAAAAGACAAGAAATAACAAGTGTGGGCAAGCATGTGGAGAAAAAGGAACACTTGTGCACTATTGACCGTAACGTAAACTAGTGTGGCCACTATGGAAAAGTGCATAGCGTTCCTTAAAAAGTTAAAAATAAAACTACCATACAATCTAGCAGTTCCACTTCTGGGTGTTTATCCAAAGAAAATGAAAACACCATCTCAAAAAGCTATATGCAATACCATATTCATTCATAATTCATTGCAGCATTATTTATAATAGCCAAGATACAGAAGCAACCTAAATGTCCATTGATGGATAAATGGCTAAAGAAATTGTGCCATATTACCATATGTACCATTGTACCATATATATATATGGTATATATATAATTATATATATAATTATATATATGGTATATATATAATTTTATACATATATAATTGGGCCATATATACCACATATATAAAAATATATATAGTATATAAAATATCATTCAGCTATAGAAAAAGAATGAAATCTTGCCATTTGAAAAAATGTGGATGGATTTCCAGGTGGTGGGAGGTGAGAGAAATGAATGAAAGGGTTATTAAATATTAAAGAAAAAATTCAACAGAATAAAGGGCAAGGAGATGAATAGAAAAAAAGAAAAATAAATGGCCATTTATGTTCAACTCTACTAGAACTTAGGGAAATACAACACATAATAATATTGAGAATGCACATACAATATTTATTGCAATTTTTTAGGTATATACATATTAGAGAGATTCTTGTATATGTAAACAAGTAGATATAGACATAGAATCTCAGCAAAATTTTAGTTGTAAAAATTGGAAAAACCCAAATTCCCATTAATAGGGAAATATATAAGTAAACTGTAACACATTTTCAATAAGTAAATAAAGATAGAAACAGTAGTTGTGGTATCAAACACATCTATGTCATAGGCATAAGTACAAGTACTATGCTGGAAGGCATAAGTAAGAAGTACAAGCTGATAACCCAGATTCCCACAATGTCCACATGTGTTATACCAGTGCTTCTCCCTCTACTCACATGTATAGCCATGTTGCAGGGTGTCCCTTATTACTAGCGAGCAGAGGAGAAAAAGGCCAAGCTTGGTTCATGGACCAAATAGCTCAAATTGTGTTTGTATGTGAACACAAACCAAAAATGAACTGCTATGTTACTGCCTTACTCGAGAATGTCCCAGAAAGGCAATGGTTAATGGAAGTTCCCTCAGTGGGCAGAGTTTTAGGTGATGCTAATAGTCATCCACTTTGTATGAGAAGAAAGTGGCTTGGAAAGAGAGAGTTTCAAACATCAGGAACAAGGAGGTCTGAGGAAGAAATATGTGGATGAACTACCAGAGTGGGAACAGATAGTAAATATCTTTCATTTAAATGTTAATAACTACAAGATATATGAACAGTGGAAGAGATACTAGTAAGCAGATAGACCAGATGTCTTAGCAAGATGACATCATCCAACCTCTGTCACTCACCACTGCAGTGCCGGTACAATGTTACCACAAATGGAATAGCTATGGTGGTTGGGATGGAGGTTAGGCATTAGCCAATAGTAAGGGCAGCCACTCAGGAAGGCAGATCCAGCTACTGCCAATGCCAAATATATAACTTCCCAGCAGATGACACCATATTGCACCCCCGAACTAGCTCCCATTCAAGGAGATTAGCCAATATAAGTTGATTATATTGGATTCCTTCCACCCTGGAAGGGGTAGCAATTCATCTTGATGCAAATTGGAAAATTCTCTCAATACAGATTTGCCCTTCCTTCCCATATGGTCTCAATCAGCACCACTATATGAGGACTCAGAATGTTTGATCCAATGGCAGGGGATTCCACGAATACTGCCTCAGACTGAGGGAGAAAGGCAATGGGCATACAACCATGATCCTGTCACATACCTCACTCTTCGAGGTTGATGGCCTGATAGAATGATCAAATCGCCTTTTGAAGTCATGCCTAGACACCAGCTTGGAGATGATACACTGAACATGGGAAATACAGCCTAACTTAATTCTTATATGGTGCTATGTCCACAACAGGTAGAATACATAGGTCCCAGAACTAAGAATTGGAATTGGAGTGGTTTTGTTAACTATCATTCCTAGAGACCAACTTGGGGAATTTGTGCATCCCATTTTCAAAAGTCTATGCTTCTCAGACCTAAGGGTTCTAGTTCTATGAGTGCAGTGTGTCCATAAGAAGACACTGCAAATGTTCAAGTAGACTTTAAATTATGACTGCCACCCATTCTCTTTAGGCTTCTTTTTATTTAAGATTTTATTTTTAAGTAATCTCTACACTCAACTTGGGGCTCAAACTCACAATCCCGAGATGAAAAGTCATATAATCCACCAACTGAGCCAGACGGGGGCCCCTTATCTCTGTAGGCTTCTAACACCACCAAACCAGCAGGCAAAAAAGTGTCACCACTCTGCTAATGGTCATTGGGAGTAGGTATATTGGGCACCCAGGTGATCTCCAAGAGCATCTCTTGGTACTCCCTTGCCAATTTTGAAGGTAAACCGACAAGCAGAGCTGCCACAACCTGAAAATGGTGAGTAGAGGCTCAGACTAATCAAAGAAGGTCTGAGTTACTTCAGTGGGTAAGCAACTAAGTAAAAGGTATTGCCTGAGGGAGAAGGAAGAGGGGAAGAAACACATTTCAGTTGACCCTGAGACCAGCTACAGTATCCGAGACTAGAGTCCACTCAACTAATCCTGCTCTTTTAAGTTTCTCCAGGAAGAAGAACAAAGAATCCTGGAGGAATTGGTGCCAGATTTAATGAGTTCATTATCTGAAGCAAGCAGCTCTCAAAAGCACATACGATTTACTAATGGATGCTGTGGTGTACTACCCAGATTCACTGTTCAATATCGAAATGACCATTCCATCAGTATCTAGAAGTGTTGCCTGATGATGGCTCAGAGCTGTGTTCTTTCCCAAGAATTGCCCTCAGCTCAAGTCTCTGACCCTCTCCTTGGGGATAGCCTAGGAGATACAAGATTTTGGAGTCAGATAACCTTACCCGAGTTGTGATATCTCTGAAGCGTCATCCTAGCTGCATGATCTTTTTGCAACTACATAACAGATCTCTTTTTGAAGTTATATTTAATAATACAAAAGAACTTAAAAAAGTAGAAGTATGAAAAATGTATATATTATGAAAATAATAAAAGAAAACTAGGATGCCTACATTAATAATAGATAAATTAGACATTAGGCAAAAGCATTAATAAAGGGGGTCCCTATGAATAAATGGCTCTCGTCACCAGAAAGACATAATTCTAAACTGATATGGACCTAATTAATAGCTTCAAAATGTATACAGTCAAAATGATCAGAATTACAAAAGAATTTTATAAATCCACCATCAAGAAGGACATTCTCAGTAACTGGTAGATCAAGTATACCAAAAAGAAAATTAGGATATAGAAAATCTAAACAACGCAGTTAACATACAAGTCAACAGATTAAAAGGATTAGCTTGCTACCAAAAAATTCTCTGACCATAATAGAACAAAGTTAAAATTCTAAATATTTTTAAAAAATAGAAAAATGGGGCGCCTGGGTGGCTCAGTCGGTTAAGCGTCCGACTTCGGCTCAGGTCATGATCTCACAGTCCGTGAGTTCGAGCCCTGCGTCGGGCTCTGTGCTGACAGCTCAGAGCCTGGAGCCTGCTTCGGATTCTGTGTCTCCCTCTCCCTCTGACCCTCCCCCATTCATGCTCTGTCTCTGTCTCAAAAATAAACAAACATTTAAAAAAAAATAGAAAAATATAAGACATCCATATATTTGAAAATTCAAAAGCACATTAAAAGGGTTAGTGGCACAGTGAAATCATAACAGAAGTTAGAAAATTTTAAAATTTAAAACTGAATATCAATTAAAATATTACACATCAAACTTATGGGATACAGTGAGAATGATATTTTTTTTTATTTTAGAGAGAGAGAGTGCAAACAGGGGAAAAGGACCGAGGGAGAGGGAGAGAAAGAGAGAGGGAGAGAAAGAGAGAGAGAGAGAGAGAGAGAGAGAGAGAGAGACAGAGAATACTAAGCAGGTTCCAAGCTAAGCATTGAGCCTGATGTGGGGCTCGATACCATGACCCTGGGATCATGACCTGAGCTGAAATCAAGAGTCAGACGTTCAACCAACTGAGCCATCCAGGTGCCCCAGAAAGCAACATTTATTAGGAAAATACGTAACTAGCTTTAAATACACTTTATTTTTCTTTTCTTTTTTCTTTTCTTTCTTTTTTTCTTTTTTTCTTCCTTTCTTTCTTTTTCTTTCTTAAATAAGCTCTATGGTCAACATGGGGCTTGAACTCATAACCCTGAGATCAAGAGTCACATGCCTGTATGCCAGGAAGGCACCCCTAAATACACATTTTATTTTATTAAAAAAAAATTTTAACGTTTACTCATTTTTGAGAGACAGAGCACAAGTGGGGGAGGGGCAGAGAGAGAGGGAGACACAGAACCCAAAGCCGGCCCAGGCTCTGAACTGTCAGCACAGAGTCCGACATGAGGCTCGAACCCATGAACTGTGAGATCATGACCTGAGCCAAAGTTGGACGCTCAACTGACTGAGCCACCCAGGTGCCCCAATACACATTTTAGAAATAAAGGCTAAAAGTAAATGAACCAGGCATCCAGTTTAATTAAGAAACCAGGACTAAGTTTGGATATTTTTAGGAATTCAAGTTTACCTTAACATTAAACTTTGATTGATGTAGTTGATTATATTGACCCATTAAAAGAGAAAAATCATGTGAGTCATCTTAATAGATGCAGGGGAAAAAAAGATGAGATAAAATTCACCATCTTCTCTGAACCTTGGAAACGTTCTATTAAGTGAAAAAAGAAACAAAAGCCTCCATTACTGTGTGTCCAAAAGAGGCAACTCCATAAAGACAGAGAGTAAATGAGTGGTTGTCAGGGGATAGGAGGTGGGGATGGTAGGGAGTGACTGTTAACAGGTGGAAGGTTTCTTTCTGGAGTGATGAAATGTTCTAGAACAGTGGTGGTGGTTGCACAATACAGTGACTATAGTAAAAAACCACCAATTGTACACTTTAGAATTGTGAACTTTATGCAGATTGTATCTAAAATATGTCTTGAAGTAATGAACTACTGATACAACTAACACATGGATGAATATTTATACTGATGAAAAGAAGCCAGACATAAGTACAACCTATACAACTCTAGTCATGTTAAATTCTAAGTACAACAACAGAAATCAGTGACTGCCTAAGGCAATAGGACACAGGGAAACTTTCTAGGGTGAACAAACTAAAATAAATTAAACTCAACATCTACTCATACTAAACCCTCTCAGCATAGAGAAGTGGAAAGAACTTCCTTAGCCTGATAATACATATCAACAAACAAACAAGCAAAGATTTAAGACAATGGTAAAATGTTAAAGTATTCCACTTAAGATCAAATTTTGGCCATCACCACACTCATTCAATATGGTGCTGAAGATCCTATCCTATGTACTGAGGTGATAAAAAGCATAAAAGGTATACAGAAGCATGAAAATTGAAAAGCAAACAAACAAAACACTTAGTATTTGAAGATAACATTATTGTCTCCAGGGAAAACATCAATAATCCACAGATACATTATTTTGATTAATTAAAGAGTAATATATTTCACCCAAGTCTTATAATGGATGTCCATTTCTTCAGTCAACCACTAGAAAAGAAAAGCTTGGACACTGAGAATTCCACTTTGATAATTCAACCAAAGATATTCATAGCATTGATGGTTTGTAAAATCCTCCGTACCTTTATCCATCCTGACGGCAGGTCATGGCAGGCTAGGAAGTCATAGTTTCAGAACTCTGAAACTGTAACTTTTATCACAATGAAATCTAATTCCATCTTCATTGGTCATTTTCTCTGCATGGAGACATGAGTGGGGCCAAGGTGGGGCCAAGAGCGCCAAGGCTTTTGTAGGGTGGACAGAACCTCCTACATTTGAACTCAGGAATTTGTTCTTTCCCTCTTTGGTGCCTGTGGAGCTCTTTGCTGCACAGTCTTTGTAGAGCAGAATGTAGGAGGAAATGATTCCCTTGGAATAGCTATGATTTTAGGATTATATAGGATCCTTGGAGGTCACAGGAAGATAAAACTGTGTTAAAATGATGTCAAGGTTCTGATTTAACCCCAGGAAACCCAAAGATTTCCAAGTGCTTAAACAGCTTTATGTGTAAGACTATCTATTTAACTTGGTGTAAATTCCCATGCAGAGAGAGACTGCATTTTTTGCAGGCATCTGTGATTATCATGATTCTTCTACCAGGGGTAAAAGCAGACTATCAGCAACATAAGCATACAAACTGAAAAGAGGAAAAATATATAATTTAGGCTTTTAAAAAATCCTTATATCATTTAGTCATTTGTGAATCAGTCTTTTAGTTAGTAATGGTACAAAATCCTAGATTTTAAAAGATGAATGAATACTTAAGCGGTCCAACTTGCAACCTTCAATCTAACCTCTGCTTTTAATAGGTGAGGAAATGGATTACAAAGTGGATAGTTTAAATGAGCAGAATGAACAAGTGAATTTGGTGGTGAACTGGGGAGTATATGTCTCACCCAAAGGAAGCAGTATTTACCCAGCCACTGCTGACTGTTGCATTAAGGAATTGTGGACCCTGTGGGGCCACATCTTCTGAGGTTTTCATGATAAACCAGAAATCAAGATTTTCTTATAGAATCCTTTGACTTTTACAGGTTGGCTCAAACTTTCCCCCACAAATACTGCACAGGTTATAACAAAGACATCTGTCATTTATTCATCAGAACTCATATGTAAGCTGCCATTTTGTGGCTTCAGGACAAAATGACTGGTCCAGTTAGATGCAGTACGAGATAAAAAATCCAGTCTCTCCAAAGAAGACAAAATGGTCAAAAGGTACATGAAAAAGTTCTCCACGTCACTAATTATTGGGGAAACACAAGTCAAAACCACAATGATACATCACCTCACACCTGTTAGAATGGCCATTACAAAAAAGACAAGAAAATAAGCTTTGGATGTGGAGAAGGAGGAGCCCTTGTGCAATACTGGTAGGGATGTAAATTGGTACAGCCACTCTGTAAGTATGGAGGTTCCTCAAAACATTAAAAATAGAATTACCATATGATCCAGCATTTCCACTTCTGGGCATTTATCCAAAGGAAACCAAATTACTGTCTTAAAAAGACCTTCACCCCATGTTCACTGCAGTATTATATACAATAGCTAAGACATAGAAACAACCTAAGTGTCTGTGGATGGATGAACGGATGAAGAAAATGTGGTGTGTGTGTGTGTGTGTGTGTGTGTGTGTAGTGGAATATTGTTCAATCACAAAAAAAAAAAAAAAAAGAAGAAGAAAATCCTGCCATTGGCAACCGTATGGATGGAACTTGAGGGCTAAGGTCCTTATTTACTTATTGACTTATTTCACTTATGCTAAGTGATCTAAGTCAGACAAAAGGTGTCTACTGTATGATCTCACTTATATGTGGAATCAAAAAAATTAACCAGACTCTTGGATACAGAGAACAGATTGGTTGGTGATTGCCAGAGGTAGGGGTGGGTGAAATGTGTGAAGGTGCTCAAAAAGTACAAACTTCTAGTTATAAGATAAATAAGTCCTGGGGATGTAATGTACAGCATGGTGACTGTACTTAACAATGCTGTACTGTAAGTTTGAAAGTTGGCTAGAGAGTAGATCTTAAAGCACTTATCACACAAAAAACATTTGTAACTATGTGTGTGGTGATGAATGTTAACTTATCCTGGTGATCACTTTGCAATATATACATAGACTGAATCATATTTGTACACCTAAAACGAATACAATGTTATATGTCCATTATATCTCAATTTAAATTTCTTTTAATGTTTATTTATTTTGGAGAGAGAGAGACAGACAGAGAAAGAGAATGTAAGCGGAGGAGGGGCAGAGAGAGAGAGGGAGACACAGAATCTCAAGCAGGCTCAGAGCCTGACGTGGGGCTCAATCCGACAGACTGCGAGATCACGACCTGAGCCAAAGTTGAATGCTTAACTGACTGAGTCACCCAAGCACCCTCAACTATATCTCAATTAAAAAAAAAAAATCCAGTCTCCCAGATCCCAGATCAGGGCTCTCTTGGCCCCAGATTGCCTGTCTGGAACATACCAGATTTTATTTTATTTTATTTTATTTTATTTTATTTTATTTTATTATTTGTTTATTTCGGAGAGAGAGCATACACAAGAACGGGAGAGGGTCACATGGGGAGGTGGAGAGAGAGAGAGAGAGAGAGAGAGAGAGAGAATCTTAAGCAGTTCCAGGTTTAGCATAGAGCCTGACATGGGGCTCTATCCCTGACCCTAGGATCATGACCTGAGCCGAAATCAAGAGTCAGATGCTCAACCAGTTGAGGCACCCAGGCTCTCCTGGAATATACCATATTTTAAATTCATCATTGTTTCCCTTATTATATGTTTCCTAAGTGAGATATGCCTTCCTTATATTTTAACATAGAAAATCTAAAATTGGGCAGGAAACCAAATAGGAAAGGAAAGGAAAAGAAAAAAAAAATGTTGAGGAAAAGAAAATAATACTGTATTGAATTACAATTAGCAAAGAAGTGTCTTATTTAATTTTCCATGTATTTAGAAATATAGAGCATATATTTCCAGAGAATGTTTTGTATTTACAGCATGTCTGTCTAGTTATACGGCTGCAATATAATTGTTTTCCTGCTGAGAATTATGACAGTGAAGTTACTCTGGGTCCTATTACAGCTAATTATAGTCTTGCTCTGGAATTTAAGAGCTCCCCTGCAAAGCTCCCTGCTCTCCAGTCCTGCACAATGGACCTGGAGAGCATTCTGATCCTACATGTGATTGTCATTCTCGGGCTTCTGCTAGAAATATGACATTTGGATGTTTAAGGGTATAAATTACCATAAATGAGTCCAAGTTGATTAGAATAATTCTGACTTTCAATTATATGAAAAAGGAACACCATTGTGTGAAGAAAAAAAAAAAGTGTATATATTTCAAACCAGGTCCAGAGAACTATAGCTACAGACTCTCCGTGGTCTGATGTCTGCAAAGAATGCAAGAGTGTGAGCTGGATAGACAACTCCTCTGGGCTATCATAGTTTGAGCAGAAGCACGAATGTCCACCACAACAAAGATAAAAATATTTCTCTTTAATTTTTTGTTAATGTTTATTTTTGAGAGAGAGAGAGAGAGAGACAGAGCGTGAGTGGAGAGGGCCACAGAGAGGAAGACACAGAATCTGAAGCAAGCTCCAGGCTCTGAGCTGTCAGCACAGAGCCTGACGCGGGGCTTGAACCACGAACTGTGAGAACAGGACCTGAGCCGAAGCCGGATGCCCAACCGACTGAGCCCCCCAGGTGCCCCCAAAATATTTCTCTTTAACTGATAAACTTCCTTGGGGCTCAGAGTTGAAAGACTGGGGTTCTTTCCAGCAACATAACTTCCTACTCTGGGTATATGTTAACAAATCATTCAACTTAGTTAAGCTTTATTTTAATTGTTGGTAAAATGGAGAAACTAACGCCTGCCTTGCATTCATTCCAAAATTTCTGTGAGGATGAAATTATATGGTGAGGTCTAATTAGATTAAGATCGCATGCCTCTTTTGGCTACTACTGCCTAAGAAACTGGGAGGTTACCCAGCATTTTGAGAAGCAAGATGTGTGCAATTAGACCCTGTTAGTCTTGGGAAACTCAAGGTGATGAGGGCCATAAGTGCTTGCTGGAGTTGTTGTAAGGGTTAAATGACACCGTGCACAGTAAGTGCTCTGCTCCGTATCTGGCTCGTAGAAAGGCCTTAATAGTCTGCCTCTTCTGCATTCATATTATATTGAATTTATTGAAGCTTTTTTATTGTTATTACCAGAGGGCTATTTGCATACACAGGACATCAACTAAGATCAGCACTTCAATTTTTATGGTTGTGATCATTGATTTTTACCAAAAATTGAAAGATTGTTGTTAAAAAATCAAACAGTGCAACAAAAAGCTTCCTGGGTTTTAGAAACAAAGCGAAGAAGCTAAGTTCAGAATGTCTGATCTTGAAAGGGTCTGTTTTACTGTCTCCCCCAGAGCACATCAGAAAAGGAATGAGACAATAAGGAATTTGGAAATTTTTATCTCGAAAAATCCTTTGTGGCAGGGAGGGATACTTCTCCCCTCAGTTTTCTAATCCATGCCTTTTATAACATTTATTTCTTAATTTTATCAAAGGATTTTTCTATATGACTTAGAAGGTGAAGAAGACCACAAGGTTTAGACATGGAAGGAGCTGTCTCCTGCTCTGTCCTTGCTCCCCTCCAGTTTCAGCTACCTACAGGTGGCCACTTCCAAATATTTTTTAAATTAATTTATTTTGAGAGGGAGAGAGAGAGAAAGAGAGGGCGAGAACGAGTGGGGGAGGGGCAGAGAGAGAGAGGGAGAGAGAGAGAATCCCAAGCAGGTTCCACGCTGTCAGCACAGAGCCTGATGTGGGGCTGGATCCCACAAACTGTGATCATAACCTGAGCTGAAATCAAGAGTTGGAGGCTTGACCGACTGAGCCACCCAGGCGCCCCCACCTTCCAAATCTCTTAGGTGTCTCTTCTGTTATTTATCTTCCGCATTCTAAATAACATGCTTATACTGCCATTCTTGATTTATTTCCCATTTCTATATTGACCTCCTACTGTACAATATGCCCTGAAACTCTTCTTCCCACCCCAACCCCCTTTCCCCATCCTCCCAGTGAAATCACATAATACTCTTTAGGCTAATCAATAGTAGTGTTCACATCAATATGACTCCAGTTGTTTGTTCACAGCTGTACTACACAGTGTTTCATAGAACTCCTTGCTGATATAAAATTTGTGTTTCCAAGAGTTAATAATGGGTGCTTTCATTTGTTTGCTTATCTTCTTACATATGTATTTCCAGCTCCGCCCCCAAATCTCTGATCCTCAATAGAGTCAATAACATCAGTAAATCTATCCAATTCATTGTTTTCTTTTTCTCTTGGAGATAATGGCTCTTAAAACAACCCCCACCCCCAACTAAGTTCTAATCTCAGCTGGTTCTTTCTGAAGCCTGCTGTATAGATGGTGCCCTGTTTTTTTATTTTTTTCCTTCTCCATCATCTGAGAATTCTTCACACCTGTATTAAATCCTCTGCTTTGTTTCTTTTTCTTGATTTACTCTCTCATTTGGGGGAGCATGCTCTCAAATAGCTCCCTGACAAAAGGTGATTAGTAGAAAAAATTTTTGACAACTTGCTTCACTAAAAATATTGTTGGTTTACGCAGTGACTTATAGTCTCACTGGGTATACAATTCTAGTTTGTCAACCACTTCTGATGACAATTTTAAAGTATTGTTCTATTGCCATCTAATTTGCAATTATGTTGGTGAGTAGTTTTAACACAAATCATTCCCAGTCTCTTCCTGGAAGCTGAGAAAATGTCTCTTTATCCCCGGTGCTTGAAAGCCTGTGTGTGTGTGTGTGTGTGTGTGTGTGTGTGTGTGTGTATGTGTGTGTGTGTGTGTCTGGTAATTGTTATGCTTGACACTCAGGGGAACTTCTAATCTGGAATATCAGGCACACTTTTTTGGGGGGACAATCTTTCTATATTTCTTTTGTTATTTCCTCTCCTCAATGTATCTGTCTTCCCATTTGGAGTTCAGTGATGTCAGATGTTAGTCTTATTAAACTCTCCAATTTAGAAATCTTTTCTCATATTTTCTCTGTTTGTCTTAATTTATAGGAAAATCTCATAGCTTTACCTCAAAAGTCTTCTATTGAAATAATAATTTCAGCTGTTCTATTTTAAATTTGCATTACTTATTTTTTCTTCTTTGAACACTCTTTTTAGTTTTTAGATTTTTGTTTCATGGCTCCAATTCCTTATCTAAAAATTGTAGTGATGATTGGGTTTATTTCGGTTTTTGTCTGTTCTCTACCATGTCTCTGTTTTCTCTTACATTCTTTTTTTTCCTGTTTTTTTTTTTTTTTTTTCATGTTTTCATGTCTGGCTAACCTTGGTTGTTCAGCCATACTTAAGAGATAAGCATTAAAAAGCTGATAGAAAACTACGTGTGACTGAGCAGAGCATTATAGGGTGAATAAGCAAGGGCCTTGAATTTCCTTGGGGGACCTCTTGATGTCAGTACCACTTTATTTTTTTTCATAGATAAGTTTTTCCAAGAGAAAGCCTCCACTCGCCTGCGTGCATTATATAAGGCTGGTGCCAGCATTCTGGAAACTTAATGGGTAAGAAAGTGGTAGAAATTCTCACGATGTCACCTATGCAGACATCCTGCTCTGTCTTTTCTGTGCCTGATGTCCCAGGGGGAGAGAGACTTTCTGAACTAAAAAGCTCAAACTTCTTTCCTTCCAAGCTGGGAGGGAGTGAAAGATCTTCTGATCTGTCATAATTGTTCAGACTTTCCATCAACCCCCTCACTTTAGCCCTATTCTGAATCACAAGCTTGAAGGATACAAGACGCTATTAATTCCAGACTTTCTAGAACTCTTCAGCTTGAATCACACACTTCCCACCCCCAGCCTACATGGCAGAGAGGTTATAGCTTTCTCCACTCTGCTATGACACTTACCACTCATTTGTCCACTTTCCATCTTCCAAACTATGATCAAAGACTGCTAGAATCCCCTTTCCCATTGTCATTGTTGCAGGGATCTGTATCTTGTTTAGGTCTGTGTCAGCTCAGGTCCTCTGAGGAGCAGGGGACAAGATACAATCAGACCTGCAAGCAATGAGAGGAGACACCTGTAGAGGGTAAGGGAGAGGGAGAAATAGAGGAAGAGTAGGTGGGGAGAGCCTTTGAACTGTGCTGATGTACTGACATCTCTGAAAAGAGAGGGGGAGGGCAGCAGGGGTAGGTAAGAAGATCACGGACATTGGTGAAGTTCTAACAGCCGATGGGGAACCTCCAGGCAGAGAAGTCCATAGAAGTCCTGCACTGGGCATAAACGGCCTGGCTCTACTTCCTTCACCACCCTCAGTCATTGCCAGGGAGCATCCCAGCAGGAATGTGGTCTCGGTGCCCATAATGTAGTGGGTCTGAAGGTACAACAGCTGGTACCTGTCAGCCAGTGACCCTACTCACACCAGGTCCTCTGGATGGAGATGAGAGTGGTGTACCTCCACTGCCACTAAAGTCAGTTATGTTTTTAGTTATTTGCCTTATTTAGCAATTTTTGTGTGATTTTACTTTTGGAAAGAGCAGAGAGAAGTCTCTGTGTTGAATGTATTCCACTGAAAGCCACTCAACTTTCAAAAAAGCCACTGAAGTTAGCAAGTGATAGGTAATGCACTTGAAATCACAATATGGCTCCAAGAATAGAATTACAATAGCCCAGCTAATGTCACATACCGTCCAACTAGCTCTCCAGAATTATATGCAGAGACCCCATGAAAAAGCTTACTATTTAAAAGAACAATTTTCAATAATCAGAAAACTGATGTATTATTGGTAATTTCCATTTTTTTTTCCTAGCCCTTTCAGTGCGAGAAGACAGAGAAAGGAGGCTGTTTGGGGTCTAGAGGAAAACTTTATTTTTATGAATATGCAACCATATTTCAGAGTGCAGTGGGATGAATATTTGTGTCCCCCACCAAATTCCTGCTCCCACAGTGTGATGGTGTAAGGAGGTGGGACCTTTGGGAGGTGATTAGGTCATGACAGTAGAGCCTTCATGAATGGGATAGTACCCTTATAAAGAGACCCCAGAAAGTTCTCTAGTCCTCTTTCTGCAACAAGGAGTCAGCAGTCTGCAACCCAGAAATGGGTCCTCACCAGAACCCAACCAAGCTGGCACCTGACCTTGGAGTTCCAGCCTCCAGAACTGTGAGAAGTAAATTTCTGTTATGTATAAGCCACCCGTCTATGGTACTTTGTTATAGCAGCCCAAGCTGAGATATAGCACTTGGATTCCTTTGTTACTCTGAGAAAGAAGTGTTCTTCACTCTGACATGAGATGAAAGAGTTTTTAATTTTAGTTCTATGAGTAAAAAATTGAGAAAGTACAAATAAAGCAGAACCTTTATCTGTTACATTTATGTTAACCCTCCAACCCTTCCCCCACCAGGGGTAGCCATTTGTACAGAATATAATCTTTTTGACCATGTTTTAGTGTGTGTGTGTGTCTGACTTTCTGAGTGTATATATGTATCTCTCCATAGATATATATACACAAACACACAAATTATTGTTTCCCTGATTTTTTAAACTATCGATCATATCTACTGTAAGTATTTTTCTCTTTTTGTATAACAGTAAGATTTGGAAATCTCGATGTGTCACTGCATACAGATTTACCTCATTCTTTTATTTCTTGCATAATATTCCTCCACTTGTATTTACTCTAACATAGATCATTTAACTTAGAACATCAAAGATGTTCACAGATGTTAAATAAATATGTATAAATGAATGAATGAATGAATGAATGAATGAATGAATACCAAAAGTGTTGTATACGATTCTGGAAAGATAAACTACATTGTTTTTGTCAGCTAACCTGATATTAAAAACACCAGCAGTATCACTGGATTCACAGGCCAGATCTTTTGTTTCTATTCCCTGTCAAGGGATCAGACAAAATAGTAAGAGTAATCGTATCAGGGGGAGCGGAATGTAATTCAACAGACCTTGTCGTCAGAAGACAGTGATTCAAACCCTAGATCTTCCAGGACCTAATGATAAATTAGGCATGTCACATCTTTCCTGCGTGTCGATTTCGACATTTGTAATGGGGATAATAAACTCCGAGTTCAAAGGAAAGAAAGTATGCAATAGTCTGTGTAAACTACAGCACATTATGCAAATGTTAGTTTTTATTACCTCCTCAGGTGCCATAGTGATAAGTAAATAGTGGACTCATGAAATGTTTGATTCAGCCTGGACTTCAGCTGAATCAGTGCTTTCTCCCTCCGCACCTCTGATCCTCCTTGCCCCCCATCTTGACGTGCTCTTGTCCCTAAGTGGCCGCACTGCGACGCAGCACTCCATGTATTGCCAACATGAAATGTCAATGAGCTTTCCAGATTAAAACATTAAAAATGGATGGGGAACGACTGTCATGCAAAGAAGCTAATAATACTCATGATTTTTTTTATAAGTAAGCTGTTCATTTCAATAGCAACATGTATTACCATAATCAGTAAAAATGATTCTAATACCTCCTATTGGTTCACACAACAGGAAACAGGCGTTTTAATATCTATCTCAATTTTTACGTGCTGAAGTACAACTGTGTTTATTCTACCAACATATTGCTCTAGTTTTTAAAAAGATATGAAACATACTGCACCAGCTGTAAGCCAATTTATTATATGGAAGTTGCACAGTTATATAATTTTCTTTAAATGCCAGCTAATGTTCAGCAGGAAAGGGAGGCATTTGCTCTATGAAATGTTGAGATGTTTTAACCTTCTTTTTTTTCCCACTCTCTCTCTCTCTCTCTCCTGCTTTGTCTCTGCCCACCCTGCCAACTTGGGAGCAATACTCTATCATCCTGTCAGCCTCCTGCCAGGGTGAAGCACATCTGTTACAGGATGCTAACTTCAACCCACAGCAGGCCAAACACAGTGCTGTTCTTGGCTATAGATTTAACCCCAACAGACAACCACCAATTCCGCATTATGCGCCACATCGCACCGATGATAATCACCAACATTTTTCATAGCACTTTAGATGTGCATTCTTAGGGGTTCAGAGTTTGGATCTTGGAGTCAGATTGCATGGGCTCACAATCTGATTCTTATTCAGACAAAATATCAAACTTCTCCATGCCCCGGTTTACTCATAAGGTTTTGAGAAGCACTGAGACAACCCAAGTAATGGGCTTTGCGCAGGGCCTGGCACACAGGTGGGACTGATTCACATTAGCTATGACTGCTGCTACTATTATTGCTATTTAAGCCACAAACCAGCCCTGTGGGGGAAAAAGGGGACCCCCCCCCTTTTTCAGGAAAGAAAACAGACTCCTAAAGGCTAAATGGCCTACCCAGTGCCTTCCCCCAGCAGTTGGCAGGAACCAAACAGACTCAAAGCCAGATCTGTTTTTGCTAGACTTGTGTGTTTTCCCCCTTAAAAGGGCCACTTCTCCAAGAAAGAGCAACAGTAAAGAATGACAAAGAAAAAAGGGAAGCAAAGTTGGAATCAGATTGAAGTCAGGATGACCACGCTGCCCAATCACCTCTTCCCCTACAAACTTACTTGATTTTGTGGGCCTTTATTCCACTCATTGACTTACTAAAGACACTAGAAATTTTGTGGTGAACAGGACAAACCCACGTACCCATACTCATGGGGTACACATGTCCTGGGGAGAGGGGACAGATAGCCAACCGACAACAAACAAACAAACATGGCAAATTCGGATCATGATTAAGTGCTGTGGAATGTGTAATAAGAACAGTGTAATGTGACCTTAAGTTCAGCACTGAACATCAGGAGGTTGAGCCGGCATGGTATGAGTTGAGAGCACAGATGATGGCCAGAGCCAACAATTTGGATCCAAATCCTGGCTTTATCACTAACTGGCTGTGTGACCTTGGGCAAGTGACTTAACCTATCCATGCCTCAGTTTCCCCAGGTGATTGTGAAGATTGAAATGAGTTAATATATACAAAGACTGGTACAGCAAGTGTTCTGTAAGTGACAGCTAAATAAAAGAAGCAAAAACGGAAAGATGTGGATGAAGAGTACTCTGGGTATAAGAAACAGCAAGTGCCAAGGCTGTAGGGAAGGCCCAAGCTTAGGTTTTTGAGAAAGAGAAAGAAGGCTAGTATATTGCAGAGCAGTAAGTGACACAGATAGTAGTGGTTGATGAGGTCTACAAAACATCCATAAGAGAATGTTAAAAGTAGTTCACTTCTCTGAAATGAGGGGTCTGGAAGAGGCATTACTCAATGTTCCGTTAACTCTGAGACCGTTTGAAGGGGCTAACATACTAACTAACATACTGCAGGTCACCTACCAAGAGTAAGTATGTAGGCTCAGATTCAGATGTCCCCAGTGAGCAAGGCTCAGCACGCACCAACCACCCTCCTCCCCTCCACAGTGACCAATCTGGGAATTAGTAGAGGGGGCCAAGAGCTGAGCTTCTGATCCTCGAGCACCATGCTTCTCAGGGTGTTGGCAGTTTGACCCTACAGGAAGCAAATGACTGACCTGGGCAGCACAAGCAGCAGCCTGCCCAGGATCTACTGGAATCAGCCCCCTACATAGCACCAGCTTAGACCAGTAGGTCTGCTTATCATGCGGGGAACTCATGGATCCACCTACCCTGGGAACTGGTCAGAATAGGACCTGCATGGGTCTAATCTAATCTTGGTGAGACAGCTAGGTGATTTTGGACGTAATCTGTAAAAGGAAGAGAGATAACAGTACACATCTCACAAATCATGGTGAGGATTTAGAGGTAAAGCACGGAGCCTGGCACAGAGAATTTTTCAATAAATGTTAGTGATCATTCTTAGAGATGATCACATCTTGCTCTCAGCTAAAAATAATCTGGCAATAAATATCTGAGAGCTACTTCCAATTATTGACTGCTGAATGATAACATATCCTTCTGTGCTTGCATAAGAATGGAATTTGGGCAGTATTCAGCCCAAAAAACACAGTATTAAATCAATACCTCATGTACCAGGGCAGGCCCTCAGGAAAGATGGGCCAAGGAAAGTGGGTATTGTCATGGAAAGACCATAAGCTCCAGACTCATTCACACATGGATTCATATCCAAATCCCCATTTTATTATATTTCATGATTTTGTGGATCAGACATTCGAGTAGGGCTTAACTGAATGATTCTTATGTTCCATGTGGCAACAACTGGGTTGCCTGGGGATGTTCAGCAGGCAGGTGAACTGATCTAGAGCTCCAAGAAGTTCCATGAAAGCTTTCCTCACATACCCTGCTCCTTGGTGACCACTCTACATAGAGTCACAGGATGCGTTCACTCGGACTCTCCAGCAGGCAAGTTGGAACTCTCACATGGTAGCCCCAGGCTCCCTGAGACCAGGACAAGTACTACCGGTCTCTGGCTGCCAAGACTACACTTGCCTTGATGTCACTTCCACATACTCCAAGTCCAGCCCAGGTTCAAGAGAAGAGGGAACGCTTCTTGATAAAAAGACAGTCAACGAATTTGTGGCCATCTTTAATGTGCTATAGTAGCTAACACTAGGAATAATAAGAACTTGGAAGGATGGTCAACTGGACTGAAAAGCTGTTATCTCCATGCATTAGCCAGTCTCCAGCCCCTTATTTCTTCCTCTTTATATCTGCAGCACTTCCTCTATTAAGACTCACCCCGTATGCAGTGACAGGTGTAAGCCATCCTGCTAACTGACATGCAAAATGATAATATTTTGCAGAGCACCTTGATTGCACCATTCATCCAAGAATATCCAAGTCCTCTGCAAACAATAATTAAGCCTCTGCACCCCCGTAATGTTCCATTATCTTTTCTTTATAGATGGAGAAGCACTGAGCCCAGAAGAGTGAATTTGCCAAGGTCACCGGAGTTGGTGACAGAGCTTTGAAGGAATCCACTGCATCAGCAGCTTGGTCAGCACATACATTCTGCACTGCCAGTGATGCCGGACCTAGAAATCCAGGGGAAGCCCTGCCCACCCACTTTCCCGGTGGCTCATTCTCACCTTGCCCCTCAATAGCATTACTGTCCTTGCTTACGACAGTATCTCTGGATCCTCAAAGCCAGATGGTGACCATCAAGAGAGCTGGAGAATCTGCACATTCCTCACTTCACCTCCAACATCTCCAATTACTCGGGAAGTCATGCACGATTAAACAGAGGCAGTGAGCAAAGCACGGTACAGGAGTTGTGCTTTCACTCTTCACTGGGCAGAGCTCATTTGCTTTGCTGTCAGATAGCAAGAAATTCCAGAACAAGGAGACAAAAAAACACGGGTGGGGAGGCAAGAGAGTGAGAAAGAGTGACTATAAATGAGATGCCGTATTTGGAATGTATCATTTAGCTTCTGGCAAACTATTGACTCCTGCCTGATCTTTGTCAAATCTTATAAAGCCAAGTGCTATGCCAACTGCTAAAGCTTGCTGGAGTCATTTAACTTTTTGGATAAGTTGGAATGAGAATAGACACATCACTTCTTATGAGCGGACCTTCTTTCTGCTGGCCCTGTCCCCCTGGCCCTCGTGTTCCTAGACCTACATCAATAGGATCAAATTTTTAAGCTGATCTTTCTATATCCATCCCCACTGTAGCCATTCTATTTTACTAGTTCCAGTTTAATATTAGAGTTTCAAACTTCTACAAAATAGGACTTTGAAGGGATCTCAGAATTTACCTAGCTTAACGCCTTAGCATTATAGGCAGGGAAACTGAGGCATCGCTATCGTGTGATTTGAATACCGTGTGAACTTGGACCCAGTCTTTAACCTTTTCTCATCTACGAGATGTGGATAACAAATAGTACTCATCTGCTCTCGGGCTGTGGTGAGGACTAAATAGAAGCAGGCACATAAAACGTTTGTAGCTGTAAACTACTTTAGAGAAGAAAACATTTGCTCAAGGTCGCATAGCAAGTCAATGACACAGTTGGGTCTAAAACCCAAGTCTTTTAATATCTACTTCAAGGATCCATTCAATAAACGTTTACTGTGAGACTACCATGTTCCAGGCACTGTTGTGAATGCAGGAAATTGAGTAAGGAAGGTGACAGTCTTGGTTCCTGCTCTTATTGGAGTTTACAGTGTAGAGGACAACAGGATTTACATTTATTAAACTGTGATAAGCATCATAAAGGAGAAGTAGAGGGTGCTGGGGTATTGAATGAGAGGAAAAGAGCCAGGCAAGGGCAGTGAGGGAAGACCTCCCTGAGGAAGAGACATTTAAACTGTGACTGAAGGGTGAGCAGGCTTTGGATGGAAGAGAGAAGACCAGGAGGTGGGTGGGAAGTCCCAAGGTGGGAAGAGAGATGTCCTCAGAACTGAAAAAGAGCGGCTACATCCAGGGACCCACAGAGGCCTTTTCCTGTCTCCAGCACCCCCTTCAACCCTGTTTCTGCCAAATAAGAAAAAATAAAAGCCCTCCCCTTTCTGATGCCTCTTGGAGGTCCCCTGTTAGCGGTGAGTAGGAGGGGAAAGTCACAGCCCTCTACTTCCATCTGGGGCTCTGTATTTCCCAATGTCAGAGAGCTTTATGGCTAAACATCTTGACTTACCTAAAAGATAAATTGGGGTGGGGGGAACCTGGGTGGCTCAGTTGGTTAAGCGTCTGACTCCTGCTTTTGACTCGGGTCTCCCGCTCATGAGTTTAAGCCCCACATGGGGCTCGGGGCTTGGGATTCTGTCTCCTTCTCTCTCTGTCCCTACCCTGCTCAGTTTCTATCTCTCCCTCTCAAAAATAAATAAACATTTTAAATAGATAAATAAAAGATAACCTGGTGGGGAGTGAAGTAGTGAATATTTGCTTGCACAATATGTTAGCCTCCGTTTGTCTTGTTTTACTGCTTTGATCTCTGGATTGCAAGTTGGAAAATCAGCTAGTTACTCAGGAGTAGAAGTGAGAGAGAAAGAGATGTATTTACAACCAAGACTCCACTGAAATTATACCAGTGGACTGTTTAAAAAAAAAAAAAAGGTGTGGGGGCACAGGATTCCTTTAAATGAACAGCTCTCAGTCTGTCTTCAGTTCATTTATCACTTCTCTTTACTCCTGCGTCCATCAATGCCCCACACAGTCCTGTTTCTTATCAGGTTCAGCCTGTGCTTAACTTTCTATTCTGACCATTTCTTTTTCTTTTTTATCTTAACACAGAAAAGAGGAAAGCTGTCCCCTAAAACTCAGGTGCAGCCCTAGTGATGGATTTGTCCTGGATCAAGAATCAGTATTTGGTAAGCTGAAAGACTTTATTCACCGACTTTAGTAAGCTGTTTATTTTCTCAAAGGGAGATGCACTTACTTTCCACTCCCAGTTTTAAGAGGCCATCGTTAGGAAAGATACTGAAGACTTACTCCATACCTCACCATCACCAAGAAAGTTCTGGTAAACAACTCTAATTCACATGGCCCTGGGGATACAAGGAAGTATAAGGTATATAACTATAAGGTATAATCAATGGCTCCAAGAGTCATACAAACCAGTTAAGGAAATCAAATAATTGTTATCATGATAATAACTAATATTTATTATGCCCTGCATCAGGCACTGTGGGAAGGGATTTATACACATTAACTCATTTAATCCTCCCCAAAGTGTGATTTGTCCTGTTTTACAGGTAAGGAAACAGTATATCAGAAAAGTTAAATAGTATACCTAAGATCATATAGATAGAACTGAGAATGAAATCCATGCTGTATAATTCCAAAACCCTGTGCACATAATCATGTCACAATAGATATAATGATGAAAGGCAGTTTGTAAGGGCCACAGAATTCAGAGAATCGTGTAGAATGAGGTGTGAGGTTTAGGGAAGCTGCAAACAGGAGGCTCTGACTTTGAAGAGTGAATGATGCCTTAGAGCAGCGTCTTCCCACCTCAGCATTACTGACATGTTGGTCCAGATAATTCTTTGTGGGAGCTGTCTTGTGCCACGTAGGGATGTTCAGCAGCATCCCTGACCTCTACCCACTGAATGCCAGTAGAACTTCCCAACTGCAACAACCAAAAACATCTGGAGACATTGCCATCTAAGCCTGGGGGGGGGGGGGGTGCAAAACTCCCCGCAGCTGAGAACCACTATCTTAGAGAAAGTTAGGGATCTCAGAGGTCAGGGGGAACCCCGAGGGAGGGAGGCCATGCAAAGCCAGGGGAGGTCAGCTGGACCTGAGCTTTCATGTTAAAGAGAAGTTGAGAAAAAATCAAAGTGGAGTTTGGAGCCAGATCATAAAAGGCTTTAAATGTGAGGTTAAGAAATTGGGGAGCTGGAAGCAGGTGCAGAGTTGTGTTTTTGAGAATAAAGAGGGCATGTACCCCTTACTTCCTACACATCAGCCCCCAGCCCCTGTGCTGTCCTCTGGATATGCCAAGCATACTTTGGCCTCAGATCTTTTGCATCTGCTATTTCCTCTTCCCAGGGTTCTGTTCTCTCACTTCCTGTAGAGCCTCTCTCTCTCTCTCTCCCTTCTGTCATGTCTGTTTTCTTTTGTTTTCTTTTTTAAAATTTTTTAAATGTTTATTTATTTTTAAGGAAGAGAGAGAGAGAGAGAGACAGAGTGTGAGCTGGGGAGGGGCAGAGAGGGAGACACAGAATCCGAAGCAGGCTCCAGGCTCTGAGCTATCAGCACAGATCCTGATGAGAGGCTCAAACTTCTGGACTGCAAGATCATGACCTGAGCCGAAGTCAGATGCTTAACCGACTGAGCCACCCAGGTGCACCATATATTCCTTTTTTTTTTTTTTAATTTTTAATGTTTACTTATTTTTGAGAGACAGAGCATGAGTCAGGGAGAGGTAGAGAGAGAGGAAGACACAGAATCTGAAGCAGGCTCCAGGCTCTGAGCTGTCAGCACAGAACCCAAAGACAGGTTCAAACTCAAGCACCTTGAGATTATGACCTGAGTTGAAGTCAGACACTCAACCAACTGAGCCACCCAGGCACCCTTGTCATGTTTGTTTTCAAACATCATATGTGAGCTCTGTGACTTCACAACTGGAGCCACCCTGCTATGTTCTGACACCCCAGAAAAATCATCAGTTCCTATCCTGAGTGTCCTCAGTGGCAATTTAAGGTGTGGCCAGAACTCAAGCAGGCATCAGGTAAAGCTATGGTAAAGTTATGAGAAAGACGCCCCCCCCCCCCCCCCCCATAACACTCTACCTTCTTACCCTGCTTCAGTTCCTTTCATAGATCGGCCTTTCCTGTGCACCAAGCCCACCGTATCATTCGTTGATGTGTTTAGCATGTTACTGCCTGCCTCCTCTATTAGAACATCAGCTCCATGAGTGCAATACCCCAGCCCCAGGAACAATTCCCGGCACATAGTATACACTCACTGAACACTTGTTGAATGAGCGAATTCAATTCCAAGAGAGTGTTTTATGAAGAGTGTTTCCTTAGAAGCCAGGCATCTTTGTGTCCAACCTGTAAAGGGAAGGTCTTGAACAAGGTGGGAGATTCAAAGGATAGTTTGAGTTTTCTCTGAATCAGTTAACCCGGGCAGCATGTCTGTTAAAGGGTTAGACTTCTGTGGCCCAGGCTAGGGTCTACAAATCAGAGTACCTGGATGGTAGGACCCAGAATGCATTCCAAAGTTCATAAGGCATGTGGGAACTCTTAACATTCTCTGAGACAATTATGTCATTGCCTTTTTCTGTTTAACGTCACCTCTCGGAAGACAAGAGTCAGATACTCAGTGGTTACTAAGCATGGGATTATAATATAGAACATTCTGAGATTCCACATTGGTGTCCCTCTGGTTTATCAAAATAAAAAATGTCCACGGTATGTTGATATAGAGCTTAAATTCTCCCAGCTCTTTTTATCCACAGTATTTCACATTCTCAATTTTTTCTGATCCTCGTCACAACCTTCAAGGAAGACTGACAACAATTTCCTCCATTTTGTCAGTTGATACATTTAAAACTCAAAAAGTTAAAGTGACCTGCCTACAGCCATGCCATTTACTAAAGATAGAGCAGGATAGTATTCACCCCTGAGCCACTTCATTGATTGACCTCTTATACAATTGAATGCATTGTAATAACACAGAGTTTACTAAAAACTTTCACAAAACCTTATGAAATATATTTAATTAAATAGTATTATCTACATTTGCAGATTAGCCAATTAAAAGATACTGTGAAATAAAATAAAATAAAATAAAATAAAATAAAATAATACAAAATGAAAGAGACTGTGTAGTACCGTAGTTAAATTCTAATGCTCTGGACTGAATGTCCTACTTGTACCACTTGTTCCGTGTTCTTGAATAAATTACCTAACTTACCTGAGCATCAGTTTCCTTTTCTGCAAAATGGGGATAAAAATAACTCTCTTAGAGAGGGGAAAGTGGGTGATGGGCACTGAGGCGGGCACCTGTTGGGATGAGCACTATGTGTTGTGTGGAAACCAATTTGGTAATAAATTATATATATAAAAAAATAACTCTCTTAGGATTTAAGTGTCATAATTTATATAAAATGCAGATAGTCTGACACACAGATTGAATTCAACAAATGCCAACTCGTATAAGTGATAATTAGGGTTCTGAGATTGATAAAAACAGAAAGAATGTCTCATTGTAGTCTTGTTGCTTATGAATGGCATAGCAGGAATTCAATATATACCTCCTCAGTCAAATAATCCAGGAATGAATAATAGAGGTTAAATGACTTCCCAGGGTCATATAATTGATAAAGAACAGAGCAAGACCCAACCCCCTGTCTTCCAACAACAGGTCTGGTGTTCCTTATACTACACTGGTCCTCCAGCCTTCTTTTTTTTTTTTTTAATTTTTTTTAATCTTTATTTATTTTTGAGAGAGAGAGACAGAGTGTGAGCAGGGGAGGAGCAGAGAGAGAGGGAGACACAGAATCCGAAGCAGGCTCCAGGCCCTGAGCTGTCTGCACAGAGCCCGACGCGGGGCTCGAACTCATGAACTGAGAGATCATGACCTGAGCCGAGGTCGGACACTCAACCGACTGAGCCACCCAGGCACCCCTGGTCCTCCAGCCTTCTTAACTGAGCAATGAGGTGATGACAAGGATTTGTCTCACCATTGTGCAAGCATAGTCTGAGAAACGTTTCCACTCATGAATATAGAATTGTGAAGCTTGGCTCTGAAGAAAATGTACTGGACCCAGTAGGCCAATCTAGTCTTTGTCCTTATCATCCTATCTTCCTCCTTGATGCCTGGGTGCCAGGAGCTGTACATGAAACAATGTCAAGGTCACTCAGATGCTTCTTTCTAATTTGAGGATGCTGTCTCAGTCTGCACGCTCCTCTGGCTCAGGAGTGAATCTAGAAGGTAAATGGCTAACATGTTCTGGTCTAAGCATGAAGGGAGAAGGTTTGCGTAATTGTGATTGTGCTGCCACATGAGGTTAGTAAATCCCCTTCCTTCTTTCCTAACCCTTCAATCACTGCTGCTACCAATTTTTCCACCCCTGCCTCCTACTAGAGAATACAAGCACTTGAACTAATCTAATCCATTTTCAACCACTTCTGCTACAAAAAAAAATGTATTCCCCAAACTCCTCAGTTTATGGTTAGTGTCAAATCTGCATTGAACAGTAACCACGAATCAATGTTTATTTGTTGATACTTCAGGAGCTAATTTCTTTGGAGCCAGACTGAATCATGCAACAAACATTATAGTACTCCTGGCTCAATTTAAATGTGAGCATTATTTGGGGAGAAAAAACATGAAGAGTGCAGAATCAATGAGTATTTCAGAGGGCAAGGAGATTTTTTTAAACAACAAAACCTTGTTTGTGAACTAGAGTCCTGGAATATTAAAATGGATAGACCTTAGAAACAGTCTGATCCAACCGTCTGGGTTGTGAAAATTGAGACCAGAGGGAAAGATGGAGGACTTGTCCAGGCTGAGCAACTTCTTTCTCTATAGCTGGCAATGTCTCTTCCCGGCCTGCCCATCACAGATGTTTCTAAACAAACCCTAACATACACACCAGGAAGCCCTGTTTAATATGATTCTCAAGTGGCGAGCATGGAGGGCTATTAGAGTTGATTAGAAGGTAACAAGATGGCCCAGGAGTTGAGCCTCTGCTGCCTCCTGGAGAGATACTCTAGTCCAGGAGATTGCAGGTGGAGGGAAATTTGCCAGCTCAGAGTGTGAGGGAGGGAACAGGGCTGCAAGTCAGATGGCAAAGATTAGAGGCACATGATAAAGCTTCTCTATTAACTTAAGCGATTGGACATACTCAATCAGGAATCCCAGCTCTATCAGTTATAGATGATCAGTGACATCAGGCACTTACATATGAGGCTGTCCTGGGCTCTCAATGTTAAACTCTGGAAGATAAGAACTGGAAATCCAAATGCTTAAAACCCAGCCTTCTGTGGCTGTGAGATACTGGCAGAGAAATTTGGAAGACTGCCATGCTTGTGTGCACGTGCACACACACACACACACACACACACACACACGAGCAATGGTAATTCTTATTAGCTTTTGGAAACCATCCTTAGAGTGAAGATGCACAGGACCTCTCAAAAGGCTTTCTCTTAATCTATTATTTTGAACCTGCTTCCAAGGTTAACCAATGGGTGAACAGTAGGATCAGAGATTCTAGATGGAGCTCAATCAGTTACACCGGGGTATTGTGGAACAGTGGCCTCTGTTTGTTGAGGGCACTGATGAACAACCTGTGCCCCGCCCAGCCCTGGGATATGACTTCAGGATAACATATCACAGTGCTGCCTCCATGTTGCTACTTCTCAAAACGTCCTGATATTAACATTTTAAGGGTTAAAATACCAGACTTATATTGTTTTTATTGGCATTGTTCTCTTCAATAAGATAGTAGTAGAGAGCACAGAAATAGCAACAGAAACATCAGTTGAATGTTAGTTTCACCTTGTAGCAAGAACTGTGCTAAGTGCCATGTGGGTATTCTCATTGAATTTTTCCTACCATGTGACAGATATTGTGCTTTTTTTTTCTTTTTTCATTTTTTTTAAGAGAGAGAGACAGGTAGAGAAAGAGAGTGAGAGAGCACATGTGGGGGAGAGGGTCAGAGGAAAAGAGAGAATCACAAGCAGGGGCTCAATTCCATGACTTTGGGATTATGACCCGGGCCGAAATCAAGAGCTGGACGCTCAACTGACTGAGCCACCCAGGTGCCCCGTGTTCTTATCTCCATTTTACAAATGAGAAAACTGACATTAAACAGTAACTCCAAATTATCCCAGGCACTAGGTAGCAAAGCTAGATCAGATTCCAGGTAAGTCTGTCTCCAGAGTTCTTGAGAATCAAGAAAGTTGTTTTACTTTTGTATTTTACTTAAAAATTAAGTTACCATAAAATTGCCTTTTTGCTGTAAAATTTTAGAAATTCTAAAACACATATTAATTCTTACAATCACAATAATATGAATACAGAACAACGTCATCATCCCTAAAACTCCTTTCAGCAACCCCTGTGTTGTCACATCTTATTCCTGATCCTAACCGATGACAACCATTGATCTGTTTTCCTTCACATTCAGTCTCTTCAAGAATGTCACATGAGGAGGCAAAGCAAGTGTCCATCAATAGAGGAATGGATAAAGTAGATACACACACACACAGACACACACACATATACATATACTGGAATATTACTCAGACATGAAAAAGAATGAGATCTTGCCATTTGCAACAACATGGATGGACCTAGAAGGAAAATGCTAAGTGAAATAAGTCAGACAGACAAAGACAAATATCATATGCTTTCACTAAGATGTGGAATTCAAGAAACAAAACAAATGAGCAAACAAAAAAGAGATTAAAAAACCCAGACTCTTAAGTATGGAAAACAAACTGGTGGTTGCTGGAAGGGAGGTGGGTAGAGGGATGGATGAAGTAGATGAAGGGGATTTAGAGTGCACTTACCATGATGAGGGCTGAGTAATGGAAATCATTGTTGAATAATTGTACTGTACACCTGAAACCAATATAATGCTGGATGTTAACTACAATAAAAAATTAAGAGAAGAATGACGTATAAGTGAAATGATATAGTATGTAACCTTTGAGACTGGTTCCTGTCACTTAAGCACAGTGACTTTGAGACTGATCCAGATTGTTGCATTTATCAATAGTTTGTTTATTGCAGCACTGTATTCCACTGTATGGATATCCTAGTTTGTTTACTCATTCACTCACTGAAGGGCGTTGAACCGCTTCCAATTTGGAGCAATTATGAGTAAAGCTGCCATAAACATTCATGAGGAGGTTTTTGTGTGAACATACTTGTCATTTCTCTATGGTAAATACTCAGGTGTAGGATTGAGGGGTCACAGATTAACATGCAAGAAAACTGCCAAACTGTTTTCCAAAGTGGCTGATTACTTTTCACTCCCTTAAGCAGTGGGAGAGAGTTCTAGTTGCTCTTTTCACCACTTGATATTTTCAGTATTTTAATTTTAGTTGTTCTAACAGGTGTGTGATTCTCTATCACCCTGGGGTTTTAATTCATATTTCCTCGGTGACTAATGATGTTGAACATCTTTTCATATGTTTATTTGTGATTTGTATATCTCCTTGGGTAAAGTTCAAGTCTTATGCCCATTTTAAAATTCATTGTTGTTTGTTTGTTTTTTGTTGTTGTTTTTTCGTTTACTGTTGAGTTATGAGAGTTCGTTCTGGATACAAGTCTTGGGTCAAATGTGTGTTTTGCAATATTTCCCCCAAATCTCTAATCTCTAGCTTGTCTTTTCATTATTAATATATATATATATATATATATATATATATATATATATATATATATATATTTACTTGAGAGAGAGAGAGAGAGACAGAGAGAGAGAGAGAGAGAGGGAGGGAGGAAAAGAGGGAGAGAGAGAGAGAGAGAACAAATGGGGAAGGGGGCAGAGAAAGAAGGGAAAAGAGAATACCTAGCAGGCGCGACCCTCAGCACGGAGCCCTATGTTGGGCTTAATTTCACAACCTCAAGATTATGTCCAGAGCCAATATCAAGAATTGGATGCCCAACGAACTGAGCAACCCAGGCACCCCTAGCTTATTTTTTGCATTATTTTAATAGTATCTTTCACAGAGCAAAAGGTTTCAAATTTTGATGAAATACAAGTTACCACTTTTTTTAATGGATCATACTTTCGGTGTCAGATCTAAGGCCTCTTTGATGAGCTCTAGGACTGGAAGAATTTTTTGTGTGTTTCCTTGTAATTTTTTCTAGTTTCCAATATATATTGAGATTGATGATGTCACTTGGATCTAATTACTGCATAGGGTATGAGGCTTAGCTCAAGACTCATTTTTATTTCATACGGATGTCCAATTGCTCCAACACCATTCGTTGGAAAGAAATAAAAGACAATAAATTAGCCATAGTAGTGTGGGTCTACTTCTGGAGTCTGTATTATTCCATTGCTCTATATGCATATTCCTTCTCCAATACCACACTCTTGATACTGGTCTTTTTTTTTTTTTAAGTTTTATTTATTAATCACCACCCAATGTGGGGCTCAAACCCATGACCTTGAGATCAAGAGTTGCATGCTCCCCTGACTGGACCAGCCAGGCACCCTTCTAGGTGGTCTTTATATGATTCCTTCAACTTCACTTATATATATAAAGCCTATTGTGATTTTCATAGAATTGTATTAAAGTCTAACTGAATTTGGACAAAATTAGCATTTTTATTATGTTAAGTCCTCCAAACCATGAATATATGTCTCCATTTATTTGGACCTTTCATTTCTTTTGTCCACGTTTTTGGGGGTAGTTTTCAGTATAGAGACCCTATACATGTTTTCTTATATTTACACATAGGTATTCCGTTTTTGAATACTATTGTAAATGCTATTTTAAAAGTTTGTTCTATTTTTCATGGCTAGTGTATAATTGATTTTTGTGCGTTCACCTTCTGTGACTTTCTCAAACTAATTTATTTAGGAGGTGCCTGAATGGCTCAGTCAGTGAAGTGTCTGACTCTTGATTTTGGCTCAGGTCATGACCTCACGGTTCATGAGTTCAAGCCCTGGGTTGGGCTCTGTAGTGACTCTCTCCTTCTCTCTGCCCCTTCCCCTGCTCTCTCTCTCTCTTTCTCTCAAAATAAATAAATAAGTTTAAACTCATTTATTTCGTTCTAGGAGTTGTTTTTATAAATTCCCTGGGATTTTATGTTCCTTGGGATATTCTATATAGACAATCAGATTTCTGGAAATAGAGACAGTTTTGTTTCTTTCACTCCCTTCTATTCTGACCCCTTAAGACTTTCTTTTTGTGGATTATTTTCTCTTTCAGGTAAACTTCCTGAAATGAATTCTAGATAAAGATGTGGGAGAGAGAAAATGAGAGTGTTGGATACAGTCTTAATTATACTAAGCTGTATACCTTCTAGAAATATCTGAAACATCTTTAATGCTATCAGCTTCTGGCTCACATCAATTCACTGAATATCTACTTGGTCCCTACTGTGTGCAGATATTCTATGTAGAGGGAGATAAAATGTGAGATAAGAATAAAGTCCTTCATCAGAAATTTACAGTGTAGTAAGGGTTACAGACAGTTACACAGATCACTTCAGTGCGATGCGGTAAGTATTAATGATGTAGGTAGACACATGAGAAAAAAATGAGAGAAATTTTTACTTTGGACTGGTAACGGACGGGGTGACCGGATTACTCTTGTTCAAGCCACCACTATCTCCTGGTTGGACAAGAGCAACAGCCTCCTAATTTAGTTACATGTCTCTAATCTTTCCCTACAAACAGTCTATTCTTTAAAAAAAAAAAAAATCAGCTTTACTGAGATACAGTTCACATACCATAAATTCATCCGCTTAAAGTGCACAATTCAATGACTTTATTATACTCACAGAGTGGCACATCCATCATCACAGTCTATTTTAGAACATTTTCATTATGTCAAAAAGAAATCCCTCTCCGCTCAACCATAATCCCCCAAAGTCTTATTTCCCTCCATTCCAGGTAACCACTCATCTACCTCTGTCTCTACAGATTTGCCTATTCTGGGTATTTCATATATGTATAGTCCTACAATACATGTTCCTTTATAACTGGTTTCTTTCACTTAATATTCTCCAACTTCATATGTGTTTTAGCATGTGTCAGTGTTACATTTATTTTTATTGACAAATAATATTTTATTACATACATAGAGTGCAATTTATGTATCCACTCATCAGATGGCAAACATTTGGGTTATTTTCACTTTTTTTTTTAAATTTTTTTTTTTAACGTTTATTTATTTTTGAGACAGAGAGAGACAGAGAGAGACAGAGCATGAACAGGGATGGGGCAGAGAGAGAGGGAGACACAGAATCTGAAACAGGCTCCAGGCTCTGAGCTGTCAGCATAGAGCCCGACGCGGGGCTCGAACTCACAGACCGTGAGATCATGACCTGAGCCGAAGTCGGACGCTTAACCGACTGAGCCACCCAGGCGCCCCTCACTTTTTTTGATTGTCATGAAAAATGCTGTGTAAACATTTGTGTGAATCTGTTTTCACTTTTCTCGAGTACATTCTCAGAAGTGGGAATGTTGAAGGACACAGTACCTCTGTGTTTAACACTTGAGAAACTGCCAGACTCTTTTCCAAAGTGGCTGCACCATTTTCCATTTTCAGCAGGAGTGTATGAGGGTTCCAATTTTTTCACATCCTAGACAACACTTGTTATTACCTTTTTATTATAACTATCCTAGTGAGTGTGGAGTGGTATCTCACCAAGGTTCTGATTTGCCTTTCTCTAGGGGATAATGCTGAGCATTTTTTCATGTTCTTACTGGCCATCGGTATATCTTTGGAGAAATGTATATTCATGTCGATTGCCCATTTTTGAAATGAGTTGTTCTTATGTTATAGTTATAAGGCTTATTGCACCAGCCTTTCCCTTTGCCCACAGTACTTGTCTCAGCTCTATTCATGGCCATCCCACCCCAATATTCATTTTTTAGCTCAAATGCCATCTCAGGCATCTTGACATATCTTATGCCTTCATAGAAATTACCACTTTCTGTAAATATTTTATTTCCTTGTTTGTTGGTTTACTTATATATTGTCTATCTCTCTAACAGACATATATAGAATATATAGAATGCAAATCCCATAAGAGCAAGGACGCTGTTCAAGCTTCCCACCAATCTTTTATATAGTACGTATTCAGTAAATATGTATGAAATTGTAAAAATACACGAATGAATGAATGAATGAGTGAACGAATGAATAAAGCGAGCCAAAGAAGTCATTGTGGAGTAGGTAGCACTCGAGATAAATCTACAGAAAACCTAAATAAGACTCACTGTGATCTGTGCATGAATTACACCCTGTATGGGACCGTTTTACAAAACCTGCAAGAGCAAGGTCTATAGTTGATCAAAAACAACATCGATAGAGAAGTTAATGTTTATTGCATTTGAGAACATGTTTGAGAGCATACATTAGTAAATTGGAGATTTGTAGCCAGATGTAGCATCTTTAATTATGCAAACAGAGTAATAAATGTTCCTTTCTCCTCTGTCTGCTTTTCAGACTCTATTCTGAGCCCACCCTCTCTCTGGTTGTAGTTTTTCAGCTACAGATTTGTGAATCAAGTCAAATGTTTTCTGGGCTGAATTGTAGTGCCAACTTCGAGGCATTCCTTGCTACCAAGACCAGCTGTCACATGAGGAAAATGCAGCCCACTTCCAACTGGCACATAATGCTTAATAGCTAGACTGAGCAATACTCCCGCACTGGCAGCTGGACCCCGGTGGAGTTTTGCAGGACTTTTTTTTTTACCTCCCTGGCCCCACTCTTATAGGGAAACAACATGGTATTTGCCCTCTTGCCTTAATTCCTTTCAGGACTCCTTTCTCAGGTGTTTATACTGCTTGTCAACATTCACCATTAATAGAAAGTCACAGCAACAGCACGGAACAGAATGGACTTTGGAGTCATACGGTCTTGGATGCAAATCACAGTTCTGCTCCTTACCAGATGTTTGACCTTGGGCAAGGGACTTAACTCGTCTCTAGTTCAGATTTCTTATTCATGACATGGAGAATATGCATCCTATCCGAGTTGTTGGAAGGAATTATTCACACACACACATTCAACTCATACTCACAGGTGCCTGTGATAACATGCAGTTGCCATGTCCTGAGAACATACCATAAGCCAAGCATTGTTCTTTTATTCTCGGGACAATCTAAGACCTAGGAAGTATTCCGTTTTACAAATGGGGAAACAGAGTCCCAGAGATATGAAATAAGTGCCCAAAGTCACATGGTTAATGAGTGGCAAAGACAGAATTTAAACCTGCCTCCAGTCTTCATTCTTAAGGACTACCTTCCACGAGGGTCAGGATTTTTGCAAGTTTTATGCACTGCATATTCCCTGGTATGGAGATTTATCAGTGTCTATTGGTCGGGTTGCTCCAGTACAAAGTAAACGCTCCATAAACACGTGCTGAAGGAATTCACAGACATTCTACACTGCTCTACACTAGCCCCTATGCAAGACACTGAGGATACCGTAACACACAGGAAAGGCTTGATCTCTGTCCTCCTACAGTTTACAATCTAGTTCACATTAACTAAGATCCTGCCTATAAAGCACCTGGCACTGTATCTAACACATAATACTTAAAAAAAAAGTCCTGCTATTGCTATATTTTATAAGACGTTCCTTTTTTTACGTAACTCTGGGCTGTCAGCACAGAGCCCTACACAGGGCTTGAACTCACTAACTGGGAGATCATGACCTAAGCTCAAATCAGGAGTCTGACGCTTAACCGATTGAGCCACTTGGGCACCCTGCCACTTGTTCTTTTCAAAGGTATTTCCTGAACATATACTCTGGGTTAAAACAAAAACAAAAACAAAAACAAAAACACAATTCTGCCAGAGAACCTGGCCTCGTTCACCTGGCTATTGGCTTCTATGATCCCATTACTTCTGGCTGGAGGAGGAGGAGAGGTACGTCTCAGGACCCAGCAACCTGACCCTCGTGTGGAGCACCTTCCAGAAAACCCAAGAGCAGATCTGATTTGCCTGTAGTCATTTTCTTCTCCCACTAGGAGATGACACAGTATCAAGGGAGGTGGGTGCGAATGAAACGAAGGGTGGGATTGGTGGCAGCGAGAACAAATAGCCTAGAACAGAGTAGGCTGGGCCCCAAAGCGGGCACTTCAGCGTTTATCTCCTTTTCCACACTGGTAAGCTTCAAGAGGCTGACCTGAGGAGGCAGGTTTAGACCTGCCATGTGGGGCCCCTAACAAAAGAAGCAGAAGTCTTCGCAGACAGACAAAGCAGAGCATCAAGAAAAGAGAAAGAGTTCAGAGCAACAGAGAGGTGTTCTGCTGCTTCATTTCACCACACAGAGGTAGGGACTAAACAGGCTCCTCGCCATTGACTAGAAAAAGAGAGAAATAATGAGAAACATCTGGAGCTTTTTCTGACGCCTGGTCAGATTCTGTCCTGCCCAACTGGTTTTTGTGGGCTTTTAAGTTTTGCTTTGCATTTTCTGAGACCAAAATTAAAACCACACTTCATGCCAAGTTAAGTAACAAAATATCATTACATTTACATTTGCCACAAATTTTACCACAATCCTTTGAGACAATTACCACGACAACTATTATATTACCACTACTACCGTTGTCCCGTCTTACAAATAACTGAGGCTCAGAGAGGTTACGGAACTTACCCAACGCCATGTGATCAGTCAGAGGCAAAATTCACACCGTGACTGCCTACAGGGTCACGTGGAAAGGAACTATGGGAAGCCTCTAGGAGCAAAGAGCCGTCCCTGACTGACAACCAGCAAGGAAACAGGAGCCTCTGTCCTACAATCTCAGGAACTGAACTCAGCCAACAACCTGAATGAGCTCGAACGAGCTCGAATGAGCTCTAGGTGAGAGTTCATCCCAGCTGGACTCACTTTTCACCCTGTGAGACTTCAAGTGGCGGCTCCAGCTAAGCCAACCTCAGACTTCCGATCTGCAGTAGCGGAGAATACATGGTATTGCTTGAAACCACTAAAGATGTGGTAATTTGCTGTGCAGCGATAGAAAACAAATTCAGTGTTTACTGTAGAGATTTGGGACACCTGAAGGAGTTGAATGGAGGAAAATAAATATCACCCATCATCTCACCATAAGAGGTAGTAACCCTGCTGACACTTTTGGTGTGTTTGTTTCCGGTATTTACGAACACGTGTTCCATACCGGTAACAAACTGTTAATAAATTTTGTTCTCTCGCCTTTCATTTTCTATGTTGTTCATCACTACTCCAATAAGAGAATTTTTTATGTTATCAAATATGACTTGAAAATTTAACTTTTGGCAATTACTATATTCTATGCATATATAAATATTTCTGTAACCATGCCCTTTGGAGGCATCTAGATTGTCTTCATATTTCTTTTGTAATAAACTTCATTTTGATAATTATTCTTTTCATAAACCTGTACGTCATCTCTTTTATCTTTAGGACAGATTCCTGGAAGTGCTCTGGATGAATCAAAAAGCTTTTGAAATCCTTCAATATCTTGACACACATTATCAGTTTGTATCTAAAAGGGAAATACTGTCCCTACCAGCCATATGGAAGGAGTTAGAAACTACTAATCTCACCACGCTCTCACCCCACTGGGTGTTATTGCCTTTAAGAAATCTTGGCAAATCTGATAGGCAAAATGTGGCATATTAATTTGTTTTCTTTTATTCATACCTTTATTAGCCATTTGTACTTTTGATGAATGATTTATTTGCTCGTGCTCTTTACTTATTCTTGTTTTGTTTTGTTTTGATCTGGGGTGTGTGTGTGGTTTTGTTTTTGTTTGTTTGTTTGTTGTAGTTGATTGGTAAGATTTGTTGGTAAGATTTCTTCCTACGTTCAAGAAGTTAACCAAGTATTTATTTCAAATATTTTCTCAGTGTGTCATTTCCTTTTTTATTTAGATTTATGGCCCATAGTAGCTTTTGTTCACTCATATACAAACTATCATCTCTTACCTGTGTGAACTTTTCCATTGTTTTTAGAGAAAAATGATTGCCCAGCATGGTATCCAATAGTGACATGTGTTTTCTTCCGCATTTAAACTCTTCTCTTTTTTATTTTTAAGTTAACTGTAATCCATCCTGTGTGAAGTGAGGCTTCCCCTCCAGTGATGGGGCACCTGCCTAATGACTAGATGGGGGATGACTGTCAGGGAGGCATGAACTATACCCTGCTCAGGTCTGCTCCATGGTTCTAGCACAGACATACACCCACCTAACACAGTGTAAACATGTCTCTCGAATCGACGTGGATTCGACTGATTCAAATGGACTCTCAGAAGCACCACAGTCATGGACAGATGATCCCAGGATCCTCATATTGATCAACATGCTTGGGTCTGATCTTGTGTCCATTGTAAACTCACTGGATAGCAGTTGGAGGAAACGGCTTTAATAAAATCATTTATTTCAGCTCTCCCAACTCAGTGGCAGATGCTTCTGGTTCCAGACCTCTTTCCTCCTGCCAAATTTGTCAGATGAAGCTGCAGACGTGAGGGTCTGTTGCCATTTCAGGATCAAAAGGCACACTTCCACCTGCTGTCATTTGTCTGATCCTAAACAGGCACCAGGTGATTGGATGTGACAGATATCACATCCAACACAGAAATTATTTCCAATCACCTGAGAACTATCCCCTCCCTTTCACCTCATGTTCACACCGGATAGAATCTAGAGCTTAACTCAGGCAGAATCTTTTTTCAGTCTTTTTTTAGGTTACATTTATTTCCAACTAAATGTATGTTGATTACTAATGATGAAGCACAAACAAATACTTTTAAAACAGGAAAGCTGTGGAAAACCTATTAGCCACGGGCCCCTCGGTAGTCCTTTTGTAATTTATGAGCCTAATTCAGACCATGTGACTTCCTGGAAGCCAAGCCAATGTTCTTAGATAATCAATTGAGGCTGGTCTTATTTTGGGTGAAAGAATGCATACAGAACGTACACTTTTTTTTTTTTTTGGTAAGGCAAATCATCTCTGCATGGTAGAAAATAATTGTGCTGCACCCTCTCCCTTGATGAGTTATTTCATACTCCTATTTTCAACTATCTTGCAAATGCTCGTGATGCTTTGACTATGTAGGTACTATCTTAGGTCAATGTTCTGGTTATCACTCCAAAATTCAGTGGTGTAAAACCATTTTACTATGTTCATACACTATTATGCATATGATTCTGTGAGCTGGGAACTAACTCAGGGCACAGTGTAGATAACCTGTCTCTGCTCCCTGATGTGTTGGAATCCAACTGAGAAAACAGGGATGGCTAGGGGTGACTCCTATATTGGGGCCTGAAATCATCTGGAGGCTTCTTCACTCACATGTGTCACACTTACACTGGAAATGACAAAGAGCAAGGTGCTTATTGGGCATCACTCTATATGCCTAATGCGTGTCCAGAACTCCATGTGGTCTTTCAGTGTGGCATCTCCAGCATGGCAGCCTCAAGCAAACTGGATTCCTCACCTGGAGCTCAGAGCTCCAATGGCAAACGTTTCAGCGAATGAGACAGAAGCTCCATGGTCGTTTATGACCCAGGCTCAAAACTCACATAGCATTACTTCCACTATAAACCTACAGGTTAAAATACAGCCAGATTTAATGGATAGGGATCTAAATCCCATCTCTTGATGAAGAGCATGTCAGAGCTTGTAGCCGTGTTTATTTTTTATTGTTTTAACTTTAAAAAAATGTTTCTTTTTGAAAGAGAGAGAGAACACAAACTGAGGAAGGGCAGCGGGGGGCGGGGGTGGGGAGGGTGCACAGAGGATGCAAAGTGGGCTCCCTGCTGTCAGCACAGAGATGTGGGGCTTGAACTCATGAACCTCCAGATCATGATCTGAGCCCAAGCTGGACGCTCAACCAACTGAGCCACCCAAGTGACCCTGTAGCCATGTTTAAAAGCTGCCACCAAACAACCTCTGAGCCAACAAGTCAAGTGCAAGAATTCAGGGTGACTTAACTAGTGGAGTAGTGCTATGACCAACTAGGGCTCAATCTCAGCGGCAACTATGTGATGTAGCATAGAATAAGCCCACTGTTCTCCCCAACAGTGAAGTAAGGTTGAGAAGCTATTTATCTACTAACTCCTCATAGTCATTGGCTGAGAGTTACTTGGCAAGGGAGGTGTGGGAACCCCCTGACACTTCCAGAGGGTTCCCACTGCCAGAGGACCACCCCCCCCCCCCCCAAAAAAAAAGCGTCAGTTACTTGAAGTTGGAAGTTGTGGGATTGGCATGTACAGTAATGTTGAGAGCTGAGTAGATATGTAATTTGGGGCGTGTACAGGGTCTGCTACAGGACTTTCATCATACCTTAATTATACTGCTAATCATCTAGACAGGAAATTCAGATTGGTTGATGTATCTCTTCTCCTAAACTGTGACCTCCGTCAGGGCAGGAGCTGGGACTTTTTCATTTTTGTATCATTAGCACCCACAATGGAAACTTGCACATAGGAGAGCCCCCCAAAATCATTACATACTAAAATAAAGAATGCATGCATGCCTTTTGTTCAAATCCCTTTCCGATAAATTCCCCAGATTTTCTTACTACCTAATTTTGTGCCGCCTTGGAAGCCTCAAAGTTCACACAAATAGTCTACTGCTTTTTCATACTGTACTCTAAGACCTTAAGCCTGCTTCTCCTCCTGTATTTACTCTCTCGATAAATGGCTCCATCATCTATCTATTCAGTATCCGAGGTAAAAACTCTTGATTCATCTTTTACCTCATTTCCTCCCAGAAACCTCCACATGTATGTTTTGCCACATCTATCTTTGGGGTTGTACTATCTCCCTCTTTGCCATATCTTTCTGTTACTGCTTCTAGATCAAATGCTTATCATCTCTTGCTAGACTATTGCTATAATTCCCTTATTGGTCTTATTGCCTCAAATGGCTCCTGAAAATTCAGTGTACTGAAAGCATCCCCCAGCTTAAAACCCTTTAGTTATTCCAATATCAGGTGAAAATAAATGCTCTTAGCTTTCAATTCTCAGCCAACACAAATTAAAACATGTAGATCTTCAAATGTATCTCCCATCCTATGTATAAAACCCATACATTGGTCCACACAGTTCACAAAGCCTCAAAACCCCCAAACTCACCCTCTATATTTGGGTCATTTCTTCCTAGTTTCTCTTCCCAGAATACATTCTATGTCAGTCTCCATCTGACAAAGTTTCAGCTATCTTTCAAGGTCTAATAGGTGCCACTTTCTCTATTAGAATAACCACTATCACTAACCCTAGTTAACTAACCACTCAGCCTTAGTTAAAAGTACCATATTTCCTCAATTCTAAGACACTATGAATTACACGATGCTTTATAGATTTACTGCCACATTTTTAAAGATGGCAAGAAACTAAATGGCCTGTGCACATTTTAGAAACATTACATGTGAACAGTGTTGGAAACTGTAGGGGTTCAGAGCTGTCACCCAAAAGTATGTTGCCTTGATACATTGACTATTTTGAGTTGAAGGTACTTCAAAAACAGCAAATGCAGTTGTTTAACATAGTGTTGGAAGTTCTAGCATCAGCAACCAGACAACAAAAGGAAACCAAAGGCATCAAAACTGGCAAAGATGAAGTCAAGCTTTCACTTTTTGCAGATGACATGATATTATACATGGAAAACCTGATAGACTCCACCAAAAGTCTGCTAGAACTGATACATGAATTCAGCAAAGTCGCAGGATACCAAATCAATGTACAGAAATCAGTTGCATTCTAATACACTAATAATGAAGCAACAGAAAGACAAATAAAGAAACTGATCCCATTCACAATTGCACCAAGAATCATAAAATACATAGGAATAAACCTGGCCAAAGATGTAAAAGATTTGTATGCTGAAAACTATAGAAAGCTTATGAAGGAAATTGAAGATACAAAGAAATGGAAAAACATTCCGTGCTCATGGATGGGAAGAATAAATATTGTTAAAATGTCAATACTACCCAAAGCTATCTACACATTCAATGCAATCCCAATCAAAATTGCACCAGCATTCTTCTCAAAGCTAGAACAAGCAATCCTACGGGGCGCCTGGGTGGCTCAGTCAGTTGGGCGGCCGACTTCGGCTCAGGTCATGATCTCGCGGTCCGTGAGTTTGAGCCCCGCGTCGGGCTCTGTGCTGACAGCTCAGAGCCTGGAGCCTGTTTCGGATTTTGTGTCTCCCTCTCTCTGACCCTCCCCCATTCATGCTCTGTCTCTCTCTATCTCAAAAATAAATAAACGTTAAAAAAAATTTAAAAAAAATAAAAAAAAAAAGCTAAAACAAGCAATCCTAAAATTTGTTTGGAACCACAAAAGACCCTGAATACCCAAAGTAATATTGAAGAAGAAGACCAAGGCAGGAGGCATCACACTCCCAGACTTTAGCCTCTACTACAAAGCTGTAATCATTAAGACAGCATGGTATTGGCACAAAAACAGTCACATAGACCAATGGAATAGAAGAGAGACTCCAGAATTGGACCCACAAAAGTGGAAAGAATATCCAATGGAAAAAAGACAGTCTCTTTAACAAATGGTGCTGGGAGAACTGTACAGCAACATGCAGAAGAATGAAACTAGACCACTTTCTTACACCATTCACAAAAATAAACTCAAAATGGATGAAGGACCTGAATGTGAGGCAGGAAACCATCAAAACCCTAGAGGAGAAAGCAGGAAGAAACCTCTCTGACCTCAGCCACAGCAATTTCTTACTTGACACATCTCCAAAGGCAAGGGAATTAAAACTAAAAATGAACTATTGGGGCCTCATGAAGATATAAAGCTTCTGCACTGCAAAGGAAACAATCAACAAAACTAAAAGGCAACCAATGGAATGGGAAAAGATATTTGCAAATGACATATCAGACAAAGGGCTAGTATCCAAAATCTATAAAGAACTCACCAAACTCCACACCTGAGAAACAAATAATCCAGTGAAAATATGGGCAGAAGACATGAATAGACACTTTTCTAAAGAAGACATCCAGATAGCCAACAGGCACATGAAAAGATGCTCAACATCGCTCCTCATCAGGGAAATACAAATCAAAACCACACTCAGATACCATCTCACGCCAGTTAGAGTGGCTAAAATGAACAAATCAGGAGACTATAGATGCTGGTGAGGATGTGGAGAAATGGGAACCCTCTTGCACTGTCAGTGGGAATGCAAACTGGTGCAGCCGCTCTGGAAAACAGTGTGGAGGTTCCTCAAAAAATTAAAATTAGATCTACCCTATGACTTAGCAATAGCACTGCTAGGAATTTACCCAAGGGATACAGGAGTGCTGATGCATAGGGGCACTTGTACCCCAATGTTTATAGCAGCACTTTCAACAATAGCCAAATTATGGAAGGAGCCTAAATGTCCACCAACTGATGAATGGATAAAGAAATTGTGGTTTGTATACACAATGGAATACTACTTGGCAATGAGAAAGAATGAAATATGGCCTTTTGTAGCAACGTGGATGGAACTGGAGAGTGCTATGCTAAGTGAAATAAGTCATACAGAGAAGGACAGATCTGTATGTTTTCACTCTTATGTGGATCCTGAGAAACTTAACAGAAGACCATGGGGGAGGGAAAGGGGGGGAAAAAGTTAGAGAGGGAGGGGGGCAAACCATAAGAGACTCTTAAAAACAGAGAACAAACTGAGGGTTGATGGGGGGGGGTGGGAGAGAAGGGACAGTGGGGGATGGGCATTGAGGAGGGCACCTGTTGAGATGAGCACTGGGTGTTGTATGGAAACCAATTTGACAATAAATTTCATATTAAAAGAAAAAAAAAGAAGAAAAAGAAAAAAGAAAAAACAAACAAAAAACAACAAAAAAGGAAAACAGAAAATACAAAATGGGTACTCTCACCTTTTTTCTTCTTAAAAGCAGGAGATATAACTCCCATGTGAAAGATGCCCTCCCTATACCAGGAAGAAGGAAGACATCAGTTTCACCAGAGATGGAGAGTGGGGATCAAGGGAAATCTGTACAAACAAACCTTGTTAACCTAATGCTTATCTTCTTAGTTAGTTTTCCACAATTAAATGCCCTAGCCCAAACCCCTTTATGTTGTCACTTTTTCACAATTTACTACTTTGTGTCCAACCCAACATGTAAACTCTGGCTTCTAACTGCTTCTTTGGGTCTTCCTTTTTCTTGTGAAGTCTCTAGTGTATGTGCAAATGTTACTTTTAAAAATTTTGTATGCTTTTCTCCTGTCAGTCCCAGCTACAGACCCTGAATGTAGAAAAAACTTTACTTTCCTTATGAAATATAGCCACTGATTCTTCTTCTGTATTCCCAGAATTCCTTTATGGCCAGCCGTACCTCCAACTGAAAGTCCGCTGCATGCTCTGAGAAAGCCAGCCTTCGAAATAAAATTTCTTGAAATATCTCTTCATTTTTTCATTGTCATGGAATGTTCTAGATTAACAAAAAACAGAAAACCAGCCACATGTCTCACAGTGCTGAGGACAGAGGAGGATTGTGGGTAAAAATTTCAAACTAGATTATAACTGGGATTCAGATAAGCCAATGGATAAGGAGCTCCTGGAAGAGGCCAGCCTGGGAAAAGGGGCAGTGAAGATCCTGAGAGAAAGGAACCCTGAGGAAGCACCTGATAGAGTGACTGTTTGTTACTAGTTTTTGAGATGCTGAGTCAGGTTCTGCCACAAGAGGAGACCAAGGAAAGATTCAGGAAAAACAAAGTTTACATACTCACAGTTCCTACGGACAGAAGCCACAGCACACCACATGGGGTCATATGGGCTGTAGAGGTGGCCCCTAGGGGTCCTGTACCTGGTCCAGGGATGATAAACACAAAGGAAGATGACCTCCTGGGGTGCAAGGGCCAGAGAGAGGAAATATGGCTCTGGATTAGTTAGTTTGCATATCAAAGAAGTGTTCCCCACTGGGCCCTTTGCTATCCTAGGAAGATAGTAAATTGGCCAGCTCAGGCAGTATCACTCTCTCCTCCACCAGAAAGATTTTTTTAAATGTCAAAACATCATAATGCAGAGAAAGAAAATGCATGCACATGCACATGCATGCACACACACACACATCACACTGGTCAAGACTGAACAGCAGGTCCTCCATCTGAGTCTGGCTCTCACCAAACTCCAATCCGTTCTTTCTCCACTACTCACCTGTGCCCTCACACTGGGTAAGAACTATACAGTATAAATGAAAAAACTAGGTTACCAACAATCCAAAAACTATGCCGCGGGAACTCTCTCTGAAGGAGTGGTCATATAAAGGGGGGGAATCTTTCCTATTAACTGAAGAAGGACAAAAGTAGGTGTACTCTGTGGCCAGAGGAATTAAATTGTTCCCAGGCAGTGGTGGCCTTAGACCCAATGTTACAGTAGAAGTTGACAGCGGTGCAGGCAGTGGAAGGACAGAAAAGTAGGCGGCAGAATAAATAATGAAGATAAATGAAAAGGAAGAATGTCAGCAGTAGAGCACACTAGGGAACAGGGTATATCTATAAAGTGACACATGGATTCAGATAGACAAGTCTATGGATACATAACTACACTTTACTTCATTATGGTTAGGAACAAAAATACATCAGTAGTTACTATATGTTTTCATTCTCTCTCTCGCTCTCTCTCTTTCTCCAAAGGAAAGACACTATTGCCTACAGGGTCAAAATTTGAGTTTCAAACTTAACAAAGGAGGTGAAACAAGTGTACTCTGAAAACTATAAAACACTGATGAGGGAAATTGAAGAAGACACAAATGGAAAGATAGGCCACACCCACTGATTGGAAGAACAAAAATTGTTAAAATGTCCATACGACCCAAATCAATCTACACATTTAATGCAATCCCTATCAAAATCCCAACAGAATTTTTTTGCAGAACTAGAACAAATAATCCTAAAATTTGTATGGAACCACAAAAGACCCTGAATAACCAAAGCGATCTTGAAAAAGAACAAAACTGGAGGTATTGCAATCCCAGATTACTGCAAACTGCAGTAATCAAAACAACATGGTACTGGCACAAAAATAGATACATAGATCAACTGAACAGAGTGGAGAGCCTAGAAATAAATCCATGATTCTATGGTCAATTAATCTTCAACAAAGGAGACAAGGATATGCAGTGGGAAAAAAAGATAGTCTTTTCAACAAATGGTGCTGGGAAAACTGGACAACTGGACCACTTTCTTACACCATACACAAAAATAGTCTCAAAATGGATTAAGAACCTAAATATGAGACCTGAAACCATAAAAAGCCTGGAAGAGAGCAAGGCAGTAGTTTCTCTGACATTGGCCATAGCAACTTTTTTCTAGATATGTCTCTTAAGGCAAGGGAAACAAAAGCAAAAATAAATATTGGGACTACATGAAAATAAAAACTTCTGCACAGTGAAGGAAACAATCAACAAAACTAAAAGACAAACTATTGAATGAGAGAAGATATTTGCAAATGATGTATACAATAAAGGATTTATAGGGGCGCCTGGGTGGCTCAGTCGGTTAAGCAGCCGACTTCGGCTCAGGTCATGATCTCACGGTCCGTGGGTTCGAGCCCCGCGTCAGGCTCTGTGCTGACAGCTCAGGGCCTGGAGCCTGTTTCAGATTCTGTGTCTCCCTCTCTCTGACCCTCCCCCATTCATGCTCTCTCTCTGTCTCAAAAATAAAATAAAACGTTAAAAAAAATTAAAAAAAACAATAAAGGATTTATATCTACAATATATAATGAACTGAAAACAAAAATGAAAACAACTCAACACCCCAAAACAAGTAATCCAATTAAAAAATAGGCAGAGGATATGAACAGACATTTCTCCAAAGAAGACATACAGAGGGCCAACAGACATGTGAAAACATGCTCGACATCACTTATCATCAGGGAAATGCAAATAAAAACTACAGTGAGATACCACCTCACACTGGTCAGAATGCCTAAAATCAAAAACATAAGAAACAAGTGTTGTCAAGGATGTGGGGAAAAAAAAGAACCCTCATGCACTGTTGTTGGTGGGAATGCAAATTGATGCAGCCGCTCTAAAAAACGATATGGAGGTTCCTCAAAAAATTAAAAATAGAATTACCATATGATCTAGTAATTCCACTACTGGGCATTTATCCAAATAATATGAAAACACTAATTCAAAAACATATATGCATCCTTATGTTTATTGCAGCATTAGTCACAATAGCCAAATTGTGGAAGCAACCCATGTCCATCAATAAATAAATGGATAAGAAAGACATAGTATACATACACACACACACACACACACACACACACACACACACACAATGGAGTATTACTCCGTCATAACAAAGAATGAAATCTTGTTATTTACAATGATATGAATGGAGCTAGAAGGTATAATGCTAAGTGAAATAGGTTAGTCAGAGAAAGACAAATACAATATGATTTCACTCATATGTAGAATTTAAAAAACAAAACAAATGAAGAAACAAGGAAACAAACCAAAACAGACTCTTAACTATAGACAACTGATGTTTACCAGAGTGGGGGGGGGGGAATGGGTGAGATAGGTGATGGAGATTAAAGAGTATACTTATCATGATGAACACTGTGTAATGTACAGAATTGCTGAATCACTCTATTGTACACCTGAAACTAATATAACACTATATGTTAACTATACTGGAATTAAAATTTAAAAAAAATTGAGTCTTGATGGTTGTGAGGCTCCTGGACAATAAGCAAAAAACAAAATCCAGAGATCCTTAAACGGAAGAGGAAAGGGGAAGAGAAGAGAGAAAAGAGAGTGAAACACAATAAAGAAAACCTTTTCAGGTAGATGTTGGTAGAAATTTGGGCAGCCTGGAAGCTGAAAGTAGGATAGAAAAGAGAAAAACATTTTAGGCAGATATTGCTGACCATGTGGAGAATGAGAGAGGCACCAAAGTAAAGGAAAGATGGTAAAAATATTTTCTATGACTTAGAAACACATATTTAGTATTTTAGTATTTTTACATACAAAGTAAAAGATTTACTTAAAGATGAGAATTATTCTTATTTGCATACTTTATTTCAGATTTGCTATTTCAGTTTTAAATTTTATTTTGGCTTTTTCTTATATTGTCTATTTCACTGCTGAGGTTGTCTATGTTTTCATTCATGAATATATTTTCCTTTACCTCATTAATTATAGTTATTATAGTTGCTTTAAACTGTCTGCTAATTCTGACATCTGAGACATCTTGGGGTTGGCCTCCATTGATAACAATCAATTCTTCAGAATGGGTCATGATTCCCTATTCTTCATGTCAATTAATTTTGGATTGTATTCTGGGCATTGTGATGTTATGATGTGGAGGCTACATTCTATTACATTCCTCCAAAAATTGTTGATGTTTTTAGTTTGTTTATTATAGAAGACAATTTACTTGGTTGGAATGCAACTCCAAACTGTGTCTGTTGGGCTGCAGCACAAATCTGTTTCATTATTTTACTCCTTAGCTGAGCAGTTTGCAGTATGGCAGGGATATGTGCTGTCCAGAGATCAGCCAGAGATCTGGAAAAGATACACAGAATTTTCCCTCTTCCACCCTTTCTGGTTCTCTCCTTGCGAGGATCCCCACCTCACTTCTTAATGATTATGGTTGCCATAAACTCTGCCCTCTCTTTCTTCAGGCCAGGAAGGCTATAGGGTTCTATCACAAGTTTAGATGCTGCACATGGTGCCAACCTTGCCTACACTCAGGCTTAAATTCATATTAACAGGAAATTTACCCTATGCTAGTCCTTTTTTTACAAGTATCTGTTACTGTCTAGAATTTGCCAGCTTTTGTTTGTTCTCAGATCCTTGAAGTAGTTGGGTTTTATATTTTGTCCAGAATTTATAGGTATATCTGCAGCAGAATACATCTATTAGGAGCTTACTTTACCATGCTTAAACTTAAGTTGATTTTTGATCATTGGATTTTGTTTCTTTGAATAGGAAACCAAATTCAGACTAGTCCTCATTGACTGTTTCTTGTTTTTTTTTTTTCCTTAATCTATCAGGTGGCCAAACACATTCTTCAGTTTACTGTGGGAGAGAACTTAAACCCAGATTACAACTGAGGTTCCTAAATGTTTCTTAAAATGAATTAGATTTTAAATTCATAAAGGAAATATAAACATAATCCCAATTAATGAATTTATTGGTGGAATTTATTAAGAGAAAATAGGAGCCGTAATATTACTAAAGCACAAAAAAGTGTCATGAACTGTACCAGATCCCTAACAAGGCATTTTATTATATCATTATGTTTATGAACAATAGCTCATTTTGTCATTGCCCTGCAACCTACCTCTAGAGTTGATGATTGCTAATACAACAACTCTTGTTTTTTTAGACTCAAATTCATAGAACTTATATATCTCTAAATACAATGGTTTTCACTACCATTTATATGTGAAAATTTTACTTTTAAGTCTTGAATATTCATACAACATTTTTAACAAAACAATGGGTGCCATTTGCAACAATGCAGATGGAACTAGAGGGTATTATGCTAAGTGAAATATGTCAGTCAGAGAAAGACAAATGTCATATGATTTCACTCATATGTGGAATTTAAGAAACACAGCAGATGAACATAGGGGAATGGAAGGAAATATAAGATAATAACAGAGAGGGAGGCACACCATAAGAGACTTAAATACAGAGAAAAACTGAGGGTTGCTGGAGCAGAGTTGGGTGGGAGGATGGGCTAAATGAGCGATGGGCATGAAGGAGGGCATTTGTTGGGATGAGCACTGGGTGTTATATGTGAGTGTTGAATCACTGGGTTCTACTCCTGAAACCAATAGTACACTGTATGTTAACTAGCCTGGATTTAAATGAATAAAAAAAGGAAGCGTAGAGAAAAACTCTCAAGTTACATTCCAGTTACAAATTGTGGAAAATCAGAATCCCGTTTTTTATTACATGCTGATTATCATCAAAGGGAATGTTGCTAGTGCAAAGAGGCATCAGACCATTATGTTCCGTACATAAACTGTTTGCTAACAATCATATTGACAATTTGGTTATCAGGAAGCAATGTTTTAAGCATTTGATATCCTAAATGATAAGTTGTTACATATATATGTGTGTGTACTTAAATTGTGTTTTAGTAAATTAGTTGTAAATTTGGGGTTGATGAATAATGCATTGTAAGTTTTCCCATTTAAAATAAAAGTAAATATGCTCTTGCTTAGCGTTTTTGTGTAGAACATTAGATTTTTCAAGAAGAGATTACTGATTTCATGCTAAGCCGAAGATGTTGTAATTAAATTCTTACATGGGTATGCAGGGGTACTAAATATTACAGGAAAACATTTTCCAATTTTCCAGTGCATTCCACAAAACTTGTGCAAATTGTTAATAGGTATCCCTATGCCTTTCCCCATCATTCTTGAAGAAGTCCTAAACTGAGGTGTTAATACAAATGTGAATGTTTCTGACAAAGAGGCTAAGCATTCTGTTTAATAATGCAAACTGCTGAGTGCCTGGGTGGCTCAGTCTGTTGAGCAACTGACTCTTCATTTTGGCTCAGGTCATGGGATCTAGTCCCATGTCAGGCTTGTGAAACCTGCTTCAGATTCTCTCTCTCTCTCTCTCTCTCTCTCTCTCTCTGTCTCTCTCTGCCCCTATCCCCCCCTTTTTTTTAAATTGTTTTTATTTTTTTAATGTTTATTTATTCTTGAGAGAGAGAGAGAGAGAGTGTGAGCAGGGGAGTGGCAGAGAGAGAGGGAGACATAGAATCCAAAGCAGGCTTCAGGCTCTGAGCTGTTAGCACAGAGCCTGAGGCGGGCTGGAACTCACAACTCACCTACTGTCAGATCATGGCCTGAGCTGAAGTCAGAGGCTTAACCAACTGAGCCAACCAGCACCCCCTCCTCCACTGCTCTTAAATAAATAAATAAAATAATATAGACTGCTTTCTCGAATAGGCTGAAGTCAAGGTTAAAAACTTGAGGATGTTCTCGTTATAGATGCATACCAAGTTGGATAATATATGACACACACATACTTGTGCATATATAACTATATTTATGTGCATATCTGCTGTATATGGACTGCATTTAGCTTGCACAGAGGTTTTGTTAAGGCCCACGCAGTGTTTTAAAATGTCCTTCCATTCTCCTCTGTCCCAACCTGGTTGATTACATTAAAGTCATCTGCCTAAACCATGTGCCTATTTGAGTTTGGGACCTTAGATGTAGGATTTGGAAGCAGAAAGTTGGGTCTGAGAACACTAGCTCAGACTGGGGTGCAGGGAGGGCCTCAGTTTATCTTTTGGCCCTGAAAAATCAGTCAAATTCTCCTGCAAATATTTCAGAGTCGTCCCTTTCCCAAACGTTTCTGGTCTGTTTTAAAGACGTTCTTCTCTTTTACTATTAGAGTAAAGCATTTTCCAAAACAGAATAAAAAACAAACAGAAAGAGATGAAGTTGTAAACTCAAATTGCAAGTGAGCAGGATTTTCAAAAAACAAGCTTCAACGAAAAAAGCAACTAGTTCTTTTTTGCCTTCCCATGCTTTCCTGGCCCTGTCAAATGTAAACAAACTCCCACAAAGCCTCCTGTTCAGAGATATAAAAAAAAAAAAGAGAGAGAGAGAAGAAATCAGCCTTCTCTCGAGGCATCCATTGAAGTATTAGATAATTTATTTTAATAATACCTTTCCATGAGAGTGTTGAGGAGACTTGCAAGTGTGCCCCAGGGATGCTTGACTCCAGATCACTTCCCCACTCAGCTGCTATGATGTCACATAGGCTCCATTGAAATGCAGGAAGAACCCGTGAGTTATCTGCCTCAGAGATTTGGACACCAGCTATAGCAAGATCAGTATTGCGGCAGAAAACCTTGACCTGATAACATTTACAATCATTGATTGCAGGATTGGGAGGCAGACTGGTTAGAGGGCTAGATCCAGGTCATACTGTGAGATGGCCAATTTATTCCTGAAGTCAGTACTGACATGAACTGCATCTGAAGCTAGAGTAATTTGCATCCATTATGAAAACGCACATGTAAGTACAGTTAAGTGCTTTCATCCATTACCTCATTTAAATGACCCTGCTAGGCTCCTAATTGCTACAGTCTTTCCAATCGAAAAACACCTATAAATACTTGCACACAAAGATGTTCCTCTCTGTGCTCTTTATAAAGGAAAATAACTGAAAACCACCTAATTGTTCAACGTGAGGGAAATGAGTGTGTTATGATCTATACATATAGTGCAATAAAGTTATGACCCTGAGGTTTTCAGAGTTTTTTGGGTTCCTTTGTTTTCACTGGAAAGTTCTTATGAAATAGTGATTTTAACAATATAAAATGCATTAGGGGAGCCTAGGTGGCTCAGTCGGTTAAACGGCCAACTTTGGCTCAGGTCATGATATCGCTGTTCATGAATTTGGGCCCCCCCCCCCCCCCCCCCCCGCTGCCGGGCTCTGCGCTGACAGCTCAGAGCCTGGAGCCTGCTTCCGATTCCGTGTCTCCGTCTCTCTCTGCCCTTCCCCCGCTCATGCTCTGTCTCTCTCTGTCTCAAAAATAAATAAATATTTTAAAATTTTTAATAAAATAAGGGAAAATAAAAACAATGCAAAATGCATAAAGATGCAATAAAGCCTGCCAATGTGCAGAACCTTGTAAACAAGAAAGGGTCTGGATTTTATTCTAAGTGTAAGTAGAAACCATTTAAGTCTGTTGAGCAGCACAACGACGTGACTGAATTTGCATTTTTATTTAAAAAAATTTTTTGTCTTAACGTTTTATTTATTTTTGAGACAGGGAGAGACAGAGCATGAACAGGGGAGGGTCAGAGAGAGGGAGACACAGAATCTGAAACAGGCTCCAGATTCTGAGCTTTCAGCGCAGAGCCCGACGCGGGGTTCAAACTCACGGACAGAGAGATCATGACCTGAGCCGAAGTCGGACGCCTAACCTACTGAGCCACGTAGGCCCCCTGAATTTGCATTTTTAAAACAATTACTGTTTTCTCTATAGCTCTTTGTTTCTTTCAATTTGTCTGCAGCAAAGACTAATGTTTTAATTTTTTAAAGTTAAAAACAAAACAGAAGGAAAAATAAACCTGTAGCCATTGCTTTGCAATCTATTTGACAACCCCCTAGAACAAACCCAAACCAGGAACAAACTTCAAGAGCCAACTTCAGGACCTCTAAAGGAAGGCACTGCAGGGCATCTCAAACATGAGGAGGGCCACGAGCCCCCAACGGCCCTTGATCTTTCTGCCACTGTGACACCCTTTGCGCTTCTCTGTATGACGGCTTCGAAAGTGGGAATATATTCGGATTCGAGCTAGCTGGGGCTCCGTATGGAGAGAGTAGCTGTTGGGCGGGGAAAGTTTTAGCCTGATTCACTACCCAAAGATGGTAAGCCTAACTAAACCAGAGTCTTTCAGGACACTGGGGCCAGTGGGGAGAGAAAGCGAAGTTGCAAAAACTCACGGAAGGGGCCAGTGGAAGGAAGTACAGGGGAAAAGTATAGGCTGAATTTCCTGCAGACTTGTTTCCCCCATCACTCCAAGACCTTGGGCGGGATACGCAACCTCTCTAGCCTGAGTTTCAAAATGGGCGTGATAATAACCACCTCTTAGACCAGTGTGATGATGTAGACAATCTTCAAAACATCTCAGGCTGTGGGGCGCCTGGGTGGCTCAGTCGGTTGAGCGTCCGACTTCGGCTCAGGTCATGATCTCACGGTTTGTGGGTCCGAGCCCCGCAGTGGATTCTGTGCTGCCAGCTCAGAGCCTGGAGCCTCTTTCAGACTGTGTGTCTCCCTCTCTCTCTGCCCCTCCCTCGCCCGCGCTCTGTCTCAAAAGTAAATAAACGTTAACAAAAAAATTAAAAACAAAACAAAACAAAACCATCTCAGGCTGCGCATGATACATAGGAAGCCGGGGGCTCTGCAGTGTGGTGCAGAAACCATAACTGCAGCCCCATTGCCACCTTTGACAATTAAAAAAATAAAAATAAAAATAAACAAATAAATGAATAACTGAGGGCTAGAGTCCTCGCTCACTTAATGGAACTCTCACAATTTCACTCTGCTGTTATGACCTTAAATAAGGAAATGCATTTTCCAAATGATCCCTAAATCTTCAGATCCTGAATCATGAGAAGAACACAATTAAGTTCCCCAGAATTATGAAGACAGGGAAGCATACTCATACATTTTGGAAGGTTTTTCAACATAAGCTGAAGAGGAAGATTCTATTTAAACTCTCAATCGGGAAGGTAAAATAACTAGAATGCTATTCTTAGAGTCATGTAGTTAAGTGAGATTTTACTATATTTAGCATATAAATACAATGGTCAATGTGATACTCCATAAACCATCTATGCTAAATTGATCTTTTTCTTTATTTAGGAGTGAGAAGGGGGAAAGGGTTACCTTAGACATGAAAGGGTGAGTTAATCAATTTTTTTATCTGATAACATACATATTTCTAAATGATATATGACCCTTCTCTTGTTTTCCCCCCTCTGGCTTTGCTAATTATTTTTCAAATCTTTTCAATAAAATGCAGTTTTTAACACCCCATCCCCATCTAGCAGATCACACATCCATGCACCCACACTCTCCACTAGACAACAAAATTCCCAATCAATATTTAAGTTGTGTGTCCGAAGTAAGGATGGAGAGATCAGGCTGAAAGCTTAAGTATAAAGAAGCACAAAACTACAGTGGTAATGGAATCTGAATAAAACGTGGTTAAGATACCTATTTCAAGCAACACGCTTCTCGGCTGGAGCCTACATTCCAATGAAGGCTGCTCTTGGACTCTCTTTCTATGGATGGATTCCTACCATCCATATGGCCAGCATTCCAGATAACTGAAAAGGAAGGCCTAAGATCTCTGCAGATCCTTGGGGCTGAAGTCATAGTTCCGGAGTGGAAAGAATACATGCCCGAGAACACCTTTTTGGGATTCCCATGCCTGGAGACTTGTCAGATGTCCTACATTTCATGTTTGCTGGCTACAGAAAGGAAGTTTGGGAAACAGAAGCAGCCTCCTGTGACTGTTTGCTCCATATTGTACCAGCCATCTGTTACTGATAGTAACAGGGAAGTCCTGATTAAGGAGGAAAGCCAAAGAAAACGCCTCAGGTGTGACTCTGGAGAGTCTAGTGGCCAGCCCACCTTATGGCAGTGCTGGCTTGTGTCCTCACCGAGCAATACTCATTTTGGATTTGCTTCAGTCCATTCCATTCAATTGAGGTGCACGCCCCACAACATATAAGGACAGATGGGATGCAATGTTCTAGTGTTAAGTGGATACTGAGGGGTATTAAGGCAGTAGAGGGGTGCCTGGGTGGCTCAGTCGGTTAGGCATCTGATTTTGGCTCAGGTCATGCTCTTGCATTCAGTGAGTTTGAGCCTCGCATCGGGCTCTGTGCTGACAGCTCGGAGCCTGGAGCCTGCTTCAGATTCTGTGTCTCCCTCTCTCTCCGTCCCTCCCCCGCTTACGTTCTGCCTCTCTCAGAAATAAATAATAATTTAAAAGCATTTAAAGAAAAAGAAAGGGTGTGGAGAAAACAAAAATATTGTTTTATATCAAATCAAACAATACGTGATTGGATAGAATGCAAAAATCTCACGAACTTTTAAGATAAAAACAAGTCCCTCTCCTCTGCCGTAGGGGCACGGAGTGAGGGCAGGAGTTAAGAAAGAAATGGTGCCATAAAGCAATGAAGGGTAAGGGAGAAGAGAACTGGGTTGGGACTGAGGATATGTCAATGCTAGTCCTGAATTGGATATCGCCTTGCTGTGTGACCTGGGACAAATGCCTTACCTTCATTGGAGGGATTATATCACCTTTCCATAAAACTATCATAATTACGACAACATTGTGTGGGTACAAAGATAGATATATAGGTTAATGGGATAGAGTAGATAGTACAGAAATAGGCTCCTATGCACATGATCAGTCAGTTTGCAACAAAATTCAGTGGGGAAGGGATAATCTTTTCGATAAAAGTGAGTGGGTGTACTGGAGATGCAAAATAACGAATCTTAACTCTTAGCTCATGCTGCACGTAAGAAATTAACTTGAAATGAGTCACAGATTTAAATGGAAAAGCTAACGCTATAACATTTCTCAAAGAAAATATAGGCAGCTTTGGTTCAGGCAAAGGTTTTTTTTAAGGTAGCAAAAATCACGAGATCAGAGATGAAAACACCGACAACTTGGATATTAAGACTAAACATTTTCCTCTTTAAAAGATGCTGCAAAGATCTTTTAAAGGTGCTGTAAAGAGCACCTGGGTGGCTCAGTGGGTTAAGCGTCTGACTTGATTTGGGCTCAGGTCATGATCTCATACTTCATGAGTTCAAGTCCCACATCAGGCTCTGCGCCGACAGGACCTGCTTGGGATTCTCTCTCTCCCTCTCTCTTTGCTCCTCCCCTGCTCTCTTTCTCTTTCCCTCTGTCCCTCTCAAAATAAATAAATAAGCTTAAAAAAAGATGCTGTAATGAAGATGAAAAGGTGTTTCATAGAATGGGAAAAAATTGCAACACATACCTCTGATAAAGGGCCTGTTTCCAGAATATATAAAAATATGTTTACAACTTAATAAGAAGACAAAATAAGACACTTGTTTTAAAGTGTGCAAAATAGTGGAACAGACACTTCACCAAAGAAGATACACAGATGGTATATAAGCCCATGAAAGCATGCTCAACACCATTAGTCATCAGGGAAATGTAAATTAAAATCACAAATGAGGTATCATTACATACCCCCCCACACACACAAACACACACACAGCTGAAACAACTAATCATGGCAAGTGTCGGTGAAGATCTGGAACAATTGGAATACTCATAGATTTTTACAGGGGATGCAGTAAAACAGTAAAACCACTGGAATAGTTGGCCATTTCAAAAATAAAAATATATACTTACTGTATAGCCCAGTAATCCTATTGTGATTTACCCACGACAAATTTTTTAAAAGTATGGTTCCACACAATTTTTTGTGTTTACCTCTATAGCAGCTTTATTCACAATAGCCAAAAATTGGAACTAATCTGAATGTTTCTCAACTGGTGAGTGGATAAACAAGTTGATGTAGAGGCATATACTACTCAGAAAATTAAAAAAAAACAAACTCATGAACTACTTATCCACACCACAGCATGGGTGAAACTCAAGTGCATTTTCCTAAGTAAAAGAGATGAGACATAGAAGAAGACAGCCCGCTGTACCATTCCATCTGTATGGACTCTCAGAAGAGGCAAAGATATACGGACAGAAAACCAACATGGTGGGAGTCTATGGTGACCAGAGGCAAGGGATTTAGGAGAGAAAATTAACTGCAGAGGGGCAGCAAGGAACTTTTGAAGGTGAGGGAAATGCTCTATACCTTGATTGTGTTGGTAGTGACAGTATTCTATAGATTTGATGATCAAATTGTACATCTGAAATTGGTAAACTTTACTGTATTTAAATTACATCTCAGTGAAGCTGTTTTTTTTTTTTTACATGTATGTGTGTGTGCGTTGGGGGGGCGGTTAGATGTAGAACTTCTAATATCCTTTCAATCCATAAAGTGTCTCAGGGAGCACAAATCTTTTAGACTTTGCCTGACCTTTTGCCCTACAGGAAGACATGATCTTTATTGCACTGGACAGGAAATAAACCTCCCTCCTGCTCCTGAGGGGACATAATCTCTACCTTTCAAGGCTCTGTGCTCTACCAACATCCTTGAAAAGATGGTCTAGAACAAAGGCAGTCAGCGCCTCTGTGGGCAAGACACCAAAAAGATTGAGAGACCTGGTGGAGAACAGGCTTTCAACATCAATTGCTTACACCTCCTCTGAACTTCTGTGGTTCGAGTTTGCTGTCACATCATCTGAGTTCAAAACCAGGCTAAGCCACTACCCAGCTGGACCAATTATTTGATTTCAGTGAGGTCTCATTTTCCTTGTCCAGTAGACTCGGGTCATAATCCCCGCCTTAAAGTAATTGGGTGAGCCAAATAAGACAATGTATTTTAAAGTGCTTTTTAAGCCACAAGGAAGTAGATAAATAATTACTTCACCATGTACTTTTTATGTTATTTCATTCTTTTACACTGTCAGGTTTGTTGTCAGCTCCTTCTACTCTTCTTTTCTTTCACGGCACTTAACACAAAATTAAGCAAGTAATGAGTATTCAATTAACCCTTGATGATGGTTGCCTAATACTTTGAATAACTGGTTGAAATTGGACTTGCCAATTTCCCCTTATAAATTCCATGGTTTCTCTTGTACTCTTTCTCCTTTGATCACCTATCTCCAATCACATTTAAATTAAAAAAAAAAAAAAAAAAAAGCAAGCTAGTCTATTTTCCTGAAGAAAACGCTTTGGATTCTATTCCAGCACTTAACAGGTGGTTACTTCTATCTGTGACAAGTCCTTAGCAAATAAAGAGCTCAGAGGGTGTGGTGCACTCGTCATGCTCACCAAGCAAGAAACATGTTCCTATGAGTGGTCAGCACTTAGCGTGTGTTCATGTTCAATGGGGAATGAAAATGGCATATGAGAGGCTAGAAGAAAATAATCATCCCTTGTATAATTCTCTCTCTTTTTTTTAGTGTTCTGATGAATCAACCCGAGAAAGCAGTTTCTTCAGTCCGTTTTCCTGTATGAATGATCACAATGTAGAGTTTAGGAAGAGAGACATGGATTGGCCCATCTGTTGTGGGTACAGTAATGGCAGAGGTTACCATGATGATGATGATTATGGTTGAGAATGACAAAGTATACTGCAGAAAATATCTCAACAGAAGGTAGGTTCTAAAGTCAGCACATAAAGTGAAAAATGTGAAAGGTCAAGACCATCCTTGAAAAATACTAGGAAGGTGTCACATTGGGTACGAAAATATTGTGCTTAATAGGGCTTATTACATTTATGTAACAGCTTATGTAATATCCAGATTTCCCCAGCAGAGCGTCACATGATGGACATGGCTTGCATTTATGGGTCATGTTATTTTTTTTTAATATAAAATTTGAAACTCCATATTCTCCATAAGATGCTCCCATTATGGAAGCACATGGGCACATAAACAAACTGAACAGAAGCAGATTCCCCTCTGCCTTCACTCCTTCCTGGTTAAGGTCAAAATGCCAGTCAGAACTCTTTCCTTAACTTTTCTCCCTCTCTCTTTCCCACAAAGACTAAGTCCACTCCAGTTAAATGGGATTATGATGACACTGCTCTATCCTAAAAAGGTCTTAATTTCCTTTCTCAACTTTCCATTTCCCTTCTTATTTGATGTACCTAGATTCTCATGGAAAACACTGGACGCATCTGCAGACAGCTTTTTCACATATAGGGTATATCTAAACTGGATACAAAAGAAGGTCATAATAAGTCTTCTCTTGGTTACATGATTAATGTACTCTGAGGCTTAGGAAAAAGCCAGTAATTGGGAAGGTTTAAGAGTACATTGAGTGAATTCATTGCTGTCAGAGACAATTCACCATTTCACTGATAGAGCCAGCAGCAGCCCTTCCGAGAGCAAGAAATAGCCATAAATCTAAACAGGAAAATATCCGAGTTTTGCTACCATGTCACATAAAATATCTCTTCTCAGAGCTGGAGGTATTTTTCAAAACTAAGTTAGAGTCACAGCTGTGAATAAAACCGGGCTTCTTCAAGAATGAGTAATAGAGACAACATTTTATAAGACTCCAAATTTGACCTTTCTTGGAAATTCTAATATCTAGCAAGAACTTGTCTTTGAGCACATAAACATATCATTTGTTTGCTTTTCTTCCAAATTTCCACTAAGGTAAGATTGCAGTTGAAGGAAAACTAGTAGGATGTGTAACTAGAGGAACACAGTGATTCCCCTCGAACAGAGGACATCACCAGAGGCCAGTGGACTCGACTGTTCCACAAGTATGTTTGACTCAGCCCACACGGTGGTGGCCTGAGACGAGTTTAAAAAATGTCTGAATTAATTGCTAATGAAAAGAATGGTGGTTTCACGTTGGAAAAAAAAAAATCTAGAATTCCAGCTTCTCTTTAAAAAAAAAACAAAACAAAACAAAATGCAATGGTGGGCAATATTAGGTTGACACCTCACCCAACCCAAATATCAGCTGGGCCCGAGTAGAGATCACCTCTTCAGACCCCGGGGAATCTCGGGTTTGCTACACTCTGCACCACTTCTGGTTATTTCTGGGGCTCCAAGGCCAACTGCTGGCTGTGGTTTTATGTAACAGCAGAGTTAAAAGAAAAGTAAAAGTTTTCTACCTATATGGCTACCAAAGGTCTTGGGGAAAAGGGCAGACTGAGCCCTGGTTCATATATTTGTGTTACCTGGTTGGCCCCTGTGAACATCTGAGTCTGGACTTGCTACCTTAAAAATTCACCTCCTGGGGCACCTGGGTGGTTCAGTTGGTTACGCCTCTGACTTTGGCTCAGGTCATAATCTCAGCTTGTGAGTTCAAGCCCCGTGTTGGGCTCTGTGCTGACAGCTTGGAGCCTGGAGCCTGCTTCGGATTCTGTGTCTCCTTCTCTCACTGCCCCCTCCCCCTCTCATGCTCTGTCTCTGTCTTTGTCTCTGTCTCTCTCTCTCTTTCAAAAACAAATAAACATTTTTTTAAAATTAAAAAAAAAAAAGGTCACCTTCTTCAGGAAGCTTGCCTGATTTAACCAACTGGGTTACAGAATGTGAAATGCTCTCCACCAGAGGATTCCATTAGAAACCGATGTAACTGAGATTTTAGATGCAACATTTTAATTATCCTTACATGAATCATCCATAATTAATAATTTTAAAAGAAAAACATTTTGAGTGTCTCAGGTTAGCACAAGGGCTTTCTCACTAAATGACCACCCCAGTAATTTACCACAAATGTTGACATTCTTCTCAGAGCTCTCTCTGTTTCTCACTTAAGAATTTGGGAAGGGGCTCCTTGGTGGCTCAGCTGGTTGAGCGTCTGACTCTTGGTTTTGGCTTGGGTCATGATACTAGGGTTGTGGGATGGAGCCCTGCATTATGGTCCATATAGAGCATGGAACCTGCTTGAGATTCTCTCTCTCCCTCTCCGCCTGCCCTTCTCCCCTGTGCACTCACTCACTCTCCCTAAAATAAAAAAAAGAAAAGAAAAAAAGAAAGAATTTGGGAAAAGGAAACAGGCATAGTTATGACTTCTAATATGAAAACCTCTAAGTAAAGACAGGTTTGCCTGCCATAATTATGTAATTATTACAACGAAATATAACTTACCTCACCACCGCATGAGAAAAAGTAATATTTTCTTTACTGAAAGGACCTGACTCGTTAAAAGATTAAAGGTAGTTACTGCCCTATTTCTGAAACAAGAGGGAGAAACTTAACGAAAAAACATTGCTTTCAGCATAGCCATGGCGCCACAATGATCTGATTGTTGCAAGGACACTGTTCAGAATATTACATGACGCTAAAGAGTGACAGACTTTCCATATTTAATATGAGCCTTTGAACAAAATTAAATTTAGAGCAGTCTAAGGTCACACAGTCAATACGCCAACGCTTTTTACATTTATTTTAATCTCATCTCCCAGCACTGTCACCAGATCCTTGCCATCTCTTCATCACCATAAATAAACCGCGTTGACTCTTGGACCTGCTCTCAGTCTCTTGGCTTAATTACCTTCCATGATAAGGAATTCACTTCCCATTTCCCTAAAGTGGCCCAGATGGGCCCCTCAACTTGTTTCCCCTCTCTGCTCTGCTAATCTTTGTAATACTCTGTAGGGATAGTAGAAGAAGGAGTAAGCCCCTTCCTAAGTCCCCCCCACCCCAGACCCTGCCGGGGATGCTCTGAAGTGGAGGTGACCTCAGGGCTCTGTGTCCTCTTGGGAGATGCGTCTTTCTCACCTGTGGCCAGATGCTTCTCGGAGTAAGCATCTGGGAAAGATTTCGGGTAAGATATCTCAGGACCAGATTCCTTGTTCATCTGAGCACGATTCAGAGTCAGTGTCGTTTGAGCACTAAAAGAAATATGACCTTATTTTGTTTTTATCATAGGTTGCTAAAATCTGGGGATATTGTTAACACTTCGAATCATAGAATCTTAACACTAGAAAAACCCAAAATGCATTTAATCAAACTTGCCCATTAAGGACACAGGAAAATTGAGGATCAGAGGCCATTGTCACATAATTATATACTAGAAGACCCAAAAGGCATTCATCTTGTCTGTCTTTTAAATATTTTTTGAGCAGCTACCATGGGGCCAGCTTTCATAGATAAACACATGAATTCAAGTCGTTAAACAAATTTCCCACTATGAGCCTGGCACCGTGATGGACATGGGGCATATAAAAATAAATCAGACAGGGACTTTTTCTTGAGGAGCTTACTGTTGAGTAGAGAAGCAGCAGCTTTACATAAAGGAAAGTTTACACAGTATGATAAATGTCACTCCTGATGAATGTATATGGTGGGATCACATCGTACATATGTAAAAAGCCATTCCTTATCTTATCCGTGATCACAAACTAATCTAATAACACATATCAGTGTAATGAAAGAAATTTATTGTTAAAACTGAATAGCATCAACCCTGTAAACAAGCAGGAATGCTTCAAAATCCACACGATTAGTCACTTGGGAAATGCAAAATAAAGCCACAATGAGATACTACCACACATCTATTGGCACCTCCAAAATTTAAAAGACCATATCAAGCATTGGCAAAGATGTAGAGGGATTGGAACTCTCACACCCTGCTGGTAGGAGAGCTAAACGGTAAAACCGCTTCGTAAAATAGCCTCGAAAATAGATAAACTGTACTGTGTTTAAAAAAATGAGACATACACCTACTACGCAATCTAGTCACTCAATTTCTAGGTATTTATCCAAGAGAGAACAAAGTCAAAGTTTGTATATGTGAACATGAATGTTCACAACAGCTTTATTTGTAATCCCCCCAAACTGGAAGCCACCCAAACATTTACTAACAGGTGAATGGATAGCCACATGGTGAGACATCCGCATTATGGAATAGTGTTCAGCAATAAAGAGGAATGAACTATTGATACAGACAACACCACGGATGAATCTCAAAAGAACTAAGCTGAGTGAGGGAAGCCTGAAAAGTAGCACACATACTGTTTGATTCCATTTTTATTCAATTCTAGAAAAGGCAAAGTAACTGTAGTGATAAAACATAGGTGAGTGATTGCCTGGCGAGGGGTTGTGGTGCCTGGAGGGGCTGGAAGAGGGGGTTCAGAGGGGTACAAGGAAAATTTTAGGAGTGATGACTGCACAGGTATGTCTTGTATCACAGCTTATCAAAGTACACACTTGTGCTCAGTCTGTCAATAAGGCTGCTAAAAAGTAAAGAAGCAAACGGTAATAACAAATCCTAAGTGAACACAGAAAAAAAAAATCAAGGAGTTTGGAGTTATAGGGCATGAGCCCGGCTACCCATCATCTGCACAGCCATGCCTAAGTCTCTAGACTTTTCTGGAACTGTTTTCTTATCTAGCAAATGGGGGTAATAATTCTTGTCCAACTCATTTCATGGGATTATAATGAGGAGCTAATAGAGGAACAAATGCAAATGGGCTTCATAAAATTTTAAAATATTATGCACCAGGTGGTGGTTGTCCTCATTGGCAGACATGAGAATCTATAGGGGCAGGAATCTCTGTGAGGGCTGGTTAGGGGGAGGAGGGCTGAAGGACAAGAGAACCCAATTCGCGTATGAGGACGATAAAGCCAGGGCCAAGAGGCTGCAGACAAGGGTAGGGGGCAGGTGCCTCAGGGCAACGGAAAAGCAGCAAGAACAAAAGCAGGTCTGACTCTGCGGCTGGAGAGCAGGGGAGGAACCAGATCACTAAGGAAAAAGAAGGCAGAAGGCAGAGCCTGGAACCCACACTGAGGACAACAGAACTCTTGGGAACACAGGCTTGTGAGCAGACTCTGCTGTCCTCATTGCAGATAGATGGATCATCATGCAACTCAGCCACCCACCGGCTCTTGGGATGAGGACAACAAATCCTTAGCATGGCCATGCCCCCGGCCTGTCCCTGCCTGCCTCTCCAAGCTCATGGCCTACCACTTTCCCCCAGCAGTCTGCACCCTGCCCCTCTCCCAGCAGGCACCACAGAGACTCAGTCGTGCTATTTCCTCAGCTTCCACTGCTGTGCTCTCTCCTGTTTGCCCAAACTCCTACTTACACATCACTTCTCAGATCAGCCGTTGCTTCTTCAGGAAGCTGGCCTGGCCTCCCGAGCTTAATCAGATTCCCCTCTGATGCCCCTCGTGGCAGCTGGAACCGTTCCTCCATAGCATGTACTGCCATTGCACTTACGGTACTTGGAGTGGTGAGTTCATCAGGGTCTGTCTCTCCCATCAAACTTCACCTTCACGGGGATGGAGAGCATGTCTAGTTTTGCTCACCTTTTGCACCACCTACCACAGGTGCAAAAGAGGTGATGCATGAAGGAATGAGTCAGAGTCTTGTGGGGAAAAGATGTTCTTTGAAACCTTAAGAATTAGAGAGCCAACGACGTGTGTGTTCGAGCTCAATCTGCAGGCATAATCTATAATGGAGACCTTTTTATTATGTCCATTTTATAGACGCTGACATCAAGGTCCAGAGAAGTAAGGTAAATGCCTAACATCACACCAATCATGAGCGGCGGATCTGGGAGGTGCCCCTGACTTCCTGACCAGCCCTGTCTTTCTAATTTTAAGGAGAAGGTTGATACCTAAGGCTCTGTCCAGCTCTAACTTTCTCCAATCCTATAGTCTCCAGAAAATTAACTGGTGGATCCTCCAACAATTCAGCCCCCATCAATGGCCTGCAATAACCTTTCAGATCCTCAAGGCCTGCCAACAACACCCTCTTCCACTTGTAGGTTAAGAACTGAAAGGGGCGTCTGGGTGGCTCAATCAGTTAAGCATCTGACTTCGGCTCAGGTCATGGTCTCGCAGTTCATGGGTTCAAGCCCCACATCGGGCTCTGTGCTGATGGCTCAGAGCCTGTAGTCTACTTTAGATTCTGTGTCTCCCTCTCTGTCTGCCCCTTCCACCACTCATGCTCTCTCTCTCTCTTTCTCCCCCCACCCCCCAAAAAATACATAAACATTAAAAAAAAATTAAGAACTGAGAATATGTTTCGGTGGACTCCTTTGGCTAAAAGGAGTGCCTATTTAGCTTATATCCCAGCAGTGCTGACTCTGAATTAATAGTTTGACATCAGTCTTCTTTCACTTTGTGGCCCACTCTGAGCCTTGTCCTCCTTGAGTGTGCCTGAGGCAGCCGGACCCAGGGAGGGAGAAGGGACAGAGGAGGGCCAGCCTCCAGGGGTCTAATAAATTGTTTCGCTAGGTGAGAGACTTCTGCTCAGATACAACTTCTCCCTTCTAGTGCACAGACCGTCCCCACCCCTGACACCTGTTTCCCCAGTGGGAGTGGTGTAAAAGTGCATTTTTCCCAATCAGAAGTGTTTAAGCACTGGCTTAACATGGTCAGTTATCCGAACAAGTGTTAATAATTTATGGGGGTCTATCAGCTCCCCAACACATATGCCAGTTGATAAGCCTCTTGTTATGGCCACAAGCAGCCTTGATATTAGTCTAGTTTGTATCTGTGGGGTAGGGTGGGGTAGCTAGGGAACAAACTTTGAGCACCTACTAGATGCCAGGCATCCCTGTCTCATCGAATCCTCACAATAAGCAATCCAGGTAAATATTAGTATCCCCATTTTAGTGTTAATTAAACTGAGGTCCAGAGAAACTGTTACTCAAGGTCACATGGATAGGCAGGATTAGATTTGATTCCAGATGTGTCTGGTTTCAGGTCCGCCTAATGTCTATGAGTTTAACAACTGATACTTGGAAGACAAGGTCTAACAACCTACAAAGAAATAAAAATTCATTTATATCCAAACACATATTTGAGGAATCACGTTACTGAAAAGAACGCAATTAGACCAGTGCTATTCAGAGGATGGTCCACAAACTCATGCCAGCTCACGAACTGTCGATTATCAGCCTACTGGGGTAAGTGCAGAAATTAATGAAAGCATTCAGAGAGTTTGATAACAAGTTGACATAGGCATAACATCCAAGCATGTGATCACATAACTCACTGTTATCGTATTTTACAGAAGTATTAATCCAGAATATATCGGAGATGAAATTTGTCAGTGGTCCTCCTCTACAGTTTTTGAATAAGACTGAATTAGATAACAACTGGGTCTGGCAGTCTGGGATCATCTGATGCGTGCTGTAGTCAGTACTGTGTCAAGCTCAAGGGTAAGGGCTCTTGGAGGCTCATTATTGCCAATCAAATTTCTGCTCCTCCGTGTATCTGCTGTGTGACCTTGGGCAAACCACTCAACCTCTCATGTATGTAGAGAGACAATGATGGCGCTATCTAGGATTACTGTAAGAATCAAGTGGAATTATCTGAGTGCACCACTTTGCACAGTGCTCAGCATAAAGTAAGCACTCAATAAATGCTAACAGCTGCATTTATGATATGCCTAGCCAAGCTGGCATTATTATTATTATCCTTATTACTGACCTTTTATTGGCCTCTCTTCTGTCATTAGAATGTATTCCTTCGAGTTAAGCTAGCAGTCCTATGTGAAATATGAATATGCCCCTAGAAAAGTAAGTTATGTCAACATATCAGCTCAATATATCAAATATCATTGTCAGTAATGACTGGGGGAAGTGAAGTCAGGGGATGGGAAAGGCCCCAAGAGGTCATGAGATGGCTGAAGGTGTGGGAGAGAGCTCATGAGCATGGCCTAGGAAAAATAAAGTTGGTCGGGAAGGGTCTTGAAGAGTAGGATTCTGGAGGCATAGGGAAAGGGATGGGGCCAGGTGATGACTTGAGAGAATTATCTTCCAGGTGGTAGAAGACATATTCAAGTCAGCAGCACAGAATACGGTTAAGAGCCAGAAAGCTAGAGCCAGATTGCCTAGGTTTAAATCTTGTCTTTGCTATTTAATAAGACTGTGACTCTAGGACAAGTCACGTTACCTCTCTGTGCCTCGATGTTTTTGGTCTATAAAATGAGGATAATAATAGAACCAACCTCATAGGGTGCTCGTGAAAAGTCAACGAGAGTATACAGATACAGATATAGATTTATCTTAGTGCCTGGCACACAGTAGGAGCTATAGAGTATTTGCTCGAATTAACTGTACTAGTAGCAATAGGAACAGAACATTCCAACCCCAGGCAGCTCCATCAAAAGTCCTTGCCAATAATTTCAAGACACCCCAGGTGAGGGTATGAAGATGTCTCAGCACACCCCAATCTCACTGCACATAACAGGTCAGTAAACCCAGCCTCTGCACCCAAACGACCAGGCTCTGAAAAAATTAAAATCAGTCATCCTGAAGCAGTCTTCTCCTAATTACTCCCTAAGATCCTTTTGACAATTATGGCCTGAGACTTTGGCAGGCAAAGAATCTTGTTTGTCAAGCGCAGATCTGGGGCACTGTTCACCCAGAGCCCTCCTGGCTGCACTAGGCTCCTGCCGCTTCTTCCCACGCCCAGGGCTGCTCTTTGCCACATGGGCAACCAGTGTGACCTCCAACATTATCACCATATGAAAACATACAGCACATCATGTTAAGAACATTTATGGGTTCCTGATGACCTATATGACAAAGCTTAAACTCTAGAAGAATCCCTTAAGGGCAACCCTCCCTGGCATATTGCAGGTTTGGTGAATGAATAAATAAATCATCCAGTCTCCAAATTTGATTCCAATGAAGGCAAGTGATGTATCTAAATTTTAAATGGGAATAAAACATAACGTTTGATGAAACAAAGTATGATTTTATTTTAATTGGAAACTATTTGAAAAGACTGAAGGGTTGGGACCTCAATGTGGAAATCTCAGGCATCCTATATATAAAAAGGGAGATATTTTGGAATGGGGTATGAAAAAAAAAGGGAGTCTTATGACTGCCTTTCTAACCATGCTGCATAGACAACATTGTGCCTACTTGTAAGATCGGCTCCAACTGGGAGAATGTAAAGTTGTCCTTACCCCCCCAATTTGTCAATCCCATCACATCCCGATCCAGTCACTTGGTGACCTCTGCTGGCATCCTCTGGGTAATACACAATATGTGCAGGTGGTTCCAGAGCCCTTCTTGGAAGAATACTTTCACCCCAGTTATGTGTCTTTGGGTACCCATTGTCCAGATCCTGCTTTTTCTGACTACCATTCTCTAATGAAAGGAAGAATGGGTCCTTGGAGAAATAGCTCAGTCTAAGGTTGGGCAGGAGAAACACAAGATGACCCTGGAAATTCTTGTAATGCCTGAAAGTAAAGATCTGTTCAAGAACCAGACGGTTGGGGGCATGTCAAAGGGACACAGGCTTCAACCTGAAAGAACTCTCAACAGCCAAGGCTGGAGTAATTGGAAGCAAAAATAAGTAGTATTGGATTATAACCCAAAGTATAAAATAAATATATATGAGCTCATACTGAATTTTACTGATGTAAATAAATGATTGAATGAATGAATGAATAAGTGAGAAGGAAAAAAACTTGTTCTAGGAGGTGGAGATTAATCCCCCACCATCTCTGAATGTGGGCTGGACTTTGTGATTTGCCTCCAAAGAAAAGAATATGGAAAGGGAGACAACAGTAACCACTGTTGAGAAACCTGGTAGATAACCAAGTGATCGAAATTAACACCACCAGCTGGAAGTTAATATCATGCAACCCCCGTTGTGATATGATGAGAGGAACACTTAATTTCTGTGGCATTCTTCCCAAAAAAAGAAAAACATCCACAACCCCAGTCTCATCATAAGGACGACTTCAGACAAGCACACCCTGAGTTACATTTTGCAAAGTGTAAAACTGACCACTACTCCTCAAAACTGCCAAAGTCAAGTAAAATATAAAGAGACCAAGAAGCTGTCACAGACCAGAGGAGACTGGCGAGACACGATGACTGAATGCAGTGCGGTGCCCTGGCTTCTATCCTAGAAAAAAGAGTACCACTGGACAAATTGGGTGAAACCCGAATCAAATCTTGACTTTAGTTAAAGGTATATAACAATGCTGATTTCTTCATTTTGACAAATGTACCTTGGTAACGTGAGATGCTAACATGAGGGGAAACTAGGTGGGCGGATATGAGAATTTGCTGCATGACCTTTACAATTTTTCTGTAAATCTGAAATTATTCCAAAATAAAAAATTTATTTTAAAGAAGTCATTCAGGAGGTTCACACCAAGAGAGTTGAGCCCCAGGAGTATGGAGAGATTTCTGAATGGGCTACTAGCTAACTAACTCATCAGAAACTTGGGTATGTGTGTGTGTGTGTGTGGGGGGGGGGTGAGGACCTGGATGGTAGACCAGCAATGGTACAAAAGGATAGTTAAGAATTCACTCCAATGAGGGGGTGCCTGGGTGGCTCAGTTGGTTGAGTATCTGACTCTTGATTTCTGCTTAGGTCATGATCTTGTTGTTCATGAGTTTGAGCCCCGCATCAGGCTCTGCACTGACAGTGCAGAGCCTGCTTGGGATTCTCTCTTTCCCTCTCTCTTTCTGTCTGTCTGTCTCTCTCTGTCTTTCTCTGTCAAAATAAATAAATAAACTAAAAAAAATTAAATGAATTCACCCCAATGGAAGAGTGAAGCAAACTAGGAAGTTCCATGCTATTAGATGGGCTCACCCCAAAATCCTACTAGGGAAAAAAAAAGTATGGGGGCTCCTGGGTGGCTCAGTTGGTTGGGCATCTGACTTTGGCTCAGGTCACGATCTTGTGGTCTGTGAGTGCAAGCGCCACATCAGGCTTTGTGCTGATGTTCACAGCCTGGAGCCTGCTTTGGATTCTGCGTCTCCCTCTCTCTCTGCCCCTCCCCTGTTCATGCTCTGTCTCTCTCTCAAAAATAAATAAATATTTTCAAAAGAAAAAGAAAAAGAAAAACATACTCATCAGTACGCTTCTGTGCAGAGAGACAAAGAGATATACACACGGATAACTTATAGTCTTGGCCCAAACCATAGGGCCACCAGATAAATTATGGGACACCCAGCAGTATATGAATTTTGGATGAACAGTGACATGGAACGTGCAGTATTTGGGACATACAATACTTGGGACATTTAATTTGGGGCCATACTTACACCAAAATTTGTTGTTTACCTAAAATTCAAGTTAAACTTGGCCACTGATATTTTTATTTGTGAAATCTGGAAACTCTACATAAATATCATCTCGTCACTGAAGCCTCCCATGATCTTTCTCTTTAAAATTACAACCTACTCTTCCTACAAGCTCTGTTCTCCTTTTCCTCCTTGACACACAACCTAACGTGTTATATATTGTATCTGCTTATCATAGTCACCATTTATCTTCTGTCTCTCTGTGCTGAATGGGAGCTTCCTGAGGGAAGGGATCACTCTTTGATCCTTAGTTCTGTAGGCTGGCACATAGGAGGTGCTCAATAATTATTTGTTGAATAAATAAATATCTTAAAGAAGTAAGATTTTATTGAGCGTCTACATTATAGCAGGCATTGTGGTAGGTGCTTGGGAGATTTGAGAAAATGATCTTCAGATTATTGATTTGGTGTGCCCCAAATGGCATTTTGTAGACGTATGGGACAGAATGCAAGCGATTGTTCTCCACTGCTCCGTGGGCTCCTGTCCTGCATCAAAGCCACCTGGCCTCGCTTGCCTCTTATCACGTTCAAAGCACACATTTGTTAAATTGTTTCAAGATGTCTCCAAGGTACAATTTTGTTTTATAGTCACTGTCAACCCAAACCATTTAATGTTAATTTCTTACAACCTACTCCACCGTCAGCTTTCCTCATCGTTGATATTTATTTCCCAGCTAAATGTGCATTTATTTGTTGACATTTTTATTAAATTAGACTGTAATAAATCTGTCGGTGCTCATATCTATTTTCCCTTTGTGCTCAAGAATTCAAAGTAAGTTGATGTGTTTATTAACTGCCTGACCAATTGCCCACAGCAACTGATGAAGGGTAAGTGCTGTGATATTAAATCATGGGGAGGCAGGGCCCGAAAAGCCTCTTCGTGGTGTTTTGGCTCATCTTGAAGTCGAGGATTGGTTCTGACGCCTGTACCACTTGGATAGGCACCTCTGAGAGATACGCAAAGAAGACATATCGTTCTTCATGCCATTAATCTCTGAGAACTTGGAAAGGGGGATGGGGTGTCAGGGAAAGCTTGATGGGTGAGTAGGGAGCCTGGGAAATGATCTCAATCTCCTGGTGCATCGTCAGCAAGTGTAATCGAATGATTAAGAGCTCAGGCTTGGGAGTCAGACAGATAGAGCCTGCCAGCCTGCCAGCTTGCTATCTGTCTAACACTGGGCAAGTTACTTAACCTCTCCAAGCCTGAAATATCTCAAGTATAAAATGGGGGTAATTATAATATCAACTGCATAAGGTAATTATAAAGATCTAATGAGATAATGTACATATGTGCTTAACACTACTGCTAATGTTGTAACCGCTCTAGAAATAATGCATGACTACCATTAGAATTTCCCCAGATTCCAGTCCCCTCTTCTGCTTGGTTTTGTCTGGCTTCTGCTGCTGTTCTGTATTACTATTTGCCTGTCCTTAGTTCTCTTGTGGAAGCCACGATTCAGAACTGTGACCCATCCAAGTCAAAGCGGAGTGCCTTTTTTTTTAATTCAGGTCAAGAAATTCCCAGTGCACCTAACAGAACATGGGGGAGCTCCAGCAGCACAAAGGATTAGAGCAGCTGCGAACTTTGAGGCCAGAGGACCTCTCTCGGAGACCCCAGCGATTCTGCCAGAATTGCAATAGCTTGGGCAAGCTGGTTTAATTTCCCAGAAACTCAGTACGCTAATCCAAAAAATGGGGACAATATCTTATCACCCTGCTACCTCCTGTGTAACTGTGTAATATGCTGAGAAGTGTTGGACAGATGTTCATGAAAAGCTTTTTAACCAATCTAGGTTTTACAGAAAATGAAGGGAGAGAAACTTCTGTAGAATCTAAATTTGGGGAAGAAGTGAAGAGAGGAACAATTATTATGTTTTGTAGCTACTGGGATGATCTTGGCTAGCTCTAGTTCTTGGAGGCAGCAGAATGAAATGATAGTTTCCTCTGGGGAGCTCACAGATTCCCTTCACATTATTAGGGACATCTTCAAACCTGACCTAAAATGAAAATCAGTTTGCTATCAGGACCTTCCAGGAGTTTCGCTCCACTATAATTTTCTCCTAACTAAACAATATAATGCACAATCAAAGTTATATAGAATTAATGCAACTAAAACACCATGTTACTGCTCTATCAAGTGGGCCATATTAATCTGCCTAGCCCCAACAATGAGGATATGACTGATGTCATAAAAGACTAGCTTCCGTAGCTGGAACTAAGGTTTGAGTCACTGCCTCACAAACTGCCTGCTTAAAAACACATGTGCCAGCAGCATTAGGTCCTAAAATCTAAAGTGCATATAAGATTTCCATAAAGCAAGTATGAATGGAAAGGAAGCTTCAGAATGAAAAGCTTTGAGAAATGGTGTAATATCAGGGAAAAAAAAAAACAACAATGGATTCTGAGTCAGAGGTCTTACTTCCTGGGACCTCACACAAACCCAGAGCCTTGGTTTTCCCACCACAAAACGGACACTATCCCTTCCTGGGACATATGCCAGATGGGAAAATATTTCAGAAAATCCAAATCATCACACAAATGTAAGGAACAGCTGGAAACAAATGAAATAAATGAAAGAGTCAAGATCTTGGGTGAGATCTCCAAACCTCCATCCTGTTATCCAGGGGTGCTCTTGCATGGTGCAAACAGCCTGGAATAAGGAGCAGAAAACCAGGGATGAGGCCAATGTCCACCAAGTAATGGGAGTGGGGGCAGGGTTCCTCCTATGGAAAATGGAAACAACTCTCGTAGACTTCGTGAGATATGGGAGATAACATACATTAAAAATATTTTGCAAAGCCCTCTACGACATAAGAAAACATTTTGAGCAATATCATAAATATTACTCTTGAAAGAACCCCCCCAAAAAACTACTTCGCCTTTTTTCTTCTCTTTCTTTGTTCTTTCATTTTTCTTTTTCTTTTCTCGTTTCATTTACTTCCTTTCTTTCCTTTAGTTTAACTTTGCTTGCAATCCATCGTAATTCTTGCATAAAGCCAACTATCCAATGAACACATGAAGTAAATAGGTCTTGCACTGATAACAGATCGCTTTGAATTCATTTGTCTCTTGAATAAAAGCCAGACGCCTTGGCACAACTCGCTAGCCTTACACAAGGCTCTGCCTCTTCCTAGTCTCACCTCCCAACTCCCTCCCCTTGTTTCTGGCAACCTACTTATCTCAGTCCTTTAGGGCTGCTAGATACCACAAACTACATGGCTTATAAACATTTATGTCTCATAGTTCTGGAGGCCGCGAAGTCCAAGATCACCGTGCAGCAGATTCTGTGTCTGGTGAGAATCCGCTTCCTCATGAATGGCCATTATGCCCCTTCCTCATGAAGGGCCAAGGGAGGGATGGCTGGGTAGCTCAGGAGGTTAAGTGACTGACTCTTGGTTTTGGCTCAGATCATGATCTCACAGTTTGTGGGTTTGAGCCCCACATCAGGATCGGCATTGGGGGAGCAGGGCCTGCTTGGGATTCGTTCTCTTTCCTTCTCTCTCTGCCCCTCCCCTGCTCACGTACTCTCTCTCTTTCAAAATAAATACATAAATAAAATTATTAAAAAAAAAAAAAAGAAGAAGAAGCAAAGGAGATCTCCACGGTCTCTATTATAAGGGCACTAACCCCTCTCATGAGAGCTGTGCCCTCACGATTTCATAACCTTCTCCAAAGCCCCACAGCCTAATGCCATCACTTTGAGGGTTAGGAGTCAACATATGAATTTAGAGAGAGAGACATAAACATTCTGACCACTGCACTGCCTTCCCAACACACACCATGTGTTCTTGCCTCAGGACCTTTGCACACATTTCCTGGACTTTTAACACTCTTCCCCAGATGTTCACTAGGCTGCATCCTTCCCATCATGCAGCCCCAGCTTGGTTCCCACGTCCTTGGAGGCCTCCTAGAGCACTCTCAGCTGACAGTTGTGCCCAAACTCCAGTCTCTGTGTGACGTCTCTCACCTCAGGGTCCTCTTGCCACTTTCTGTGATCCACATCAGTGGTGCTCAGCCTGGGTCAATATCGCCACCTGAGGCAGTGTTTGAACATGTGTGGGGAGAGTTTTGATTGACCTACTAATAGAAGACCACCACTGGCATTTAGTGGATGGAGCTAAAGAATGCTAACTGTCCAGCAAAGCCTGAATGATTCTGAACCACAAAAACCACCCAAAGTGCCAGTGGCACCCCTGTTGGGAAACACCAACATGCTATCTTACCTGTTGCTCTCAGTTGAAATGTAAGCTCCTGTATCAGTCTGCTATTGCTCTGTAACAGAGGACCACAACCTTGATGGCTTAACACAACACAAATGTATGTATTCTTTTACAGTTCTGGAAGTCAGAAGTCTAAAATCGAGCTGTCCCAAGGGCTGCATTCCTTCTGTAGACTTCAAGGAAGAATTCATTTTCTTGCCTTCTTCTAGAAGTCACCTGCATTCCTTGACTCACGGCCACGTCCTCAGATCATTTCCCTCTCTTGCTTTCATTGTCCTGTCTCCCACAAATGGTTCTTATCTCCTGCCTCCCTCTGCAAAGGACCCTTGTGACTACATTAAGCCCAGTGGATAATAAGGATGCTCTCTTTGGCCGAGGATCCTTAACTTAATCACATCTGCAAAATCCCCTTCGCTCTATATGGTAACATTTGAACATTCCAAGAATTAGGACACATCCCTGGAGGCCCGTTATGCATCTTACCACATTTCCCAATGAGCAGACCTTATCTGTGTTGTTCAGTGTTCCTGGCCCAGAGCCTAACACAGACCCTGGCACATAGTATGGACATACTCAGAAAATAATTGTTGTGGGATGAATGAATGTCAAGTCTGCTGTTCACTGCAGCCCCGTCAACATGCCTGTGGGTGGGGTCTTGTGTGAATACTGCCATATGAAATAGAGCTGCAGTTTAGAACAGTTTTGTTGGCCCTCATGGAATATGGATTTATTCATGCTGAAAACTCCTTTACAAGCTGAGTCCTTACTCAGAATCAGTATTGTGACTTTGTCAGCATCTGCCCCAACCCTGAACTTTCAGAGTAAATCTTCCCACGAGACATCTTCAGTCATAAATCTTTCCACTGGTGGTTTTCACAAGGAATTGGGTGTAAATGAGGAAAGGGAGTTAATCCTAAAAGCTCACTGTTACCAGCTAACTGATGCCTTATTTTAAAACAATGTAACGAATATCAGTGTTTGAGGCCGTTGGTGTTATATAGGCTTCCCCTTGGAGATTGGATCTGGAGGAATATATAATATGATGCAGATTACTCAGAAAGGCTAGCATGGAACCCAAACTGAAAACCAAAACATTTGCAAGTTTTGCCCTTTGGAAAATGTTTTCTCGGCTCAAACAAAGATCGGAATGACATGCCATAAATTTCCTCAGGCCAGGCTGACACACACAATTTACAAACCCACACGTTTACATTTGTAGGGCCTTGATGCTTGCCTCCTATGCCCTTTGTGTTCAAGCATTGCTCCACCATACAGATGAGAATCAGAAGCTCAGAGACTGAGAAGAACAAGACGAAGGAGGCAGTGCCAGTATTGGAAGTTAGGTCCCCTGGCTTTCCAGCCAAGGATCTTCCTGTTCACTGCACCACCCCCCCCCCCCCATGCTCTTCCCAGGACAGGATTCTCTGAGCCCACCAGAAAGCCAGAGGTGGACTCTTCGCTAACGGGGAGGTTGCTCAACTGGAGACCTCAACTGTGGGGACAGTTTCTGTGCTCAAGATTCTTTTTTTTAATTTTTTTTTTTCAATGTTTTTTATTTATTTTTGGGACAGAGAGAGACAGAGCATGAAAGGGGGAGGGGCAGAGAGAGAGGGAGACACAGAATCGGAAACAGGCTCCAGGCTCTGAGCCATCAGCCCAGAGCCCGACGCGGGGCTCGAACTCACGGACCGCGAGATCGTGACCTGGCTGAAGTCGGAGGCTTAACCGACTGCGCCACCCAGGCGCCCCTCAAGATTCTTAGACCCAACATAGAAAGGGGTCCCAGGCCCTTCCTCTATCAGTGTAACCTGTGTGGGCCAGGGGTGCCTTCGTGGTTAGTATAAAGAATTTGGAAGTGGGAGGAAGAGAGCGACGTGGAGAGGGACAGGAGACCCGAAGTGAATCACTGTCTTTATCAACTACTACACGTATCAAAGGGAAATGCCCATGTATAGAGCAGATTACATTTGCTGCAAACTTCAGGCAGGGCTTCTGACAAGCCGAGGAAAGAATTACTCTCTCTCTCTCTCTCTCTCTCTCTTTTTTTTTATGGAAATTCAATCTAGTTTGATGCCGGGAAACATGGATCCATCTGAAATGGTAAGTGACAGGCACAGCAATGTGTCGGGTATCTGCTCAGGCAGGCAGTGGAGCTGCACCCCCGCCTACTTCCACGCGTGTACTGGACGGCCAGCTCTCTTGCTGTCACCATGGAAGCAGTGGGAAATCGTTAAAGCTTTCACAGACACTTCAGGGTAGGAGCTAGGAAATAGCCTCTTCAAATTGTGTGTTGTAGACCCTTCACAGTTAATTCAGACCAGCACCCTCAGCTGATGGACTGCTGGCCCCGTGCAGAAAGCCCTGGAGGTGGGAGGATTCTCTCATACTTGCGGCCTCAGAAACACATGCTCTACTCTTTTGCAAGGCAGCTGGAGCCCGGAGGAGAAAGCGTGTGTAAGAATCGGAGTGTCCAGCTTTGTATCTTGACTATAACCTTCCCATGGCTCTCAACCCTGGAAAAGACGTTTCCTCTCTCCAAAGGGCATTTCCTTGTGTCGTGGGCTGTGGTAGCTATTGTTGTTTTGTCTTCCCAGAATGTAGCTTATCTCCTTTGTTTTGGGTACTCTCCCTTTTGTTTTGGGGAAACTCTCTTCTCCACACACTCACCCTTGACTTGAGGGCACACCTGAGACAAGGGCCGGGTCAAGCATGGCGGGCCACCCCCCCCCCCCCCCCCAGGCCAGTGAGGAATTCAGGAAATCTGACTCCAGCAGAGCCAGTAAGACTATCTGGGTTCTAAATTTGCTTTGTCACTTGTAAGCTGTGTCAACTTGGATAGCGTCCCTAACACCGCCGGATCTCCACTTTCTCAGCAGAGATGATAACAGCAATTCTCAAGGAATTGTGTAACTTCATGGAAGGGTAAGTACAAAGCCAGAAGCACAAAGCAAGTACCCAATGAAAGTTGGCTATGCTACTTACTATTATGATTTCCTGGTATTATTAAGTGAATACTGAGAGGGAACTCTTCTACCTTCTGCAGCTACAAAATTGGCGACGTGAAGTTGAAGATGCCAGGACCATCCTGCCTGGCAGCATAAAAAAGCCAACCACAAGAGGAGAGAACACAGATAGACAAAGAAAAACAAAACCGCGTGATGGCAAAAGAGACAGAGTCCTGGTAATTCTATAGGAATGACTTGATCCAACCAGACCTGAATCTCAGCCTCTGGAAAGTCCAGTTACATGGGTTGATGAACGCTTCTCTCGTTCTAAAGGCAGTTTGAATTGGTTTTTTTTCGACTTTCAAATCGACACAAGGGGATCTGATTAAATAATTTCTATGGGTTTTCCCATTTCTGACATTTATTTGACTGCATCAATTCATGTTACTTATTCATCATACATTTGAGGCTATCTGAAGTATAAAGGGTCTTTTCCTGACAAAGAAGACAGTATTGAGATGTCCCCATTACAACAAAATTTCCCATAGATGCCCAGAATACAGAAAGTTGAGAGAACTGACTTGGATCAGTGAGGGAAAAGTTTAAGAAGGCCAATGTGAAGAAGTACATTTAAGTTGAACCTGAAGCTTGAATAGGATTTAACATAAGGACAAATAGTAAGAATACACCCTTTTTGGTGATTAGGAAATACAAATGAAGATCATAGTAAGATACAAATTTTATACTACTGCAATAGCACCAAAGATTCTATGTATTGTTGAACTTGTTAATTTGTGCCAATGGAGAGGGGGACCAGGGATCATTCATACATTGCTATGGAGTATGAATTAATGGAGTAACTTTGGATAACCGCCATTATAGCATAAAGTCAACATTCACATACCTACGGCTCAGCACAATTCCCCTCCTAGGATATATACCAAAGAGAAAGTTTTGCACAACAGGAAACCCATTTGAGAACGCTCACAGTGGCCCTAACTGTGTAACAACAAAATCTTAGAAGTAGCCCAAATGCCCACTGACAGGAGAATAAATAAATTCATTGTGTCCCCTAAATACCACAGGTAGGCACAGAAGGTATTTCAGCACAAGAGAGACGTGATCATATGTAGATTGTAAAGGGTCACCTTGGCTTCAGAATAAAGAATGGACTGGGGGATAGGAAGGCAGTAGGAATGGGAGCAGAGAAAGGAGGTAAGAAGTTCTTGCACTTCACCAGATAAGGGAGATCTTGGTACCTAAGAGCACTCATTCAACAGAACATGGCAGCCAAAGTGAGTGCAATATAGGTATTTACACCCAAATGGGTGAATCTTAACAATATAGGGTTGGGGCACCTGGGTGGCTCAGTTGATTAAGCATCTGACTTCAGCTCAGGTCATAATCTTGTGTTCATGAGTTTGAGCCCCTCATCGGGCTCTGGGTTGACAGCTCAGAGCCTGGAGCCTGCTTCAGATTCTGTGTCTCCCTCTCTCTCTGCCCCTCGCCTGCTCGCACTCTGTCTCTCTCTCAAAAATGAATAAACATTAATATATATATATATATATATATATATATATATAAGAAAAATTACAAATTATATACATCATGATAGCACTTTTAGAAAGAAAATAAACTATAATTTAAGAATGTACATTTTAAGAATACACCAGTATGACAGAAAGAAAGGAAGAAGAAGAAATGGAAGGAAGAGGAGGGGGGGGAGAGAGAGGAAAGATCAACTCAAGATTCTGATGGTTTCCTTTGGATGGAGGGAAAGAGATTAGGACAGTGGAGAATCTCATGAGTAAATATAAGTTATTGTAGGTATTCTAATTTCCTAACTAGTACCAATGTAAAGAGTGTTTTGTGAGCTGAGGATTATGATTATTCTAATTCTGTGCACCTGAGTTTTGAAGAGAAAAAATGTAAGGAAGAGCATGAGAGACAGAATAAAAGGCATTTTTGAAAGCCTTTTCCCCCCATCTCTCCCCTCCCTCTACTACTGCCCATGGGTGAAAGCTGTGTGTGCATGTATGCGTATGTGTACCCACACTTGTGCATTTTTTGGTAAGGAATGGAGGTAAGTCAGAAGAGTAGTGTGGGGTCAGAGAAGTCACAAGGTACATATCAGGGCATTTTAGGCCATAAGGACTTGAGCTTTTGTCCTAAATACCACAGGTAGGCACAGAAGGCATTTCAGCACAAGAGAGACATGATCATTATTTAGATTGTGAAGGGTCACCTTGGCTTCAGAATAAAGAATGGATTGGGGGACAGGAAGGCAGTTGGAATGGGAGCAGAGAAAGGAAGTAAGAAGTTCTCGCTCTTCACCAGGTAAGGGAGATCTTGGTACCTAAGAGCAGTGATGGAGAAGGGTGGATGAATCTAAGAGAATGTTTGGAAACCGAAACTATATCTTTCTAAATTTTCCATTTTTATCTTCTAAGAGACAAAAAGAACCAAAGGCATTCATCTATAATTTTCTATTCATGATGTCAAATGATCAATTTACACATTCACCATTAGATAGTCGAATAGAGTCGTTCAATGAGGGGCAGCTGCATTTTATCCAGAAGCTCTCACAAAATAAGTGGCCTTTGAAAACCTAGGCTAGCAATGCCCACAGTTGCCACCCACCATGCTCCAGAAGAAATTGGGGGAAAATCCAGTCCATGTATTCATAGAAAGGAAAAAGAATGGCTCCCCCACCACCCTCCCCCCAAGTTTATGACTTAGGAATCTAGGCCATAGGAATTGCAAACAAAAATCCAAAAACAATCAGAAATTTTGACCATCATGTCCCATGTAGGAAGGTAAGCCTCATCATTCCTACTTTCAACCAGAATGCCTGGAACGCCTAACAATTTTAATTTTCTATTCAGGTTTTTGTGACAATTAAATCAGACCTTGATGAATTTGGAGGAAAAAACCCAACAAAGTGATTATGAGTACTAATTAGGAAGCAAAATAGTGGCTTTGATGAATCTGTGCTTGGTTTGTCCCTTAATTAATTGACTGGCTGCTGTTATACTTGGTGGTTGATTGCTTGAAAGAGTCCACTAAAATCCAGTATAGTCAGGGTCCTTTATTCCGAAGAACCTTCTAAGGATGAAGAGTGAGTGAGAAATGGGGATGTGGAAGGCATTCATTCTCATTCATTTATTCACTCCATTCATTCATTCAATTTATTGTTGAACACAGAGGGATTTTTTTGAGCAAGGTTCTGAGCATATGTCTTCATCCAGGTACAAAGTAGCCTGCATAACTCTGGGGAAACTTGCTTTAGAAGTAATGAACAACTTGTTCACTGTGCTAGATGAAAAGGGGCCCCTGGTAGTCCTCATGGCCTGCTTTAAACACTTACTGTGCCCACATATTTACCCATGACTATGGCATTACCATGTGAAATGCCACAGCTAGGTTGGAACATCCTCCCTGTTTTTGTGTCTATGGGGGTGGCTCTGGCTGTCCATCTAAAACATTACCAGGGTAAGTCTCAGATAGGATGAAGGGTGGTATTTCCCCGGTTCAATCCCTCTAATTTTTTGGTAACCTTAACTCCTTTCCTCCTGCAAGATCTTGTGGCATTGATCTAGAGAGCAGATGGCAGCAGTCAAGCTCAAGTTTTTTTCCCTGCTGCTTAAAAACCACACCCTCCTTCTTGGTACTCACAAAGCAAGTGTATAGCATGTTGAGACTTCTCAACGAATAATTTTCTAGAGATCATTCTGAAGAAATTGTAAATCTGACTCAAACCAAGAAACTGTTGGAGTCACTCGTGGCAGGGATCCTACAACAAGTCAGCTCACCATGAGAGCTCCAGCATCCAAATTCTATTTTGACACTTGCATCCCGTGCCCAAATATGACACCCACCCTTGACTCTGCAGCAGGCGGTAAGAGCAAAGGAGAGGCTGACTGTCCATAGCCATGCTGTGCCCATTCCTACTGATGCAGAGGAAATTCCTTTTTTACTAATTATTATTGTATGTAAGAGCAATGAATATCTACATGGTTAAGTGATGATGCAATTATGAATATTACTTTTATTTTTCCAACAAACCCACACTGGTTGGGGTAAGAGTGGATAGGGGTGCCTGGGTGGCTCAGTGAGTTAAGCGTATGCCTCTTGGTTTCAGCTCAGGTTATGATCTCATGGTTCGTGAGTTCAAGCTGCACATTGGACTCTGCTGACAGCGTGGAGCCTGCTTGGGATTCTGTCTCCCTCTCTCTTTGCTCCTACCCACTTGTACTGTCTCTGTCTCTCAAAATAAATAAATAAAACTAAAAAAAAAAAAAAAAAAGATTGGCTAGAAACCTAGACAATTACAGGACAAAACCTCTGAGTTCTTAGGTTCTATGAATGCAATGTTATGCAAAGTCTACAACTGCTGTGACTTTCAGAACAGAAAAGAATCACCAGCAGCCTATTCGGAGGCAGAGTGCAGGAACCTGCAGGCAACCTCCTTGTCCTGTCTGCAAATGTCCTACACTCGTATCAGAGATCCAATAGCTTCTTCAGCAGGAATGGGCTTGCTAGATGGGACAACACCTGTGTCTGCTAAAGGACACAGTTGTTCCCTATGAGAACATGTGTCCTATGTGATATCGGGGGGGTCACACCTAGGAGGAAAAAGACAAGAAATGTTTTTCTGTGTTTTCTTTAAATCGCCTACTTGCTGACATTGCCTCAGCTCGCACAGAAATGGAGCAGGCACTGCTGTGGGAGGTCCTACCCGATCTGCTTCTCCAGGCTCCTGCTTTTCATCAACACCTTGTGCAATGTCACTATGACCCTGACAACCGGGGAGGAAGAGTGGTGAACGTTTGATAATCTGGCTTGCTTTAAAACCATTTCTAGGTGGAAATCTGAGCTGTTGGGGGTTGTCAGATACCCAGCTCTGTCTGAAGAACCCCCCTTACCATTTGACACAACTCCAGTATCATTTTCTCAGACGTCATATTTCCTTCCTTTGAAGATTCACACCTCACTCCTTTGCACAGTCCTATCACACGAGGTTTTACTCTATGTTCCAGCATTTTGCATTCTTGCCTTATTCCTCTCTACTATAATATAAACACCCAGAGGGCAGCATCTATCTTTTATTAATCTAAAGATCCAAATCTGGTTTCAGGCATCCAATGGGAGTTTAATAGAGAGAACACAGACTTTACTCTTAGACCCACATGAATTAGAACTCAAGCTTCCGGATGTACTAGCAGCTCTAGGACCTGGGAGAAGGCGCTTGTCTGCCTGGAGCCTCAGTTTCCTTAGCTGCAAGATGGCGATAATGGCAGCATGTGTTATAGGGCTTTTGGCAGTATTAAATAAAATGATGTACGAAGTATCTAGCAGAGTCTCTAGCATAAGACAAGTGCTCAGTAAGTGGGAGTTATTAAACTTATTGTGAAATGAAGCCCGATCTACTCCCTGTCTCTCTTTGTAACTGGAAGCTCCTTCCAGTTAAAGGTAAGATTTTTTCCCATTTCCATAGTACCTAACATTGAGCTTGGTCCACAATAAGTGCTCAGTGTCTCTCAAAAGTGTGCATTCCAGATGTCTGACTTGCAAACTTATGTCCTACTGTTGCTTGTACAACTGGAGGATCTTTGATTCCACTGCTAACAGAAATGAGAAAGCTAATTGTCTGGGTAGCAGAGGTTGGGGGGGGGGGTTGGTCTGCAGGCCTTCGGTGTAAGAACTAGAGACTGTTTCCCATCATTCACTAGCATGAGGTTACTGCTTCCATTTTCTATTTTCCGCATCTCCCTCACCCCTTTTTGTTCTTAAAAAACAGAGTAGAAGTGAAATAGGAAGAAAAAAAAACAAGTATTATATTGAAATGCTAATCTCATTTTATTAAATGAATTGTGGAGGCTGAGATAGTTATCTGTATCCTCAAAGAATAATTTCTTTAAATACCTTGAGCTCAATATTCCCTTCTGGACAACTTTTTATCTTTCTTCTTAAAAAAAAAAAAGCACTAAATTATGTTAAAGAGCCCCAAGTAAGCCTGGCTTTCAGAGCATCCAAGCTTAGGGGGATATACTCGGTGGTGAGGGTGAAGTACAAATGTACCCTGAAATCTCCACTTAAAAACAGTTCTGCCCTGCCTTCTCTGGCTGGCTCACATCGCCTGAAGCAACTCCCTGAAGCTGAGCAGTGCTTATTTCAGGAAACAGCAAATAAACACACCGTTTCAGGTCAAGTCCATTACAAAGTTGGTCAGGGCACCTGCAAGCTTCTCTCAGAGGCTTTGGCCCCAAAGCTTCCATATTTATTGGGAGCAAACCTCTATCTAAAAGAGCATCCATTTTCATTCTCCAGGGAGGACAGCCGCTGATCCAAGTGACATCCCTTCTAATGAGGTTGGGGTTGAGTTCCTGAAGGTGTTCAAGGCCAGGTCTGTGCCTATGGGTTTGTACTTGAACTTGGGGAAGTCAGATTCAAAGTTATTTTTAATTACAGTTTTTTTTTTTTAAGACACTTTAACCTAGAATGAAAGGGTTGGGAGCATGGAAGAAAAGAGGCGCTCCCAGAAGAGAGGGAAACGAGGGAGGGAATTAAACAAAGCAGGTGATCTCACAAGAGCCGGAGGAGGCCAGGACAGATAGGAGGGAAGCTTCCGTGCTCCCAAAGGCACAGAATTTTATCCTAGAATATCAAGGTCTCTAGAAAATGTTGGGAGGGCAGAAGAGGAAAAAGGAGAGGCGGGAAGAACTATTAAGACAACACAAATAATTAACTGTATTCAGAAAGGTTCTAGTCCTTTGGCACCAGAGGAGAGAGTAAGAAGCCAAGCCATTCTCTCTGGATGTGTGTATATCAGAGAGGGCTCTGAGTTGCCAGAAACTAAGTCTGGTTCATTGAAGCAGAAAATTATTCATTAGAAGGAAGTTGGGTGGCTCCTGATCACCAGGAAGGCTGGACAATGGACTCAGCAGCTAACTGGTCAGAAACAGCACCTAAATTCACACAGCAGATCTGTTAACACCCCACTTGCTGTCACGATCAGGCCAGCCACTGGCGAGGGAGTCCAGTGTTAGCAAGAGCTCCCTGAGAACACAACCTTGTTACAACCAGCCCCATTGCCAGCGAGGGGCCTCCGGCCACTAGCTCCCATTCAAAGTCCGGGTGAGCACATGTTCGAGCGTAGCTCATGTGCCTGTGCCCTAGCTGTGCCCTAGCTGACTTTCTGGCATCTTCAGCCTCTCCAGTCAGGGCTGAGCCCTGTGTTTAGCAAATTCCTCAAACAGAGGGAGAAAGTTCTGAGAGGAGAGCAAAAGTATGACAGAAATTTACTACATGATGGAAACTTCTTGGGGTTTCTAAAAAATTAAGAACAATAGGAGGCCACGGTGCTGAGAAATAGCCACCAGGCACTAGAACCACCACTGGACATGTCGGTGATAAGCACAGGTTCTGAAGGCAGAGAAACTTAGGTGCATTCCTGGTTTTAGGACCTCTTACCTCTCTGATCCACTTCAAGCCTCTGTTTCCTCATCTGCAAAAGGGGGCTAGCAACGATTTGGAACACTGATGCCATGGCATCTGCTGTGACATCTGTTGTCTTTGCCTGCCTAGAGCTTCTTCCCAATCCTGTTGTGCCAATAGGGTCCCTCTTTCACTATGGAGAACTTGTGCAGTGGAATCCACTGTAAATCAACGTGCCCTCATTCATGTAAGTGGATACTACAATATGCTTTTACTCACAATACTTCTGGCACCAAATGTGTGGGTTTTCCATATCAAACAATTCTCCAGTTTGGGCAGTAACTAGACAGAGTTAGCACAGACCCTACAGGTTAAAGGCGCAGGCCCACCAAACTGTTCCTGCTTCAGACACCAATCGCAAGCAGTGAGTTCTCAGGTTACCCACACTTTCGTCTGACTTGACTCCAGACTAGGGGGATCCCATGACCCCTGCCTCAGGTTTGATAATTTGCTGTAAGAGCTCAGGAAACTCAGAGAATACTTTACCTACCATTATCATTTATTATAAAGGAAATTATAAAAGATATAAATGAACAGTCAGATAAGAACATAAGAGGTACATAGAGTGAGGCCTAGAAGGATCCTGAACATGAGAGCTTCTGTGCCCATGAAGTTTGAACCACACCACCTGACTGGGATGTGGATGCATTCACCATTCAGAAGTTCTCTGAACCCCTTTGTCTAGGGTTTTAACGCAAGTTCCATCACATAGGCATAATTGATTAAATCACCGGCTACTCAATCCCTAGCGTTTCTCCTAACCCTGGAGGTCTGAGTTGGGGCTGAAAGATCCAACCTTCTAATGGCATGATTCGTTCCCTCTGGCAACCAGCCCCATCCTGAAGCTATCTGAGGGCTTCTAGCCACCAGTTATCTCATTAACATAAGCCCAGGCATGGTTGAAAGAGACTTATTATGAATAAGAAGACCTTCCTCTCACACCTATCACTCAGGAAATTCCAAGGGGCTCTGTGTCAGGAACCAGGGATGAAGATCAAATATATATATTTTTAATATACTGTAATAGCACAGCGGCAGACTCAGGTCTGACCAATCATTGTACACCATGTCTCTGTTCTCAGCGATTGGCTCAGGGATGAGCATGGGACTCAAATTGGGCCAATCAGAATCCTCCGTGGAACCTTTCTCCTGAAGATGCCTCTAGAGGCAATTTCTTTCCCCTGGGCCTGCAACGTTAGTACGTGGTGAGTATGAATCTGCAAGAGTCCATCTTTTCTACCTCAGAGAGAAAGTCGGCCTGAGGTAGAGAAAAAAGACAGAGTCCTAATGACATTGTCTGGGCCCTCCGTCCAGCTGGACACAAACTCAGCTCCATGAGAGTCTTAGTTATGAGAGTCAATACATTTCCTTTTATGCTTACGCTAGCTTGTATTGAATGTCTGCCACTCACAACCAAAAGACTCCTGAAGAATCCGGTTGTTGAAAAGATTACATGAGATAATGCTAGAAGTAATAAGCTCAGTAGGGTGTCCGGTGAATATTTTGTTTCTTACCTTACTTGCCATCGGTGCAGGCATTAAACTTGACTCCATTGAAAACTGGTGTCATTGTCAATTGCATTATTAAGACTGGCTATATCTGCATTACTTGTCTCTCTATAGGATAAATGCATTTCAATTTTGGTAATAATGTCCCCTCACTCCTGAGTGTATTTTACTTTGCCCTCATTCTACCTGAACCCTACACCTTTCACGGCTCAAATGTTGCTATGTACAGAAAGTCCTCCGGAACTCTTCCAGCCTTCCTCAGTTTCCCCTCTCTCTATGCAAAGCACAGCACAGCACGCTTCAAGTGACTTCTTATTTGCTTTCCTAGATTCCCTCATCCTGTTAGCTGTGTCATATTTGTCCCATGTTCCAAACTGCATTGTCCTCTCACTGAGAAACAAATCTTGTGCTTTTAAATTTAAATCCCACTGCACGAAGCAGGGGGTAGCGCTGCTCTTCTCCGAAAACAGAGGGCAACTGATCAGGTGACATTACAAAAAGTTGGGTTTTGTGAGCATGGATGCTCTGAAAATACTTGGTGGCAGACTGGTTTCACAGAGTGAACCAACAGATGCTGCATTCAAACCCACAGAGGGCGGGAAACCTGCCCAAGTAACACTTCCGGGAACCAGCAGACTGAAGCTCAAACCCGGTCTTCTTTCATTGGAATATCGCTTCACCAGGACAGTAGATGACTTTAGTGATTTTGAGGGTGCAGCAACTACAGAGTTATTGGTACTTAATATTACCTAAACACGTATCATGGGCTGGTGCCATGCTTTCCCTGCGTTGTCTCTAATCCTGTGAGATACATAGTACTGTTCTCCCCTTTTTTGCAGTTGAGAAAACTGGGTCTTAGAGAGGGTAAGGGATTTGACCCAAGTTTCACAGCTATTAAATATTAGCCCAGGACTGTCTGACTTAACAGACGCTTCTCTTAACTACTGGATCATTGTGTGCTTTCAGTAACCAAACAGTACGTGTCCTCATTGCCTCTGAAAAGTCAACGGAAGCCTAAGACCTCAGTAGCTTTGACACATACCTTAATGCCCCGAGGAAGCCAGGGCCTCCTTGCTGTGCTTCTGCCATTTTCATGTCAGACGATGCGAGCGCCTCTTTACAGCCATGTTTCACATTTTGCTCATTAAAAAAAATTTTTTTTAATGTTTTTATTTATTATTTTTGCATGAGCATGAGCAGGGGAGGGACAGAGAGAGAGAGGGAGACACAGAATCCGAAGCAGGCCCCAGGCTCTGAGCCGTCAGCACAGAACATGACGCGGGGCTCGAACCCACGGACTATGAGATCATGACCTGAGCTGAAGTCGGACGCTTAACCGACTGAGCCACCCAGGCGCCCCAGCTCATTTTTTAATGGAATGTTAATGTTATATGCATTCTGCATACCCAGATTTAGACAAGACACTCAGTTGAGCACACTCAGTTTTTATCTAGATGTGCTGTATCCTGGGTGAAAAATGCACTGCCTACAATGTAATTATGTATTCAGAATAATGTGTATGTCTGCTGGGGGGGCTTATAAATCAAGAGCTCATTGTGGAATATATTGTCCATTTTTTTGGTCATAGACATATTCGAGGAAACTCAAGCTTGTCAACTGGTTGCACATTAATAATGAATTTGAGGTTTGGACAAGAAAGGAGAATAAATCTGAGTTGACATTTGTTGACCAAGAAGACCTCCACAACTTTCTCATCTGTCTGCTCTACTCAAGACGTGAGCAAAGTCTAAAATTAGTCCGTATCATCACAGTAAGGTAAGGCCTAGTTCTTTGGTTTTCCAGAATAGCCGTTCATTCTCCATTCAACAAACATTTATTGAATATCTGCACTAGGTCCCAGGACTAGGAGGTGAACTGCACAAGGCACCTGCTATCTTAGGAGCTGGAATATAAGTGGAAAGTGACAGACAAGTACACAAATGCACAAACTGAAAGATTATTTCACGCGGTGACACGTGCTTTAAAGAAAATAAAACAGGGTAGTGAGATAGAGAGACACTGGGGTGATGAGGCAGGAAATGTCAATACACAAGTATTTAGGAAAGGCTGCACTGAGGAGAAAAATATATGAACTGAGACCCAGAAGCTGAGAAGTCAGCTACACACAGATGAGAGGGAGAACATTCCAGGGATAGGGGACAGCATATGGAAAGGGGACAGTGTGTGCAGAGGAAAAAGGGCCATGTGACCGGAGAGTACAAAGCACAGGGAGAGAGGAGTATGAATGAGAATTGACAGGTGAGCCAAGGTTTGGTCATGTAGGACCTGGCAGCTCACTATAAGAAGCTTGGATTTTGTTTTAACTCTAGAATGCAGCCATTGGAGGGATTTTAGCCAGAGAGTGATGTGGTCTGATTTATAAGCTTTCTGCCACTCCAGCTAAATTGCATGTACTTACTGCAAATTTAAAGTTCTGGAAGAAAAATTAGCTCTAAGCGAGAGCTGCCTGGGTACAAACTGTATTACGCCCTATAGATTTTTTTTTTTTTCCCTGGGAGAGTGGGAAAATTCTTTCCCAATAGCCACATCGTTACAAGGCAAGTGCTTTTGGGAAGAGATTTGCAGTATCCAAATTGCCAACAGTCTCCTGGAAAATTTACCTTAGATGTTATGGTTAGAAGGGGGTTTTCTGAATGACTTACTGAGCTTCACTGAAAAGCATGAGGCAGGAAAGGCCTTTCTTTGTAAATGGCGATAAAGATTTTGTCCTCAACCACCCCAGGAGCGCATCTATTAAGGGCTATGAATTGTGCTTCCTAGTAATTGTGTTACTGGTCACAACGAATAAGCCATCCACATCCACCCACCCAACTGAGAAACCAGTTCTGTATCTTCCTAGTTGTGTAATATTAGGCAAGTTTTTTTAACACTGATGAGCCTTCGTCTTCCAATCTGGTCTATTAATCTGAATTAATGATGGTACCTTCCTTCCTGGGTTATAATACGAAGTAAATGAGTCATGCATTCAACCAGGACAAGGAAAAAGTGAGAGGCCTGAGAAAATTAAAACTTAAAAGCTTAAGTTATGGGAAACTGAAACCTAACCAAGCTTAACCAGCTTGTTCCGCTTCTGTACAATTGCTTGGCGCGCCCATGTATTCCTGATCAATCATTGTTGCCTGGCACATCCGTATATTCCTGATCAACCATTGTTACTTGGCACATCCGTGTACTCCTGATCAATCATTGTTGCCTGGCACATCCATGTATTCCTGATCAATCATTGTGATACCCGTACCCCCGGTTGTGGTCTGACCTAAAGGCAGGAACCAATCGAATACTGTTAAGTGTCCAACTTTAAACACCAACCAATCGCAGCTCTGTAACTGTGGAAAATTCCTGATTTCCCCATGACTTGTTTGTACCTGCCTATAAAAGGGGTGTAAAAACCTCTCTCAGGACCTCTCGGCGTCACCGGCAACGAGGGCGCAGAGGTCCAGGTTCGAACCTGCAATAAATGACCCTTGCTGCTTAGCTTTGACTCTGGACTCTGGTGGTTCGTTTTTGGGGGTCTCTTAGACTCTGGGCGTTTCAAAAGTACTTGCCATTAGGGGGTCCACACTGGAAAGGTGGAGAAGTATCAACCATGGCACAAAATATTCGGCAGGAGAAGGCAAACTGAACCCTAAGGGCGACTCTGCCTTTTAAGAGAGCGACACTCAACCCAAGAGTGGATTATCTATGGCCGATGGGCTGAATCCAACCCACTACCTAACAGCATGGCCTGTGAGCTAAGAATGTTTTTTATCCTTTTCCATGGTTGAATAAAATAAAGAATTTGATGGCATATGAAAATGCAATTGAAATGTCAGTGTGTATACATAGTTTTATTGGAACACAGCCATGTTCACGTGTTTACAGCATCCCCCGGCTGTTTGCATACAAAACCAGCAGAATGGAGTAGTTGCAGGAGAGACGCCCTGCAAAGCTGAAAATAGTTACTGCCTGGCCCTTTTCAGAAGAGGTTTGTTGACTCCTGCTGTAACCAGCTGAACTGGCTACACTAGAACGAACTAAACCCACATTCTGTTAATATTCTCATTTACATTCAGGTGTCTTTTGACAAGACTTCAAACTCCCAGCTGGTGGTTAATTCCCACCCTCCCTCCCCCTAGGATATCCGGCCTGTAGTTAGTTAGTGTGCACTTACCCTGGGTGGACTGTAATAGGTGTGTTAGGACTCCGTGGCCATCCCACCTGTCACCCTGAGGTAAACTGAACAAACAGAATGCGATGCATTTTCCTACTCAGTTTTTAGTGGAGAAATTCTTTATGAAAAAGCCAACCAGAATCGTCAACAAATATCACAAATAACTGCTATAAGACATGATTTTAAGAAACACAACCAGAAGCACTTGGAGATAACTTCTCACAAGGCATTAGGGTTTTCCAAACCTCAAAATATAATAATTATATTATATTAATTAGGGTAGTTAATATAATTTTGACGATATCTTCACACTTGAGAAGATTTCCATCTCCAGACACAGAAAGCTTATATGTAAAGATATTAAAAACCCTACAGGATTTCTGGACCATTCTCTATCAAAAAGCCTTGGCAGGCATTCCCCTTTTAGCCTTTGATCTCCCTGTCAAAAGATATCTGTCAGGGAGCAAATTATCAGGCAAATGCCCTTCCAAGTTCCTTGCTCTTGATCTGTCTCGCCTTCTCAGAGAGTCAGGATAGATCTGTGCTTTAAAGAGAGAAAAGTTATATGAAAATGTTGTGCTTCTGGTACGTTTGAAACCTGATGAGTCTTTTCATAATCAGAAGAACTCATTGTCTCTATCAGCCTTTCCTGTCCATATTTTTCTTGTGAATAAGCCCTCATTGTCTCCTAATCCTTTAGCATACAAAAAAGTACCTCTCCCACCATTTGCCAAAAGTTATACTGCCTACTTCATTTGTATGGTTTCTTTTAACCCTTATTCAACATTGGGTTGTATTTTGTCTTCATTTGACAAGTATACAAACTGACACTTGGAGAAAATAAGTAATTTGCCTTGGGTCATGTAACTTGTAAGTGACATACCTGGGATTTGAACCCAGAGATTCTAACCCCCAAAACTGCCCTTAGAGACTACAATCCACTATAGTTTTCTTTGCTTCGCCTAAGTTTTACCTTGATCATTCAAGATCCCCTTCCCAGAATTAGCCAAAGGTAAATAATTTACCTTTATTACCTTTATTCATACGTAATAAAGAGACTTGGTGTTCCTACGAAGAATTAAAAAATAAAATTTTTTTCCAGGAGGCTTACTGTGTTTGGAAAATGGATCACAAACTCTGTGAACCAATAACATATGTTTTATCTAGGATGAGAATGATAGATTTGGGACACTGCTATGGTGTTCTTACTCCTTAAGGATTTAGCAACCAATGAAAACATTCCACATCTGTGTTACTGGAACACAATGCGATGAGAAGATGTGAATTATGTGACATATTCATTCCTTACGGTTTATGCAAATCTACTACAGGAATCTTTACTTCAGAGTCCAACCATTTACCCAACCTGTTTATAATCTGATAAGGAATATAGAAGTAATACCATGGGGCACCTGGGTGGCTCAGTGGGTTAAGCGTCTGGATCTTGATTTCAGTTCAGGTCATCATCTCACGGTTCGTGAGTTTGAACCCTGCATCGGGCTCTGCACTGACAGCCTGGAGCCTGCTTGGGATATTCTCTCTCTCTCTCTCTCTCTCTCTCTCTCTCTCTCCCCCCTCCCCCGCTCGCACTATCTCAAAATAAATAAATAAACTTAAAAAATTTTTTTAAAAGAAGTAATAGTATTATTGAAAGTTCATTCTACTGTGCTTATGGTATTTTAATGGTATTTTTATTTTTAAGTACTTTTATTGAGGGATAATTTGCATATAGCAGAATGCAACTATTTTAAGCATACCTTTTGGTGCATTTTGACACGTGTATTTACCTTTGTAAACATCATCTCAATCAATATAGGAAACTTTTTTATTATTCCACAAAGTTTCCTTACGGTCTTCTGCATTCGATCCCATTGTGAACCTCACCCCAGGTCACCCCTAGTATCAGTTTTGACTGTTGTAGAATTTCATATCAACGGACTCACGCAGTATGTACTCTTTATTTTTTAGATTTTGGGGGCGCCTGGGTGGCGCAGTCGGTTAAGCGTCCGACTTCAGCCAGGTCACGATCTCGCGGTCCGTGAGTTCGAGCCCCGCGTCAGGCTCTGGGCTGATGGCTCGGAGCCTGGAGCCTGTTTCCGATTCTGTGTCTCCCTCTCTCTCTGCCCCTCCCCCGTTCATGCTCTGTCTCTCTCTGTCCCAAAAATAAATAAAAAACGTTGAAAAAAAAAAAGATTTTATCACTTGCACAGTGTCTTTGAGATTATTTTATGTGGTTGTGGGCACTGGTAATTTATTCCCTTTATTACTAAGTGGTGTTCTACGTTATGGGTATGCCACAATTTATTTATCCACTCATCCGCAGTGTCCACATTGGCTGCTTGCAGTTTGGGGCTACTGCAAGGCTGTACATCCGTATACAAATCTCCGGATGGGCAAATATTTAGACTTCTCCTATGAATAACCTGTAGTGCAATATCTGAACGATCTGGTGTGTCAATTTTGTAAGAAACTGCCCCAAAGTTCTTCAAGGTGGCTGGACCATCTATGTTCCCACCAGAAACGTGTGAAAGTCCTAATGTCTTGATCATAGCTATCAGGTAGTAGATTTTAACTTCATGCCAATCTAGGCCTTTTTCATCGGAAAAATGACTTTTGAACCGGAAGAAAAAGCGTCCCCAGGAGGCCAATTTCCGTGACGCCGTAAAGATAAATAATATCACCTCAACGGGTTTCAACTTAATTTCACTGGTTAATTTCCAAGAAGGAATGCTCACAGGTTTTGAAAGAATAGGATTCGAAATTCAGTCTGTGAAAACTAAATTGACTTGGGTGTTCTGTTGCTTAGAGACAGGACTCGAATAAGGAACTACTGTTGGGGCATTGGCCATGGTACGATAGCCACTTGGGATTACTAATGACTTGAAAATGTGCCCCACCTCAAACCACCATCTGATGGCTGCAGTCTGCCTTAGTTGGGCACTCAGGCTAGGCCTGACTGCTTCTAGGTCATCGTGAACACATGGGGACTGCTGTATCGGAGGAGAAGCAGATTGAAAACTGAGGACAAGGTCAGGAAACCCAATCTGTACCCACACCAGCACCCTGCGTTCTGTTCTCACAAAGGAGCAAGGGAGTGAGGGACATCTTGTGGCAAAGTGAACTTCCGCTCTCCCCACTGAACTCAGTGAGAGGCAGTCAGGAGCTGAGCAGCGATCGGAAACTTGCCTCTTAATAGGGTGAAACGGAAAGGATTTTGATTTCATAGCCAAGAGTTGTTAGTTCCCCAAATTAAACTGAATACTCACAAAGACTGGAAGAATCAAAGGGAGTGGCACCAGGGGGAGAACCCCAGAGGAGAGCACCCAATGTTAGATAGAGCTATCAGATAATGAAAATACAAAGATGATGCCCTGTCTTAAATCTAATATATGAGAAATTGCCGTGTATGCAATTCTTTGTCTCGTTGCTTGCTAAAAGTAGCGCTTTTTTTCTCCAAACATGATTTTAGTTTTAATATATGTAGGTAGGCATCGACATAAAGCATATGGTTATGTGTTAAACAGTGGAGTAGGGGTTCCTGATTTATGGAGCGTGGATTTGGAGGGCAGATGCAGAGTTCTTTGAAAAGAATAGCATTTATTAGTGGCCTTCTCAACTGATAGCGACAGATTCCCACAGCTTGAAAAGCAAGAAAAACCAGCCTGAAATTATATAGGGTCGTAGGATAGCACTGGAAGAAACAAATGTACAGAAAGAACTCTCCTAGTGATTAATACCTAACTTTTAAAGTATTTGCCATCATGCAAAATCCATGAAGTATGCTGTCTTATTCAACCTTTACAACACATTCATGAAATACTTCGTTTTCAGCCCATTTTATAGCTAAAGGAATGGAGTCACACAGAAGCTTGCCCACGTTTACACACCTGAAAAAGAACAGAATGTGCCAAATCACAAAATTAGCAAAACAAACATCCCACTCATGAAGTAAAGCTATGGTGCCTATGCTTGGCCCTGGCAAAGAGTAGCCTCTTGTCTCATAGCAGATAAGGATCAATTCCCAAACCTGAGGAGAGAAATGCTAAAATGATGGAGCACAGGTGAGCAGAGGCCCCTGTGGAAAATGTCTGTTTATACACAGGCAATCTTTAAAAAAAAATTTTTTTAACATTTATTTATTTTTGAGAGACAAAGAGAGACAGAGCATGAGTGGGAGAGGGGCAGAGAGAGGGAGACACAGAACCAGAAGAAGCAGGCTCCAGGTTCTGAGCTGTCAGCACAGAGCCCGATGCGGGGCTTGAGCCCATGGACCATGAGATGGTGACCTGAGCTGAAGTCCACGGCCCAACCTACTGAGCCGCCCAGGCGCTCCTATACACAGGCAATGTTTACATCTATAGAGCACTTCCTGACAAGTGAGGTATTTCCCATAAAGGATTTATAATATATAGGATATATATAATATAAAGGATATATAATCATTATTGCTATTTCACAGAAAAGGCAATGAGGTTCAAAGTTATCAAAAACCTTGCCATAATTCCCACAACCAGACTGGGAAACTACCACTAGAGCCCTTGTTTTCTGGCTCCAGTTTCTGGTTTCCAGTTTTAACTCTTCTTCCTCCCTATGGGGGGTGAACTGGGTGACAAAAATGTAACTTTATAAACCTTCACCAAGATTCCCTGGACTAGACTATTTTGATTTAACGATCATGACAAAAATAACATCAGCAGAGGCATTTATTGAAGACTGTTGCCAGATACTATGCTAAATATCTTACATATATCCCCTCCTGAACCCTCTTTACATAAGCCTATGAAGTAGGAACTATTATTATACCCATTTCACAGTGGAGGAAATTGAGTTAAAGTGATGGTTAGTGGACCACAGCCCAGGCCTGACTTCCTCCAGGGCCCCAGCATTAATCAATGAGATATACTGCCTCCTGCTGTAGATTTAGTTTCTTAGATTAAGGTGGAACACCTCCAACTTGACGAGATTTGGAATTGTAACAAAGAGGCTGCAACACGACCCCTCATTGTGAATGTACAGATCAAAATTCTACATCACCACTAACGCGAATCCATTGTCATAGCAACAGACACATCAGATGTTCCAGCTCGAGCACACAGAAGCTACATTCTCAAATGATCCACAAGAGCACTTGCCTGAACTCAGTGTCATCATTCCAGATTTCGTGTGAATTTTTTTTTTAAATTCCATTTGCTCCTCCTTTTAGTTTAAACAGAAAGCCCAAGAAGCAGAGAAGGTGCTCATGAGAGAAATTGAGACACAAAGCCACTCAGTATAAGAGATCCAGAGGAAAAGAAAGTTTTGCAACATGTGGAGCCATTTTCCTGATATGGAAACCTTTCATCTTTGTATCTTTTCACCACCTACTACTAAATTCTACCCTGATTTCCAGTCAGTCCGACAGTAGAGAATTCCAAATTTCCTGTAAGAAACAAGAGTTCTGTTCCAATTTAATTTTCTCCAGGTGAGCTCATTTTACCTGCTGAATCTATAAACTACTGGTAAAAAAATATATTACCCATGGGACATGCTTAAGTAAAATAATTATTCATAGATTATCTAAAATTCTAATTTAATTTGGCACCTAGTATTTTTATTTGCTGAGTGTGACAACCCAATTTGGAACCAGACTAAACAAATCTCAACTTCTAGGTCTACCATCTACCAGCTGTGTCCTCAGGTCAGTTATTACAAACCTGTATATGAACATGTCCAGTTATCTAAACATATCCACCTTCTCATCTGTAAAATGTGGTTAATGTCCGTATCTACTTCATAAGTTCGTGCTGAGGATTAAAAATTTTAATTCTGGAACTGATAACAAGCACTCGATTTATGTTTGTTACTTATCGCTACTAGTATTATTACCCGTTCATCTTTAGAACCACCACATTCCTCCTAAGAATGCTAAAAAAGTACCAAACTTCTTTCCAGAAACCCAAATGATGTGATGAGTCAATGACACTTGACTAATGATAAATAGCAATTAACTAAATTCAACTCTGTAAACATTGATTAATTTCCTAAGATATGCAAGGCACAGAGCTAAGAGCCAGAAGTACAAAAATCATAAGCTGTCAGAGAGAAAAGGAAACTTACAAGGCGATCTTGTTCCTCCTCACTTTACAGAGGAGGAAACGAGTCAGCGCAGGTGGCCTGATCTACCCAGCACCATGAGGCAAAATGGTGACAGACCCGGACCGGAAGCCATCTTCGTGACTCTGAATCCACAGCACTTTTTATTCATCTTCCTTGCCTGCTTGTGCAGACAAAGCCCCTGTCATCTGAAGCATACACTTGGGTAGTGAAATATCAAACAGATATAACCACTATTTTGTTGTTTGTTTTTGTTTGTTTTGCCAGGGGTCCATTAAAGTAGAGTCAATTTCATCTAATAATTTGATCCTCACAAAAATCTTTTGAGTTAAGAGGAAAGAAAGAAAGAAAGAAAGAAAGAAAGAAAGAAAGAAAGGAAGAGGGAGCATTAAACTTATCTTTCACTATCCTTAGGAAAACAGAATCCCCTAGAAGTCAATTGATGACATAAGATTTTAAGGGAGTTCAAGTCAGAGTTTAAAGTAGATGCTAGAACTCCTGGCTTCTTCCGCTGAAGCTGGCTGCCCCTACCCAAGAAACAGAATTGAAACATTGTGTGAAGCAAAGTGAGCCAAGCAGGTGTTTCTTAATAAAGACATCTTGACACAAAACTGCAAAGAAAATTAGAGTGAGCCTGGAGACCAAGCAGAGGGAAATAAACAAGGTTAGCCAAAATTCAGAAAAGCCCCTTCACTACAAGCAAACAACCTGCCTGCCTAGATGACCCAAAAGAAATTCCAGACTGATACCAAAAACCAGGACAATGGGGCAACCAGAGCTCGTACTTACAAATTTCAGAGATATGGACCAAGGTTGTGCTTGAGGACATAGCAAACCAGTGGTCCAGATGGGCTTGAGCCCAAGTCTTCTGAAATTCAGTTTGCTTTCCACAGAGCCACACTGTCCCTTTGTCCCCTTCTCACAACCGTAAGATCATGTCCTGAGCCAAAAGCATGAGTCGAATGCTTAACCAACTGAGCCACCCAAGTTCCCCATGATCCATTATCTTCCATTCTGTTTTATTCCATCCTGGCCTAGTCTCTTCCCATATCTCAACTGATTAATTCCTCCTGCATATTTGTAAATCATATCTGCTATTTTAGCCGTTCTAGCTGTACCATTCAGTGGCACTGAGTACATTCAGTGTTGTGCAAATATCACCAACATCCATCTGCAGAACTTCTCTGTCATCCCAAACAGAAACTAAACTCATTAAACAAAACACCCTATTCTCCCCTTCCACCCCTGCCCCCCAACCCACCCCAACCATCATTCTACTTCCTGTCTCTTTGAATTTGCCTTTTCTGGGTATCTGACATAAGTGGAATTACATGACATTTGTCTTTTTGTGTCTGGCTTATTTCACTTAGCATAATGTTTTCAAGATTCATCTATGTTGTAGCATGTACCAGAATTTCATTCCCTTTTATTTTAAGGCTGAAAAATGTTCCATTGTATGTGTGTACCACATTTTGGTTGTTCATCCCTTCACTGATGGACACTTAGGTTGTTTTCTGTCTTTTGTCTGTTATGAATAATGGTGGTAACGAGTGCACAAATATCTCTGAGACCTTGCTTTCAGTTCTTTGGTGTCTATACCTAGAAATGGAATTGCTGGATCATATGGTCATTCTGTGTTCAACTTTTTCAGAAACAACCTTTTGTATATTTTTAAAACAGATTTAAGCAATGAGACTTTACTTGTAGAAGCTCAAGAACTAAGCTTAATTATCCTTGGATTCTCAAAACTAATTACTGGCTGAGCAATGCTACATGCCAGGATTGTAGGAGGTACTGGGAATTCAGCGTTGAGCAAATACAGACATAGTTATAGTTCCTAACTTCATAGAGTTTTCAGTTTGGTTGGGAACCAGAGATAAAACAAATATATACACAATGATTTTATTCATAAGTGGGAATATAACTCAACTACAAAAAAATCACAAATAAATAATCTGATTTAAAAAATTTACAAAAGATCTAAATAGATGTTTCCCCAAAGAAAAAGCAAATGGCCAAGAGGTGCATGGAAAGGAGTTCAGTATCACTAATCAACAGAGAATTGCAATTTGAAACCACACCTCATACCTATTATAATGGCTGTTATCAAAAAGACAAAAGATAAACAATCTGCATGTCCATTGATGGATGAATGCATAAAAAAGTATTGTGTATGCACACACACACGTGCACATACACACACACAATGGTATATTAATCATAAAAAAATGAATTTTTGCCATTTGTAACAACAGGGATGGACCTTGAGGGCATTATGCTAAGTGAATTAAGTCAGATAGAGAATGATAAGTACCATATGATCTCTCTTCTATGTGAAATCTAAAAAAAAAAGGCTCATAAATGCAGAGAACATATTAGAAGTTGCCAGAGGCAGGGGGTGGGTAGTGGGAGAAATGGGTGAAGGGATTCAAAAGGTAAAAAATAGTAATAATTGAAGTAAATTAAAGTTTTAAAAAAGACAAAGGATAACACGTATTGGTGAGGGTATGGAAAAGGGGGAACCCTGGTACATGGTTGGTAAAAATGTAAATTGGTAGAGCCACTATGGAAAACAGCATAAAGGTTCCTCAAAAATTAAAAATGGAAATACCACATAAGCCAACAATCTCACTTCTGGATACATAGCTGAAGTATGCCCCACACACACACAGAGAAGTATTATTCAGCCATAAAAGCCATAAAAGCAGAAGAAATCCTGACACGTGCAACAACATGGGTGGACTTTGAGGGCATTATGCTAAGTGAAATTAGTCAGACAAAGGCAAAATGGGTGAAGGGAAGTGGAAGGTACAGGCTTATAATTATGAAAAGAACATATCATGGGGTTAAAAGGTACAGCATAGGGAATATAGCTAATGGTATTGTAATAGCATTGTGTGCTACATTTGTGGTGAGCATAGCATAATGTATAGAGTTGTTGAATCACTAGGTTCTACACCTGAAATAATATGACATTGGGTGCCAACTATACTTCAATTTAAAGAACTAGAAAAAAAAGAAAGACAAATATTATATGATCTCACTCTCATGAGGAATCTTAAAAAAAAAAAAAAAAAAGATGAACTCATAGCAATAAAGAGTAGAATGGTGGTTTCCAGGGGCGAGGGGTATAAGAAATGGGGAGATGTTGGTCAAAGCAAACTTGAGTTCTAAGATGAATAAGGTATGGGGATCTAACATACAGCATGGCAATAATAGTTAACATAACTACATTATATACTCAAAAGTTGGTATGAATAGATCTGAAATGTTCTCATTACAAAGAAAATAGTAATTATGTGAGGTGATGGAGGTATAAATAACTTTACTGCGGTAATCATTTCTCAATATATATATGTATCAGATCATCACACTGTACACCTAAAACTTACACAGTATATGTCAATTATACCTTAGTAAAAGCTGGAAAAAAAATACTCATAAGTAGAATAACTGATATGGAGACCTAAAGAGTTCAGGTGAAGTTCCTGAGGAAATGATGTTTAAGCTGAGATCTGAAGAATAACAAAAAGCAGTGGTAAGCAAGCTATTGTACGCAGGTAAATCCAGACAAGCATCTACTTTTATAAATCAAGTTTTACTGAAACACAACCATGTGCATGTGTTTACATGATACCTACAGCTATTTTCATGATACGATGGCAGAAATGAGTAGTTGTGATAGAGTATATTGGTCACAAAGCCTAAAATATTTGGAATCTGGTCCTTTACAGAAGGTCTACTGAGAACTGACCAAAAGTCACTGAAGACAGGGGATTGAGTGGGTGGAAGTTACCACAGGAAGGATACAGTATATGTACTGTCTCTGAGAAGCGAGAGCACGCAGGAAAAAAACTTTGAGTGGTTGCCTTAGTCGTTAGGGCAGCTGTCACAAATTATCATATATTTGGTGGTTTAAGGCACCAGAAATTTATTCTCTCACAGTTCTGGAAGTTACAAGTCTGCGATACTGAACATCAATACAGCTCTCAGCAGGACTGGTTCCTTCTGGAGGTTCTGAGAGAGAATCCATTCACTCCTTCCTTGCTTCTGTTGGAAACTATTGGCATTCTTTCGTGTGTAGATACATCATTCCAATTTCTGCCTCCATCTTTACATGGCTTCCTCCTCTTGTGTTTCTGAATCTTCTCCTCTTCTGTTTCTTATAAGGGCATCTATCATTGAGTTTAGGGTCCACCCTAATCCAGGATAATTTCATCTGAAGATATTTACTCTGTTTACAAAGTCCCCTAGTTCAATTAAGCCCACTTTCTGAAGTTCCATGTGAGCATACATCCTGGCGAGTCCCAATTCAAAAAACTACTGTAGTCAAAGAACTCACGAAGGCCAGTATGATAGAAAATAGGATGAGAAATGAAGAATGTCAGGAGATGAGCCTTGAGAGACTGAGAGGGATGAACGCTTAGGGGCCCTTGAAGGACATACTAATGATAGAGGAGATCCTCTAGCCCTTTTAGGGGAGTTGGGCGTGGGGAAGGATATTGTCATGCAATCTGACACAAATTTGAAAAGAAAAGAAAAAAAAGAAAAGAAAAGAAAAGAGAAAAGAAAAGAAAAGAAAAAAGAAATGAACATGTAAAAGATTGTGTTTTACAAGATTGGATCAGCCCAAAAGGCACTCCAGAAATACTTTTCGTCATGCTTTCTTCCAAATGGAGTCCCCTCTCCCTCGTGTCAGATTAGTAAGTACCAAAATTGCTTGACAGAAAAATTAATATTAATGATAAGATTCTTTCTTGGATTAAAACCTACAAGGTTTTTAAACACAAATAGAGTAGTGTGGACACTATTTTTACCTAGTAATTCACATTGTCTTTTTTTTTTAAAGATTCATTTATCAAAGACTGAATCACTTAGACAAGTATTCTCAGGTTTTTAGTCCTCTCTGGGACTGAGGCCATGTGACTCTCCCTCTAAACTCTGCCCATCTCATTCATTATAGCCAAGGATGATTCTTGAAGGAAGGCCTTTAAACAGGTTACATCCCATGCTCAGAGCACCACACAGGTCTCAGCCATTGCTAATTCAGCTTGACCTTGTCCCTGAGTTTGGGAACTCAGCAACTTCATTCATTTCCCAGGCCTTGCAGGCTCCTTGAAATGTAGTTCTGGTCCAGGAGTCCTGCCTTGCTCCCAGAGAATGAAGTTCTGAGTTGATAATATTTTTTTGTATATTATACCCTCAATCCTAGAGTCATGCTTTGGTCCTATCAGTCACCCATGCAGAGCTTGCCCTTAACTTTGCGATTGTTGCTGAGATGCCAGTAACTGATCAACTTCTATAGCAACTATAAATGGTAGACCACAAGACAGGAGACAGGAAATGTAACTATGTTTTTCTTACATTGAATTTAATTACCATTCTGAGATGTCCTTCTTTGCAGTAGAAACTGAACTCACCCAATGCGGAATGTCCCCACCCCTCTTTTTCCCCAGGGTTACATGGGGCCATGGTGTAAGTGGGAGGAAGCTGATAAGGGCCATTGTCATCCATCCATGTTGGCATCCTCTCAGATAACTTCATTCCAATCTAGTCTCATTGAGATCACTGCTGTACCCTCCTTTCCCAACCCCGGGGCTTCTGCAGGTCTGGCTCTGCAGGTCTGTAGTTTACAGGAGTGACTAAACTATTGTGGGCCACACTGAGGTTTAGGAAGCCTGCTGGTTCTACCTAGATATTTTATGCAGTCATTTCTGCTCCATTTTTCCTGTACCATTCCAGGTGCAAGGGAATTCTGGGATCTTACCTACTCCCTGTGGTTTATCCAGGGATGGAGGAGTACATTCCTGTTTTCAGACTCCTTAGATCTTTCTGGGGATGTTCTCTCTACCTCCAGCCAAAAACTCAGAAAAGGGGAAGAGAATAGGTAACTCTCCTCAAGGACCCTCCTAGGACCACTCTGATCCTTCTTTCTGTTCTTCTAGTCAAACGTCCTTTTGATTTCGTGTCACAAACAAGGAAACTGGAAACAACCAACTATATTTTCCTAAGTTTTTTTATCTTATACTTACTTGAACCTTAGCTTTTGAAACTCCAAAGTTAGAAATTTTATTCCTTTATTTTTTGGTTATGGCTGCTTCACCCCTTTCTTTGAGGGCAGGAGTTACAGAATATTCTAGCTGCTCTATAAATGGAAGGATTATAAAATATGAGAAAGTAAAGGGAGAAAAACATAGGTTAATAAATCAAAGTAGTAACCTGATACTCTTCCCTTATGACAACTGCCTTTGGGCTACATAAAAATTCATCATTTTCAAGTTCTCCTAGCCTGGTCGAGTCCCACATTAACTGGCAGTGTCTCTTCTAGGACCCAGGTGATTACTGATACTCACCACAAATGAAAACCAGTCTGCATTGTTCCTTCTGTCATCCATTCTTGCACTGTTTTGGTCTCTACTCCTTTGATGCATGTATATTGAGCCCCATTGATATGTCAGGCACTGTGCATCGCCATGTGGGACACAGAGATTATCCTGAACCACAAGGATGATTTAATGAAGGAGCTCTCTGTGTAGGACAGGGCTACTCAGTCTTGACAATAATGAGATTTGGGGTCGATAACTGCGATAGAGAGCTATCCTTTGCATTGTAGGATTTTTAGCAGCATCCCAGCCTCTACCCACTAAGTGGCAGTAGCAGTCCCCCAGTGTGACAACCAAAAATGTCTGAAGATGTTTTCAAAGTTCTCTTGTGGGAAAAACTTGCCCCAGGTTGAGAATCAGTGCTCTAGCAGAAGAAACAGGCACATAAATATCATTACAATGCAATGAGGTCAATGCATGGATGGAGACACACACAAGTTAGTACAGAATCCTAGAAAGGGCATCTAACCCACCCGGGGGTGAAGTGGGATAGTGGTACCTGAGAACATAATGCTCTTCTAATGTTCTAAACCATAGCCCATATTGCTGTTCCACATTTCTGCTCTGTCATTCACCATTTCCTTATTCATTCAATAAATATTTCTGAGAACTGACTTCAGGAGCTAGACATTGGAATACAGAAATTAATAAGGCATGGCTTCTGTGTGCAGAGAGGCCATATGTTATTACAGTTAAGATCATGGGCTCTGGTGTCAGACTGCTTGATTTCAGACTCTCACTCTACCACTTACCATCTCTGTGATGTTGGATACATTACTTAACCTCTCTGATCTGCAGTTTCTAATTCTGAAAAATAAGGAAAATAATGGCAACTACCTCTTAGAGTTAATGAGATTAAATGAGATAGTTCTTATAAATCTCTTAGCATCTGGCCTGACAGATGGAAGGCATGGAATCAATGGCAGATTTTTTTTTTTTTTTATCAGTGGTCATCCAAGTTATATATTATTGTGGGAAAGCCTTGTTTCAAGCCGTGGCCTCTCATCAACGCCAGTGCAGTTAATTGGATTATGTTTGGTCATGTCCTGAGATGTGACAAGCAGAGACGCACTATCTTGTCCATCACTGGATTTCTATTAAAATGTCATTAAGATTAAAAGTACTATAAAATCTTAATTAGGACATTAATTTCCACCATAATAAATTAAAATTTCCAGGTCACCTACAGTAGCTATAATAAACAAATAGGAAAAAAAAGAAGAAGAAAAAAAACTCTAAAAAATAAACCTTAGATTTCAGATTTTAACCTTATTTCTCCATTGATATTTTCAGTCAAAATTTGTTTTTCTTCAAATTTAATACACAAACATTAGTGTGGAGACTCTATCTTCTTCTAGGCTTTGCACAATTCCTAGAGCATGTCTGAGCATAACAATTACCCAGCAAAGAGAAGCTTGGGGATGGTTTAATAACAGTCTTCAAATATATGAAAAGTTATTACATGGAACATGATGACCAGCTGTTCCCTACTTCCACAGAGAACCAAGAAAAATAAATAGGATGAAAATTACAGGGGCTGACAATTTGAGGTAGATTCACTGAAGAACTTTGCAGAGTATAAAATCACTGCAAAAAAAAAAAAAAAAAGAAAAGAAAAGAAAAAGAAAAAAGGGGATTTGAAAATATGGTATAGCAAAAAGAAGACAAAGATCCAGATGATGTAGCCTCTTGTGCCAACTTGAAACCCATGATTTCCTGAAAGCCACTGACCCTCTACGTCTGTTTTCAAATCTGCAAAATCTTCCACACATTCCTCATTTATACGATGGGGTCATAATATCACCAGAATTTTCCTGGGACTCAACAGCTGTGGATACAAGTAGGTTACTTGTAGAGCAGTGGTTCTCAGCTGGGGGTGATTTTGCCTCCCACAGGACATTCGGCAATGACTGGAGACATTTTTACTTGTAACAACTGAAGGAGACAAGAGGCTACTGGAATCTAGTGAACAGAGGTCAGTGATGCTACTGAATGTTCTACAATGCACAGGCTATCCTCCCCACCCAACAACAAAGAATCATTTGGTTCAGCATGTGGACAGTGCCAAGGTTGAGAAACCCTGCTCAAGAGCAAGAACCTGACTTTCTTTAGTTTGTGCACCTTCCCATTTAACCCTATGTCTCAGTGCCCAGGTTTTGTCTGGTAATTTGAATCCCTGGATACAGGAAGTATTGGTATTTGTGGAGTATTTCTAGCCTTCTGCCTCCTGGGTCATGGTAAGGCTGTACTTTCCTACGCTTTTTGAAGTTAGGTGTGGCCATGTGCTTTGGTTTGGCCAGTAAAATATGAGTGCAAGTGATGTGCTTCATTTTTAAGACTAATGTGTTCTCTTCCCACTATTGGGACAGCCTTGGAAACATAGCCCAGAGGTCACAATGAAGCCCTTGTCCGCCTGGCTTTCTCAGTTGGTTCTCCCTCCTAACTGTATTGGACATACAATGTTGGTAAATGATTTCCCCATAGTTAGGCAGATCCAAGAGTATGATTATTCTGAAAGCGCAAAAATAGTCCAGAATATTCCAGATTCCAGAAGAGCATCACGTGAAGAATGCAGGGTACCAAATCAAACTTCCTTAATTCAAACCTGGCTCTACTACTTGTTAGTCATATGACCTAAGAAAGTTACTTCTCTGACTTCCAGTTTTCTCATATGTAAAATGGGATAATAATAGCATCTTCTTCTGACATCAAATGGGATGTAGATAGAGCACTTAGTAAAATGTCTTGCTTAGTTTTCCAAGCACATTATAATTACTGACTCTTCGTTTACTTCTCCTAACAGCTCTGTGAGATAATTACTATCCCATTGCATGGATGAGGAAACTGAGGCACTTAGAAACAAAAAGACTTGTTTAAGCCCACAGAACCAGAAAATGACAGAGGCAGTATCCGAATTCAGGCTGTCTGGCTACAGAGTCCATGCTATTAACCATGACACAACTATGATAACGTGATGATGATGACGAAGACAATGTAATTATCCTAAAAATACTATCTGTTGGGCCACATTGAGTTACAGAGAAGTACAGGGCCCAGACTCTACCCTCAGAGAGTTCACAGTCTATTAAGAAAGATAGGACATGAACTTTAAAAATGCCAAGGCAACATATTATGTGATAAATGCCATAAAACAGATAAAGATAAGTGCTTGGCAATTTTATTAAATCTCCCATTTAACCCTCAGTTAACCTGAAAATTCAATTAACCAGAAGCATTACCCATATGTTTCCATTAATCATGGTTTTATAGTATCAGTTGAACTCATTTAACCTTAATAAGCAGATGATTGCATATGGATTACAAGGGGATACAGAAGCACAATAACTCAGAAATTGGCTCCATGGCTAAGTGTTTTCCTAAAAGCAAAGAGAACGTCGCTGAGCCGAAAAGGAGGGGAGAGAACAATGAGCTCCAGCACAACATGGTAACAAAGGGGAGAAAATGTTGAATTGTGGAAGACTAAGTAGGTCAGAGGAGAAAGAAAAAGCCCTTGGCATTGCTGACGTTATCTGGGTAACGTCTGTCAGAACAGATGGCCCTGCTTTTCCAGCAGACAGTGCAAAGGACAGTAGCTGGCAAAGCAAGGTGTGCCTATCTACATAAAATGAATTGTGAGGATGGAGGAGCCAGCACTTCTTGAGCCCCCCAAGCATGACTATAAGGAACGGTTAAAGAATTTAAATGGCAGTGGGATTTAGGACATGTGCAGAGGAGCCATGGAGATCATGCTAGTTCCCTATATAAAATGACCTTCTTTCCTCCCAACCTAGGAAAACCCAACGCATCTTTTAAGGCCCAACTCAAGTGCCCTGAAAACTGTTCCCTAAATGCTCCAGAAAAAAATCAAGTTGCTCCTTTTTCTATATCCACATGGCTCTTTATTTATGTCTTCTCTATGCCAGTTTTTGCATTGCAATGTATACAATAGGCTTTTCTAGAAAGGAAAAAATAACAGGGTCTTGACAGGTGTAGACATTTTTGTCACTATCAGTGTGTACCACTGAATGCAAAGGTCTGGAGCTTCCCTCTATCCAGACAGCCATGGCCGTCTTCTACTTTTGTGAACTACGTATCAATGCCTGTGACCCAGTGGTACTCAATGAGTATGTCTCTCACTGTGAAAATTAATTTTATGGTTTTCCTTCCTCAGCCTTTGCAAATAGTACAATCAGAAGACTAGGGCCCCCAAACCCAAGTGGAGAAGTGAAGCTTTGCTTAGTGGTAGAGGTAGAGGGAGGGAGGGAGGGAGGTGAGTAATATTTCACATGAGTAAGACTAATCTTATTGACATGTGACAATAATGAAGCAAAAGTTCATCACATTAAACCAATGTCTTCCAGTTTGAGAGCATTCCAGGTCACGCCAATAATAGAACTGAAACAAACTGCTTGTAGATTTTTTTCTTCCCCAATCTCATTCTTCATAACCTCTTGAACTTCTACTTTTGCATTTTTATTCACCATGGCAGTCTGTGCATCCCCAACAAGATTTTGAAGCTTGTTTGGCCAAGAGGTCAACTTTACTTGTGTCTCTTGAACGGGCTTGTAAAGACGACCTTACCAATCGGTTTTCCTAATGGCAACCTAAAAGCTCAGTCAGACCTGTTCTCTCTTTCTAGAGAGCAATGAAGGATTTAAGTCTGATACAAGGAAGCAGACATGAGTTCACCCATCCTTTCCTTAGAATCAAGGATGCGAGGTTATTGTCCACTATGATCACCTCTTTGAGCTCTGCAGCCACTAGTCATTGCCGCCAGCTATACTTGGAGAAGTTACGATCTCAAAGTTAATTTTAGCAAAGATTAGCAGAGATTAGCGATCTGGGTCCAAGCTTTCTTTTGTAGATTGGAATCACTCTCATTTCCCAGCCACCCTCCTGAACGGATGTCATCCAAATAGTACTGTGACTATGTGGTCTTGGAAGACTGGTGAACAATTAATTCCTGGACTGGCATTTGCCTTCTGAGGTTTGGAGTAGGCTTAGACTGAATGTTGGGGCTAACACCTGGAGCCGGTCAATGATGTCTCTTGCATGTGTGTTGGTGCGAAGGTGTATGTGCTGGTGACACAAACAACTCCATCTGAAGTTGTTTCTGCTTCCTATGACGCTGTGTTCACCTTCTCATGAAAAGGGTGTTTATGACCAAGTGTCCATTTCAGCCCATTAAGCACTTAGCAATGTAACTTGATATTTAAGTTGAGACACAATGAGCCTCACATCATATTTCCAGCCGTGGCAAACAAAATCAAGCTGCAGAAGCACTTGCATATACTATGTGATTCCAAATTCCAGAAAAAAAATCATAAGAAGTTCCTCCATTATTCCCTTCCAATATATAACTTTACATGCTCCACATTTTACAATTCCCACTGTCATTATGGGATGGGGGGCTGTGAGCGACTGGACTACCTTTCTCAGGTAGGTGGTTCTGAAGATAAGGACTGTCAGTTCTTAAAGAGGATCATAAACTAGAAAAAGTCACTTAGAGATTAAAATATTCATTTTTTTACTCAACCAATATTTATGAGTACTACCATATAAAGAGAATCTCACAAGGTCTTATAGTAGGTGTTTGCTTTTATTCTGTGATGCTTACAATGTAGAGGTACAAATTACCAAATTAATCCTCTTTCTTGCATTTTCCAGAAGTGAGGCTTAACTTACGTGACTTACCCGAGACCTATGGCCAGAATAGAGTGTAAACAAAACATTTCATACATAAGAAGAGGTAATCACTTGAAATGTGTATTTGGGTACAAGTTATTTCCGATACCAATATTGGCCCAAACTGGGAGTGGTCAAATCTGTCCTCACCACCTTTGTTAACTCCCTTTTATACTCTGCTCAATGATCTTCTCCAAAGGGTTTTTTAAATGAAGTGTATTTACTTTATTTATCCCAGGCTCTATGGTGAAGAGTTTAATAGAAGATTATCTAAGAAGTAAATAAATATTAATCTATAGAGAAGAATTAAGAGCCCTTGGTTTCCAATTATGGGAAGGGATATTCTGGTATAGGTAGCATAGTAATTCAAAGAAGCCCTCCTGCTGAGGACAGTCAGAAAATATGGGCAGAATATAAAGTGTCTGCTTAAAGGCATCAGAGAGGTAGTAAGGTTGTAGAACCTTACAGGGCCAAGCTGCTGGAAGAAGAAATACAGAGAGGTTAAGTCAGATATTTAGGGCCACATTCGACCTTAGGGCATTTACAGATGGGATTAGACATGAGAGGCTAAGCAGCACTTTGACAGTCTCCTAGGGAGTGTTTACCCAGAGAACCCAAACAAACTATGAATAAATCATTAGAATTAATGAGAACAGCAAGCCCATGGATACAAAGTCAATATTAAAAATGCCAACGATAGACAGAAAATGACATTTAGGGGCGCCTGGGTGGCGCAGTCGGTTAAGCGTCCGACTTCAGCCAGGTCACGATCTCGTGGTCCGTGAGTTCGAGCCCCGCGTCAGGCTCTGGGCTGATGGCTCGGAGCCTGGAGCCTGTTTCCGATTCTGTGTCTCCCTCTCTCTCTGCCCCTCCCCCGTTCATGCTCTGTCTCTCTCTGTCCCAAAAATAAATAAAAAACGTTGAAAAAAAAAATTAAAAAAAAAAAAAAGAAAATGACAGTTAAACAAAATTTAAATTAAAATCAGTCTAATAAAATATATACAAGACCAGTATTCTGGAAATCGTAAACTAGTGATTCTCAAAGTATGGTCCTAGCACCAGCATAAGCATCACCTGGGAATTTCTTAGAAATGCAAATACTGAGGTCATAACCCAGAGGTATTCAGACCCGGGTGGGAACCCAGCAATCAGGATTTTAAAAGCCATCTAGGCTGGCTAAAATTTAAGGAGCTGTGCTCAAAAGCATTATTAAGTGAAAGGAAGACAAATAAATTGAGAGATATGCCATATTTTTGGATTCAAAGTCTCATGATGTAATGAACTTAATTTTCTATTTGAATTACAGGTTCAAAGGAATTCCATTCAAAATCCCAACTGATGTCTGTGTTTGTAACTTGATAAGCTTATCTAAACATTCATATGGAAATACAAAGGGCAGAGAATAGATTAGAACTTTTGAGGAAGCTGGTTTGGGAGGACTTGTTATACTAGATTTCAAGACTTACTATAAAATATCAGGAGTTAAAACAGTGTGGTTGGACAAAAGAGACAAAAGAGGGCCCAGAAACAGACTTATACTTAAAATAACATGTGACTTATTATCAAGTTTGTACCATAGAGAATTTTCAATAAATGATTCTGGGTCAGTAGAATAGATATCTACAGAAGGAAATGAAACTTGAACATAACCTCATACCAGAGGCAAACAGGTGATCTAAATATGAAAGCTCAAACAATAAAACTTCTAGAAAGATAACATAGGAGAATCTCTTTCCCTACCCCAAAGTTGGAAAAGACATCAAACAGAACTCAAAAGAAAGAGATTGATAAATTTGGCTATATTAAGTTAGAGTTTTCTGCTCAAAGGATGCTCTTGAGAGAGTAAAAAGATGAGCAGTAAGTTGAAGACATTGTTTACACTTTAACTGGGAAGGGTCTCATATTTTGAAAAAATAATAATGATATATATATAATATATATGGATATATATTAATATATATGGATATATATTAATATATATGGATATATATTGATATATATGGATATATATAATGATATATATAGATACATATATGGATATATATAACAATATATATATGGATATATATTGATATATATGGATATATATAATGATATATATAGATATATATATGGATATATATATAACAATACATATATGGATCCATATATATATATGTTTCTTATGTGTGTGTGTGTGTATATATATATATGTGTGTATATATATGTGTGTGTGTGTGTGTGTGTATGTATATATATATATGGATATATGTATAAATCCCTAAGTCAATGACAGCTAATTGAAAAATACACAGGTAAATTGAACAGGCACTGGCCAAAAGGGGATGATAAAATGTCCAGTAAGATATGACAGTATACTCAGCCTCATTAGTAATCAGGGTAATGCAAATTAATACTACTATGAGAAAACACTATATTGTCTCCAGAGTATCTAAAAATAAATTGAACAAAAAATAAATAAATAAAAATGAACTGAACATACCAAGTGTTAGAATACAGAGCAGTGGGAACTCTCATATACTGGTGGTGGGAGTTGCAACTGATGAAAACCACTATGGAAAAGATTGCCAGTGTCCATAAACGCTAAGCACACACCTACCCTGTGATCGAGCATTTTCTCTCTGCAAGTCACCCAAGTCAGATGTCTGTGCATCTGTACCAAGAGATATGTAGAACAATGACTGCAGCAGCATTATGTATAATAGCTAAAAGTTAGAAACAACCTGAATGTCCATCAACAATAGAATGGATAAATACATTGTGATATATCCAAACAACATAGCGTGAAGATAAAGGTACATGTATATCATGGATGAATCTCACAGCCCTAATAATAAACAGAAGAAGACACAAATGAATGAAAATATTATTTCATTTAAAAGAAGTTTGAAAACAGCAAAAACTAGCCTGCAACATTTAGGGATGCATAAATAGGTGATAAAAATATAAAATATTAGTGTATACCATAAAAGTCAGGACAGGGCTTACCTTTGTGGAAAGAAGATTAAAATTAGGAAGGAATATGGGGGTCCTTATAAAGTGATAGAAATGTTCTATTTCTTTTTTTTTATGTTCATTTTTTTTTTTGAGAGAGAGACACACACACACACACAGAGTGCGCATGAGTGGGGGAGGGGCAGAGAGAGAGGGAGAGAGAGTCCCAAGCAGGCTCCATGCTGTCAGCGCAGAGCTGGATACAGGGCTCAGTTACATGAACCATGAGATCATGACCTGAGCCAAAGTCAAGAGTCAGACACTTGGGGCACTGGGATGGCTCAATCGGTTAAGCATTCAACTCTTGATTTCGGCTCAGGTCATGATCTCACAGTTCATGGGTTCAAGCCCCATACCAGGTTCTGTGCTGATGGTATGGAGCCTGCTTGGAATTTTCTCTCTCCCTCTTTCTCTGGCCCTCCCCTGCTCACTCTCTGTCTCTCTCTGTCTCTCAAAAATAAATAAATAAATAATTTTTTTAAAAAAGAGTCAGATGCTCAACCAACAGCCACCCAGGTGCCCCAGAAATGTTCTATTTCTTGATGTGGACGGCGTTTCCATAGATGGTGCTTTATACTAATTAATTAAGCTGTGTATTTATGTTGTATGACTTTTCTCCATGTGATTTATTTCACAACAAAAAGGTTAACAATAAAGCCATTGATTTTTAAAATGAATTGTAAGTCATAGTTACTGATTAAATATAATGTGTCAGATATTATACTAAGACCTTTACATTAATTAACTCAATCATCAAACAACCCTAGAGGTACAGACTGTTATTATCCTCATTTTAGGGATAAGAAGATGGAGCAGTGGTTCTCAACTTTGGCTGCACATTAGACCACTTGGGGAACTTTTATAATTCCTGATAGCCTGGCTTTTCTCCAGACCAATTAAGCCAGAACTTCTGGAGGCAGGACAGAAGCGTCATTATTTTTTAAAACTTTTCTTGTATTTCCAAAGTGTAGCCAAGTTTGCAAACCATCAAACAGCATCACAGGAAGATTATATAATTTGTCCACAACCAGAAAGCTTTACCGAATTCAAACACAAGTAGTGTAATTCCAGGTCTCCTTCTCTTGACCACTATACCAGACTGCCTCTTGGATGAATGAAATAACATCCCTCCCTCAAGAACCCCACAATCCAGTCATGAGAACTACGAGATGTGCAGGGAATATGCTCCCCAGAACGACTGGAGCAAGACGTGAGTGTTAGGGTTGGGCCATGTTGCAGGTGAGGCTGAAAGGACAGATGAGAATCAGGGACGGGGGCAGGTCTGTTATGACAAGTGTTTGGGACTTTATTCTTCTGGAATTGGGGAGTGCTGTGCATCTTGGAGAGGGCATTCTGACTGCATGGGCAGAGGATGGGGTATGAAGAGGAACAAGACAAGAGGCAGAAGAGGCACCTAAAGGTCAATGGCAATCACCAACAAAAGGGGTGAAAAGGATCTGAACCGAGTCATTGTGGTAGGAAGGAGCAGGAGAAAGCATTTGTAGAAGTACTTGAAGGGGAAGATTGGAATGACTCCATTCCAGTAGGGGATGAAGGAGAGAGGGGATCTAGGATGACATTGAGGCCAGGATGGAGGATACCATTAACCTGCATCAAGAGAACAAGAGCAGAGGACTTGGAGGGGGAGGTATAGACATCCATTTGGGTTGAGCTGGAGGTGACTACGGGAACTTCAAAAGGCAGCTGGAAAAAAGACCCTAAAATTTAAGAGAGAGGTTATGACTTAGAAATATAGTTTTGGGGGTACCTGGGTGTCTCAGTCGATTAAGTGGTTAACTCTTGACTTCGGCTCAGGTCATGATCTCAAGGTTTGTGAGTTTGAGCTCTGAGTTGGGCTCTGCGCTGACAGTGTAGAACCTGCTTGGGAGTCTCTCTCTCTCTCCCTCTCTTTCTGCCCCTCCCCCTGCCCCTGTCCCTCCCCATTCTAAAAATAAATAAACCTTAAAATTAAAAAAAAGTTTTAGACATCATCAACATATGGATGATAGAAAAACTCTGAAAGTGGGTGAGAATGCCTCAGTTATCATTCTCTTAAGTATATATTCCTACATATACTTTTTGAATGTTTATTTTCTAGATCTTCACTACATTCCTACCTCTGAAGTAAGCAGGAAATGATGGCTGGAATGACCCAGTTCACACCTTGCAAACTGGCTAATTCTTGGATATGCCATTTAATCTTTTGGAATCTCAGTTTTCATGTCTATAAAACTGAGCTAATTATCAAAAACTCTCATAATTTTACTTGGAGAATCACTTTATAAGTACAGAAGCTTATGAGTATTAATATGGTCATTTTTATAGTAAGAGAGACCAAAGCACCAGATTAAAAAAAAAAAAAAAAAACAAGTCTCGCATCACATAGATAGCATTGGAACTTAGGAACTGAATTTCTAGTCCTGTGCTCTTTCCTTGGATAACTTGTTTCCTAGCCTTCATTCCCCTACTCCTGGAAAAAAAATTGTAAACAAGAAACAGGTCTTTGAGGAGATACATTATGATGCTCACCATCACTGTTAGCCCTCATTGGATACTACATGCTTGGGCACTGTTTTCTTAGTGCCTTATGTGAATTAACTCATTGAATTCTTGCAACAACCCTATAAAATGGGTGCTAGTATAATTCCCATTTTATTTTTTTTATTATTACTTTTGAGAGAGAGAGAGAGCATGCATGTGAGCAAGGGAAGGGCAGAGAGAGAGGGAGAACCTTAAGCAGGTCCATACCCAGTGCAGAACCTGATGTGGGACTTAATCTCATGACTGTGACATCATGACCAGGGCTCAAATCAAGAGTAGATGCTTAACTGACTGAGCCATCCAGGAGCCACAATAATTCCCTCTTTAAAGATAAGCAAACTGAGGCACTGAGATGTCAACGTTCTCAAAATTACACAGTTGATAAATAGCAAAGCCTTGATTCAAACCCAGAGAATCTAACTTAAGAGACTACACCCTTAACTACATCTCAAATGGTGGGACTTCAGATGACAAACCAGGGTTGTAAGGCAGAGGGAGATTGTCAGGGATTGTCCAAATCTCTCAAATGACTCACAAAGGCAACAGTGTCTGTATGGTCTCTGCAGCTGCAGAAGCTACTGATTCCTTGAGGAATCAAGACTGATTCCTTGAGGTGTGAAGTTCCTTCAATTTAGTCAGAGATCAGTTTGGGTAGAAAAGAGCCTTGAAATCATTAAGGAGAAAAATCCATGACTCAAATGGACAAGAGAAAAGATCACAGAGAACTTGCTCTGAAATATCCTGACTTAGGGCACAGTATTAAAGTAACAGAACTGGGGAGAGGAAGGGCCACAGAAGGAAAAGGCTATTGGCTCCTGAAGGGAGAAGTATATGTGAATTTGAAAAGAAGGTATTTGTTTTCTTTCTTTCTTTCTTTCTTTCTTTCTTTCTTTCTTTCTTTCTTTCTTTCTTTCTTTCTTTTTCTTTCTTTCTTCCTTCCTTCCTTCCTTCCTTCCTTCCTTCCTTCCTTCCTTCCTTCCTTCCTTCCTTCCTTTAGTAGGCTTCATGCCTGGTGTGGAGCCCAATGTGGGGCTTGAACTTATGACCCTGAAATCAAGAACCTGAGATCAAGACCTGAACTGAGATCACGAGTTGGATGCTTAACCGACTGAGCCACCCAGCGCCCTAAGAAGGCATTGTTTCTTTAGGCAGCCGAGAGGAAATCTAGTGACAGAAATATACAGGATTCATATTTTCCTGAGTGTAGGATGCAGTCCCTGGCTGCCCACGGGGTGATGCAGGACAGTAAGAAGTATCCCATTAGGTGACACAAGGATGTTGTTAAGAGTGTGTGGGCACATCCTTAAATAATCTAGGGAGAGAATAATTCAAGTCATTGTTATTTAAATAGGGAGAGAATTATTCTTCTATCATTTTCCTTTCCATTCTTCTAATTATTATAAAGTCTTAATTTGATACTAGTATGTTTCTAACAACTCTCTGACACCTATAACCTCCCCTTGCAACAAAGAAACTTTGGCAGGCAATAGAGCATTTAACTAAAAGTGAATAACATTCTTTCATTTTTATTGTGTTCATTTTTATGTCTGCCTTCTATTTATGTCAACTATTTTTTATTGGTGGTAATAAAAGGTTCTTTTCAAAGTAAATTTATGTAAGAAAAATGTAAATGTTTTAAGGAATTATTATATAAAAAGTTATAAAGGTCGTATACATGTATGGCAAAATAACTGTGATGATGGTTGCCTCCTTCTCAACCCTTCAGGTGATCCCTATTCTGCCTTGTATCAGTGTTCTGTCCTGCAATGGTCAGTCCATACTGGGAGCATCATGTCTGTTTTCAGAGATCAGTCTCTAAGAGAGATGGAGACACACTCAAGATGTCTAAAGTGACTAAAGAATGACTAGAACAGTGCACAAAACCATTATCACAGCACAAGAACATGAGTATCATGGAGGCCTCTGCACTAGGGCAGAAGGGCTTCCCTGAAGAACCTAAAGAACTGTCATGTCGATGGTACTTTGTGGGATTTGGTCTTGTCCACAAAGGATAGACACAGTTCTATATCCATCTAGGTGTAGACACTCTCAAGAAACAGGGTTTTGAATTTCACAGGTAGAAGGTAGTAGTAAGAGAATAGGTGGAGGGACTGGAAGGTATGCCTGGATTCTAGCCTTCCCACCAATAATTCTTGGTAAATGAGACTGTAGACAGGAATTCAGCTCTCTGAGTCTTTGTCATCATGTACAAGATGAGACAGTCAGACTAGATGAGAGAGAGTGAACAGGTTCACCTCGATAACGATGATTGCTTAGTATTTGCTGCCTAGAATTCCTTATTTAGAAGAATTTTGAAGCTATGTTCAGGCTTCATGGGAAGACACACTGATTAGTAGCAGCCACGTGGATAAGAGAGGTGAGTCACCGTATTTCTGATTGCCATGGACCAGATGATCACTATGATTCCTCCCAGCTGTATAACACAATGTTAGCGTCACATCGCTTCATTTAACTTGCAAATAGGTACACTTCCAAAATCGATTCTTGGTTACACTATCTATCACGTTAAAACATTTTTATTACTGGGGCGCCTGGGTGGCTCAGTCGGTTAAGTGTCCGACTCTTGATTCTGGCTCAGGTCATGATCTCAGGTTCGTGAGATGGACCCCCACATTGGGCTCTCTGCTGATAGCATGGAACCTGCTTGATATTTTCTCTCTCCCTCTCCCTCTCTCTCTGCCTGTCCCCCACTTGGTCTTGTTCTCTCTCTCTCAAAATAAATAAATAAATAAATAAATAACTTAAAATTTTATTACTGCATTCGTGAGTGTCAATTGTTTATGGATATCAACAATGCCTTTTCTAAAATAATAATAATAATAACTTTTCTATTTTTATGGGATTATTATGACAGTCAAAAATCATGGATCCGGTGGCACTATTCAGTGTTCTCAGAAGCAGACTGGTGGATGCCTAGGACCTTTAGGAACTGAAATTAAATAATTGTTCAAAATTAACCTGTCCTTGAGGTTTTTATAAATGTATTGATTTAGTTGGCCTTCCAGATGAATGAAAGGGAAATTCTTCTCCCTCTACTTTTCTAGGTTTGACCTGCACTTCTGAAGTGTGCAAAAGGCTTTCATTCATTTCTTCATTTCATAAAGAATGTTTTTAACAAGCATGCCTTCTTGCGAGGGGGATTTCCTCCCCCAGACGGAACTGTGATGGTATCTAGTAAATCTGCCTTTACGATGATTATGTGAGTTCCATTTCATTTTATTTCTCTCCTCGTACATAACATGCAGGATAATAGATGATCCAGCACTTGAATGCCATGAAAAGATCTAAGGGAGAATGCATTTGTCAAGGGCCACAGTAGACCCTGCCAACTGCTAGTGCTGCTAGATTGTGACCACACTTCATTTTTCAACAGCATTCTGCTTAATTTACCACGAGTGTCATCTCCCGGCGCTGTCAGCCTGGAAAGATGATGCCCGTGTTGTGTAGGCTTCACAGGTACTACCTGGTGAGGGGCTGAGGCTGTAGGAAAGAGAGCCGTCATTCATAACTTCCCACTCTATTTAGTTGAGGTGGGCAGATACCTCGGGGGGCTGAGGGAAAGGAAGACATGAAGCTAAGCAGATGGGCAAGAAAATATCTCAGAAGCATCTGCTGCTGGCTGTGATGTTGCTAGCTACCTATCTTTAGGAAAGGGACTTCTACTTAAGGTAGAGCTCTCTACTATCCGCATGTGGCTACTGGGCACTTGACATGTGGCTAGTCCAAACTGAGATGTGTTGAGTGTATAAAGTACATACCAGATTTTGAAGACTCCATTAAATAAAAAAAAGAATGCAATGATTTTTTATGTTGATTGCTGCTGAAATTATCATTTAGTGGATAAACTGGGTTAAATTATGATCAAAATTAATTTTACTTAGTGGTCTTTACCTTTTTAATGTGTCTGTTAGACAATTTAAAATTACAAACGTGGCTTGCATTATGTTTATATGGGAACTCACTGCTCTAGAGTCAGTCGCCAATCCCCAACTCCTTCGCTTTACAGAGAGAAAAACCAAGAACCCTATTATGTAAGTCGATTGACGGTGACAACATAGCTAATGAGTGAGGGTTGGGATGAGTCTCCAGATCTCTAATTTCTAGTCTTGACCCCTTTTTTCTTCCACCATCTTCTAAGGAGAAGCACACAATTCTAAGAGTAGGGATACGTGGAGATCATTACATATTCAATCCCTTACTCACTGGTGACAGTATAAACTTTCCTGTGCCTCAGTTTCCACTTTGCTAAAAAGTGTAAACGTATCCCACATAGGTGGTGGGGAAATCAGAGAAATAAAAAAGAACCTTGGAAATCTTAAAGGACAACACAATACTAAGGCAATCGGGTGTAGAGTTTACAAGCACAAACCCTGGAGCAAGACGACCTATTTGGGTTTCAGTTCTGACACCACACTACCACCATTTTGGGTTAGTTATTTACATTCTCTGGGTCTCAGGTTCCTCATCCATAATAGTATCTATGTTATAGAGTGTGTGGGAAAATTACATTAGTTAATACATGTAATACACATAGAACAGTGCCAGGCAGATAGTAAATACACAAGAAGTGTTAGCTATTATTTTTGGAGATGACACTACTCCACTTCTGTCATCCAAATTCCCATAAGTAAAACTCACCGAAAGAATTGTTCTTAAATATAAGTGCATGAATGATCCCTCAGTCTGTGTGATTTAAGGATAGGTGAATGACCCAATGCCCCTAAAGGAAAAGCGAATTTCAATGACTCTAAACATTGGTAATAATTCACTTAACTTACTGGGTAGAGATAATTAAATGCCCAATATACTGTTCGAAAATAAATGTTAACATTCTACTTTAAACAAAAACAACAAAAACCTTTCCTACCCACTAGCAGATGTCTAGATGTCTAGCGTGTCTAGCACCCATGCTAGATGTTTAGCACCATCATCGGAAATATATCACTTCAATTAAAACTTTGGTTTTGTTTGCTTTCTCTACCTGTCCTTTTTCCTTCTCTCTCCAATCACACACAGAACTCCATCAGCTCCAAATAATTTCCTCTACATCTGGCATTCTTCTAACTTCAGCTCTTTTTCCCTCTAAACATTGCCTAATTTACGTAATTAACTGGTCGACACATAAGGCCTCTTTTCTTTCTGTTGATGATTTGCTGATGCCTCAAGCCCCTGGACTGAGTCTACACCACATCTCATTTAAGAGGGTTTTCAAAAGCACCACAAAACACCATATGGCAGGGCAGTACCTTTTCTTTGTCTTTTTTCCATTGAATTTACTGCACATCCTCCTTTTAATTCTTTGTTCGCCTGCTAATTCTCTGATGACACATCTTCCTCCTCTTGGTTCAATCTTCCTTTCCTTCACCTGGAGCTTCCTTAAGGTCTAGCATTTTCCTTTTCACTCTATGTCTTCTACTCCAGTGACTGGATTATCCCCCATGGCTTCAACTCACTGCTATGAATATGCTACAAATCTTTGTCCCCCTTTTCTTTAAGTTTATTTATTTCTTTGGGGGGGGGAGACAGAGAGAGAGAGAGAGACAGAGAGAGAGAGAGAGAGAGAGAGAGAGAGAGAGAGAGAGAATGAGAATGAGAATGAGTTAGGAAGGGGCAGAGAGAGAGGAAGACAGAGAACCCCAAGCAGGTTCCACACTGTCAGTGCAGAGACCAATGTGGAGCGCAAAAGCAAGAACCATGAGATCCTGGCCTCAGCCAAAGTCAGATGCTTAACTGACTGAGCCACCCAGGTGCCCCTGTCCTTCTTTCTCTGTCTTTCTTACACATACATACACACACACACACACACACACACACACACACACACACACATTTATTATGAACTGGCTCACGTGATTATGAAAGCTGAAATGCCCCCATGATATACTGTCTGCCAACTGGAGACCCAGGAAAGCCAAAGGTGCCTGACATTTCAGTAAGTCTGAAAGTGTGGAAACAGAGGAACTGATGGTACAAAGTCCCAATCTGAGTCCAAAGGCCTGAGAACCAATGGACTTGATGGTGTAATTTCCAGTCTCCGGGCAGAAGTTCGTTGTCTCAGCTCAAGTAGTCAGGCAGAGAGAGGGCAAACTCTCCATTCTTTGACCTTTTTGTTCTACTCAGAACCTCCATAAATTGGATGATACCCACCCACACTGGGGAGAGCAATCAGTTTTTTTCAGTCTATTGGTTAAAATGCTACTCTTATCTAGAAACACCCTTACAGACACACCAGAAATAATGTTTAACCAAATATCTGGCCACCCCGTGATTCATCCAGTTCACACATAAATTTAACCATCACACTAGCTGTATAATTTTGACCAAGTTGCTCAACTTGAGCCACAATTTTCTCATCTGCAAAATAGGGTTGTTGTGGGGATTATATAACACCTTCAAGACACTTAGCACATCCTTTTATCCACCATGAATATCATCTTCCAACTAACTTCTTACCTATTCATTAAGATAAATTGTCCATGGTGTTTCTTTTTTCCCTCACAAATAAAAAAATACTTATTTGATGTCAGGCATTATTTTTACTATTATGACTCCATATTAACTTGCAGCATTAACTTGTAGATTTTTTTACACTTGTAGTAACTCATCATAGTTATTCATGGTGTAGTCATCAACTTATAGATTCTTCCTATGAAATGTTTTTTGTTTCTTTATACTTTTTTTATTTTCCATCCATACAATTTCCACAAGGCTTTTGTCATTTTATAATAAATCTTCATACAATTTCCAACAATGTCTTCTTCTGGCTCTTGTTTAAATTCATCTACTCTGCGTAATTTCTCTAAAACTCTACTATTATCCTGTCATTTCCCCGTTATAAGCTTCCATGATACCCCATTGCCTGCCTGCAGTAAAAAAAAAAAAAAAAAAAGTAGTAATATGTAGACTCTTCATTATCTGACATTAAGTTAATTTTCTAGTGTCATGTCCCACAATTGCCTGCAATTTCCTCCACTCCATTTCTACCAATTTATTTCTTGGTTTTTGAATCAACTTTGTGTTCTCACATCAAGGCCTTTGCTAACAATATTATCTTCCAGGACCATGCTCCAAGCTCCTCTCTATGCATTCTTTTGAAATTCTGATTCCTTGAATTTTCTGCAGACAACTATGACTCATGTGAGTTTCTGCTTCCTGTGAATCCATAGCCATATCTGTTTACTTCTTGGTTGGTTTTAAATCATGTATTGCTCTGGTCAGCACGTTCACGGATTTTCAACCCAATATTTAGTTTGAAATTAGCTCCTGCTTCTTTCTAACTGTATGAACTTGAACAAGCCCAATACAACTTCTATGACTCTGTTTCCTCAGCTATAAAATGGGTATAATATTGCCCATTTCACAAGGATGCTATAAGATGAAACAATATATTGCATCTAATGTGTGCCAGCTACCAAGGAAGCAAAATAAAACCCAGACATGAGAAAAAAAGCATTTTCCCATCATATATCTGATAAAGGACTAGTATCCAGTATATATATATGTCAAAGTATAATAACTTTGACAACCCAATAATAAAAGAACAATCCAACTTAAAAGTGGACAAAGGATTTGAACAGAAATTTACCCAAAGATGTACAAATGGTCAATAAGCATGCAAAGATGTTCAACATCATTAGTTATTAGAAAAATTAAATAATGGAAATGCAAATCAAAACCACAATAAGGTGCTCACCAGGATGATTGTAATTAAAACAAAAAATGGAAAATAGCAAGTGTTAAGGAGGATGTGAAGAAATCAGAACTTTTATATATTACTGATGATAATGTAAAATGATGTGACTGCAGTAAAAAAAATAATCTGACCCTTGCTCACAAAGTTAACATGGAGTTACATGTGACTCATTAATTCTACTACTAGGGGTGCCTGGATGGCTCAGTCGGTTAAGTGTCCGACTTCAGCTCAGGTCATGATCTTGTGGGTCCCTGAGTTCAAGCCTCATGTTGGGCTCTGTGCTGACAGCTCAGAGCCTGGAGCCTGCTTCAGATTCTGTCTCCCTCTCTCTCTGCTCCTCCCCCCACCTCTCTCTCTCATCAGCATGGATGAACCCTGAAAACATTATGCTAAGTGAAAGAAGTAGACATAGAAGTCCATATATTACATGGTTCCATTTATATGAAATGTCTAAAATACACAGAAAGCAGATCAGTGACCCCAGGTGCTGGAGGGAAATAGGGAGTGATTGTAACAGGTATGAAGTTTCTTTTGGGGGTGATAAAATTAGATAAAGAAATTCTAATGTGGATTTCTAGATTAAATTGTGATAACAGCACAACCTTGTGAATGTACTAAAAATCACTAAATTGTAATACTTTTAAAAGGTGCATCTTATGCTCTGAATATCTCTAAAAATAAAAAAGAGAGAGAAAAGTACATCAGAGAGTGCTTAGCTTATAGACAACGAGCAATTTGCTAAGTTACCCCTTGCCCCTTTAAGAATGGCAATGTCAGGATTCAAAAATTAAGTCATTCTAATATGAAGACTGGGCTTTTCACCACCCCACTGACCTTGACTCTCACATGTGCTGAAGCAGAGGTCTGTGAGAAAACAGAGATAGTGAAATAAGCCTTTCTGATGGTTCAGCTACTCTGACAAAAAGTTGTTTGTTCAATTATATGATCAGTTTATGGTGATTAAAGAAAAACGTTACTATATCTTTTGTTCAACTAAGTGGATCTGTTGAGACTGTACTAATAAATCCAGCCAAAGATACAAAATATTATACACAGATAATTTAGGGAAGGAAGTAAAAGAATTAGGAAAGGCATGGAAAATACTAACACTGCTTTTGCCTAAGCAAAATACTGCAGGCATTGCTTTTGCCAAAAAGGTTATGAAAGGAGTTAATGAAATCGAATTAAACTTGAGGGGAAACTGGTTTGACAAATAATTCTTCGGCTAGAGACTATATTAAAGCAGGGATTAAAGGGAAATAGCAAATGTTTCTGGGGTGCCAACCATGATGTAATAAATCAGTTACACATGGTTTCACAAGCCTCTTCTGCCTTTTGCTTAGCCAAGTAACCTTGGTCAAGTTATTTAATTTCTCCAATCATCTTTTACCCTCTTGTGTAAAATACACATAATAAAAAATTTCTTCATAAGATTATTATTATTATATAAAGGGTGGCAAGTAGGTACGCTAGATAGTAGCTCTGGTCATTATTTATTATACAGCGCAGGAAGGATGGTACCCAGCATTCGGATGGGGATCAAATGACATTACCCACTTTTGAAGGGAGAGAAGAATTTTTCTATGTCAAATATAAGCCTCTGAATATACACAGATCATGCCCTAAATGCTCTATTGGTCAGGAATTTTTTATTTGTAATTTTAAAAGTTCAGAAAGAAGCATCATCATTACCCTTGGCAGAAAAAAACATAATGTACAGAAAAATGGGATTCTCTTTCTCAAAATGGCAGACTAAACTGACATAGCAAATTCTCCATCCCATATCAAATAATTTGAAATATTTAAAAATTAAATATTAAAAATATTAAAAATAAAATAAATAAAATATTTAAAATATTAAAAATCTCACAAAGATTTCATGGCCCAGACAGTTTTACAAAGGAATTTAACAAATGTTCAAAATCACTTACAATTTAAATGTTAAATGTAAGGTGTTTCAAAGATTAGAAAAAGAAGACAACTACCCAAATGATTTTCTAAGACTGGGATATTTTTACACCAATACTAGAAAGGGACAGTAACAGAAAACGAAATTACTGATCAGCTTACTTTATATACATGGATGTAAAATTCCTATATAAAATGCCCACTGGTTGAATCCAGCAGTATTTTAAATCTCATAAATCATGCCCAGGCAGTGTTTGTCCCAGGAATCCAAGATTGTCTCAGTATCAGGCTCTATAAAAAAATTACCACAGTAAAGAGAAGTGTTTAGTCACCTCAATGCATATAGAAAGGACAGTAGACACACATTCATTTCACACATTCTAATAAAAGTTTTTATCAAAGAGTAGCAATAAAAGCTATTGTTCTGGGGGTGCCAGGTGGCTCAGTTGGTTAAGCATCCAACTTTGACTCAGGTCATGATCTCACAGTTTGTGGGTTCGAGCCCCGAATCAGGCTCTGAGCTGTCAGCACTGACAGCCTGCTTCGGATTCTGTGTCTCCCTCTTTCTCTGCCCCTGCCCCATTCACACTCCATCCTTTCTCTCAAAAATAAAACATTCAAACATTTTTAAATTATTATTCTGATAAAAGATACAAAAACGTTTGAAACCTATAGCAAACACCATACTTAATGATAAACTTTAGAAGCATTCTCATTAAATTTAAGGAACAAGACAAAACTTCTCATTATAGTATCTATGATTATTTTGCTGAAGGGCTTAGCCTATGGAATAAGATATGGGAAAAAATCTAATACAAGGATTAGAAATTTTTGTAATTTGCTAACAATTTGTCTATATAGAAAATTGAAAGAAAAAATCAAACTGCCAGAACCTGTAAAATAATTCGGCAGGATTACTGGATATAAAATTAACTATAAACATCAATAAGTATTTATGTATTATCAATAATTAATAAATATAAGAGAAAAACTGTTATTCACAATAAAAATCAAGAAATTAGGGGTGCCTGGGTGGCTCAGTCGGTTAAGTATCTGACTTCAGCTCAGGTCATGATCCCACACTCAGTGAGTTCGAGCCCCGCGTCAGGCTCTATGCTGACAGCTCAGAGCCTGCAACCTGCTTCGGATTCTGTGTCTTCCTCTCTCTGACCCTCCCGCGTTCATACTTTGTCTCTCTTTGTCTCAAAAATAAATACAATCATTAAAAATTTTTTTTTAATCAAGAAATTAGATTTAATTAAAGATGCTTAGGATCTTATGGAAATATTATTAAATGTATTTAATATATTAATAGAGAAGGAAGGAGAGAATCAAAGGGACAAAAATTTAGAAAGACCCTCCCTGAGTCAAAGTGCAAAGGAAAACCTAAAATTGATGGTGGAGGTGATCTTGAGGAAAATGTTATTGAAGGTCACAAAAAAGATCTGAATAAATGGAGAAATAATTAGGTTTTTAGATAGAAAGATTCAATATCTTAGATATTAAAGATTTTTGGGGGATTAAAAACCATTATAGGTAAAACAAAAGAGAATTCCTATTAAAACAATAATGGGGAGTAAGGCATTTATACATACACAAGTAGATTAATGAAAAGTATAGAGAACCTACAAACAGACGGAAGCATTGGCAACTTAAAATATAAGATCACAGATTTGAATGAAAAGCAAGATTATTTAATAAATGGTGTTTCTATTTGGAAAAAAAAACTAAAATTGAACCTTTATATCACACTATACACAAGAATTCCAGATGAGTTAGGGGCGCCTGGGTGACTCAGTCAGTTAAGCATCCAACTTCGGCTCAGGTCATGATCTCACAATCCATGAGTCGGAGCCTCGTGTCAGGCTCTGTGCTGACAGCTCAGAGCCTGGACCAGGCTTCTGGTTCTGTGTCTCCCTCTCTCTCCACCCCTCCCCCTGCTTGCACTCTGTCTCTCTTTCAGAATGAAATAAAGACATAAAAAATAAAAATATAAAATAAAAGAATTCCTGATGAGTTAGACCAAAATGTTAAGAAAAAAATTTGAATTTATTTGATGAAGTGTAGGAGGAAGCCTTTTTGACACTGGAATCTGAAACAATTTATTAGACAAAACAAAAAAAGCACAATTAATAAAGAAAACAATTGTTCAGTTTGGCCTTTTAAAATTCTGGGTGGTAAAACACCATAAACAAATTTGAGAGATAAGTAGCTGGCTAGGAGGGGTTACAACACAGAACAAGGATTAATGAAAATAATTTATATGCCGGCCTACAAACTATTAAGAAAAAGAAAATAGAAAAAGTAGCAAAGGATGTGAAGAGGAAATCAACACAGTCAATGAACAATATGAAAAAATGTACCACCTCACACCAAAGAAATTAAAATTACATGGCATCATTTCACACGTATCAGATTAATAAAATCAAAAGGTATAATAATACCAATCTTTGGTGAGGATGGAATAAAAACAGGCAGGATTATACATCATTGTAATCACTTCAGATACTAATTTGTGTTACGTGGTGAAGTTTAAAATCTATGTAGTATAATCTATGACTTAGCAATTCTGGTTGTTAGGTGTAAACCTTAGAGAAACACTGGTACTAGATTTTGCATGCGAGGTCATTTATTGAAGCAAAAATGTAAAGAGAAAAGGCTTTTAACAATCTACATGCTCACTAATAGAAAAATTGATAAATAAATTGTGGTACCTTCACAGATGAAATACTATAAAGAGATTTTGCAACGCTCTAATTTAAATGATGTAACTAGATCTATGTAGATGGATACATTTAGAAACCATAATGTTAAAGGAAAAGAATAAGATATACAGTAAGTTTTAATTATATCAATTAAAACACACAAATCAATATCACATAACATGTAATATGTATTTTATACAGAAAAAAAGTACAGGTAGGAAGGCATCCCAAACAGTTTGCCTCTGGGAAGGAAAAGAAGAAATACAGAAAGATCTGACACAACATATTGATTGGAGACCCAGAAGAAGCAGAAAAGATGAAGCAAAATAAATATTTGAACAGATGATGGCTAAGGATTTTCCCAAACTGCAGAAAGATACTGATGTCCAGATTTAAGAAACCCAATGAACTTTCGGTCTGCTTGGGATATAGAGAGCAGAAAAAGCATTCCTTCCTTACAGTAAGAACACAAAAGTCAGAAAAACTTCAAGGTCATGACTTTTCTTAAACCCATCAGAAAGCTGAAGTCTTAGGGCAATAGCAAGTCTGAAAACTAAGGAGAGACAAGTGCTTGCAGAAGAGGATGGGATGTGAGCACTTGCTTACCTGGAAAAGACAAAGGCAGACACCGGTAAGAAGAGTTCAGCTGGAATTTTCATTCATGAATTAATAAAGAACAGATGTGGGCTGGTGAGAATATGGAGAGTCCCTTAGGGCTGCAAATACGGAGGGGGTTTATATGACCCAAATGTACTTTCTCCTCCATGGCCCTCACTGGACACCTGCCCAAAGACTCCTGAGAAGACATCCCTCCCGGTGTCTTGGCTCAATTAGTAGAGCCTGTAACTCCTGGTTTCAGGGTCATGAGTTGGAGCCCCACATTGGGCACAGAACTTACAGAAAAAAATAATAAAAAATAAAAAAAAAAAGAGAAAGAAAATATGAGAGGGTATTATGAACAACTTTAAGACAATACTTTGAAAACCATGGTTCAACGGATAAATTCCTACAAAATATACAAATTAAGAATACTGAGCCTAGGGGTGACTGGGTGGCTCAGTTGGTTAAGTGCCCACCTCACGGTTAGTGGGTTTGAGCCCGGCATTGGGCTCTGCACTGACAATGTGGAAGCTGCTTGGGATTCTCTTTCTCGCTCTGTCTCACTGCACTTCCCCTGCTCATGGGCACTCTCTCTCTCTCTCTCAAAATAAATAAATAAACAAACATTAAAAAAAAAGAATACTGAATTAAAAAAAAATAGAAAGCCTGAATGGCTCTGTAACTACCAAATAAATGGAATCCATGACTTAAAAACCTATGCCCAAAGACTTCCACCAAACAATTAAAGAAATATAATATGAATCTTTCATCAACTTCTCCAAAGATCATAACAGGAGGGAAAGTTCCTGAATTCATTTGATTATATTTTGATACAGAAACCTGGCTATGTCAGTATGAGAAAGGAAAATTTAAGCAAGTCTTACTCATAAATATAAATATAAAAACATTTTTTAAAAACTGACCTGTCCAGCAATATATAAAAAGGGTAAAAATTATAACCAATTTGAGGTTTATTCCAGTAACACAAGTTTGGTTTAACTTTTCTTAAATATCCAATTTTAATTTTAATAAACATACCGTGGTTTTAACATTACAAGAAGCTGGTGAAGACATATGGAAACACTCTGTACCATCTTTCCAACCCTTACATAAATCTAAAATAACTGTAAAATACAGAGGAAAAAAAATCAGTGTAATTCCTTACATTAACATGTGAGGAAGGAGAAAAATATGTAAATATTTTAATAGTTGTGAAAAAGCTATTAAACAAATTCACAATCCATTCATGATTTTTAAAAACCCTTAGCAAGCTACAAGTAGAAATATAACTTCCTTTATCTAATGAAGAAGGTCTTTATAAAGTCTAATCAGCAACTTAACTGTAAAATATTAAAACTTTCTCTTTGAGACCGGGAGTAAGGCAAGGATGTCCATTGTCATCCTCCTGTTCCACACTGGATTGGTGGTCCAGCCAGATGGCAAGGCAAGAAAGAGATACAGTCATGCACAGAATGGAAAGGAAGAAACAAGACTGAATGAATGCTATGAAAACCTAAATTATCTACAGATAAATTACGGTAATGTACTAATGAGTTTTGCAACATTACTAGAACTTTCTTTCTCTTCCTTCTTCCCTCTTTTTTCTTTCTTTCTTTCTTTCTTTCTTTCTTTCTTTCTTTCTTTCTTTCTTTCTTTCTTTCTTTCTTTCTTATTGAAGGTAATTTCAATCAAAGTCCCAAAGCCTCTAAAATGTACATAGAAATGCAAACACTCATCATTCATCAAAACATTCTAGAAGAGGGGCGCCTGGTGGCTCAGTCAGTTGAGCATCTGACTTCACCTCAGGTCATGATCTCACAGTTTGTGGGCCCTGTGTCAGGCTCTGTGCTGACAGCTCAGAGCCTGGAGCCTGCTTCGGATTCTGTGGCTCCCTCTTTCTCTGCCCCTGCCCTTCTCACACTGTCTCTCTCAAAAATAAACATTAAAAAAATTTTTAAAAAACCACAACATTCTCGAAGAACGGGTAGGAGAACATGATCTATGAGGTAGAAAGATTTAGTATGAAGCTACAAGTTTCAATACAGTGTGGTATTAGTTCAAATATTAATAAATAGATCAATGGATTCAAATAAGGATCCTTTTGTGAACCACATCAAGATTGTCTCCATTCTACCTTTAACTTTAGCCTGCTATTTGCAACAGCGTGTTGGTCTTCACCAGCATCATGCATGTGCTGGTCGCTACATCTTGCTTTTTTAAAAAGATATATTTATTTTCTGGGACAGTGTAAATGGGGGAGGGGCAGAGAGAGAGGGGAACAGTGGATCTGAAGTAGGCTCTGTGCTCACAGGCTGACAGCAGCAGGTCCGATGTGGGGCTCAAATTCATGAACCATGAGATCATGACATGAGCCAAAGTCACTCAATCGACTGAGCCACCCAGGTGCCCCTCCACATTTTGCTTTTGACCCACACTACATAATTCTTTCTTCCTACCCTAGGATCGCTCTAATACCAAGGTATGGGATGCCCATTTTCAGCACTCACACATTGCAACCTGGAGGCGTAGATGTTTTTACACTTGTGAAGCCAGCTTTGGACCCAATGAAGAGTTTTTTGTTTTTTGTTTTTTTTTTTCTTTTTGTTCCCAGGCAGAGTGTTCCAAGTTGTATTTATTTCCTATGGCTCCTTAAACAGGCTGAGCAGCAGTGACATATAGCAGTGGCCAGTTCTATTATACATCTTGAATTGACTTTTTTTTTTTCTTATTTCACTTTCTCTGTCTTGTACTTCTCCTGCCTGGGGTTCCCAAATAAATGACCTCTGTGCACCCTTTGCCTCAGGACTCTACTTTTAGGAAAATCCAGATGAAGACAATAACACTGTTGAGGAATGGGGCAAGATGGCATTTGCAATATATGGTGCTGTCACAATGAGATATCCATATAGAAATAATAAAATCTGACCTCTACTTGTACCTCATTTAAAAAATCAATTTTAGGTAGATTATAGATCTAAGTGTAAGAGGCAAAAAAATAAAAGCTCGAGAAGATAATGTGGGAGCACATATTCCTGACCTCAGGGATAGGAGAAGACTTTTAAAGTGAACCCGTCAGTAACAAAGAATCAAAGTCCGATAAATTTGGCTACATCAAAATTAAGAACATCTGTTTGTCAAGACATCATTAGAGAATGGAAATGCGAGGCACAGAATAAGAGATTTGCAACACATAGCACCAATAAAGGGGCTTGTATCTAGAATATAAAATGAAGTCCTATAAATCAATAGAAAGACAGAAAACCTAGGAGAAAAGTGCAGAAGAGAGTTGATCAAAGAAGATATCCAAATGGTTACCAGACATGCAACAATGTGTTCATTAGCCATCATGGGAATGCAAACTAAAACCACAAAAAGATTCACAGCCACCAGACTGGTTAAACATTTTTAAGCCGACAATTCCAACTGTTGGCAAGGATGTGGAATAAGGGAACTCTCAAATTCTGCTGATGGGAGCATACATTAATACCACCACTCTAGGAATATTGGGCAGTATCTCCTTAAACTAAACATGTTTATTGCCCATGACCTAGCAATTCTGCTCCTAGAAATGCATCCATCAGAAATGCATATTCATGGGGGCACCTGGGTGGCTCGGTTAAGCCTCTGACTTCAGCTCAGGTCATGATCTCGCAGTTTGTGGGTTCAAGCCCTGCGTCGGGCTCTGTTCTAACAGCTCAGAGCCTGGAGCCTGCTTCAGATTCTGTCTCCCTCTCTCAATCTGCTCCTCCCCTGCTCGTGCTCTGTCTCTCAACAATAAATAAATGTTAAAAAAAAATTAGAAATGCATATTCATGGAGCCTGAGTGGCTCAGTTGGTTAAGTGTCTGACTTCAGCTCAGATCATGATCTCACGACTTGTGAGTTCAAGCCCCTCATTGGGCTGTCTGCTGTCAGCACAGAGCCTGCTTGGGATCCTCTATCCCCTCTCTCTCTGCCTCTCCCCCACTCACAAGTGCATACTAACATTCTGTCTCTCAAAAATAAATAAACATTCAAAAAAAGAAATCCAGATTCATGTGCACCAAAGAGAATGGGCAGGAATGTTCACAACAGCATTACTTTAATAGGCCAAAGTTAGAAAACAGCCAGGAGTTTATCAACCATATGGGACAAATCAATCACTGAGTATTCACACAACAGAAAACAGCAGTGAAAATGAAACTATAGCTCTACACAATAACAAGAATGATTATCACAAATGTTATGCTGTGAAAGAAATCAGACACAAATGTCTGCATGGATTTGGTTATTTAAAATTCCAAAACAGCCAAAATCATATTGTTTATAGATGTATACTTTAGTGTTAAAAATACAAAAGGAAAGCAAATAAAGCGACTGTCATAAAGGCAGAATAACAGTTTCTCTTAAGGGGAAAAGGGGAGTTGTTATGGAGTCAGGTCACTTTGAGGGTTCACGGTGTTGGCAATGCTATTTCCTAATCTAGACTGTACTTATACAGATAATTACTTTCTAATGATTTATGAATCCACATGTTTATTTTCCTCAGTAAAGTATGTAACATTTCACAGTAGAAAAAACATTTCACAAAGACAAGAGCAACACCATCCTAACACTAAATGAATAGTGGGTTTTCATTAAATTTTAACACATTATTCTCATGAAGAGGAAGTTTAATAAGCAGCCAAAAGCTGAGACATGAGACCTAGAAAAGCGTTAGTCATAACAATGCTATACTATTGGCCACATGGCAGAGTTTTCCATACTGCTTCATATGCTTGATAACATTTTTGGGGTGGTGAAGAAATTGTCATTCAGAAGAGTCAAAGGACTTTTCCAAGGTCAGAAAGCTATGAAAGGCCTTTAACAGGACTTGAACTGGGGCGTTCCCCTTTAAGTCCAGCACTCTTTCTCCCAAATCCAGCAAAGGGACCCGAAAGGGGGAATAAGAGCGTATAGGAAGAGTGGTCGGGAGAGTACGAAGTGAGGCATTGGTCCTACAAAGTGGTTGCTGTTTAAGGATTTTGACTTTTTATTTGTGTGTGTGTGTGTGTGTGCAGACGCATGCATGTGCTTGTACTTTGGTTTTGTTTTGTAGAGGACACTCTCACTAAGCCACTTAACCAAGGAGAAAAGAAAAAATGGGAAAGATTATGATCACTTACCACAAGAGGCTTTCTTTCCTTAGGTCCTGGCTGTGTGAACCTGTGTTAGGACCGGAACGAGCTCATGTTCGCATGTTTATTTTCAGCTTACCTCTTTTAATGACATCTATTGCTGCAATAATAATCACCCTCCAAGCTCTGGGTGCTGGAACTCACTCTCTGAAAGACGTCTTAAGAAACTGCCATATCTCACCTATGAATAAATTACCCATCATGAATGCACTTCAGCCCCAGAATAATGTGATTTGCCCTGACCCCATTAGATTACATCAATGTAACTACACAGATGCTAATTGTAATACTCTGTTATTTGCACACAGAATCAAGGGGCAATGTCCTGCCTTAAGAGTTTAATGGCTCTAAAGCAGCGAGAAGCAGACTTCGTTATCCCTCTCTGGCTTTTCAGCAGCTGGTGGTCTCTGTAGGAAAATGCAAATGCAGAAGCAGAGTAGCTGAACCTTGGGTATGTTTGCATTTATACCTGCTAATTAAACCAAAGGAAAACCTTACCTTCCCAACTGAAAACCTTCTGCCCTGGGACCTCAGCCCAGGTACAAGCCAAGATCGTGCTCTTCTCCTCACTTAGAACAATGCTGTCCACTGGAAATACAGTGTGAGCCAAAACTGAGACCCATGTAAGTAATTTTAAATTTTTTAGTACAAAAAAAAAAAGGCAAAATTAGTTTTAACAATATCATTTTAGGCCAGGATATCCAAAATGTTGTCATTTATATATTTAATCAATATTTAAAAAGTTGAGATATTTCACATTCTGTTTTTTTAAAGGGGTTTATTTTATTTATTTCTGGGAGTGAGAACGCAAGTGGGTGAAGGACAGAGAGGGGGACAGAGGATCCAAACCAGGCTCCATGCTGACAATAGCAAGTCCAATACGGTTCTTGAACTCATGAACGATGAGATCATGACTTGAGCTGAAGTGAGATACTCATCCAACTGAGCCACCCAGGAGCCCCTACATTTTGTTTTCATATTAAATCTTCAAAATCTACATTTACAGCTGTAGAGGATAAAAAACATCTTTCCTCTACTTTCTTATATTCGGTAGCAAATGTCTGTGAATTAAACTGACAAACGACAAATTAACAGGTGAAAAGCATACACATTTTATCTGATGTTAGGATTTTAATTTGTACATGCATGGAAGGCTTCACAGAAAAGAAGTGAGACCGAGAGAGGCAGTTAGACCTAAGGGCTTATGTATCCCTTTAACAAAGGTTGATTAGTTGTAGAGAAGACATAAGGAAAGGAGTTCAGGCTTGTGGGCATGGTCAGTTGTGGGAAGCTGAATGTATTGAGGAAACTAACTGAAGGTGAGGGTTGTTTTAGTAAGCTTTGTTTGTGAAAACCCATCTCTCTGCCAACTTTCGGTCTCCAGTGGTAATGACTCTTTTGTCCTCCAGGTACAGGAGAGGGGAGAAGGGACAACTTCACAAAGGCAAGTTTATGCCAGCTTTGGGTAGATGGGGAGAGCACAGAGCTCTCTGTGTCTACTGTCTCTCAAGTGCTATCAGCTCAAAATAGTCCTTACAGCAAATTGGCATATTTGGGCATATTCTGAACTCCTTCATAGGACCTCTCAATTTGGACCCTATACATTTCAGCTGCTCCATGGTCACAGGTGATGAAGGGCAACCATACGGGACAGTGCAGATTTAAAGCTTCTTCGCGTTCCTTCCCAGAGCAGCTTCTCCAAGTGCAAATGAATCTAAGACTGAAATTAGGCTAGGAGTATTCAAGTGCTTAACATAATCTCTAAAACATGGTCCGCTCCAATAAATGATAGCTATTATTGTTGTTGTTGTTGATCTTGTATTGAATACATTCAGCTTGCCTCATATCAGAGTCCACATCTGGGGGTGCCTGGCTGGCTCAGTCTGTAGAGCACACGACTCTTGATCTTGGGGTTGTGAGTTCAAGCCCCACACTGGGCACAGAGCTTACTTCAAAAAAAAAAAAAAAAAAGATCCACATCTAAATTTTTATACCCATCTATTGCCCATCTATGCAAAACACCAAAATCTTATTATATACAGCATTTGTAAAATGCCATGCATAACGTTATCTTTAACTATAGTTTTTATGACATAGCTGTCTCACACTTAGAACATTTTTACCATACATTTGACTTTACCAAATCTGCATAACACCTGTACTATTATTTTATATTTGCCTTCAAATCACCTTTTTTCTTTAATCTGAGTATTTGGGGACTTTACTCTCATCCTAGGAAGTCTCAGTCCTGAAATTGGGGGTTTGATATGCTAGATTAGGACTTTTCCTAATATTAATATGAATGCATAACTTAGAAAAATTTCTTTGTGCCTTTCCTAAAGACATCATATATACAATAATAGTACACCTTAACACACTTTGAGAAAAAAGTGATATAATCACTATTTTTATACAGTATTCTATGCTGGCTCTGTTATCTTGAAGCTTTGTTGCCTTGGCAGGTTACTTAAACCCTCTAACTAATGGTTATCTAACTAATGGTTGTTTTATCTTTAAAATGAGGATAACAAAAGTATCTATTGCACAGAGATTTTGAGTATTAGATGAGATAATGCATACAGAGTGTTTAACACAGTGCCTGGTTTTCTTGAGTGCCTTGATCACGAAATGTTTGCTCTATCTTTATTATAAGTGATTTATAGTATACAAAGCATTTCCCATGTATTAATTCCACAAGAACATGCTAAAGAAACCAAGTATCATTATTTCTACTTCATAGATAAGGAAGCCATGCCTGATAACTTATTCAGGGTTAATGAACCAGTACATAGCAAAGTTGGACTTAAATTCTTCTTTGAAGGCACATTCATTGCTCCTTCCATTAAATTACATATGCTCTAGTAGGAAATGTCTTTGCCTGTTTTTTGTCATTGCCACCTACTAAAAAAGGAATTTTCCCACTGGCAAAAAAATTGAGTACAGGAAGTTGGAGAGTCATTTTTGTCATGACCATCAATACGCATTTATGAAGCACCTAGATATGCAAAGCCCTTTTCACCAAGAAGGTATGATTTCCTCTGCTCCCTTAGCTGACAACAGAGCAAGTCACTGTGGAACTGACCATCAGAGCAAACATTCAAACATGCATTAAAGTGAAGCCATCACTTCAACTTGGACTGCCTATCACCAGGTGAATTCAAGAATCTGAGCAACTTTTCAGACAATGTGGTTCTGGTGCTTAAAATAGTGTGGTATGTTAGGTTGGAGGAGGACGGTATAACATTCTTTTGGAATTTGATTTTCAAGTCAAGGTCTAAATGCTTTGTTTCACTCTATGAAATTAAGGTTTTGCTTTTTTTTTTTTAGTTTGTTTATTCCTCGAGAGAGAGAGAGAGAGAGAGAGAGAGAGAGAGCAGGGAAGGGGCAGAGAGAGAGGGAGAGAGAGGATTCCAAGCAGGCTCTGCACTGTCAGCGAGGAGCTGATGCGGGGCTCAAACTCATGAACCATGAGACCATGACCTGAGCTGAAATCAAGAGCCAGATGCTTAACCACCAGAACCACCCAGGCGTCCCATCACTCTATGAAAGTGTTGAGGCACACAGCCTTAGTGTCTTCCACAGAGTAAGAAGAACAGATTCTGCCTTTCAACATTTCCAAGAAACCTTTCAAGGCAAATTTAAGTCAGAAAGTCATACTAGAAACTATCCTCCAGATATGAGGCAGCTCTAAAAAACTGCAGGGTCCTGTTCATAAGGAATAAAGAATTGCTACTATTGATGCCATATTTTCTTCTGTTTTCTTCCCCAAGAAGAAATTTAGATTACTAACAATCACAACTTACATTTCCAGAAGAGACACACCTATAAATGCCTGAAAGTATAGAATCTGCAGCACAGCATTTACATTTTAATATAAAACTCTCTTAAAAATGATTGTATATGTGTTGGCCAACTATCCAACAAAAATGCAAAATCTGTTGGGGCAGATATATTGTTGACTTAAAAAAAAAAAAGATTCCAAGTGTTGCAAGTGATCCTATTTCTGTAAAACCACAACTACATCTTAAAAATTTCTTTTATCTGTATATCTTTATCTATCTGCCTAGCTGGAAGAGAGTATATCAAAATGTTAACCGTGTCCCTCTGGAAGGGGGGAAGATTATGTGGGTTTTTTTTTTCTCCATATAGTTTTGTATTCTAACTTAGACAATGAGCAGGTGTTAGTGTCCTTTGCAGTATGTTCTTTCAAATTATTTAAAAATAACAACTCCAGGGCACCTGGGTGGCTCAGTCGATTAAGCGTCCAACTCTTGGTTTTGGCTCAGGTCATGATCTCACAGTTTGTGAGTTGGTGAGTTTGAGCCCCACACGGGTGCGCTGGCAGTGGGATTCTCTGCCCGTGTGGGATTCTCTGCCTCCCTCTCTCTCTGCCCCTCCCCCACTCGCTCTCTAGCTCTCCCTCAAAATAAATAACCCTTAAAAAATAAATAAGTAAAATAAAAATAAAAATAACAACTCAGGAGCACTTTGGCTATTTGGTGACTTACAGATTGCAGCTCCCACAGGGAAAGTAAGGATGAAGGATGATGTTCAACATTCCACCAAACTCCTGGATGTAGCACATCTTTGGAGGAAAAAAAAAAAATCCATGTAGATCTCATCTTGAGCAAACCTCTGGAGAAACCCAATACACTGGGTGGGGACCACTAACAAGCTATTCACTAATCAGGAATTCAGGTAACCTGACTAACATCTTTCCCATGACTTAGGAATTGAATGTGAGTTTTCAGCCTACACTTATCACATGGGAACATTTTCTCATCCAGTATAATGAGGATAATGCGTTTCTATTTCACAGGGCTGCCTGAGGACGGGGTAAGGTACTATGTGTGAAATGCCCAGCCCAATGACTGGCAGAGAGCAGAGGTACTTAATGAGTAGGAGCTATCTGCAGCCAGGGCCAGGCCAAGTCCCTTCCCCAGGGGAGAGGGAAGGAGACATTAATTCCAAATCCCCAAATTTCCTCTTCCTTTTAAGTAGTACAGGCAGACTCTGAAACCTCTCTCTGCTTCAGCTTCAGCTTCTCAAATGTGACTGGTGACGCTAGACTTCCTATTAGGATCCCAGAGACTGCAAGCAAGAAAAAGAAGAATCCTTCAGGAAAAGGAATTTACTCTTAACCATAAAAGTCAAGAGCTAGAATCCTGAGTTTGTTCTGTTCACAGAGAGAGAATTAAAATTTCGATAACACGGTTCAGAAATGAGCACTAAACATGGATAATGCAAAGCCATTGAAGAGAAAGTAATTGTCTTACAAAGAAGAAAATGTGACATAGTGATAAGAGCGAGGCTTAGAAAGGCGAGCTTCACCAGGTCCACACAGGTAGGAAGTGGTGATACTGGGATTTGAAGTGGGTTCAATTCCACCAGCTTCCTTGTCTTACTACAGTTATCAAATCCTCAGGTTCGAAATGAATCTTAGAGGCTCCAAGTCAGTTTCCTCGTCTCTAAGAGGGTTCAAACACTAGTAGATCAGGGAATCGTGCTCCGGTCTGTAAACTTGTCCACTAAAATATCATTAGTTTGCCAGATTTTGGAAAAGAAAAAAACACAGGATGCCCTGTAAATTTGAATTTTTGATAAATAAATAAGTTTTAATATAAGTGCATGGACATACTTATATCAAAAAAAAAATGTTGTTATTCTGAAATTGAAAGTTAACAGGTTCCCTGTCTTTTATCTGGCAACCTAAGATATGACGTCAGCCCAGCATTCCACATACAATCTAAGCAAAAGGGGAGATTCTTCGCAGAATGTTGAAATGTGTAATTCAAAGCGAAAGGATGACATTTTTGAGTTTTTAAACCATAAAGCATTTGTGAAGCACTTTACACTTGACTAATAACTTCCTTTGATTTCGGTCCTCCCAGACTGGCACTCAAAGAAATTATGCTACTCGCTCACTGTCACACAGCTAGTAAGTTAGAATGTCTGACATTAAATCTAGATAATCTAAAGTCACTGCTACTCTTACTACCAGTGCTAATAATGGTAAGCACAGCTATAATTTATTAAGTGCTTGCTATATTGTCTGTCAGGTGCTGTGACTGGACTTTTATACATCATCTCCTCCTTTATGAGGACAAACTTCTGCACAGAGAAGACTCTCATGGGATACTATTTACAATCTTCTGTCTCAAAACATTTCTTTCGAATTCCAAAATTATGAGTGACTAAATTGAGGAGTACATTGCAAATAATTTAATACAAAATTTGACAAATTCCTGGGAAGTTATGGAGGACGGGGAATATGTATTGGCCAAAACTAACTCATCATCCTACATTGAACCCAGCACTCGGCAAAGAAAAGGGATACAAAAATCTTTTTTATTAAATGAAAGAACAAATGAAGAAACAGAAGTCTACAGATATCAATCTAAGATTCTAGAAGAGTTGAGAAGGCATCCTTTATTTCCAGTAAACAATTTAAAACCATCACAGAGCCTTCCAAGAGAAAAAAACAGATTACACAGTAAGTAAGTAGTGTTGATCTGTACAACAAGCCTCACTTCTCTAAGCTTTGCTTGAAAAAAAATATTGTCAGAGAAGGAGGAAGATGGAGAAAAGAACAAAAGGTCTTTGTTTAATTAGGCAGTATTATGGTTCTTCAATAGACAACTTGCTTCATTGTGCAGCCTACAAAATTCACAGAGAGTGATCTCAGAAAGAACCCACCTGCTGCCATTGCCATGTAAAGTTCTGTTGTCGAGAGACTCGAAGTGTCTGATTTGTGTCAGGTACTAGGAGGTGGCTGAACTGCGGGACCATCCACAAGAGTTACAAATAACCTAATGACAGAGGGTTCGATGGCCACTTTTCTGGTACAGAAAAGCATAAGGGAGGAGGGCAGGAAAGGAATAGAGGAATAGAGAAGACACCAACAAATATCAGGGGAAGAAAAAGAAATGAATTCAGTAAGGGTCTAGAGGGTGAATTCTAGCTCTGGCTCTATGAGCTGCTAGGGATGGGGTTAGATGAAGTTCTTTCTTTCCTGGGCCTCAGTTTCTTCATCTGTAAAATGAAGGCATGTGGGGGTTCAGACTATGTCACCCCCAAATACGCCACTTTAGCATATGAGTTATTTTGAATTAAAGCTGGTTGAGAAACAGCCAGTGCAAGAGGACACTCTGGTCACCTTATATGCCCCTAAATGCAGGAGATAAATCTCCCATGCGAGAGGTACCCTTGCCGTACCAGAGGGTAGAAGACATCCTTATCACCAGAGATGAGAACCTGGGGCTGATGCGAATCTAGATGGGAAGCTATGAATAAACCTTATTACTCTCTTGCCATATTTCTACCCCTAGCCCAGACCCCCTGATCTTGTAAATTATTTACAAACTGTTTTTTTATTGAGAAGCAAAAAAAAAAAAAAAAAAGAAAAGGAAAAAAGCTGCCTGCTTTGGTCGCTTCTTTGAGTCTTATATCTTTGGGGGGAGGGGCCTCCCGTATGTGTGTGTGAAATTACATTTCTTTTTCTCCTGTTCATCTGTTTTACGTCAGTTATTAAACCAGCCACAGAATTAAGAAGGAAGGAAGGAAAATGTTTACCTCCTCTATAGGCGTTAGACTTGAATGTTTCACAGACTGTATTCATGGATTCACAGGATATCGCCAAGTGGTACACAAAAGAAAAAATGCACTTGTGTGGTTAATTAAATTTGGAAAATGCTGGATGAAGCAAGGCAAAATGAGTTTCTTTATTTCAGGATTTTTAAGTTCAAATGTGCTTTCTTTTCTCATCTTTAAGGGGGGTGATAGTGCCTACCCCATTAAGTTCTGGTGAGGATTAAGTGAGTCAATTCTAAGCGCTAAATAGATATTAGCTTCTATTAGAGTGGCTATCGTCATCATCGTTAATCTCGTAAGTGGAAGGGTATAGAATATAGCATCTTCCAAACTTAAGAGCAAGAGACTTGTCTTATTTATTAATTTATTTGTGATTTTCTCAGCGGGCAAACATTGCTCACTATACCATCTGAGAAATCTTGATCCAGAATTGACTCTAAGACCCCTTCCATCTCTGATATCTTATGACTCCGTGGTAAATTAAGCTCCTAAATGCAGGCTTCTATGCCCTCAGCAAGAGTGCTAAAGCCCACAATATTCACTAAATGAAATTTACTGAACAAATGATTTTTTTTTAGTCGAGGACCCACAAACTCCACCTAGTTCACAAGCCCAGATTCCAGCCCTACGTCCAGCTGCAAGAGTTTTTCAGAGACTGGTTTTGATACTTGGAAAGGGGACGAGGAACTTCAGTGTATCTGCAAATGCTTAGCACCACCCCTCGCAGGCTAAATTTGCCCTAATCATCCAAGCCATTAGCTGTTTCATTCATTCACTTAGTTATTCATTCATTCAGAAATGTCTACGCAATTTCCACCATGTTCCAAGCGCTGTCCCCGCAATGAGGAGATTACAATGATGAGTCACTCATAGAGCAGGCCTTCACAGTAATTACAGTCTCCTAGAGGGGAAAAAGTATATACAGTAATGGTAAAATCAGGTGAGGAGTGCTGAGAGCAGCAGCAGTTTAGTGCAGTAACAGATTACAGTCAGCTTTGGAGAAAAGCAGCGTCGTCAGGGGAGAAGCATGTGGCATTTAAAGAGGACCTGGGGGGTGTCTGGGGGGCTCAGTCAGTTAAGCGTCCGACTTCAGCTCAGGTCACTATCTCACTTTCGAGTTGGAGTCCCACGTCAGGCTCTATGCAGAGAGCTCAGAGTCTGGAGCCTGTTTCAGATTGTGTCTCCCTCTATCTCTGTCCTTCCCCCGCGTGCACTCTGTCTCTCTCTCTCAAAGATAAACGAACATTATAAATAAATAGATAGATAGATAGACCTTGAAGGAGATAGGCATGTGGACATTCTAGGCAGAAATTCACGGGCAAAGAATTAATACCCCATCATATCAACAGCTCACGTCGTAGTGTGTGGGCCAATCACGTGGCACAGACTCACAGGCTGTGAAGCCCTGGAATGACACCCCAGGTCTGCCACCTGCAGGTCACTTCCTTAAGCAAGTAACCTCTCCTAGTTTCCTTATTATTTCCCAAGTGTAAATATTAACGTGAGATGAGTAAGCAACAGTAAGAGTTGAATTTTATTTAGCCCTTGCCAAGTTGCAGGTGCTATTTTAAGCCCTTTGTATGTATTGGCTCATTTAATACACACAACAAATGCATTTCTCAGGTGAAGTAGTTTGACCAAATCAAGGAGTAATGATAATCGAAGCCCAGACTTCTTCCCAACTCTTTCTGATTACAGACCCAGGCCAAACCACAGTCACTATTATGATCCTCTCTCTTGCACAGTGAAGAAACTGAAGCCCAGCAAACTTACGAAACTCAAAGGCTTGAGGTTACACAGCTAGTAAATGGCAGAGCTGAGGCTCAGATCTAAGACTGAACATTCACTTGCCAGCACGTGCTCTGAAAGGCCCGTGCAGATTCTTCTAATAACTGTACCAGCACATATGCTTCAAATAACTTACTGTGTGCTAGGCAGTGTTTTAATCATTTCCATGGATTAACTCATTTAGACCTTCCAATGGCCCCCTGAAGTGAGTATGGATGACAGCAGGGAAGTATAGGGGCGCAAGGTAAGTGACCCACAGACTCACAGGTAGGAGCTAGTGCACTCAAGACTTGGACTCAAGCCAGCAGGCCTCCCAGTCTGAGTTCTCACTGTGACATTGTACTCCCTCTTTTAAACTTTGTTGAATGTTTATTTATTTTTGAGAGAAAGAGAAAGAGAGAGAGAGGGAGGGAGGGGCAGAGAGAGAGAGGGAGACAGAGAATATCAAGCAGGCTCCATACTGAGTGCTGAGCCCAACACAGGGTTCGAACCCACAAACCATGAGATCACGACCTGAGCCGAAATCAAGTGTCGAGTGCTCAACCAATCGAACCACCCAGGTGCCCGCTCCCTCTTAAAAAAAAAAAAAAAAAAAAAAAAGAGGAAGAACGGGACAGAAGACACTGAACATTCAGAACCCCACTTCCCTTACTCAGAAGACACTTGAGATGATCTAAAATTTGAGGGTAACATGGCTAAACGATAAAGTGCTCCCTTGGGAATTACCCCTTTCTTGATTTGAATCATTCATATTTTCCTTTTTTTTTTTTTTTAATGTTTATTTATTTTTGAGACAGAGAGAGACAGAGCATGAATGGGGGAGGAACAGAGAGAGAGGGAGACACAGAATCCCAAGCAGCTCCAGGCTCTGAGCTGTCAGCACAGAGCCTGACATGGGGCTCGAACTCACAGACTGTGAGATCACGACCTGAGCTGAAGTCGGACGCTTAACCGACTGAGCCACCCAGGCGCCCCGAATCATTCATATTTTCATTGCAGGAACTGTGTAGGAGTTGGGGAGAGATTTCATTAAGTGAACGATGCGGCACTTTCTGTATGTTCAAATTGACTTTGTCGATATGCACCCTTATGGAAGACACTTGAAATATTTAAAATTGGAGCACATACACAGTGGGTGATAGCGGTTGTGCGCACGCACACTAAATGGAAAAACAAATGGAGGGAGCTATTTAAAGTATGAGAGCCAAGTGATAGGATACACTTTAAAATTAGAAGAGATGAGGGTCTCCAAAGCTTAAATGAAAGGAGTCCTATGGAGCCTTTTTATTTCTACCATTTCATGTTCTGTAACCTTCTTTTTAATAGTAGCTATCATCTCAAATGTGGTGGGCATTTTTGGAAGCTAGAAATGATCATTAGCTCTTAGAATTAAAAGACACCAATAATTGACTGATAATCTGTCTCAGTTAAGCTTTTTCCTCACGCTCTTTCCCTTGTTTTTATTCAGAGTGTGAAAAATGCCTAGCAGGTGGACTTTCTGCTGAAAACTGAAGGAAAGATGTATTTTGGCTAATTGCTTTGTGCAAGAGTTGGTTAGGAAATGAGAGCTGGCGTTAAAGGCAAGATAAGTGTGCAATTAATGACAACTGGGTAGGAATTAAAGAGCAGGAAAATATTACAGCGAGTCTACGTTAATAGCATGAAAATAAAACCTCTCCACTTGAGAGGCAATCTCCTCTGCTTCCTTGTTTTATATCTTGAGTCTTTTTCAATTAGCTGCAGGTCATGGAAAAACAAATAACAAATCTATCATCCATCTTTTACTTCCATTTGAAACTACAGTATGAGATTGTTTTGGGTAGAAGTAAAATCGGTCATTTTAAAAGTTTATTATGTATATAAGTGCATATAAAATATTAATTATGGTATGCCTTATAATATGCTAATACTAACAATTCCTGAGAATTACTCTGTGCCAGGTACTGTGCTGGCGTCATGGGGATTAAGTCACTCAGTCCCGACAATTTAGAAGGATGCATGGAGATAAGCAATGAGGAAACCAGGACTCAAAGAAGTTAAGTAATTTATTAAAGGTCATACAGATCACTGGTGGTGAAGAAGGATTCCAACTCATGGCCTTGTGACCCAAAACCCATTCTCTTCATGGCCACTCTGTATGCCAGTTTTACCTGTTGTTATTCCTTACGCCACTTGCTTGAAACAGCAGAGAAACCTGTTAACGGCCGTCTTATTACCTGATCATTGTAGAAGATTGTGCTTCTCAGGTTGGAAACTGGGGAACACAGGGAGGCACCTTGGTCTCTGAAGCCAGAGGATATTAAATGATGTCCCTTCCCAGAATGTTAAAGCTAGTCAATTGGTAATTAAAAAACAATGTGGATGGAACTAGAGTGTATTATGCTAAGCGAAGTAAGTCAGTCAGAAAAAGCCTATGATTTTACTCATATGTGGAATGTAGAAACAAAGCAGATGAATATAGGGGAAGGGAAGGAAAAATAAGCTAAAAACAGGGAGGCAACCCATAAGAAACTCTTAAATACAGAGAACAAACTGAGGGTTCCTGGAGGGGTTCTGGGTGGGGGGTGGGCTAAATGGGTGATGGGCACTAAGTAAGGCACTTGGGATGAACACTTGGTGTTATATGTAAGTGACGAATTACTGGTTCTAATACTGAAACTAATGGTACACATATGTCAACTTACTTGAATTTAAATAAATACATTTTTTTAAAAATGCATTTTTACATTAAAACACATGTTATAGAGAATTCATATGAATTTTTAAGGTAAAACATGATAAACATTAAAAAGAAATGTTGGGTTCAGCTGTACATTCCAGAAGAGCTAAGCCCATCCCCAAGTTTTGATTCATCTTTCTAAAGACATCATCACACCTTACCCCGCCCACCTGCCCCCTTCTTCTGGTGATTGCACCATATCATTCTATAGGGGACCACCCTCATGTACATTTTCACTCTCAGTGACTCAGTGGTGGATCCCATTCCTGGCTCTAATGGAAGACTGTGATCCAGGGGGACCCAATTATAGGTAATTGGGAAAGAGAAATTCTTTTGTATTGACTTGAAGCTGGGAAGATGACTGCCTAGAGCTGCTCTGAGCCATCTGGCCTCTATGTGAGCAGACCTTGCCCGAGAATGACGCCAGCATGGAGCAAATCAGGGCCAAGAGATGGAGCAAGACCAAGTCCTGCTGAAATCGTTTGAGCTCTGGCCATGCTTGAGGCGAAATCCTGAACTCATTCATTATGTGAGCCGGTAAATTCTTTTTTTGTATAAATGTATTTGTGCTCTCACTTGTAATGGAAAGTATCCTAATACAATGCGCATTAATCCCTTTGATCATTACAGAAACTCAGAAGTCAAGCTTTTGGCCACAAGATGGAAGAAAAAAAATCCATGGCCGCTGGTGGTGTTTCCACAATACAATACATCTGTATAGGATGGGAAAGGAAGGATCAGAACCTCAGAAAAAGGAAAGGCTCATGGAAATGAATAGCCAGGACCCTCTACCTACACAAGTACATAAATCAAGCAATGAAACAAAAATGATGTATTGAGAATATGGGCAGGATTCCCAGAATAAATAATTCTTTCTGTTCCCATAATAATGTGATGGTGGATATGCCTGGATAGGAATGACCTATGTGATGAGACAAAGAAAAGAATAAATGTAACTTAGCCAACCCTCTAAGAAAACCATTGGCCACGTTAGTAAAAAAAAGATGGATAATTAGAAACAATGTGCATATATCTTTATACATACCTGCTGTATTTTTCAAGAATCTGGGTCTAAAATTGGCTATAATTTTATTTGTTGGGCCTCCTAAACTTTGAAACTTAATACTTTTTAGCTCTACAAAAGCAGAGTGGTGTCCAACTAAGACCAAGGTCAAAGAAAGCCAAGAGCTCTCAGGTCTAGTCTCAGCTCTGCTCGTTATTACCATGTGGTCTTGGGAACCTCTTTCATCTTGAAGGTATCCCCAAGTTTGGCCCCAGTGTAATGATCTCAACTTCCTTTCCTGTAGTCAGTACACCCTCATCCCCTCTGCCAGACAAGTGTCCCTGTGCTCATGCCACCCGATACTGCCATACTGGCTGTTCTAGGTGCACCCTCCCTTTCCGCAACGATTGCAAGTCCTGCCTACACTACAAAGTCCTCCTTACTGTTACAATTTACATTTATTTCTTCCAAGTTTTCAGAACATAGAATATCAACGAGGATATTTAAAGTGTCATCTAGTCTAATCCCACCCTCTTTCCACCAATTTGTGGCTTATGTATTTGACCGGTGCAAACTCAAAAGCCTGCAGGGACCCTGAGAAGTGCAGGATGTACGATGATGGGGTGAAGGTGTATAATTGAAAGTAACACTTGCCTGGTTACCATAATTTCTAAAATATCGCACCCACCTCATAGTCAAACCAAACACAACTGTAACTATGTCAGACCAGCGGATCAGCACTCTAGACCCTGCCTTTCATTATCTCAGCCATGACATGGCTGATCATGAATGCTAACCAAAAATTATAGTTGTATGAAACATGGTATTTCCGCTTCCGTATTATTTCAGCTCTGTTGAAATGCCTTCTTTAGGAATCAATTAATACCTGGAGTGTTTGCTACACTAAGAAGCACTCCACTATCTCAAACCTCTGCTATTTTCCACAATCATTTCAAAGGTATTACTAGTGTTACTCCCCAAATGGAAGCCCCTTGAGATCAGGACACAAGCTGTTATGTGGCACACAAGTTGGGTTAGAGACTGATTTTTTTTTTCACTTGACTCATGCATGCTCTACCCCTGACCATGAGAACATCTTGTTGGAAGAGAATTTCTCTGGAGGCCTATTTTAGAAAATTACAAATAAAGTAGTGAAGCAATTAAATCCAAACTGCTCACCCATAGGATGTGGGAGAGAATCTCTCCTTTCATCCAGAAATCTTGATTGTAAGATGATTTTTTGTTTTGGTGTGTCTGCAAAGTAAAAAATCCTCAAGCATTCATCACCCAGCAATTATATATAAATGTTGCAATTAAATTTTCTATTTTCCCAAGCTGATAAGTGTCAGGAGAAAAAAACCACATTAAATCCACTTAGGCAAGGCAGGTTTAAGAAAAAAAAAAACACTTTAATGGACCAAAATTATGTCAACAACTCTCAGTTCCTGTTTGCAAGTAGAGACATCACGATTATTCCACTGGTTTTCTGATCGTTCAATGTATTGGGTTCCCTCACCTGTGCTAGACTCCAGGTCAGGTCCTTCTGCCTTGTGAGTAAACCTCAGTTAGATCAAAGCAGTCCACCTGCACTGAGGATCCAGAAGTTAGAGGCCTCCAACATCCTTGGCAAGTGACCAATGAAGACCTGATACTCGCTCTCTGTTGCTGAAAATGGAATGAAGAAATTTTAGGGCTTCACAAATTCCTTTCAAGAGAAACACCTGGGGGTGCCTGGGTGGCTCAGCCGGTTAAGTGTCCAACTTTGGTTCAGGTCATGATCTCACGGTCCGTGAGTTCGAGCCCCGCGTCGGGCTCTGTGCTGACAGCTCAGAGCCTAGAGCCTGCTTCAGATTCTGTGTCTCCCTCTCTCTCTGACCCTCCCCCATTCATGCTCTGTCTTTCTCTGTCTCAAAAGTAAACAAACATTAAAAAAAATTAAAAAAAAAAAAAAGAGAAACACCTGGATCCACGCCTGGCCACTGACACTTCAGCACTCATCTGCAAATGAGAGATGAATGAGCATACAATTTCCTAACCTGATTAGGTTTTATATTTGGTAGTTTTGCAAAAGGAAGGAAAACAGAAGCAGGAAATATAGAAACTGATAATCCAATGACACTTATTTGTGTCATTTGTTTATGTGCAACATAAACGAGACTTGCCATTATTTTGCCAAAGGGGTATAGACGTGTTTTCGTGAGTTTACTCAATAAAAAAATAATTTTTTTCTAGAATATTTTAGCTCTTGTGCATAAGCCCATTCACATAAAAAAATAAAGCTTGACATTCTCAGAGAAAATATTGACATATTTAGAGTGTTAGTAATGAAAATAATATTTATGGAGGAAGTACCACAAAGAACTTTACATTGAATTTTGCAATTAATCCTAACAATCAGTTGAAATAACTAATATTACCCTCCATTTTACAGAGGAGAAAACTGAGGCACAGACAGATGAAGTATCTCAGCCACAAGGATATAATTACTAAGTAGTGAAATTGAGGGGCACCTGGGTGGCTCAGTTGGTTAAGCGTCCAACTATTGATTTGGCTCAGGTCATGATCTCACAGTCATGAGATCAAACCCCACATCAGGCTCTACACTGAGCATAGAGCCTGCTTGGGATTCTCCTTCTCTCTCTCTGTTGCCCTCTGCCCCTTTCCCCTGCTCTCTTTCTCTAAACTAACTAACTAACTAAATAAATAAATAAAATTTTAAAAAAAGTAGGAGTACTGGGATATGAACTCAGGAAACCTAAGTTCAGAGAATGTAAACATTCCATATATATGTATGTATTTTTTTATTTCATTTTTACTGCATCAACTGGTGCCCCAATGGCCTACTTTCATGAGACAATTGTGTTCCTAAAGTAGCAACCACTTTAAAATCACAAATCAGCATCATCCAGTATGTCTTCCAGGGGACACAACTGTTCTGTCAGATAGCACTCATTAGCAGAGCAATTAGGTCCAATACGTTTTGGAAACTTGGACATAGTTCAAACAGGCTGTTCTACTGCAGGACCCCTCAGAGCCTTTAACACATCAGTGTGCACTGCGTTTAAAATAAAATGCAAACTCCTCAGCATTGCCTACCAGACCCATCAAGATCTGGTTTCTACAGACCTTCCCAAAGCTGAGCCACTGAACTCATCATCTCCACCCCACTCTGTGCCAACCACGCTCCCCCACCTCTGCTTCTCCCACCAGCCAATCTCTCTGCTGCCTCAGCATCTTTCTTTGCACTTGCTGCTCCCCGCCCCCCATACTCTCCCAGCTTCTTACAGAGTTCTTTCTTCTTCTCGCCACTCAGGTATCAGCTGCAATATGGGCTCTTTCAGAAAGCCTTTCCCACAGCCCCGTTTGAAACCCAGATGGCCCATCCCTGTTGTCTTCATCCTATTACCTCTTTTGTTTTCTTCACATACCTTGTTCATTTATCTACTTAATTGATTATCAGCCCTTTTCTAAATAAAATGTCCTGGAGATATGAGGACACAAGGCCCAGAAGGACAAGGATGCTATTTTATTCAGTGCTGGATCCTCACTAGTTAGCACAATCCTTGACACATACGGATGCCCAGTAAATGAGTGAATGAATACCCAAGAAGTGGACCCAATTCATTCCATTTCCTGAACAAATCCGACACCTCACCTTTTTAATATCTATCATATCTCACAGTGGGCTTGTGCACCACTGAACGCAGTTTGTGAAAAGCAAAACTAAGCCAAATAAAGTCTCACTATTATTTAAAATAAAGGAAGATTTAAATTACCTATCTCTGGCCTACCTTAAAATAGCTGTGCTTAAAATTAATATTGTGGGGTATTTCTAATGAAATGTTTAAATGCATCTAATTAGTATAATTATGTTCCATTAGATTAATTTAAATATGTCTAGCACTTTTTATGGTTTAAAAAATACAGGATTTTCCATCCTCAAAAATACACCTCGGCCAAGTGATAGAAGCTCTTGAAGTGATGCAGATTTTAGATATAAATAGACTTACTGAAATTCCTGAATTCTCCAAGAATGATATACTAAAATGCATACTGTGGGTTGAATAATTGTGTCCCCACCCAAAAAGATGATAAAGTCCTAAGCCCTAATACTCATGAAAGTGATCTTTTTTGGAACTAGAATCTTTGCAGACAATCGAGTTAAGATGAGATTATTAGGGTGAACCCTGATCCAGTAAGACTGTGTCCTTATAAAAAGGGAGAATTTGGATACAAAGACAGACATGTACAGGCAGAAGATGATGTAAAGACACAGGGAGAAGATCATCTACAATTCAAGGAATACCTGAGGCTACCAGAAGCCAGGAAGGAAGCCTGGAACAGATCTTCCCTTATATCCCTTAGAAGGAAACAGCCCTGCCAAAACCTTAACCTTGAATTTCTAGCCTCCAGAAACACGAGATGATAAATTTATGTTGTTGAAGCCACCCAGTTGGTGGGTCTTTGTTACGGCAATCCTAGGCAACTAACACAATAAATTAGAACTAATTATAATAGATGAAGAGATTAATTAGAAAAATACCTGTTCAGGAAAAGGAAGATGGTATAGAAGGTGGCTGGGAGAGCCATCAGACTGCCATGCAGTTCTATCCCTTATGAACCAGAGAAGGATGGAAAAAAGGAAGGAAGGTATGTTGGCTAAATAGAAGAGCCTTAGACTGCATTTCAATTCCGAGAAAGTTACACAAAGCTGATGTGGAGTCCTTGAACAAAAGTTGCCCATCAGATAAGTCCCATGTTTCCCAGAAATGGGTCTGCCTTACCGTCTTTACCGTGCCCAGTCATTAGCTGGGAACAGTCCATGGGAAGCATGGCTTTAGCACCAGTGCAGCAATAAATTTTAAGGCATGGCAGCTGGAACAGTCAGAGATCTGAGTGACACCACTGCCTCCACACTCTAGCCTTGCTGTTATCATGGAGGTCTTGCTAGAAGTTAAGCTGGAGAGATTTGGGAATCCTCCTATGAAGTAACCAGTTACATAGTGGTTAAGAGTTTGCCATTCCAATTAGAAGACCAGATCTTCTTGTTAGTTCTGCACTGCTACTTACCAGCTCTGTGGTCTCAGGCAGCTAATGATCTCTGAACCTCAGTTTCCTCTTCTGTAAAATGAGGAATAATAATATCTAACTCAAAGGTCATTGTGAGTTTTAATCAGATAATGTAAGTGCTCATCATAGTTTCTGGCATGCTATTACCAACAAATAACATTCAATGCATGGTTTTTAACTGTTATTATCATAAATATATTATCAATGTAGAAAACATTTTTGAGGTTTAGTTTGTGTATTTGTTTTGCCTGTCCCACACTGCTTAGCTTTAAAAAAAATAATAGAATTAGTCTTTCCTGTGGAGAACCCAAGTATTGATCAGTCCCTCACCACTTTCCCACATCTGGGATAATTGCAAATCCTAGAGAAAACCAATTAATGGGTTTCATTCCCTTGCCACCAGACAGCATGCTAATGTGTCCCTAAATGGGTCCAGTAGTGGTCATTCCCTTTACCTACATTCCCAGGGAAGAGACTATTTTTACAAGGATTGCAAACTGTGGGATATGAAGTCCTAAATGTCTCTGCATGAGCTGAGTTCTTCTTGGCCCCACTACATCTATTTGTGGCATCCTCTCCCTTTTTCATTATCCTTTAGCCATATAGGCTTTCTTTCAGCTCCTGAGATGCCATAATACCTATCCCAATCAACGCCTTTGTCCAGAATGTTCTCTCCTCTTCCCTTTGCCACTTCTGCACTTGGTCATCTCATCCTCCAAAATTTGGCTTAGACATTCTTTCTTAGAGAGGACCTATATTTTCCCTGAGGTGTCTAAAGCATCACCAAGTCAACATGGCCAAACTCTAATCCATGCTCATCTTCCAAACCTGGCCCCCTAGCTCTGCAACGTTATCTAAGCTAAAATCACCATGCTTGACCTGAGAGTGATGATCATGCCTACCCTGTAGATGTAATGATTTGAGAGCAGAAGATGCAAAATCCTGGCTCCAGCTTGTACTAGACTTTCTTAAGTGAGTCAGCAATCTGCTTTTCTTCTTAAGCTAGTCTGGCCAGGGTTTTTATTTCTATAGCAAAAAGAGTCCAAGCTAATAAACTTATCATTATCATCATCATTATCTTCATCACCATCATTAATATATTTGTTGTTGTTGTTGTTAATATATTTGTATTTGGTGCTGGGTGGCTTAGTTGGTTAAGCAGCCAACTTTTGGTTCAGGGCATGATCTGGTGGTTCACCAGTTCAAGCTCTGGGTCAGCTGTGCTGACAGCTCAGAGCGGAGCCTGCTTTGGATTCTGTGTCTCCCTCTCTGTGCCCTTCCCCTGCTCATGGTCTCTCTGTTTCTCTCTCACTCAAAAATAAATAAGCATTAAAACAATTTTTAGTTAAAAATAATTAAAAAATAAAAAATATATTTGTTATTGCACATATATGGAAAAAGGAGCAAACCCACCTCTCCAGGAGGTGTAAATGTGAATTCATTGACAAACAGTGGGGTAGGCTTGAGGACAATCAGAACTTCATCTAGATAAATGGGATTAGGAGCTAGAACATCAGAGGTGAGCTTTCTTGCTCAGGTTTCGACTGCCCTTAACCTTCAGCAATGCTCATTTTTCACATTCACCAAAACCATTTCACTAAACTTTGAGTACTCCATTCATCCATCCACCCAGGTGTCACTGGGAGTGATTTAGAAAGATTACAAATCTCTGTGCCTTTCCTTTGTCCTTAGAGGATAGACAAAATCGAGCCTGAGATCCCAAGGCAGCATGAACTGGGAACACTATGACCGTAAGTCTCATTTCTGTTGGGGGGATGAATATGGTGTAGGAAACCCTGGGTGGAAACCATGACCTGGGCTAAGCCTATGAGCACATTCAATTATACCAGCCACAGTGAGTGACACACTGATGGGCATGTAAATTTAGTTTGACCAGTCATCTTGAGAATCACAGAATATTTGCTGGGAAAGCTGAGGCAAAGACTCTCTCTTTTCTGCTGGGGATAAAAGACTGTGTGTGAAAACTCAGGAACACATGACAACCATCCTGGGACCCCAAAGTAAATCAGCCATGGGATAAGGTCAAGTCTGGAGAAAGAGGAGCAGAAATGGAGGAAAAAATACATGGCTGTCACATTGTTGTGTTACTAGATCAATCCTCACCTGGAGCCAGATACTTCTGGACTTTTTGGTTACTGGAATCAATAAATTTCCTTTAGAGTTTAAGCCTGTGTCATAGGGTTTTTTATAACTTGCAACTAAGGCATCGTAATAGATTTATTTTTATATACATATTTATTTCTGTGAGAAGAGTTAAAATTTCTCATATTCTCATGTTACCTGTGACCCCAAAGAAATATTTTAAAACTCTGAGCCAAAGAATTTCCAGGATTTCTTGCAACAGTAGCATTGTGTAACCTTCCAATTGATTTTGTTTTAAATTCCAAGCTTAGCTGATAATGCATAAAGCTACGCAATGTAAAAATATGTTTTCAAATAAAATTGGACTTTCCATTATAAAAAGAAACATTCTGGTTAGGAAAATATTTGAAAATATAAGAAAGAATAAAATAACAGAGAGACAGCCACTGTTGATATTTGGGGGATTATTTTTCTATGCATTTTTTACACATAATTTTATGGAAGTTTCCATGTGGTTCAGCTGATACCATATATACACTTTTTTTGGCCTTTTATCACTTGACACTGTGACATAAATATTTCTCCAGATTATTAGGAACCTTTGGTAAACACCCTTTTTAATGGCTGCATAACTTTCTATGGATCACTACAGTTTCCCTGATGTTAGACAGAATGAGGTTGTTGTTTTTGTGATCTTATTTCCCTTTTCTGAAAACGAACTCTTGCCTAAATGTAAAGGAAGGAGCGACAGTGGTGACAGTGTGTGGGAGCCAAGCTATGGGGAAATAGGAAAGGAGGCACGATCACACCAGCATTCTCCAGGTAGTCCTTTCCTCTTCTCTGAGTATCATCATCATCTTTCTCTTGCTGCAGGGTATCTTTCTCTGGTTCTGAGGCCACACTGAAGTTTTAGCCATCAGTGGTTTTCAAGGTCTGTGCCCAATCACCTGGAGAAACTGTCTCTAGATAAATCATGACTTCGATGAGCGTGAGTCAGGTGCTCACCTTCAGTTCATTCAACTCTGCCAGGGTGGAGGGTAAGGGGTACAGCGTCACATTGTATAAAATGTCTGTTGGGAATCCACCACCATGGATTTGGACCTCACCCATATGGATCGGAAGAATAAGCAGAACCCAGTGGGGAAGAAAGAAAAACCAAAACAAAAAACATAAACCAGAGCTCATTAACTCATACTCTTAGAAAACACCCCCCCAACTATTCACCATAACAGATTATAAATATAACACCACCCTCCCTATACTCCCGATCCTTAACTTCTCCATTGTTCTTTGTGCTAAACCTTAACCTTTATAGAAGATTTCCCCAACAACTGAGAGTTTTCCTGCTAAGTCTCATGCAGTGCTTGGATGAGAAGTTACACTTTTCATATCCGTGGCTCTTCTTAATCATTTTATGCCCAATTTCTTCAAGGCCAGACTTAGCTGAGACTCCATGGGCTTCCTCATTGTTTATAATACAAAACACTTCCCTCCTGGATCTGCTCTGACAAACAGCTAAAAAGTCAGCTTATTCTGGTTACTGGATTCATTAGGCTTTGATGTCTCCTGCCTGCCCCAGCTACCCTACAGGTCTGGGGACGGGGAGGTGAAGGCAGAGCAGGCAGCTCAGGTAAGAGAAAAGGAGCAAGGATTTAAGTTACTCCTCTGGGCTCCACTGTGTGCCTTGTAAACATTCACTGAGAACTCTCTGAAGTTTACACTCTTTTGAAGGGCACAGTTAATAAATGCGTATCTCTAAGGAGACATAAGAGGGCTGATGTATCCTGTTGCTTGCTGATACAATCAGTCAGTAGCTACACACATCTCACATGTGTTAACTGTTCGTAGTCTGAGGGGCAATGATTGAAGAGCTTTTCTTCAACAGTCGTTCCCCCTCTTCCAACCCCCCCCCCAATAAAGTAGGACCTGTACCAGGTGGCATAAGTTGACAGAAACAGAAATGTGACATGACCCAGATCCTAAAGAAGTTTGCAGTGAGCAAAAGGCTACAATAATGTACGAAGTGTGATCTGAATGTGGACAAAAGAGGTGGTAATTCTGACTGTGAGATCAGAGAGAATCATGGAGAAAGTGAAATTTACTCAAAGTCTGTTAAAAGTGGATATGATCTAGACAAGGGGAAAAGGGAGTGGGGTGATATTCCCATAATAACACACATAAAAATGAAAGAGTATAAAATAAATAGGGCTATTCAGAGACTACTGTGTATTCGAGAAGATTCCAGCAGAAGGTGCAAATGGTCCATTTAAAGGGAAAGCTGGAAAGGCAGATTAGGGTCAGGCACTGGCAGACCCTTAAAGTTGGGCTAAGGCGTTTGAGCTTCATCCTGTAGGCAGTGGTAAAGCCATAGGAGATTTTCCAGCCTCATTCTTACTGAAACATAACTCTGGAGGTAGTTAAAAGGAAGGACTGAGTGAGGGAGGAAAGACTGGAGGTCAAGAGAACAGTTGGGAGGTTGTGCTATGTTTAGGCAAGAATGCCTACGACCAGAGTTTTGGCAGCAACAAAAGAAAGAAGAAAACTGCCGCCAAAGCTTTGCACCCACAACACGCACTTGAAATAGTTCCCTTGTTCAAGTCCTAGGAAGCAGGGATTCATGTAGGCTGGATGTGTCTGAGAAAGAAGAGAGAACATAAGGAAAACTAAAGGTAAAATTCATTAAAACTGTATGAGGCAGCACTCTGCTAAGGATTTCTACACATCTGTAATTCAGGTGAACATGAAAGACATAAAATCTGAACAATGCAAAGGTAAGAGAGGAAGGAGGGGGCAAGATAAACTGCACATAGTCAAGATAATATTAGATTCAAACTTCAGTCTGAGTATATGGTTAGCAACTGCAAAGAAAAAAATGCCAAAAAAAAAAAAAAGCCCCACAGAACTCTTTTTCTTGCACATACAACATGTGTTAGCTTCTATGCTAAAGGCTTTACATGTGTAATCTTATTTAACCCTTCAAAGAATTCTACGAGATTTTTATTCCTCTTTTTCAAATAAGAACACTGAAATTCAGAGAAGTAAGGGCCAGGTCCAAGATCACACAGCTAGTAACAGAGTGGAATTTGAACACAATCTGGCTGGACTACAGCTCAATCATGTAACCTCTATACTACACTATCTCTGAGGGACTCCAAGCCCCTACAGCATACTTTAGAGCTGAGTTCAGGCTTGGACTTAGAAGAACAACAACTTATAGGCGCCTGGGTGGCTTAGTCGGTTGAGCATCTGACTTTGGCTCAGGTCATGATCTCGTGGTTCGTGAGTTCAAGCCCCGCGTCGGGCTCTGTGCTGATAGCTCAGAGCCTGGATCCTGCTTTGAATTGTGTCACCCTCTCTCTCTTTCTCCTTCTCTCTCTCTCAAAAATAAATAAACATTAAAAAATTTAAAAAAAAAAAAAGAAGAACTTAGCCCTGGATAGGTTGTTAAATCTGGGGGTTGGTAGCTGGAGCCCAAATCCCCCTGAAGGCACAGGTCTAATCTAGTGCCAGGCTGCTGGAGGGAAGGAGAAAGGGAGAGTGGAAGGTGACCAAAAGCAAGAGAAATGAGGCACAGGATGAGTAGGTTACAACCACAGGGATACACACATAGCAGAAGAGTAGAAAATTACTATTTGTGGGGTGGGTGGATGGATGGATGGATGGATGGGTATGTTTATATATTTACTGGTTTGAAGACCTCTCATATTGCTGGCAAATTGTCTTCCACCCACTTGTGTTACTTTCAAACTATTCTTCTCTTTACAGTATTACTTATGAAAAGTTGAAAAAAGACTTTTGGGGAACAGACTCCCATAATTACTAGAACAAAGCATTGTAGAGATTCAGAAAAAGAGAGTACCTTGCAGCCAGCCCCTGAATGCCTGGATTCTAGGTGTAGCTAAGTGAAAATCTCCTAGTTACCTGTTGCACTCACCATTCTATCATTAAAGGGCTGCTATGGAAAAAATCAGTCTCGCAGCCTTCCAGAACGACATGTCCAGGGAAAACAGTAGTAGCCAAATACTTACATGGCTCTGTCACAAAGCTATAAATGTCATCGATGAATGCATTTCTGGTGATGCTACATATTCTGTATGTTCTGCACTTTGAGTAAAGCTTTTCTACCTAATACTCCTTTTATTTGTTAGAAGGGAGAGGTAGAAAGTAGAGTTGTGGCTCTACCACTGACTATATGATCTTGGGAAGTTGACCACCTCTCCACAATTCAGTTTTCTGAAGAAGAACAATAACAGTGCTTATATCTAGGATTATTCTGGAGATAAAGTGAAATGATACATGTTAATTACTTACCTTGGTGCCAAGAATATGGTCATATTCCATAAATGTTAACTGCTTTATAATTATTACTGTTATCATTCGTGACCCATTTACAATGGAGAATTCTCATGACCCATCCTCCAGCAGCAAAAGCAAAGAGGCAACGTGTTCTGTTTCATAATCATTAAGATATTTCTCTTCACAAAAGAAAAAAAAAAGAGGAACGGTATGTTTTCTTCCATCACTGCTTTATCTGAAATGAAGTTTTTATCAGTTATGTTATATCTGATAAATAAAATATAAAAAATAAAAGAAAATTTACCCCTCCACACAGCTATAAATTCAGGTGGGTGCTCACAGTGTTAGCATGTTGTAGTCCTCGCAAGGTACCAAGTAGAATGCCCATCAGATAAACTGCCAGACACAGGTGGCCCAGAAGCAAGAGTGAGGAAGATTGTTCGGAGCAGATTAGAATTCCATCCCTCCAGTGGCCCATGGCTTCCCACCAGACAATACAATTGATTCTGGCATTATAATAACACTTCCTACCCTTAGCACAATACCCATGACTCAGGCTTTCTGTAGTTTTTAATGCCTTTTTCTTTTGGTTCAAGGTTATAATCCTTAGCTAAAAGAATGATGTCTCATTTCATGGCCAGTTCCTTTTGGATCTCAGAGTTTCTCAGAACTTAAGGCCAACTAACTGATCTGGCAGAGAGACTGCTTACAGGCTGGGGATAAGATTCCAAAGTGACAGGGCTAAGATGGTAATAGAGTCAGGATTCTGGACAGGGATTTATGAGACTGTCTAAATGCGGATCAGGAAGTGAGGGTGTAGGAACAGAGATTCTTGGCAGAGTATGAACTCTAGCATATTCATTCTGGAGAGGCTTCTGGGAATTTTGTTATTCCAAGTCGGCAAACTGGTAGCTTGGAAATCAAAATAAGCCCAAATGAGTTGTGTTTGATGTACATAGTCTAAGATTAATTTGAAGGAGATACGAACATTTAAAAATTGGGAAATTACAGATAAAGTCTGTATTTCTCGGCTTGCTATAAAGGATGTGAAGATTCTGATACTCCTGGGTCCAGCAGCAACGATCTGAATATCAGCTGCTCCTTCAAGGGTTCACGAGAGTCTTCATTCTCTCTGAACTCTGAACACCAGCACCTGTGGAGAACTGTCACTTACCACTGACACCGTGCAATAATATTTCCTGTCAACATGCTTCTATCAAAAGTAGAATACAAGATAAACCGAGAAAGCTTATTTTTTCAAAGAAGATGAAAGGGAGCCCATTTATATCTAGATGTGAGGTCAATTTCTGTTTATTTAACATCCCAACAGAGTATGTCTTTGTGGAAAGAATACAATTTCAGACAGACATCACTTGGAAATAAACCTAGCCTGCTTTGGTCATGATTAACCTATCTGGTCCTTTTTGCCATCTGAATTTGTAGCCTGGGGATAATACAACCCCATGGTTGTACAGGAGGAGAAACTGAGGCACGGAGAAGTCCTAAGACTCAGGCACACAGACTTTAGAACATCCATGACCGCTCTGGCACAAGGACGTAAACTTGTGAAAAAATGGCTCACAAGGTCAAGTAGCAGGTGCCCAGGTGAATGGTTTGTGCTGAAGAAGACAGACAGTGGATGAAGCAGGTAGCAGAATTGGGCATAGGAGCAAGAGTTGATTTAAATCCTGAAGGGAGATGCATGTTGGACACTTCATGTGGAACACTGTAAAATCCTCGTGTTGGCTACCAGTCCTATGCAGGCTTCAATCAGCTTGTGCAGGTCCTGCACTGGGACTTGGCATTCACACATGCACAACCTAGGAGTGTAGGCGAACTGATAGTCCTTGGAATAGCCCTTGACCAAAGGGGACAGGAGCTGATTGTAAATGTGTTCCCTCTTTGTTCCCTCCAAGTATACACTTCTAAGACAACTTCATATGGCTTCTGAAAATGCCCTGCAATATCAAGTAACAGTTTCTTGTAATGGTGGCCAATTTGATGACATACCCTCTAACTTCTCTGGCTCCTCCCCCCAGTGTCTCAGTTATGGCTTCTGTAACAATAACACCGTGGACTGGGTGGCAACATTTACTTCAACAACATTTACTTCTCGCAGTTCCAGAGGCTGGGAAGTCCAAGAACAGGGCACCAGCACATATGGTGTCTAGTGAGGGCCCGCTTCTCAGTCTATAGACAGCTACCTTCTCACTGTGTCACCACATAGGGAAGAGAGAGTGTGGACAAGCACACAAGCTCTCTAGTGTCTCCCCTTCAAGGGCACCAGCGCCATTCATAACGGCTCTACCCTCATGACCTAATCACCTCCCAAAGTCCTCACCTCCAAACACCATCACATTGGGGAGTAGGCTTCAATGTATAAATTTGGGGAATACAAACATTCAGTACATAGAACCCAGCCACCCAAATCTTCATTCCTAACTAGAAACACATCACCAAATAAACAGCTCTCACAGAAACCTTTGCTTTAGACTTTACTTGGCTAAAATACAAGTTCAGTGGTAGTGGAAGGTAGATACTATTTCATATAGGAAGGCAGGTGGTATTCAGGGGACAGGACTGCATATCTCCAGTGCAAGGGTTTTAGGCAAAGGAATACCTGGGAAGAATTGATTTCCTCAGTATTACATCATACAAATCCTTGTGAGCTTTAATTAAAGGATATTAGAAATGCCCCAAGAATGCCCTGCTCAGTGGCTCAGTGCCGAGAGAAGTTGAAATACAGCTGTAAGCTTAAAAAAGCACAGGACCTAGGAAGGACGTTTGTTTTGTTTCTTTCTTGGTGTCAGCTTTCAAGTCAAAGTATTTGAGAGTTTTTCAATTGTATAAAACAGCCAAAATTTTTGGAACGCTGTCAAGATGTGTCCAAAAATTCAATGTCATTATTTGAGAAAGTTTTATAGTTTAAATCATTGCAGATGCTATTACCTGCTTTCACTTTTCATGCTAATTTTAATGAGTAAAGTCTAGACGTAATCCTTTCGGGATTCCCAAGGTAAGAATTAGGATTATTTCCTACGGTACTTGAGCAAGAAAACATGTGTGTGCAATATGCCATTAGACAAAGATAGTTCTGGTCTAGCACTCATTCCCTGGATGATCTTAGTCAGGAAATTGCCTTTCCCTCTGATGCTTCAGTTTTCACACGTGTAACATGAAAGACCCTACCATATTGTTGGGAGGAAATCCGCACATTTTGTAGTTCAGCCCAAGGGTGCGAATCCCTTCTTTGTGAAACCCAGAATAGTAACTAAACATTCGACTTCAGCATGAACATCCCCAGTGACTTCCACTGCATGCTTTCAAAAAGAGCCCATTCAGGTTTTAGACGGTGCTAACCTGTTCTGATGTCCAACACACCAGTTTAAAATGTTCATGAATAGAGAAAAAACACCCCGTTCGTTTGTGTGCTTACGTGCTTGTTGTTTATCTGTCTGGTTTATAGCAGGCTTGCTGCAAGGATAATTCAATATGGCAAAGGAGGTGGCACAAGTCCTAGGCTGGGTTCACCAAGAGCATTAGTGATTTTCTTGCTGTCCCTGCTTTCAGTCTCATTTTAAGTTAGCTCTGAAACTTCCTCGCTGAAAGCTCTTGGATTTTGTACCTTAATTAATCCCCCTGGAAGACTCAGAAACATTTTTCCCCAAACGCAACATGACTCTTCAAAGTACTGGAAGTGGCATAACCTCATTGGTGGTAGACACACACCCAAAAATTCACCTCTGGCCCCACATGGGCTGACTCTACCTACTTCTCTGCACTTCAGTCTACCATTTCACTTCTGGCATCAGCATAGTTGGGGCTGAGCATCAGTTATTTTAATCTCACAGACTTGGCTTCAGGATACTGCTTCCAAAACTCTTTTTGGAAGCAGGTGCATAGCAGAGAGTTCTGACCTGGCCCTCTCCCTGACTCCTGCCTGAGAAGATTGGGCATCAGGCACCAATCAATGCTGGCATTTCTGGGTCCTCTTGGTGTGGGTGCCATCTGATTAAGCATCTGTAGGTATCAGGACCTCACTGACATCCAGATCTTTCCTTCTGGCTGGACTTCATTGGCCAAATGTGGCCTTTCAGTTCACATCTGTCCTCCAGGCTGGCCATACGCAGGATATTCGCATTTTGGCAGACAATAAAAGCACCCCCATTACAGCTGTCTCTGTGTGGTCCTGCACATCCAAGCTCTTAATTAGCTGACTTGCCTTAGGCTCATTATTCAGAATCTTGCCCCAGAGCCCAGCAGTGCAGATTTTCCCATAGAAGTTTCACACATCTTTCATTAGTTTTATTCCTAGGTTTTTGATATTGTACTTACTCTTATAGTGGCATCATTTCTTTTATTTTGTTTTGTTTCTGGTGTATGGGAACTACAACTGGATTTCTACAGTAAAACTCATAACATGCTCTGCAATGATGCATATTTAGACATGAAGCTGTTGGTATTTGAGTCACCTCCATTCTCATAGGCTAAAGTTTGCATCTTCTGGGGGCAGGAGGGACACAGTTAGAAACTGGTCGCTTTTGCTTTAGGGCCATGTAGGACTGTCCTGGGTCCACACATAGTCAATTGTGTACAGCATAACTGTCATTTTTATTTTGTATTTTGTAGATGAATACAGAGGACTTGAAATATTTTGCTTTGCATTAACCTCACCAGAAATGAGTCCTCTCATTTTACTGATTCAATTTTTGGACCCCACTTATAACATTATGGTGTGATGTTGTCATATATTGATTTCATTTCCAATCATCTTGCTAAATTTGTCTATTCTCTCTAATTTTCTATAGAATATAGATTTAAATTTTTGTATCAACTATAAATAAAGAAATTTTGTTTCTTCTTTTCTTTATGCCTCTTTTCACACTGATTTTATTTTATCTTTTCTCTTCTTTAAAGTCATTTATTTATAACAGATTTTCAGTAGATCAAGGACTGTTTTCATTAAAAACAAAAAAGAGTCTATTTTCTGGAAAAGCATGTTCTATTTTCAAATAAATAATATTAGGTACCCATGAAAGAAAATTATGTAATTAGTGTGCATTAAATGATGGCTTCAGAAAAGAAAGACTTCAAGACATTGTTTTCCTTAAAATTGAAGAAGTTACAAAGAAATGGAAAAACATTCCATGCTCATGGATTGGAAGAATAAATATTGTTAAAATGTCAATACTACCTAAAGCAATCTACAAATTCAAAGCAATCCCAATCAAAATTGCACCAGCATTCTTCTCAAAGCTAGAACAAACAATCCTAAAATTTGTATGGAACCACAAAAGACCCTGAATAGCCAAAGTAATATTGAAGAAGAAAATCAAAGCGGGAGGCATCACAATCCCAAACTTTAGCCTCTATTACAAAGCTGTAATCATCAAGACAGTATGGTACTGGCACAAAAACAGACATATAGACCAATGGAATAGAATAGAGACCCCATAATTGGACCCACAAATGTATGGCCAACTAATCTTTGACAAAGCAGGAAAGAGTATCCAATGGAAGAAAGTCTCTTTAACAAATGGTGCTAGGAGAACTGGACATGCAGAAGAATGAAACTAGACTTTCTGACACCATACACAAAAATAAACTCAAAATGGATGAAGGACCTGAATGTGAGACAGGAAAACATCAAAACCCTTGGAAAAAGGGCAGGAAAAAAGGAAAAAGCAGGAAAAAAACCTCTCTGACCTCAGCCGCAGCAATTTCTTACTCGACACATCTCTAAAGGCAAGGGAATTAAAAGCAAAAATGAACTATTGGGACCTCATCAAGGTAAAAACCTTCTGCATTGCAAAGGAAACAACAAAACTAAAAGGCAACCGACAGAATGGGGAAAGATATTTGCAAATGACATATTGGATAAAGGGCTATTATCCAAAATCTATAAAGAACTCACCAAACTCCACACCTGGAAAACAAATAATCCACTGAAGAAATGGGCAAAGACATGAATAGACATTTTTCCAAAGAAGACATCCAGATGGCCAACAGCCACATGAAAAGATGCTCAACATCACTCCTCATCAGGGAAATACAAATCAAAACCACACTGAGATACCACCTCATGCCGGTCAGAGTGGCTAAAATGAACAAATCAGGAGATTATAGATGGTGGAGAGGATATGGAGAAAAGGGAATCCTCTTGGACTGTTGGTGGGAATGCAAACTGGTGCAGCCACTCTGGAAAACAGTGCGGAGGTTCCTCAAAAAATTAAAAATAGAACTACCCTATGACCCAGCAATAGCACTGCTAGGAATTTACCCAAGGGGTACAGGAGTGCTAACGCCTAGGGACACATGTACCCCAATGTTTATAGCAGCACTTTCAACAATAGCCAAATTATGGAAAGAGCTTAAGTGTCCATCAACTGACGAATGGATAAAGAAGATGTGGTTTATATACACAATGGAATACTACTTGGCAATGAGAAAGAATGAAATCTGGCCATTTGCAGCAACGTGGATGGAACTGGAGGGTATTATGTTAAGTGAAATAAGTCATACAGAGAAAGACAAATATAATATGTTTCCACTCATACGTGGATCCTCAGAAACTTAACAGAAGATGATCGGGAGGGGAAGGGGGAATAAAAAGTTACAAAGGGAGGAAGCCAAACCATAAGAGACTCTTAAAAACAGAGAACAAACTGAGGGTTGATGGGCGGTGGGAGAGTGAGAAAAGTGGGTGATGGGCATTGAGGAGGGCACCTGTTGGGATGAGCACTGGGTGTTGTATGGTAACCAATTTGACCATAAATTATATTTTTAAAAAAAGACTTTGTTTTCTTAAAATACATACATGTAGTTTAATGTATTTTGATCATTTTAATATGATAGTGACAGGAACATAAATGCATAGCATTGGCTTTCCAGATAAATAATGAGATGTGATTCTTTCAGCTTTTTGAGGTATAATTGACAAAATCATGATATGTTTAAATTGTGGTAATTTGATATATGTATACACTATCAAAAGATTCCTCCATTTAGTTAATTATTCTGTTCATCACCTCATTTTAAGTTCTATTCTCTGCAAATTTCAATTATACAATACAGCGCTATCAATTATAGTTTCCACGTCACACATTAGATCCTCAGACTTTATTCATGTCTTTTGGAGGTTAGGGGGGAAAGACTCTCAAGCAGGCTCCATGCTCAGTGTGGAGCCTGAGGCGGGGCTCAGTCCCATGACCCTGAGATCATGACCTAAGCCAAAATCAAGAGTTGGACGCTCAACCAACTGAACCACCCAGGCTCTCCTCAGACTTTATTCATCTTGAAACTGAAAGTTTGTATCATTTTACCAACCTCTCCTTTAATCTCCCCCCACCCCAACCCCCGCCCCGCGAGTCCCTGTAACCACTTTTCTACTCTCTGTTTCTAGGAGTTTGACTTTTCTTTAGATTTATGATATGAGTGATACCATGCAATATCTGTCTTCTCTGTCTGGCTTATTTTACATAGTTTAATGCCCTCAAAGTCTATCCATGTTATTGCAAAAGACAAGATTTCCTTCTTCTCATGGCTGAGTATATTCATATATACTCATATATATATATATATATATATATATATATATATATATATATATATATATATGTGTGTGTGTGTGTGTATGTGTATATATGTGTGTATATATATGTGTATATATGTGTGTGTGTATATATATGTATATATGTGTATATATATACACACATATATACACATATATACATATATATATTCACATCTTCTTTATCCATTCATCTGTTGATGAAAACAGGTTGTTTCTGTATCTTGACTGTTTGTTAATAATGCTACAGTAAACGTGGGAGTGCAGATCTCTCTTCAATATTCTATTTTTATTTCCTTCAGATATAGACTGAGAAGTGGGATTGCTGCATCATAAGATAGTTCTATCTGGAGTTCATTAAAGAAGAGAAGGGTTTGGAGTAGACATTCTCATCCAATATCAAAAGGAAAGTTACAATATTTCACCATTCAATACAATGTTTGCTTTAAGTGTTTTATAGATACCCTTTATCCAATGAAAAAAGTACATGTATTTTTTATTTGATATGAGTTTTCATTTTATGTGGATAATGAATTTTCCCAACACTTTTTTTGCATCTACTTAAATGACTGTACAATTAATCCTCTAATGTTCAACATAACCTAATATTCCTTGAATAAACAAAAGTTGGCTTTCACATAATATATAAATATTATCTGTAATATATATTATACATATCATAATGCTTGATTCAGCTTGCTGGTGTTTTCTTGGGATTTTTACATTTATAGTCATAGCCAAGATTAGTCTGATTCTCATAGTACATCATAAAATGAATTGGAGTGGATACTCTCTTTTCCTATATTCTAGAAGACTTGGTATAAAGCTGGAGTATTTTTTATTTAACATGGACAATATTCACTAGTGGGTCTGGAGGTTTCTGTGAGGGGAGGTTTTTAAAAACTTGTTATAGGATTTTCATATTTTCTTATATCTTCTGTGTCAGTTTAGTTTGTATTTGCCTAAGAATTTGTCCAATTATTCTGAAGTTTTGGCATAAAATTATTTTTAATACCTTCTTGTTATCTTTTAAAAATACCTGAAGACTCTGTAACAGTGTATCTTTTTTAAAATCCATGATATTGGTTATTTGTGTCCTTTCTTTTCTTGATCAGTTTTCTTGATCAGTATAACCAGGGGTTATACTCTTCAAAAAATCAAATTTTGGCTTTGTTGATTCTCACTATTGTCTATGTGTTTTCAATATCATCACCTTCTATTTTCTTCCTTCTACTTTCCTTGGATTTCACTATGTATTGCATTCTCTAGTTGTGCTGTATTTCCCTCTTTTTTTTGTTTCATCAGTTATAAAGAAAGGGTTGTTACACTTTGTTTAAACATAGATTTGTTCATTTCTCCTTAGAGTCTATTATTTTTTGCTTTAGATATTTTGAGGCCATATTATTAGAAGCTTGCAAATATATCTTTTCTGTTGAATGACATCTTTTACCAATTATGAAGTGACTTTATCTCTAATAACACTTTCATGCCTTAAATTCTGGTATGTCTGATATTAACATGGCCACACCAGCTTTGTTTTGACGAAGATTAACACAGTATATGATTTCCATCCCTTTGCTTTCCATTTTCTTCTGTATTCTTGTTTTAAATCTATCTTACAAACCTTACACAGGATTTTTTAAATGCCGACAGTTGGTTTCTATTAACTAGAGTTTCTAGTCCACTTACATTTATGTAACTAATGACATTTTTAAGTTTGATCGACTGTCTCATTTGGTGCTCTTTGCCATTCTGGTTCTGGTTGTGCTTTCTCTCCATTTTTGCCTTCTTTTGGAGTAATTACTATCACTCCCTTTTTTAAAACCCCTTTTAGTTCAGGGCATTATATCCTTGGTTTTTTTTAACTGGTACATTAGAAATTAGAACACCAATCTTTAGCTTATTAAAATCTAATATTAAACAATATCTTCATTCTCCTTCACAGACATTCAAGAAGCTTATTTACAATAATTTTGCATTTTATTATACAATTAATTCCATATTTTCTAATTTCACAAGATATTACTCTTATTTTGTACATTTCATGTATCTTTACCTCTTTATTGTTTATTTCTTCTTGCATCTCAGACTTTTCTTTATAGACCACTTTTTTTTTTATTGAAGTTTTTTCCCATAGACTTTCTTTTAGTGCGGACCTGATGGGAGCAAATGCATTCCATTCTTGAATGTTTAAAAAATTTTTCCTATGTTGCTTCCATTCTTGAAAGATGTTTTCTTTTGACATAGAATTCCAGACTAGTGATTTTTAAAGTCACATTGAAGATATTATTCCACTGGCTTCTAGCTTCTGTTTTATTGATAAAAAGGTGGCTTTCACTCTTGCATGGGGTAAGCAAACTATATCTCATGGTCAAATCCAATTCATAACCTGGTTTCATAAATAAATTTTTACTGTAATACATCCAGGCCCATTCATTTATGTATCACCTGTGGCTGCCCTCACACTACAATAACACATTTGAATAGTTGTGACAAACACCCTGTGGCCCTCTGAGCTCAAAACACATACTTGGTAGAAAAAGTTTGCTGACCCCTAATCAAGCAGGAACTCCCTTTGAAAGTAACTTACCCTTTCTGGCTTCTTTGGAGATTTTTTTCTTTCATTTTCTCCACTTACTATAATATGCTTCTTTTTATTTATCGTGCTGGAAATTTTTTGTATATCATAAATCTGTTGATTCACATATGTTATTGGTGCTTAAAAATTCTTAATCATTATCTCAGTTATTTATCAGTGCAATGTCCTCCATCTGGGGAGGAAATTTGAGAATGGCTTGGCTGAGCAGTTCTGGCTTAGGCTGTCTCATAAGGCTGCTTTACACACACTCATCGGCTGTGGATATAGTTAACTGAAGGCTTGACTGGGACTAGAGGGTTCAATTCCAAAGTGACTCATTCACATGGCTGGTCAGTTGGTGTTGGCTGTTGGCAGGAAGCCTGAGTTCTCTTTACAAGGGCCTCTCCACACATCATAATGTCCCCGTGACATGGTCGCTTACTTCCTACAGAACAAGAATCCAGAAGAAAGAACCTGGCAGAAGCTTCTCTTTAAATGAATTAGCTTTGGAAGCTACACAGAATCATTTGCCCCACATTCATTAGAAGCAAGTCATTAAATCTAGCCCACAAACAAAGAAGAGGTAAATTAAGATCCAACTAGTTAAGGAAGGGGTGTCAAAGAATATGGACATATTTCAAAACCACATTACCCTTTACAGTCTTTTCCTCACTCATATTTTCTCTCACTCCACTTGCTCTGGGACTCAAATTAAATATAGGTTAAGTCTCCTCACTATATTTATATCTCTTACCTTCTCTTTTGTGTTTTTTGACTCTTTTTCTATGCTACACCATTAGTAACTTCTTCTGACCAGTTTTCCAGTTTTTTTATTCCACCACCAACTATGTCTGATCTGCTATTAACCCCACTCAGTTTTAAATTTCAGTCATTTTATTTCAAAAGTAAATTTTTTTGTTAATTCAAATATACATTGATTCTAGAAGTTCTATTTGCTTCATTTTCAAATCTACTAAATCACTTCTTATAATAGCTTATTCCTTGCAAATAACTTCAATTTTTCGTTATGTTTCTTTAAACATTATCAATAATGTTTTCAGATCTGTCTTTGTTAAGGCCAATAACTAAAATCTTTGTGGGTTTATTTCTTCTTTCTTGCTGATTTTTATCCCTAGAACCTACTTTTTTCATATGCCTGAATCTTTAACTGTAATAAACATTGTATTTAAAAATTGTTTTGTTCTGCCATGCACCTGAAGAAGAGGAAACAAGTCCAGGAACATCTTCAAACAATTTCAAAGTTTGAGACTCCCTCAAAGACTCAAAAGATTCAATCTCTAACTATAACTCCTCCAAAGAGCTTTCCTAGTCTTCTCTTTCCCACACATCCTTTGTGAGTTGCAGCTGAGTATGGTCAAAGGATTGATTAGACTCTCACCTTACAGGTGCCCTGGGTTTTTATGTCCACCTTATCTCACAGAATGACCAAATAACCTCCCTGAGAAAGCACAGTAAATAGACATTAGAGTCAAGACTTAAACCAAGACTTCTGTGTTCCCTTTATGCCATATCTGATCTCCAAAATCAATAACTGGTGATGTTAGACAGTGATGATGATGGTGTTGTCTTTCTTCTCATTTTCCCACAACACAACCTCCAGGGACAGAGTTTACTTAACAATGTCAAATCATGTAAGAACCTAGACATTCTGGCAAAAGACCAGCCCACAGATGTTGAAGGCAGAAGTGCTGTCTTTTACTATCTGGACTGTCAATGGTCAAAAGCAAAACCTTCAACTTGAATAATCTAAAAGGTGCTAGCCACTAGTGGGAGAGCAACTGTGTATTTTCAGTGTGAGTACTGCCTCTGTTGCAGAAATTTAACAGTACTGTCTATAAAATAACAGGGTATCTTTTCATGGCACATGTCAGCAGGGCATCTGATTGATACACTGCATTGTTTTCAATCACAGTTTTATGAGACCCACATTAAGTATTAAAAACTGAGCTATATATTTGGAACAGTAATTAGTCTGAAGCAGCCTCTGTGCCTTATTCCCTGTTAAAGTTTTAAAGTAAACCAAGGATGATGAATATTTAATGTACTGTACCTCATTGTCATCTGATAATAAGATTTGTTATAGGGTTATAAAATGTTATGTTAGGTTCTTACAGCACATCATTAATATTGTAAAATGTAGCTGGCTCCCAGGCAGAGCTGCCTGACAAAAAAAAAAAACAATAGAAAGTTAAGTGATATCAACCATTTCCTCCAAGGGCTTAGAAGACAATCAGCCAGGAGATGAAAAGAAGTATTTGAGAGTTAGATGCTTTCACCAAACATTAAAGAGAAAAGAAGGAAGAAGACAATAAGAAAAGTAAAACAGAACAAGGGAAAGGATGGAAGGGAAAGAGGAAGAAAATAAGGAAAACAAAGGCGAAAGGTAGTGAGGAGGTTAGTTGTGAGGAACATTCAAGGATCAGACAGAAGTTTAGATGAAATGAATGATGTAGAACTCTTCCACATTTAGATTCTAGGGCCATGCTGCCTCTGAAGAGATCAGAATATTCAGCCTTCAAGACATGTCTCTTTGGCCTACAGTTTATTTTGAGCTGAAGGCAATTGAGAAAGAGCAGACAAAGGAAGAGCTCTGTGTTCTCCCCTCTAGCTGCCTAAAAGCAAGCTATAAATTTCCCTTGTGAAGGTATCCCCCTTGCCCCATACCTGAAAGAGGAGATGAACCCCTGTCATCAAAGGTAGAGATGGACTAAGAGGAGGCTGCCTAAAGAAATCTTGCTAACTTACCCTTATTTATTATTAGTTCCCCCATATATTTCCTAGTCACCTTCCCACAATTTATCACTCTTAAATGCCCAACCCCCTTCCCTTTGTCTAGTCACATCCTTACAATTTATCTCCCTTTATTAAAATCGTGAGTGAGTCCACTAGACCAACCCATGGGAGGTGGGGTGGGGTGGGGGTTCTTTTCCTTAGAGCCCCATACACATAAAATTAAAAATAGTGACATCAATGAAAATTTTCTCTTTTCCCGCTCATCTTTCCTTTGTCAATTCAACTGGCAGTCTCCACGCACAAACCTAAGAGGGTAGAGGAAAAGTTTTTCCTCCCCTATACCTCACAATCAAAAACCTCTACAGCTTTAGGGATCTCCTAAGACCATTTAGTCTACCTAGTGGATTCTCCCAAAGAATTCAATAACGCTCCAGAAAAATTGTCTACATTGTAAACACTGAAAATAAAATAAGTATTATTTGGCAAAAGTCATAGTAAAACAAGATTAGAGTTTAGACACTGTTGTTTACTTAGCATCCATTCTTCTCACTCACAAAAACAGGACAAGATGTTAAAGATATCAAGCCAATTTAAATTAGGACCACAACTTTCGAAACCATTCGTGTTAGAAGGTACTATTGGCAATCACAACAGCATACGGGTTAGGACTGTGACCTTATAAGACAGATAAATTCATGTTTGATTTCTACCATACACTAGCTTGTAACTTTCTGGGCATCACTCTCATTATCTATACAGTTTGTGCTTAATAATAACTAGGATAATGCAAGTAATACACTTAACAAAGTAACTTGATAATTTAAACACCAATATATATGAATGTGATAATGAGCATGGTGAAGGAGGAAGAAGAGAGAAATCATCCTATTCACTCTTTTACAGAAAGATTACTGAGGGCCAGGGAGAGATTACTTATTAAAGACAGTATAGCCCACTATTGCTGAAACTGAAGGTCAAGTCAAAATCCCTTTTTCATTTTAAGTAATAGTATATAGCTCTTATAATGTATCCATTCCAGCAATAGGTGCCAAGGGATAAATACAAAAAGAAATATAAAACATGGTCTTTAATATCAAGGAACAAAATTTATCTATCAAAGACTGAAGGATTAATATAAAATTTATGCCATGAATTACATTTATTTGATGAAAATATTGTAAAAATTAAATATATCTTCCAAAAGTTTATGAGACTAAGAGGAAAATCCTTATGCTATAATGAAAAACAGAAAAGTAAAAAAATTAAAGTATATATAGATATAGAAGGAGAAAAAGAAAAAAGATCAGAATAAAATATGCCATAAAATAATGACAGAGATTTTCCTCTAAGCAGGGAGATTATGAGCAATTTTCTTCTTCATACTTTTTCTATACCCTCTTCATTTTCTACAAAGGCACATATTACTTTTTAGAATTATAAGAAAGGTAAGTTTTCTCTTGCCAAAGAAATATTATATGTAGTGTGAAAAGCTTCTCTTCATGATAGGAACTACAGCATATATAAAAGGTACCTACAAATAAAATTTTAAAGGTTTATAAGACTCACATGAATAAAAATAATCAACCAAGTATATTATTATACTGTATTAATTCCAATAGGATTTTTTCAGAACTTGACAGAGTTCTTCTAAACTTTATCTGGAAAAATAAAAAAATACTACTATTGTTATAAACAATCATTTAACTCTTAAAAAAGAGATACTTTTTCAGAGTTCTGACTGATCAGGCTGAAACAGATTGGCAGTGTCCAGTATTGGTAGTTTTGGTGAATGTGTAAACTGTCTTTCTATAAAACAATTTGACAATATGCATGAAAATTTCAAAGGGATATTCTCGCTGATCTTGTGATTCTCAGTGCCAGTAATTGAGGCGGATAATCACACAAGTATACAAAGAGGTTCAGAGAGGCAAAAATAAAACAAAAGACAGGTGATCTATAAATACAATGCATTCCCAATAAAAATTTCAACATGCTTTATGCAGAAATGGAAAAGTTCATTCTAAAATTATATACAGGGGTGCCTGGGTGGCTCAGTGAGTTGAGCTTCCAACTTCGGCTTGGGTCATGATCTCTCAGTCTGTGAGTTCGAGCCCCACTTCGGGCTCTGTGCTGACAGCTCGGAGACTGGAGCCTGCTTCGGATTCTGTGTCTCCCTCTCTCCCTGCCCCTCCCCTGCTCATGCTCTGTCTCTCTCTGTCTCAAATATAAATAAACATTAAAAAAATTTAAATGTATATAGAAATACAAATACTTTAGCATAATCAGTACAAATTTTAGCAAGAACAAAGTTGGAAGACTTGCACTATCAGATTACAAGACTTATGTGAAAGTGAAGACCACCCAAATGAGAATAAGAAAAATGTATTTATTTAGAGCTTGCTTTAGCAAGGGTGTCAGCCACCAACACTTGGATTTGGCAAAGATTCAAAAGCAGGCAAGGAAGACTGGAAAGCTTTATAGTGGAGAAAAAGGAAGGCTTTAGGTATTAGATTAAAGATTGTTGGCATGGATTATCTGGAAGTGCATGCTTTTTTGACAAAAGTGCCCAAGACACCCAATGGGGAAATGATAAACTTTCAACAATCAGTAATGAGACAATCGTGTATCAATATAGGGGGAAAATTAACCATTAACTGACACCATTCAAAATAATTAACTTGACATAGATTGTAGAGCTAAAGACAAAAGTTAAAACTCTAAGATTTTTTTCAAAATAAACACTGAACAAAACCTGTCCCTTTTAGGTAGGTTAAGTTTTCCTATATAAAAGATAAAGTGCCTAATCCATAAAAAGAAAAAAAACAATATTTGGGGTTTTATTAAGACTTGAAAGTTTTGTTCTTTGAAATTCACCATTAAGAAAACCCACAGACTAGGAGAACATAACTCTCTCCACATTTATCAGACAAAAGTCTTGCAGCAAGAACATGGATAGAGCTCTTCTAGTTTGACAATGTGTCCAACAACTCAATAATAGACGGGCAGAGATCTGAACAAATACTCCCAAAAGAATATAATGACACACAAAAGCCAAAGACACACAAAAAAGAAGCATTACTAACAATGAAGGAAATGCAAATTAAAATCACAAGGTAGTACCCTATCACAATAGCTTATATTAAAAAGTCTGACAATACCAAGTGCTGGTGAGGAGCTATTAGCAGGAATATAAAAATGGTACAACCACTTTTGATATCAGTTTGGCAGTCCCTTAAAGGTTAAACATCAGCCTGCTGCACAACCCAGACGTTCTATTCCTACATATTTGCCTAAGACAAGTGAAAATACATTCACACAAAGCACTGTGCATAAATGTTCATAGCCAATGTATTTGTAATTGCTAAAATTAGAGAAAGCTAAAATATCTTTCATCAGATGAGAAAAAAAAACTAAATGTGTTATTTCCATACACTGGAACATTTCTTAACAATAAAAAGGTAGCAAACAGTTGACCCAGGTAACAACACGAATGAATCTCAAATTTATTATTCTGCACAAAGGAATGCATATTAAAAAATAGTACACTATCATTTCATTTATATAAAATTTCATTTATATAAATTCTAGTAACAGAAAGCAGATGAGTGGTTGCCTTCAGGTGGGATATGAAAGGATAGATTCCAAAGGAAGAAAATTGGGGGGTGACAGAAATAGTATCTTAATGGTGGTGATATTTTATATCTGTCAAAATTCATCAAACTGTACATTTTAAATATGTACAGTATGCTGCATGCAATCTATCACTAAATAAAGTTTTAAAACATGAATAACGATGGCTAGAGATATACGGAGACCCTTACATCCCTTGCATGGGGAATAAGTATATATTTTTGTATGCTATATAACGTTTATAAAAAGAACAAATTGATGCTTTCACAACAAAAACTTTTAAATTCTAAAATAACTGTGGAACTAAATAAAACCCACATATCTCTTAGGCTATATATGCTCATAAATACTATGAAAAATGCCAGGTGAATCCTAAGACCAAAAGGAGTTATCAACTAAAAAAGAAACTTTGTACTTAAACCCAGAGCACAAATTAAAACTCTACTGAGAATACATATCTGCAAAGCCTTCATCATTAAAGAAATAATGAAAATAAAGGAAATGGAATTCATCTTTGAAAAGATAGAAAAACAAAATAACACAATCACACTAGGAAGCTGAAATTCATATGAATGAAAGGACTTGATGAAAACAAAAATTTTTAGGAAAAATAAACAAGCTGACTTCAGAAAAAAATAAATTCACATGCACACATACATAAATGATTGGGAAATAAAAGAGAAACCCTACAGGAGGCACAGGAGAGATTTAAAAAAATTATAGCAAGAAACTTGTTATGAGCAAATATATGACAATAAATTTGAAAACCTAGAGGGAAGAAAGTAGCCAATATAAATTACCATGGTTGACTCAAGAAATAATATATTTGACAATGTAATGTAGAGAAACTGATGTTCCATTTCAGAGTGGAAAGGATAGGATTTTTTCAAATGGCATTGGCACAATTGACTATCTTTGGGATGAAAACAAAATTGAACCCCTAACTTACATAACATAAATCTGAAGGAAAGATAGAGCAGTGGGGGAAAAAAGAGAAAAATAGAAATACTACAAAAGATATATAATAAGAAGTTGACTTTATGTACAATTTCATGGTAAAGCAGACTCTTATCCCAGACCAGGAAATAAGGTGTTTAAAAAAGTGTATTTAGCTATATAAAAGTTCAAATATTTACAGCAAAATATAACAAATTCCAATGCTGAGGATGAAAATTTAGTACTTCTAATATATATTTTTAAAAGTCTTTTAAACTGACAAGAAGGAAACTCCTCAAGAAGAAAATAGGTGAAGTTATGAATAGGAATTCACAGAAGGACAAATCCAAATAGCCAACAGAATATGGAAAAGGGCTTAAAATCAGTAGTCATCAGGAAAATATGAACAATATGAAAATCCAACAAAAAGTTATGATTTTATAAACATCAGATTGGAAAAGACCAATAAAACCATTGCCAGTGGGGATATGGGAAAGACAGGGTTATTCTGGCACATTTCTGGTAAAATGTAAATTGTTACTGGCTTTGTTGGAATACATTCTGCCAATAATTATTTTTTTAAAAAGTATGTATGTGTATATATATAAACACACACACACACACACACACACACACACACACACACACACGTACACACCCAGCAATTCTTCTAGGAATTTATTCCATAAAAATGAAAGTCTCAGTATATGAAGATATATATTTTAAGGATGTTTAATGCAATGCTGTTTCTAGTGGCCAAAAAAAAAAACCATACTGGATATAAATTTAATATCCATCAATTAGCAAAAGGCTAAGTTATAATAATTCATACCATGAAACAGTGTGCTGCCATGGTAAATTATCAATTAGAACTTCAACAAAAACAAAATGCAGAGAAGTATGTGTATCAGTTAAGAATGCATTTGACTACATACAAGGGAAAACCTGATGATCATGGCTTAAACAAATAGTGGTTTAAGAAATCCAGAGGCCAGCAGTTACTGGTTCTAATACAGCCACTCAAGTGTCATCAGGTACCCAGCCTCCTTTCTATCATGTCAGCACTAATATTCTGCTTTTTGTCCTCCTACTAGTCCCATCATGATCCAAACTTGGCATTGTCATTTCAAGCAACATTTCCACTTCCCAAGAAGAATGAAGGGAGAAGAATTAAAACTAGCAAAACTAAATTTATCCTATTTATTAGGAACTAAAACTCTTCTAGACATCTTGCAACAGATTTTCCCTTGAGTATAGCGGGCTAATACTAAGCTCTTGCCCTCCCCAGCCCCAGAGCCCTCTCCATTTCCAAGAGCAAGGACATCCGCTGTGAATTCAAAATGTAAGCATTGTAGCCTCCATTAGTACAGAAAGGACCAGGAAATGGTGTTTTATAATTTGCAAATCTTACAAAAATATATTATATTTTTGTAAACCAATGACAAAAGCTCTACGTGAATATTCCTATGTGTGTTTGTCTATGATGATACAAGCATGAAGAAAAATACACACACTTAGCTTTTAAGTGGGTTTCAAGACAGGTCACATGGAAAAGCCTTAAAGAGAGAGAGGAGAATCTAAAAAACATTATTAACTATACTGTGACATATGTGTGCATTTAAATAATAAATGTATTAGTAATTTTTCAATGTTCCAAGCATATCATTAGGTTAAAAATAGAAATTTCTATCACAGTACACATAATGAGGCACCATTTTTCTTTGTTAAAAAAATACCTAAGTTTGTGCCTAGAAAAATAATAGTACCCACTGTTCATTGAGTTCTTATGTGGTTCCACATACATGTATACAAGCGATAGACACCTTTCAATCCTAACAGTGCTAGAAGATAAGTAATGTTATTCCCACTTTAGAGTTGCAGAAACTAAGCCTTGGAGGAGTTCAGTGGCCTTCCCAGTGTCACCCAGTAGGTGCACGTAAGAACACAGGTAACAGTGCTGACCCCTGGGGGTGGCATAAGGGTGGGTGAGGGAGAGGGCAACAGAAGGCTTATTTGATTCCTTCTATTTACTCAGAATATTTTCACCATTTTATGATGAGTCCGTATTTGAAAACAAGTTCAGATTTTTTGTTTAATTTGACCTACACCTCACCATAAAAGTGAAGAATTTTACTTTCCTTTTCTGTCCCCTTCTGATATTTAAATTTATTTCCCCTACTTATTTCTCTACATCATTTTTTCTTTACCTTTATTTTGGCCTCTTAACATTGTTCAGTCTCTTCAGTTTTTCTCTCTCATCTTCAAAGTAAGATAAATTATATCCCCTACCCCTCACACATATGCACAAATCCGAGGGAGAACAGAAACCAAGCTCTCTTGTCAAGCTTACAGAGGATTACACATGTCAGAGAAATGCATTTTGATGTGAAACAGATCTGAATGCAAAGTTCTAGAGAACTGGACCATCAAACATTATTTGAGGAGGGCAATCAGACAATATGCCTGCGGTACCATCAGTCAGAATTTATTGTCATACATGTTTAAAAGGAAACAAAACTAAGATAGAGAATGTGGATACCTTCAAAGACCCTGTATTAAACAGGGATTGGAATGCTGCACTCCAGTGTCAAATCCCACAGCAGTAGGAGAAAAATTTGGACTCAGAGAGAGAAAATCTCTTCAGCCTCTTAAGTCACTAGATCCCTGCCTCCGCTTAGCTCCTGACTTTGAGCATGTTCCAAGCTCCAGTTGGAAATGGTGATAGGGAGTGGATTAGGCACAGTTGGGCTTTTACGCTTAAACCTTGAGCATTAACGGTTCAGCAAAGCAAGGTTTTCCCATTAGAGCTACCGTACTTCCAAGTCCAACTATTGATAAGCTCCTAAAGTTTAATGCATCTGTAAGAAATATGCATGTGTGCTGGCCACAAACTAGAGCACACATCTTAAAGTAGAATCAGGAGTCTAGGAAAACAGCCAAGTTGAGACTGCCTTGGCTAGACAAATAGTATTTCTCATATGTTGCTGGGCTTAACAGAATAAAATTTTCCCAACACCAACTTATCAAATATAGTAACAATGAGACATTTAAGGGAAGGAAGAGAGATCCTTTCAATTACCTATTTTTTTAAAAGACTCCACAAAAACAAATAAACAAAAAAGCAATGTTAATATCCTCCATTGTAGGAGAAACAATAATTTCTACAAAGCATTTTCACAAAGTCTGATTATTGAACTTCAAACTCATTATTTTTGTCATAATAAATATATACAGACCTACTTATCCAAGTGGACTCTGTTTCAAAAGTCTTGTTATAACATCTTCCAAGATGGTGAGTGAGGTTTTACCCTATATTACATCATCTACAATCATATATTTTATCTGGAAGTTTACCTGGATCTTCAAAAGACCATGGGAAGTGAGACAGACGAAAGTGGTAACACTCCATGAAATAATTATCAAAATTATGCTTGATTAGTTTAAGGGGAAATCGACCAGGATTCTCCTAAAGGCTAACATTTCTCCATTGTTAGTAAATTACTCCTAGTAATTCTATTGTAGGTTCCCTCAGAGAGTAATGACTCTGGAGCAAGGGAGGGGGAGGGATTGAACATAGTGAGACATGGTGAGACAGTTGAATGGAATAAGGCAAAAGTAAGTGTAACAAGCATGTTCTGAAAACAGGTGATGAGAAATGTCCTTCCTTTTTGGAAGGAAATAATAATAATAGTAATAGCTACCAATCCTTAAGCACCCATCATGGGCCCATCCCTATGTCATGCTTTCTTTGTAACACTCACTTGAACAACTTCTATTGCTTCCATTTTGAATATGAGAAAACTGGTCTGGAAAAACAAACTTGTTTTGGGTCACACAACTAGAAAGTAGCAGTGGCAAAATGGAATCTCTCTTCTGTCTGATTCTGAAGTCCTCACTTTTAATCACATAAGAGAAAGAGATGCTGCTTAATAAATGTATAAAGATGAACACAATAGCAAGCTTGTAAAAGGTATGTGCATGAGTAACAAGAGAGGGGAGAGATGAGGAATGGGAAGGAAGGGGAAGAAGGGAAGACAAGGGAAGAGAAAAAACAGGGCTTACCTGCATGGTGATAGGAAGTCAATCAGGCATGATGGAGACTATGTTAATTTTCAAGCTAAGATATCCCTACTTGTGCCCCTCAGTTGTTGAACTATTTCAGAATCCTCTTTCTACCTGTACCATATATATCATTTATGGTGTGTGTGTGTGTGTGTGTGTGTGTGTGTGTGTGTGTGTGTATGTGTGTGTGTGTGTAATGCCATATATTTATCTGTCTCCACAGATAATTCAAAAACTTTGCTAATGAAAAGAAACAAGGAAAAGGAGCCTAGATGTGAGGTTCAAGTTCCAGCATATTCAAATTTGGATGGATTTTGACTTGTTAATTAAACGTACCTGGGGAATACATCTCCAGAACCCAGACCAAAGTCTGTACAATTATGATCATTTACAACTCCAGTTTTATTATGACCCACTCTATTAATTCTCTTCCAAGTAAACATGGCACTAAACCACCATAGTCTGCCCATTCAATTCTCAGCACCCCATCAAGAGTATGAAAGAGAAACTGTGTCCAGAGGATCTGGCAATTTAAAATCTGTGAAACCAAGACTTTATGCAACATAATCTCTATATCAGTTGGGTCTTTATCTACAAACAACAGAACTGGTTCGGACTGCATTAAGCAAAATAGCTTTATTGAGGCTATAGGATTACTCAACGAATTAAAAGAACTACTCCAAAGCCAATCTTAGAAGAAAAGAGGAAGCAAGGATTCAATAGGCAGGATCTCATCAACAGTCAGAATGACAAAACTACAAAGAATCATCTCCCATCATCTTTTCAGTGTTTCACCATTGAATTCAATATTTAAAGTCCCCAAAGTGAGAACCAAGTTGGTCTTGTTTGGATCACACGGAGCCTTTGGCTAGGGAAGAGCAGGGCAATTTAATTGACAATTCCACCAAGAATCTACACAAAGGGGAAGAAACAATCACTGAAAAGAAAGCTAGCGAGAAAGTTTCCAAAAATGGAGAGGTGGGAAATGGATGCTGCGCAGAAGAAAAAATCCACTACGGCATCTCAGGGCTTTGATTTCCCTCAGGTTACTTCTATTGTTTGTTGGTTTGAGCTAGATTCTTTCATTCATATTGTCTCTTTTTCTATCTGAGAAGACAGGAAGGGAGGGAGAAAGGAAGAAGAAAAGAACTTTCAGAAAGAAGGATGGCTTTCAAAAGTATTCAGGGCAACCATTCTGACTGAAAATAATGAGCTTGTAACACAGGCAGTTTTTAAAGACTTCTGAAATGTTAAAGCAATAACAGAAATGTTTGTTTGGGCAACTTAAAACAGCTGTCTCCTAAGAGGACCGATTTTGATGAATGTAGGGCCCTTTATTCAGCTGACACCTTGATATGCAAATCTGGGAGGAGAGACAGAGCAGGGAGTGTGTAATAGAAGAGAAGGTGGAGTGCAGTGAGATGAGAATGTGGAATTGGAATTCAGAAAGTACGTTCAGTTAATTACAAATCCTAGACTGCACAGGGCATGGAAACTGAGACTGCTGCTTTGGGAAAGCCATTTGTGGTTTCTGTACTATGATCAAGCAGATACAGGTGATCAACAAAGCAAATCAAGATTAAAAAGCAAAATAGTAGGGCATACATGTAGAGAGTAATCTATGTGGAACTAGAGCGTGAACAAGATTAACCGAATATCTGTCATGGTATCTGATGGCCTTTCAAGTCCACTTTATGTCCTTCCTAAAGAATGGATAGATTTCTAGGTCTTGGGCTCAAAGACATACCCCTCATTTCTTATAATAAATATCTCTCAAAGTGAGCCAGATGGATTGATTTCTGGCTTACTGATATTATGATAGGAGAAGATAGGACGCAGTAGGCAGAGAGGGAAAGATTAGGGCCTGAGGTCCATGGGTGGGGAAAAAACCTATTTTGGAACAATGCTGGGGTGTCTGACCACAGCAAACCCCCACAGGTATAAGGTTTCTGTTAAGAATGTAACAGACCCCATCTACTCCCCCTCTGGTTTCCCCTCAGGAATTTGACAAAGGACCTAAGGACAGCCATAGACCATCCCTCATACAATGGAAATGAGCCAATCAGGAATGGACAACCCAGCACCTAGAACTATCAACCCAATAAGGGTAGAACCTAGAAGGAACAAGGAGGAAGGGAAGGGGGAGGACTGACCAGAACCTTATAAAACAAGGACCCTTGCCTATAGTCCTCGGGCATCCACTTTCGAGTGTCCCCTCTCTGTAAAGAGAGCTTTCCTATTATCATTCATTTCTAATCTTACATTCTAACAAACTTTTGCCTGCTGCTCATTTTGTGTCCACCTCTTCATTCTTTGAAGCAGTGAGACAATGAATCCCAGGTCTTGTAAAAAATCCTGCAACAATATCAAAACAATTCCAGAATAAGACAGGTACCTTAATTAACCTTAGGAAGAAAGTTCAGGGCCTGCCCCTAAAAGTTCAATGAGGAATGCCAACAAAGTATAGCCTGGAAGCCAAGAGGTAGCATTAGAAAAAAGGAGGGAACCCTGCCATGGAAGCTTCAGCATCAGAAATCATGGGGATAGAGATGCAGGCAGTGAAGTGTCAGTCCAGACCTATTTGGCAACTCAGGAAAATAACAATTATAAGCAGAGACAAACTTGCAGCTCTGATGGGCATTCCATTGCTAGTCTCACAGCCTGTGTTAGGTGAATCTTAACTTTCCTACCAGCCTCCCTCAAAGGGTGAGAGACCTAAGTGATGAGAACAGTCATCATGACTTTTCACAGCTTATGAGTGGCGAGCGATTACTGTGATTAACAAGGACACTGGGTCCATTTGCATGATGAACTTGCAATTTTGGGCAGAGAGGAATTATGGTGATTAGCTATTCAGAGTGATTAAAAGTTCACTGGGTAAGGCAAAACCTCAACTGATGAGGGAAAAGTGACAGAGAGGAGCATGCCGTTTCAAGGGGGGAGGGTGGATGCTGATACAGAGCCACTAATATGAGGACCAGGGGATAGACATCAATTGTCATTAACTTGGTTGCATTTACAATGACCCATAATACACAGAGTTTTTCTGATAAAGAAAAAGGAGGAGCAAAAGAAATAATTAACAAAAGAACGTGGTCATGATTGGGGGAGGAGGGACTGAAATCTTCTTTATCCTGAGAAAATAGGATTAACTTTAAAACATTTCCATTAACTCTACCTTGGTCAGATTCAAGGATGGTTGAATCTAAAAATACAGATGTGTAGAAACAGTGTAGAGAAGACCTAGCACAGTGGTTAAAACTTGGACTCTGGGGCAGATAATTCAAGGTTAATCATGTTATTGTACTTACCACCTGTGACCTTATGAGGTTCACTCCAAGAAACTCTCACCACTGAGCTGCTGAAGGCTTCAATGAGAAAACACTAAGAAAGTATTTAGAAATGTGCCTAGCACATCACACTCAAGAAATATTATTATCAATAACAACAAAATGATCTTGAAAACATTTTGTCCTTGTAGTTTCAAGGAATTAACCTACTTTCATGTGCCCTAGTGAAGTCACTACCATTTGGGCACACTTGTCAAATTTACACTTGATACAATACTGGTGAAAATGTTCTATGAAATGGATGACAGAACTGAAATTCCAAATGTTCTCACCTAGCTGAGATGATAAGCCAACTCTGACATAATGAAACTGAATTCTGTAACCCATTCTAAATCAGGCATCATATTGATTACTGGACATAAAAAGATGATAAAAAGTTGCCCCTGATCCCAATAAGCTCCAAGTATAGTTAGAGAGAAAGACACATACATCAACAAAGGTGATTTCCTTATATAAGCATAGTTGTAAGGCCATATCCAGAGGAAGGGTGTGTAATCCTCCATAGGATGGGAGGGAAGAAGAAACTGAGGGTGCATCATCTCCCCTGAATTTCAGGCAGAGGAAACACAATGAACAAATAATGAAACATTAAATGGCATGGCATAGTTGAGAGGCTACAATAAAAAGAGAGAAGTCAGGAAGGAAAGGAGAAAAGAATGGGGAAATATAAGCTGGACAGACCTCAAGTGCTATGTTTAAGAGATGGAGTCTGTCTTGAATGTAGCCAGGGAGGAGTTACTAGCTTATTCATGAAACATTAGGCACTTATTATGTGCAAGACCTTTTTCTAGGCACTGAGAATATAGTGTGTAGCAGACAAAAGCCCCTGTGTCCTGGGTCTTTTTTTTTTTTTTATGGAAAAAGGAAATAGACAATAAGCATGTAAAGAAATAAGACATTTTTATTTTCAGGTAGTAGTAAGTGTTATCAGGTACGCTACAAAAAATGTATAGTAAGGTAATGGAATAGTGATGAAGATAATCATGCTACTGAGGCCCAAGTGGTCTAGGAGTAAGCACTTTTCTGAAGAGGTTGTCATTTGAGCACTAAATAAGAAGAGGAACCAAGTCAGGGAAAGATTTGGTGGCACAATAGTCCAAGGTACAGAAAAGACAAATTCAACAACTCACTATTTAAGACAGAAAAAGAAGCCATTGAGTTTGGAGCATGAGAAAAAAAGGGAAAAAAAAGGAAAAGAAAAAAAGGAAAAAGGAGATATAACTAGAGAAGAAATTAGGAGCTAGATATCACTGGGCAGGAGCTGTCCATGGAAACCATAGCACTAGCCACCTCTGTGGGCATTTCTAAAACTCTGTTGGGATGGGTTTTGTTATTTGCAATGACAGAAACTCTCTCCTATCATCAAGAGGGCACAGGCCAGAACTGCTGGGCTTTCTGTACCATACAAGAAAGTCCACACATCAAAGAGTTGTCATTCATTCTATATGACTTTCTAATGTCCCACTGGAAAATTGTTTAGAGAAAATACTGCTTATAATTTTCTAAGCCTAGAACCTAAATCCATTTTATATCATGACACAACTTACTTAAATGAAGATTTAATAACTCCTAAACTTTCTAGAAACACAAATACCTTAAAAATTGAGTGAACAGTGTATTTTATTTGTCCTGAACATTACCAAGAACATTTCAGGATATAATGTCACCAAGAGCAATGCTGCTTGAAGCATTTGAATCTCTAGTCAAAACACATATGTGTATCAATCTGCATTTGTCACTCACATATTCCAGGTGACTTCCCCTATAGAGGCACACATTTATTTTTTTATGTCTTCCACTTTAATTATGCCTATGCAGTACATATTGAAATACATATTGCATTATTTAAAAATTATTTTTCTAGCTTTCCTGGTGAATTATACCAAATATTTAAAATAGAACTAATATCAATGCTTCTCACGCTCCCCAAAAATATTGAGCAGGAGGCTACATTTTATGAAGCCAGGATTAGTCTGATACCAAAACCAGAAAAGATTACTACTAGAAAACAAAACTACAGGAGAATATTCCTGATGAATATAGATACAAAAATTCCCAAGAAAATGCTAGCCAACTGAATTGCATGACACAATAAAAGGATCATGCACCACGATCATGTGAGATTTATCCCTGGGATGCAAAAATGGCTGAATATACTCAAATCAATCAATGTGATATATCACATTAATAGAATAAAAGAAAAGGAGCATATGATCATCTTAATAGATACAGAAAAGCATTTCATAAAATTCATCAGTCATTCATGATAAATAACAAATTAGGCATAGGAGCATAACAAACAAACATAACAAAGGCCACATATGACAAGCCCACAACTAACATAATACTCAATGGTGAAAGGTTGAAAGATTTTTTCTAAGATCAGAAACAAGACAAATGTGCCCACTCTCAATTACTCCTATGCCTCACGGTATGGAAGTCCCAGCTAGAGTAATCAGGCAAGAAAAAGGATAAAAGATATCAGAATTGTAAAAGAAGAAGAAAAATTTCTATTTGTGGATGACAATTATTTGATATACGGAAAATTTAAAGACAGCCAAAAAACTATTAAAGCTAATCAATGAATTTAGTAAAGTTTCATGATAAAAAAATCAACATACGCAAATCAGGAGCATTTCTAAATACTCCTAAAATTTATATGGTACCACAAAAGACCCCAAATATCCAAAGAAATTCTGAGAAAGAACAAAGCAGGAGGCATCACACTTTCAGATTGCAAGCTATACTATAAAGCTATAGTCATCACAACAGTATGGCACTGGCATAAAAACAAATAAATCAATGGAACAAATCAAGAACCCAGAAATCTAAGAATATATGGTCAACTATATTTGACAAGTTAGCAAAGAACATTCTAGTGAAGAAAAGACAATCTGTTGACTAAATGGTATGGGGATAATTAGATATTCACATGTAAAAGTATGAAACTAGACCCCTAAATTATACCACTGACAAAAAATAACTCAAAATGGATTAAAGACTTAAATGTAAGACCAAAATCATGAAACTCCCGATTGAAAACATAGAAGTAAAGCTCCTTGGAATGGGTCTTGGTAATGATTTTTTGGATATGATATCTAAAGCACAAGCAACAAAACAGAAAATAAACAAGTGGGACTACATCAAACTAAAAAGATTATGCTCAGCAAAACAAACCATCAACACAGTGAAAAGACAAGCTATAGAATAGACACAGTGTTTGCAATCCATATATCTGGTAGGGGGTTAACATCCAAAATATATAAAGGACTCATATAACGCAATAGCAATAAAAACTCCCAAGTCCCACCAATTAAAAAAATAAGCAAAGAACCTGAATAGACATTTTTCCAAAGAAGATACATAAAAGGCAAAAAGGGACACAAAAAGATGCCCAACATCACTAGTCATTAAGGAAATGCAAATCAAAGCCACAATGAGATATCACTTTACACCTGTTAGAATGCCATCATCCAAAAGGGAAGAGGTAACAAATGCTAGCATGGATGTGGAGAAAAGGGATCCCTATACACTGTTAGTGGGATTGTAAATTGGCACAACCACTATGGAAAACAGTTTGAAGGGTCCTCAAGAAATTAAAAATTGAACTACCACATGACCCAGCAATTCCATTTTTAGGAACATATCCAAAGGAAATAAAAACACTAACTTGAAAAGATATTTGCACCATGTTCATAACAGTATTATCTACAATAGTCAAAACATGGAAATAACCTAAATGTCCATCAAATAAATGGATAAAAAAAGTTGTGGTATATATATAATGGAATATTATTCAGTCACAAAAAATTAGGAAATCCTACAGTTTACAGCAACTTGGGTAAACCTTGAAGCCATTTTGTTAAATGAAATAAGTCAGACAGAGAACAATAATGTATGATCTCACTTATATGTGGAATCTTAAAAAACAAAACCCCAAAACCGTAGAAAAAGAGACGACATTTATGGTATCAAAGGCAGAAGGTGTAGGGAGGGAGAATTGGAGGAAGGTGGTCAAAAGGTGGAAACTTCCAGTTAGAAGATAGGAAAGTACTAGGGATGTGATATACAACCTGATGACTAGAGTTAACAAAGCTCTCTGATATATAAGAAAGTTGTTAAGGGCATAAACCCTAAGAGTTCTGATCACAAAGTGAAAAGTTCTTTCTTTTCTTCTTTTCATTTATCTATATGAGATTATGGATATTAGCTGAACTTATTGTGATAATCAGTTCACAATGTATGTAAATCAAACCATTATGCTGTATGCCTTAAACTTATACAGTGACGTATGCCAATTATTTGTCAATAAAACTGGGAAAAAATTTCATTGTAATCATATAAAGTTAAGACATTAATTCTATTTTTTAAAAAACTGTTATCAGATAGCTTATATTATCTGTAGATTTATTACAAGAGAGCGAAAAGGAGGATTAAAAATAATTGCTTATAAAATGGAGTCTCTGAATCTGGTAGAGATGGAGACCAATGCAGGACCTCATAAGCTCCGTGGATTTTAAGCCCAGTGAGAAGTTTGGAGAGTATTAAACAGAGAGTGTTGGGATCTGACTTGCAGTTTTAAAAGCTTAAATCTGCATTTGTAGAAACCTGATTATAGAAGGCAAGAAGAAAATCAGAGACAAGTGAGAAGTCTGATACAGGGGTCAAGGCAAGCAATGGCGGAGGCCTAGACTAAGATGCTAAGAACAGAGTTGGTGCAAGTTCATCTGTCTACTTAGAACCCTTTCAGTATTTGAAGGAAATTATCATATCAATCCATACCACTTTCCTCTTTCTGCTAAATGTGCCCAGACCCTTCCATTGTTTCCTTCATGACAGTTCCTAGACTTCTCTCCACCTTGTTAACATTGCTATCTTTGTTGATATCCTCTGAAAAACTTCTAGTTTGGAACTATCCCTCTTAAAGTAGACTTCCCAGAATTGAGGGAAATTCTTCAAATTGGATTTGACTGATTTTCTGGAAACTTAAACAACTGGCACATGTGACTTTTCTATCCTGTTGTCTACTACAGAGTGAGCTAGTATGTTCTGTACCTGCATTGCACGGTTTATTTACATTCAGCTTGTGGTGAAATATGGCTTCCATTCCTAACTTTGACATTCTTTGAGCCTTTACACTTGCCTTTACATTTCTAAGAATATTACCCTGATTAGTTTTGATTGCTCTCTATCCTTTACCCCTAGAAACCAATATCATATCATGAAGTGGAAATAGAAAGAGTAGCCCTCTACACATTAAAAAAAAAAACTAAAAAAAATTTTTTTAAAGGAAGCACAGAACAAATTCCAGGTGAGTAGTCCAAACAGCAGGTGTTACAGTGTTTGCCACTTTTTTCATGACCTCCAAGTTGTATAGGTAGAGCTTTTCCTCAAAGTCACTTTCTCTTAGACAGCTGTGTTTGTTCTGTCACCAACCATATCTATTTAGCAATAAAAACATCTTCCTTTAGTGTATCCAGTTGTACTTCTGCAAGATAGAGTGCTTTGTGAAGTTATGACTTCTTCATTACTGGAAGTAGGTAAACAATGAGTAAATTATCTCTGTTTAAATATGTTAAACAGAAAATTCAGGTTAGTAGCAACTGCAAGACTGTAGATTTACTAGAAGATACTTGGGATCCCTTCTAATTCTGAAATTCTACCAATTGCATGATTCTTATAGGCTTGTCAACTGTTCTTCCAATTACCCTACTTCTCTTACTTGGCACGTGGAAGTTAGCTCAATGAAACCTACTGTTCCAGCTATCTATTTCAGCATAACAAAGCATCCCCAAATCCCATACCATAGTGACATAAAGTAACAATCATTTTATTATGCTCATGGATTCTTCAGGTTAGGAATTGGGACAAGAAATAATACAATTGCTTTGTTTCTGCTCCCCGGTGTCTGAGCCTCTGTTGGGAAGACATACATGGCTGGGGTGACAAATAGGAGATAGCTGGGGGCTGGAATCATCTGGGAGCTTCCTCACTCATGTATTTGACACCTGGACTAGGATGACACAGAAGCCAGTTTCAGCTGAAACTGTTGACCAGAGCATCAGGAGACTACTTCATGGGGCCTAGGCTTCCTCACGATATGGTGGATTAAGAGTAGTCAAAGTTCTTACATGGCTTAAGACTACAAGAGCAAGATGGAAACTACATAGTCTTTTATGACCTACCCTTGAAAGTCATCTAGCATCATTTTTTTATAGGTTGGATCTACCCAGATTTAAGGAAAGGGGACATAGACCCCTCCTCTCAATGGGAAAAATGTCAAAGACTTTGCAGCTGCTTTTTAAAGCTGTCACATTTCCTATGGTGTTTATTATTAAATTTTAGATAATAACAACCAAAATCCTTTTTTTCCCTAAATTTCCTCATTCTGATTGAAGTCAAAGTTGCACCTGTGTAGCTTACAGACACTGGGGCTTCTAAGCACAATAGGGAAGAAAATAGTGAACCAAAGCTTCCAGTGGATATGACAGAGATTTTTCTGGAGCCAAGAGCACATATGCCTTTGGAGTGGAACAAAGACTGACATTCTTGACACCTGCTGCTTCCTTTATAGACCCTAGGAGCTCCAAGATTAAACTCTGCAGTACTCCAAACCCTGGGAGAAAAAGCCTTGCTCAGACTCAATTTATTGGACACTGACCTTTAATCCACTGAAATTTGTATGTGTTCTACAAGTCTCTCAATGCTCTGTTTTGGCTAATTGGTTACCTAGACATGTCCTCATCCTCACCTGGGGACTATAAACATGCCTGAGCCTGGGAGAAAAGGTACAGAGAAAGAGATGACTCTGCTTCCCACAGAGACCCATCAAGTTAAACTTCTGAGCACAAAGGAATGGAAGGAAAGCTACCTCAGCAAGGGAATTGAAATGCTAGAAGAAGCACTTCCCTCATGGCTGAGTGCACTGCTGTTCTGTGCACCAAATACCAACTAATTATTCCTTGCCGCACATCAGCAAATGCTGATCTGATTAAAATCATAAATCAGTCCTGTATTTCTGTGGGAAGGGTGTGGAATTGGGTGTGTTCATTAATATGTACAACATCATCAAAGATGAAGGCTTTGGTCAAGTCATGGGCTTTCTCTACATTGAGCTCAAGATGTCAGAGTTCTGAGTTCAGAGACGTTGACCTCTCACTGCCAACCCCAAACCTTTGAAATCAAAGACAGATTAAGTCAACATTCTCACCTTTCATAGCATAGGTCTGCTATGAGAGGATTGCCTGTAATCCTGGGCAGGCAAAAGATATGAGAATGCTATATGGTGATTGACCAGTCTTCCTGATGGTAATTAATTAGAGTTAACTAAGTCAACCAAGCACTTACCATGCAAGTGCCAAACGACTTTACATGTATTATCTAGTTTCATTCTTGTAACAATCCCATTTATGCATACAGAGACTGAGATTCAGTGAAATGAAGCAACCTATCCCAAATTATAGTGGAACTAATGGCGCCAAATTTGAGCTAAAACAGTCTATGTCTAGGCCTAAGACTAAATTTAGCAACTAGGTAATACTGCATCTGCTCATGAGTGAAACACCTTCTAGGCGCTCCCTGGGCAACCAGGAAGGGCTGGAGAAGATGATGCCTGATCTGAGTTGAGCCTTCAGGGTAAGGAGAAAATAACTAGGCAGAGAAAGGGGAAGGTGGTACTGCAGGGAGAACAATGAAGGCACAGAAACAACGTGTACAAGGGCCTGAAGGTGCTGAGAGCCAAGCTCAAGTCTCCTTAAAACCAGGGGTCACGTTTTCTTGCTCAGCATGGAAGCCCTTGGTGTCTGCCACACAACAGTCACATGAAGAACCAAGAGAGCAGAGCAGTCACAAGCATGGAGTCTGGAGTCAGAATGCTAGTGTTGAGCTATAGGACTTCAAAGAGTTTGCTCCACCTCTACGAGTTTTGTTTTTCCCATGTGTGAAAAATGGGAGATGGTAAGAGAATCAGCCTTCCAGGGTTGCTGTGAGGGAGGATGAGAAAAGATCATGTAAATAAAACACATGCATAGTCTAGTGCAGCCATAGTCAGAGCTCAAGAAACAGCCACAATGGTGATTTATTATTAAGCCCTCAGGAAGTGTCTTCGAAGGAAAAGAATGAATGATGTTGGCATGACTTATTAGAGGGCAGAGACTATTTCAGTGTGACTATGGAGGGTGGGGAGCACGTGGTGCAAAGTAAAGTTGATGCCAAACTGGACGTCCTCACTTTGCCTTCCACTCTTACTGACAGTCCATGATCTTAATGGTGATGGTGATGAGAAGAAAGGTACCGCCTTGCCTTATACTGCAGTTTGCACTTTACAACATACCTACACAATCATTATTTTATTCAACTTTCAAACAAATATATGACAAACGCATGATGTGTGTGCTTTGTTCCCATTTTGTACAAATCTGCAGAATCTCAGAGAGCACGAGGATCTGTAGAAAGTGAACGGGCTGATTAAGTAACAGAAAACAAAGCCCAGGTATTCTGACTCCTGGCTCTTTATCTCTCCAACATGGATGAGAGAGCTAGTGAGGACACTCAGGGATTTCCTCATTAGCAGAGAACACATTTGAAAGGCTTGCTGGCTATTCAACAAATTTCTTTTCTTTTCCTCCTGGAATATACCTTTTCTACATTCACTATATATTTTTAAAGTATCTTTTTAAAATGTTTTTTGGTCACAAGGGCTTATCATTTTCTGTGTTTTGTTTATTTTAATAATAATCTTTCTCCCTTAAAAATCCATTCAAAATGTTTAAGTCTTTGAGGTAAAGACATTTTAACAAAAATATACCAGCCTGATCTTTAAACAACAACAACAACAACAACAACAACAAATTTTGAAATTCCATCAGCTTGGTGAATAGAAATCATCTCTTCTTGCTCTGTTCTGGTGAACATAAATGTATTTTATATGTACATTTACTATATCACTCCATTTCCCTTGTAGTGAGGTATCACCATGCCACAGAGCTCTGGTCAGTGGATCGTGGGCAAAAGTAATTTGTTGCTTAGTCACAGTTTTGGATGAAATTGCCAATTGCTCTAGAACACTCATTTTGGAAATTATATGAGCAAGAAATACATTTCTATTATGCCAATCCACTGAGACTTATCTGTTTCAATAGTTAGCATTACCCAACTAAGGAGTATGAAAAAAAATTACAAACCTAGACACTATTTAAGACTATCTACAGAATTACCAGACCCTATACTTCAATGAATCTTTGCTTCTTTATTAGAATTACATCATGTCCCAATCTGAAAAGCAGGTGGTAATAAATTAGAGTTGCAAAACTATAAATCCATTTTGAGCAGGCATCCTATCTGCCTTTGCACCTCTAGTATCTCACACAATACCAGATATGGGGTAAGTGTTCAGTAAAGGGCAATATGTAGATGGTAAAGAACCAATGTAACTCCATCATCTACAGAGATGACAGTTGACTGGGATTTGAATGATTAGATTCTCCAAAAGGAAAAGGGTAATTTCCCACAGAAGGCATCCTATGGAACAGAAGATCTACCATGACTTGCTGACAGTTAAGGTGGTAAGAGACATGATTCATGCATTCTTCAAAGCTACTTACTGAGTACTTGTTATATCTCTGGCACTATTCCAGGGAATAAGGGTACAACAAAAAAATAAAATAGATAAGGCCTCTGTTTTCATGGCTCTTACGGTTAAAGAGTAGTAGAGTTACCAAACTAGAAGATGCCTCTTTGGCATAAAGATTATTGAGAGCTGATTATTTCTGAGAAACAGCAGACACAGGAGAAACTGAAAACAGTAGAAATTACCCTTCTATAAGGGAAATTTACATTTATAAAGGACATTTCCATTTGTAAGTGTGTTTCCCTTTTTCTGTATCAGGAAGAAAACTATAACTCTAATTCACAAGAAACTCTTATCAATAGAGAAGGCATAGAGGTGAATCTGCATAACAACCTTATCCTTTTTCACTGTGCTTTTCATGTAACCTCCATAATTGGCCTTGCCTCCATCCGCACCACCCCACCAGAATTTTCTTTTGTTTTAGGTTTGAGATGGTATTTGAACTGGTGTCTTGGGCCATCTCTGAGAGTTACTCAGTTTTTCGGGGTATCTCCCATGTACACATGGGATATACATGTTAATCAATGTATTTGTTTTCATCTTTTCAATTTGTCTTTTGTTACAAAAGTTCTCAACCAAGAACTCAGAGGGTAAAGGGAAATTATTTTTCCACCTTTACACATTCTAGTAAATTTGCATATATGTTGAAACCCTTGCACACAAACCTGGGTCCTCTAGTCAGCTAGGTGCTCAATCATCTGGGTCGATATTATAAGAATGAGTATATGCCAAGTTAGCAAAGTTATAAAGAAATACATTATGATAATAATTCACTCTCTGAAAACATAAGAACACCTGCTCTAAAGTTGTAAAGAAAGGAAATCATCAACTGAAAGCTTGAGAACAAATTAACCAGATCCATACTCAAGAAGTTAAACCACGCAGGGAAAAGAAAAGCACAGCAACAAAAGTAAGTGGTAAAGATAATACTCTGTTGCTGATCTTATAATTGGTGAAGGTATCAATCCACTTTATTTCTAAACACCTATTTTATAAAAGTTAATCATATAATTTGGCTACAGCAACAGCAGCAATGGCAGATGTGCTGTCCAACTGACCAGGTTAAGAAAAATAAAGGCAGATGGTTTTAGATTAAAGTCTGGATGGCGACACTGCCATTAGAGAATAGACGTTCTGTCACCAGGCCAAGGTTCTTCTATTTACTTTACTCTCTAAATTATCTGCCACCTGGTGGTCCAGGGAATCATTTAGAAGCTTAGTCATGGGCAGTTAATAAAAACTTATTAATGTGGATTCAGTGATTTCATTTAACAAATATTTATTGAGGGCCTACTATGTACACATAGGCTCTAGGTGCTGGGGAATACAGCAGCTACCAAGACAGTAAGCAAATAAGACAACTAGATTTTGTTAAGTGCTATCAGGAAAATAAAACAGGTAATGGGGGCAGGTGAAAGAAAGCACTATAGAGCTAAGAGAAAGCCTCTGGGAGGAAGCCACACTTGAGACAAGAGGAAAAAGGTGATGTATTAATGTTCTATTGCTGCATAACAACAAACTGTCACAAACTTAGCAGCTTAAAACAACAAAAATGTACTATTTCAGTGTTCCTGTGAATTAGGAGTTCAGGTACAGATTAGTTGAGTCCTCTGCTCGGGATCTTGCATGCTGAAGCAAAGGTGTTGGCATGAGTTGTGATCTTATCTGAGGCTTGGGGTTCTCTTTGAAGCTCACTAGTAGTCAGCAGGATTCATTTCCTTGTGGCTGTGTTGTGACCATGGTCCCTCTCTTCTTGCTAGGTGTTGGCTGGGGACCACTCTTAGTTCCTACACATGATTATACCTTGATATGTAATTACCTTCTTTCATACATGCTTTCTATTAAGCCAACAGGAGAGTGTCTCCCAAACATCTGACCTTCTTTTAAAGTGCTTACATGATTAGGTCAGGCCCACCTAGCAGTCTCTTTTTGATTAACTCAAGTCAACTCATTAGTAACATAATCACAGGAGTGATACAGCATCATATTCACTGGTTCTAGTCATGGTTAAGAGGGACATGTACAGAGGCACCTGGGTGGCTAAATTGGTTAAGCATCTGACTCTTGATTTCAGCTCAGGTCACAATCTCACAGTCTGTGAGTTTGAGTCCCACATTGGGCTCACAATGACAGTGCAAAGCCTACTTGTGATTCTCTCTCTCTCTCTCTCTCTCTCTCTCTCTCTCTGCCCCTCCCCCACTCACATTCATTCTCTCTCTCTCAAAATAAATAATCTTAAAAAAATAAATAAGAGGAGCATGTACACTAGAAGTGGGGGAATCTTGGGGGCCTTTTAAAATTCTACCTACCACAGATGAAAACCAGCCATGCAAAATCAGGTGAAAGTCTTTCCAGTCAAGATCACCAGAAAGTGCACAGAACAAACTTGATATTTTCAGGAAAGATAAAGTAAGTTGGTCTACTGAAGTATGGTCGAGGTGGGGAGAAGATGAGGGAGGAGGTATCTATAGGAGCCAGACCATCTAGGGCTTTGGTGGACTTGTTAACAAGTCTGTATTCCATTTTATGTGTAAAGGGAAGCATACTAACATTAACTGAGCATGATATTAGGCTCATCAGTGGCGTAAAGATCAATGGATCCAATGTCAAGAGAAATGGGACATATTAATTTGCTTTGGCTACCTCTCATTTTGAGAAATGAGAGCCTATGCTCTGACATCCCATTTTTTCTAGGCCCCTATTAAAAAGACTATTCAGGTGAAAGTAAAAACAAAATTAATGTAATCACTTTCTGGTGTTGGCTGACCTAATTAGAAAGGAATTTGGTCTGCTTCTTTCAAGTATCTTTCAATACTCTGAATGCACCCTTGGGTCACTTCATAAATTCTATAAATAACAATAGTTACATTAATAATATGGGGACATTTCCAGAAGCAATATACACTTTGTCCTTTGGTCAGGGGAGGATTCATAATTACTGTTTTTAGAAATTTCCAGCAATGCAGATTTTCAAAGATAATACTGAGGCAAGAGTTTATTGTTTAGAAATGCTAGCTCATCACAGTCATTTTTTTTTCTTCTTTCCAAGTTGAGGTTGAAAGGGAAATCCAAGTTGAATTAAACAACCTATAGAAATGTCACCATGTCCTAATCAACCGAGGAGTCAGAAGTATAACTGCTTTTTTAGTTTCTTCGATTGAAAGTACTAGCAGGATTTATGTGAGGCTTCCCTTTGAGACTATGATTAGTACAACAGAAAAAATTTTTAAGAAATGATAGAATGTAAAACTTGAAGACCCAATGAGGACCATTATATAACTCCCACTTTTTGTTGTTGTTGTGTGTACTCTTTAGTGTAATTTCCTAAGTCTCATTTGGACCAAGATTTGGATTATCAATAAAATAAGACAGTATAAGATCCTCCTTTCTCAACATCCTTGTATTGTTTCCATGACTGAGCCCTCAAATTGTAAAGATCATATTACATTATTTTCCTCTCAGGAAATAAGAGAAATTTATTCAGTGAAGCAATCTAAAAATAACTCATTGGAGAGCCAGTGGCTTCCATGGTTACCAAAAGACCCTGTTGATTCTTTGCTCTAACAGGCAAGCACAATTGGGGAATCATTTGAATTGAAAACAACACATACCCAAAATAGCATGAAGGACCCTAGAACTGTGGAGCCCTGCATTCTGGTATGTGCAATCTTCTCCTTCATGGCCTCATAAAAAAGCACATGCCAGGAAGAAAGGAATATACTTCTGAAAACGAAATGAAACTTGACCCTAAATCAATCTCTTGATTCTGGGAATCCCTGCCATGCTGTTAATGCTCTGACAATGTCCCACAAGGTTCATGACATACATTTCAAAATACTACTTCTACAAATAACAACTGATTGTATATTTAATTTCTACTAAGGGCATTAAAGGAAAGTTAGATTTTTTCCTTTAAGTAAAATTATATCACATGACTTTACATGAAAGTTACAAATAATGTGTGTAACATAATATCATCTTATGATGGTTGGGATAATGGGAATGGAATAATGCATATTGCATATGCATATACATATATATGTTTGAAAAATACATGCTCATATGTTTATACATTTATGTATTCCTTCATACATATGAAGTCTTCTAAGATTCTGATACCCCATTCCAACTGTTTCCAGAAGCAGGGATCTAAGAAAAATCTATTTTTTTTAATTTTTTTTAACGTTTATTTATTTTTGAGACAGAGAGAGACAGAGCATGAATGGGGGAGGGGCAGAGAGAGAGGGAGACACAGAATCCGAAGGAGGCTCCAGGCTCTGAGCCATCAGCCCAGAGCCTGACGCAGGGCTCAAACTCAGGGACCGCAAGATCGTGACCTGAGTTGAAGTCGGACGCTTAACCGACTGAGCCACCCAGGTGCCCCGAAAAATCTATTTTTGAAAAAAGAATTTCATATTTTCATCATAGATTCCAAGGTCTAGCATACTTTAAACATGTTTATTGAAATTTGAAAAAAGCACACAACAAAATACATTAGAATTGCCTAACACATTAACTAAACTGAGTAGAGTACCAAAGATATAAATTTAATTCATTATTCACCAGCCATTTAGAATGGAGGTATAGACATTTATATAGGACATAAATTGATTCAAAAATTATTTAATTAGCTTCAATATTTTTTGCACCAAAGGTGGTCTTACATTTAGCAATATCCAGCATGCAGCTGCCATGTGCTAACCAGTATTAGAGGTATAAGGCTGTGACTACGAGCAACATGTACAATGAAGCTTATAATCTAATAGGAAAGAAGGAGAAAACCAAGATGATTCTAGACTCTAACCAGTTTGTAACAATTAAGGAAACTGAAGTGGTTTGATAGAAAGTAGGGCAGGAGTAGATGGAAGGTTACTTTACATAGTGTGGTCAGGAAGTCTTGTCTAAGGAAATTGTGAGCTCTGACTTACAGTAAGTAGGAGAAGACAGCCATGAAGAGACTCATGTGGAGACTACATGGGGGAGAGAAAACAACAAATGCAAAAACTTGGAGGGAACAAATATCCAGGCTTGACAGAGAAGCAGGAAGTAAGCCAGGGTGCTTAGAGCAGAAAAAAAAAAAAAAAAAAGAAAAAGAAAGAAAAAACAAAAACCAAAACCAAAAAACAAGCAACGCAGGATGAGTTGCAAAGAAGGTCTGAATGGGTGATAGTAAGGAGCTTAGATTTCACTCTAAGTCACTAGGGAAAGCCATTAGAATTTAAACAAAGCAGTAATAGGCTCAGAAATGAATTTTTAAAAGATGACTCTGATTGCATGGACAAAGGACTGTATAAACCAAGAGAATGAGCAAGGTGACTACTTAGGGGGTCTTTGCAGTAATCGAGTGGGACATGATGTTGGCTTGGTGAGGGTGATGGCAGAGAGTGAGGAAACACAAAGGATGTTCCTAACATATTAATGTAGGACAGGCTGGAAAATGGTAAGCCTAAAGTCTTCTATTTTCAGATATGTGGGTGTGAGTTAAGATGTATCCTATTTATGAGTGGGCTGTATTCTAAAAGCTTGTTTATCATTAATCTCAATCTCAAGCCACATTTTCCCACAGGTACAGTATTAGTATCTGCTGTTGATTCATTTTAAACGATGAATCAGTCTAATATTTATACTGGTGATGGGCAGAAAATCCACAAAGTTCTGCTTTTTTCCCATTATCTGACCTAATCTCCAAGAAGAATGGCTTCAAATCATCACATGCTGCCTAATGGATTTTTAATGTGTTTTTTTGTCTTCTGTTGCCCAACTATTTATTTAAAATATCAATTTTATCCCCTATATTTCTCTAATAGAAAATAATCCTGGTAATATATAATATTAAGGTATTTAGGCTCTCCAAAAAGGAATATTGAACTGTTTAATGGTCTTATAAATCTTGGTTTACCAAGGATCTATCCCCAGAGTAGAAGGTACCAGAAACCTTTACTTGCAAAAGGGTAGCATCTGAGAAGAAGTTAGGGGGAAAAAGATATTTGGACTCACAAAACTTAAGGAAATGATTCCTTCTCTGAAAGAGTGTAACAGGACATGATGTTCACAATGAGACTGGTGAAATCTCTTAAGAATATTTCTCAAGCTTAAATGTTCAGGAACTTCCAATTTGGGCTATGGTGGACTAGAGGGAATGGATTTACTCTCTTGACTTAAACCATAAATATAGACAAAATATATCAGCCAACAATATTAAGACATTAAACAGGCAGCACAGGACAGTAATCACTACAGGAAGGAAAACAAACTAGGAGAGTCCTATGATGTCCTGACAATCATACCTAGAAAGAGTTTTGATCCCACAGTGTGGGAAGAGAGAATTCAAACAGCCCAGTTGAGAAAAAAGAGTTGAGAATTTAGGAAGCCACGGTGCTGAGAATTTGCCAAGCAGAGTAACTAGAGAGGAGAAAGCTGCACAAAGAACTCCAGAGATCTGCACAGGTTTTCACTCAAGTCTTCAGCTGAGTGCTGATTAGAGCATACATTTAAGAAAACTACCAGAACCTGAAGAAAGGAAACAGAATAATCCCCGGAGCTCATAGAGACTGGGTCATAGTTTATGTTGCCACCAGCCAGAATGGGAAAAACCTTGTAATCATGGGGCATCAGAGTTCTCAGAAGGGCATGGACTCTGAAGATGTAGAACAAAATTAGCCCTCAACTAAAAGATACTCTGGTCCCACCCTGAAAAGCTTATTAAAAACAAGCCTTAAATGGTCAGACTATTTCTAAATAAATTGTGTCTCAAAACAAAGTGCATTAATATTTAAAGAAATACAAAATTTATACCAACAAGGTAAAACCCACAGGTAGACAAGTAAGCAGGAAAATAGAACATATAATGAGAAAAAGAATCAACTAATAGATATAGACTCAGAAGTTACACAGATGTTGGAACTAGCAGATAAGGACATTTAAAAAGTTATTATAAATCTCTTCCATATGTTGTAGAAGGAAGAAGAAAGCATAAGCATGTTGAAGAGACATGGAATATGTACCTTTTTAAAATAGATTCAAGTTGAGGGACACCTGGATGGCTCAGTCAGTTGGGTATCCAACTCTAGGTTTTGGCTCAGGTCATGATCTCATGGTTTATGAGTTCAAGCCCCACATTGGGCTCCAGGCTTGGGATTCTCTCTCTCAGAAATAAATAAACTTGAAAAAAGATTCAAGTTTAAACTTCTGAAGATATAAAATGCAATGACTGAGATGAAAAATATACATAATAGGATTAACAATGGATTAGATAATGTTGAAGAAAACATTAGTGATTTTGAAGACATAGAAATGAAATGTATCCAAAATAAAACCCAGGGTAAAAATGAAACAGCATCAGTGAGCTGTAGAAAAACTATACAAGCTTAACACACATATAATTGAGGTTCTTGAAGGAGAGGAGAAAGATGTTGAAAGAATTTTTGTTGAAATAATAGCTGAAACATTTCCAAATGTGTTAATCCCAAAAGCCCAATGAATTCCAAGCTCAAGAAAATGGAAAGGTAACTATACCAAGGTACTTCATAATCAAATTGCTTAAAATAAGTGATAAGGAACAAATCTTTAAAAAGTCATAAAGAAATTTCATTGTGAATACTAATTACTTGCTCATTCGTTAATGCAGGTTCTGACTCAGTAGGTATGGGTGGGATCTGAGATTCTGCATTTCTTAAAAATTCTAACAAGTTGATTCCAATGCTGCTAGTATAATAACCACACTTTTGAGAAGCATATTTCTAAGATTCCAATGCTTAAACTATTTTGTTTTTCTAAGTTAATCCAAGGTACCAAAAGACTCACAACTGAAAGAGATAGGATAGATCCAAGGAAGCATAACAATGTCTGGGGATCCAGCCAGTTTCATACCAGTTATACATTAGAGAACTACATCAACATCTAGCCTTTTAAAATTTACCTTAAATTCCTGTTGCCAAGTATAGAAGGTGTTTCTTGTTTGCTGTTTGTTTCTTTGGCTGTTTAGCAACCATTTCTTCTTGTTTGGTGATTTTATTCTGATTTCTTTTTGAAGCTTACCCCCTTATCCCCTCCCAGATTTGTGCTTTGAGTGGAGATTCCCTACAAACTCCTAGGATAGAACCTATAGTCCAGTACTAGCTAATTAACACACTGTATTTCAAAAGGGAGATTGCTCTTCTACTTGAACTCAGAAGAACACAGGCTAGATCTACTAAATTAGCTTGCCTCCTTTGGACAAGGGAGTAAGGATGAGTCCAAACAGAAGAAGCAGAGCCAAGAGGAAAGAGAAAAATTAGAGTCTAGAGTGTCATGTTAATCTTAAATCATGACATTACTGAAATTAGACAAATTCCTGGGCTCTTCAGGTACATAAGACAATAAATAGTCCCATTTTTTTAAAGCAAGTTTTACTAATATTCTCATTTTATTATACAGAAAGAGTGCTAAGAGAAACAAGAAGCAGAAGTTAAATAAGCTTCTGTGACCTAGGCCAGGAATCTAATAAAAATTTATAGCATAATTTCTATTAATGATCACAGGTTTCAAATCAGATCTCAGAATTCTTGGAGACTTCTCTCTCCCACTTGCTGTTATGACATTTGTGAATAGAGGAAGAATTAGATTCTGCCTGGGTGGGTCAGAGTGGTTTGTCAAAGAGTCCCTAAAATTGTGCATCTAGTCCGAAATTCAGTAATTCATGTCTCAGAATATTCCTAAAAGTAAATATAAAAATAAATCTGCTGAATAAAGTGAAATAGAAGGATAAACACCATGTACATAAACATCTTCACTTAGAATGAGGCCACTCATTAACCAAGACAATGGGTAGCTGATTTGTGCTTACCTTCTTTCTTTTGTTAATAGGAAAAAATTTACACTGAAATGAAATTGGAGTTCTAGATATAGTCAGGAAAAAAACCATTTAATTATACATATGCATTACTGCTAACAAGACCATAGGATACATACAATGGAAGGAGTGTTCAGGAAAGTTATTTTTCCACACTCTGGGCCTCAAGTTCCATATATTAGGCCAGAGACTAGGCTAGATCATCTTTCCTTTTAGTTCTAAGTTTCTATGATTCTATTGAGAAATAATAGCTAATTAACTTTACAAAGGCCTGAAACAATTGAGACCTAATATGAATCATAAAGCTGAATAGTTTAGCATGAGGCAAATTCAAACAAATAAAAAATATTTTAATTTGTTGACAACTACATCCCATGCTAGGCTTCTGACCATCCAAAAAGCATGCTGTTCACACAATCACTTCCTTGTTACTCCAATATATTAGAAAGCTTCGGAAAACATTTGGCTAAAGTCTGGATTTCTGTTAGAATAGAGACATTTCTGGGGTCTTCTGAGAAAGACCTTCAAAGAAAGAAAGGTAAAAATGGTACTCCAAGGATATTGGCCTTTGGTGATACCTAAAAACAAGGAAAGACAAGACTCCAAGTAAAGATAGCAACAGAAACCTCTCTACCTGCTTTGTTCACTATGTGGTTTACCACTGAGATGGGAGGGGTGGTCTTTAAGGAGACTGGTGAAAGAAATATAAAGTTATGACTTACAAAATTTTTATTTAAGTATCTCTCTCTAAGTCATGCTTATAAGTGAATATTACCTAGTTCCCTGACATGGTGAGCACCAGTTTACTCAATAATAAAATAGCTCATCTTTGCTGGTTTCTACCTTCTTTTCAGTAATCCTGAACACTAAAGGTCCAAAATGACTAGAAAGTAGGTCTTGGTCATTGTAAAGATATAGCTGCTTTAAAATAAAACCAAATGTGTGCCTTTTAAACAAAGCATATTTTTAATTCTGGTTCCCACAAATCAATCCTGGAATCCAGTAGTATTCTACAGAATTTATAAGCAAAATATATATATATAATTCCTTCTTGTATTCCTAAGCAATAGCTCTCCTGAGGAAACACACTGCCAAGATTCTGAAGAGCCACTGTTGTCCATGTTTCTTATTCATTCCAGACTCCCTTTGTCTTGGTTTCTGGAGTCAGAGCCTGGCTTCTCTCTTTTCCCTCACACACAAAGAAAAGATGCACTGAGACCAGAGTGACCAGTGTTCTGACAATTTGGGCATATGCCGTGAAGCTTTCCAGAACTTAAAAAAAAATTGTGGAAGGGCAATCAAATCTCCACCACTACCCAAACTCAATCAATAGTAAGCCATGGGAGATGGATTAGTGGATCAAACACCTGTCTATAGCTTTCAGCCTTTCTAGAATCATGGGAGATAATCACAGTGTTACATGTTCCTTAGGCAAATAAACACAACCCCCAGGAGTTGACACTGAGGGCTCTTCTGATGGAGACCACAAAAATCCAATCTTGCCTCATCTAACAGCAAGCAGCGTAACAAACATCCTATCTTAAGCCTCCAAACAATATAGATTTATTACTGCTTGAATCCTATGGACCAAACCTCTAATCCTCCATCAGGTAATCCCAGTTTTCGCAAATGATGTGGTTCCATTTTGTATACACTCAGAGGATTTCCTGTCAGTAGCTCTGAGATTCTTCCTGTTAAGGAGGACAGGGTGGTATCTTATTTAGTGCTAGAGATGCTGCTTCTCCTCACTTGTATTTTGTATATGTGCGTGTAGTTGGGATGGAGCTATTATCTCATTCATTCTTTTATTCATTCTACAAAGGTACTTGGAGACTTACTGTGTGTCAGGTACATGTGGGACATGGAAATGCATGGGTGACTATGGCAGTCACCTGTCTCTGTACTCAGGGAACTTACAGATCAAGGTGGAAGAGGAGGGTAAGTAAGTCAATAAGCAACTCAACAAACAGTGATAAAGAGAATGAGAGGAGTAATGGCAGGGAGTAATAAGAGCTTATACAGGCACACCCTACCAGGTTTGGGAAAGTTGGAATGATTTCCTAAAGAAGGTGGCATCTGAACAAAAACCTGAAGGGTAGGAGGAGCTGAACAGGAGATAATGAAAGAGAAGATTTTACAGGCAAAAGGAATAATAGTAGGTGCAAAGTCCAAGAGGAAGAAATAACATAGTACAATGGGAAACTACAAATAGCTCAGTCTGGATAGGGGAAGGAATGTGAGACTGGGGTATAGAAAGAGATGTGGCTTGAGAAGCCATAGGACTCAGAACATAATGAACCTCTGGAGCACATTGAGGAGATGACCTTTGTTCTTAGGAAAAATTTCTTTACAATCACCCTTAAGAACAGAGGAAATATATCTGGCTTAGTTAATGCAAATACAATCCATTCAGTCAGGGAATTAAGGACCCTGTGCTAAGGATCAGCACAATATTGTGTATAAACAGAAAATATGTGGAGGAGACTGGACTACAGAAGCTTCATAAGCTTTTGTTCCAAGGATAAAATGAGCCAGGAGCAGAGGTGACATCTAGTCTCTCAGTGCTGTGGTCTTGGAGGGCAGATACTACACATGCCCCACCGTCAGTGCCTTAATCATGAGCCTCCAACATCACCCCACCTCTGCCTGATTACAATAGGAAGAGGTACATGCAAATGAAGTCAACAGGAATGATGGGCATGGCTCACTCCTCGTTGAGTGAGGCTTTCTGTAAGAATATGGAAAGGGATTGATGTTACAACAAAGAAAGAACAAGAGAATGGATCTGCGATTGAACGTGGGTTCTGCATACCTGTGGTCTTCCCTAATAGCCATGCTGTAGCTCATAAAACAATGTTTCAGCCTCCACGTTGCCTCAAGGCAGGAAATCACAGAGGAATCAGATGAGTCAGTTTACAGTAGGTAATGTGATGTCTCAGTTTTACAGGTGAAGAAGCCTAGGATGAATTAACCTGTTCAAGTTATGTAGCTAATAAATAAGGTCTGGAGTCAGGATTCCAACCCCGAGATGTTTGAATGCCAAGCACATGCTCTCACCCATTATGGTGTATCACAGATAATTTTTTCCCAGTAAACACAAAACAGTGCACAGGTGATCTGTACAAGGGTCACCTCCTTGAAAGTATGTACAAGCAAGCTGCAGATGACCACTCTTGAAGCATAGCTTTTATTAATGCTAATTGAGATATGGCACGAACCATATTAGATTATGTCTTGCTCCTCTGCTACTTAGAATAAACTCAAATTCCCAACCATAGCCTACCATTTGCTCTCAGCACCTGGCCTCACTTGCATCTCCAACCTTATTTTATACCCTCTCCCTGACTCCAGATACACTAGCTTCATCCTAGAACTTTTCATACTAGGGCCTCAAACATGCAGGGCACTGCCTGGAGAGCACTTCTATACTTCACCTGGCTCACTCCTCCTCCTTTTTCCAGGCCTATGCTATAAAGACCATCTCCTCAGAAGAGCCTGCAGTGGCAACCCTGACCTGCATCCACCATTATTCTTGAACACTGTCCCAATAGCTCCATGATATCCATCCCAATTACACTATATTTTGTATTATTTCTTTGACTCCCATTCTACACTGCAGGCTTTAGAAGGACAGCATCCATATGTTTCTATCCATGCCTAGAACAATATTCAGAACATAGCAAGGGCTAAATATTTTTTGAATGGATAATGAATTTTTGAGTGAAATGGATTCATGTGATGAATCCCTTATACAGCCTTATACAATTGCAAAATCCAGTATTCAAACCTTTCCAGACTTCTCTTGTCACAAGAATATTTATTCTCTGCATATACCACAGACTATTCCCTGCTAGAATCACTGGACACCATTGACCATGAGCTCAGGGCTGAGTCAGCAAATGTCACCCAGAGTACATACTTTTATCTTAGGGCTGCAGGAAACCAAAAATCCCAATCCTCTCACACCTACTTGCCAATAAACACATTCTGAGAGATGAAATCTCTCAGAGCTCTGGGAGATGATGTTCCAAACTGCTGCTATTTGGATTGGCTACAGGTAACCCCATGAAAGAAACGGACTCTGGTCCCTGAAGTAGCTACAATAAACATTATCTGTGTGCAATGAAGGGAATATTGACTGAAAGGGATGAATCTTTTGTTGAGAGTAAAATTGATTCTCTAAAAAATAAACAGTTATTGGCAGAGAGCCTGCTGGTGGCTTATTTGAAAAGGAATTTTACAAAATTATTTTTAACAAAGAGCTCTACTTTCTTAGGGTGAATGTGACTAAAGTTTGTGGAAAATGATAGAAAACCTTAATATGCATTTAAGCCAAAACCAAGATGGATATTCTTAGTCAAAAAGTATGTGTAACTAATGCTTGGGGTTCTATAGGTCTATAGAGTTAGGTTAGTCTTTCAAAATACAAAGAACTTCAACCTGTAGGCATAGGTAGGAGTGAACTGGTTGCTACCTGGGATGCACTGATGGAAGTGGGGCATGAAACCTCAGGTACATGAGAAAATCTACTACAACCTGAACCACTAACCCCCAACTCAGGATTTGGAATTGATGTTGCCCCCAAGCTATGGGATAGAACCTGGAGGCAAAACCTCTTGAAGGCAACCCCTTCCTTCAGTCACCCCTTGTGCTAAGAACATTTCCGTATACAGGGTAGATGCCAAACAAGGTGTGCAATGGATGGATGAATAAATGTGCTTTGATATGAACTTTAAAGCCTGATGATACAGAGAATTGGTGCTGTTTTTTTCTTCCTATGCAAAGGTAATTTCTGGATTTTGAAAAAGTACTGCCATAACTATATACAGAACACATTTACAAAAGAATAGTGCTATCACAATTTATAGAACATTCTTAATATTTGTAATTTTTTTCAGTTTATTTATTTTTAAGAGAGAGAGAACACTAGCGAGGAAGGGGCAGAGAGAGAGAGGGAGACACAGAATACAAAGCAGGCTCCAGGCTCTGAGCTGTCAGTGCAGAGCCCAACCCGGGGACTGAATCCATAAACCGTTGAGTTCATGAAGTCGAACACTTAACCAACCAACTGAGCCACTCAGGCGCCCCTACAGAGCATTTTTAAAGACCTTTAGATAGATTAGGACTGAAAAAGCCTCAGGTTCCCTTTGAGTTGGAAGAATGGGGCAGGTGACAGACGACAACAGAGGAGAGCTGTCATTCTCTCCTCTTGAGAACCCATTAGAAGGCTTTCATCAGACGATTACCACTGGAGAATTTTAAGAAAGTCCTCTCAGCTGAAATTTATAAAGTATTACTATTTTGTATTCAAAGCACATTTACACATATTGTTTTCTTTTAAGTTTATTAAGCTATTTCTGACCTATAAAAATGAGAATTCCTATCTTGCAGGACAATTTTGAAAAGAAAGCAGTATAATGTTTGTACAAGAGTTGGCTTTTTGCCTGACCTATAGAAAGCATGCAATAAATGGTGGCTTCTATTATCATGACTAATACTATTACTATTGCTGTTCCAGACTAGGTTTCCTGAGACAGAGATTAGCATTCAGGGTCTTTATTAGGGAGTACTCTCATAATCAACACGTGTGGAAGGGGGGTAAAGGAAACTGATCTGGCAGATGGAGAAACTAAATTGCAACTAATCCCAACAAAGGTCTTGGTCAGACCCACAGAGAGCTCTGGACCAGATTGACTCCTCAGAATTGTCTCTGACTGTGGTGAGGAAGCTGGGCCTTTACACCCCTACTGATCAGCCAGGCAGGCTTTGGACAAGTCCTGAAGTTTTCCTCGGCTGAGGCCATCCCCAAAGACAGCTCCAAGCTGAGGGCCATCTTCGCGAAGCCCTTCCAGAAGCTGAAGGAGTAACTCATTCATTCCTGAGGAGACGTCTAGGCACATCACAGACCTTATGCCAATTAGTAAATAAGAGGAGTGCTTCAGAGGGCTTCTATGACTTGTCCAAGGCTACAGTTAAGTAGATAGCACTGCTAGGAATAAAGGTTAAGTCTTCTGACTCTAATTCAGGCCTCTTCAGAGGGCCAGGATTCTTCTGAATCTTTTGGTATTTCTATCCTTTATTGTGCCAGGCACTGCTCTGCCTCCTCTAAGCCTACACAGATCAAGGAACATCTGCTAAACACGGTTCCTGTGTCTTTTCCTAAGGATCTCGTGGTTGAGTTTACTCGAGAAAAATTAAAAAGGAGCTCCTTCAAGCTACACGTACCCTTAAAAAGGTTTTCGTATTCTCACCCTGCTTCCTCTTTTTTTGAAACAAGTACTTGTACACACACACACACACACACACACACAACATAGACCCTCAAAGGGTCTGTTTAAGTGAAGATTTTATCCAGAGATATACCACATTAGAGACTCTAAGGATAAGGCTCTGTAATCAGCCTTTTTCAAAAGCACCTCAGATGAGGTTCAAGCATACTGAAGTCTGCAAACCACTGTTATAAATTAACCATATTGCTGGTCTCAAGTTATGATCACATTTTTTCTTTGTGCTAGAAACTGATCCCAAAAGCAATTAGTTGAATCAGAAGTTGTCAAGTTAGAAAGCATCTTGGAGATTATTAAGTCTCCATTTTTAAGAAGAAAAAAATCAGGGCCAATGAGGGAGGGTGACTTTCCTAGGGTAAGAGAACAGGTTGATGGACAGAGCCAAGCTCCCACTTGGGGGCAAGCCTTCTTATTGCTCTAACAAGCTTCAAAAAGGAGTTCTGAACCACTTTCCAGCAATGAAAACAACAATTTAGAAAATGTTCCAGGACTATTCTCCATGACATTGTAATAGAGAACACCTCATTAATTTGGGTCTGTAATAAATATCTTCCATTGCCTATAACTCCCCAACTTATGTATCTTATGACTAGAGACACTGGAAGTCTACTTATTGGAACTTGGTTTACCCAATGGGAAGAGAAGACTTGAAAGCAATCTATGACAAAAGGAATAGTATTTCCTTCTATATTTTGTTACAAATGGACCTTAAAAATCTAATCTATTTTTATTGAGAAGTGAGCTTGTGTTCCCAAATCTGTTTCTTATAGAGGACGGGGAGAAAAGAGGGACATTGCACTTCAGAGTATGATCACATTTCTGGTTATTTTTGTATTTGAAATCACTCAGGATTTGACTAATAGCACTCAGAGTAACAATGATGATGATGATGATGATGATAGAAAATCAACATACAGTTTTCTCTTTATTAGTTCCCACACTCAGTGACTCAAATAAACATAAAATATGAATGATATGGCTGCTTTTTTGGCATCTGTGGTTCTCCAGGTCCCCAAATGGCCCGTTGTTAATTCCATTTATAGCAAATGGAGGGCATAAATAAACTCTTAATTTGGGTACCTATGAAAATATGGCAGGCTGGCACACCAGCACAGCCAAAAATCTGCTTTAACTGGTGTTCTTGTCCATTAATTCCATTAAAAGTTGCTAAACTCAGAGCCCAGCTTAGCTTCAGATACACAAGGCTTCTGAGCCTGTTTAGGGAGGCAATCTGGGATGGTGGGAAATCCTAGCCAAAAAGTCAGGAGGCTAAGAGCTCTATTTCTGACTTCCACCAACACATGGTGTATGTTTAGAAAACACTTTTCTCTCCTAGTGCCTCGAGCGTTGTGTTAATGGCTGAGTAGTTTCACACTCAAGCCTTGCTTCCTGGAACTGTTCATAATATCTAAGGCAAGAGGAACTTTAGAATGTCACATAGACCATACCTCTGCCTCCAAGCTACCCTGACTTCTCATCAGCCTGGGAAAAAGAGCTTATTTCCTTTCTACTTAAAAAAAAATGACCACAAATATAGCCTCAGGAGTGATGTGACCATAGACATGAGATCAAGGTATTGGTCATCTCTGACACTCACTAATTATTTGTTAGCCACAAGTCCCTGCTCTTCCCGGGGTCAGTCTAGACAGAAGTCAGCGGAATATTATGTAACATGAGGTTCCTCAATCATGAATCTGATCATAAATGGCTTCTCTCTTGCCACTAAAAATATTTCCATTTAGAAACATATCAGATTCAAAATAGATGCTTCCAGAGAAGTAGTGAAGGACTAGCAGTCGTTCACACTTCAGCACAGATTTCAGAGTGTCAATCATGTCAATGAGAGTTGTGTGCCATCAATAGGAATTAATCCTAACTTAGGAAATAAAGTGGAATTTAACCAGAGGATCTGGGGGTAATTCATAGACTTGAAGGAAGAGTCAATTAACCAAAAGTTGGAGAATACTGGCAACAAGCTGGTCAAAGTTCCCAACCCCAGGAGAGAGAACCCACATGATCAGTGTTGGCCCACTGTTCGCTCACTGCCCTCCCCTACCCAGGGCCAGGGGCTGGAACCCTATGCAGCCTCAACGGAACTCAAGGAGCCAAGCAGAAAGTAGTTCCCCAAAAGAATTAATGCTGGACAAGCAAAAGCAATATGCCCCCACCCATGCAAACATCAGAAAACATGTGTGTTTACTTGTGATGATTTTTCCTACACAAAATTCATGCATTTTATTATATAAGGACTTATTATGAATCTAGAGAGATTACATCTCACTTTGGGGAGGGAAGAAAGAAAGGAGATGCAGTAAACATATCCTTTAGCTAAGTCTCCTAGAAATACACTGAAGATTTTCAGACTTTTAGGAAAAGAAGTACAATGTTCATCCATGGTACTTACAAATGTCTGTAGCTCTTACCACAATTACTCTATGACTTGCTTAGAAAATTAGTAGATGATATGAATTGGACTATTTCTTGCTAGATGATGAATGACATAATCTAATCAGACATTAAGTTCACCAAAGGAGGAGCATATCTTATATACCAAGGCAAAAACTTTTCAAGGAATCTTGAGAAAAGATACAACGTATATGAAAGCACTTTAAAAACTATAAGCCAGTGTTACAGCTATAAGATCCTTTACTTCTGTACTATATAACTTATTATTTGGAGTAGCACAAGGAAGGGAGTACCAAGTAGTTCTCAGCAGTGGCTAAGAGAACCCACAAACCATTGGCTAAATACATTGCCTCTCTTCTTCTGGTAAGGTACTCATGGAAGGTATGTAAGTTAGGGCTCCAAGTGCATTCTTCTGATAACTGATATGACAAAGAGAGAAAATATAGCCATCCCATATTTGTATATGAGCTTCCAAAAAAGACAGGTTTTTAGACTAACTAAAACAAAAATTTTATTAAAGACAGCATATTCAAGGTGACCCATTTAACTTTGCATTCTGGTAGGTTTTCTGAATACAAGAAAGAGAAAGATGCAAAGTGTCTGACTGGGAATCTTGCAAAACTCTTGGTTTTATACACACACACACACACACAATTTGTGTTTTTCATTGTTATTGTGTTTGCTATGTGTGTAAAACACTTTTCCAAATTATATCACTAAATCCTTGTAACAACATGGTTAAGTAAGTATTACTTATATTCTGTTGCCAGATAGGAAAACAGAGCTGGGAGAGGTTAAATAATTTGCCTGGGGTTCTATAGCTACTACATGCTGCAATTTGAACCCAAGTTTGCCCAACTCCCTTTGATCCAATCCATCACTCTGCCATGTGAATTTCATCTATCATGTGTGACATGGTATAAAATCAGAGAAAACACCTGCTATAGGAACTCAGTGAATTCTGAGAGGAAAGAAATGTGTAGAGCCCCATTTGAAGATACGCTATTCAACTGCTGGCCCTCCCTTTTCACTAGATACTGGCTAGGGATCTTCAGCTATGCTGGGGCAGCTGACCTCCAGGGACAGGCTGTCAGGGTTATGAAAAAACAGGGGTCCAAAGTGACTTCAGCATCTCCTACAGAGGGGTGGAGCACTTCCTGCTGACATGAGTGGAAACAAGCCATGGTGATCACTGGTCCGATTAGAGTGAACTTCAGGATATGTCCAGGACTCATGAAGAGACTGCTGAAAGATACATGCCAGGGCTGCTACAGCCATCATGTCAAGAGGAAGAGCTGGTATGAGAAGAGAGCAAGTGATAAAATGGGCTAAGAGACAGGAAGGAAAAATAAATACCTGGTGAGTTGTTTATGCTCTTGTATCCAGCTGGGCTGAAAGCACACTCTTCCATCAGTACTTCTCAGTTAAAGGAGCCAATTAAGACCCTTTTTGCCTGAAAAACAGTCAAATTCTTTTGTTGTTTCCAACCAAAACAATACTAACTCTCTCAATGTAAAAATGACTCTGAAAGGCTGAAGTTCTTGCCAAAGATCACGATGGCTTTTAACGGATGAGTGGGTTCATGAACTTAGATCCCCTGACCCCAGCTCAGTGGGGATTGTACTATACTCCATGCCACTTACCTGTTGGTGTCAATAAAAATGCCTTCCTCCCTTTCAAACAGAAGGGGTTTAAATACTTTCTGACCTGGAATCACCTACACAGTGGGCCAGACCCTCACTCATTGTGTTCTCATCTGCTCAGGACAAGAGAGCCACTGGACGTAATTTCTAAATGTGCTGTCTCAGTGTCCTTAATGATCTCTCTGACATGCCGTAACGACCCTGGGAGCAAGTGCTGTGCAACCATCTGTCCTCCTCAGTGTGGCTTCTATGCATGGCCACAGACAGCTTCTAAATTTAAGCTGCAGTGCCTTTTAATTGGGTGGTTAAGTGTTGTTTCCCGCCCACTCTTGCTACTAGCTTAGCCTCAGGCTACTAATTACCAGCAGGACAGGTCACTTGTCATGTCTGCACCAACTCCATCATTTCTGACATCCTCACACAATGACAGGCTCGCCCTTTTCCTTTTAGCAAATCTGGGTTAGCCAGTGTTTGGCTTCATTTTCACGAATGCAGGATACCCAGTATTCCTATCTCCGCCTCAAATTATTTAGTTGGAGTTTTCTGCAGCTAAAATGCATCTGTTTGCTCAACATATATTTATTTATTCAGGGTTTTCTCTGTGCCTGGTCCCCTGCTAGGCCTGAGTGTACAAAAGAGAGTTAAACAGATAAGGTCTTGCCTTCATGGAGCCTACTGTCCAGCGAGAGTGATGAACAAAGACCAAGTAAAGACTCAAACAAATGGTGGTCAGGCCAAAAAGGGAGAAGGAAAAAATGCTATGAAGAGGAGAACCTTCATAGGGAACCTAATTTAGATGGGAGAGAGAAGATAAGGAAGGCCTCTGAGGAAATGATAATTAAGCGGAGACCTGAATGAAGAGAAGGTACCTTTCAGGGAGCAGTGATGAGCAGGAAATTCTACACAGTAACACCAGCAGCAGAGAAGACCAGAGGCCAGAAGGCCACTGATAGATTCCAAGAAATGAAAGGGTGGGCCGTAGCAAGCAAGGGAGAGTGACCAAAACATGAAGGGTAGGAAGGGGACTAAAGTCCATCTTAAGAAATTAGGTTTTATTCTTCATGTGACAAAAGCCATTGGAGATTTCATGCAATTTACTGCACATTTATTTTTCATCCATACATTTATTCTGCAGTCAGTCAACGGTTTATTGAACAACTACCACATATCAGGCACCATTCTAGGCACCAAGAATACCTCAACACACACATAAACCAAAATTCCTGCCTTTATGGAGCTTATCCTAGATAGGCAGTCTATCAGAGAGGTTTTACTTGTTCCACCTTTATAAAAAGATCACTTTGGTTCTCTCTGAAGAACGGAAGAAGGGAGGTGAGGCAGCTGTTGTATGATATTTGCAAAAGACGTGGAGAAGTGTGATGGCTTCCTGTTCTTCCTGTTGTAGGGCAGTACTCCTAATGCCCCACTAGAAAAGCATTTTGTGACAGTTTTTGGCTACAGTGGTATTGGCTCTGCGTGGCCCCATTATTTCAGCGCTGAGTGGTCAAAAGCAATATTTTGAGAAGCCTGGCTAAAGTTGAACTGCAGTCTATTGCCTAGAAATGACCAGTGCTGGGCAGCGCATTTGAGACCCTTTGAAGCAAGAAGCTATGACACATAGGCTGTGAATTGAATAAGCTTTTGTACTAAAAGAAAAATACATGGTTGATTATTCAGTCTACTCTGATAAGGCATTCCTTTCTCCTGGCAATGCAACTATCTGTCCATGATTTTCCTTCTCTTTCCATCCCTTCACCTTCACACACACACACACACACACACACACACACACACACACACACACAGTCTTTTAAGGCAAAACAAATGCAAATTGGGAAACAAGGCCACAGCACCAGAACAAGCCAATGAAGCTTTTCTCAAGGTGTAAGATCCAAGAATCCTCTGTATCAGGAGCACTGAAGAGTCATTAAATGTCCAGATTATCTGTGTGTCCAATTTCTACCTGTTGTCTCAAGACTTTCATGTTCTAAATATACAAGACTGAAGCTAAGAAATCTTAATTTTTCACATAGCATCCAGGGATTTTTTTACTTCAATTCTCTCATCATAAGAACTTATCCAACTAAAGGTAAACCACACAATTTAAGTGCCTACTCATTTCTCCATGATTAGGGGAATATTACATGACCTCTAAAAATCCTTTAATTCACTGAGTTTCAATGAGAGACAGGATGTCATGTTGCTTAAGATGCTTGTGGTGAGCCAGATCTAAGTTCAAATGACAAATTATTTAATCTCTTCAAACCTTAGTTTTCTTCATCTGGAAATGGAGACAATACCACATTCTTTATTTGTTATATAAGAGTCTTACCTGAAGCAACAAGGCAAAGTCCTTAGAATAGATCTGGCACATGCTAGGTGCTTCAGTATATGGCGATAATAATGATTGTTCCATGATTTTCTTCGTCTTTATCTTTGCTACTATTCAGACCTGGAAAGGCATTAGAGAAGTAAGCAATGAAAATAATTTCAGAAAAATAGATACTTGTTCTTTCCTAAAAGAGAATTTTTAGTCACCTAATCACTATTCTCGGAAAAATTCTTTAGCTGAGAACACACAAATGGCAGCCTGAATCCCTTATGTAAGTATAGAAATAGTTATTCCCACAAGGAATAGAAGCAAAACTCCCACACTATAGTCCTCCCATGCTCACTCAAGGCTGCAAGAGTTGGGCTTGTCAGAAACACCTCCTTGATCTATCTCTAGAGATCTTTCTAACCTAAAGTTAATTTGTTAACACTTGAGGGGGGCAGAGGGGCATCACCAGAATTTAGTTCTGTTTTATACAAGAAATCCTAAAGCCTAATAAATGCAGGATCCTTCAGAGAAAAATTACAAACATATAGACAAAATTTCCAAATGGCAGAAAAGGAACCTAAGGCTTAGAAATGTAAAATATACTTTTCAGGATTGGTGATCATGATAAACCAAAAGACGACTTCTCATCACTGCTCCCTATTCTTATGGCTGTCTCTTTGCAATAACTCAAACTTATTATTTTTAAAGTTTTTATTTAAATTCCAGTTAGTTAACTACAGAGTAATATTAGTTTCAGATATACAATATAATGAGTTAACCCTTCCTTACAACACCTGGTGCCCATCTCAACAAGTGCACTCCTAATCCCCAGCAGCTATCTTACCCAGCTCCCCATCTAACTCCCCTCTGGCAACATCAGCATGCTCTCTGTAGTTAACAGTCTGTTTCTTGGTTTGCCCCCCTCCTTTTTTCCCTTTTGCTTGTTTGTTTTATTTTTTAAATTCCACATATGAGTGAAATCATATGGTATTATTTGTCTTTCTCTGACTTAGTATAATACTCTGTAGATCCATCCACATCATTGAAAATGGCAAGATCTCATTATTTTTTATGGCTATGTAATATTCCATCATATATATCCATTTTGTGTGTGTGTGTGTGTGTGTGTGTGTGTGTGTGTGGATAGACCACATCGGGTTTTTTTTTTTAAGTTTATTTATTTTTTAGAGAGAGAGAGTGTGTGTGTGAGCTGGGGAGGAGCAGAGAGAGGGGGAGAGAGAGAATCCCAAGCAGGCTCCATGCTATCAGTGCAGAGCCCAATGCAGGGCTCAAACTCACAAGCCATGAGATCATGACCTGAGCCAAAATCAAGAGTCAGATGCTTAACTGACAGAGCTACCCAGATCCCCCATCTTCTTTTTTTTTTTAATTTAAATTTGAGTTACTTAACACCCAGTGCAATATTGGTTTCAGTAGAATTCAGTGATTCATCACTTACACACAACACACAGCACTTATTGCAACAAGTGCCCTCCATAGTACCCAACACCCATCGAACCCATCCCCTACCCACCTCCCTCCATTAAGAGTTTGTTCTCTACCATTAAGAGTCTTTTGTGGTTTGCTTCTCTCTTCTCTCCCCCACCCACCTTCCCATATGTTCATCTATTTTGTTTCTTAAATTCCACATATGAGTGAAATCAAATGGTAATTGTCTTTCTCTGATTGAGAAATAAATAATATATTCTAGCTCCATCCATGTAATTGCAAATGGCAAGATTTCATTCTTTTTTATGACTAATATTCCATTGTATACATATATACATATATATATTCACTCATATATATATATACACATATATATTCACTCATATATATATATATATATACACATATATATGTGTGTATATATCTACGTGTATATATATATATGTGTGTGTGTGTGCGTGTATACACACACACGTATATACACACACACACACACACATACACACATCTTCTTTATCCATTCCTTTGGGCTCTCTCTCCATAGTTCGGCTATTGTTGATAATGCTGCCATAAACATTGGTGTGCATGTATCCCTTTGAATCTGTATTTTTGTATCCTTTAGGTAAATACCTAATAGTGCAATTGCTGGATCATAGAGTAGTTCTATTTTTAGTTCTTGAGAAATCTCCTTACTGTTCTCCAGAGTGGCTTCACCAGTTTACATTTCCACCAACAGTACAAGAGTATTCTCCTTTTTCAGCGTCCTCACCAACACCTGTTGTTTCTTGTGTGGTTGATTTTAGCCATTCTGACAGGTATGAGATGATATCTTATTGTAGTTTTGATTTGCATTTCCTTGATGATCAGAGATGCTTAGCGTCTTTTCTTGTGTCTGTTGGCCATCTGGATGTCTTCTTTGGAGAAATGTCTATTCATGTCTTCCACACATTTTTAATTGGATTATCAATTTTGGGGGTGCTGTGTTTTATAAGCTCTTTATAAATGTTGGGTATTTATTATTTTTGTATGTGATTCTCCCAATATAATTTTCAGTTGTTCTGAGTTGGGAATTCAAGGGGGGAGGGTAAAATGAAATGTGAATTGTTTGGATGTAGGGATGAAAAGAGAAATGAAGACGTGGTTTCCAAACAGGTCTTCAATCCATGAAAGCAGAAATGCTACACATAGAGTAAATAAATGTCAATATGAACATCTGTTAATGAATGATACCACTTCCAAGAGAGAATAATGACATGATAGGGCTTCTCTTTTGAATATTTAAGGTTACTTAGATCTAGGGAGATTGTGTTTCTATTTGTAATGGCTGTTGCCTTTGCCCAGAACTACCGTTGTACTTCCCATCACACCATCTCATTCTAGCCAGGGACCCTAAAACTCTGACTGAAAATACAGAGTGTAATCCTGATAAAGCCAACCATTGGCTTGGCCACAGAGTTTGGTCCAGGGTTAGATCTGTGACCCTAGCCAATATCAGAGCACATCCCAGGAATTGTCTAAAGGGAAGAATCTATTTTCCTCTCTATTAATAAAACTATGAGGGGTTTCCTGGGTGGCTCAGTTGGTTAAGCATCCAACTGTGCCTCAGGTCATGATCTCACAGTTCCTGAGTTCAAGCCCCACATCAGGCTTTGTGCTGACAGCTCAGAGTCAGGAACCTGCTTCACATTCTGCGTCCCTCTCTTTCCCCCTTTCCCATTCACATTGTCTCTCTCGCTCTCTCTCTCTCTCTCTCTCTCACTCTCAAAAGTAAATAAACATTGAAAAAAATGTTTTTAAACAAATAAATCTATTTGAGCTCAATAGCTCAAAGCTATTTGAGCTGCATGGTACCATATCTCTCAACGTGACATATCATGAGGAAATGAAGCTGGTGCCTTGGAGAAAATCTGACATGTCAAGGAAGTATGAATCTAAATCCCATAAGGTTCTGAGCTCCAGGCCCTGGTCTGTAGTTCTTCCTTTAATTCAGATTTTTCTTAAACTCAAAGAACTTGGGTCTCTATCACTTGGAATCCAATGAATTCCCATATAGTTCTATTGGGGCTTGAGATTACAAAACCCAGTAAACCAGATAATGTCTTAAGATTGGCCCCCCAAATTCATGGGAAAAATGTGTTTCTTTAAAACTTCACTCATTGGGGTGCCTGGGTGGCTCAGTCGGTTGAGCGTCCGACTTCGGCTCGGGTCATGATCTCGTGGTCCGTGGGTTTGAGCCCCGCGTCGGGCTCTGTGCTGACAGCTCAGAGCCTGGAGCCTGTTTCAGATTCTGTGTCTCCCTCTTTCTCTGACCCTCCCCTGTTTATGCTCTTTCTCTCTCTCTGTCTCAAAAATAAATAAAATGTTAAAAAAAATTTAAAAAAAAACTTCACTCATTAAAACGACAATGCCATTTATAATAGCAGGGAAAAAAACCCTACTACTTAGGGTTAAATTTTACAAAAGACATACAAGACCAAGACCTGTCTCCTGAAAAACTACAAAACCTTGCTAAGAGAAATTAAGAAGACCTAAATAAATGGATAGATATACAGTGTTTAAGGATGGAAACATTCAATATTACTAAGTATCAATTCTTCTCAACTTGTATGTATAGATTTAACACAAGCTCAGGCAAAACTCAGCAAAATATTTGGGGAAACTGGTAAGTTTATTTCCAAATTTATGCGGACCTAGAGTAGTCAGACAACCTTGAAAATAAAAACAAAGTTGGAAGACTTGTACTACTTGATTTTAAGATATATTATAAAGCTGTGATGATGTCTCAACCTCAGCACTATTGACATTCGGTGCTGAATGATTCTTTGTTGTAGTGGATCCATGTACTACAGGATATTTAGCAGGGTTACTGAGTTCTACCCACTGTAAATGTGTAATATCCCTACCCCCGTTGTGACGAGCAGAAGTGATTCCAGACATTGCCAAATGCTCCCAGGGAAAAAAATCACCCCCCATTCAAAGCCATTGAGCTACAGCAATCAAAATAGTGAGGTATTGGCATGGGGGGCAGGGCAAAGAAATCAGTAGAACACAATAGAATCAAGAAAGAAACCCACACATATGTGATCAATTAATTTTTTACTATAGTCCAAAGGTAGTCCAATGGAAAAAAGATAAACTTTTTGACAAATGGCAATGTAACAATTTGATATCAATACACAAACAGAAGACAAATTCAATTCATACCTCATACCATATATAAAAATTAATTCAAAATTAACTCTATGTCTACTGTAATATGAAACCTCTAGATTCTAGAAAATTTCTAGAAGAAAATATACATGAAAATGTTGGTGACCCTGGATTAGGCAAAGATTTTTTTTTTGTTATGACACTAAAAGTAGGGGTATAAAGGAACAAATTGATAAATTCAATGTAATCAAAATTAAACTCTCTGTTCTTCAAAATATACTATTATAAAAAGATGAAAAACAGAGTTTCAAAGTTTTTTTGAAATCACATATCTGGTAAAGGACTTACATGTAGAAAGTAAAAAGAACTTACAAAAACAATCAGAAAATAACTCAGAGATAAAGGATTTGAACAAATATTTAAAGAAGATATATGGATGGCAAATAAACATGTGAAAAGATTCTCAACATCATTATTTATTAGGGAATTCAAATTAAAACCACAATGAAATACCACTACATACCTATTAGACTGGCTAAACTTAGAAAGAAGCACTATATTAAGTGTTGGGGAGCAAATGCAGGAACTCATATACACTGGGGTAGGGAGTATAAGATGGCAAATCACTTTGGAAAACAACTGGGCAGTTTCTTAAAAAGTTAAATGATCACTATTCTTGCATTATGGCTGCCATAACTAAGTACCAGCAACTGGGTGTCTTAACAACAGAAATTTATTGTTTCACAGTTCTAGAGGATAGAAGTAGGAGATCAAGGTGGAGGCAGTGTTGATTCCTTCTGAGGGCTGTGAGGGAGAATCTGTCCGAGCCTCTCTCCTAGCTTCTAGTGGCTTGCTGGCAATCTTTGGCATTCCTTGGCTTGTAGAAGCATCACCCCAATCTCCGCATCCATCTTCACATGGTATTCTTCCTGTGTGTGTGTGTGTGTGTGTGTGTGTGTGTGTGTGTGTGTGTGTGTCTGTGTCCAAGTCTTCCCCTTTTCATAAGGACCCCAGTTATACTGGATAAAGTCCCTCCTCATGGCTTCATTCTAACTTGATTACCTATATAAAGATCCTAACTTAAAATAAGATCACATTCTGAAAACGTTAGAACTTCAACAATATCTTTTTGGGGGGACACAATTCAACCTGTAGTACCTACCATAGGATGCAGCCACTCCCTTCCTAGGTATTTAACCAAAAGAAATGAAAGTATATATCATATGTTCAGAGCAGCCTTATTCATAATGCCAAAAACTGGAAACAAGCCAAAGGTCAATCAACAAATGAAAAAAACAATTTGTGGCATATCTATATAATAAAATACTACTCCAGAAAAAAGGTAAATTAACTATTGATCCACACAATTATACAGATGAATCTCAGAATAATTATGCTGAGTGATAGAAGTCAGAGAGGAATTACATCTTTTGTGATTCCATTTAAGTAAACTCAAAGAAATGCATAATAATTTATAGTGACAGGAAGCAGGTCAGTGGTTGCCTAGTGATGGGGGATTAGGAAACCTGAGAGGGAGAGATTATAAAGGGAACAAGAAAATTTTCAGGTGACAGATTTGTTCACTATTTGATTGTGGTGATATTTTCACAGTATATATCAATACTTATCAAACTGTACACTTTATGCGCAGTTTATGTCAGTTATATCTCAACAGAGGTGTTTAAAAAAAAACAGTTGGTGCATAAAGCAGGGTACCTGGTAGTATAAACAATAAGAAACTGTCATGCTAACCTGATGATGATTGAAAAGGCAGTTGAGACATCTTCAAGAAATGTTCTTCCATCATATAAAGGCAGGAGACTGATGTTTCCACAGTAGCTACGGTCTCAGAACCCCATCTAAGACACCATAAAAGGAAACGCTACCATCTGAAGGAGGCCCTGTGCTTTAGGCTGGAGGAAGATTACTTGCAAACTCTGACTATCCCACATAATTGAAATGGAAATGGGAAAGGCTGTGGAGAGAGAGCTTTCAGGCTGATTGGTCCTGCCAAAGCCAAATCAACTCATTTATTCAACATGCATATCCTGAGCTCAAACAAGTGCCTCAAGCTTTGGATGTAGTGATGAATGAGATGTGCTCCCTATCTATAAGGAGCTCCTAACCTGGTAGGGAAAAGGCAGAGGCTGCACATTCTCAACTTACCAGAATACCCTTTGATTAAGGCTCTGTGAGTGATGCATGCTAAGTGCTAAGGGAGCCCCAAAGAGGGAGGGGATGAGCCTGTCAATTCTAACTGATTCTGTACACAATTTACCAGAACATAAATCCATCTCGTAAAGTACATAACTTGCCAGTCTAGGTCAGACTTAGACCACCTAAGTCAAAGTTTTATATCTGACAGTGATTTGTACCAAAGGGTGTGGGGAAGAAACAGTTAACTTCCTTGGTGCTAGCATGAAATTTTGGGACTATTCCCCATACATTCTAGGGTTCTTATATTCTGTGTCTGAAAACTTAAATTTTGCTATGCTACTTGGAGTCTAGAATACCGTGTACAAAAAGATATAATTAGAGTCTATAGAATCAATAGCAGTCTGGATAAGATTAATTTGAACTTGATACATCAATTTGGTGAAGTCCATCAATTAAACCAATGTTTGACAACTTTGCAGGCAAAACAAGCATTTGATTTGCTATCTTTCTTTTTCTATAAGTGGTTGCTGCTTCATGTAGTACAGTAGAAGAGAACCTGGGTATTTAAACAAAAGCCTAAGAGGCAGCAAAGTAAGTGAATGGAGGACAAGGGCTGGAATCAGAGACTCTCTCATCATGTTGTGTGACACTTAATAAGTTAATAAACTTCTGTGAAATTTAAATCCCTTTTTGATAAAAGGGGTAGTAAGAGTACCTACATTAGAGAGTTCATCTGAAAATTTAATGAGCCAGTATGTGTGTGGTCCCTGGTTGAGGGCATTTAAAATATTATTGCCCCTGTTATTGTTTACGTTCTAGATCTGTCACTTGCTTTCTAAGTATGCCTCCTTTGGAAAGCCCTTTCACCCTTTTTGAGCTTTCACTCACTGGTCTATAAGCTGGCAACAATTAGAGCTGTCCTATCAAATTCGTTTAAGAAGTAGTTACACTTGATAGGTGTGTGCCAGCCACTAAGGCTGTAGAGATGATTGAGACATGATTCCTGTTCTTTGGGAGTTTCAGTCTGGCAAGGAATATGGACAAGCAAACAAATAATAACAATACAGTAGGTACGTGCTAACATAAGTGATATATAGGCTGTTATGGATGCTCATAGAAGGGTCTCTTTATCTAGCAGGGGTCAGGACAGGTCTTATAAATAGCAGTTAGCCACAAAACGAATTTTGGCAGAGTAAATAGATATCCGAAGCCTGAAAGAAGCAGTTGGTGATTTAGCAAATAACAAGACTTTAGTCTGGTTAGAGCGTAGAATCTCAGAAAAGGACAGAGAAAAGAAATACTGAAGCGGTAAATAAATGCCTTACCAGAAGGGCCTCTTAAACTGTTGACGAAGTTTGGACATTATCTTTTAAAATATATATATATATATATTTATTTATTTTGAGAGAGTGCACAAGCAAAGGAGGGGCAAAGAAAGAAGGAGGTAGAGAAAATCCCAAGCAGGCTCCATGCTGTCAGTGCAGGGCCCAATGCAGGATTCAAATCCACAAACTGTGAGATCATGACCTGAGCTGAAATCAAGAGTCAGATGCTTAACCAATGGAGCCACCTGGGCGTCCCAAGAAGTTTGGGCATTATCTTGAAGTATCCTGAATACAAAGCTGGTATTACAAACAAATGTTAAGATCTAAGTGAAAACACTCTGAATTATAAAGCTCTATTCAAATGTTGCTACTAAGACAGTAGCCCATCTCTTCATTTTTCCTACCTCCCTAACATACACACACACACACACACACACACACACACACACACACGGGGGGGTGGGGGGAAGAGAAAGAGAGAGAGAGAGAGAGAAACACCTGTCATATGATGGGTTGCAATTATTAGTGTGAAGTTTCATGTTTGCTCACCATCTGCAAGAATCCCAGGAAGCAAGTGAAATTACCATCACTGCCGAGCAGCGATAGCTAATGTCCATGGTTCTACTCTTACCAATTTTGTATCAGAAGCCAAAAATCTCCCTGAGATGCTGGTCTCCTGTCTCCAGATTTGCTTTCCTTTGTGGTGAAGCAGGTTTTCCCAGATCACTGAATGTGCTTTGTCAAAGGAAGAGAAGACACATTCAATGTCAAATGGAGACCACAATGCTTTTCCTTGGGTGTGTTTCTGTGTGAGAGAGGTGAGGTCAAATCTCTCAAAAATCCAAAAGGAAATGGAACCAATGAAGCTCCTAGATGAAAATAAATGATGCCAATTTTTAAAAATAAAAACATACCCTTAGAACTTTTGTTGTCAATCTTTAATAAACCTTGCTGTCAGATGGGGATGTAGCCTCAAAGCCCTAGGGAGCTGCCAACTAATGGTTTATATTGTCACCAATATGTTACAAAAGGCTCATGCATTTAGTTAAAAAGTAAAAATGAGGAATTTGGGAAGATGCCAGAGATGCAAATTGGAAAGGATTCAACAGCAGAAGAAATGAGTCTATGATGCATACCAGGGGTGAAGTATATGTGCACCATTTTTAATTGTTCTTTGGGCTGAAAATTGAGGTCTCTACCTCTGAGATCCTTCACAAGAATTACTTAGAGGAAAGCCATAAAGTTTTTCCATGTATAAGAAAATAAGTACGCTCTCAAGAAACTTCAAAAAGGCAATTATTATAGGAAGATCAGCCCATTGTGTGAAATCACACCTGTGCTTTCCTCTTCTGGAAAGAAATTGCTGGAGAACTTGCCTAGTTAATCTTGGAAGAGAGACTACTCTCATCTTCTGGAACCTATTCTAAGTTAGCCCTCAACACTTTGATAATCACAGTTGTTTAGTTGATTCACTTAAAAATGTTCATCTCCCTGAAGTTCCTAAGGTCAGTTAATAATATATTCCTAAAAATTGTTGGAACTTTATTGGAACCAATTTATTAGTGTATAGAACAATTAGGATAATAAATAATTTGATAATTATTAGAATTTATAATTAGAACTAATTATAGTAGGTATCTATAAATAAAAGAAGCAAATAATAAATTTAAGTCTAAAAAATGAAATTGAAATATATTGCATCAGATTCTGGAGCTACAGCACACACCCAGAGGAACACAAGTCTAAGAAAACTAACTTTAACTACATGAATTCTTATAGAAAGCTTTTCTTGTCCAGTTCAACAGGGTATAATCTCAGGGAACAGCAGTACTAGTAAGGGGCTGTTAGAGAAATCTCTGCCAAAATTCCTAGCATGGTGTGCATATCTGCAAGTAACTGATCAAATGCCTTTGTTTATTTCAAATTTCCAAGTGTCTGCCTTAGAAACACTTAACTTCTAATTTCTAAGGCCTTTCTATAGAATGTTTTCAGAAGTATAAAGACATTCACTGGTTTACACAAAGCTAGGTTGAAAGGCCTAGTCAATTCGCAATTTTTCTCACAGGTAATGTAGGTTCAGGCTTAACAAGTTTGTATGAGGAGAAATAGAATGAATACACTTGATGCAATAAGTTAGGGGAAAGACCACCAAATATTCAGCCAAATGTAATATTGGAATACCTGCTTCAGAGTGAATCCTGGAAGATGGAATTCTAATCAAAGATGTTATACCATGTTCCAACTGTCAAGATAACATTAATTTCACTATGCCTTCATATAAATGGTCAAGTGCAAGAACATTACAAGTTTATATTTGTTATCATTCAGAGGACAAGTCCTGAACTAAATGTTAGGAAAAATACAAACTGGTAAGACACTGGTACTGTCCCTAAGATGATTTCCATCTCCCTGACAAAATAAGATTTTAAATATCAAAGCAAATGGAAAAATACATAATCTAGCACATAATGAAGGGCTAAATTGTAAAAAAAAAAAAAAAAATTATGAATTTATTCTACATTTGTTGAATGGCTATGTGAGAAGGACTACACAAGCTACTGAATGCATATAATGAATTACACTTATTCTCTGTCCTCAAGAAAACTCACAGAAACAAGTACAATTTCACAAATTGTCTTCCATACACCCTAAAATTTCCCAAACCACTTTGACCATTGAATGCTGTTTCCCAGATTTGTGCTCTTAAGAACAACTTGGGAAATGCTGGTTTTAATCCAATGGTGTAGAATTCAAATAAGGGAAATTTAGTTACAATATGAAAAATCTTTCTGGATAAAATTAATTTCAATCAAAGTATTGGATGATGTGTAGGCCTTGGACTGGTGGACAGATTCAAGGTGGGGAGACCTCATAAACAAGGTATGTGTACAAGGTATGTGATAGATGATAGCTAAAATGACTGGATCACCTGGACCATAGGCCTTTAGACTGAGTAGTGGAAAATTAAAGTTGAGTGAGTTTAGACCAATACTAGAGGATCTGAAAACACAATTGAAGACTTTATTCTTGATTAAGAAAGTGACATGGAGAAAGCCCTATCTTTAGGTAATCTAGCTATGCTATTTTAGTGCATCTTGCACATGAAGAAAAAATCTGAAATGTACTCAGAATAACAGGACTGAACCTCTCTGTCTCAACCCAGAAGAATGGATTGCTGTGATTATGGTAACAAAAAGGAAAAAAAAAAGTGTTCTCTGCATATCAAGGCATGCTAAAACTAGACAAAAACAAAAGATTTAGAAAATTGTAATTTGTTTTCCAAAAGCAGAATCAATCTGGGGCATTAGAAAGGAAACCAATCAAAAGAGCCAGAAAGCACTGGACTTTGATCTTTGAGGTCCTATGAAAGGCAACAAGATGTAACTGCAAAAACTTCTTCAGTCGTGAACTTGGGCCAGGTGGGTTCTAACCACACTGCTTCCATTTACAACGTGTTCTATTTTCATATAAAATATTGGGTTATATATAGTCACTCATACTCATAGTCACTCATACAATGTGTGAGCTTTAAGACATTTTACAGGTTTTATTTTTATACTTTAATCTTTCAACTAATATTTTGTAAGCATCTGTTATGTATCAAGGACTGAACTAGTCACTGGAGCTTCAGCACTGAACAAGATAGACATGATTGCAGTCCCCATGGAGCTCATATAACTACACAAAAATGTTATTAATGTACAGAAAACTAAGAATACATTCCTTGCACCATGTTTATAGATCAGCCCACCATGACAGATCTAATATCTTCAGTGGGGTACTTCATAAATGGCAGGATTGAGAAGGATGTATTAACATAATGTAGATACTAACTAGAATTTTGAAGAAAGTGTGTAATCACCAATTTGTATTAAAATCAGCAACTGGGGCACCTGGGTGGCTCAGACAGTTAAGTGTCCGACTTTGGCTCAGGTCATGATCTCACATTTCTTGGGTTCAAGCCCCACATCAGGCTCTGTGTTGACAGCTGGGAGCCTGGAGCCTGCTTCGGATTCTGTGTCTCCCTCTCTCTCAGCCCCTCCCCCACTTGCCCTCTGTGTCTCTCTCTCTCAAGAATAAATAAAACGTTAAAAAAATATTAAAAAAATAAATAAGTAAAAGCAGCAACTGACTTTGTTACTATTTAGAGGACTTGATAATAATCATCACGAGCACTCAGAAACAGAATGCCAGAGTTGGAAAGGTTCAGGAAGATCTAATCATCCTATCTTATGCTTTTACAGATAAAGGAACTAAGATCAAAAGAGGAAAATGATTTGTTGAAAGACCCATAGCTAGTCAGAGGCAAAAAAAGGGACAGAGATCAAGTTGCTCTCTATATCAGCCCTCTGCTTTTTCAAATACCCCAGGAAGAACACCATTTGTTAACAGTGAAAAAAGCTGGAAATTTTGTGGCAGGCTATGATATTTATCTGCATTATCATTTCAGTTGGAGAATTATCCATCCACACCTCCAATTTCATTACAGTTTTGATCATCTCACATGGTCTGAGATTCAGCCAGACTTTCTTGCCTCTTAAGAAGTAGGGGAGGTCTCAGAACATAGGCCTTGCCAATCAGAATGCTTCATCCTCTCTTAGACACACCAATTGGTCAGAGATGGGCAAGCTACTTCAGATAATGTCCTCCTTAGGATTTTTGCCAGATTATCAGGAATGATGCTTCTTTTCTGCTAGAATCATGAACCCTACAAATTCTGAAAGTCTGGAGCTCTTAGAGCAATCTTCTTTGCCATGAGGATTAAGCCATCTGGGAACAAGCAAGAAAAGCAAAACCAAGATATTTAAAGGTTGAGCAAGAAATTTCATGACTGAGTCACTTGGATCCAGCACTGCCTGAAGCTTGACCTCTCCCAGGCTTTTCTATAAAATGAGCTAATCAATTCCTATTTTTAAATCTAGTTGTTTATTCACTTACAACTCTTTAAGAAGTACCATATAAATATTCTAAGCATTTCCTTCTAGAATAAACCTATTATCATCTCTAACTTGAAATGTTTCTGTAGTACCATTAAAAAAGCAAACATAAAATTGATGGCCAAACCCAGTCTCTAAGATTTCTAATATGAAGTGCTAAGGATGATCTATTAGCAATTGTTTTAAAAATTTTCAAGGGAAGGCAGCATACTGTGGTAGAGATAAGATCAGTGCTTTGGAGACATATAGCCTTGGGTTATAAGTTCTACCACTTACTGTCGCCTTGGAGCCCAAGTGGTCTCGGGGCACTGCTAGCTGTGTGGCCTTAGGAAAATTGCCCAGTTTCTCTGTTTCTCATGTCATGAGGTCCAAATAATATTATGTATATGAGGTACCTTGCACACTGCCTACCACACAGTAAACGTCAAATAAATAATAACTATTACTGCTGATATTGTTATTTATTGTTGTTGTTAGTAGTAGTGGTGATAATTACTAACCACATGCAGTTATTGTGTCAAGCATTCAAGATGCAAAATGGAATAAGGCATAATCCTTTCCCTTCAAGGATCTAACAACAACTGTTCAGAACATTGATAGGTGTCAAATAAAAGATACCAACCACAAACATTCTAGAATAGAGGAATGAGGGACATAACCATGAACTTGAGTGGTTGGGGAAGATCCCTTTTCCTGAAAATTATATAATAAGTAAAATGTATTATTGTTCCTATTCCTACCAACAAACATACATGGAAGCAAATCTAAAAGTATAGAACATAAGAAGTGAAAGAAATCTAAATGATGAGTCAGCCAAACTCCCCATTTTACAGATGGAGAAACTAGAACCCCCTAAGAAAAAAGGCTTGCCCAGATCACAAAATTAGCCATCAAAAACGTGAGGATGAGAAAGAAATGTGAAGTTTCTGGAGTTTGAGGCTCCTCTGTGTTCACTCTGAGAGGAGTAGCTAACCCATTTCTGTGTGTAATTTACTGAAGACTAACTTCCACCTCAGTTCCTATCAGCTTGAGTACTCTATTACTTCCTGTGGTCTCTGCTGTTGTCATTAGTTAATGCCCTAAATTGACCTGAATTCAACATCTTTAGCGTACTCACTAGTTTTAAAAGTTTCAATTGGCAGATTGTTGAAAGACATATCGTTTTTTCTCATGATTGTATCAATCTCGATCTCCAATTTTTCCTCTGTAACTAAGATCAGGAACAGGAAGTAAAATTATTCTCTTGCTTTGATATTGATCTTGCTCCCCCTGGTGAGGATCTGCTTCAGGCAGAGGAGTCCAGCCCCCCCTGGATCTAAGATCCCAATTCCTGCCTGCTTAGACAGCTCCATAGACTTGAAACAGAATTCCTAGTACCATATTAGCATCTCAGCCAAGAGGATAGCCATGTTCTGATTTAACGCTCAATTTTTTCCCTGGGGTTTAAAATCTTCTTAGTTCTAAACTTTTAAATGCGTACTCAACTTATTTTTAATAAACATGCACTATCTATTAATTTTCCAACCTTTCAACAGTGATACATTCAGAAACATCAAGCTTGGAATGTTTTTCAAGACAGCCTTTGTCCCTGATCCAATCCCACTTCACATTTATAAGGATCTGCTCTATAAAGTTAAACTTGCCAGCCAGGGATTCAAATTTATTTTCTGAAACTTTGGAGAATCTCTATCTTCACTGACACACCACAGGAAATTTTACATTTTTTTCCACTCTTTGATAGCCTCCTAGCTCTCTGCTGTTCTGTCACCAGCTGGATTATAGTCCGCTAATGGTGGTGGATTCCAAAGAGACAGAAGGCTGTTTTCAATCCATTTGTTATTTTAATGACAAAGAATCACCCCATAAGCCTTGTTAAAACCTCATTTAATCTAGAAAAAATTAGAGGTACCAAGACACTTAGGCAGGAACATGGTAATATCAACATCCATCAAAGCAGAAATAATGGAGTGGAAGGAGGCCTAAAAAGGTGGTCCTGGGAGGCATACAACCATCCCAGAATGAATCAGCAAGAGCTTTTAGCATTAGTCACCACATCATTTACCCTTCATTTCATCAAAAATGTAAAAGCATGCATACTTTTTCTCAAACTTCAGAGTATAAATCTTGAGAAAAACCATGTGTGCAGTCAAAACACAGGCAAAATTATAGATCTTTCTTGACTTATGATGGTGTTATGTCCTGATAAACCCACCATAAATTGAAACTATCCCAAGTCAAAAATTCTTCTAATATACAACTAAATACCAAACATCCCAGCTTAGCCTAGCCCGCTTGAATTTGCTCAGAACACTTCCATTAGCCTACAGTTGGGCAAAATCATGTAACACAAGGCCTATTTTATAATAGTGTTGATTATCTCAGGTAATTTATTCAGTACAGTAATACTGTACTGAAAGTGAAAAACAGAATGGTTGTATGGGTACAGAATGATCTTAGGCATATTAATTGTTTAGCCTCATGATCACATGGCTGCCTGAGAGCTGAAGCTCACTGCCCCTACCCAGCACCAGGAGAGAATATTGTACCACACCCCACTAGCCTGGGAAGAGAGCAAACTTCAAAATTCCTAATATTGCATGTGTATTACATTTGCACCATCATAAAGTCAAAAGAATGTCTAAGTCAAACCATTGTAAGTCAGAGGCCATCTATATAAAACAATAATTCATGCAGGGATTTTAGAGATTATCTGTTGCACTTTAAAAATATATAACCTAAATCCCAGAATGGAGAAGTGCCCAGGGCTCTCCCTAAGAGTCTTTTTAATTTTTTTTTTCAACGTTTTTTATTTATTTTGGGACAGAGAGAGACAGAGCATGAACGGGGGAGGGTCAGAGAGAGAGGGAGACACAGAGTCGGAAACAGGCTCCAGGCTCCGAGCCATCAGCCCAGAGCCTGACGCGGGGCTCGAACTCACGGACCGCAAGATCGTGACCTGGCTGAAGTCGGAGGCTTAACCGACTGCGCCACCCAGGCGCCCCCCTAAGAGTCTTTTTAAATGGCCTCACTGCCATCTGAAATATGATTTGCCAATACCCATTATTCTAGTCTTGGCTCTGTCATTTATTAATTAGCCACATGATACTAGACAATCTGCTGAACCTGTTCATGCTTTAGTTCCATCTACAAAATGGGGATAACATAGAGTACCTACCTCATCATGTCACTGTAAAGATTAAATGAGATATGTACATGAAGAACTAACATAACTTACTTAATAGTAAGCATGTGATAAATGATAGGCATCATGGTATCATTTATGTTATAAAATTCTAGTGCAGTGCACCTGCATAAATAAGTCAATCCAGATGCCTCTCCACTAACTGTGTTTTGCAGTCTCTTTCCCTCTCTTTCTTTCATAGATGTGTCTATGGGCACAGAGTTAAGAGATCCAGATTTCAGTCTCAGCTCTGCCACTCTCTCTCTGTTGGGGAGCCTTGAGAAGTTGAATCACCAACATAGGCCTCAGTGTCCTCCTCTATAAGATGAAGTAGGATCAAGTGACACCTATGATCCTAAACATCATTCCTACAGAATGGATTTTAGAACCTAGACCATTGGACAGCTGCCTAGGCTGTTCCCAGAATGTCTAGCCTGTGGGGGAAAGCTTCTAGGAATACTCAGCCACACAGTATCTCTGGGGGACTGGAGGAAGGTAGAGTTCTCAGCTCAGCTCTCCAATCCAACATCACTTCTCAAGAGTTACTCTGAAAACCACCAACAAGTACCCATGCTTTGATAAACCCTGGGCCTGTTCAAAGACTTCTCTTCCAAAGTTTCTTCTCTATCAGCCTGCCATGGACCTTTACACTTCCCCCTTTACCCTCATCAAACATCATGGAGCTTCTGAACTACTTTCAAGGAAACCTAATTATTGAGGAGTGGGGGAGGTGTGCTAAAGAGGCCCAATCCAGACATTTTTACTCTGAAAGACCTTTGTTTTCATTAAATGACTGTCGCCAAGAGTGAGGTCTGTGAATGAAATTCAGAGCAGTTCTCTCCATAGGATGGTCTCTGAAACACTATCAGATTTTATTTTTTAAATGGGTATGGAAAGTTTCCTATACATCAGGTTTACCTAGAACTTTACCTAGATTATCTCACAGAATCTCTAGCACAATCTTGGGAGGTAGGTACTTTATTATCACAGTTGTTAAATGAGGAAAGCGGGGCACAGCCTTACTGTGATCGAGCCTATAATTTTCTAACAACTATTATCTATCTGGCCACTGCAACTAAAAGCTAATCTGCTAGTTATAGTTATCTTATGTGGTTTTGATACAATTTTTTTTTCCTTTTTAGGCAGTGTTTGATTACTCTGCTATGGGTTTTAATTGAGCCTTCTTCATGTCTATATAGTAGATGCATAAAATCATCAAATACTATTGACAAATCTCAACAGGAATATTGATTTTTCCTACAGTTCTTCCTTGACATGGTTATTACTAACAATTCAGACTTATGCATGTTAAAATAAATTGACCTGGCATGTGCTGCTAAATACAATCTGAGTGATCTCTGATTGTCCAATTTTATATCCTCAGATGAAATGATACTGTTGGGGGGGTGAGAAACAGGGAACTATTTGTCATTTTTGTCAGCAGCTTGAGACTGTACAAATGCAAAGTTTTTCTTTTTTTTTTAAATGTCTTTTTCAAAAATAAATTTCCTTTAGATTTAAGTGCATTGGTTCCTGTATCAAGGTTTTCCAGAGAAATAGAATATACATATAATTATATGTACATATAATATATTAATATATACATATATATGTGTGTGTATGTGTGCATATATATACATATATATACATATACATGTATATATATTTGTGTGTATATATATATATACATATACATATATATATATATATATATATATAGAGAGAGAGAGAGAGAGAGAGAGAGAGAGAGAATGTATGTATATATCTATATTGCCAGCCTGAGTCCAAAGGCTTGAGAATCGGGAGCACTGATGGTGTAAGTCCTAGTCCATGAGTAGGAGAAAACCAATGTCCCAGCCAGCAGAGTCAGGCAGAAAGAGCAAATTCTCCCTTCCTCCACCTGTTTGTTCTATTCGTACCCTCAAGGAATTGGGTCAAACCTACCCTCATTGGTGAGAACAATCTGCTTTACTCAGTCTAGTGATTCAAATGCTATTTTCATCTGGAAACTTCCTTGTAGACAGAAATGTTTAACCAAATATCTGCAATTCCAGGACCCAGTCATGTTGACTCATAAAATTAACCATCACACCTTACAGTTTCTGTAAATTAAATAACACTGTTTAGAAGACAAATTGTATATAACAAAGTGGTAAAAAAAATGGATATTTTTTTCTCTCAAATCATTTAGGAATGTGGACCACCTTGGGTCATAGGAGTTCCATATATTTGTCTTTCTTCTTTTCATCTATAAAACTTCTTAAGGCTAGAAATCATTTTATACAAACTCTCTTTCCCTCAAAACTTAAACTAGTTCTTAGAACATAGGAGATGCAGTAAAATGAATGTAGAAAAATATATAGTCATTAAGCATTTGAAGAGAATTGTGAGATCAGCTCATTCATAGTGAATTGTAACTCATAAGCAAAAGCATTTATGAGGACCCACTATGTGCAGTTTTGGTACTTTGTGGCTAAATGATCAAATGTAGTGAATATACCCCTTCCCAGAGGTATTCATACAGATCTTCAGCTCAGACCAAATTAATAGCAACTGTGGCCAACATCTTAATTTTTCCCTTGCTAAATTACTATGGAGATGAATTTTATCAACTTAATCCACCCAGCTTAAACTAATTCTTCATTAAAGCGTAATTTTCTCCCACAGGGAAACTTCTAAATCCAGCAGATATAAGCATGAGCACCCCTGGTTTGTTTTAATTATTTTTCTTAAATGAGAAGCTGAGCACATTTTGCCAAGGATTAAATCACCTCAGGTCTCACAAATTTGGTATTCTTGAACTAAATCCATGGTCTCATGTTGCAATTCTTTTGCAAAAGGAAGAAAGCCACTTCATGTCACTATGGGAAAAGCATTTAAATGGCCAGAGCAAAAGGCTTAGACAAGTCCACATCTCCTAACATTTCTGCTAAATTCGGTGTTAATATCCTAAAAGGATGTGGATTACATTTCTCCTTAAATCTTTCAAAGTCCTTCAAATTAGCAAGAAATTATTTTGAAACGTTTAAACACTCAACAGAATGAGAAGACAGGCCACAAACTGGAAGAAAATACTTCTAAAAAAAAAAAACTCAACGAGAAAATGAACAACCCAGTTTAAAATGAGCCAACAAACTAGACACCTCACCAAAGAAGATATGCACATGATAAATAGGCATATAAAAAGATGCTCAAATAATATGTCATTAAAGAACTGCAAGGGGAAACAATGACCTACCACTAGACATCTATTAGAATGGCAAGAATCCAAAACACCAACGCCACCAAATGCTAGATAGGATGTGGAGCAACAGGAACTCTCACTCATTACTGAGGGGAATGCAAAATGGTACAGCCAGTTTGGAAGACAGTTTGGCAGTTTCTCGCAAAATTAAACATACTCTTACCATATATTCCAGCAACTATGCTCCTTGGTATTTACCCAAATGAGATGAAAACTTAGGTCCACACAATCATTTATCCACGACATCTGTGACAGCTTTATTTATAATTGGAAAAATTAGTAATAACCAAGGTGTCCTTCAGTAGGTGAATGGGCAAATAAATTGTGGTACATCCAGATAATGGGATGTTTAGTGCAAACAAGAAATGAGCTATCAAACCACAAAGACATGGATGAACATTAAAAGAAGACAATCTGAAAAGGCTACATATTGTATGATTCCAGCTGTATGACATTCCGGAAAGGCAAAACTGTGGAGACAGTAAAAAGATCAGGGGTTGCCAACAGGGGAGAAAGAAGAATGAATAGGTGACACACAGAGGATTTTTACTGCAGGGAAACTTACGTATGATACTAAAATGGTGGACATACATCATTATACATTTGTCAAAACCCAGAGAATCTACAACACCAAGAGTGAAACTTAATGTAAATGACTTTGGGTGATAATAATGTGTCACTGCAGTCTCACCAGTTGTAACAAATATACTACTCTGGTGGGGAATGTTATGCATGAGTGGAGACAAGGAATGGATGGGGAACTGTCTATACTTTCTTCTCAATTTTGCTACAAATATAAAACTGCTCTAAAAGAAGTATATTTTAAAAAATTAAAATTCTTGCTAATCCTCAAAATCTATTGTCCTAATGTATCCAAGCCCCAATGTTTTTATTTTTAATGTATCTGCTTATTCTTTTTTTTTTAGTTTATTTATTTATTTATTTTGAGAGAGAAAGAGCAAGAGAAAGTGAGCAGGGGAGGGGCAGAGAAAGAGAGGGAGACAGAGAGAATCTCAAGCAGACTCTGCACTCAGTGCAGAGCCCAACACAGGCTAGAACCCACGAACCATGAGATCCTGGTCTGAGCTGAAACCAAGAGCTGGACACTCAATCAAGTGAGCCACCTAGGCACCCCAATATATCTGCTTATTCTTAATCACAAAAAAAATCCACCGTCCTTTTGGAACTATTTTTCAAAATGTATTTTTTAAGTGTCTGCTCTTTAATCCAGCAATCCACTTGAAGCTATCAATCCCAAAGAAATACTTTTACACACATACACACACACAAAGAAACATACACAAAGGTGTCTCCTGCAACATTGCATATAGCATAAAATTTTTTTTATTTGTGTTTTATTTAATAATTTAAAAACCAAAATATCCATCAATAGGAGAAGAGCTAAATACGTTACATCAATACTATGCAATAATATGGAATGAAATGAAATTATGTGAGATCGCATAAGACATCCAAGGTATATTGTGTCATTAAAAAGGTACCTAATTAATAAATATTCTACAACTTCATACTGGTAAGGAACTATATGCACTAAGCAAATCTATATAGTTTGATAGTTACCCGTATATATGAAATGAATTGAAAACGTGTTGGAAAAATAAACCCCAAACTGGTATTGGTTTTTTACCTCTAGAAAAAGGAGTAACATTTGAAGGAAGTTATACCAAAGTAGACCTTTATTTTATCTTCATTTTTAGTGGTTTTTATAATAAGATATTCATGTATTACTAATATAAGTTAAAATAAAATTTAAATCTATTCTCCTTTATAGTTTGCTAGAAATCATTTAAATTCTATAGTGTTGACTGTAGTCTTAGTGTTCAGAATGAGGGGATATAGACTCAAACTATAATTTTACTTTTTCCAGCTTTATTGGGGTATACTTGACAAAAAAGTAGATATGTTTAAGGTGTATACCATATTTTGATTACATACCCACTGTGGAAAGATTACCACAATCAAGCTAATTAACATATTTGTCCTCTCACATAGTTACCTTTTTATGTGTGTGTAGTAAGTACTCTTAATGATCTACTTTCAGCAAACTTCAAGTATACAATAGAGTATTATTAACTACAGTCACCATGCTGTATATTAGATCTCCAAGATCTATTCATCTTTCATAACTGAAACTTTGGACACTTTGACCTTTGATCTCCCCATTTCTCCCACCCCAAGTCCCTGGAAACCACTACTCTACTCTCTGCTCCTACGAGTTCAACTTATTTAGATTCCACCCTTAAGTGTTATTATGCTGTATGTGTCTTTCTGTGTCTGGCTTATTTCACTTAGCATAATGTCCTGCATAAACTATAATTTTAAAACAGCATCAGAAAGATGGAAAAACTGGGTTGGGAGGAAAGCATCCTTATTAAAATGCTAAAAAAATTTAATAACCATGATAGGAACATTGACCTCTAATAAAGCGTATGTCTCATCATTGAATTATTCCCACTTTTACATGTGTGATCAAGCGTGAAAGTTTGCTTTCAATTTACTTCACAAGAGCTTCTCCATATCCTTTACCCCAAACTACACAGTGCATTAAAGCAATAAAATAAATCATATTCCACATAATTCAGCATCTGAGGCACACCTAAAGAGTCAATTCAACAAAGGAGATCTTAAGAATAAGAGAAACAGTCTTCCTATCTCTGAGAGACAACACAGGCACTCAATCCAAAAAAAAAGCAATCCTTTTCTTCAAAGCTCAGAAACAAAGTTTAGACTGCATTTTCCTTTGAGTTTTGGAAATGTTACCCCAACCATGTTAGAATGCAGACACCTGGTCACCTTTTTTTTACAGTGTGAAAAACTTCAAGATAATTTGATGGGCGCCTGCTTTGAGATTTCAGCTAGTGCTATTAGAATTCTATAGGAAGATGACACTGAGTTAAGGGCAACTTCTTGGAAACATGTTGTTCGATTATTATTCGGTCACCAAATCTGGATTAAATGGCATAGGTAAAGTTAGAACAAGATATGAACATACCTGGAGTCCATCCTAGGCTTACCTTTTCAGATTCATTCTTTTCTTTTCTTTTCTTTTCTTTTCTTTTCTATCTATCGAGAGAGAGACAGAGAGAGAGAGAAGGTGGGAGTAGGGGAAGGGGAGAAGGAGAAGGAGAAGGAGAAGGAGAAGGAGAAGGAGAAGGAGAAGGAGAAGGAGAGGGAGAGGGAGAGGGAGAGGGAGAGGGAGAGGGAGAGGGAGAGGGAGAGGGAGAGGGAGAGGGAGAGGGAGAGGGAGAGGGAGAGGGAGAGGGAGAGGGGAGAGGGAGAGGGGAGAGGGAGAGGGAGAGGGGAGAGGGAGAGGGAGAGGGAGAGGGGAGAGGGAGAGGGAGAGGGGAGAGGGAGAGGGAGAGGGAGAGGGGAGAGGGAGAGGGAGAGGGAGAGGGAGAGGGGAGAGGGAGAGGGAGAGGGGAGAGGGAGAGGGAGAGGGGAGAGGGAGAGGGGGAGGGAGAGGGGGAGGGAGAGGGGGAGGGAGAGGGAAGAGGGAGAGGGAAGAGGGAGAGGGAGAGGGAAGAGGGAGAGGGAGAAAGAGAATCTCAAGCAGAATCCACACCCAAGGTAGAGCCCCATGCAGGGCTGGATCTCAGGACTCTAAGATCAGATCATGACCTGAGCTGAAATCAAGAGTTGAACACTTAACCAACTGAGCCACCCAGGCACCCTTCACCTTTTCATGTTCTTATAGGAGAACCTGAAATATCATTTGTACATAATATCATTTGTACAAAATCACTTTGTATCAGTTCAGCATAAATACCCCAAAAATGAGGCATATCCAGAGATATGAGCTTTGAAAGATCTCATCAAATAGCATCCCATTCATTTGATGGCCTTGTTAGCTTTGGAAAAAATAAGTTTGATGTACTTAGACAAAAACAAATTCAGGGGATTCTATATATTCTATACAGAACAATAGTTCTCAGTCAGGGGCATTTGCCCCTTGGGAACATTTAACAATGCCTAGAAGCTTTTTTTGTCATAACTGAAGCAAGAAATTGCTAATGGAATCTAGTGGATAGAGACCAGAGATTTTGGTGAACTTCCCATGATGCACAAAACAGTCCTCGAAACAGAATTATCTGGTCCAAAATGTCAACAGTGTCAAGTATTCCAAGTTAACATTTTTCCTTTCACTGCACAAGTCAATGTCTTCAAAGAGTTGTGCATAGTCTTTTTATCTTTGCCTCTTCACATCCCACTCACCCCCAATCTGGACTCTGCTCCCCTCATCCTAACACATCAACTCTCACTGAAGATTCCAATGAGCTGCTTTCACCCAAACCAACTTCTCATCTTGTTTGACCACTTCCTTGGAAGACTTTTTCCACTTGCTTCCAGAATCCTAAATGCTCCTGGTTTTCCTATTTTCTTTCTTCCCAGACTCATTAGTTAGCTTTATCCTCTTTATGCCCTTACATATTAGAGTTCCAAGATTCACTTTTAAGCCCTCTCTTTAAGTTTTCTCAAGGATTCATTCCCTATTGCTGCTGTACCAAATTACCAGAGACTTAGTGGCTTAAAACATCATAAACGTATTATGTTACAAATTTATTATCTCACTGGACTAAAATCAAAGTTTCAGCAGGACTGTCTTTCTGGAAACTCAAGGGGAAAATCCATTTTGTTGACTTTTCCAGCTTCCAGAGCTGCCCCTGTTCGTTGACGAGAGACTCCTTCCATTTTAAAAGCCAACAGTGACTGGTCAAGTCTTTCTCATATCACATTACTCTGAGACTGACTCTTCTGCCTCTCTCTTCCACATTTATCCACCCTTGAGATCTTATTAGGATCACCTAAAAAATCTAAGATAATCTCCCTACTGTACAGTCAGCTGAATAACAACCTTAATTCCATCTGCTATCTTTTTTTTTATTTTAAGTTTTAGTTAGTGTACAGTGCAATATTAGTTTCAGGAGAATTCAGTGATTCATCACTTACATACAACACCCAGTGCTCCTCACAAGTGTCCTCCTTAATACCCTTCACCCATCTAGCCCATTTGCTATCTTAATTCCCCTTTGCAATGTGAGATAACATACCCATAAGTTTGGGGAATTAGAACATGGACATCTCTGGGAGGCCATTATTCTGTCTATCACAATAATTTGCCTTCAATTACCATCCATTTGCACAGAGACGACTCCAAATTTTATGCTTTGTATCTCTGGTCTAGATTAGTCTTCTAAACTCTAGATCTACATACTCAAGTGTTGAAGAAAAACCTCCAGCCCCAAACCAAACTCATAAGTTTCCTCCCCAAAGATGGTCCTTTATCAGTGTTCCCAGGTTCAGTGAATGGTATTAAGAGGCATTCAGTTATGCAGGCTAGAAACATGGATGCTGGTCATTTTTAACAGCAACTTTTTAAAATCCACTACCAAGTCCTATTACTTTCAAAATATCTCATGAATTTCTCTACTTCTTACCATCTTCACCCTCCCTACCACCCCTCTAATTCAACAGACTGTTACCTCATCAGAACTATTAGAACACTCTCCTAACTAGTTCATCCTCACCTGCTTTGAGCCCTCCAGTCTCCACTCTTCATATGGCAGAATGACCTTTTTGGAACTTATATCTGATCAGGTCATTTTTCTGCTAAAATTCTCTAATGGCCTCCTGTTTTCTAGGTGCAAACACAAAACACTTGAATACAGCACTCAAGGCTCTGCCAGGTGTGGCTCCTGAGCGCCTCTCCAGCCTAAGGTAACACACTACATTGCTCTTCTCCCAGCCTGACAAAGCACTCATTTCTCTCTCTCCACAGGACCTTGGCACACATTGTTCTCTGCCTAGATTGTTTCATTTCTCTCTTATTGTATTTAACTTCTACTCATCCCTAGCTCACAAATTAACCATTGCCTCATCAGGGAAGCATTCCCTCATCTCCCTTGTTCAAGCCTTAAAACACCATGCCTCTCTTTTATGACACTTAGCATAATTGCAATTTCAAATTGCTTTGTGATATTTTTAAATTAGTTCTCTGTACAATAATTTGATTGCCTGTCTCATGATAGCAGAACAGTGTCTGTGCTTACCCTGAATCCTAGTGCCTAGTCTAGGTCTTGGCCCAATGTTGGTACTCAATGACTATTTATTAACTGGATAAATAAGTGACTGAATCCAGAGTAAGATGTCTATTACTAGACACAGTCACAGGAATGAGCAGTGGGTCATCTTACTGTTTGTTCATTCAATACTGTTTTACTAAACATTCCTTTGTTTCAAATACTAGCAACCTATTTTATTTGCCGGTTAGAATCTCTAGCTATACAAACAAAAATTTAACAATTGTACTGTAAGGTCAAGAGGAAAGGAAAATGCTCTTCTGGTATCCCTTGATTTCTCCTCTAGATATCATTTTCTTCCCCTGAGATAAATTTGAACTGCTCTACAGGAATGTGGCTTGACTCTCTGTCCTTAGCATCATTGGCAACAATTCTCAAAGCTGCCAATGGCAATTGTGGACACTCATTGGAAATGACAGCAGGTTTCAACATGGCATTGACTTGCATGATGTTTTTCTAATGCTTGAGGAATTTGGTCATGTGTCAAAGTTGCTCATGTTAAATGATCTATTACGTGCCATGATCTCCAGAAAGGTCATCTGTCACATTGCAGGCCAGAAGTGTCACCTCTCTTTAATGTGATAAGAAGCCAAATTCCCAACCTAACTGGAGAGACATTGGCAAAAGCTGAGAGTCTCAGTTCACACCCACAATTGCACAAATGAAAGCTCCCCACTTAAACCAGCACTTAAACTAAACATAACAGTTCAACATTCTATGACTTAATAGCAATTGGATTTTAATAGTTATAGTATTATTGGCTTGAGGTAACCTTATAATGAATATAAATTAATACCTGTAATGAGTATTGTTCTGACTAAAATGAGTGAAACCTACTTAGGTGGGGGAGGGAATGGGATGCTAGAAAATAAAAGGAAGAAATGGCAATATTAAACTGCATTTTGCCAAACAAGGAAGATTTTAACCACAGAAAAGTCCGAGAATTCATTTACAGCTATGACTGCACGATATTTGTAAGGAACTCAAGTGAACCTTAAATTGGCTGAAGATAACATCATGCACGGCAAAATCTAGCTTGAAAGAAAACTGACACCTCAGTTAAACTGAAATCAAGTTTAGTGAAGTGTTCCTGAGGAGAGGGTATTTGGACTCTTCAGAAATGCACCCAAATAGTTATCACTAGACTAACCAAATGGCAATTATAAGAATTATAAGGGAAAATACTACAATTTCAGTATCTGTGCTAAAAATTTACATGTGTGCCTTATACCTGACACATTTTGATATCACAAGAGATCAGTTGGGTTCGTGCTGAGCCTTTGTCTCAAGACACTTAAAAGTAAAAGAGGGGTGCCTGGATGGCTCAGTTGGTCAAGTATCTGACTTCAGCTCAGGTCATGATCTCCTGGTTTGTGAGTTTGAACCCTATCTTGGGTTCTGTGCTGACAGCTTGGAGCCTGTAGCCTGCTTGGGATTCTGGGTTTCCTTCTCTCTCTGCCCCTCCCCCATTCGCATGCGGAGGGTGGGGTGGTGGTGGTGCTCTTGGGCTCACATTCTATCTCTCAAAAATAAACACAAAAAAATTTTTAAAAAGGAAAAGAGAAAGTGTGTGCTTTATGCTGACATTTTATCCTTGATTTATATAACCCTTACATGTTTTCCTTTAATACAGTCCAAGAAATTTTACCAATAACCTAGAAGGCTGTTAAGATGATTTCTATGGCTGAGATATCAGATACACCCCGTAGAAAACTCACTAGTGTAGAAAATTTTTAAATGGACGAGGGTCTCTCAGAGACTCAAATCTTCTTCTCCTTTAGACAAGTACTTGGGAAGACAAAGCAGTTAAGTTATTTCTCCAAAACACAGAGTTGCTGCCTAAGCTGCCTAGCACTAGTCTCCACACTTAAAGTTCTGTGCCTTTCCAATGTATCATAACACCTCCCAAAGCACTAAATTCTTTCAGACATGTGAAATCTTTATAGTCTTTTGCTCAACCAATATGACTGCCTCCTTACACTTAAATGAGACATTAAAAGACCCAAACAGCATGAATCATTAAAAAGAATTGATAAATTGACTTTAAATTTAGAACTTGGGTACCACAAAAGATACCATAAACAAAATAAAAGACAACCTATGGATAAGAAGACATCAATATTGGACATAACTGAAAAAGGACTAGTTTCAAGAATATACAAAGAGCTTCTGTAATTCAAAAAAAAAATGAATAACAGGGAAAAGAATGGATGGACAATGTATAAAGAAGAAATTCATAGACCAAGAAACCCAAATGGACAATAAATAAAAGATGTTCAACTACACTAGAAATTAGGAAGATGTAAATGACAACAATGAGACAGCATCAAATTGACAGAAAAAGTTATAATCTGACAATATTAAGTACTAGGCATACTGCAGAGTTATGAGAACTGTCAATTCTGTTAATAAGAATTTAAACTGCTACACTGACTTTGGACAACCATTGACAGTATCTAATAAAGTTGAAAATGCTCAGACCCTAAAATCCAGCAACTTTCTTCTAGACCAGGAAAGAAGAGGAGATGTTGACTACCCAGGAGACACCTGGCAATGTCTAGAGACATTGTTGCTTGTCACATGTGGAGGTGCAAGGGCAGGGAAGGAGGAGGGGAGGGATACTATTGCAATCTGGTGGGTAGAAGGTAGGAATACTGCTAAACATCCTACAGGTCATTCTTATCCCTAAAGAATTAACTGGCTCAAAATGTCAGTAGTGCTGATGTTGGGAAATTGTAGTGAGTTGAATGGTGGCACCCCCAAATTTGCCTACCTGGAACCTGTGAACATGAAAAGGGGTTCACATTATTTAGGAAAGGGGGGTTTGCATATATAATTAATTTAAGGATCTCAACATTGAATCATCCTGGATTATCCAAGTGGGCCAAAAATTTAATGACAAATGTCCCTGTAAGAAGAAAAGACACAAAAGACCAGAGATGCAGAGAAGAAGGCCATGTGTCAGATACAGAGATTGGAGTCAACAGCCACAGGCCAAGGAGTACCAACAGCCACCAGAAGCTGGAAGAGACAAGAAATGAAACACCCTCTAGAGCTTCTGGAGGAAGTGACTGACAACTTCGATTTTGGGCTCTGTACTGCAGACCTATAACAGAAAATATTCTATTTTTATAAGCTGCCCAGTTTATGATAATTTTCTGTGGTAGCCCAAAGAAATTAATATACTGTCCTAGACATATAGTTAAGAGATTCACTTGCATATGTATGGGAGGGAAAATGTATAGGTTGGTTATTGAAGTTCATTATAGCAAAAAACATTTGAAACAGTCTGAATTTTTATCAAGAAGAAAATTGAAAAATGTGCTAAAGTATATTCAGAAGGATATATATGGAATGATACCACTTATATGAAGTTTTAAAATGGGCAAAGCAATATTATATAATATTTATGGATATCTAAGTCTGCAGCAAAAGTATAGTGCAGGTGATAAACACTGAATCCACAATAGTAATTACTCATGTTATGGATATGAAGAAAAAAGAGAGAGAAGAGGGCACAGGAAGCTCCATTTTTTCACCTGAAATATTTAGTGTCTTTAGTTAAACAGATCTGATGAACATCTGGCCTGATATCAGGATATAACAAAGCTTGGTATTTGGTATGTTACAAATAGTCTCCATTCTTGTTTATTTTTAATCATTTATGGTAAGTTAACTACTGAATATTTTTAAGCCATGGAAATGTATGCCATGTGAAATAAATGAAGATGATGTTACAGGTGTCAGGGGAGTAATGAAGGGAGAATTAGATTATGAGGAAACAGGATGCAGGTGGAGCTTTGGATTCAACACAGAGATGGAGCCCTAATGAGCTAGCCAATCATAGCACAGATGCTTGCTTTTCTAATGTTTTCTTCAGGGATTCTCCCTCCTTACCTCCCCATCTCCCTCTTCTAGTTCTTTTGTCATTTGATTTCAGTTGAGGACATTCTTCTATGACCTCCACCCTAATCGTTCCTCTGTTATTCTGGTTCACGATCAAATCTGTGATAATTATAAAAGAGGGTAAAATGAGGATGGAGTCCTCAATCTTTGTTTTCTGATCTCGACAGCCAACTTGGAGATTTGCATCAGTGAGTTATATTCTGCTAACCAAACTTCCCAGATTTGGAGGAAATGCAGCTACGATATTCTTCAAGGGACCTCTGAGTATAACAACAGAACTGTATTATCCATGCTTCTGGGTCCTGACTCTGCAGTTCCTCTAGGAATGCAAGACCAGCTGAGCAACACAATGAATTTTATGGGTCTGGCATAGCTTGTGATTACATACAAAGCCCAAGTCCAGTTTGTGATTATGGACTTCGTCAAAGCACACCAAAAGAAGAGTTAGGGAAAGTATCTAACAGAAAAAAAAATTAATAAATAAATAAACTATGTTTCTGGTATGTGGGGTAGACTGGCAGTTTGGAGGTGTTTTGAGGAAATGGAAATATGCAGATTGCCTAATAGCCTAAAATACACAGGCAATTGGTCATCTCTTCTTTCATATACCTTCTCATGGCAAAGACTGGATTTTGGTAACTGAATGATTGGCTTGAAATAATTAAGGAGAAAGCACTCTAACATCTGTTCCTTTGGCCATAAAATTATTATAAAAGGAACCCCTTCACTCATGAATTTTTATATTAAATGAAGCACTTCCCAATGTGAGATGGAAACAGCCCTATTCTTTAAAAAGAAAAACAACCTCTAAATTTCCATTTTTGCAGCTCATTATCTTTCTTTGTCCACCACATATAATCTGTTCCAAGATTTCAAATTAGGAAACTATTCATAGTATTAGTCTTAGTAACCTTAATGTTAACCCCAAAGTTTCTGGAGAAGTGCTATCTTTGGTCTTTGCATATAATCTGTTCTTTCCTCAAGATGTACTTGGTAGAATAGAAATGAAATACTTATGCAGTTATATGTTTACTGTGTATCCACCTAGCTAGACTGGAAGCTCCTTGAAGGGAGAGATACTGACTGCCTTATTCACCACTGTGTATTAATGCCTACCATAAAGTTGGCTCCAAACTAGGTGCTCCTAATGGACTGAATTATGTCTCCCCCAAAATTCATATATTCTAAATGTAACCCCCAATATGACTGTATTTGGAGATAGAGCCTTTGAAGAGGTAATTAAAATTCAGGGAAGTCATAAGGATGAAACTCTAATCCTATAGGACTGAGGTTCCTATAAGAAGAGATACCAGAGCTCATCCTCTTTTTATTCTTGCACAGACTAGAGACCATATGTGGACAGATCAAGAATATGGCAGTTGATAAGCATGGAAGAGAGGTCTCACCAAAAACCAACCCCGACAGCACCTTCATCTTGGACTTCGTGCCTCCCCAACCATGAAAAAATAAATTTATGTTTTTTAAGCCACCTCGTCTTGTTACAACAGCTTGAGGTAACTAAGATATTGCTCCATAAGGTTTTGCAAAATAAATGGTGTGATGATGGAAATGATTACAGTAAATTACAGGCTGATAGAACATAAATACTAAGTGTGGGAAGGTATAAGCCACTGAACCAATGTTAAGGAACTCAGATTTAGTTCTTCAAATACACAAAAACAATTCTTATCCACAGATCAAAGGTATTTAAATTACATCTAACAAAACTATATGCAGAACAAATTTCATTCTTTATTCTATTACTTTAAGTGGAAATATGTATTTCATTTTTAAAACATTCTTGACCTTCTTAGTCCATTTTTATAATTTATGTGATTATTAAATAACGATTCAAAATTTCCATACAATCCAACAAATGTTGAGTAATTCCATGTCCAAAGTACCTTGATTGCCAGAGGCCTGTATCCACTTGAACACAGAGCCGAAGAGGGAATCACTAATATTCCTTTAGGACATAAGGCATTTCTTCTTGCCCGAATACATATGTATCACTCCCTTCCCAAACTTCATATGTATTATGTTTCTCTTATCTTTTCCCAATGTGCCCCTATTTATTTGCTTCATTGTACTTATCACAATTAGAAATTCTAGATATGTGTATATTTTAATCTGATTCTCACTGAACAGAGAGTAAGCTCCATGAGGAAAGCAATTACATCCAATTTTACCCTAGCATGGTATTCTCTGTGCGTGGCACCATGCTCATCATATAATGGTCACTTTGGTAAATAAATCCATTTTAGTGGAATAAATTTTTTACCCTTTTTACCAAATCCCAAGGGCAAATAAAAACCCATGACTTCATTTTAGTATCTAAAATCAGCCCAGTAAGCTCAGATACCTCTAGAAGACCATTTTGGAATTATTTGCACACCTTTAGAGTTCTGTACGACAACCAGAGGCAACACAAAAACATTTTCTCTTGCCAGAGCTGAATGAATCCATCAAAGAAAATAAATGTTGCCAATGATTTCCAAACACTCTTCGGGGCGGTTGTCAAAAAGAGGATAAAACTGACCTTGCCAAGTGGACCAGTCATTCTCTCTGAATCAGCTCCCAACATGGTTCACTTAGCACCCAGGAACTGTTCTCCAAAAGTCCAGGAAACAAATACACTGGCATGATGAATGTGAACATGTTTGCTTTTGCTATTCATCCTGACTCACAGTGAGTGATGTGTGGTGCTATGAGTGATAATGAAAAATCTCAAAAATCCAATCGTTGGTACCTATAATGAGCTAAGCCCCCTGAAATTGTATCTGAGCCAAGATCTTGCCAACATGCTCAGGTAATGGAGGTTATTATCCAATCATTTATATTTCTGGAAAGGAGGCCTTTGAACGATAAGTTGGGAGTGTTCATAGTCTTTAAAATTAAGTTTCTCAGAAAACACATTGCAAAAGAGAAGTGGATGATATAAATTTTAAGTTGGTTTAAACTTTAATAACTCTACATTCTTATCTTCTAGTCATTTACTCTGTGTATATGGGGAAGTACATTACACTCAGTGGACCTACGAACCAGCAAGGAATAACTTGGGGAGGTGCATTAAGCCTTTGAGGCCATTAGGATAACATTCTGTTCAATGGAGAAGGTCATTTACTTATAACAAGGATCCAACATGCCTCTCACAGATGAGCCATCTAATCTGAGCTCACCCACATGAGCCTGCCCAATGTGCATTTTCCTAGATCAATTTCCCTGTAGGTTTTCCTTTATTTGTCCTATTTTATTTCTCCCATTTTATAGTCACATTGTCTAATTTAAACTTAATTAAAACTTTCAATTAGAAAAAAAAAAAAGATAGTTGTGGAGATCTCCCAGGAAACACTTCATTAATGGGACTACTTAATAAGCAAAATATCTCACTGTGCAGACTAGACCCAAAACTGTGGCCTCAAAGATCCAGCAGTTCTTTCCCAAATCCTGGCTCAAGTTGGCCAGTGGTAACTAAATTCCTCAAGGTTACAAAGTTTGGGGCCTAAGATCAGAGCTTTGGCTTGAGATGGAGGAGAGTATTGGGTTCACCTGATGACTGTGACTGATTTAGGTGTGAACCATGATTCAAACGAAAGCAAACAAAGCCAAACCCATAAAATAACTTTCTCTGGAAAAAAAAGAACTTTCTCTGGACCTACTGAGCAAGATGCTCTATCTCCTCTGTGATTTTTAAACTGCGAAGATGTAATTCTAGAACTTCTAGAAGTCTAGGAAGCCAACAAAGAGGAAGGCAGAGTCTGAAAGTCCAAGAGACAAATTCTTGAAAACGTTATTTAAACACTTGATCCATCTGTGTCTGAAGCCAAAAAACAAAAAACCAAACAAGCACCCTTCCCTACTTTTTTTTTTTTTGCCTCAGACCTACTGAATCAGAATCTGCATTTCAACAAGATCCCTAGATGATTTGTATGTCCATTACATTTCACAAGCATTGGCTTGACCCATTTTGAGTTGAATTCTATCATTTGTAGCTAAAGTACCCTTAATAAATGTAGGTAGGTTGTATTATTATCTGTATTTTAACAAAATTGAATGCCAAGACTTAGAGAAGTATAGCTGTTCAAGACAATGGGCTTAAAACTTGGCCTGCTTGGCTCCAAAGCACATGTCCTGAACTACTGGGCCATAACATCCTGACTCTGTTTGACAATGTTATCACGTGAGTCCAAAATCTGATGTGGGAGGCCAGCAGGCTGAAGACTCAAGAAAAAAGTTGCAGCTCAAGTCTAAAAGCAGTCTGCTGGCAGAATTCCTTCTTTGGGGAAGGTCAGTCCTTGTTTTACTAAGCCCTTCAACTGATTGGATAAAGCCCACCCATATTATGAAGTATAATCTGTTTTACTCAGACGCTACTAAGTTAAACATTTAAGCTCATGCCAAAAAAACACTTTCACAGAAACACCCAAAATAATGTTTGACCAAATATCTGGGCATTGTGGCTCAGCCAATGTGACACATAAAATTAATCACCACAATTAATTTTATGGATTGATGAAGGCAATATATATGCCTCATTGTCTGGAGCCTGGCAGCTTCGATCATCTAAGAAAAGTGCAGCATTAGGCTCAACCTGAAGATTGAGCAACCTCAACTTCTTGCCCTCGCACAAGGTCATGCTTCAGAGAGTTTTGAATACCTACAGTTTGGCCTGGAAACTCAGCCAGTCCAGCCACAGCTCCTCTTGCTCAGGGGCTTCCCAGGTGGTGGCATGAGTGTTCTTATAAAGACAAGCAAGGGCTAAAAAGGTGGCTGGTCATCAGAAACACAAAGGGCAGCCTGAGATGACAAGGTTAGCCATGTGGGATCTCTGTTCCTGGTTTTCTGTCCTAAAGGGGATATAGCCACCCTAAACAGAAAATGAAGACTGTATAAAACCAGACTCATATAGAGTACTTCGTCAGACTCCTACCTCTTCTTGATTCGCCTTTTTGTTTAACATCATTGTTTATTTTGTGGTTTGGATGTCACACACTTCAAAGAAACATTTGGGTTTCTCTGCATCACCCTTTAGCTTACCACCTTGGTTTTATTCAAATGAATTTGCCTTTATGCTTTTAGAATAAGAATCTATCATGTTCTCCTTATTTTTATTCCTGCCATTAAGTTTGTTCTATTTTCCTAAGATATTTCTCCCATATTTTCTCTAATGTTCTATTTCCAAATAGACACACTCTGGGAAACCCATAGGTTACCTATCGCATAAGATAAAAATCCCTGTGTTAGAAGGCACTCTTGACTTACTGGAATTATGGCCTCACCTGACTTACCACATCTATCTGCTATTTTATGAGAAGGCATAGAGTTTTATGTCCACTGTTTCCAGTGCAAAACACAGACTGTGCAAAGTACAACATGCCATAAGCCAGAAGGGTATTATGTTAAGCACAATTATGTCTTCTAGGCCTTCAAAGATACCTTTTAGTGATATCCTCTAGTGGGAGCTGCAAGCCTGACATCTCTAAGGAACCAGAGGACTGCTAAGAACTAGGGATACCCCCTGGTCACGCAGTGGACAGCCCATGGTTGGGTTCCAAACCTGTGACACCAAGTGGGCAGTAAGTCCACTTATTAACAGGTTGACCCAAGTCCTGCCTTCCACAGATTCACAGGGGAATCCACTTGAGGATTTCTTCCTCTAATGAGAAGGATCAAATAAAACTCTCAATCAGGAGCTAACCTTAAAAGAAAAAAAAAAAAAGGCAGGGGGGCTTTACTGCAAGATCAATGGCAGGATCCATATTAGGCTTCTTGGACTTAGAATATTAGTGCAGACTCATCTACAATATTCCTGAAATGCAAAAAAAAAAAAAAAAAAAAACAACTGAGTTTCTCTGGCTCTCCACTTCTCAGTACATCACCAGGTTATAGTCTCAAGAAGTAACTTTAAGCTACCTAAAATGAAGATCTCAACAAGACCCCTGCTTTAAACTCTCAAAGATTCCTAACTGCCCTTAGGATTAATAATAAAAACATTAATACCAAGGCTGACTTTGTTTGCTTTGTACCAGGCACCACCCTACATGCTCTACCTTTACCTGTCCTTTACCTTCCCTTGTAACCCACCTCATACTCTGTCTCACACCCATGTTGAACTTCACCTCCTCAAAATGCCAGGCTCCCTTCCCTCTGAGGCTTTCTGGTATGATATGCTCTTTCATCTGCTATCACTCTTCCCCAACTCTGCCCCAGCCAACTCTTCCCCTAATCATATCAGCTGAAATATCATGTCCCTATGGAGCATCTGTACCATGCCCCTGCAGAGTTACTTCCCCTTTTTATACACTTGCAAGGGATCTTCAAGTCTTGTTTTCTAAGGCTTATCACATGTACAATTCCTGTTCAGTGTCTGTCTTCTCCACCAAATTATGAGCTCTACAAGGAAAGAATGGCATTGGTTTTCTCACCAATGTACCTCCAATAAATCACCCATTGCTTTGCACACAGTATACCCTCAGCAATGTTTGATGAATGAATATGTGAGAACACTCCCCTCATGACAGAAGACAAAATAACATTATTTCTAATGTCTTACTAGTTCCCCCAAATGTGGCAGCCTTTTGAAGGCTTCCCTCAAGAAGTTTTAATGCCCAATATGCCACCTGCCAATCACTTAACAGTGAGCCATCTAAATGCACTTTCCACTGGCCCGAAGGCAGTGATACCTTCCCATCCTCCTGGACTCAGGCGCCTCACACCAGTCTTCCCAGTGAAAACCCTCAAGAAGGCTCCACATGTGACCACAATGCCATCAAAACCAACTTGTCAAAGCCCTGATGCTATTAAATGATAACATGTGAGATACATCTCAGTGTGAAACTATCAACATACTATCCCAAATTTTTATTGAGGACATACCTGCTATGTGCCAAACATTAATGATAATGATTATAACAATGATGATGATAATAATGACATCACAATTAATTCTTGAGCACCAGATCATACTAACCCCCAAAGGATACTAATCTACCAGGTCGGTGTAGTTTTATATGATTGGAGAACCATAGACATCAGAATTACCTGGTGTTTATTTAAAACGTAGGTTTCTGATATGTACCCCACAGAGACTGGAATGAGAATCTCTCAGAGTGAGGTCCATAAAGCTCCCCCTTAATGCACCTTAAATTTTGGGAAGCATCTCACTAGTTTTTTCACAAACTGTCTTGAATTTACTGTCTTAGCTTGTTAAATGAACCCTTCTCAGGTCACCATATCATTAAAAATGGATTCTAGACCACTCTAATAGGGATCATCTCCCCTCATTTTAGTTCCTAGAACCCATCTCCAACCCCAGTTGGTCTGATAAGGATAAGGAACTGAGGGGTTCTCACACACATGTGTAGTAATATTTATATATTCAAAGCCAAATATCTTTTAATTGTTTACTTTGAAATAGTTATAGATTCACAGGAAGTTGCAAAAAAAAAAAAAATGTCAGGACAGACCAGTGTACCTTTCACCCAGTCCCCACCAATGTTAATATCTTGTGTAACTATAGCATAATATCAAAAACACGTGGTAATTGACCTTACTCAGATACATGCAGTCATTTATGTGTGTGTGGTTCTATGTAATTTTATCACTATGTAGATTTGTGGAACTACCATTAAAATCAAGATATAATCACCACAAAGTTCCCTCGTGCTATCCATGAGGATAGCCACATCCTTGTCTCCCATTCTTCACTCTTGGCAAGCCCTAATCTTTGCTCTGTCTCTATAATTTTGTTATTTTAAGAATGTTTTCTAAATGGAATCATACAGTATGTAGCCTTTTGTAATTGGCTTTTTCATTAACATAATTCCCTTGAGGTTCATCCAAGGCATATTGAGTTGTTTTGAATATCTATAGTTCATTTCTTTTTATTTCTGAGAAGTTTTCCATGGTATGGATAAACCATAGCTTTTTTAACCATTCAACCACTGAAAGATATCTTGGTAGTGTTCAGGTTTGGGCTGAATAACACTGCCATGAATATTCAGGTCCAATTTTCTTGTAAACATAATTTTAATCTCTCTGGAATAAATGTACACAAGTGTAATTGCTGAATCGTATTGTAAATCCATTTTTAAAGAAAACTGACACGCTTTTCTAGAATGACTGTACTATTTTTACATTCTCAACAACAACATCTAAGTAATCCAGTTTCTCTACCTCCCTACCAACCTTTGGTATTATCATAATTGTGTCATCTGCAGAAAGAGATGGGTTTTTCCTTCTCAATCTATTTGGGCTTTTGTTTCTTTTTCTCACCACTTCACTGGAAAGGACTTCCAGTAGTATGTTCAAGTAACCCACAAGAAATTAGGAGAAACAGAGGGAAAAAAACAGAAAACAAATGAACACCTGAGCCCTAACATATTAATTACTTTAACTGTAAGTGGTTCAAATACATTAATTCAAAGACAAAGACTGCCAGAATGGATAAACATTCATGACCCAATTATGCTGTCTGTGAGAAACCCACTTCAAAAATAATAACATAGGTAAGCCAAAAGCAAAAGGATGGAAAAAAGACATCATGAAAACATTTCTTAAAGCAGAAGTGGCTACATTCATATGACAAGGTAGACTTCAGAGCATAGACAATTACAAGATGTAGAGAGGGATATTACATAATGATTAAAAGGTCAACCCCCCAAGAAGTCATAGCAATGCTAAATGTGGATGTACCACATGACAGGATTGCAAAAACATGAAGCAAAAACTGATAGAGCTGAAAGGTGAAATGGGCAAATACATCATTACAGCTGAGGACTTCTACATCCTACTCTCAACAACTAATGCAAGTATTAGGCAGAATACAGCAGGGACACAGAAGAATTTAACAACACCAACAGGATCTAATTGACACATAAAGAACATTCCTCCCAATGAGAGCATACTTTTTCCCCCTTTGGGTTGAAATTATTATACTAGTTAGGTTGTAATATTATAGTCCATTATCTAAGAAATTTGCGTAGGAGATAAAAATCAGACTAGATGACAAAGATCCTTTCTGAAGCAAGGCTTCTTTGACTTTATGCCACAGTTTGTTTGGTGTTTGGGTTTGGAAGATGCCTCTGAGGGAGAATGAGAAATGAGGCTCACGAGGTTATTGATATGGGAATTTTCCCTAGAGCATCAACAGGAATCACTGGCCCTTTTTTTAAAAAATAAGTTTTTTAGTTGAGTATAGTTGAAATACAATGTTATATTAGTTTCAAACACAACTTAGTGATTTGACAATTTGACACGTTTATGCGTTATGCTGTGTTCACCACAAATATGATACACATTCTTTTCAAGTGCCCATATTCTTCAAGAATCCCATGTCCTGGGACATAAAACAAACCCTAGAAAATTTAAAAGTATTTAAATCACAAAGAGTACGTTCTCTTACCATGATGAAATCAAACTAGAAATCAATTACAGAAAGGCAAGCAAATCTTCAAACATGTAGAAATTCAGGATGTTTTAAAACCTCCCCTACCACATCACTCCTCCCACATCACCTTGATAGATTATTGATAATTTAAAATTGTTCCGTCCTTCATTTATCCACATATTGGTCTTACAACATCTGACGACATTAAGCAAAAGAAGAAAAAGCACACAAAAGTGGAATTACGTATCCAACTTCAAAATCTTCTTCTTACCCTCTTGTTTTAGAAGTGGAGGGGGCACTGATGACCCCCCCAAAACTGTAGCCTCTGTCTGAGCTATGCCTGCAGACTCCTACATAATTTAGGATTTTCGATTTATTCAGCTGAGATTTTAGGTGTCAGGGGTAAACCTTCCCCTCTCCTCAACTGCCTAACGCCTTCTGACAGCACACAACTTTAAGGCACACAAAGCCAGGGAGGAATGGGTCCACTGGGCACTAGTGTGGTGATCTGTAATCAGGTGTGATTTCAGTAGAAAATTACATTCTTCCCTTTTTCAGAGGCAAGAAGTAGTGCATGAATCCAGCAGAATGGTTCACTCCTGCCCCTTGAAACACTGGGCCTGGTTAGTCAAGGCTTCAATTTGTTCTACTCAAATTAAAGGGCCGCTGAGTGACTTTAATCAAAACACTGATGGACAGCGAAAGAGCCCAGACAGCAGTGCCCTTTTCGTTCGAGGCTCAGAGCTAAAGGAGAGAAGCCAGGGAAAACAAGACTGTGGTGTTTACAGTGGTGAGACTGACAAAGCAGGGCAGGTAGGGCTTCAGTTGTTTCTCCTGGCATATACTGAAATGGTGTAGAGGCAGTCAAACACACTGCAGTCGCAAAGTAGAGAGCTCCCATTTTGTTTGCAAACACAGATGGTGCCTCTATCCTTGGCTTCTTTCATCAGTCTTTATGTCCCTTTGGCTCTTGTATGGAAAACAGCTATCTGGTTCTAGCTAACAGTTAGGCTTTGATGCAAAAACAAGCGCTATTTCTGCTATTTAAATACATTATTCTGCCTTCAGGGTGCCTGGGTGGCTCAGTCAAAGGGTTAAGTGTCCAACTTTGACTCAGGTCATGATCTCGCAGCTAGTGAGTTCAAGCCCCCCCATTGGGCTCTCAGGGCAAAACCTACTTTGGATCTTCTGTCTCCCCCTTTCTCTGCCCCTGCCCCACTAGTGCTCTCCCTCTCTCTCAAAAATAAACAAACATTTAAACATATTATTCTGACCTTCCATGGCTCCCTGGTACTACTCTTGGAATAAAGTTACAATCCCTCATGGGTTGCCTATGACTAGTCTTCATCTCTTACCATGCTTCTCCTCAGTTCTACACTGCTGTCAGAATGAACTTCTGTCAGTTCTTTTACTACATCATGTTATCTTCACCAGTGGGCTTTGCCTATTTTGTTCTATTTAGCACACACTTCTGCCTCTCTCCCTGGCCAACTCTAACCCACACTATAAGTGATGAGCGCAAGGTTTTGGTGGCCATGTTACATAGCATAAGCACCGTAGGTAACAAGCCTGCCTCTCAAATGCTAACTCAGAGACAGAGAGCATTAAAAAAAAAAAAACCTAGGAAGGGAAAACCATTGCAGAATATTCTCCAATATTAAAAACCTAATGGGGCGCGTTGGTGGCTCAGTTGGTTAAATGTCAACTCTTCGTATCAGCTCAGGTCATGATCCCATGGTTCATGAGTTCAAGCCCCACATCGGGCTCTGTGCTGATAGTGCAGAGCCTGCTTGGGATTCTCTGTCTCCTTCTCTCTGCCCTGCCCCCACACTCCCTATCTCTCTCTCAAAATAAATAAATAAACAAATTTTAAAAAAGAATTTATGATGGGGCATCTGGGTAACTCAGTTGGTAAGGCATCCAACTTTGGCTCAGGTCACGATCTGTCACAGTTCGTGGGTTTGAGCCTCACGTCAGCTCTGTGCTGACATCTCGGAGCCTGGACCCTGCTTCGGATTTTGTCTCCCTCTCTCTCTCTGCCCCTCCCCTGCTCATGCTCTCTCTTTCTCTCAAAAATGAATAAACGTTAGGAAAAAAATTTTAATAAAAAAATAAAAAAGAATTTATTTTAAAAAAACCCTAAGAAATGAATTTTAGGCTTTGGATTTAGTGCTTTTAGTGGCATCCAATGGATTAGGTTACAAAGAGGATTGAGGTACAGTAAGTTGTGCACTGGGCTAGATCATTCTAGGATATTTTCTAATGCAGAGTCTAATATTCCAAGCCTCTTCAACATTTTCCAAATTTTAGTTTCACTAACTGCACATACTCTAAAGAATTACATTTAAGCTGACCTTTATCAACAAGCCAGTGCGCCCCATTGCAATCAAACTGCATTCTGAGTGGTTTCATGGCAACATCTGTGGCCACCAGGCAGATGAAAAGGTACAGGATAATCTATGCCACCACCCCCACTCCCATCCCCACAAATGAACTCAGGGGAGAAGACAGCCTCAGAGCTTTGAGGGTGGTTCTTATCAGGATGAGACTGGAACATCAAGATTTTCTGGTGGAGAGAAGAATCAGAGAGCTGGCTATTTTTTTCCCCCACAACCTAGGACTCAAGACTTCCCTTTTGTACTTCATCTCCCCAGTGGCAAAATGTGGGAAAGGCCCCAGATAAACTTCATATTTCCTCCCAGCCCCAACATTCTGTGACTAAACTGTTAATGTGATCCAGTAACTTGCCTTTCATCTGTGCGCCCAGAAAAGTTAAACCAAAGAGAAACTACCAGAAGAATATCTAAGCTAAGATATAATTTGTCTTTGGGTAGACGGAAAGTTACTGTTCAAAGAACAATTTTCAATTTTCTCCCCAAGTAGCTTTCCCCAAGAGCCATGCTTATGTTTCATTAAGGCTTTGGGTCAGATGCAGACAGGAGAGAAGTTATTCCTTGCTTGCCCAAGCTATGATGTACTTTACACCAAACCTTAAGAAGGTATAGACCCTAAGCTCTCCAGATGGTTTACCATCTTATCTAAAATTAAATAAATCAACTAAGTAAAGCTTATGCTCTGTAAAAATTCCATGTTAGCACACAAGTAAAGATGGAAGCAAAACCATTTACAAATAGATTATTAAGCCAGAAAATCTGCAGCCATCAAAGAGAAACAATGTTTTCAAGTTATTCAAGCTCAGCATCACATTGGCTAAAAGGCTACTAGCCAGTGTCTGTACTCACTACCTCCTACTTTTAATGATGCATTTGGATCTTCCTGTTGCTTTGGAGTATGTAAATGAACATCACTCAATTTGCATTTCTACCACTGAGACACTGAGATATCTGTAGGTGTATCAGAAGAAAGATACTTTGATAGATTGTGTAGATTAGCTCTACTTCTCCACATAAGTGTCCATGAGGGAATCATCTAAATTTGTAACAGTACTGCCTGGGATCACCTTAATCATCTCTTCCCATGCAAAGATGAAAATCACCTGAGAAATTAGAATAAGTTGAGAAAGAAGAAAAAAGGGATTGGGGGAAAATATCCAAACGCAGCCAGGATGCACATATAGTCTCCTGTTTATTTTAATTGAATGGTTTGTGTCTTCAGGCCACCTCATTATTCTCCCCAGAGCAGAAATATTGAATGAAGGCACAAACCTCATTAACCTTTGAATGCTGAAATCAATAATCTGCAATATATCTAAGCTAATTTGTTGCCAATACATGTCTCAAAATGCTATGTTTTGTAGCTGAGGACATCGAGGGATGCGGTAAGAACTACCTTGTCCCCATCAAGATGATATCTTGGGTTTGCCTTGTTGGTTTATAGAACCTTCTTTTTTTTTTTTTTTTTAAATTTTTTTTCAACGTTTTTTTATTTATTTTTGGGACAGAGAGAGACATAGCATGAACGGGGGAGGGGCAGAGAGAGAGGGAGACACAGAATCGGAAACAGGCTCCAGGCTCCGAGCCATCAGCCCAGAGCCTGACGCGGGGCTCGAACTCATGGACCGTGAGATCGTGACCTGGCTGAAGTCGGACGCTTAACCGACTGCGCCACCCAGGCGCCCCGGTTTATAGAACCTTCTAATGTGAAATAAGTTAGTGACATTTACATAGAACATGGTTTTCCAGTGGGGTTAATTATCTGTTCTTTTAGCTGAGAACACATTGGACCTTTTCTTTTTCCATGACTCTAATAAATGACATGAATAAAGACAGACAGGTGTTTGCCTGGCATTCCTTCTCATAAGCCTGCCCTGAAAAGTAGAGTCACGGCCCATACTGAGGAAGTAGGAAGAGGTTCCTTGAGCCACAAACTGGCTTTATTCACTTAGTGACTAACACATAGTAGGCATCCAAAAATATTTGTTGACAAAATGGATAATGACCCTGACCTTTGAGAGTCAACCTTTACTTGCTAAATATATATGCTATATGTGTGTTACATGTGTTTTACTAAACCTGTGTATATACACGTGTTTGCACGTATGTATACACACATCTCTCACACACACATACACACAGTATTTATAAAATGTCTCAGTAAGAGAATAGGACACTTGTCTGTTTATTTTGCAAAAGAAAAGAATGGGACAATAAAGTATTTATCGGTTACAGAGAAATGATTGAGAAACAGAATGACAGAAAACGAAAAGGACCAGGAGTCTGTGCAGCTGCAAAAACTCCAGGAGAGCAGCCTCTTTATGTGTTCACCACTAAGTCCCCGGTGCCTATGACAAAGCAGGTGCTCAGCAAGTGTGTGATGGTTACATGGATAGATGCATGGGTAAAGAGAATGAGTGAACAGTCAGCATGAGTAGGAGAAAGAGGAGAGCAGGTGTGAGTTTTCTGTGAATGGTCTCTATAGAGAATAGAGAGTACCTAGACACTAAAACAACAAGACCACCCCCATGCACACAAAACATGGGACCAGCCATTCAAATGGTTGTGTCCCATGCTTTTGGATGATCCTCTCTCAGCCAGGAGAAGACTTTTGTGTTTGGTGCAGTGCATCCAAACCACAATGTCCCTAAGTGAAAGAGGAGGTCCCTATCATGCTGTCTCATCTCACTGACATCTCCTCTCCTACATCAAATTGAAACACTTCATGTATCTCAAAGCACTACTGGGCCCTCTGACAACCAGACTCTACTGAAGTGCTCCAAAGAGGAGAAGCCGCCCCACAGCTTTAGCATCAAAGGGAGGGCTAAATACTCCCTCTAATGCAGTACATGAGGGTCCAATTGCTGCCATTTAACCAGATGCTGCTTACACTGTCGGTTTCGCCCCCAGCCCACTGGAGCTGCTGTCCATTAAGCTTTGTTATTTATTGAGCCAAAATCTGTTCCCAAGGGAAGCAGAAAAGATAGAGATTGTTACATGAATTTCAGATTTCCACCACGTAGTATACCATTGCTCAGGTACACCTGTTCAGTGAAGAACCTTTAAAAGACTATTTCTCAAAAATGACACCATGGCTATATGCATAGCCATCACCTGATGGCAATTAATAATTCAGATGCCCAGGTTCCACTGTCAGTGATTCAGGTAATAGGTCTACAGTAGGGCCAAGAAATCTGCACTTAACAAGTACTCTAGAGGAGCACCTGGGTGGCTCAGTCAGTTAAGCAGCAGACTTAGGCTCAGGTCACAATCTCGCAGTTCCATGAGTTCAAGCCCCGCATTCGGCTCTATGCTGACAGCTCAGAGCCTGGAGCCTACTCCAGATTCTGTGTCTCCCTCTCTGTCTGCCCCTCCCCCACTCATGCTCTGTCTCTCTCAAAAAATAAATAAATTTAAAAAAAAATTTAAAACAAGCACTCTAGAAAAATCACAAGCTCATTAAAGTTAGAGACTCCTTGATTCAAAAACAAATATCTTTCACTCTTGCTCCATAAGAATCTCATACACATCTCATACACATACATAAGAATCTCATACAAAGTTTTCAAGGACTTTGGAAGGAAGAATGTTCTCGGGATAGCGTAGTCAAGAAAAAGCTTTAAGTCAACATGTATTTGTTGTGTATCTGCTGTTTGATGGGCAGTACAAGGTGGTAGATAAGCTGTGTCCTCTGGAGTGAGGCTGCCTGAATTTGAACCCCAGCTCTGCCACTTACTGGCCACGTGAACTTGGGCATGTTAATCTTTTCACACCTTACTTCCATTTGTCAGATGAGGATGATATCCAAAGCACCTGACTCACAGGGTTGTTAGGATCAAGTTAAGACATGTGGAGTATTCAGAACAGAGCACGGCCCAAGTGCCCACTAAAAGCTTATTATTACTACTATGTCATGGGAACTAGGGGTAATCTGGGAAAAGAGAGACACATCCCTACCCTCTTCATGCTTAGAAACAATAGGAAAATAGCACAATCCCAGTTTAACAATGTGTTAACTAAATACAAGTATGAGTGCACAGAGGAAATTACCAGAAAGTAAAAAAACATGGTCCTAACAAGAGTCTGTCAGGATAGAGTCACCTGAGGCAGAACATACTTGGCAAAAGCCATGGGGTAGCAAGAACTGGGTCCTGGGAGTCACAAGCTCAAGATTCTAGTAACTTTCCTACCTCTACACAAAATGACAGTCAATTGAGGCAGATTCTTCCTCTTTCTGAAGCTCAGTTGCCTCACATATAAAATAAGGGACTTAGCAATTGCCGCTGTGGCAGAGTTGCAGGACACTAATGGGCAAGCTCTGCAGGGACTGGGGCACCAGAGCTGAGCTGTGAGAGCCAGGGGCTCCATCCAGGAGAAAGGGCAAAGGAGGTAAGGTGAGGAGAAAGGGGGCATCGCAGGATCAAAACCTGTCTTCCTCTTGCCAATGTCCTCCTCAGCTTAGCACTACGGATAGAGTGCTTTGGGTCAAAGGTATTCTTCTCAGAAATTGCACTTCTTAGAAAGGGTCCCTCCCCCACCTCACTTAAGGTAAGTAGAATCAGGCTTATTGTTTGGGTCTGTGCAAACAGAGAAATGCATGCCTTCACACTGCCATTAGTAATGGAACATTAGTTGAGAATCAAAGGGAGGTAAAGGAGAGATGAAGGGGAAGGGGGTTCAAAGATGGCACAAGTGTGGGCGTGTTGGGGGAGGAATACAAGGAGATGAATCAGCTGGAATCCGAGTCATGTCAGAACTTGAGAACTGCAATCCAGTAGCTCCCTCACAGCTGTGCTCTCTCTGCCTCCCCTCCCCCCAACCCCTCCACTTGGACTCTAATTACATCACTGAAGCTCTCAGCAGCTTCATCACCCCTCATGTATTTCCTGAGTAGCAATAATAGATGAATGACAAGAACTAGCAACCTACCTCCAAGGTGAAGACTGGAAACTGCCTCCACGTAAGTGAGAAAAATTTTTAGATTAACCTGTCCACATACATGAACTCTTTTTTTCCTTGCTGTTATAAACATTACCTCAAGCTGGAAAACGAAAAGGGAGGGTAGAAAGAGGGAGTATTAAAACCCACCACCTTTTAGAGATGGAGATCCATGACCTGCACAGAGTCACAGGGTAAGGAGACGACAGGGCTGCAAGTGGTACACAAGTCACCTGTCAACTAGTCCTAGTGAGACACAGTCACAAGGACACGAAGAAGCACTTCATATTTTAACAGTTACATAGATATTACAGTACGTATTATAAAATTAGCATATTGCCTCCATGATTTGGGAACATCACTGCTTGGGGCAGAGCTAAGTATCTCTATTTATAATGCGAATCAATTTAAGGGACAATATTAGGTACATAATGGAACCATTGATATGTGTGTAACTGATGGCTCCTGACCAGATCTTAAATTACTAGACCACATTTCTAGCCCTTCAGGGATGGGGTAGGGAGGGAGGGCAGGAAGTACCAACAAATCCATCCGGCTTGCAAACCTCCACAATGTCCTCTGAAAAGTCAAACAACTCACCCTGCGGTGCCTCCCCCCTTCCCAGAGTAAGCCAGGGAAATGAGAGTTGGGTGTTCAAAAGACTCAGACAAGCATAATATTATATATACACTTGACATCCATCTCCTGAATGAAACCTCATTGTTCTTGTGTAACAAAAAGTAAATATTTACTGTGAGGCAGGAGAAGTAGGGAATGATCAGCATTCAGGTCATCAATCACTGTGAGCTGTGCTCCCATTTTAATAACCTCGTAAGGGAGGGCAGGCAAGGACAGCAATGACTGGCCAGGAGATAAGAGTTTGTCAGAGGAGTCAAATCACTCCAAACGCAAGAATATAAGTTATTGCTTATGCGTTGCTCATGCGTGCAGGTGGTGAAGTTCCCTAAGGATGGGTGTGTGAAGTTGAGGCAGGGAAGTAGAGTGGTTAGGAATGCAATCTCTGTAGCTGGAGTACTGCTCCTCTACTCACCAGCTTCAGGAGCTTGGACAAGACAGTCTCAGCTACATCAATCAAGGAAGATCCACCTCATAGCATTGCTGTGAGGATTAAATGAATCAATATGGGTAAAGTATTTATTTATTTACTTTTTTAAAACTCAGCTCCATGCCCAGCATGGAGTCCAATGCAGGACTTGAACTCACGATCCTGAGATCAAGACCTGAGCTGAGATAGAGAGTCAGATGCTTAACCTACTGAGCCACCCAGGTGCCCCAGACAAAGTTTAACAATAGAAGGAGCATGGAATGTGCTCAATACATTTCTCTAGGGGTGTCAGGAGACAGAAACCTCTCTTGGCTGCAAGAAGATGGCTTGGGGGTAGTACCCAATCTGCTACTATGGTGCATTCCTCTGTCCAGGAATTTCATCAACTGATTTAGAATGCATGTACTTGTCCAAGCCCTCACAGCCAGTGAGGGGCGGAGCTAGGATGGGAGCCCAAGCCTTCTGGCTCCCAGGTCCTTGACCTTAATCATTATTATGCGTGACGCCTGTCTTAAGAGAACAAGCAATCACATGCATTTTTTTTTTTTACCCCTTTCTTTTCCTTCTCTTCACCTGTCTACCAGGTACAGGAAGTGACTAATTCTCCCTGGAAAAGCAGAAGTGCCCAAGTAAGAAAAAGAGCACCAAACAAAGATTGGAAAATTTATACCCTTGTTTCAAGTGGAATGGTTGAAGGACCTGGATGGAAATGATTAAGCTTGGAGGGAGGAATATTTGGACAGAGAATATACCTTTGTATGCTGAGAAGAGCCATGGGGAAGGAAGAACAGCCTGTTTGCCCATGATGCAAGATAGAGCCCTACTTCCATTGAGGGAGAGGTTATGAGGAGATAGGTAAGAGTCCAGTTTCAGAAAAAACTTTGCAGGGGCTATCACATAGTGGCTAAAAACTTAAATTCAAGCAGACAAATCCCAGACCCCACCCCCTTACTATTTGTGTGACCTTGGACAAGTTACATAAACTCTCTCACTAAGCCCTCATTTCTTTATCTAATACAGAGGAGGGCTTAGCAGTACCCACCCCATAAGGCCAATGTCAGGTGTAAATGAGATAAGGCATGTTAAAAAGCTTTGCACAGTGACTGGCTTATCATAGGCCCTCAAGACATGTTGGCTATAAAGCTGGCCTAGATTAAGAGTGAATGTAAATATTGCTCTAGGTAAAGATAACTCATTCTTTATATTTTATTCCTCTCTAGAGATTTGGCACGTTTAAAATATTTTCGGAAGATCATTCATCCATCCACCCACTCATTCATTGAACAGAGGTCTGCTGAACACTGACTAGGTGTGAAGCTGTGAGGACAGAGTGTGAACATGAGTGAAACAGTCCACTTGCTTCCCAATGAAGGAGGCAAGCATGAAAACCATCGCTCAATTAATTAACCGCAGTTAGGCGCTGTTAGGATTAACTCTGGAGCTGCCATCAGAACACTTACAGGGAATGATCTAGACTCAGGGAGAACATGAGGAACTTGCCTGGAAGTGAGTTTTGAGCTAAGTCACTTCAATGTGATTTTGTGATTAGTGGCCCAACAAAGCCTTGGGTGAGTCACAGAAGGGAATTAGCAGTCGTGTCTGACCCAGAAAAGCTTCACAAACGATGGCATTTGAGCTGCATCATGAAAGATGGAGAGTATTTTCCCAGGAAGAGAAAGGAAAAAAGCCTTTTTGTCATACAGGACTTTATAAAGACTTGGAGAGACTCTCAGATCAGAGGCTCAGATACTATTACTTTTGTTATGAGTGAAAAGCTACTAGCAAAAATAAAAGGTAACATCTATTCTTTAGAGATTTGCACTGCAGTGTTATTTATCAAGGAAAAGTAGAAATAACCATAACAATCACTGTCCAATGGCTGAGGAATTTTAAGCTAAATTAAGTCCAACCAGAATTTTCTATATAATACTACAAGTATATTAACTGTCATATTCTTCAAGAGTCTGTAATAACATGGGAAATCTTACTTAAAATACTAAGGGAAAATAGGGAGACATAAAATCTCAGTTACAGTGTGAGTACAACCATATTATTTAAACCTCCCAAAATCATACTTTTGGAGACGATGAATATATTTATGCCATTGATTGTGGTGATGGTTTCACACGTTACTTATCTCTACATTCATTAGTTTGTATACTTTAAAGTTTAACTTTTTGTATGTCATGCATGCCTCAATAAAGTAGCTTTAAAATGCAAATAAAAATACAAAATTGTTGATTGTGAGAAATGAAAATGAAAGTAAATACAGAAAAAATTTATATCAGGTCTTTTCAGATATGGAAAATCTGGTATTTTTCAACTTATACGTACTAAGTTTTCTTTAAGAAGAATGTGTTATTATTTTTGTTGATAATAGTAATACCTTTTCCTCTCTTCCCTTTTATAAGAAGTTCTTTTGATCAACTTTGCTGACAGGAAAATCCCCCAGCCGATATCATTTCCTCTGCTGACGTAAAGCCTGGCAGTCACCTATTATTCACTCCTTAGCACTGGAAGATTTCTTTAGAAAAAAAAAGAAATGATCTTTGAAGGATCACCAGTTAAACCACTCAATCCTGAAGTGGTTTAGGTGACCAGCTGTACTCCACTGGCATGACACCGCAGGGGTAGCGCACAGGACAAATGGGTTCTGACAAAAGTTCATTTTGAAGAATAAGGAGAGAAAAAAAAAAAGTACGTGAAATGATCCAGGGTAATAAACCTCCAGGGGAACAGAGGGGGGGGGGGGGGGGGGGGAGAGAGAGAGAGGGGGGAGGGGGGGGAGAGAGAGAGGGGGGAGAGAGAGAGAGGGGGAGAGAAAGAGAGAGGGGGAGAGAAAGAGAGAGGGGGAGAGAAAGAGAGAGAGAGAGAGAGAGAGAACATCAACAAAGACAAAATAAAAAGAAACAGAACATACATTCCATTAGTTTGGCCATCTTGGCTCAAGTTGCCCAACACTACAAAGATTCTTCAGCCCTTGTAGTCATGTGTTGGCCTGTGTGACTGTCTCTTGGTGTTTCTTCTTCTGTGTGTTCCTTCTTGGTTTTCCCACAGGTTAAATGCAGGTAGTGACTGAATTTCCTTAGCAAAGAACTGATTTACAACCAGTAGTGTTTGGAAGTCTTTGCAACCATGAACTGCTCTGCCGGGCCAGGATGAGAGCAAACAGGCCATGAAGGGGTCAGCTGTCAGGCAAGGTGGGAGATCAAACAATCACCAGCACAGAAACGTCTCTCATTTTCAGCTTGTGATGGTTTTCTGAGCCAGGGCTTCAAGTCCTGCTCTGACCACAATGAGGTTGACAAGATCTGCTCACAATCAAGGTCAATAAAATTCACTAGTAGTTTGTCACCCCTAGTAAAAGAAAGTCAATCATTGAAAGAGATGGAACCTTATGAAACTGACGGTGAGACTGGCAGGAACCATTCTGACTCTGAGTGATATTGCTAAGGTCCACTTATGGATGTGCTTGACAAGGTCAACCTTTGTAGTAAGCAATCACCTACACACCACCGCATATCTTCATGGCCTGTCTGCTTCCTATTTTAGAATACCTTGGTGGAATATGGTCTGTGCAAGTACCTGTTTGAGATGCTCATGTGTGTGCAGCTGCACAATCATATGCATTTCATTTTTAATTTTTTTTAACATTTATTTTTGAGACAGAGAGAAAGCATGAACAGGGGAGGGTCAGAGAAAGAGGGAGACACAGAATCTGAAACAGGCTCCAGGCTCTGAGCTGTCAGCACAGAGCCCGACACGGGGCTCGAACCCACAGACCGCAAGATCACGACCTGAGCCGAAGTCGGACGCTTAACCGACTGAGCCACCCAGGCGCCCCATATGCATTTCAATTGAACACATTGGTTTACCCCACACAGTGCTATGCATTGTACAGGAAAAAAAAAAAAAGTGCTTTCTGGATATCCCCCCTTAGATTTCCCATGTCAGAGTCAACATTGCAAAAGTGGAACTCAACTTCTGACCAAACCTCTTCCTCACGCCCCAACACACACGAGGACTAGGGGTCTCTTTCTGTGAATGACATCAGCATTCATCCCGTTGCACAACCCAGAAACCTGAAAGCGATCTTCCTCTGCTCCCTCTCCCTCATGCCCCACATCCCATACATTCAAATCCTGCATATTTATGCTCAATCCCTTTGTCTCCTCCTTAATCACTCCCACCTTAGCTCAGATCTTGTCAGTGATCACCTGATGGGACTCACAGACTCCAAATTCTCTATACAATAGCCAAAGGAATACTTCTGCAACACAGATCTCATTGTTCTACTTTTTACTCCTGTTCAGAGCCTTTCACTAGGCTCCTATTGTGCTCAGGGTAATGTACCAAGCCCACGGTTCACAAGGCTCTTCATGAATAGTTTTTATATCCTCTGCCATATCTCAAAGCACCCCCCTCTTTTCTCCAGCCACCCTGGGCATCTTTCAGATTCTTTAAAACACCAAGCTCTCTTATGCCTCAAGGTTTTTGCATATGCTGTTTCCTCTTCCTAGAAACTTCTTGCCTATATATCTGTATAATTCCTTTGAAGAAAGCCTTTCTTTGACTTCAGAAACTGAGTAAGATATGTGCTCCCATAGTATCACTCCTGACTGCAAATCCATGTTTGTTTGTTTTTTTGTTTTTCCTAACAGGCAGTAAATTGGGTTCCTGTATCTTTAATGCATTAAAACAAACCTAGGAAGGCACTAAATATTTGTTGAATGAATAAAGTAAACAAATGAAAATTGCACGGTGTCACAGAATAAAGAGGAAAAAGACAATCTACCTACCATCCTGCCAAATCCTTGGTGAAACTAATGTTGATATTCCCTCTTACTTCCCAGTACATTTGGCCTCATCTGGCTTCACATAAAATGGCTGTGCCATCATTTCACTAATTTTTTGTCACCTCCACTTTCCAAGTTAGAGACTAAGTAATCAAGCTTGGTGCTTTCTTGAGCTAGATGGAATAGCAAAGCATTTTCTAGTCCAAAATTATACTGCAAACTGCGTTTGTCTTCTGGGTTTGGGGCCATGGAGAGGCTAGCTTGGAAGGACTCTGGATGGACCAGTGGCTTTCCAGGTATGGTCCCTGGAATGTCCACAGTGACATCAAAATAAGAACTGAGAGTAAGCACTGAGAAACATTCATATCAAGTTAACATTGCCTCAATATTTTGATTGTGTTTTGCAGAAGTATCAGTCTCTAACAAACGAAAATTAACAGGAAAAAAAAAAACCTGATCCTTCACTAGAAGTAATTTGGGAAGCACTGGGATAAATAAAACTAGGAATGAATTCACCAGGAATGTCTTCCATTAGTTCTCTCAGCCTCTTATTAGAATCTGTGTTCCACAGTTAGTCATGCTCATAATAACAGCAGTTCTATAAGGGCCTTATTTAGCCAATTTAAGATAACTCAAAGAATCAAAAATATTGATGGCATAAGAAGAACAAGTCTCCTTCAGAAATGTAATTATCCAAGGCTACTCTGCCTAATGATCTAATGTCATGTAGTGACACTCATGATAGTTAATTGCTATGAAACACCACTATGTATGTGCCAGGCCATTTAAATTATTCATGTGCATTATTTAATTCTCAGAATTCTTTGGAGTGGTATTACTGTAATCTTCATTTTAAGGATGGGGAGTCAGGACCAGAAAGTTTAAATTGCCTGAGGTCACACAACTAGCAATTAGTGACAACTAGATTGGAGATTTAATCCCAAATCTTTACTAAGAGCCAGGAATCTGAGTCTTTAAAGCTGAAACCAATACTGTCCCTCTGTCTTCCATATCCCTTATTTTAGTCCCTTTTATTTTAATACATATAACTGATTTTTATCATTCACAAGAAACATCAAAGCCAAAAATATTAAACTTGGGTTGGGCATACCTGAATGCCAGACCCATATCTATTAGTAAATACCAACATGATATAAAATAAATTGAACTCAAATTTTATCACATATAAAATGGAGATAGCCATGTTGATACCATCTACCTACCTCACAAAGTTTTTGAGAAGTATTAAAATGAAATGATGAACAGGGCATCTGGGTGACTCTTTTGGTTAAGCATCTGACTTCATCTTAGGTCATGATCCCACAGTTCATGAGCTGGAGCCCCGTATGGGACTTTGTGCTGACAGCACAGGGCCTTCTTGGGATTCTCTCTCTCCCTCTCTCTCTCTGATCCTCCCCCATTCTTTCTCTCTCTCAAAGTAAATAAAAAAATTGATGAATGTAAAAAAAAAAATTTTGGAAATTGTTAAGCACTGGTGCCTCATACATGCCATTATGTTATTAACTTGGAAAACTGAGATTTGACTATGTTTACCTCAGAGAAGATGCAGAATTATTAGATTATTACAGTGTTCTTATGAAATAGACAATAATGTGGGCTATTTATATAAACAATACCAGCTAAGTACCTTTATCAGCCCACAAGAATACAGTGATGTTTTAGGAGGAACAGGAAATATATTCCCTACCCTTAAAGAGCTTACTACTTTGTTGAGTGTACTTACATACACTGAAAATACAGAAAGCAATGTAAGTGACCAAGTACTGAATGACACAGCACAGACACTGAAGGAGAAAAGATCACCGAGAAGCGGAATGAGTAGGAAGGACTTCAAGAAAGAGCAAGCCTTGATGGAATCATACAGTAACTCAATGCCAAGCTAGGAAGAGAACTTAGATGCCAGCTCCCACCTTCTGCACATGGGGAAAGTGAAACCCAGACAGGGGAAATGACATGACCGAGATCTCATACGTAGGTGGAAAAGTCAGGCTCATCTGATCACAGTGCTTTCTCTTCATCACGTCTGCAATTCTGTTTTTCAAGAGAGTCATGTTTACACAAAGTAGTGGGGACTTTGAGACAGGTTGGCAGATCCATGGCAGGCCTATTTCCAGATTTTACAAAGAGGCACTTACTAAGCAAGCACCTTCTCGTCTTAAGCCAGAAGCCAGCCCTGCTGGCTTAAAATAGGTAGTAATAAAAGTAAGAATTAAAACTTCATGTGTCTGTTAGTCATCTGGATATCTTCTTTGGAAAAGTGTCTATTCATGTCATCTGCCCATTTCTTCACTGGATTATTTGTTTTCGGAGTGTTGCATTTGGTAAGTTCTTTATAGATTTTGGATATTAACCCTTTATCCAAAATGTCATTTGCAAACACCTTCTCCCATTCCATTGGTTGCCTTTTAGATTTGTTGATTGTTTCCTTTGCTGTGCAGAAGCTTTTTATCTTGATGAGGTCCCAATAGTTCATTTTTGCTTTTATTTCCCTTGTCTTTGGAGACGTGTCGTGTAAGAAGTTTCCTTCTCACATTTAGGTCTTTCATCCATTTTGAGTTTATTTTTGTATATGGTGTAAGAAAGTGGTCCAGGTTCATTCTTCTGCATGTTTCTGTCCATTTCTCCCAGCACTACTTGCTAAAGAGGCTGTCTTTTTTCCATCGGATACTCTTTCCCGCTTTGTCAAAGATTAGTGAGCCATACATTTGTGGGTCCAATTTTTGGTTCTCTATTCTATTCCATTGGTCTATGTGTCTTTTCTTGTGTCAATACCATACTGTCTTCATGATTACAGCTTTATAGTACAGGCTAAAGTCAGGGATTGTTATGCCTCCCACTTTGGTTTTCTTTTTCAACATTCCTTTGGCTATTCAAGATCTTTTGTGGTTCCATACAAATTTTAGGATTATTTGTTCTAGCTCTGAGAAGAGTGCCAGTGCTATTTTGATTGGGATTGCATTGAATGTGTAGATTGCTTTGGGTACTATCAATATTTTAACATTATTTGCTTTTCCAACCCATAAGTATGGAATGTTTTTCCATTTCTCTGTGTCTTTTTCAATTTCTTTCATATGTTTTCTATAGTTTTCAGCACATATATCTTTTACCTCTTTGGTTAGGTTTATTCCTAGGTATTTTGGGGCCAACAGACACTTGAAAAGATGCTCAACATCACTCATCATCAGGGAAATACAAATCAAAACCACACTGAGATACCACCTCACATCAGTCAGCATGGCTAAAATTAACAATCCAGGAAACAACAGATGTTGGCAAGGATGTGGAGAAAAGGGAACCCTCCTGCACTGTTGGTGGGAATGCAAACTAGTGCAGCCACTCTGGAAAACACTGTGGAGGTTCTTCAAAGAATTAAAAATAGAATTACCCTACAACCCAGCAATAGCACTACTAGGAATTTATCCAAAGGATACAGGAGTGCTGATTCATAGGGGCACATTTACCTCAATGTTTACAGCAGCACTATCAACAAAAGCCAAATTATGGAAAGAGCCCAAATGTCCATCAACTGATGACTGGATAAAGAAAATGTGGTATGTATGTATGTGTGTGTGTGTGTGTGTGTGTGTATAATGTATGTATATGTGTACATATACATGTACAATGGAATACTATTCAGCAATGAAAAAGAATGACGTCTTGCCATTTGCAACAACATGGATGGAACCAGAGTGTATTATGCTAAACAAAATAAGTCAGCCAGAGAAAGACAGATATCATAGGTTTTCACTCATATGTGGAATGTGAGAAACTTAACAGAAGACCAGGGGGAAGGAAAGGGGAAAAAATAGTTACAGAGAGGGAGGCAAACCATAAGAGACTCTTAAACACAGAGAACTGAGAGTTGATGGGGAGTTGGGGGTGAGGGGAAAATGGGTGATGGGCATTGAGGAAGACACCTGTTGGGTTGGGCACTGGGTGTTATATGTGAATAATGAATCATGGGAATCTACTCCCAAAGCCGAGAGCACACTGTGTACACTATATGTTAGCTAACTTGACAATACATCATATTTAAAAAAAAAAAAAAAAGAATGAAAACTTCAAATGCCCTACCTGCTGAAACACTGTCTTTTGGGACAAATTGTATCTCATGGGAGTCTATAAAAGCACCAAATGTCTCCAGGGGCTCCTGACAAAGAACATATGGGGGCCATCCATATACAATTTACGACTGTTCCAAACAGTATTCCACCCTCAACCCACCCACCTCCGATATCCAAACAGCAACTCACCACAAAAATGGGCTTTCAGGACGATTAGCTGAACTGTCTAAATCTGGACAGAAGACGACATTTGCGAACAGAATCTGGGAAAACGTGGTCAAACCAAGGGCAGAGGGACTACAGACACACCTAAAACTTGTACCATCACAGGTCTGGATGGTGCTTCTCAAGGTGAAGCTGAGGCTATTTTAAGGCAGACCTGAGATTACAGAGGGAAAGAAATGGGATGTGCTTTGAGCCCCAAGGCATTACCTCTGGTTCCACATTGGCTTTCCAACATTTGAGCAGTTTAGGAATGAGGAAATAAATGGCTACAGGATGCCCTCCAGCTATACTGTGAATCCTTGCCCATGGATAACCCCTTGCTTCTCTGCCCAGGCCACTGGAGGCAGGAGAGTGTCCAGAGACAATGCACTCACCTCTCCAGGGTGGTCTGGCCAAATGGGCAAAACGTTGACAAATCAGAACCCTAATTTCTGCTGGGGTTTCATCGTGTCAGGAGTGTGCTGCTTATAAAAATGTTCCCACCAGATACAGTCAAGATGTATCTCCTCAGGCAAGGGAAACAAAAGCAAAAATTAACTACTGGTACTATACCAAAATAAAAATATTTTGCACAGCAGAGGAAACCATAAACAAAATGACAATGCAATCTGCTAAATGGAAGAAGATACTTGCAAATGATGTATCTGTTAAGGGGTTAATATCCAAAATATCATATGTTCTTTGTCAGGAGCCCCTGGAGACATTTTGTGCTTTTACAGAGTCCCATGAGATACAATTTGTCCGAAAGACAGTGTTTCAGCAGGTAGGGCATTTGAAGTTTTCATTCTTTTTTTTTTTAATATGATTTACTGTCAAGTCAACACCAAACCCCCAAACAATCCAGTTAAACCAATGGGCAGAGGACAGTGAATAGATATTTTTCCAAAGATGACATACAAATGGCCAACATACCCATGAAAAGATGCTAAATATCACTCATCATCAGGGAAATGCAAATCAAAATGAAAATAAGATATTGCCTCATGCCTGTCAGAATGGCTAAAATCGAAAACACAAGAAACAAGTGTTGGCAAAAATGTGGAGGAAAAGCAACATTTATGCACTGTCGGTGAGAATGTAAACCGATACAGCCACTATGGAAGAGAGTAGGGAGGTTTCTCAAAAAATTAAAAATAGAAATACCCTATGTCCCAGTAATCACACTATGGGGTATTTACCCAAAGAAAACAAAATCGCTAACTTGAAAAAAATATATGCACCCCTATGTTTATTGCAGCATTATTTACAGTAGCCAAATTATGGAAGCAGCTCAAGTGTCCAGAGAAAGATGAACAGATAAAGATGGAATATTACTCCGACATAAAAAAGAGATCTTACCATTTGCAACACAGATACAACTAAAGTATATAATGCTAAGTAAAATAAGTCAGACAGAGAAAGACAAATACCATACGATTTCACTCATATGTGAAATTTAAGAAATAAAACAAATGAACAAAGAAAAAAAGAGAGAGACAAGACTCTTAAACACAGAGAATAAACCTATGGTTGCCCAAGGGGAGGTTGGTGGAGAGATGGGTGAAACAAATGAAGAAGATTATGAGTGGTTATGGTGATGAGCACTGAGTAATGCTGAGGGCACTGAGCAATGAATTGTTGAATCTTTATACTGTAAAGCTGAAACTAATGTAGCACTGTGTGTTAATTATACTTCAGTGAAAAGAAGGAGGAGGAGGAAGAGGAAAAAAATAAAGTGATTGCCCAATGCTGTGATCCTGCTCTTTCCCAAGCACCATGTTACTGTATACAAATACATTGCCAGGAGAGAGGAGAAATAAAAGAATGTCATTGTTTTTCAGGCTTTCTGGCCACTGCAGCAAATCTGTGCCTAGTATGACAGAGGATGTCATTCTTTTGTTTCTCAATTGAAATGGAAAAAAAAAAAACTCAAGATAAGGATATAGTTAATTTTTACTAAACACCTCAGGTTCTTAGTAGCTCACCTCTGTTAGGCTGACAGCCTTGCCAACTTAAGTTCAAATGGTCCAAGTCATGACATTTTCTACATCAGTTTCATTGCCTTTGGTTGTGCAGTGCAATGCTAGGCTTCCCACTTTCCTGGCCCTTTTACTGTTACTAGCTTGGATCTGAGCCTTATTTCTGACTATGGTCTTAGATACTTAGGTCAGAAAGCTAATTGTGTTTCCTTTCTCTGAAAAATTCCTGTTGGTGGGTAGTAACTTTCTTGAGAACACTGCTACTTTCAGTTTCAATAGGAAAGAATGTTGTGATGGATTAATAATGTCTTCCACAGGCTTGGTGTAGGAAACAGGGATGACAGTATGCACATATGGGTGAGAAAAAAATCCTTTTTCCTCCACCCATCTTAGGTTCTCTGGCTGGGGTCCTATAAATTAGACAAATTAGACAAAAGACAGATTAACAAGAGAAAAGCAAACCCAAGTTTATTAACAGGTGCACTGTGCTTACACATGGGAGCATTCTGTGATGAATAACTCAAAGGGGTAGGTAGAACTTGGGCTTATGTAACATCTTAACAAAAGAACAATAAATTTTTAGAGAAGGGCCAAGACAAAGGAAAAGGAGTTTGAACTTCCAGGGCTTGCAAATTATGGGAAGGCAAATATATGGGGGAACTAAAGGTAAATAAGGGCTGGTTTTAGCAAGGTTATGTACATTCCTCTTGTGCTGTAGATGGGTTGATAAGGGTCTAGAGTTGTCTCCAGTGATCAACTTCTATCCTTTCTAGCACAAAGGAGAGGAGGTACACCTTTACATATTTATGTCCTGCCTTTAGGCAAATAGGAGGAAGGCAGAGAACTTTTCCTCTATCTGCTTCTTCTCAATAGTCTTCAGCTTACAATAATCCTTATGTCAAAATGGTGACATATTCTGTTCCCCTTCAAATGATATACACCTGCCATCCCATGATGGAGACCTCCTCCTGTCTTACATGCTCAAGAGCATGGTCACTGCAACAACAAGCTTTCAGAACAACTATTACCAGCACAATAAAGGTACAGTGCGTAGGTCTAAGCATGAGGAATTTAAGACTATATACATATCTAGTAACTGCTATATAGTAAATTCTTAATATTTTGATATATGAATGAGAGAAAGGGGGGAATACATATACAGACAATATATAGGTCATGAGTCATGTACAAAGAGAAAAAATAGTACTCTAGTATTGGAGAACATGCTTTCTTAGTGAGCACCTAGTATTTCTTTCCAGTTACTGGATCCACTCCCTCCTTCCCTGAATCCTTTTCTCCTTCACTACTGTGAATGATATTAGCAGAGGTGATAATATCAGATTTCTTTCTCTGCACTTCCTTGTAACATTTGCCCTTCCCGTTTTATCAATTGGAACGCTTTGACTCCAAGTAACAGAATGCCCAAGTAGCCCAAATTAAACAATAAGGGATTTCTTATCTCATATTTACATTAAATAATATTTGTTAGAAAGATGGAGTTAAGATCTTGTAGGTTAATTAACCCAGTGGCTCATCAGCATCATTAGGGACCAAAACTCTTTCCATCTTAACTAAGGAAACCTTTTCCAGAACCCTCCAGCAGATGTCCTTTTGTATATCATTGGTTGGGATTGTTTCACCTGTCTATGCTTAAACCAGTCACTGGCAAGGGGATTTCGGGGCCATGACTAGCTTGGACGTGGCTTAGGCTTTGAGTCATTATAGGACACAGGTAAATCTCCCTCCTGCAGCCACGCATCGAAGAAAAAGTTCTCAGGCACTTAGAATGAGCGGACGTGCAGAGCTGCCTCTGCCAGTGAAACAGCAGCAGCAGCAAACTGCACAGGGTCTTTATTTCATGTTGACCAGGTATAAACATCAAAGAATGTCAAAGCATGGGAGGAAAATACAAAGAGCCTCCAGACACAGACCAAACATCTGGTGTTTACGGGAAAGCACGCAGGGAAGATGCACAGTTTCAGGGACTGCTAGGCAATTACAGCGAGTCTGTTCCCTAACTGGCTTCTGGGACATCATGGGGCTCTGTTCTCATGGTGCTAACGCATTCGACAGCCTTGAGACCAGAATATCACTGATGTATCAGCAATTACCCCATTCACTTTCCCAGGGCTTATAACACACTCTCTAGAAATAACTCCACACCCTCCTCCCTAAATTGAGGCTTTGCCATCAAAGGAGAATGGGAAATTGCTGTTGGGTAGGTAATACTCCTCAAATGGCAGAGAAATTCACTGCTACAGAGGAGAGGTGACAGAACAGAAAAAAATGTTCTTATCTTTTGGCTCTTAAAATTTTAAAAGCCAAGCTGGTCATATGCAAAATATTTTGAAGAATAGAAAGTGAATGAGAGGAAAAGCTCCCATACATCCTGAGACTAGATAAAGATGACCTGAGTCAAGTGGAGAGGGGAATGATAAAGGGGAGCACAGGAGGTTCAGATGCAAATGGGCTCTCAGACTCTCCACCTTACCTCTGCTTCTTCCCACCTCTACCTCAGCCCAGGCAAAATCTCATCAGAAAGGACTACAGGATGTAGTCTTGTAACGGAGGCAGAGTTCCACAACCTCCAGTGCTATGGGAGGGTTACCCCCATCCCACTAAGTACCTCAAAGCCACAGGAACATGGGCCAGTGAGGCTGTGGCCTAGAAGAGGCTATGTGGTAAGAACAAGGGAGGAACTCAAGGTCAGAAGGTACACAGGCATCCCAACAGTGCCTAAATCATGATGGTGTACTCCCAATGCTTTATGAATACATTAGCACTCTAGGAATACTCCACTGGCTCAGTTATAAAATCCTACAGAAAGAGGAGAGACCTCAAACTCACTAAAATTAAACTTTACTCCCTTTACCCTCAGGCACAAAACACAACATAAATTTTCTTAGCTTAGATCCCCCAGCACAATGAGGACACAAAACACAAAGTAAATTCACTTACATTATGTCTCTTGCACATGAGTTGGTGGATGAGATATGTGCCTACTTCAGATACATTTTCTGCTGACTTTCACAGCTATTCTCCAACCAATTTTTAAAATAAGTTTTGGCTAGCCTGAAATTCACACGCTTAGAGACCAAACCAGCCTGCCCCTCTAAAACTCCCTGACAATCCAATCTAAAGTAGGTTTTCTCCCCAGTATTCTCTCAGCAAACCTTATTCTTTTCTACATAGTCCTCTCACACTTCGCAATGATACACCTACTTGCTTGTTGAATGTTTCTCTTTCTGGTCCCTCCACTATGTTGCAAGCTCTACAAGGGGCTCTTTTAATCATGAATTAGCAGAATGCCTAATATAGAGGAGTTGTCCATAAATACTTGTCAACTAAATAAATAAGGACTCAACCACAAGACCTGTGCTTGTGGGCACTGTATCAGATTGTAAATGTGATTTTCCTAACAACTCTTTGAGGTTAAGATCATTTAAAAAAAGAAGAAGAGAAAAAAATAGTTCACAGATGATAAAGTGGAAACCCACATGTTAGATTATTTAATCATCTGCATGGTGCCAGGAACCATAGATCTCTGGACTCCTGATGGTATGTTTTTCTCAGTGCACTGAAGTTGAGTACTTTCTAAATCTGGTATCACCTGAGACTCAAGAAGTGAAGTTTTACCTGAGACCACCCAGCCAGAAGATAAGTGAGTGGGTTTTTGTTTAGATTCTAGTTGGTTACACTGCCATGAATTTCTAAACAAGCCATAGTGTTCTTTTCTTTTTTTTTTTTTTTTTCAACGTTTTTATTTATTTTTGGGACAGAGAGAGACAGAGCATGAACGGGGGAGGGGCAGAGAGAGAGGGAGACACAGAATCGGAAACAGGCTCCAGGCTCCGAGCCATCAGCCCAGAGCCCGACGCGGGGCTCGAACTCACGGACCGCGAGATCGTGACCTGGCTGAAGTCGGACGCTTAACCGACTGCGCCACCCAGGCGCCCCCATAGTGTTCTTTTCTAACATTTCCAGAATGCTTAAACAGCCTGTGATTTCAAGATACTCTTTCTACGAACTCAGGTGGTCAACAGCCCAGGAGACACTGACATTCTATTCTGTATATATTCTATCCTGTACCTCCTGCTGGGAAAAATTGTCAGTCCCAGCCTGGGTGACTACCCTTTGGAGTATGTGTAAAAGACCACAACAAACTTCTCATGAGAATAAAAGGCAATGTTGCAGAAGAAGAAAATAATGTGAATTCCTGCTGCTCTTGAATTAATTAGAAATGTATTTTTCTTTCAAAAAAAACCCAGAACATCTTGTTCTTTGCAATTGCTAAAAAGTTCTTTTTCATTTAAAAGGTTAAGTAAAGCTGCTTACATGCTCTTACATTTTTTTTGGAAAGAGCATACTGTTTCTTCAAACTTGGGAAAGACACCATTCAATGTTTCCAGACTGGTCCAAGGTCATGTATCTTCTTTGTAGTCTTATCCTTTAAGCTTTTATTTAAATTCCAGTGAGTTAATATACAGTGTAATATTAGTTTCAGGTGTACTACATAGTGATTCAACCTACCATATGACACCCTGTGCTCATCATAGCAAGTGCACTCCTAAATCCCCATCACCTACTTAACCCACTCTGCCACCCACCTCCCCAAGGCAACCATCAGTTTGTTCTCTACAGTTAAGAGTCTGTTTTTTGGCTTGCCTCTCTATCTTTTTTATCATGTTCCCTTTGCTCTTGTTTCTTAAATTACACTCGAGTGAAATCATATGTTATTTGTCTTCCTGATTTATTTCACCTAGCACAGCACTCTCTAACTCTGTCCATGTTGTTGCAAGTGGCAAGACTACATTATTTTTTATGGCTGAGTAATATTCCATTGTGTATATGTATATGTATATGTATATGTATATGTATATGTATATGTATGTATATATAGACACACGTACATGCATACACCACATCTACTTTATCCATTCAACAGTCCATGGACACTTCAGCTGTTTCCATAGTTTGGCTATTGTAGATAATGTTGCTATAAACGTTGGGGTGTGGGGATTCCTTTGAATTAGTATTTTTGTATTCTGTGGGTAAATACCTAGCAGTGCAATTGCTGGATCATAGGGTAGTTCTATTTTTAACTTTTTGAGGAAACTCCATACTATTTACCACAGTGGCTGCACCAGTTTGCATCCCCAACAGTACAAGAGGTATATTCTTATCCTTAATAATTCTTTATTTTATTATCATTGTTTGGAAAGCTACCTTATAAGATTGGCATTTAGGATTCTTCAGTATTTGATTTGGCTTCTTAATGTGTAGGACTCTTTTTTTTTTTTTTTTTTTTTTTTTTTTTTTTTTTTTTTTTTACAGTCTTCATCTAGGGAGCCACTGTACTATTATTGGGATCTTTTAACTGAAATTTTGGGTTATACAAATTGCTTCCAATAACTGGCCTAAATCCAATTCTAGCAGTATCAGAGCTCCAAATTTTAATTTTTTAAAGAATAAATTGTTAATCTTTCCAAAATTTAAAAATAAAACCACAGCAACCAAAGTTTTAAAAAATCTTAAACTTGTACAATTTTAAAAAATATTCCATGGTATAAAATTGATATTCTTGAAGCCATCTACATGACTATGTGTTGTCATGATCATAAAAACAGTGATGAATTAGTTTTACTGTGTTAAAAAGCAAAACAAAACCAAAAACACCTCTTCCTCCTCCTCCCATCGAGAATCATACATTTTTTTAAAAAGGAAAAAAAAAAACCTATGAGTTATGTAAATGCACAGAGGACTGTGGGGTCGATGAAGAACATTCTGCAAAGCTGAGCCATATGTCCATGCATCAGGAAGAGAGAAATCTACAGAATGCTTAGAAAAATGACAATTATAGTTCTAGAAGGCTAGGAGAAAATTCTAAACTTGGAAAAATCTGAAAGGTAATGGTAACTAGATTTACAAGCAAGACCAAAGCAGAGTCAAGTTATAGAGGTAAAGGGCAAAGCAATCAGAGGGCAGCCATGGATAAGACCTAGGAAAGGCAGCAGAGACTATCAGAAATAGTGGCTCAAAGATAAGCAAGTCAAATATTGTAACCCTAGAATGTGGGAGATTACAAAGCTAAGTAACATCACTCTGCATACAGGAGAGATAGTAAAGAACTGGACACCCTCAACATATTCTGAAGAAAGCAGGGATGGCATCAGAGGTCAGAGAATGACACCTACTCATGATGAAGGAGATGGCTTCAATGACAAGTCAGTTTGGGCCAAAAATCAGAAGGTGGACAATGAGAATTATACTTATTTCCTCTAACCTAGATGATCCATCCCATGTTTTCAAGTAAAAGCTCTATCCATCCACCAGAGCCTCTAAAAGTCTTCCCAGATCCCATTGGTCAAATTGATCTCACCACTTTTCAAACTAGGACTATAGTGTATCTTGTATTACAGTTAATTCTGCATTACTGATTCACCTACATTTATCCTTCCAGAGTTTTCTTCCTTGCAGCAATAGTAATTTGGGGGAGGGGGGGGAGTAGTTTCAAGGAAAGATTCGCATAAATTGATTTATACTGTTTGCAATCCTCCCAGTGGAAGAGACAACAAATGTGGTCCATATCCAAAATGCTTTTGAAAATGAGGCTTTCCCTGTTGTCCAAAACCCAATCTCTGACCCAAATTACCTTCATGGTTACCATACTTTCAGACCCAATAAGGATACTGTGTATAGATAATAACAACACACCTGTATTTTTCTTCATCCTTCATCAAAACAGCAGTTGGGGCGCCTGGGTGGCTCAGTCGGTTAAGCGTCCGACTTCAACTCAGGTCACGATCTTGCGGTCTGTGAGTTTGAGCCCCGCGTCAGGCTCTGGGCTGATGGCTCAGAGCCTGGAGCCTGCTTCAGATTCTGTCTCTCCCTCTCTCTCTGCCCCTCCCCCATTCATGCTCTGTCTCTGTCTCAAAAATAAATAAACGTTAAAAAAAATTTTTTTTTAAGAAAAAAAAAAAAAACAGCAGTAAAGGGCATTCAACTATTAAGCCTAGAGTATAATCACCACCACTATGTCCTAAAATTACAAACACAGTCCTGACTGCCTCAAAGTTCTTCCCAACCCATTGTTTCAGGAGCACTGAACTGACATTTCTCTGGGGGATATGAAAAATAAACAAGCCAACCTCATGGTTTCTACCATCTTAAAAATGTACATGGGATTATCCCAGTATGCTATGATTTTGCTTTAAATGATTACATCTCACAGGATTCCTCGGTCTTAATTATCTATAGCATAAAGAAGACGTAAAGAAGAATATCTTCTTCACCTTCAAGAAGAGATTTATTCCTACCATGCCCTTTAAAACATAAATCAATAAGCATATTTTAACCTCAAATAAGATCATAAGAAAAATTAGTTTCATTTCAAAGAGATACACAAATCATACATGACTCTCATGGGGAATTTAAGGTAGATATTAGGCACTTCCTTGATATAATTAGGCCAACAGTGTGGTCCTCTTGTTTTGTCCTCTGGTACCTTGACTCCTTCATGCCATCAGCGTAACTTCTAAGCCTACATTTTTTTAATTATATCAAATGTGTCATACTATTGTTGATATTTTAGAAGACTTCCATAGGGGAAAAAAAAGAAAATAAAAATCACCTATAATCTTACCTTGCTGATATCATTATCTTAATATTTTCTTTTTGATGTTTATTTTTCCAGGATTGTTATCATCAAGAATGTTTTGGTAATTCCACACAAATTATCTTTTTAAACTTGTGGAACAAGTTTGGCTGGCTAGACTTGCTACCATTACTTCAACATCATGATTATTCTTATTCATTTTTTCATAAAGGTTCTTTGCACAGTGTTTCAGTTCATAATTATTTCACGTTTATGAAATACTACCCATCAAGTCAGTGGTTTGTTTACTATGCAGATGTTCTGACTAATTCACTGACAGCACTAGACGGAGCATTTAGCAGACCAGAATCTTCATCCCAGCTCTCAGATTATTTAGCTGTGTGACTGGAGCAAGTCACTTCTCATGCCAGCACCATTACCATCATGTGGAATCTTAGTTTCTTCATCTATAAATTAATGGGGTTGAATTAAATTGTCTCCAAGTAACTTTCCATTGTCTTGGTCTAAAATTCAATGGCCCATGGGCTAAGTAACAGCTGGCTGAGAGACACAGTTGTTAAGAATAACTGTGCACTACAAGTAACATAAGATTTTTTGACATTTGAAATTTAATCAATATAATTCACTATATCAATAATCTAAAAAGGAAAAATTACAGGATAAAGAAGAGACAAAATTCAATACCCCTTCATGAAAGACAAAAAGAAAAAGCTCTGAGAAAAGCTAGATATTCCCTCAACTTTCTCAAACAATCAGATATCTCGAAGAGGTAGATACCGGTTTCATTGACTTCCTCCATTGCCTATTTTCTATTTCATTGATTTCTGCTGGTTATTATTTCCTTTCTTCCATTTACTTAGGATTTTGTTTGTTCTTCTAGATCTATTCCCTTATGTGGAAGCTGAACAGTTGATATAAGATCTTTCTTTTCTAATAAAATCATTTAGGACTACAAATTTTTCTCTAAGTACTTCTTTACAAGCATTCTACAACTTTCGATATATTGTACTCTATTATGTTTTTTCTCTACAAAATACTTGCTCATTTCCCTTTAGGCTTCTGTTTTGGCCCATGTTATTTAGAAGTATGTGATACTGTTTCCAAATACTTGGGAATTTCCCAGATATCTATTATTGGATTCTAATTTAACTCTATTCGGGTTAAAGAACGTACTTTGTATAATTTTAATCTTTTTTTAAGTAGTAATACTTGCTTAATATCCCAGAATAAGGTCTAATTTGGTAAAGGTTCTATGGGCCCTAGGAAAAGAGATACATATTCTGCTGTTTGGAGTGAAATAGTCCATAAATACCAATCTTGTCAAGACTGCTTAGCGTACTTTTTTCAAGTTATTTTTTTTAAGATTTTGTTTTTAAGTAATCTCTACACCCAACATGGGGCTCAGACTCACAACCCTGAGATCAAGAGTTGCATGCTTCACTGACTGAGCCAGCCAGGAGCCCCTAGAGTACTTTTTTCTTACTGATTTCAGTCTATTTGGTCTACCAAGTATTGAGACAGGTATTTAAATCTCAAATTATCATTGTGAGTTGTCTGTTGCTCCTTGCAGTTCTAAGAGTTTTTGTTTCATGTATTTTTTAGCTCCATTATTAAGTGCATAAGAATTTAGAATTCTTATGTCCTTTTTTATTGTGGTATAACTGACAGATTGCATTATATTAGTTTTAGGTGTACAGTGCAATTATTCAATATTTGTATGTATTGTGAAATGATCATCACAGTAAATCTAGTTAACATCCATCATCCTAGGTAGTTACAATTTTTTTCTTGTGATAACCTTAAGATCTACTCCCTTAGCAACTTTCAAGTATGCAAATACAGTATTATTACCTATAGTCACCATGCTGTATATCTCCTGACTTACTTATTTTATAAATGGAAGTTTGTATCTTTTGATCCCCTTCACCAACTTTACGTACCTCCGCACCCCCCACTTTTGGCAATTATAATTAGTTCTCTGAATCTACGAGCTTGGTTTAGGTTTAGATTCCACATATAAGTGAGGTCACATGGTATTTGTCTTTCTCGGACTTATTTCACTTAGACTAATACCCTCAAGATCCAACCCTGTTGTCACAAATGGCAAGATTTCATTCTTTTTATGGCTTAAATATTCCACTGTGTGTATTCATATATGTACATCACAAACATATAGATATACACTACTTTCTTCATCCATTTATTTATCAGTGGACACTTAGGTTGTTTCTATGTCTTTGTTATGATGAATAATTATAAATAATGATGAACTAAAATTGTTATGACTTCTTGAGAAATTGATTCCCCTATCATTATGAAATTACCTTATTTAATCCTGATGGTATTTCTTGTTCTGAAATCTACTTTATCTGATATTAACATAGCCATTCCAGCTTCCTTTGGATTGTTGTCTTTTAGCAGACCTTTTTCTGCCTTTTTAACTTTTAACCTATTTGTGACTTTAAAGTTGTTGTTGTTACGGGAACCTCTTGCACTGTTGGTGGGAATGCAAACTGGTACAGCTGCTCTGGAAAACAGGGTGAAGGTTCCTCAAAAGATTAAAAAATAGCACTGTGAGGAATTTACCCAAGGGATACAGGAGTACTGATGCATAGGGGCACTTGTACCCCAATGTTTTTAGCAGCACTCTCAACAATAGCTAAATTATGGAAAGAGCCTAAATCAGTCCATCAACTGACGAATGGATAAAGAAATTGTGGTTTATATACACAATGGAATACTATGTGGCAATGAGAAAGAATGAAATATGGCCTTTTGTAGCAACATGGATGGAACTGGAGAGTGTGATGCTAAGTGAAATAACTCATACAGAGAAGGACAGATTCCATATGTTTTCACTCCTATGTGGATCCTGAGAAACTTAACAGAAGACCATGGGGGAGGGGAAGGAGAAAAAAATGGTTAGAGAGGGAGGGAGCCAAAACATAAGAGACTCCTAAAAACTGAGAACAAACTGAGGGTTTATGGGGGGTGGGAGGGAGGGCTGGGTGGGTGATGGGTACTGAGGAGGGCACCTGTTGGGATGAGCACTGGGCGTTGTATGGAAACCAATTTGACAATAAATTTCATAATAAAAAAAATTTTTTAAAGGGAAAAAAATAAAGTTGTTGTTTTTTTGTAAACAGCATATAATTAAATCCTGTGGGTTTTCTAATCCAATCTAACCATCTCTACTTTTTAATTGGGATATTTAGACCACTTACAATTAATGTGATATTTCTTAGGTAATAGATTATTTTCTATTTGTGCCACCTGGTTTTTTTTCCCTAATTTTATTTAAATCCAAGTTAGTTAACATATTGTGTATTAAATGTTTCAGGAGTAGAATTTAATGATTCATCACTTCCATATAACACCCACTGCTCATCTCAACAAGTACCCTCCTTTTTAAAAATTTTTTAAATGTTTATTTTTGAGAAAGAGAGAAAGCACAGATGGGGGAGGGGCAGAGAGAGAAGGAGACACAGAATCTGAAGCAGGCTACAGGCTCTGAGCTGCCAGCACAGAGCCTGATGCGGGGCTTGAACTCACGAACTGTGAGATCAGGACCTGAGCCCAAGTTGGACACTTAACAGACTGAGCCACCCAGGCGCCCCATAACAAGTGCCCTCCTTAATGCCCATCACCCATTTAGCCCATCCCCCCACCCAATACCCCTACAGCAACCCTCAGTTTGTTCTCTGTATTTAAGAGTCTTTTATGGTTTGCCTCTCTGTTTTTATCTTATTTTTCTTTCCTTTCCCCTATGTTCATCTGTTGTGTTTCTTAAATTCCACATATGAGTGAAATCATATGATATTTGTCTTTATCTGACTTATTTTGCTTAGGATAATACACTCTAGTTCCATCCATATTGTTGCAAATGACAAGGTTTCATTCTTTTTGATCAAGTAACATTCCATACATATTTATTTAGTTTTGTGTTGTTTTAGGTGGGATGAAAATCCAGTCTGTTACTCTATGTTGCCCTGAAGTAGAATTTCCTGATATCTTCCATAGAAGCTTTATTCTTTTTTAAAAATGTCTCCAATGTTTATTTTTGAGAGAGAGAAAGTGTGCACACACAAGTAGGGGAGAGGCAGAGGGAGGGGGGAACAGAGGATCCAAAGCAGACCTGGACTGACAGCAGTGAGCTAGATGCAGGGCTCAAACTCGCTAACCATGAGATCAGGACCTGAAATGGTCAGATGCTTAACTGTCTGAGCCACAAAGGCAGCCCAAAACTTTATTTTTAATGGCCAAAATCTAGAAACCACCTCAATAACTTTCGACTGGTGAATAGATAAACAAATCACGGTATATTCATATAATGAAATACTACTCAATAATAAAAAGAACGAGCTTCTGATATACACAAAAATATGGATAAATGTACTATGCTAACTGAACAAAAATGCCAAAACTATGTAATATAAGATTCCATTTATATGAAATTCTAGAAAAAGCAAAGTTAAAGTGACAGAAATAAGAGCAATGGTTGTCAGGCACCAGGAGTGATGGAAATGGATTGAATATAAAAGGATGCAAGATAATTTTCAGAATGATGAAAAGTTAGTTCAGCTCAAGTCATGATCTCAGAGTTTCTGAAATCAAGCCCTGCCATGGGCTCCTCACTGACAGCATAGAACCTGCTTGGAATTCTCTCTCCCCCCTCTCTCTCTGTGTCCCTCCCCTGCTCTCTCCCTCTCTCCTCAAAATAGATAAAATAAACTGAAAAAAAAAGCAATAATCAGTTAAGATGGAGGAAAGTTTTCTTTTTCATTAGAAATATAAATTTATTAGCTCTAGTTGGGTGTTATTGAATGCCATCAAAAATAGCACTTCAGCACTGATTCAGAACTGTAGGGTGCACTATCAGCATAATTAAAATAAAAGAATCTGAGCCATTTCCCCATCTTGCTTCCTTATTATTGTCTAATTGTTCAGAATGTCTGTCTGTTATGGAGACAAAGCAATTAAGCCCAGCAAGTAGCAACAATGAGGATTATAAAGCGGGGGCCTGCTTCATTAGCAACTTGGATATCAGCATAGAAAACATTAAAGAAAGAAACGCAATTGAAATTGGAAATAATTAGATGGCACCACTTGCTTAGCTGGGGAAGATACGCTATCTGCATTTGCAGGCTTTTTTCACTTCATGGGTTTTTCACCTGGGCTCTTCAAATTGAGTTACATAAACATCAGGGTATCATAGCTGAAGCACCAAAGGGCCTGGTGAGCAGAGATCCTTTTCAGATTATGGCACTTGTCTGTTGGAAATCCAAAAGAAATTTGTTTTAACCGTCAACTGGTCCAGGAAGAAGACAGACGAGGGGTCAATGCTTCTGTTAAACATAAATCACCAAAATAAAAATCTCCTATTCCTTTCCTGCTCTATTTCTCATAAATACAGACCTGTGTTCCAAAAATCCAACATCTACTCTTAGAACATGTATTAAAAATAGCAATCATCTTTAATACATTTACGATGCAAAAGGTTATGTAACAAACCTAAAGAATCACAAACACTTTTGTACCTGGAATTGACCATGGTCTCAAAAGCCTCTTGATTAAAAACTGAGGCTCAGAGAAGAGACTGGCAGGCCCTGGGTTAAAGCAGGTAGAAGAATCATGAGGAGAATTACAGTTCCCTGGATTTCAATATAATGACCTTAGCCACTATATACCATACTCATACTGTGTGGTAGACACTATGTGGTAGACAACGTAAGTCGTCTCATTTCATCCCATGAGGTAGAGCAATATGGTTTTTATGAATAAGCAAAGTGGTTCTCAGAGAGGTTATACGATTTGCTCTATTGTGAAATAAAGCAGATTCGAACCTAGTTGCATCGGATTACAAAAGCTACCCTTGTTACAATAAGCACTCCCACTTCCCTGTGCCAAGGAGGAAACATCCATCAAGTAGTGGCTCCTATTTTTCCTTTAACCAAACCAGAAGCAAGAGAGAACAGTGGCATAGATGTCAAAATTAGTCAAGGATCAGTCAACTACAGCCCACCATCTGTTGTTGTTGTTGTTTTTTAATGAGGCATGAACTAAGAGGGGTTATATATTTTTAAATGGTTGAAAAACAATAAAACATAAAAAATATTTTGTGGCACATCAAAGTTATATGAAACTCAAATTTCAGTACTCATAAGTAAAGTTTATTGGAGTACAACCACACTCATTCATTTGTGTATTGTCTATGGTTGCTTTTGCTCTTCCGTGGCAGAGGTGAAGTGTTGACAAGATACCGTGTGGCTTACAAAGCCAAAAATATTTACCATCTAACCCTTTGCATAAAAAAATTTGCCAACTCCTACCCTAGACCCCACCTAGTTCAACTGATGAAGAAATGTTTCCATGATCAATGCTCTGCACTTCTAGGAAGAGGAAAGAGAAAGAGCAGATCACATATGAAGAGGAAGGGAAGGAGAAAAATGTCATCCTTCATCAATTTGTCTACAGGTATGTGTCCCTCAAAAAGGGGAGAGCAGAGAGGAGAGCCATGATGGTGAACCTACTGAAATCCTCCATCTTGTCAAAGGAGATCCTCTGACAACATCTTCATGGTGGCCGGTGGCTATCAGATGGTGACTCTCACACTACAATAGTCTCCTTTGTAGGCCACAGGCTTTGCCAATAAAATGAGCTAAGTGGGATAGCAAAATCTCACTTCCCTTTATACCAACAAAACACAAAGGAAATACAGTAATAATGCCGGGCAACAAACTTTCTTATGCTCTCCCTGGAAACCACATAAGTTCAGTCCCCTGTGAATGTGTCAAAGAAAGGTGAATTCAGCTGCACATGGGGCGCCTGGGTGGCGCAGTTGGTTAAGCATCCGACTTCAGCCAGGTCACGATCTCGCGGTCCGTGAGTTCGAGCCCCGCGTCAGGCTCTGGGCTGATGGCTCGGAGCCTGGAGCCTGTTTCCGATTCTGTGTCTCCCTCTCTCTCTGCCCCTCCCCCGTTCATGTTCTGTCTCTCTCTGTCCCAAAAATAAATAAAAAACGTTGAAAAAAAATTAAAAAAAAAAAAAAAAGAAAGTGATTTGTCCACCGGTGGTAATGCAAATCTCCCAAATGCTGAACTCAATGACCTATTCCCAAATACAAGCCCATGGAATGACTCACTTACTGTGGAAATGAATTAACCCTTCAAAAATCCACCAGGATTTTTTCACAAATCAGCTTGGGCCATTTTCATTTCACATCGAACATTTTAGAATGGCTTTTGTAAATATACTTAGTTTTCCCATGTAGGCTGTCTTTGGGAAATTATGGTGATCCACTGATACCAACACTCCAGTCAAAAATTGGCATCCTGGTTCATATGCTCATCAGTCTGTATTAACTAGAGAAATAATCACTGTTGCTTTAATTCTGAAATCATTAAGATTTTAAGGACAGACCTTGGACCACATTAAATTCACCAAAAGCAAACTTGTGATTCGAATCCAGGAATTGTGTCTTCCCTGGCAAAACCCTCTCTGAAATTGTGTATTCAACACAAAGGTACTTTGCATATGCAAATTTAACATATGTAAATTCAATAATATGTGCTGAGAGAAAGAGACACAGAACTATTTATATAGTATGTATAATCCCATGGACATTCCACTAAACACATGTACCCTCCACACTTAAGAATAGGAGACCTGAATATGCTATTTCCTCAGTCTTCATTGCCACCCCTATCTTAAAATGTGAGCATCTCATTATGTTGAGTGTGTTTCTAGTATGTAAAGAAACACGTTCTTCAAACTAGATGGTGTCAAGATACTTGATCTGGTACTTACCTAAAAAAAAAAAAACAGTGACAAGTGCCAGCACTAGAGGTAACACAAGCTATACTAGACATCTTGAGTGATGGCAAGCCAGTCTATAAAATCATTACTTCAAACTTGTTTTCAAAGAAAATTCTGACTAAAATGCAGTCTTTGCTTTCGGCACTCATTCTGGTTTCTAACCTTCATGTGAGGTATCACTTCACTATGGATGACTTTACTTGGAAAATGTGCAAATTCAAAGTGCATCCAACTAAACAAATTCAATGTCATAGAGGGATAGGAATGGAGGACTTCATTCTGTTTTAACAAGAACAATGATTCCCCTTAGAGTGGCACTTTCCATAGTGTGTTCTGTGAAACACCCACTGTTAATAAGCATTCCTTCAAAACAGATTTCTGCAATTTGAAAGGTTTAACGAATATCACATATTTTATTCTCTTCTTAAAAGTCATGATGCACATAAGCATTGCTGTGGAATGAATTATGTCTCTCCCTCGCATCAATTTATATGTTGAAGCTCTAACCCCAAACCTGATAGTATTTTGAGATGGGGCCTTGAGTCATCAGGGTGGAGACTTCATGATGGAATGAGTTTTCCTTAAAACAAACAGGAAGGAGTTTTCTCTCTACCTCTCCGTTCACTAATAAGGACACAGCAAGAAGGTGGTCATCTGCAAACCAGGAAGAGAGTTCTCACCAGAACCCACCCACACTGCACCCTCATCTTTAACTTCCAGCCTCCAGAACTGTGATAAATGTCTGTTGTTTAAACCACCCAGTCTATGTTATTTTGTTATGGCAACCTGAGCATGCCAAGACAAAGAGGCTGAAAAATCTGGCAATAAAGACATCAATTTAACTTTATAGAACCAGCATTTTTCACATGCAGTTAGGAGGAGGTCTCAGCTATTTATGTCCTACCCTTACTCCTCCATAATCCCCAACAGTAGAGAGTTCTAATCTAGTTGATCATATCTGGGGTAGATTGGTCAGAAGACAGGGTGTATCTATATACACAGGTATATAGAAGTGAGGAACCTGCCCCCCAGGCCTATCTCCTAGGACACGATTTCTTAAATATGAACATGCATACAAGGCACATGGAAATCTTGTTTAAAATGCACATTCTGATTGAGTAGTTTTTGTATGAGGCCCCAGAGTCCACATTTCTAATGAATTTTTAGGTGATTCTGATTGTTGATGATCTATGGACCAGACTTTGAAGGTTATGTTGCTAGGAACAAACCCAAACATCTTGCTCCCTGTCTTCTCATCTCTTTATCATAAGAGTTTTTCTGTCTTCAGCAGCCAACTGGAAATTAGGAGGCAGAAAGGCCTTGCATAGGCTAAGCCTTGAGACTGAGCTGACTGATCCAACCCAGCTGTGCAGGATACCCCCCCATGGGGGTACCATACACTAGCTTAAGTAAAATTAGTTTTAAATCCCATTTTCTTTGCTTCTGGTATGTGAGGTTCCTTCTTTAACCCTATGGTAAAAGTGGGAATTGACAAAACAGGATTTATGTATTCTCAGTTCTCTTAGCCATAATGCCATCTTAACATGATCAAAATTCCACTGTGCCCTTTACATGATACTTGCTTGATGATGAATCACTATTTACATGGTACATCTTCTAGCAGCAGACTATGGTGAGAAAAATAGAGTTTCTGGTGTTTGGAAGTCTGTTTCTTTACTAGTTTAGGGCATGTGTAAGTTGGTCATCTTCCAGCTGATTGAGGATAAGTCTGAAGAAATTTCCTCTCAAATTTTCCCAAGCTCTGTCTCTATTTACGTCTGGCAACTCACATCCCACAATATCAAGGAGTATAATTTGGAGTTTGGAGTTCCATCTTTTTCTCACTAGGAAATGGGGGCATGTGCCAGATCTGCACATAAGCAACAGGTAGCCAAGATCTTCAATCTACCAGGTTAACAATTGCAAACAGAGCAGTACAGGGGCCCTCTGTGTCATAGCCCAGAGTAAGAAACTGACCTCCTGGGACATGTTAGCTTAGCTGGGGCAAAAGTGGGCTCTATCCAATGCCCAAATGCTGAGGAACAATTGAGCATATTTGAGAAATTAAATTACCAAAACAAACAGAAGGATCTTCTTTATTTGCACCTGGCAGTTAGAAAATAGTTTCTCTTTCCAATTTTTTTCTGTTCATGAATAAATTATCTTTGCTATTAGATGATGGTGCTAATTTCCACTGTGGATGAAGGGGAAAGGTAGGTCAGATGGCTGCTCAAACTGCCTTGTAATACCTGAAGCATAGATGTCTAGAAAGATGAGTCTTAAGTATCTATGATTTTTCATCCAAAAAGGCAGACAACTATTGATCATAGCTTATTAGACATAAAGAACAACATTCCAAAGGGGGATTTGATTAATCCTGCATTTTGGTTTCCAGATTAAAAGCAAAAAAAGGGGGTGGGGATTAAAAAAAAGTTTTAATGTGTATTACACTATTTGGGCTACATGAATTCTTGGATTCAATAACAAGAACGAATTTTGGATATATTGGACTGGGTCGCAGGAATTTCTAATTTTGTGGTCTCCCAAAGGTTATCCTTAACATAAAGGTTTGTTCTTGTCCAGTCATATTGCATACATGCACTGTCATCAACCATAGCTTTCAGAAAGGGAAATTGAATGGGTCAAGGTGAAGGTCTTACTCAGCTTGAGTTAGAGAGCCAAACATAGAAACCAAGAAGTGTGGTTCTGTCTTAGAACTCTGTAACTAGCAGAGTGGTTAAAAACAGATTTATCTCACTAATAGTCTCCTGGGTCATAAAGGTGAGGTATGTGTTTACAGAGCTTAAAGACGGTAAGAATATTTTCACTGTCAATTTGATAACTTAGAAAAGTGGGTACACTATCATCCATTTTCTATTCAGAAGTGATTTGAAGGAAAATTATGGAAGCATAACAGGAAAAAGAAGCTCTTAATAATAACCCCATATTTATGGTATCTCTTCACTACATACAAAGATAACCTGTGGCATTTTTCTAGAGATTAATACTTTTATAGTATTTAACATCAAGGACATATTTACCTATTTAATAATCTATAAGCTTATAAGAGTAGATAATAGAAGGTCCAGTTTTAGAAACAATGCACATTTTTTTAAAAAATGTGAAATTGTTTTTATGTATTATTTTTCCAATTATAAAAATAACTGGCTACGTTGAGGAATTTGGAAGCTAACCCACTATCCAAAGAAAGGGAAGGAACATTCTGTTGCATTTCCCTTTTCTATAGCTGTGTATGTCCATGCTACTATAGGTACATGAGGTCATACCCTATATTGGGTTATTTCTTTCTTCCTTTTATTTTACATTAAAATTTGAACAGATTCCTAGGAAGATGAAGTAAGCAAACATATCTCTATTATTCTCCTCAAGTAGACCTAGAAGCTGGGACTTGATGTAGAAAACACATGTAAAAATGATTCTAAAAGGTAGAGAGAAAACAGACCAGCTAAGGACCTCAGGAAACAAGAAACGATATGCTACTGAGTTCCCCAGTTGTTTGTTTCATATATTCCAGACTCAGAGGTAAAAATGCCACAACATGGGAACCCTAACAGGCTTAATTAAACAGAATTAAAAGTCCCCAGCAAAAGCCAGCTCTTTTAAGCCAAAGATCAGGAAAGGGTCAGTTGAGCAAGACAGAAAACTTTTAGATAATAACTACTCTACTCCTGCCAACCACCACAGAAAAAAAAACTGTTACTAAAACTCTGTTCATGTGATCAAGTAGCCTAGACCTCCACCCTTTGTAGGCTGTAATAAGGATGTCCAGTCTACCACCCTCACTGTGTTGGTATCAGCAAAGACTGAGCAATAAGCTGGAACTTTGATCCTCAATGGACAGGAACAATCACCTCTGATTCCATCAGTGAAGACTATGTGGGAAGCCCAGACTCCAACCCTTATCCAGCATTAACAAGATCCCCACCACCACCACCTCCTCCTCCAATGGCATAATGTCAAGGGAAGTCTAACAGAGAGTTAGGACTTTAACTACTTCCCAGTCTGTCAGTGGAGGCCATGTAAGAACCAAGAACAAGGCACTCCTACCCTTCCCCAGGAAAGGAGGTACCAGTAGAGATCTAATGGGAAGCCAGAAATCATCCCCCTGCCCAGCAGCAATGAGGAGAACCCTTCCTGGAAGTAAAAAAAAAAAAAAAAAAAAAAAAAAGTCAAATGGCAAACTTTAATTTCCACCCCACCTGACAATATAATGCAGTGCCCACCCCTTCCTCTACCACAGATGTCAGGAAAAGGCTGGATAAAACAGAAGGTTTAAAAAAGATTCAGAGTTTCATAACATAATACCCAACATGTCCAGGTTTCTATAAAAAAAATCACTCATGAGGTGGAGCCAAGATGGCAGAACAGCATGGAAGCTTTTTTTTTTTTTTTGCATCTCACATCCATGAAATACAGCCAGATGAACGCTAAACCATCCTGAACACCTAGAAAACTTACTTGAGGACTAACACAATAATCTGCACAACCTGAACCACAGAAGTCAGCAGGTACGCAGTGCAGAGAGGTGAACTGGGGGAGAGAGAAGCTGCAGAGGGCAGGGAAAAGTTTTTGCTTGTGGAGGGTGGGGGAAGAGTCAGGGAAAAGCACCCCCTCCAAAAGCAGCTGGAGAGAAAGTGGAAACATGGAAAAAGCCGCAGGGACTGAACTAAAAAGGGAGAAAGGAGGGGTGCCTGGGTGGCTCAGTTGGCTAAGCTGCTGACTTCACTCAGGTCATGATCTCATGGTTCTTGAATTTGAGCCCCGGGTCAGGCAATGTTCTGACAGCTCGGAGCCTGGAGCCTGTTTCAGATTCTGTGTCTCCCTCTCTCTCTGTTCCTCCCCCCACTCGCACTCTGTCTCACTCTCAAAAATAAAGATTAAAAAAATAAAAAAACTAAAAAATAAAAATAAAAAGGGAGAGAGGATAAAGGAGAGGGTTTAAATTCCATTATGACTCTCAAAACAGGGGGAGTGCAGAGTCTGAAACTCCGCAGCTCAATACCTGGCAGTGCTCTAGTGGGAAGGGCGAATCCCCAGGAGTAGAGTGGGGTCCAGGAGGTTCTCCAGCCACACAGGAAGAAGCGGCACCACTGCTGGAAGGACATTTGGTATAAGCTATGTAGACACCCGGTCCCAGCAGACCCCAGAGAACAACCACATTCACTGGTGCTGGAAGAAGGTTATTAAGGGTGAAACCTGGTGCCAGATGTGTGTTGTGATTTTCCATAATCCCTGAAACGCTGCTGCTACGTGATCGTGTGAACATTTTTGGGGGTGGGCTGGCGCCCAGCCACAGTCTCCATATCAGCAGCAGCATGGTCCCACAAAAGTTTCTGGGTGTGGCTGACACCATAAGACCCTCCCCCAGAGGATCTGAGTGGGTCAAAGCCACAGGCCCTCAAAAGTGAGGGGTCGGGAAACAGAGCCACATCTGAGATAAAACTCAGGAGAGAGGTGTCGCCTGACAACCTGACAGCTTGGTCATAGTGTAAAATTGGGGAGTAGACAGAAGCTGAAGACGAAGGATGGGTGCACAATTACTAGTTAGGGAGAGCACAGAGTCCAGATACTAGAGACTGGGTAACTGGATGATGCCATTTTCACCCCTCCTGTGCATGCACATACACACCTACAAGCGCCACAACAATCCACCCCAGTAAGCAAAGCAGCACCATCTAGTGGAGAATGGAGCCATTACACTAAGCACTGCCCAACTGGGCCAACCTTGCTCTTCAGGAACACCACAAATCTCTCTGACTGCTTAGTTTATGGACTACAAAGTGCTTCATTGTTTGACTTCTAGGAGAAACCAATGTAATTTCAATCATATTCCAGTTGGTTCATTGGTCCATCTATTCAATTTTCTTTTAATTTTTTAGTTTTCATTTCTTTTCTTTTTCTTGAATACGCAGAGAAAAAAATTATTTTTATTTTCAATTTTTGTTAAAAATAGTTTTTTTCTACTATATTTTTACTTTTTTGTAAATTTTTAAAATTCTATTTTATGTCCATCATTTCATTTTATTCTATTTCATTGTATTCATTTTCTCAAACTTTCAAACATTTTCATTTTCCCCCTTTTTTCTCTAATACATCCAGCTCCTTCAAATAAGCAGAACAAAACACACCTAGAATCTAGCATCATTTATTTGATTTTGTGTGTGTTGTTTTTAATTTTTTAATTTTAATTTTTTTACCTTATCAATTCCTTATCTCCTTTCAAAATGACGAAACAAAGGAATTCACCCCAAAAGAAAGAGGAGGAAGAAACGACAGCCAGGGACTTAATTAACACAGATACAAGCAAGATGTCTGAACCAGAATTTAGAATCACAATAATAAGAACACAAGATGGGGTCGAAAAGAGATTAAAATCCCTCTCTGCAGATATAAAAGAAGGAAAACCTAGTCAGGATGAAATAAAAAATGCTATTACTGAGCTGCAATCTCAAACGCATGCCACAGTGGCAAAGATGGATAAGGTAGAACAGTGAATCAGCGATACAGAGGACAAATATATGGAGAATAATGAAGCAGAATAAAAGGAGGAGACTAAGGCAAAAGAGCACAATTTAAGAATTAGAGAAACCAGTGAATCATTAAAAAGGAACAACATCAGAATCATAGGGGTCCCAGAAGAGGAAGAGAGAGAAAAGAGGTAGAATGGTTATGTGAGTAAATCATAGTGGAAAATTTCCTAACCTGAGTAAAGACACAGACATCAAAATCCAGGAAGCACAGAGGACTCCCATAAGATTCAATAAAAACCGACCATCAGTAAGGCATGTGAATTTAGTCAAATTCACAAAATACTCAGGCAAGGAAAGAATCATGAAGGCAGCAAGGGAAAACAGTCCTTAACCTACAAGGGAAGATAGATCAGGTTCACAGCAGACCTATCCACAGAAACTTGGCAGGCAGAAAGGAATGGCAGGATATATTCAATGTGCTGAATTATAAAAATATGAAGCCAAGAATTCTTTATCCAGCAAGGCTGTCATTCAAAATAGAAGGAGCGATTAAAAGTTTCCCAAACAAAAATTAAAGAAGTTCATAACCACTAAACCAGCCCTGCAAGACATTTTAAGGGGGACTCTCTGAGGAGAGAAAAGATGAAAGAAGAAAAAGAGGAGAAAGAAGAGAGAGAGAGAGAGAGAGAGAGAGAGAGAGAGAGAGAGAGAGAGAGAAAGAAAGAAAGAAAGAAAGAAAGAAAGAAAGAAAGAAAGAAAAAGAAAGGAAGGAAGGAAGGAAGGAAGGAAGGAAGGAAGGAAACATACACACATACATACATACGAAAAGCAACACAGACTAGAAAGGACCAGAGAATAGCACCGGAAAGTCGAACTTGACAAAAAACATGTCAATAAACTCATATCTTTCAGTACTCACTCTAAAGGTCAATAGATTAAATGCTCCAATCAAAAGACATAAGGTAACAGAATGGATAAGAAAACAAGATCCATCTATATGCTGTTTACAAGAGACCCACTTTAGACCTAAAGACACCTTCAGATGGAAAGTAAGGGGATGGAGAACCATCTATCATGCTAATGGTCAACAAAAGAAAGCTGGAGCAGCCATAGTTAATCAGACAATCTAGACTTCAAAATAAAGACTGTAACAAGAGGTGAAGAAGGGCATTATATCATAATTAAGGGGTCTGTCCACCAAGAAGACCTAACAATTGTAAATTTTATGCTCCAAATCTGGAACACCCAAACACATAAATCAATTAATCACAAACATAAAGAAACTCATTAATAATAACTTAACAGTAGCGGACTTCAACACCCCACTTACAACAATGGACACATGATCTAAACAGAAAATCAACATGGAAGCAATGGCTTTGAATGACACACTCAACAAGATGGACTATATTCAGAACATTTCATCCTAAAGCAGTGGAAATACATTCTTCTCCAGTGCTCATGGAATTTTCTCCAGAAGAGATCACATACTAGGACACAAATCAACCCTCAACAAGTATAAGAAGATGGAGATCATACTGTGCATATTTTCAGACCACAACACTATGAAACTCGAAATCAACCACAAGAAAAATCTGGAAAATTGGCAAATACTTGTAGACTAAAGAAAACCCTACTAAAGAATGAATGGGCCAACCAAGAAGTTAAAGAAGAAATTTAAAAAGTACATGAAAGCCAGTGAAAATGATAACACCATAGCCCAAAACCTCTGGGATGCAGCAAAGGTGGTCATAAGAGGAAAGTATGTAGCAATCCAGGCCTCCCTAAAGAAGGCAGAAAGGTCTCAGATATACAACCTAACCTTATACCTTAAAGAGTTGGAAAAAGGACAGAAAATAAAACCCAAAACCAGCAGAAGAAAGGAAATAATAAAGATTAGAGCAGAGATCAACGCTATCAAAACCAAAACCAAAACAAAAACAAAAACAAAAACAGTAGAACAGATCAATGAAACCAGAAGCTGGTTCTGTGAAAGAATTAGCAAAATTGATAAACCACTAGCCAGCTGGATCAAAAAGAAAAAGGAAAGGACCCAAATCAATAAAATCAAGAATGAGAGAGGAGAGATCACTACCAACACTGCAGAAATACAAACAATAATAAGAATATTATGAGCAATTATATGCCAATAAGATGGGCAATCTGGAAGAAATGGACAAATTCCTAGAAACAAATAAACTACCAAAAGTGAAACAGGAAGAAATAGAAAATTTGAACATACCATAACCAGTAAAGAAATCAAATTAGTAATCAAAAATCTTCCAAAAACCAAGAGTCCATGGCCGGATGGCTTTCCAGGTGAATTCAACCAAACATTCAAGGAAGAGTTAACACCTATTCTCTTGAAGCTGTTCCAAAAGATAGAAACGGAAGAAAACTTCCAAGCTCTTTCTATGAAGCCAGAATTACCTTGATTCCAAAACCAGACAAAGACCCCACTAAAAAGGAGAACTATAGACCAATTTCCCTGATGAACATGGATGCAAAAATTCTCAACAAGGTATTAGCCAACTGTACCCAACAATACATTAAAAAAATTATTCACCACGGCAAGTGGGATTTTTACCTGGGATTCAGGGATGGTTCAATATTTGCAAAACAATCAATGTGATTCATCACATCAATAAAAGAAAGGAGAAGAAACACATGACCCTCTCAATAGATGTAGAGAAAGCATTTGACAAAATACAGCATCCTTTCTTGATAAAAACTCCTAAGAATGTGGGGATGGAAGGATCATACCTCGAGATCATAAAAGCCATATATGAAAGACCCAACACTAATGTCATCCTCAATGTGGAAAAACTGAGAGCTTTCCCCCTAAGGGAAGGACAAGACAGGGATGCCCACTTTCACCACTATTATTCAACATAGTATTGGAAGTCTTAGCGTCAGCCATCAGACAACAAAAAGAAATAAAAGGCATCCAAATCAGCCAGGAGGAGGTCAAACTTTCACTCTTCACAGATGACATGATACTGTATATAGAAAACTCAAAGATTCCACCAAAAAACTGCTAGAACTGATCCATGAATTCTACAGTCACAGGATATAAAATCAATGCACAGAAATTGGCTGCATTCCTATACACCAACAATGAAGCAAAAGAAAGAGAAATCAAAGAATCGATCCCATTTACAATTGCACCAAAACCCATAAAATACCTAGGAATAAATCTAACCACAGAGGTGAAAAATCTATACACTGAAAACTATAGAAGGCTTATGAAAGAAATTTAAGACACAAAAAAAAATGGAAAAACATTCCATGCTCCTGATAGGAAGATATTGTTAAAATGTTGATACTACTCAAAACAATCTACATATTAAATGCAATCCCTATCAAAATAACACCAGCATTCTTGACAGAGCTAGAACAAACAATCCTAAAATTTGTATGGAACCAGAAAAGACCCTGAATACCCAAAGTGATCTTGAAAAAGAAAACCAAAGCAGGAGGCATCACAATCCTGGGCTTCAAACTGTTTTACAAAGCTGTAATCACCAAGACAGTATGGTACTGGCACAATAACAAACATTCAGATCAATGGAACAGAACAGAGAACCCAGAAATGGACCTACAAACGTATGGCCAACTAATCTTTGACAAAGCAGGAAAGAATATCCAATGGAATAAAGACAGTCTCTTCAGCAAGTGGTGCTGGGAAAACTGGACAGCGACATGCAGAAGAATGAACCTGGACCACGTTCTTACACCATACACAAAAATAAACTCAAAATGGATGAAAGACATTAATGTAAGACAGGAATCCATCAAAATCCTTGAGGAGAAAGCAGGCAAAAACCTCTTTGACCTTGGCCTCAGAAACTTCTTACTCAACATGTCTCCGGAGGCAAGGGAAACAAAAGCAAAAATGAACTCTTGGGACCTCATCAAAATAAAAAGTTCCTGCACTGTGGAGGAAACAATCATCAAAGCTAAAATGCAACTGAAGAAATGGGAGAAGATATTTGCAAACCACATATCAGGTAAATGGTTAGTATCCAAAATCTATAAAGAACTTATCAAACTCAACACCCCCCCGCAAAAAAATAATAATAATCCAGGGAAGAAATGGGAAAAAGACATGTAGAGACACTTCTCCAAAGAAGACATCCTGATGGCCAACCAACACATGAAAAAATGCTCAACATCACTCATCATCAGGAAAATACAAATCGAAACCACAATGAGATACCACCTCACACCTGTCAGAATGGCTAACATTAACAACTTGGGCAACAAGAGATGGTAGTGAGGATGTGGAGAAAGAGGATCTCTCTTGCACTGCTGGTGGGAATGCAAGCTGTTGCAGCCACTGGAAAACACTATGGAGGTTCCTCAAAAAATTAAAATAGAACTGCCCTATGACCTAGCAGTTTCACTACTAGGTATTTATCTAAGGGATATAGGTATATATGGTGTGTGTGTGTGTGTGTGTGTGTGTGTGTGTGTGTGTGTGTGTGTGTGTATACACACATACATACATACATACGATGGAGTATTACTCGTCAATCAAAAAGAACAAAATCTTGCCATTCACAACTACATAGATGGAACTAGAGGGTATTATGCTAAGTGAAATTAGTCAGAGAAAGACAAGTATCATAGGACTTCACTCATATGAGGACTTTAAGATACAAAACAGATGAACATGAGGGAAGGGAAGCAAAAATAACATTAAAACATGGAGAAGAACAAAAACATAAGAGACTTAAATATTGAGAACAAACAGAGGGTTACTGGAGGGGTTGTTGGAGGGGGGATGGGCTAAATGGATAAGGGACATTAAGGAATCTACTCCTAAAATCAATGTTGCACTATATGCTAACTTAGATGTAAATTTAAAAAATAAATTAAAATTTTTTTTAAATCACTCATCATATAAGAAGCAGGAAGATCTCAAAATAAATGAAAAAAAAAGATAATAATTGGATACCAATACCAAGATCACAGGTATTTCAGAATTACCTGACAAGATTTTAAAGTAGACATTATAGAAATGCCTCAACAAGCCATTATGGACAAACTTGAAGCAAATGAAAAAATAGAAAGCTTCAGCAAAGACATAATAAACCTCAAAGAAATAGAAGATATCCAGAAGAACCAAATGGAAATTTTAGAACTAAAAAGTTAAACTGATAACAAAAATTACAGTGGATAGTCGTAATAGCAGAATAAAGGGGAAAGAGGAGATAAACGATGGATGACAGAACAAAAGAAATGTAATCTGAATAACAGGAAATAGCCAAAGGAAAAAAATATCAACAGCACCTCAAGGATCTGTGGGACATTAAGAAAAAAAAGGCAACTTTAATGAAATAGGGAGTCTGGGAAGAAGAGACAGACAGCACTGAAAAAGTATTCTAAGAAATAAGGATTAAAACCTCTAAGGATGGCGAAAGACATAGACCTACAAATTTAATAGTCTATACCAAGACCAACCAAGATCAACTCCAAAAATTCATGTGAGCACACTTAAAGCCACACTTCTGAAAACTCAAGACAAAAATACTTGAAAGCATCAAGACAGAAAGGACACTTTATTGAGAAGATAAAAAGAGTTCAAAGAACAGCAGATAATTCATCAGAAAACATGGAGGCCAGAAAGAAGTACCAAATGTTCACTTTTTTTCAGTTGTATATTTTGAAAATTTTTTAATATTTATTTATTTTTGAGAGAGCACAAGCAGAGGAAAAGCAGAAAGAAAGGGGGACAAACAATGCTAAGCAGGCTCCAGGCTCTGAGCCGTCAGCACAGAACCCAACAAAAGTCTCACACTCACAAACTGCAAGATCATGACCTGAGCCAAAGTCAGATTCTTAACCAACTGAGCCACCCATGTACACCCAGTTGTAATGTATTTATTGGTCAAATGTTTTATGCCTGCTTGGTATAGACTATATTAATAAAGAAGGTAAACTATTTTATTGCAATATAATGTACATGTTATATTAGTTTTGAATACACAATATAATGATTCAAAAATTCTATACGTTACGCACTGTTCATCATGGTATTTAATACTTTTCACCTGTTTCACCCCACTCATCTCCCCACTGGTAACCACTAGTTTGTTCTCTGAGTCTGTTTTTTTTTTGTTTTTATTTTTTCTTTATTCATTTGTTTTGTTTCTTAAACTCCACATATAAGTGGAATCATATGTTATTTCTAATGTATTTCACTTAGTACTATATCTTCTAGATCCATCCATGTTGATACAAATGGCAATATTTAATTCTTTTTATGGCTGTGTAGTATTCCATAGTGTGTGTGTGTGTGCGTGTGTGTGTGTGTGTGTGTGTAACCATTTACCTATGGATGGACACTTGTGTTGCTTCTCTATCTTGGCTATTTTAAATAATGCTGCAATACACATAGGGGTTCATGTATCTGTTTGAATTAGTGTTTTTATTTTCTTTAGGTAAATACCCACTAGTGGAATTACTGGATCATATGGTAATTCTCTGAAGGAGCATATTTTTAAAGTGCTAAAATGAAATATTTGTTAATCCAGTGAAAATATTCTTCAGGAATGAAAGTAAAATCAAGACATTCTCAGATGAAAAAAAAAAATTAAGAGAATTTGTTACCCGCTCCCCCTTCAAACTCTAAAGGTCGTTCTCTAAAGAGAAAAGAAACAATAAAAGACAGAAACTTGGAATATCAGGAAAGTAAAAAAGAACACAGTAAGCAAAAATATAGATAAATACAATAGTCTCTCTTTACTCTCTAGAATTTTCTAAATTATATTTCACAGTTACTAGCCAAAATCATAATACTGTCTGATATGATTATAAATGTATATGCAGGAAGTATTTAAGACAATGATATTATATAGACAGAGAAAGTAAAAGAACATGAAAGAAAATAATGTTTCTATACTCCAACTGATAAGATGATGGCATTAGTAGATATTGATGTTATATACATATTTTTTATATATATTTATATAATATAATGTAACATCTAGAGCAACCACCAAAATGGTTATACAAAGACATACCACTCAAGAACATTTTAGAGAATCAAAATGGAATTGTAAAATATGCTTAAGCAACACACAGAGAGGCAGGGGGAAAAGAACAAAAAAGCAGAGACAACAGAAACAAACAAAAAAAGACAGATTTAAACTCCAATTTACCAGTACTTACATTAAAAGTAAATGATCAAAATATAGCAGCTAAAAGACTAAGATTAGCAGATTGGATTAAAAAACATGACCCAACTATATGCTATCTACAAAAAATCACTTCAAATATAACAGTATAGGCAGTTTAAAAGTAAAGGACAGAAAACGATTATCACACCAGTATTATTTAAAATAAAGTAGGAGTAGCTACATCATGTAAATTGACTTCAAAACAAGGAAAATTATCAGAAACGTGAACGAATTTTATCATTCTATAATGATAAAAAGGTCAGTTCACCAAAATGACCTAGATGAGTCATAATCCTAAGTGAGTATGCTGCAAATAGCAGCGCTGCAAAATACATGAAGCAAAAACTGACAGAACTGAAAGGAGAACTTTATAAATACAAAATTGTAGTTGGAGACCTCAACAATTCTCAATTTATGGAACAATTAGATAGAAAATCAGTAAAGATATAGAAGAACTCAAAACATCATCAATCGATAGAATCTAATCTATGTTTATATAACACTCTGCCAGAATACATTTTTTTTCAGTTCCTACAAAACATACACCATTTCTTTATTTGTGACTAATCTGTTATTTAATCCTTTTGTTTAGTTCTTCTCAGGCAGAACGTACATTCTAAAAGTTGCAAATTGATGACCCATGTAACCACCATCCAGGTCAAGCACATAACCAGCACCCAAGAAGACCTCCTTATGTTCCTTTCTATCGCTACCCCCTCACTTCCTCCTTTGGGAATTACCATCCTGACTTCTAAAATGACAGATTAGTTATACCTGTTTTTAAATTTTATTTAAGTGGAATAACAGTAGATATTCTTTTGGTTCTGGCTTTTTTGTCCCATTTGTTATTAGGTTTATGGGATTCATTAATGTTAGTTTAACTAGCAGTATATATTGGTTAATATTTACTGCTGTAGAGTACTACAATGTAAGTAGTACAATATTTTGATCCACTCTACTGTTGATGGACATTTAGGCTGTTTGCAGTTTGGGACTATTACAAATAGCTATGGACATTCTTGTATACAGCTTGTAATTTTATTATTTCTTGTATGTATGTATGTATGTATGTATGTATGTATGTTATTTACCTAAATTGTTATATATTGTGTTTATACATTCACATTTGATATTTACCTAAAGTGGAATTCCTGATTTATACATTAAGCATATACTCAACTTGAGTAGATAATAGCAAATTGTTTTCTAAAAGGGTTGTACCAATTTATACTCTTACCAGCAATGCATAAGCGTTCCTGATTGCCACATGTTTGTCAACACCTGGTAATGTCCATCTATTTTCTAAGCCTTTTTTTGTGTTTCATCATGGTATTATTTTGTATCTCCCTATTACTAGTAGAGTGAAGCACCTTTTCATATGCTTATCAGCTCTTTGAATAATCCCAATTGTTAAGTTCCTATTATATTGCCCATTTTTAAAAATTAGGTTGTCTGTCATTTACTCCATAATTTCTAAGTTTTTTAAAAGTATATAGTCTTAACTCAGGCCCTTTTCACTTGTATTTGTTGGAACTATATTTTGCCATTCACTCTTTTCACGCTCCTAAGATGTTCTTCTGATAAACAAAAATTACTCCTTTTAAGGTGCTCCAATTTCTCTTTTCCCTTCGTGGGTAGGAATCTTTTTATGTCTTATTTAAGAAAACTTGTCCTACTTCAAGGTCATAAAGAAACTACCTTCCTGTCTAGAAGGTAGACAGCCACCTGTCTATGGACAGCTAATAGACTCAAAGTCACTATTTAAAACCATCCTTTTCCCCACTGCTCTATAGTACTACTTTTGTCATAAATCAACTATCCATGTGTATATCTGTTTCCAGATTCCTTATTCTATTCCATTGGCCTATTTGCCTATCTTGGCACAAACATCACAGTATCTTAATTGTAAGTTTTCATATGTAGTAAAGCTTACAACTCAGTTCATTTTCAAGATTGTTTTCATCATTCTTACTCTGTTGTATTTACCTATATGTTTTACAATTAGTTTGACAATGCCCACCACCCCTAAAGAGAAAATCCTGCTACCCTCACTTCTCCTTCTACTTCCTCTTCTTTTCCTGAACAATTTAATCTTGACATCTTTAAGCATAACAGAAGAATGTAGGCATCCACAGTGGATGAGATAAGCAAGCTTTGGAGAAGGAGTCAGAGCCTAAGCAGGGTGATCAAGGAGTCCATACTTCTTAAAAATTATTATTAAAGACAATTTTTAAAGCAGTTTTAGTTTTACAATAAATTGAGGGAAAGGTACAGAGATTTCCCAGATATGCCCTGCCCACACATATGTAGTCTCCACTATCAATATCACTCACCAGGATGTTACTTTTTTTTAACCAAGGATGAACCTACATTAACACATCATAGTCACCCAAAGTCCACAGTTTACCTAAGAGTTCACTCTTTGTGTTGTACATTCAATGGGTTTGGACAAATATATAATAATATGGATCAACCATTATAATATCCAAAGTAGTTTTAACTTCCTAAAAATCCTGTGTTTTTCCTATTCATCTCTAACCCCATTCCCACCACCCATACCTGGAAACCACTGATCTTTTTATTGTCTTCATAGTTTTACCTTCTCAAAAATCTCATACAGCTAAAAAAAAATAATACAATATATAACCTTCTCAGATTGGCTTATTTCACTTAGCAATGTGCTAAGTTTCCTCCAAGCCTTTTCATGACTTGATAGCTCATTTCTTTATAGCAATGAATAATATTCCATTGTCTGGATGTACCAAAACTTATTTATCCAGTCATCTGCTAAAAGACATCTTTGTTGCTTCCAGGTTTTGGCAATTATGAACAAGGCCACTGTAAACTCTATGTATATGTTTCTGTATGGACATGGTTCTCAACTCCTTTGGGTCAATACCAAGGAACACAACTGCTGGATCCTCTGGTAAGATTATGTTTAGTTTTATAAGTCTGGTGGTCCTTTCATCTTATGAAATGTGCACTGTGTGCCTGATGTCAATTCCCTCCTTGCTTTGTCCATTTGTAAAGTCAAAACTGACTTTAAAGGCCAACCTCGGTCATTGTGTACCAAGGTGCTTACCTCTGTCATTTCATAATTCTTTCTTTTTTTATGAGTTTTAATTTTCTAGGTTATAGGGTAAGAGTAGGCTTAGTTTTATATCACAGTGCCAAACTATCTTCCAAAGTGGCTGCAACATTTTGCATTCCCATCAGCAATGAAGGAGACTTCCTGATGCTCCACATCCTCATCAGCATTTGGCATTGCTAGTGTTCTAGATTTTGACTATTTTAATAGTGTGTGTAGTGGTATCTCCTTGTTTTAGTTTGCATTTTCCTGATGACATATGATGTGGAGCATCTTTTTATATGCTTGCCATGTGTATTCCTTTGGTGAGGTGTCTGTTAAGGTCTGTGACCTTTTTTTCATTTAGGTTGTTCATTTTCTTATTGTTGATTTTTGGGTCTTTTTATATCTTGGATAAAGTCCTTTACCAAACGTGTCTCCTGCAAATATTTTCTCCCAGTCTGTGGCTTCTTATCTTCTAATTTTCTTGATATTATCTTTGGCAGAGCAGAAGTTTTTAATTTTAGTAAAGTCTGGTTTCTCAATTATTTCTTTCATAGATCATTTCTTTTGGTGCTGCTATCCAAATCCCCATTCCAAACTGAGCAGGCCAATGATTATGATAGCTCATTAGAAACTTATTTTTCAGCCAGTGCTTCAAGTATGACAAACTACTTCAGCAACTCCCTTCAACAATGAATGGACATTTTTCCCAATCTACCCACTCACTAGAATCTAATTTTATTCAAAGTATGAGATCCTACAACCCTCCTAGGATATAACTTATCTTCTATGACATGTAGATATTAAAATCTAAGCCCCATGTTTAGAGACCAGAAATCCCACCTCCAGTCCTACCCCAGAGCAGTGAATGCTTCTCCTTAACATTCTCTGTTTCAATATCCTCTCATTTCTGCCCCCTAAAGACTTCTGCTACATTCTTACAAGTGCAGCTATGCATTTAAATATATTTAAGCATTGTCCTATTTCTCCCAGCAGTTCTAGGGGTTTTATGGCAGTTTTGAAATTATTGTACACATATTATGAGGATGGGAACTCCTTTATTTAGCCTTTCTTAGCCTCAGTTTCCTCATCTGACTGAATTAGCAAACTAAAATGTGTTAAGTATGTGGCATGCAGATGACCTCTTAAAGGAAACTACTTTTTTTTTTTACTACACCATAATTATTCAACTTGTGGCTGACAATATTTGCTTGCTACTTCTATTATAGATAACACTATACTGGGTACACATGAGTATAACTCTTTGTCATTCATGATTTTGTCCTCAGGTTAAATGCCAAGAAAAATCATTTCTAGATCTATTTTTATATTTTTAAGACTCCTAATATTTATTTTCAAGTCACCCTCCAAACAAGATTTACAAAGATGCATTCCCACCACTAATGTGTTACAGTGCCCATTTTATCCTATACTGTCACTAACGCTGGCTAATGTAATTTTCAAAATATTTTCCAAGTTGACAGGTAAAAATGGTACTCTGTTTAAACATTGGCAATCCTTTGATTGCTAACATAAGGACTAAGCATGAAAAATATTTATAAAAGGTATAGATTATAGAATTCCAATAAAGGAAGACCTTCTCTGTGACCCAAGAGTATACTTAATTTCATAACAAGGCAATACATGAAAGTTGGAAGCAAGGTTTAACAGATGTGAAGAGAACTCTGATGGTTGCAGGAAGAAGAGAAAGTTTAGAAAGTAAGATCAAGGTAATGCCAATTCCTGGCACATGTGCCTCCATTCTCCCTTCCCCATACTCATCAGACAGGCTTCCCACTGAGCTGGGAAGCAACCTCAGTACTCAGTATAGTATTCCAGGCACCAATTGATTATAGCTAGTTCTTAAGATAAATTCTCTTTACTCTCGTTGATTTAGTAGATTATAATTTTAGGTTATGACATGAATAAAAGGTGTACAATATTTAATGCTATTTTGTATTTGAGCCAATGCAATTTGCAGCTGAATGCAAATGCTATTCTTTATAGGATTTATTTACCCAGTACAGAGACAGCCTCATGATCATTGCTGGAAAGTCCTTTCCTCTCAGGGCAGGACAAAAGGAAAGTGATAGTACCTTAAGTCCAGAAGATAATCTAAAATAGAAGTACCTGAGTTGCTCAGATAGAGAGTGGGCTTCCAGTGGAAAGAATAATGCAATCAGATGATCAAAAAAACACCTGACCTTTAGCAAAGGCTATTCCCTTTGTGAAAACAAGAGAAGCGGGTCAGGGAGTGAACATCTGCTTCTGCTGTCTTCCTCTTTGGCCTCTGAAGCCTCAGGTCAAAGTCACCAGAGCACATCAACCTGAAATGCTCTCAGGGAAAAAAAATGAGCATGTTCCAAATAAATTCCAGACAGTGAAGGCTCGAAATGTATCAGCACCTTATTTTTCACCTCAGCACAAAGGTGAGCTCTCCACAGAGGTGAGCTCTCCAGAGAGAAATACTGACACAAAGATGTCAATCCAGCAGCCCTGGAAAGAAGTTTCTTCTTAGTCTGGGGCTCAGTTTTTTTGATGGAGATATGGATTTGTTAGTTAGCCATTACAAAGGGAAAACCCAGATCACTGTCCTTACACCAATCTGACTGCATCCAAGTCTCCCTCCTTCATGTGTTTCTCACCTTAGGGGGTTACTACAAGGATTGTCTGCTGATGTAGTATTAGAACAGTCAATATAATGACTTATAGATCACAAAATTCAACTACCATCAAGGGAACATAAACAAATATATTTGTAATCCTCCTCCATCCAACCGATTTATATGATTAGCTCAGCCTATATTTTGTGGTCCTTTGAGCCAATTGGGTCCTTCTTATCATTTGTTTTCTCCCCAACAATGGCAGTGTTCCTTTTCCTTCTGAGTAAATACCTTTATTATAGTATATACACTCTCTCTCATGATACTTTGTCACATATGAGCACACATACATCACTCTTTGTCCTGTATGGATCCTGCTTCTTCTTATGTCCCACTGCCAGCCAGAACAAGACCATAATTCCTTCAACTGGGATTGGGAGAGGTTTTACACACCAAGGGCAAAGAATGGGCACAGAGATGCTCAAGATGAGGAAGGGTCTGCCCTCAAGATCCATTAAAGATAATAAAAACTTGGTTCTGCAAAAATTAATACCTGGTAGCACAACTCCTCTATTTACTGTACTCAAGAATCGCTGTCTCCTTCTCCACCCTTGTGTTTAATTTTTAAACACCCTTTCTATTCTTAGCGTCCGTTGCCTTCCAATGCTAGTCTCCAGGAAAGAGAAAGAAAAACATATCCAGTCATACACATGCTCTTCCCCAAGCTAGAATGCTCTCACCCTTTTCTGGCTAACAAACTCCTCCTTACCCTTTTCTCACTCCTCTGTGAAAATGTGGACTTCCTTGGGAGACCTAGGCATTCCTCCCTAATGTTACTTCTGAACTCTGCTAGAGCAATTCTGTCCATGTTTCCCATTTGTGCCACATGTCTACCTTTCCTCTGCATTGTGAGATCATTGTGGGACCCTTGCTTCTGATCTTGTTTTCTCCATCATTTAGTTCACTGTTGGGTATCTGGATATCATGTGATAAATGTTGTTGAATGACTGGATGGGTTAATCCTCATGATGATAGTTTGCCATTATGCCAGTTAAGAATCTTAAAACATGAAGGCTGAAAAGAACCACATAGCTCTTATGGTTCAATTTCCTCTTTTTAAAGATGAGGCCTACAGAGAAGTGATATAATTAAGGCTACCTACTGAGAAGATCACATGGCCTACCACCATTTAAAGTCACAGCCTCGTCCTCCTTCCACTAAACATTTTTTTTTTCATTCATTCATGGAAGATACACTGAACATATCCACTGTAACATGTCCTGCAGATACTACAGTGAAAAGGGCAGAGATGGATTTTCTTCACACAGTTTACAGTCTTGGAGAAATACAGCTGAGTAATCAGGTAATTAGGCCAGGATTAGGAAGGGGCAACTAAGATGTTTCATTCAAATCAGAATCAAATCCTGGCTTTATTTAAAATATTGACATTTTGGGCTGAGTGGCTCAGTCGGTTGAGTGTCTGACTTCAGCTCAGGTCATGATCTCACGGTCTGTGGGTTTGAGCCCTGTGTCAGCCTCTGTGCTGTCAGTTCAGAGCCTGGAGCCTGCTTTGGATTCTGTGTCTCCCTCTCTCTCTCTGCCCCTCTCCCACTCATGCTCTGTCTCTGTCTCTGAAAAAATGAATAAATGTTTAAAAAAATTTTTAATGTTGACATTTCGTTCATGAAGGATTTTTGGTACTAATTTCAATTTTTTAAATGTTGCATTCAAATATGATTTATCTTGATTCTTGAGTTTTTTGGTGCCTCCCTACGTTTTGTTCCTGAGGCAAGTACCTCACTCACCTTGCTCTAGGTTCTGGCCTTGTCACTCACCAAGAATTAAAAAGAGTAAGGAAGCAAATGACCAAGCCTCCATGGCACACGTCTTTAGACAAACCTTTATGATTTTGTGCAGTTTACAGTCTATTTCTGAATGGGAGGAGATTTTATACTTTGGAGCATGGACTCATTAATTCATTGTCTAATTGTTCAGATACATATACTTCCCCACTTGTAAAGTCATCTCTTAAAATGTGCCAATTTATTAGATTTTTGTGTTCATCAACTAATTATGCAAAATCATTTCATTTTAAGTAAATTATCTTAACTGTTGGCAGTGTAGCTGATGAATATCCACCCTGATATTTGTTTCACAAGGAAGACACTACTGGGGTTGGTGTAAGACATTTTTACCAAGTAAAATAGAACTTTTGATCCTATTTTACTACCAATGCTATTTCTTTGAGGTCCGATGCTGTTTTTTATCAATGATGATGACAACATGTAAGAAAATGAAACTAAGCAAAAAATAAATAAAAATTTAAAAAGAAAAGGAAACTAAGCAACGTCAAGTTACTATAATGCATAGGAAATATTAACAAATACCAATGAAAACACACTGAATCTGTAGATCATGACTAGTGGCTTAAATCCCAACGGTAAACATGCCATGCTAAAGCTGCATACAGGTGTCCCCTGTTTCTAAACTGACTCTTTGATACAGAAGTTAGAGCTAAAGGCATAATGCCAGATTTACCTGTCTATGCTAGCGCCATCACTGGCCTGCAGAATTACCCTGGGCAAGCAATCTGACCTCTCCATGTGTCAATCACACAGCTAGGCAGCTGTTACACAGCTACCTTCCTAGAAACTTGTTGGAAAGAAGAGTCTATAACCTCTCTCCCCCGGCCAAAAAAAAAAAAAAAAAAGAAAGGAGAAAAAGACTTTCTTAAAAAGAACTGAAAGTATCAGGCTGAAGAACTTAAAGAGGACCCATCTGGACCCATCTTGCAGGTTGGAGGATACTACTGCATGATCAACCTTCAACACAACAGAGAATTTAAAGGCGATTTAAAGCAGTTGACCCACATCAACATTAAAATAATTTTTTGAAAAATTCAAGTAAGAAAATAAAACTTGTTTTTATGTTAATGGTGTTAATGGTTGATCTCATTTCATGTGTTAAACCTCATGGGAGAGTGGCATTAATTCTTTGTCAAAACGATGCCAATGTGAAAATATCAGCAATCCAGCTACTGGCTGTAAGACATTAGACAAGTTATTTAAGCATCTGTGTCTGTTTTATCTCATAGCACCACCAATCTTGTTTTTTTTTTTTTTTTTTTTCCTGAGGATTAAAGATCATGCCCATGTAAAGCACTAAGAACAATGCCAGGTACATTGGAAGCACGGAGTAAATTTGAGTGAGGATGAAGAGGAGAAAGAAGAGCAAAAGCCAGCATGACTAGATGTTTGAACGAATAATGGGTATTTATACACTCCAAGTATTATATGCTAAAGAAAAGGAAAAAAAACAAGAAAGAAATAAGGGAAGGATAAAGACAGACACCAAGAAAAATATATGCTCCCCTATCCTTGGGGATCAGGCCATTTATTTGTGCTTCTAAATCCCTATGTATCTTAACCCCTGGTCGCTTCTCCTTACACACAAAATGGCTATTCAGACACACTGCCCTTTAATCCCAGTCTCAAGACTGCAATGTAGATGTCATTATTTTCAACTTGTCCTCCTATTCCATGTCAACCCATCCATAAACCAAGTTAGGCTTTTCCCTCCTCTATCAGCTGCTCATAAAGGGTATAAGCTGAGGGGTATAAGCTGAGGTTGAGGTCCCAGTGCAGCAGTGGTGGATGACAGTGATTTCTGATCTACCTGCGTATGAACCCTGCTTGTACCCTCTAGTCCTACTTGAGCTCAATCCCAAATATACCACTTCTATCTTATGTTGTCTTCCTGGGCCCTCTCAACCTTAATATTTTTTGATAAGTTTGGCAGCTCAAGATGGGCAGTTTCAGACACATAGTATCTTGGTATAACCCATGTTGCTTTATCTCTACCAGGGTGCAGGAACATGGCAGGAACAGTTTTTTAGAAGGTGTGTAAAGTTGTGTCACTCTGGCTCTCCAAGGAGCCTGTGTTTTGCCTCTCCCACCGTAACTTGTTGTAAGTTCGACATGACAGCTTTTTCCATACCTCTAATACCCTAGGGTCTTCAGGTTATCCAGCCCAAATAATAGATTGCTTACACTATGCTCTGGTTCTGCTACAGAGCCTTTTCCTGCTCTGGGCCCCACTCAAAACTGACAGCATTTTGCATCATTTCATATATGGGTTGGAGAAATTTCTCTGGTGTGGGAGAGGTTGCTTTCCCCCAAGAGACCTGCTTGATATTTAGTTTCTTTCCAAGTGGTGGGAAGTGCTAGATAAAATAATTTTTCTTTTCCTTTGAAAGTAATGGCCTAGGTTGGTCTGACTGACTACTAGACTCTTAAATATTCTACCGACATGAAGTTTTCAGAATCTTTATAGGGTTTATCATCCATTCTGCAGAGAACATGTGTCTTACCAAAGCCTTTAGCATGCTAGCCACTTCTTATTTTTGGGGCTTTATTAGCACAATAAAACCAGTACAGTAGATTACTATGATGTTCTGCCTGATGTCCAAATGTTCCGGATATCTTCAGAGGACATGAGAGCTAACACAGCTCTGAGACAAAACTGAAGATGCATATTGCTGACCACTGCATGTGAATCTAAACTCTTTTTTTTATTGGAATAAAAAATAATGCATTTGCCAAATCAATGGCCACATGTTGAGGTTATGTTGATCTACTCTGGAAGAGATACCACATCTGGAACAACAACCACCATTAGGTCTTCTACATGGTGATTGCATGAAGATTTTTTTAACTATCCAGGGTACATGGGGTTTCTTCAGGGGTTAGTGCATTGAAATGGTTGAAGATATGAGGACCAACACTCTATCATCTTTTAGATCCTTCAAAGTGACAGTAAAGTCAGCCATGACCATTCCGCTTCTGGAATGCAATAACGTCTTTGACTTACTGTATTTTTGGTCAGGGCGAAAGTGGGTTTAGAGTTGCAGAGAGTACACTGGCATTCTCCAAGTGAAAGTAACAGCCCTTATCTCAGAGGCTGAAGAACCAGTGTAGGGGAGTGACAGTAACTAAGTAGGTTCATTCCAATTTTGCATTCGGAGAGAAGGGAATAAACCACCAGGTGGGCTCATTAGTCAAACAGATCTGCTGTAAACTGGACCTTGGCCAGGAATCCATTTGTTACCTGCATCTCACATACCTCCACTCTGACAGTCTCATGTTATTCTCCAGATATCACTATCAACTCAAGTACTATATATAAAGGTCCTCAGAAAGTTTGGCATTCCCCTTTCACCAGTGCACAGTTACCAGAGGAAGTGGCCGAAAGTCTCTTCTGGGTAAAGACTGGGGGAATCATTCCCAAGTATACTTGCCAAGGTGTTCCAGGGTCCTTTCTCCCGGAAACCCAGGCTTCTCTTCCATTAATGGGCTCTCAATCTAAAAAAAAAAAAAAACTCGATCAAATCTGAAAAACAGTCAAATGATCAAGACTTTTTACTGAGGCATCTGTCCTTAGATTCCTGAGATTTCTTGTAATGATACCTTGTTGACTGAAGAGTATACGTGTTGGTAGACCATCTAATTTAACTCCAGGGACCCTGTATTCCACTAACCATATCCTAACTGTGGATCAGGCCTCTGTATTGCCACTCTGACCCTGCCACTCTTTATGATAGCTGCATCCACCTCGCTTCTGACAGATGCACTACACCACCTGGCTTCTATTTTTCAGGGCCCTAGCATTCCCATGGCTATGAGGGAACCTAATTCTATAACATCATGTTGCACAATCAGACTTGGCTTTAGAAAAAGGCCATCTTCATCCCTATCATAACCTCAGCTACTTATGCTGTGGCTAAGAATTCATCCAGAGAGGTAGGAAACAGGAGAAAGTATTTTTCTGTGTAAAAAAGTCAGTAGGATTTTATGGCATTCTTTGCTCCCCCCATTCTCCCTTATTACCTAGCTGCCCCAAGAGAGATTAATATTTAATGGCTTTATCTACTTTATTAGGGAGGAAGAAAGGCCCTCATGTGAGATCTGGAGAACCCATGGACCAAAGTTAAATTCTTAACTAAGCTACCTAGAGTTTTTGGCTATGAACCCACTGGCACTGAGATCGAGCTGTCCATCCTCAAAGGGCAGGAGGAAAATATACATAAGAGTGTTCTCTTGGGTACCAGACATTTACACAGAGGAGAGAGAGTAAGAACCTACCTTCAGCTTTCTCCAAATTCTGGCCCCAAGTGCTGACTGAGATGATAGTAGAGAACAGGGTCACTCACATATTCCCGGGGAATGATGGAGGAGATACAAAAGGTCAGCGGATTAAAAAAAAAAAAAAAAAAAAAAAAAAAAAAAAGCATCATCTGCTTCACAGAAAAAACAAACTATCTATTCCATTATGCAGAGCCACTGAAGAACCTACCACTGGCTCCCAAGAAAAGCTATCGGCTATGATTGCTCACTAAGCCCAAGTGAAAGTCAATTTTAAACATCAAGGGCAAAAGATAGAAGAAACCAATGCCAATCTTCTAAGTGTTTTCTTGTCCTTTACTACCTCTCTACCCTTACCTCCAGTGGACTAGCTAGGGAGAGATCCATTGGTTAGTGAGAGGGTAAGTGAAAGGTTCAGAGTGGTGACAAGGTGGAGAAATAGAAGCCTACAGGCCCCCACGCTCACCTTTCCTGCTGGAAGTGGCCAGGCCAGCCAGGCTAGCACTGAGGGAGGGGAGAAAAGTTGACTTTGAAGTTCCAAGCCCTTCCTATTCCACGGGACAAGACCTACTAATCTTAGAAATGAGACTTCTTGGTTACCTAAAAGGTCTAGTGACTTTTTTATAATCTAAGAGCATGAAGATAAGCTACAGAACCTGCCTGATCACACTCAGGGGCCTGGAAAGATCTATCGGCACTGGATTATGTGCCTGTTTGTGCACAGGCACACTAGAGCAAAGGAAGGTGAACAGGAGAGTGTGTGCAGAATAAAGTTGTTTTTTGACTGTGCTTTATGAGTTCCACTCACTTAACATATCAATTACATATAGCTTAACATTTTTATTTCTTAAAATTAACTTTAGAGGAAATATATTTTGTAGCTGCTATCTTGAGCTCACTACAACTGTTTCTATCTTCTGGGAGGGAGACCTTCAATTACTGGGAAACGTTTATTGATTTCTTCCTCTAGGATATGGAGTGGATTTTCAGCTGTGTGAGACCACCATTCTCTGATGTTATTTTTTTTTTCTTACAGCTGCTTTTGAAAAAAAACAAATTCTATTGAATTGTATACTTTATACATCTCAGAGCTCTGGATTTATTATCCATCAAACACTGTGTAACTTGTTTTGAAATATTTCCCATAGCTTTTTCGTGGGCTTTCCAGTCCTGGGAGGGAAAACAGCATGAAGTTCTGGAGTTTTCAATTCCCCCTTCTAATGTGTAGGTAACAGAGACAGGATGACTTTGATAAAACATGATGACTCTTTTATGTCATAATAAAATTGTTAAGTCTTTACAGAAATCCTCACACTAGGGGCTTTTCTCCTCCCTAATAATAGAAGAGCAGATAAATAAAGCCATTAAACAAGCTTCCTCTTTGTGCACCAAGAGCTGAAAAGCCTCAGGGATGATGGGAGGGGAGGAGTAGAGGACGATGCAGACTTCTTTAGGACAGCTAGATTTCATTACCTCTATTTTACCCAAGAGTCAATTAATGGAAAGGTGAACCGACTTAACCCCTTTTTTATCCCAGTGCACAATGCAAGGCCTGCACACAGTAAATGCTCAGTATCCACTTGTTCAGTAAACGACAGCTCTAATTATAGAACTGGTACCAAGATACCAGCAAGAGTACCAGAGTGCTACATCGGTCATGCTGAGCAAAACCAGAAAGTTAAAATAATCTTTCTAAATCATTACATCACAGTCCCTAAAACATGTTTTTTTCATAACATTTATTATATGAAATTCTCTTGCTCATTTTATATTTCATATGTATCATTTTATATCATACAGACATACACCTAGCTCAAAGGTTAGCATCTCCAGCAAGTACTGCCGCCCACACATGCACACACATTTCCTTTTCCTTTTATCTATATTGAATCTGTAGGAACAGTCTACCTAGCTAGCCAAACTTTTTTTTTTAAGTTTATATATTTATTTTTAGAGAGACAGAGACAGCAGGAGTGGGGGAGGGGTAAAGAGAGAAGGAGAGAGAGAGAGAGAGAGAGAGAGAGAGAGAGAGAGAGAGAATATCCCAAGCAGTCTCTGCACTATCAGCACAAAGCCTGACTTGTGGCTCGAACTCATGAAACTGTGAGATTATGACCTGAGTTGAAATTGAGAGTCAGATACTTAATTGATTGAGCCACCGAGGCACCCTACCAAACTTATCTTCTAATATTAACTCAGTTTCCCTAAAAACACAGATTCAAGGGCTGGGGTGGAGAGGTGGTCAAATGGATGTGAAGGACAGAAGTAGGACAGGGAATTGCTATGCAAAGTATGTAATACCAAGTCTAGCCTTGGGTTGAGTGGGTATGTTGGGAGTTCTCTGAGGCATTCATCACATCAGAGAGAGTTTTCCCCTTGAAGCTATATCAGTCAGTCACTGGCTGTTCCTTGGAGACAGGTCAAGTCTCCAGAGAAGGTTCCACTAGCCACAACAGTTGCAGCTACAGGGGGATAGGTACACACACCAGAAGGGAAAAAGGATCTGTACAGAGCCAAAACAGTCTATGACCATTCTACATATACTATTAAATCTACAGGATCATCAAGTCTTTGAGAGCAGTTGCTGGTCTTGTTGATGTTTTAACTTTCTATATCCCTTAGCACAGGGCCTGGGGGAGCTGAGATCCACTCTTCCTCCTTCTCTCAGGCTGTTGGGGGGGGCGGGGAATCTTTGAGATACCAGTATAGCTTCCTATAGGAGCACATAGCCTCTGACAATTTTAGTTGCCCTGTGAAAATTCAGGAAACTGAGTTCCTCAGTGTACTGCACCAAGGAATGTTTGTGGCCCCAGAGCTGAATTCTCTTATCACTCAACACTATAAGGAGTAAGGAATGAATCAGACACCAGTGGTTTCAAATGGGAAATCTCAGCCCCTCTTGGTGAGCAGCCAACATTGTCTCAGCCATCTTCACTGGCCAGCTGGGGAGAGATTTATTCACAGGAAAATCCAAGACTTCCTGGAAAGCTTCTGTGTTCAGAAGCTTCCTGACTAGTTCTCTCCAACATTGCTCACAGGAGTATAAATGGGAAGAACCACTGTGGAAAGCATTTCAGCAACAATAAATAGAGCCAATGTTGACTAAATACTACTCTGTGCCAGAAACCATTCTAAGTGCATCACACATGGACTCATTTCATGTTCAGAACAACCCTATGAACTAGGTGTTACTATCATTCTTGTTTTCATATGAAGAGTTATGAAAGTGTACCCTTTGATCCAGTAATTTAAATTTTAAGAATTCCTCCCTTAGGAAATATTTAATACAAAAGACCTTTACCCACAAAGAAATTCATCAAAGGGATATTTATCATAGAAAAAAAAAAGGAAATATTTCATGTCCAAAGAAAGAGAAATACTCACTGAACAACAGAATTTTATATAATCATTAAAATCATGTGTATGAGGATTCATAATAAAAATGAACACAATCTTCCTAGTTTAAGTGGCATCAAAAAAGATGTTCTCCTCAGAATGATCACAACAATGCAAATTTAGAACCGTACATAGAAGGTTTTCTAGGTCAAAATGGCACACTGTATATGCAACATTTTTTTCACTGTAATAGTAAGTCTTGGTGGCCTTTAAAACCTCCTATTATACTGAGGAGGGCACCTGTTGGGATGAGCACTGGGTGTTGTATAGAAACCAACTTGACAATAAATTTCATATTAAAAAAAAACCTCTTATAAAAAATAAAGTAGTGAGAGGCCAAGTTGGTGGAGCAGCATGGAAGATTTTTTGCATCTCATCCCTGAAGTGCAGCTAGATCAACACCAAACCATCTTGCACACCTAGAAAACTGATCTGAGGTTTAATTCAACAATCTGTATAACTCTAACCACAGAACTTGGCAGGTATGCAGCATGGAGAGGTGAACCAAGGGAGAGAGAAGCCACAGAAGGTAGGGAGCCATTTTTGCTTGTACAGAGAAGATGGAAATGGGGGGAAAGTACAGGAAAATCACTCCCCCCAAAAGCAGCTGGAGAGAAAGAGAAAGAGTGGAAACACCTATAAGGGAATTAACAAGAAAGGGAGAAAGGAGAAATGAGAGGGTTTTGATACCATTAAGACTCTATGAACAGGGGAGTGCAGAGTCTTAAACTCCCCAGCTTGATAGCTGGTAGAACTCTGGTGGGAAGAGTGAATCTCCAGGAGCAGACAGCCTGGGACAAGAGGTCCTGGAGTCACACGGGGAGAGATGGCTCCCCCTGCTTGGAGGACATGTGGTAGAGGCTGTGTGGCCTCCCCACAGGCAAAGGTCCCAGTGGACCCCAGAAGAACAGCCATGTTGCTAATGTTGGAATAAGAACATTAGGGAAAGTTGAAGCCTGGCGCCAGATGTGTGTGGTGATTTACCAAAATCCCTGAAACACTACTGCTACATGACAACATGCACTCTTTCTGGGATAGGATGGCATCTGGCTGCAGTCTCTGGGCATCTACAGTGGTGTGGTCATAGAAACATTCCTGGGGGTGGGCCAGGCCCTGGCCATTGCTTGGCGAGACCCTCCCCCAGAGGGTCTGAGTGAGTCAAAGCCACAGGGACCTCAGAAGTGAGGGGTTTGGAAATGCAGCCCCATCTGAGATCAAACTCGAGATGGAGGTGCCCCCTGGAAGGCTGATGACTTGGTCACATATAGGGTAGAAGTGGGTAGTGGATGGAGGCCAGAGACAAAGGAGGAGTTCTTGATTCCAGGTGGTAGGAGCACAGAGTTCATGGATTGGGAGAACAAATATTGTTAAAATGTTGATAGTCCCCAAAGCAATCTACATATTCAATGCAATCCCTATCAAAATAATACAAGCCTTCTTCACAGAGCTAGAACAATAGTCCTCAAATTTGTATGGAACCAGAAAAACTCCAAATAGCCAAAGCAATCTTGAAATAGAAAACTAAAGCTGGAGGCATCACAATCCAGGACTTTAAGATGTATTACAAAGCTGTCATCAACAAGACAGTATGGCACTTAGATCAATGGAACAGAATAGAGAACCCAGAAATGGACCCACAAACGTATGGCCAACTAATCTTTGACAAAGCAGGAAAGAATATCCAATGGAATAAAGACAGTGTCTCCATCAAGTGGTGCTGGGAAAACTGGACAGTGACATACAGAAGAATGAACCTGGACCACTTTCTTACACCATACACAAAAATAAACTCGAAATGGATGAAAGACCTCAACGTAAGACAGGAAGCCATCAAAATCCTCAAGGAAAAAGCAGGCAAAAACCTCTTTGACCTTGGCCTCACAAACTTCTTACTCAACACGTCTCTGGAGGCAAGGGAAACAAAAGCAAAAATGAACTCTTGGGACCTCATCAAAATAAAAAGCTTCTGCACAGTGAAAGAAACAATCTGCAAAACTAAAAGATAACCTACAAAATGGGAGAAGATATTTGCAAATGACCTATCAGATAAAGGGTTAGTATCCAAAATCTATAAAGAACTTAGCAAACTCAACACCCAAAAAACTAATAATCCAGTGAAGAAATGGGCAAAAGACATGAAAAGATACTTCTCCAAAGAAGACATCCAAATGGCTAAGAGACACATGAAAAAATGCTCAACATCACTCAACATCAGGGAAATACAAATTAAAACCACAATGAAATACCACTGCACACCTGTCAGAATGGCTAATGTTAACAACTTGGCAACAACAGATGTTGGCAAAGATGCAGAGAAAGAGGATCTCTTTTGCACTGCTTCTGGGGATGCAAACTGGTGCAGCCACTCTGGAAAACAGTACGGAAGTTCCTAAAAAAATTAAAAATAGAACTACCCTACAGCCCAGCAATTGCACTACCGGGTATTTATCCAATGGATACAGGTATGCTGTTTTGAAGGGGCACATGCACCCCAGTGTTTATAGCAGCACTATCAACAATAGCCAAAGTACGGAAAGAGTCCATCCAAAAATCCATTGACAGATAAATGAATAAAGAAGATGTGGTGTGTATGTATACAATGGAGTATTACTCAGCAATCAAAAAAAAATGAAATCTTGCCATTTGCAACAACATGGATGGAACTAGAGCGTATTATACTCAGTAAAATAAGTCAGAAAAAGAAAATTATATGACTTCACTCATATGTGGAATTTAAGATACAAAACAGATTAACATAAGGGAAGGGAAGCAAAAATAATATAAAAACAGAGAGGAAGACAAAACATAAGAGACTTTAAATACAGAGAAGAAACTGAGGGTTCCTGGAGGGGCTGTGGGTGGCAGCATGGGCTAAATGGGTAAGGGGCATTAAGGAAGACATTTGTTGGGATGAGCACTGGGTGTTACACATAGGGGATGAATCACTGGAATCTATTCATGAAGTCATTGCACTAAATGCTAACTAACTAGGATGTAAATAAGAAAGAAAGAAAGAAAGAAAGAAAGAAAGAAAGAAAGAAAGAAAGAAAGAAAGAAAGAAAGAAAGAAAAGAAAAGAAAAGAAAAGAAAAGAAAAGAAAAGAAAAGAAAAGAAGGAGGGAGGGAGGGAGGGAAGGAAGAAAGGAAGGAAGGAAGAAAGGGAAAGAAAGAACAACATGTTAAATTAGGAAAATTGAGTGAGACCTTAGAAGTTTCTTTAAAAAACGTCTTTTTAAGCTTGGTCACGGACATGGCACAAGGTGTAGTGCTTTTGCTTACAGCCATTACTCAAGTAAACTCATAAGCCCTGTTCTCCAGGGTGATCATTCACTGAAAGAAGCCAGGACTCCTTATCCTACTACTCCTTGAAGTGTAGTTTCTTATATCTTGGGACAGGAAAAAAGTGAGAATATCTGCCAGAAAGAAGACATGGTAAACAAACAAGCAAACAAACAAACAAACAAAGGAGTCAGCTTACAGGGTGTCCCACTACCCGATTTGAGCATCAAAAAGAGAATAATAATCACTGCTAATTGAAAATTTTTCAGCCTCCATAATGCCATGATGATGTAATCACACACCAAATATACTGTAAAGCATACAAAAAGGGAGCTCTAACACAAAACAGAAATAAACAGGGCATACTAATTTATCAATTTTAATAAACAGAGTACTAATATATAGTTGAGTATTATTAAGTGCATTTTGGTTTAAAAATCCCATGTACATATGCATATCCACATTTTTAAGTCTGTGAACTCTCAAAAAATGTGAGGACGATGGTCTCCAAAGAGACAGAGATTCATTAAAGAAGGATGATCAGTGACAACAGTCATTCCTAATAACCAAGTAAAAGGGGAGATTCCTGCTTCTCATCAGTACCAATGATCATATACAATAACTAATTAAAAAGAAGGTCCAGCAGTGTGCTCCAAGATGATAAATTAGCTACATTCCCAAGCATAAGGGGAACCAAGCGAACTTGACTCCTTATCTCCTAGGAGATTAAACCTCAAACTGACCTTATTAATTATAATGGGGTTTTGATAAAGCATAAACTTCCAGTAATCTAACCTACCAGAACAATATATACTGATGGAAGGACAATGAGATAGATAATGGTAGCCAGGCAAAACTTAAAAATATACCATTTCTAGGAAAAACATCAGATTCAAAAAAATTGAGAATCTATATGAAAAGCTGAAGTCGTTATTTAACAAATAAATTTTAACTCCATAGGGAATTTGGCCTAATGACTAGGCGCTTGAGTGTGAATCACTTTGGACCTCATAACCAAGAAACAATCCAGATTCTAAAACTTCTACTGATATAAAATAGTGGATTTTTTTTTTCTTTTCAGACTGGTAAATATGACTATAACTCTAGGAAGATATAAAACAATATGTACCAAGTAGCCTGCAACTTGAAGAAGGTCAACTTTGGAAGAAATAGAGAGAATAGCAATAATGAAAATCCAAAATTAAACTCACAGCATTCACATTTTAGATTCAATTTTTAACCACAATACGATGATCAGTTTAGTAATCATTAAAAAATGTTTATGTCTATTATCTGTTTCTTAGATACTTAGAGTATTTAAAATATTCTGATATAGCAGCTCATAACTGCTAAAGAGTTTTTAAAAATAAGTTTGTAACCAATGTTTAAATATTTGGGGAAATATTTTATTGAGCTTGTAAGCATTGATGTGTCAAGTGTGTAAGTGGTGTACAAATATTTAGACAAGTATTTAGAGGAATGTTTATTATGAAGTTAGTAAGATTTTAAAACCAGACTTTATGCCCAATACAAATTATAGTGGACCATGTGTATTTTAGGGATTAACAAATCTATTAGTAGTTACCATTTTCCCATTCTGAGACACCACTATAATGGTAATAATTTTTTTTAAGTTATAACCCACCGTAGCAGATAAAGAGAATGGTATGTTCACAAACCTCTTGAACACAGACAGAGATGGATAAGTGTTGGGTGACGAGCAGAGAAGAGAAGGCTGCAGCCCAGAAAAAGTCCAGAGATGGCTGAGGCTAAGAAAAACTAGGTACAGCAGAGGATAAGAGGAGGGTAGTAGAGCCAAAACAGGGCATTGAGAGTCAGCCCCTCACCCACCTACCACTAGGAATTTAACCACCCACCTCCTGTTCCAAAACCTCAAAAAAAAAAAAAAAAGTCATTTGAGAGAAATTGAAGTAAACACGTGAGGAGTATGAGACTAGTTGGCAAGAATACCCAGGTTTTAAAAGATAGTGAAAGGGATCAGAATATGCCACTCCAAAATATGCCACTTTAACATTAGGATTATTTTAAGCTAAAGGTAATTGAGCAACAGCAAATATCAGAAAAAGCTCTCTACCCTCTCTCTTCCTATCTAAAAGCAGGGCATAAGTTGCCATTTGTAAAGGTAACATTAATTTCCCTTCACAAAAGTGTCCCAGTCTCCTCTCCCATACCAAAGCTTACTGATATAACCTTCATCTTTCATTAGTTTTCCTCTGATGTTTACCTTCCACAATTTCCTTGTTCTAGAGGCCCAAAGCCCTTTTCCTGTTGTTTTGTCTCATCTCCACAATTTATCACTCTGTTAAAATGGTATATAAGTGCCCAAGTCTAATCACTTATTTGGTGTTTTTCACTTCTTTTCACTTAATGCTTCTTGCCAACTAGTCTCTGAAGCCCCTGTGCCAGGCACCACGGACTGAAACTAGGAGGGTAGAGGGGGAAGAAAACTCCCCTTCTGTACAGATGCAAGAAAAGGGACAGGACATAATTCAAAGGAATGAAGTACTGGGAGCAGGATTTTTAAGCATAAGGACAAGAGCCACCTCAGCCAAGGAATATTCCCACCACTCTGAAAATTCCTCCAAATCGGCAATTGATTGCCTCACCTGAGAGCCTATCCTTCAACTTCTTCCTCTTCTTTTCGTTCATCATTGTCTTCAAGAAGTATTTGTGAACACAAACAAATATAGAGTCAGAAAAATTCTCAGACCTACTCTGGCCCACCCTCTTGAGAGGGACAGCAGCAGAGTTGGGTTTCCTGACTCACAGCTCAGCACTTATGTAGTCAAGGCACTCAGATAAGGGTTTCACATGGAACCCACAAGTACAACTGGAATCATGCCCCTCCCAAAACAATTCCTCCTACATAAAAAAATTCCAAACAAACAAAATTTTAAGATCCAGTGTTGAATTTATAGTTTCTCCAACAAACTTTCACCAAATCTATTGAACAAAGAAATGTTTTCACTTGAAGAACAAAAGTGTGGGGCACTGGGTGGCTCAGTCGGTTAAGCATCTGACTTCGGCTCAGGTCATGATCTCACAGTTTGTGGGTTCAAGCCCCACGTTGGGCTCTGTGCTGACAGCTCAGAGCCTGGAGCCTGTTTCAGATTCTATGTATCCCTCTCTCTCTGCCCCTCCCCTGTTCACTCTCTGTCTCTGTCTCAAGAATAAACAAACATTAAAAATTTTTTTTAAAAAAAGAAGAAAAATGTAAGTGCTCTTAGCATGTTGTTCATGGTCATGAAGTCAATGTTGCTGAAATAGATAAGATTCATAGACTTTCATGTACTTGAATATAGATGAACATAATTTATCATTTTTTAAGAAAGTATACAGAAAAGAGAAAGTTGCAAGTACTTTTATTTCTTTTTTGTCTTGTAATGAATCAAAGATACGAATAACAATAATTCTGAATTATAAACCACAAAGCATCAACCTGGTGTGTCAGAAAGAAACTTGATTATTAAGACTTATCTAGAATGAGGCATCTGGGTGGCTCAGTAGGTTAAGTGTCTGACTCTTGGTCTTGGCTCAGGTCACTATCTCATGGTTCATGAGATTGAGCCCCACATTGGCTCTGTGCTGGAGGCATGGAGCCTGCTTGGGATTCTCTCTCTCTGACCCTCCTAGGCTTGCTCTCTCTCAAAATAAATAAATAAACTTAAAAAAAAAAAAAAAAAGACTTACCTAGAATGAATTGCAGCTCTTTCACAGACCTCAGAGGACTCAGAATTCCTCCTGGTTCTTGAGTTTTGCATCTGAAAATTGATGAGATTGGATAATCCTGATGATCCTAAGAGTTTCTTTCCTAGTTCTTCCCATTTCTAATATTCTGTATCAGTATATCATTAGTCCTCATTTTTAAACTTTATCCTTTTAGGCTTATAAGCATGATCACCAGCTTTGCAAAGGTACACCCGTATCCAAAATACACAACAGCTCAAACTGTGATATCTTGGCCAGTAAAACCAAACTATGAGAATTTGACCCTTCTAATGGCACAAGGAACTGGTTTCAGCTGGCCAGAAGCTGTGAAAATATCATAATCCAAAATGATATGAAAGTTGGCACTTGGAAGAAACATTTAGAAACTTATGTGAAATTTTACAGAGATTAAGACCCAAAACAGTATTGCTGGATACACAGTCATGTTTGTGAAGGGAGAACTATGCCCCCAATTTGCATTAGGACATAGGCTTGGAATTTACTTGATTCAGGAGATTTTAGTAAGTTTCTCAATTATGCAAAATCCTGTGCTCAAAGCTGTGGAGGATGCTAACAGGACAAAAAACAGTTCCCCTCCCTGGATTCAGAGTGTAGTAGAGTTTAGCCATTAAGAGCAGGGGTGCTGCATTCCTTTCTGATTCCACATCCTACTAGTTTTAAGAGTTTAGTCAAGTCACTGAATTTTTCGAAGACTTCATTTCCTTATCTGTTAGATGGGAGTGATGATAATACAGGATAATGCATCTAAAATACTTAGCACAGTGTCTCAGGCACAATGAATTCTCAAGAAACATGAATTTATGTTATATATGTTATAAAGGGTAGGCAAGGCAAAAAAGATAAATAGGTAATTTAATCAAAGGCAAGATGGAGTAAGTGTTATAGCAAGGGTACCTGCCAACCATCAAGAGAGCAAAAAGGCAGAGGAAACAAAGTCAACTTCTTATATTAAGGATATGCCATAAATAAATAAATAAATAAATAAATAAATAAATAACAATGGGTAGAAAAAGTAGGGAAGCATAAAGTTCTGACTTGTGTCTTCTCCTGGGATCCAAGATCAAACCTCAAGTTGTTTTACTATGTACACAGTAAAACCTCCCTAAGCATTGGAAAAGTTTTAAAAGTCATAACTGGCAAAGGAGTTTGGATGATGTGATGACCACAGGACACTGAGGCCAACCCTGGTGCTCTTCAGTGTCAAGAGGCTAACTATGCCAAGTAATTAATGAATAAGCTATATTAGACTGCAGTCTGAGAATAAGATGGTCCATGCAAGCTTGAGAGGATGAAAAATATCCTCTACCTCCATAGGTGAGTTGGTGTGCTTGTTCCTAGATGTAACTCACTTCAAGCAGAGAGATAGAAGATCTGTCTCTGTCCAATTTTCCAAGTAATAGCGAACTACTAAAATAGCAATCACCGTATAAAGTAATTCTTATCAATAGTCCCATTTTACCTATGTGGTAAGCAAAGCACAAAAAGGGCAAATAACGAAGGTCATATAACCAAGAAAACCTGACAGTTACCCATTCTACTTTCTAGAGGAGTGATGAGCACATGATGGGTACTGTACAGATGTGTGTGTTTTCAGATGAGCTGAAAAGCCTGCTTGGCTTATCCACTACACTCTCTGCCCTTCTTGTTAATAATGGGTAGTCATGTTCTCAGCAGCTGCTTCCCAGCCTCATACGGAAACCTACAGACCCTAAGCTTTGGTCAAAGTTCAACACTTATGATTAATTTTTTTTTTAATCTAACAATGAGCACTTACTAAGTCCCAGGCACTATACTGAGAACTCTGCATATTAATTTCTTTAATCTTCCTATCAACCCCTTGATTAGATGACTATCATTATTGCCAAGACAGACAACTGAGGCACAGAGGAATTAAGAAAAATGGCAGAGCCAGCATTCGAACCTGGGCACTGTGACACTAGAGTCCACTCTCATAGTAACCTCAGCACTTGTTAATACTTCCTTCACAATGCCACTGTAGTCATCAATCAACTTGACTTTCAGTCCTCGATCAGAGAAGTAGCAGAGAGTGTACCTTCTCTCCTCTTAGAATAAATCTTGATGGTGAGTCCTCCAAATGGTGACTTCTTGAATGAAGTTTTGCTGACCCCAACCATAAAACTAGATTCCAGGAGGAGGAAGGAAGGAAGCCAGGTAAGTGATGAATGGGTGGGATATTGAATGTGAGAGGAGCAGCAGATGAGTGACAACAGCTGCCTTGTTAATCTTTTACCCGCTCTACTCTTTGTAAAATACTCACCCTACTACATTTTAATGAAAAGGCTGATTTGGGCCATGATTTAGTGGGTTTCTAACATGTGTCTTTCAGAGACATGCCTGAAAGACATCACTTCTCCTGACCTTGGAAGTTCAAAGGCAGTTCAGGCTCGTCCCTGCAGCACTGTAGGCAGTTGCCTAGGAGATGGGATTTCAGTGGGTGGGAAAGGCTCTTCCCTCGGTAAAGGAGGAGGGAAGTCAACTCTTCCTGCTCTATAAGGTCTGAAACTCCTCAAAGAGGGAAAAAAATAACTTTTATTCCACAATGACAGATGGGGCTTACATGCAAAAAAACCCTGAGAGAGGAAATACACTGATTTCAATTCATGTTAAAGAGGAAAGAGCTAATAGCAAAGCATTCCCTGAGAGTCCATGTGAATAGAAGAAAGTACACAGGGAGGAAGGAGGCTCCTATAGAGGAGGAGAAGGAGAAGATGGGGGAGGAGCCCACTCATTTCACAGATGAGGCCCAAAGCAAACTTCCTGCCTCACCTTCAAGACCACACGTAGCCTCTGTGGGTTGCCTATCCTATAAGGGTTTCCTCCACTTGGGACTCTCTCCTGTCTTTATCACACAAATTCATCTTGTTCCTCCTCCAACACCCTTCCCACTTGAAAGTTTCTTCTGCAGGGCTCCTCCATCCTATTTACCCAGCACTTTATACATCCTTTGGTCATCAATATTCATATTTAGAAAAGAGGCAAAGAGGTGAAGCAGAGAGAAGAGAAAGACACACATTCTTCATTGCACATCTGCATTATGGTGAGGTAAGAACTATTATTTGTTAATTACCAAAGACAAAATCAACTTAGAGATATAAGTAAAGCCTAGGTCACATGGCACATAGAAAGCAGAGCCAAGACCATGGTCTTGACCATTTAATACAATTTGGCTCTAAGCCTTTTTCCTTATCAGACCTTATCATCCACTGTTTTCATGGTCATTTTCCCTGGTGGACCATGAACTAACTCCTTGGATCAGGAATTCTGACAAGTTCATTGCTTCATTTCCCATTGTTCCTCACTTGGTGTATGGCACAGACTAGGTAAAGGTCTGCTGAAGGAGGAGAGAGGAGAGGAAAGAATTGTAGGAGGAACAGAAGAATGATTTGAGGAACAAGGAGATGTGGGGTGGAGGGGATATTTCAGTGAATCCACACACAAAGACTGATACAAGCAGACATATAGGCTCTAAATGGCAAGCACAGTGATGGGATCACATTAACCTTAAACAGTGTCTGGTACACATTATACCTTCTATCTGCTATAAACACAACTCTTTTAAGGATGTTATCTAGTAGTTGGGACAGTCTTACTCTGTGAAGAATGCTATTTTTTAACAGTCACTGAGCCAGATCCACCGAGTGTGCTTAGGGCAATGATTTCCAATTGCTTTGCAATTCTGACATCTTATCAGTGCTTGCCCTCAGGATAGCGGACCCCCATCTTTAACAGCACTGTATGGCAAGCATTTTATCGTTATTGCTTTTGCTGATTACCAACATAAAGTCAGCTTGTTGCAAGGTTTCAAAGGATGTGGAAATGTATAACTTGTAAGTTTCTCTGCCACTCTTTCTCAGCTTCCATTCCACCCCATTGTTGGAGATAACTACAGAGAACCACTGACATAAACAATAAATGTATACTCTTTACCCAGGTGGAATACTATACTATATCCAATCCTACAGCCAGCTTTTCTCACTTAACCAATGTTGGACACCTCCCCATGTCAGTTCAAAATATTTTCCATTCTTTTTAGTATATGCATCATACTCCACTGTGGAGATGTACCTTTATATTTTTAAAGGTATCTATCCCACGGATAGATATTTAAAGGTATCTATCCCACGGATAGATATTAGAGTAAGGGCTTTTTCCTACTGGAAACAAGGCTGCAATGACTATCTCTATAGAGATATAAATGGTAAGATAGATGACATAGATGTAGGTCTTATGCCAATAACCTGTAGTCTAGATTCTTGGGTCAATAGGCATGCACCATTAATTTCAATAGAGATTACAGACTGCCCTTGCAAATGTTTCACTAATATGTACTCCTATCATGTACTACACATGATGAAAAGAACACTTTTAGGAGTGGGATCCAGGCAAAAAAAACACAAAACTTCTTTCCTAGGAGCTTTGGTTCCCTTTGTTATAAAACTAGAACATCTCTAAGATTCCATATCCACAGGGAGAGGGTGGGAATTATTAGAAAACCAACTTAGAAATCACTGTTTGAGATCATAACCCTAGTATTCTGGAAGAATCCAGGTGAATCCCAAAGCTGTCTCCTATGATGTCCCCCACCTGCCATGTTTAGAAAGGGGAGAAAATAATCTCTATTACCACTCCTCCCCACTCTTTAATCCCACACACAGCCTTGCCAATATGGGCTCATCAAACCCTGGGGCTCCAATTTCAGATGCCAGAAGGTGAGGGCAGGAACAGAATAGGCCAGAGTACCCCAAGTTGGGTGATGTTCATATCACTATAATCCAAAACCCCTAGTCTTAAAGTACATCATAGACTTTAGCATTTGGCTATCATTTTTATGTCAACTGGACAAGGAGAAACTAACTTATCAAAAAGACAGAACAAGATGAGAGTTGCATATCATTTCAGGCCACAGGTAAAACCTAGAAGTCAGGTTTTCATTTGCTTGGCATTAACACAAATTACCTGGTTCGTCTGCTCCTTCCACGGAAACCTGAAACCATTTCACTCATCAAGTCTCTTAGTTCTCCCCAGTACCTCCATCATTTTCTCAATTTCATTTTTCACTCTGATGCTGGGGATGAGAAAAAGGTTCATTCATGAAGGTAATAAATGAAGCCCTGACTTTGGAAGAGAGGTAATTAGTGCACATCATCACTAGAGCTAATGAGATCAGAGTGGGGCTGTCCAAGCCCAACATGCCTAATCAGGAATTCAAATTAAGAGGTCCCACTCTCTGATTAAGGAGATCGTCACTGAAACACTGAAATCCTAATTCCTTTGTATTTCCATTCACCAACTCAGTATCAAATGTTTTATGACACTGAAAATATGCTTAGTTTAAAGGGAACAGATGCCCAAATCTCCTCGTGCTCATTTAGAAAGACAACCTGATTTTTCTTTATCTAGGGTGGTGTCAGTCAGGATTATATACAGACACAGAGACACACAAGTGATTCTAACTGGATTTTGTTGAAATTGTTTCTTTACAAACTATATAACCAGAGCTTTCCCAAAAAAAATCCCACTGCCATGGGAGGAAAGAAGAGGTTAGATGTGGGAGGGGTTAAAGGGATATGTCTGAATTCTATTATCATTAAAAATTCTTTATTTTATTTGGAAAATCATAGTGGCAGGGAATAATACATCTCTGAATAATGTAGCAAAACTTTCCTAAATTCCTACTTTATTTCTGATCCTTTTCTACACACTTTTGCATGGAGATGGTCCAATCTGACCCAAAGAGATTAATTTTTGTACTCAGATCTGTATTTAAATCTGTCTCAGCTACTACCTACAAGACCTTACATAAGACATTTCAAGACTCTAAGCCTCAATTTCATCTCTTATAAACTAAATTTCATTAAAATTTAAAAATTCCTTTCATTAACGGTGCCATCAAGAGAGTGAAAAGACAAGCCACAAATGTGGAGAAGCTATTTGCAGTGAATACAACAAAAAAGTCTAACATACAGAATACATAAAGATCTCCTGAAAACAAATGAGAAAAATATAAACAACCAATTAGAAAATAGGCAAAAGGCTTGAACAGATATGTTACAAAGGAAAAATACAAATGTGTAGTAAGTACATGAAAATATGCTCAATCTCATTAGAAATGAGAGGCGCCTGGGTGGCTCAGTCAGTTAAGCGTGCAACTTTGGCTCAGGTCATAATCTCACAGATCGCGGGTTCGAGCCCCACATCAGGCTCTGTGCCGACAGCTCAGAGCCTGGAGCCTGCTTTGGATTCTGTGTCTCCCTCTCTCTCTGCCCCTCCCCTGCTCGCTCTCTCTCTCTCTCTCTCTCTCTCAAAAATAAACATTTAAAAAAATTTTTAAAGAAATTAGAGAAATGAAAACCATTGAAATGCTGGCCAAATGAAATCCTGAGATACTATTTCACACACACACACACACACATACAAGAATTGAAGGGGAAAATTAGGTTTAGTAATATCAAGCGGAACAAGAATACAGTTCAACAGAATATTTATACATGGCTAATGGAAGTGGATTTTGTTATAATCGCTATATCTGGCATCATGCAATAAATTTGAAGATGGGTATACCTAATACCCAGCGATTTCCAACTTTCTACTTCAGGTACCTGCTCCTAAGAAGTTCTTACAAACGGGGGCATCTGGGTGGCTCAGTCGGTTGAGCGTCTGACTTCAGCTCAGGTCATGATCTCACAGTTTGTGGGTTTGAGCCCTGCATCAGGCACTGTGCTGACCACTTGCACAGAGCCTGGAGCCTGCTTCAGATTCTGTGTCTCCTTCTCTCTCTGCCCCTTCCCCACTCGCACTTTGTCTCACTCTGTTTCTCAAAAATAAATAAATGTAAAAAAAAAAAGAAGTTCTTATAAGCATATAACAGTGTTCAATGTATATTTATAGCAGCATTGTTCATAGTAATAAAAAAATCTGGAAACAGCCTAAATATCTATCAAATAAAGAACTGATAATTTGTGGCATGTTCATACTGCAGCATGGTACATAGTTGGAAAAAGGAATTGATGTTACAGGATATGACATGAATGAGACTCATGAGCACAATGTTAAACAACAAAAGCAAATTGTAAAGCAATTCACATAGCATGATTCTATTTATGTTTAAAAATATGCAAAATTAAATCCTATGTCAAACCCAACAGTTGTAAATCCATAAACACATATAAACACAAGACTATAATCTTCAGTGAAGATAGTGAGGGCAAGTAGGAACAGAATAAAAGGATACAAAAGTGGCTACAGGTGAGAATTCATCCACACATCGCCTGGACCTCATGACAGGATTCTGCGGAGGTATCATGGAATGAAGTCGGAAGATGGTTAAGGGAAGAGACATCTCTACAAATCATGCCTCATAGGTTGGCTTCAAAGTGCTTTGCTGATTCTGCTATTAGAAGATATCTAATGCCTGGAGTCCATTAACTGGAGCTGAAGAAGCAGGTCAGCCTAATGAGAAGTATGACTACAAAGGGCAGAGATCTAGATGGTATCAGCGTATACCCACTCCTTAAGTCACATGCCAGCGCTGGGTTGCAGTCAGGATTCTCATTCAAATCTGGGCTTGAGAGTCACTCCTTGCCTTTCCCAAGGGGAAAAAATAAAGAAGCAAGCAGTAATTCACACTGCAGCCCTGTGCAGCAGTTGAGATGATTCCCGTTTGCCAGTAAGGATATCAATTCTCAGAGACAGTAAGTAACTTGCTTACGGCTGCACAGCTAGAAAAAGACTAGATGGGCATTCAAACCTAGGTCTGCCAGCACCCAAGCCCCATAATCATCTGCTAGGTATCCAAAGCATCTCCTGGGAGATGGCTGGGAGCCATGCTGAGCAACAAGGATGGGTAGTGGACTAGAAACCGAAGAGTATAAAAGATCAGAAGTCACATCTACTACTTGAAAAACATGACTCCTGATTACCAGAAAACCAGTGTCCCCAAAACACGCCAACTGTAAGAGAACACACACACAGGAGACTCTTAGCAGGGAGGATTTGTGAAAGGAGAAGAGGGAAAACCCAGTACTGCAAAAGAATAAAAATGTAATAGGAATTACAGCTCTTAGAAAACTCTCATCTTAACCCTTGTTGAGACCAGAAGTCGTTAATCTCTCTATTTAGATCGCAGTCACGGTACTGTTCACCGCTGGGCTTTCTGCCCCAAATCCCTCAAAGTACCTCCAAGCATTTCAGCCCACTCCCACCCCTTCATCCTGGAGAGGTTAATAAATTAGCTAGCAGAGGCTGTTTCTGTCTCCCTGCTTACCCGATTAATGATAATCCACTGGGGATGAACAATGTTCAGGCTGATGCTGAGGGAATTCCAATTAATTCCTCAGAAACCAATTCTCCTTTGACGGGTTTCCTCTGCAGAAAGCCCCTGCATTTATCTCAGCCCAACAAAGCTGTAATGAGATCCAAAGCCTTTAAGAAAGGCAGCCTTTGACTCAGACTGGGCACTGTGGTTGTTAGCCAGCAACTAGCCTACTTTATACCCCAATCCCAAAGCCCGCCCAACACCTCACTCATTTCCATGACAAAACAGTCTCTCCCAAATAGTGGGAGAGACTTTATCCCAAATAGTGTTCATGGAGCACCTATGCCAGGTGCTATGGAGTATCCAGCATTGGTTAGGAGTACTAGTTTGGGGATGAGGCTGCCCTTACTGGAAAGCTGGCTCTGCCTTTTACCAACTGTGTGAAATTGAGCAAATTACTCAACTCTTCTGAATCTCGGTTTCCTTATTTATGAAATGGTTATAATAGTACCTCTATGCTCAGGAGGATTACAGGATTAAAGGCCCTAGAGCAATGTATGGTGCACAGAAAGCTCAATAGATATTGACACTTTTGATTATTGCCATTCTAACTACCTTTTCTATGCCAGTAAAATGGGTATTTTAATCTCACTTCACACCTGAAGGAACCAAGATTCAAAAAGGTAAAACATTTCATTTGCCCCAGGACATAATTCATTCCTGGCAGAGCCAGGTTTCACATCTACTTCAGGATGGTGTCAAAACTAGAATGTCTCTGGGCTCATCTCTGGTGTGTCTTTGTATTTATTTGCAATCTTTCTAAATCAGAGGCAGGGAGCCCTCATTTAAAGGTTCATTTCTGACACCCCTAGACAGACAAGGAAGCCTCTCCAAGTAGTTAAGCACCCATTCAGACTCCGACAGAATAGGAGTTGTCCCCAGAGACTGAAGGAGCAAGGCCAGAGTGTCGCGACATCGCCTAAAAGCTGACAATAAGCAGCACTCATGCCCCACAGCCACCAGCCCCCACCCCAGTGTTGTCTCCATCACAAGAACCACCCTAGGACATCTGTAAAAAGCAGACTTTCTCAGAACAGCCCAGACCCCTATACCAGAATCTCTGATAAAATCCAGAGATTACGAAAATCTAATTTTGAGAATGCAAGACCTTTGAGGAAAAAATTTAAGGTCTGAAAGACAGCTATTATTCTTGAGATGATTTCTTATGTAAGACCAATTTTTCTATTGGGCTGTTTACCCTGAGGACACTTTGAAGCAATAGGGAGGCAGCCTGATGCTTCACAAATGGCCAACTGCAATGTTCTCCTCTCCGTTGTCACTCTTGTAAGGGAATAGCTATGACAACCATGATTCACTGTTTGGAAGGAAATCAGTATCGAGTTAATATCAAAGGCGAGGAATGGTCCCCAAACATCTGTTTCCATTAATAGTCTTTGCTTAGAGATCATACATTTATGCTAAGTGTTTCAAATACTCTTCTAGTCTCCAACTCTAGTAAACTCCTTTCTCACACACACAGAAGAGTCTAGACTCTTTCAAGTCTCCCCGGTGGCCTTCCTTAATAGTAAGAGGCAGTAGCCTCACATCATCAAGCTTATGTAGGAGGAAACTAAGTGAATCATGGCCAGTACAAAGGAAAAATTCTACCCTCTGCTCAAAATCTCTTCAGTTCATTTCTAAAGACCCACTTTAAATTCCATCCTTTCAAGAAAGCCTTCCTTAATGACTGCCAGCGTACCTCCAGCCAGAGAAAGCCATGACAACTCTGAGAGACAGTCTCAGCTCCTTATTTTTTGCAATTCTATTCTAGGATGATGATAATTCAGTACATTATTTTATCACTGAATGCTCACAAATACAATCATCGTGTTCTAGAGTTCGCTTTTTTGCCTTTTGTATCTTTTCTCTCTAAATTGATTGTAAGCTGAGGACAAATCTTCTTGTTTGTATCCCTATTACCTTCTATGGCTCATGATACAAAACTTCAGTTTAGGGACTACTTGCTGACAGGCCCCTTAAAAGTGATACCATTGATGTTTGTGTCTTGCCAAATTAGTAATTCTACTTGCTTTTATTAGTCCTGTAATGAGTCAAGGCAACATAATGGAGCCATTGTATATAGGCTGGAGCCACTGATGGAAAGAGTAGAAAAGTCCTAATTTTCTTCCCCTAATAAGCCAGGAGACCCTCTAGGAAGTAAGTTTGACTTAAGTGAGACCAGGAAAGAGGAAATCAGGAGGGCTATGTCTGGCAGGTGTTGGTTTAGACCTCTGAGAATAAGGTGTAAAGGACTCTTGAGGTTTCTATATTGACTACTTCAGCTGACCACAATGTGAAGTTTTGTTGGTGGTGATTGCTCAACACATTTTCTCTCTCTCCAGTTTCTGATTCTTGCTCAGACCCACCTGCCCCTGCCACCACCCATCACCATCCCCCATCCAAAGCACTAGGCCCAGCACATGGTCTGAGCAGAGCCAATCAGAGTCCTTTCCTAAGCTTAATATATAGGCATTTAAAAGGGTAAAGCCTCTTTCTGCCATGTGTGTCCTAAATTGGAACCATTTGAGCCTGGATCTGTTAGCAACCATCTCCCACGACTATATGAAAGACATCAGTCTGTCATGATAGAATGAGTTCAGAAACAGAGAAAATCAAAGAAAAGAGGTAGTGGAAGAAACACAGCCTTGCTAGCGTTATTTGAGGCACTCAATCTAGCCAGGTCCTGGATTCCTAGTTTCTAGAGCAAATTAATTCTCTTTTCACTTAAACCAGTATAACACAAGTTTCTGTCACACAAACAGAATCTTCACAAATACAAGACAGAAGGTCTAGCAGGCACAAAAAGTGTACTCCATGAGGGTACAGGCCATAACTGCCTTATTATTTCTTCACCCTTAGTATCCAGCTTGAGAATTATTTGGTAAATGAGTGGGTAAATCTTGAAGAATCCTAAATACCTCAGCAGGAACTGGCCCAGATGAGAAGAGCCAAGAGGTCTAGCAAGCGTCTGAAGCATGGCCATTTATCCTTTGAGGAAGATTACTGTCTCTTCTCTTTATTCCAATCAGAGTTTCAAGAAGATTCCAAGTCTTTATTCCAGTAAGAGTTTCAAGAAGTCACTTGGCAATTAATTAAATACTGAAGCTTCTGAGTTTGACTCTTTTTTGTTGGTGATGCTCCCCAGTTTGTAACTATGTATTGTGATTAGAATGCTTTTTATGTGTCTGTGGAGTTTGTCTCCAAGTACTTCGGGGTTCTTTCTTCATTCACTCACCTTCTAAGCCCGCAGCAGACCCTTGCCTAACTGTGAATGGTCTCTGGTATGATTTTCATTAGATGTTTTAACATAAAGTCCATTCCCCCAAAGTAGAATCCTTCAACAGAAGTAACTTAGCAACGTGACAAAATACCTCCACAGCAAAAAGAAGCAGGAAAGAATTGGTCTTTGGTCATAGTTATTTTCTTACAACAAGTGTGTCACTTAGTGATAAGCAAACTAAACAGAGAATTGCCACCACACATATGTTTCCTCTGGTGTTGACAGAGATGTTTGTGTACAAACAAGAAGCCAACAGAGCCCATGTATGTAAGTGGTCCAGCAAATCTGCACTATTTCTAAATCCTTCAGTTAATTTTTCAGCCCACTATATCCAGATGAAATACTGGAGACTTAAATCAAGAGAAACATTTAGAATAAATTTAAAAGTGTGGTCTTTTCACTGTGTCTTGACAGAGAGGTAGGGAACACCAAAGCAAATATGTTCTAGTATATTCTGGGCACCAGTGTACTGATATAGATACCTATAAAGAGCCTGGAATAAGTAAAAACACGTGCTGAGGATTTGACCCCTGATACCTGTTTTTTAGGTCTGCCTCCAAGATTACTCAATGGCCTCCCTTAACTGGACACTGGATCAATAGTGGTAGTGATGGGGAAGCATGGCAGAAAATCAGGACTAATACTGTGAAGAGGTGCTCCTGATAGGGTCTATGAGAGAATAGTATTCGTGTGTTCTGAGCTTCACAGTCCTTCGATGTTGCTCCATAGTGTCCATGATTATCAGCCAACAGGATAACAAATGCTATCCCAACATTTGCTCAACCCCAGGTAACACTGGTAAGACAACTCCAAAATGTCACCAGAGTGATCTTACTTATGAGGAGATTAGTCCACATCACTCCTCTACTTTAAAACTTTTAAGGAACCGCCATCACTTACAGGATGGAAGCCAGGTTTCTTCACATGAAACACAGGGTCTCTGGTGATCTGAGACCTCTATCCTCAGCCTCATCTCACACCTACATAGCCTCATACCCTTCTCTCCAAAAGCACGGACTTTCTCAGTATTTCCACTCATGTCCCAGTGATTCTTGCTCCAATGTCTTTGCGCATTCCCTTCCCCTCTACTTGGCCTCCACAGATGACCTCATTGGTCAAAATCATACCCATCTCCTCCAAGAACCCTTTACTAAGCTCTAGTCTCTGGGTAAGATTTCCTTCTTGTTCCTCCCAAATGCCCTGTAGCTGCTGCTTTCATTGCATTTACCAGAGGTCATTATAATTTTCTATTTATTAGGCAGTCTCCCTCATTAAACCAGGACATTCTTCTGGGCAAGAACTGTGTCTCAGGCAATTCTGAGTCACAAATGCCTGGCACAGAAATTGGCATATAGAAGGCACTCAAAAAATATTGGTTGAAGAATGAATAAATCCACCTCTAATTTTTCCCAAAATAAACCACATTTCCCCTTAATAGCATACCCACAAGCATATACATATCCTTGCACATGTAAATGCACACATACCCCTTAATACAACTTTTGGAAAGAGTAAAGGAATTATAAAACAATAAAATGCCAGCATTAGAGGCACCTTGTGAAAGGTTAACCTTTTTGTCGACATGAATACTTTCTTATTCAAACACTTAGGTCATGTCCAACATGCACATCTCCAGTGACTGATGAGGAACTCACCTTAACAAGCAACTTCTTCTATTCTTGGGCTGCTCTGAGTGTTAGAAGGTACCTGCTTATGATTAGCTGAATTTGCTTGACTATAACTTCCACAGACTTACTGTCCTAGCTCTATTCCCTAGAGGCACAAGACATACCTTCAAATAGTTGAAGAAACCAAGTCCTCACTCCTCCAGAGCGCATACCCCAAATTCCTTAAACTGACACCCAAAAACTTGAGTTCTGAGTCCCTTTACAGACCTAGTCATTCTTCCTGAACATGCTCCAGAATTAGCCCTCAAGATCAAGATCATCTGTTAAAACCTTTAGTAGTACAGGGACACCTAGGTGGCTCAGTCGGTTAAGCATCTGACTTTGGCTCAGGTCATGATCTCTCAGTTCACCAGCTCCAGGTCGGGCTCTGCACTGACAGCTCAGAGCCTGAAGCCTGCTTCTGATTCTGTGTCTCCTTATCTCTCTGCCCCTCCCCCACTCATTCTCTCATTCTCTCTCGTTCTCTCTCTCTCTCTCTCTCAAATACATAAAAAACATTAAAAAAAAATTTTTTTTAATTTAGAAGTACATACTGGTATAAATTCTAAAATGAAATTCTTAAACTTCGTTAAAAACTAAAATCACTGGGGAGGGTTATTAAAAATACACTTTTGGGGACCCCCACCTTCACAGAATCCAATGGATGTGCAGTAGGACCCAAGAATCTATCTTAATAAGCCATTCAACCAAGCCCACAGACCACTCTTCAAGAAACAATCTAAGAAGTCACCAATTTGGCTTCCTCTTCTGTAAATGGGATTAAATCTGTCTTCCTCTCTGATCACAAGGTAACGTGAGACCTACCTCCCAAACTGATCACAAAATACAAACTAAATATTGAATGCACAATAACATTGGAATGGGAAACAGGCATTCATTAAGCCTGATTTGAACAAAAGAAGACCTCCTGGCAGATGGCATCTCCTCATCAGAGACTGAGTTAGAAATGTTGGTCAAGGGGGTGAGAGACCAGATTTCATGCTCTTTATCCTCCTGAACAGCAATCTTTTAAACAGCATAAAGATAAATGATCTGCTGTCTATATTTTCTGAATGTGTCATGGGAAGCCTTTTCCATCCCATAAATACGTATATTAGTAAATCAAATAAGCTGGAAAAGCACTTAGGCATGATGCCAGGAGAAAAAGCATGCCAGCATTGTTTCACTTCGTTAATGTTATTAGTAAATCATTAATTGCCACTATTGATGAATTTTACTTAAAGAGAAGCTTTAAAGAATGAGCTACAGAAGGTAAGGCAGCAGAGACACATTTCGAGGCAGGGAGGCAAGAATGAAGGAGGCTAAAATCTCAGACTCTAGAATCAGATAGGGCTGAGTTCAAACCCTGGCCCTTCCCTTTACTAATTTATTACCTTAAGCAAATTACTTAACTGTTCAGAGCTACCATTTTCTCATCTGTAAAATGGAACTTCTAATGGTCCCACTATCATGGAGTTGTCATAAAAATTAAATGATCAACAATGCAAGGTCCCAACACATTAGGTATTATTTCCATATTTATGCATATATGTATTTACTCTTTTATTATTTCTTTCTTACCCATGCTGCACAGAGTTGGTAGTCAAACTACCCCTTCCTTTCCATAGATAAAGACGCTAAAGCAAAGGTTTGGTCAATCGCCATGGAAACAAAATTCAGGTTGTTCAGCCACAAGACCAAATCCAAATTTCCCATCCATCTCCCTCTCAGAATGTGGCCCTCGTGGCAATAGAACCAGAGGAGGTTCTTAGAGCAAACTGGCCTAATGCTCATCCTGGGGGAGCTAAAACAACACAAGAAAAGCTATAGACCGGGGTTCCATTCTTCCCCATTCAATTATTCCTTCATTTGTTCACTTGACAAATATTTATCGAGCCCCTTTTCTGTGCCAGGCACTGGGCTAGGACCTGGGGATACCAGTGAGTAAAGTCAGTCAGATATATGGTCTTCATTTTCACTTTGTTAAGATCTCTGCTCAGATGTTGCCTCACTTAAGAGGCACCCTCTCCAACAGAGCATCCTGTATCCCTGTCGCACTCTCCCCTTTTACCTCTTTTTTTCCCCTCCCTTTCCTCAAATGCTTTATGTTTTTATTCTCTTCCCACAATCCTTGCTAAAATTTAAGGCAGCGACTTCCTCCAGTTTGTTCACTTTTATATCCCTCGCTCCAAGGATAATGCTTGGCCCACAGTACTTGCTCAATTAATATTGGTTGACTGAGTAGAAGGAAAATTCTTAGTGGGGGGTGGGGAGGCAGGGAGAGGAAATAAATGACTGTGAATTATGAATACTAGAAAGGAAATCCACTGGGGTTGGTTAGGGAATGACAAGCAGGGAGCCTCATGGTAGAAAGAGAGTGACGAAGATCCTCCCTGAGCTGAGGAAGTGATGATTGATCCAGGTGTCAATGAGCCATCCATGCACAGACAGGAAAAGAGCCCTGCCCTTTGTGACCCTAGGCCTGTCACTGCCTTTTCCAACATGCACTTGCAACAGGATTCAGCAATCAGAAGTAACCCTCACCTGTCAGACTCCTCCTAGGTCATAGCACGCTGAAGATACAGAGGCCTGGAATAGCATCCGGGACCTGGTGGGGACGTGATATGTGAACAAAATGCCTTCATAAAATCCACTGCACGCACCACTGAAATTACAACAGAAAGAGGATTTAAGTCTGGGCTTTCAGCTCAGGGAGCCACGCCGCAGCTCTGCAATATTTCGGTTATGCTCTAATTAGTTGTTAGCATACGGTGCAGGTGTCAGGTAATCTGCACTTACTAGAAAGAAATCTGCAAGTAGCAACCAGCAGAAAGGGATAGGGAAGCCAAGGCACTCCTACCCTTGGAAGGGATCCACCATCCCCTAGTACAAGGAGATAAAACTCACAGGGCCGTGGCATGTTAGGGACTTGGGTGGGGGACAGAGATTTGACAGCCATCTGTGTAAGTGAGGTTAGTTTCCCAACCAGTAGGAGCAGTGGAGCATCTCTGGGAAGGGCTGCCTGTATGGTCACCATGAGGCATAGTGGGAAGGGAGGTACTTCCCCACGTCTCTCATTCTATCGAAAAATGAGGCCACATAAAAGCATCACCACATCTTCATGCTAAAAAAGGAATGCAGGCAGAGGGGAAAAAGCAGCCCTGAGAGGTCAGAGTTCACCACAGAGATGCTATGACACCTGGGACCACCAGCACATCTCCTCCCTGTCCCTCTGAAAGCCTCACTCCAAAGTCTGAAATACCCCAGAAGCTGATGGTATTCACACTCTGATGATAGAAGAAAACTACCACGCTCTCAGGACAAACGCCATGTCCCCGTTCTGGCACATTCTGGCCAAGTGGCCCAGGCTCATAGCGTCAACTCTGGACCTTAAAAGCTGGAGTACAGAGCATTCGGTGGAGAGAATAATTTTATACAAGATAATTTGTGTTAAACCATCAGCACTCGACCTGGAATTCATTTATTAGATTCGCTTTTGAAAAAGACATAATGCTGAATGAATGGAGCCAAGAATGTACAAGTTTTAATGAAAATAAAAGTTTAAAGTGGGCTAACATATGGCCCACTGCTGTAGAGAAAGCTGGGTTGGAGAAATAGGGTCCTACTTGCCTGCCCAGAGTGATCACAAGAGGCAGAAGAATGCTGGGAACCTGAAGACAACTGGCTCAGACAGGGAGACATCATTAGAAAAATACCACCTTCTTGGGGCTCATTGGTGGAGCATCTGGCTCTCGATTCCAGCTCAAGTCATGATCTCACAGTTCGTAAGGTTGAGCCCTGTGTTGGGCTCTCTGCTGACAGCGTGGAGCCTGATTGGGGTTCTCTCCCCCCCACCCCACCCTCTCTCTCTGTGCCCCGCCCCCCCGCTCACATGTTCACTCTCAAAATAAATAAATCAACATCATATGTTTTCCCACAGATGTGGATCTTGAGAAACCTAACAGAAGACCATGGGGGAAGGAAAGGAGGGGAAAAAGTTACAAACAGAGACGGAGGGAGGCAAACCATAACAGACTCTTAAATACAAAGAACAAACTGAGGGTTGATGGGGGGTGGTGGAGAGAGGAAAGTGGGTGATGGGCATTGAGGAGGGCACTTGTTGGGGTGAGCACTGGGTGTCATATGGAAGCCACTTTGACAATAAGTTATATTTAAAAACAAACAAACGAATAAAAATGTTCATGGGGGCATCTGGGTGGTTCAGTCGGTTGAGTGTCTGACTGGCTCAGGTCATGATCTCAAGGTTCGTGGGTTTAAGCCCCGTGTCAGGCTCTGTGCTGGCAGCTCAGGGCCTGGAACCTGCTTCGGATTCTGTGTCTCCCTCTTGGCCCCTCCTCTCTCTCCCTTCCTCCCTCCCTCTCTTTCTGTCAAAAATAAAAACCTTAAAAACATTTATTTATTTTTTTTTAATTTTTTTAACATTTATTCATTTTTGAGACAGAGAGAGACAGAGCATGAACAGGGGAGGAGCAGAGAGAGAGGGAGACACAGAATCTGAAACAGGCTCCAGGCTCTGAGCTGTCAGCACAGAGCCCGACGCGGGGCTCGAACTCACGGACCGTGAGATCATGACCTGAGCCGAAGTCGGACGCTTAACCGACCGAGCCACCCAGGCGCCCCAAAAAACATTTTTTTAATAAAAAATAAAAATTTTTTCAAAGTAAAGTCCTAGGAAGGGTTTGACAGGTGAGGGTTGCTTCTGATTCCTGATGTCTTGCCAAGAGCATGCCCCCCTTTCCACATTCTCTTTGGGTCTCAGTCTTCCCACCTGCAAAATGGACGGAACACCACCGATCTCTTACGCTCAGTTACAGATTAAGTGAAGCAGCATTAGTCAAGCACCTGGCAGAGAGCTTGGTACATAGTAGGTATTCAGATAATAAGAGTGGACTCCTGTTTCCTTCTTGTGGACATTGCTCACTAAAAAAAAAAAAAAAAAAAAAAAAAAAAAAAAAACACAGTAATAATAGTAATACCATGAAAGAGCAAACGTACAGAAAGAAACCTGAACCCTGAATAATGAAGACTCACTATATATTCAGCTCAAAAGATGCAGGACAACTGCTTTAAAATCTTTTCTCTGGAGAAAAGAGGCAGCTTAGGGATGGGGAAATGAGGTCTCCCCCACACTGAGTCAAGCTATCTGTGGGCCTGAAGCATCTCAGGTTTGCCTGAGGTAGACAAATGTTCCCACCTTATCAGTGGGTTTCTTTCCTAATTAAAATGCATGAACTTCTGTAAGCTCCAGGTGCCCAGAGGAAGGGGGTGGGGTGAGAGGAGGAGAACAGCGAGCTACAAAGAATCTCCTCCCCCCCCGCCCCCATTTAAAAGCCAACCAAAAAAAAAAAAAAAGGTTATTGCCAAAAATGTGAGCAAAAATCGTGATTGACCTGGCAACAGTGGTCTCTAAAGAGACACCAAATTAGGAAGGAAAAGAAAAAGAATGGATGGCCTGGAGGCCCTTCCCCCACGAAGGTGAAGGTATCTCTGTTTGGGGCTGGTGGCACCCAATTTCTGCCTCAGCTGACACTTTCCAAGTGACAGCATGGTAGGGAGCCAAGAAGTTTCCATAAGAGGACCATGGACTGTGAAAGTAATTGTTGATCTTTACTGGGTCCTTTCTTCATGCCGACATTTTGCATTTATCATCTCATTATTCCTTATGACGACTCTCTTAATTTAAGGCCTCCTACCATCTCCACTTCATCCATGAGGTATCTGAAGCACCAAGATGGTAATCATCAGGCATCATAACCAATAGTTGGTAAAGATGGGATTAAAACTTTACAAGCTCCATGATAATAGCTAGCTTTTATTGGTCACTTACTAAATGCCAGGCACTGTACTAAATCCTTTACCACCTTTCGTTTAATCCTCATGGCACCCGGAAGAGGTGGCTATTGTTAGGACACCCATTCTACAGGGAAGTAAACTGAGATTCAGACAAGTTAGGTGGCTCACTCAGGTTATACAGCCAGCAAGGAGTGGAAACAAGATCCAAACCCAGATTCCAAACCCATCTTGTCAAAGGTTGTGCTCCACACACCATGCAAAACAAACAACTGAGTACAACGAGCATGGGGGGGGGGGGGTGGTCAGAACTGGAAAATTATGTGCTCTGGAATGGGGTTCTAGAACTTGCATTCCCGACAAGTTCCCAGGGGACACCGATGTTGCTGATTTGGGATCACACTTTGACAAAAGCTGATTGACAGACGGTGACCTGGAGGATGAATGTGGATGGGTAGAAGACAGAATGCACTGGAGAGAAAAAAGGGTTGCAATACTCAGAGCAGCTTCTGTGTGACGCACTCCCTACAACACTTTAGGACGCTGTGACTATCACCCTTTTACAGGTGAAGCACTTGGTGACCACGCCCCTGTCTTCTGGACTTTGGTCCTGTGGGATCCCAGGTTGGATGTCATACGTTCCAGGAACCTTCTCCCCAAACTCCTGGGCTTTGTGTTAGATGTACTCTGCAAGGTACCCATCATCTACCGAACAAGCATCAAGCTGCAGTAGGAAGGCAGGCTTCACGTGTGTCTCCTCTCCTATGAAATGTAAGACCTAAAATTAAGGTCCAATAATATGGGCCACCTTGACATCTGAAACAGGGAGGGCTTTGGATGGCCTGACCCCCACTACCCCTCCCAAATGTGCTCCCACAGAGAAGGTCCTCCTTATCAAGGGGGACAAGCCACACTTCCTGCTTATCCCTGAGAGGCAGGTTTCAGCTCCTTGCCAGCTCGTGAAATTATTCCAACAAGCCAATCACATCCTCCCGTGGGAAACAGGGATCCCTCTACCCTCTTGATACTACAGAAGAAGCCTCCTACAGTCCCTGGTACATGAGTAACAACCTGCCACTGTTCTCATCCATGCAGTGTCAGGTGTCCTGTCTTCAGCTATTCCCACGACCTGAGGGTGGGAATCCTTCCTTCACCAACAGAGAAAGACCCTGGATGGTGAGCTCCATGTGAGGGGACTTTGTCCATCTTGTGGTCTTCTCCAGAACCTTGTGTGTGCCCAGGGCATTGGAAGAGCAATTACAGACACATAGGATTGAATGGCTTCAAAACCTCACAACCACCCCCTGAAACTTTTTTTTTTGACAAATGGAGAAACTGAGGCTTGAGAGTTAATATGACTTACCAGGCCTGCTGGCTGCCAGCCCACAGCAGAGGGACAATGTCCATGGAGAGCACAGAGCTGCCCTTGCTGGGTGAGCAGATCCCCGGGGAAAGATCCATCCGTTCTGTGGACACCCTGCTGGACCAACTCTGCCACCGGCCAGGGGCTCAGCAGTCGCAGGGAGCTGCTCTGAGCAGTTCTCAGGTCGCCTTCTCTCTCTGCCTGAGCACACCTGAGAAATTGGGCCTGATGCGATGAAAAGATGCATTCTCAGAAGCCCTGTTCTGGGCACATGTGTGATTCCAGTCACACCAGAAGTAGCACGAAGTATGTTCTAGTGCTTAGAATCACAGGTGCCCTGACTGTGTACCAGGGGTGATGCAGGATCGGGGGGGGTGGGGGGACAAGGGGTCCACTCAGCACTTTCCAAGCTCATGTCGTAAAAATATTTCAGCAACAACCACACCCTCCACTTCATGTGTCCAGCTCTGTGACAGGCTTATTATGTACCATGTGCCATCTAATCCTCACAGAAGAGCTAAGAGCAGGGGCACTGAGGACAAGAGGTCATGGAACACACCATGTTGCACAGCCACAGTCTGAACCCCGGATTCTGTGGCTCCCAAGTCTGTGCTGCAAATGTCCCCTCCGTGTCCTAGGTATGATGGAGGAGGAACAAAAACCACAGATAGCACAGCACCTTTCTTCTGAGACTTTACAGCTTACTCAGGGAAGAGACAATACTCACAGGGAAAAATAACTTAAGAGCTCCCATAAAGGACTGGTCTGATAACATCAAAGGCGGGGTGGGAGTCACCTTCCCTACTATGGAAACACCAAACAGCCTCACACCGAAGATTTCCCTTTGGGGAAAAACATTAGTACAAATCTCAAATGCCCATTTAAAATACCATCAGTAAACAATAAATAAATAAATAAATAAATAAATAAATAAATAAATAAAATAAAAATAAAATAAAAATAAAAATAAAAATAAAAATAAAAATAAAAATAAAATAAAATAAAATAAAATAACATCAGTCATATAAGGAACTAACGTATAAAAGGGTTTTTCCTACAGACCCCACCCTGCTAAGTGTTTATATGGAAAACGGAAGATCCATTTGGAGCAATCTTTTCTTTAATTTGTCAAGGGCTCCATTATGTACCAGGCATTGTGCTAAGGGCTTTACATACATGTATATTCTCAAAATAACTTAAAGAGATCATGGTCATATCTGTTCCATTTTACAGATAAGAGAGCTGAAGCAGAGAGATTAAGCCTGGATTTTCAAACTGAACTCTGTGACTCATTAGTAGGATATAAATTATTTTACCAGGTCACGGCAAGCATCGTTTTAAATGAGTACACAGGAGAGGGCATGGGAGGGGAATGAGACAGGACAGAACAGAATGGTAACCATATGGAAGTATTACTTCTTCTGTTTTATTTAAGGACATGTGTGTGTATGTGTGTACAATCCATAGTATTGTAATATACTACTTCATGCTATTACAATACTATGGTAAAACATCGGAGCCGTGGGGCTCTGTGAAAGGTTTGAAAGCCACTGGGTTAACTAACTTGATGGAGGTTTCAAGTCTAGAGATTTGTGAAGCCAGGGTTCAAACTGACATCGTCTTTTTCCAGAGCCTATACTCTTGACCTCTAAACCAGTGCTGTCCAATAAAAATATTTAAAAGACCCACACATGCAATTTAAAATTTTTTGGTAGGCACATTTAAAGTAAAGAAGCCACATTTAAAAGTTACTAAAATTGGGGCGCCTGGGTGGCTCAGTCAGTTAAGCATCCGACTTCGGCTCAGGTCACGATCTTGCAGTCCGTGAGTTCAAGCCCCGCATCGGGCTCTGTGCTGACTGCTCAGAGCCTGGAGCCTGTTTCAGATTCTGTGTCTCCCTCTCTCTCTGACCCTCCCCCATTCATGCTCTGTCTCTCTCTGTCTCAAAAATAAATAAACGTTAAGAAAAAAAACTTAAAAGTTACTAAAATTAATTTTAACATTTTTTGATATTGTGTTACATAGAATGTAGTATCATTTCAACATGTAAAAATTAATTTTAAAATTAAGTCAATACAAATGGAGTTGTTTGGATCTCCAAAGGCAAGGGAAGTAAAAGCAAAAATGAACTATTGGGACTTCATCAAGATAAAAAGCTTCTGCACAGCAAAGGAAACAATCAACAAAACTAAAAGGAAACTGAAATAACAGAAGATATTTGCAAATGATAGATCAGATAAAGGGTTAGTATCCAAAATCTATAAAGAACTTACCAAACTCAACACCCACAAAACAAATAATCCAGTCAAGAAATGGGCAAAGACATGAATAGACACTTTTCCAAAGAAGACATCTAGATGGCCAACAGCCACATGAAAAGATGCTCAACATCACTCATCATCAGGGAAATACAAATCAAAACCACACTGAGATACCACCTCACACCAGTCCGAGTGGCTAAAATTAACAACTCAGGAAAGAACAGATGTTGGTGAGGATGTGGAGAAATGGGAAGCCTCTTGCACTGTTGGTGGGAATGCAAACTGGTGCAGCCACTCTGGAAAACACTGTGGAGCTTCCTCAAAAATCTAAAAGTAGAACTACCCTATGACACAGCAATAGCACTACTAGGAATTTATCCAAAGGATACAGGAGTGCTGATTCACAGGGGCACTTGTACCTAAATGTTTATAGCAGCACTTTCAACAATAGCCAAATCATGGGAAAAGCCCAAATGTCTATCAACTGATGAATGGATAAAGAAGATGTGGTTTATATAAGTATACAACGGAAGGAGAAAGAATGAAATCCTGCCATTTGCAGCAACATGGATGGAACTGGAGAGCATTATGCTAAATGAAATCAGTCAAAGAAAGACAGATACCATATGTTTTCACTCATATGTGGGTCCTGAGAAACTTAACAGAAGACCAAGGTGGGGGGGAAGGGGAAAAAAAAGTTACAGAGAGGGAGGGAGGCAAACCATAAGAGAATCTGGGACACTGAGAACAAACAGGGTTGATGGGAGGTGGGGTAGAGGGAAAAGTGGGTGATGGACATTGAGGAGGGTACTTGTTGGGATGAGCACTGGGTGTTGTATGGAAACCAATCTGACAAGAAACTATTTTTTTAAAAATGGAGTTGTTTGGGAGTTTTTTGTTTTTGTTTTCTTACCTTTTTTTGGACCAAGTCCAGGAAATCTGGTGTTTGTTTTACACTTGCCAGCACATCTCAGTTCAGACATGCCCTCCTTCAAGTGCTCAGTAGCCACATAAGACTAGTGGCTACCATATTGGGCAAGAGCTCTCTCAACTACACTACCTCTAATATCCCTTTTGACACTGGGCCCTCATCCTTAGATCTTACCGCAGAGGAAGTTTTCCTGCCCTATTCTGTCCACCCCTGCAAACGTCTAGTGGCCTCTTCCACAAAGCTCCAGAACATCTAAACCCCAAACCCAATGTCCATTTGAGCTTTTTCTTTCTACTTCCCTTGGCACCTGTTTGATTTCACATCCTTGCTAGACCATCAGGGAGAAGAACTGGTAGGAAAAGGACCCCACAGCCAAGACCTGCTGGAGCGGGGTGAGGACAAAGGCCCTGAACAATAGGAACCTGTGTGGGGTGACGGCCTGACCGTGCTGCTGGCAAAACTGCAGGCCCGTTGGCAGCTTAACACCAGCTTTCAGAAGCACATCCTCCTATTCAGCTTTGCAGAGACACACTTGATCCTTCACACTCAGCCCTGACAGAAATCAGCTGACCTTACGTCCACATCTTTGCCAAAATAAGCTGACTGCAGAAATGCAAAAAGACTGGCATCTGGAGAGTCATTAGAAGAGGCAACAGCTACCTAGTGACTTCAGAACCACCCATTAGATAATCTGATAAATACCAGACATAAATATGCCGTAACGATGGTTGGTAAGCTTGAAGCCCCGGATAGCCATTACCCGGCATGCTCACTGTTCCTGTGAAGGGAGAGAAAGGTCTTTGCACAGACACAAAGAAAGGCTAGGCTCATTGCCCAGCAACAGTCAGGGCCAGGAAGACAGAGCAGACAGCTTCAGGCTCTTCTCATTCTCCCATGGACCCCGCTGCCATCTCCTGAGGAAGAGATTTTCAGTCCACCCATTTGGTTTCCAAAACCTCTCCAGAGAATGCTGAATAGAAGGAGGACTCAGGGGGAGGAAAATGAAATAGGGGCTGGGAGAAAACGATCAGGCACTTTTGCACGCACAGTGTGGCACCAATCTTGGGACCACGAAATGGAATTTAAGTCTGTGGGGTGTTTGTTCATGGCCCTTGAAGGGATGGAGAGCTCTTCGATCATTCACTGGCTTCCTATTCAGTGAGCACCTACCATGTGCAAGGCACTCCATCTGGGTTCCAGGCACTCAAAGATATTCTGCCTGCCCTCTTAACATCCTGGAGCTTGATACGCCAGCCAACAAAATAGGATACCAAGAATACAGCATAGCAGGGGACACAACAGAGGTGTCAACCAAGCACAATAGAGGCCTGGAGGAAGGAATCATGAACATGCTTGGAAAGTGTCAGGGATGGGTAACTAGCGCCCACGAGATAGATAGCTCTTTACAACTTACAGAAGCTTCTCAGGAGCATTCAAGTCTTATGGTATTTACTAGGTCCAGTAGGATGTACATTTCATCACTGAGGAAATGGAGGCTCAGACATCAAGGTACTCATTTATAAGATGGGGGAAGAAACAGGGCATCTGGGTGGCTCAGTCAGTTGAGCGTGGGATCTTGATTTCAGCTCAGGTCATGATCCTAGGGTCATGGTATCAAGCCCTGAGTCAGGCTCCATGCTTGGTACGGAACCTGTTTGAGACTCTCTCCCTCTGCTTCTACTTCTCTCTCTCTGTCTCTCTCTCTCAAAAAAAAAAAAAAAAAAAAAAGTTTTAAAAAAAAGGTTACAATGGTGACTTTTTTTTAGTGTGAATTTCACCCTGGAAACAAACTTAGCAGTCTATGTGGCTCTTTGAAAAAGCTGGTTTCAGTAGGTTTGTGTTTATCACAATTAAAAGTTGCTGACATAAGTGATTATGTTAAATGTCTTATCCAGGGCACATGATGCATAGAGTCCAGGGCCTGGACACAACTTGTGTCTGGTCACCTGCTGACCTAGCTTTTTCTCCTCCACACCATCCCTCACTTAACATGGATGATGGAAGTCTTTTGCAACTCATCAACAGACAGTTGGCTTCTTCCCCAAACCTGCCCATAGGTGGGGAGCATCCATCCAAGTGTATTTATTTTAGGTCCTGTCAGCAGACACCAGACTTTATTAAAAGGATGTTAGCAAGCTTCTTTGCTTCCCTGATTTTGTGAGAATTCTTAACGACTCCAATGTGCATATGTCATTTTTCAGCAAAATCTAATTTCCAGAGAAGGAACATTTGATGCTCTTGAAATGTATCACTCTTCATTTTGCTCCATGGCACATGCTGGACACATTACTCAGTCATTTGTCATATCTCCCCTCACCTACTCCATTCAGGTACAGAGTTAGGTACATCATCCACAGAGGCAGAAAAATCAGTGAGGTGCTAGGTTAAAACCTGAGCCAATGTGGCAGAAACTTCCTGATCTTGTGTTTCACAGAATCTTGGATCAATAAGAGACCTTGAAACTTTTAAGTCACAGAACTTTTGCAGTAAAAAACAAAACCCTTAAGCTTTGATTTAACTATGAAGGTTGAATGATAATTTATAGCCAGTGATTCTTGTTGTTAGAGCTTAAATAATAATATAAATAGCCTAAAGTTTAGAGAAGCAAAGATGGTGGGGTGGTTATATACTCCCTACTTTCAAGTTGCTTATGAGAAGATAGGGTGTGTGTTCAAGTCTGTGGTACAATACTTGGTTCACATTTTACATGCATTACCTCACATCGTGGGAGTAGTCTTCCTTTTACAGATGAAGAAACTGAAGCTCAGCAGTTTCCATGATGTACACCAAGGTCCAACATTAAGTTAGTGAAGAAGACAGGTATGATATCAAAGCCCATACTCTAAACCACCATGATGGAAGAGAATGATTACATAATAATATTTTAGAGTCACATATTGAGTGGAAGATTTAATGCTTTACAGCACCTTATAATTTTCAGAAACTTCACACTTGGAATATATTCATACAAACATTAAGAGCTAAAAGACTTCTGAGATGAGAGAGATGATCAAGGGCTGTAACCAATGGGTAACATTTCATAGATGAGGTGGGCTTTGAAGGATAGCTTGTATTTTAGTAATTAACAAGAGAGCAAAGGGCAGCACGGGATTGGGGAAAGAACAAAGGTGAAAGCATGGTGGAGGGGTGGTGGTGACAAATAGCTGGCTAGGGTGATAAAGGATTCTCTTAATTCCCAACATGGAATACAGTAAGTATCACAAAGAGCTTTGCTTTGGGGATCCCTTCCTCATGGAAAACTAACAACAATAACAATAATAATACTATCACCATTCACTGGGCAATTTATAGGTGAGCTAATCATAGTGCAAAGCACTACTGGTAACTATCTGTTTCGGTTAACCTCCTCTGGTAACCAAACACAATACCCATCTGGATGATTACATGCACACATTTGCAGGCCATATGGTCCTCTCCGAGCTGAATCCAACCCTAGCTCATAGGCGAGCCATGTGACCCAAACCTACACCAATTGGAACATCATATATTAGCAGAACCTGGCCTTGATACTGATTCAAAGATGAACATGATGTCAGTCAGAGCCAATAATATGACTTTTTCCCTGAACAGATATAGGGGTTGGAGCTACTGCTGCCATCTTGCTGAAGAGATGCAAAGTTTGCGTAACACTGTTGGAGATCTGAATACCATCCTACTTCTGAACTTCACTTCAGTCAACAGTAAACTGCCTCTTGGCTCATGCTGGTTTGGGTCAGGTTTTTGGTTACTCTTAAATTAAGAAGTTCTAATCAATATAAGCATGTAAACGAACCTCATTTAACCCTCCCAACAATACCATGAGGTAAATGTTAACAGGTATCGTCCCCCTCTTTTTGAGATAAGTGGTTGAGGCACAGGGAGGTCAAGCCACCAGCCGGCTGGTGGAGGCAAGTGTGGTTCTAGAGCCAACACTCCCAATCACCATACCAGCTGGCTGGAGTCTAGCTCTGCTCTTATGAAACAGGACTCTCCACAAGCTGAAAATAAGTCTTTCCACTCAAAATAATTCTGAAGGCTTAAAATACCTTAGAGGGTGTAAATTTTCTCAAGCTCCTTTAGGTTTGCAACGATCCCTTTTTGGCTTCAGTTGTCTCCCTGAAAAGAATCATTTAAGCAATAAAAATGCCTCTCTGCGAGTCATCCTTCAACTGCTGATACTTCACGTTCTCAAAAATTACGGATAAAAATAACAATGCACAGCAGCAAAGACTACACGGCCGCTGGAATGGACGGAAGGGAAGGGAAGAAGAAGTCCTGACCCAGTGTTTTATGTGTCAGCATATAAGAAGTTTGGATCGACACTTGATAATTCTCAAAGTCTGTTTCTTAATCAAAGTGTACTTTTGTTTATCATACATACACAAAAAAAGTCCTGGACTGGTGGCATGGGAAGCAACAGCTGCTCCTTCCTGAATGCCTTGAAAATTTGAAAATAAAATTAAATAATTACTAGCTAGGATGATAGTTTGATGTGCCTCCCTCATCTGGGCAATTTTCTTTGTTCAGTTTCCCAGCAATTTGCCAGAGGCTTGGGAACCCTTCAATGCCAGAATAAGCAGCAGTAGTCTTGAAACAGCAAAAGGAAGGAGACTGCACCAGGTTATGCCCACAGCCTCAAATAACTCTAAGTCCCATTGGTATTCCCAGGGAGCATCGAAGGTACACTCCAGCCATGAATTTGCTGGGCTTAATCAGTGTAACGGAGGCAAAGGGCTGGCAGATGGGAGCAAGAGAGTAGAGTCCTAGTTCACACTGCCTTTAACTTTGAGTCCCATGCTACCAATTATAAAATGGCAAATGAAGACTGTAGGACTTTGTTGGATTCATTAAATAAAAAGGTTATATACAGAGTGAATGGAAGCATGGGCTTTGGAATCACAAAGAGTTGGATTGACAGCTCACCTGTGACTCCATATATGCTACCCTGATCAAGTCATTTACCCTCACAGGCCTCAGTTCTTAGGACTATTGCTAGGGTTAAATGAGAATATCCACTGAGCACAGTCTCTCTCCCAGCATTAGGGGAAATTAAAGTTAACCATCACTATTTTATTAGCACTATTAATCAAGTTTAAAATTCTGTGTGATTGCAAGGGCAATAATGCCCTTCCCACCAAAAGCTGTATCCGAATGCTTCTTGAAATATGTTAACAATGTAAAGATTTGACCTTCACAAACAATGGTTTTTGTTTTGTTATTATTACTATTCTTACCAAAATGCAGAAATGTGAGTGTATCTGAATAGTCCCAAGCACATGCCGACAGTATAAAGGCTTGGCTTCAATTTGATGAATGTGGAACTTTGGGTGCTGACAGAATGGCAGTTTAGACAAACTCCAGCACATATGCCAAGCCTGGCCACTCTCCAACATCACCCTTCACCACTGCCTTTAAGGGGATGTTTCAAGAAACTTAACTCTTCAGTCACACATTAAATCATAGCCATTCACTCTCAAGGTCCATCCACTGTCATTTGGATCCTGTCCAAATGATTAGGAGAAAACATATTTTGTCATCCACAGGTCTGCTGCCTAAGAGTACTTCTGGCAAACCTCAGGACTCACAGAAGCTGCCAAAAATCTTCATTTTTGATCAGATGGTTTGAAATTCCCAAGGCAGGGAACCTGGCATGGGATGTGGCACTATCAGAGAAATCAGACAAATTGAGTATTTGTAGCTGTAGATACAGTGGTTCCATTGGCCTCAAGGTAGCATCCTCCAAATGAGTCTGTGCTTGGTTACAGTAATCCATACAGATCTCTCAAATCTCTGAAACTCAGCAGCTTTCAGTGTCTGTACCTTACAATTGAATGCATAATGGTATGTCCCGTGGTAGTAGTCTAATGGTCTTACAAGTTTCCCAGTTGAGTAGAAAGAATATTAGAACAGGAATCCAGGTACCAGGTTCCAGCCCCATGGCCATGGGTGTGTACAACAGCCATGTAGGTGTGCCACATGGATCCCTCTTCAAGAAGGAACTTAGCACTCAGGTGCAAGGACTATACTTGTCTGACAGCCTGGAATGACAGCAGCTTCAGGATCCACTTTTGAGCTAAGAACATGACACTTTTCCTGGACAGTCTGCAGTCAGTGATTGAACATGGTGAGAGTAGGAGGGTCCAGACACTTCTTCTCGACATGGTACTTCTCTAATGTGCTGCCTGTGCTCTGGGGCCCCTTACCTCTGGCAGATACTCACTGTGGTCTGAGGCTTTCACTCCCCCAAATCCTGCTTCCTCTACTTTTCCTTTCATAGTTCAAAGATCAACACAAGGATCTGGAACTCTCCCTAAATGATCTGCTTCCTCCTTGCATTTTTCATCATTGTTAGCAACTGCTTGGGCTCTGAACTCAGTTTAAGTGTCTCTGTCCTGGAACTGACACAGGGCCAACTCGTCTAAACCTCTGTGGACTTTTCTTTTAAAGCAAGCATAGTAATAATCAAGGGGAGGGGAGAAATAAAGAAGGAGACAGTAGTTTTGCAGGAAAATACCTTTAAGGTATAAATAGATCCTCCTCACCACAATTTCTCTACACCCTCCAAGCCCTCTCCCCACCACCATTTACACCAAGGAGTTCTTTATAACAGGGGATGGCTGATAGGGCACAAACACAGATATACAGAGAAGCTGTTTCAGTTTCTAAGGCATAGCTTTTGAGACCTAAGAGCCAAGCTTTTTGATTCACACATGTATGCCCTAAAGTACTAGGCACAAAATTTGTGCCCTACAATAAAAAAAAAAAAGTGAAAGAAAAAAGTGCTGCACTTAGTGATCCTCTACATAAGGACAGAACAGAATGAGAAGAGACTACAAAGGAGAGGAGGGAGAGATCAGTGGAGCTTGGCATTGAAGGGGTTGAGCCTGGAAGAGCCACCTGATGATGTCATCACTGTCACCAACATGGATCATGGAGCTTCCCTTCAAGAAAACAAACATCTTCCCTCAGCCCTTAGAGCCCCAACCCACTGACCTCCCAGTCCCTGTGTGGGTTATCCTCTGCATGGCCAATGCCAAGGGGCTTTCATAAGTTATCCTTGCTCGGAGACAACACCTACTGATCATAGTCACAGGAATGTCACCTCTCTGGACCTTGAGACTTGGCTCAATCTCCATGCAACCTACCCCCCCACACACAGACAACCTCTTTCTCAACATCTCAGGAGTACTCATCACCAGCCCACAGCTTCCTGAGACAAAGGTAAACTCTAAATACCTTGAAGAATGGTGCTAAGGGGTAGTGTGGCAAGAAAAGCCATCAGCACCCCAAAATAACACAGTGAATGAACAGAAATAGTAATAATAACAACTATTTTATGTAGTTCTGTATATACCTGAATACCTGCCAGGCTCTACAAGCTGTTCCTTCCAGATATAACCCCATGAAACCTCACGACAACCCAATGAGGTAGGTAACAATGTTGTCCCCATTGTATAGTCAAGGTAACCAAGGTTCAGAGATTTGCCCAGACTCGCTCAACTGGAAGTGGAACAGCAGGGGTACACTTAATTCAGATCCTTTCCCAACTATCAAACTGTCCATCTGCAAGACAAGAAATGTCTTAGACTCTTCCTCCTCCTCCCTCTCTCCTATCACTATCAGCCTGGTACTACACAGCTAGAAGATTCTAGATAAATAGTTCATGCTTTGACCAACCGATTTACATATTTTCCCCTCAGAGAAGAAAAAAAGAAAACTGGTCGAAATGTGTATCTCCATTTTCTCCACACCCGTAGAATTCCTGGTACATATGCCTGGAAGGAGGTGGGAAGCAGTGAGTGCACATCCACACATGAGATTTTATCTCAGTCTTTTCATTTCATTTGACAGGAGAAATACTGATTAAAATCTGCTGCACATGTCACAAAAAGGTAACTGGGTTCTTCATTTTTTTCTGTGCAGAAGCAGCCACAACTATACTTCAGGAGGTAACTCTTCATGCATAAAATTACTAATAGACACCATCTATCTGATGAATGTCTTCTCCTTAATAATTTATATCACTTGATCTATTTTCAAAGGTTAGTCTTACATTAAAATTACAATTTGGAGTAGGTCAGCCTGTTATTTAAGGATAAATTATTTCACCCCTTCATGTTACTGTTGTGTTTGGATAATGATGAGGTTTTTATTTCTAGCCCCAGTGAAACCATGGAAGGAATTGCTTTCTTGATCTAACCTCTCTCACCCTGAATCTTATTCCTTGATTCATGCTGACTCACTGCCCAGAACTAGCCTGCGTGTTTTAAGACACCGTATTCACATTCTTGTCTTCTTGCTACTTATCTACATTTCTCTCCTCTCTCTGGCCACCTGTCCCCACTTTCGTTCCTCACCCCACTTTCCCAACTGAAGGACAACCCATTCTCTCACCCATTCTCAACCCAGGCTCTCTCACTGCTCACAGAGCCCTGTACTTGTGTCGTCACTGTCCAGTCTCTTCCAAAGAGGGAATACCTCTGAAGAAGATCCACACAGCGCTTCCTAGACTCTGACTCATCACTCATTTAGCAAATAAGAATGGAGAAGCTCTTTAGTTAGTGGAAAGAAGACCAAAGAGAGGCTAGTGTGAATCTCCTAAGATCCAGTCCAGTAGGTCCACCACTCCTGGTGTTCATTCCCTCCGAGTGATGGAAAGAAGGCAGGCTATGAAGTGAGCTAGTCCTGGGTTCAAATTCAACATTCCTCACTACTTAGCAGTAGGAGCCAAAACAATCTGAGCCAGCTTCTTTTAATAAATGAGGATGGTAATACATTACTCAGGCTCATTGTGAGTTAACAAGTTAAAATAGGGAAAATATCCTATGTAATGCTAACATGTTAGGTGAAAGTTAATAAAAGTTTGTTAAATGAGTCAGAAAAATCATCTTTAATGAAAATTTTGTTTGGCCAAGATGACTAGAGGTTGCAGGTTCAGAAGAAATAAGACGTTCCCCGTGTTGAGTAGAGGCTAACACCATGGTTGCTTCAATACATCTTCAAACCTTGACCCCACCACTAACCAGTTCCTCTACCTGTGACAAGCTGCTTCCCCCCCCCCACCGCCTCCCCCAGTTTTCTTATCTGCATAACTGACACGTACATCACCAAGCTTGCAGAAGCTTAAATGAGACAAAACCTGGACGAGACATGGCACATTGCCCAACACCAAGAAAACCCTTTATGAAGACAAGGTATCACTACCAAGATGAATAGTGTCAAACAGAGCAAACTGTCTCCACTGCATCTACCTCTTGACACATTTGTAAAAGCTGACCAAAAACAAAATTCTTTGTGACTGGAACTATATAACCAAAAAGGGATTTCTTATTATTATTCGGAATAACAGACTAAACAAATGACTTATTGGGCAAAGTGCAAACCCCACAAGGCCTTTTTCCCACTGACCCAAATGCATGCACACAGATGCTCGAGAAAGGTATAGGGTTGGTTTAATTAAAGGAGAATTCTGTCATTGCTCTGAGTGTACAAAGTCATAAAGTGTGGATGTTTAAGAGAGAGGCTGAAGTAATGTGCAAGAGCTTAATTGATACTCTAAAGCTGTTGATTGTAAATATGCTCAGGAGGTAGATAAGTTCACACTGTTTTATGGCAGGAAGGTTTTTTATTGGTAATTTCACGTAATTGTGAAATGGGAAGAATCACTGGGCCGGAGGTTTTCTATGTATTTGGCAGGAAACATAACCTGCTTTCCAACCATGAGGAGGCCCCCCGGGAGCCACTGGCCATGACCTTCTATTTTCTGGGTGAAGAGTTTTCTTTGAAAGGGACAGAAGGAGGAAACAAAGTTGCTCAGAAGGAACAGATCCCATTCGTTGTTTTCCCAAGCTTGTTCCTCTGTTCCCAGAATTGTCCATTGAATCTAAGCCTGTGCATTTTAGTGTTCTTTCAGCTACTGGCATCAGAAACCTAGTCCAACCAGTGATGCTGAGGGAAGAGGTGATGTTACTCTGGTAAAGCCTCACCAACTGACAGGAACTGAAACAGAGAACGTCTTCAAGAAGCAATGCATTGGCCTCCTCCGTCTCGTGTGCATGCCTCACACTTGGGCTTCTTCATTTTCTCTCGCTGATTTCCTTATCTCTATTCTACTTCATCTCCTTGTACAGTGGCTCTGTCCTCTCTCAGTAGATGGGCTCCTCTGCTCCTTTTCAAACATGGCAGGGGATGAATGCACCCCAGTTCCCAAATTTAACCTAAGTTGAAACAGCTAGCAGAAAATTGGCCTCTCAGGTGAGACACTATTGGGTCAGATGTGCATCATCTTTGTTTATTGGGGCGCATGGTAACAACAGGGTGCCAACGCCTTCTGAGGCTGTTTTCAGAGAAAGGTCATAGGCTGAGCAGTTATCCTAATAGGTACCTACTGCACGGAGATATAGAAGATAGGAAGTTTCTACTTCCTAGGGATGAGGACCAACCATTGACTGAAAATGTTAACAAATGTAGAGAAGAAATATAATCTATAGCTTCTTCCTTCCTCAAGCATAATGGAACTAAGAGGTTTGTGTTGTTCCAATCCAAAGACCATCTCCCATGTGTGTTCAGAGGAGATAAGGAAGCCTGGATGGAACAGATCCTGAAGTTCTCCTCTACTAATGGCATAGTTTGGAATCCTTCCTTTTCATCTTGAATAAGTAAGTTGAGCACTTTGCAGAGTGCCTATTTAGAGAAGCAGAAACATTCATTGAAGTCAACATAGGCTTGTCCTTTCTGCTTTGTTCCATTGCTAAAGATAGAATCTGAGGATCTTACCATGCCTTAAATTATATCCACTCAGTACAAAATAAATTGGATTAAATGTCAACTGTGTTGCTGATAGATTTTTATAATAACTCCACTTTCAAAGAACACTGGTCTACAAGTGCTGTCTCATAATTATTTGGCCTCACAAGACAAAAGCTATTTTTTCCCATGCTCCAGCTAGCAAAACTGATGCTCAGAATGAAGGGTTCCCCAAAGTCAGTTGATGTATAAATGGTAAAGCCAATAACAAAATTTGTAACTTCTCACTTAGAATCCAATTGCCTTTGTACCATATTGCTTTGCTTCCCTATAGGCAAACTACCTGTTATTTTCCCCTTTGCCACATCAGGGCCACTCTCCACACTTCTTCATCCTGCTTTGTACCCTGGAAGGATGACCACTGATTAAATTAACAGAAGCCCTTGGCTTCCAGCTTCTAGTGAGTGGATTCAATAGGAAACACCAGCAACGCAAGGGAGTGAGGTCAAAGTATGTATTTTCTGGATTCCTTCTTGCAGGGTGTTTCTATCAAAGGCCACAGCACCTTTTGGACAGCCAACACTTTCTCCAGTTCCAGTTACTCCTTCCTCCACCTTTTAGGGCTGAGATGGTATCATCTATCTCTTGACTGCTGCTAACCCTAAAAAGCTGCACCACCCTTTGTTGGTTTCCCTTAGCTCTTCCCTCTATCACACTCACCTGAATTAACCAGTTCGAGCACCCCCTATTTTTCCTACCACAACTATGACTGAGCTACAAGCAGTGTGCCTTAACCCCCTGATTATTGTTTGAGGCTTACACAGATGTCTTTAATAGTTTTTAATAGATGTTTTAACATCCTCTGAGGAAGACAGACTTGACAATCTTCTGCTGGCAACTCACCACCCACAAATACTCTTTCAATTTCAGTCAAAGAATAAAAATGTTTTTTCCAAATACCAGCTTCTTTCCATCCATACCGAAGGCCATGCCCTTTGTGGGTCTCAGTCTTACGTAGGCAGTCGGGATGGCTGGAACATGTTGTCACAGTTCTTATCTTTCACATTTGGGATTAGCTCTGTCCCTTCATACCGGAAGCTCCAAAGAAAAGAAAATATTCAAAGCATTTGCCTATCTGGGGAGACATGTGGGGGAAACGCTGGAATTGAGAGACAGAAATATAAGAAACAGAGACAGCAAAGAAGAGAGCTTGATACATCGCACCTAAAGCTGCAAAACTGCACAACCCCAGGAGGCAGCCCAGTCCATACAGCCTGCTGATTGGCAGGAATAATTCCTGAGCTTCAGTCAGCTGTGGATTTTCTGGTATATCTTATTCTGCAGAAGGCAAACTACAGAGAGTGGTTTATTTTAAAGTTGAGTGTTTCAAAACACCAAAGGAGAGAACTTTTAAATGGGTCACCATATTCCTCTCTTCACCCAGATATACACACATAAGAAGTCAACATTCCCCATGCAAATTACCCTGTATTGCCATTTTGGTGTTTACTGATCCCTGTCAGCCAACTGTGCTCAAAACACTAGCAACAATCATACCCCAAATGACAAATTTACTCAATCAGAGCAGCTTTTCTATGTCTTCTGACTGCCCCAGGATCTAGCACAGTGCCTGGCACGCAGCAGGCATTCAGGAAATGCTTTTAGATAAAATTGAATGACTGCAGGATTTTGGAAAGTGCTAGAGCAGTGGAATCGTGTTGGAGAGAGAAGAGAAACAAAGATGGAGGGGGCTCTGAGAGAAACAGAATGCAAGATCTATTCTGCTATCAGACTCCTTCCTGTGGCTCCTTTCTTTCCTGCTCTCCATTCTGGCAAGAGCTGGTTTCTCAGAAGCCAGTCAAACATGGTTGTTTTTCTAATTCTAGCTGTAAATGAGCATTAGCACAGGCATTTCAACTCAACTTGTGTCTGCCCTTACCAATAAATGCTTAACAATTGAAGGAAATAAGTTCCAAATTGTTCTCAGAGGAGCACACAGCACAGCACAAGATGAGGATGGCTCCCACTGCATTCTATTCCGTCTTACCGAAAAGTCACACACCCGAAGGAGGGCTGTAATAAAAGACATCTCCAGCCCTTCTTGCCAGTCAGCACCTTAGTTTTTCCTGGGTGACAAAAAGACTCAAAAATAGTTTGTCGCTGTTTCCAGTTTCCACAAGGACTTCAGTGTGTTGCTGAAGGTAAAATATTCAGCTCCCCAGAAAGCTGGGTGGCAAAGTGAATTCCTTGTGCTAGAGCAAAAGGTCTTATTTTATTCTCTCTGGTACAGCAAGGGACAAGGCCACCCCCATCACACCCTGCTAGCCCCCCTGCCTCCCCACATAGAAATTTTAGGCATAGTCATGCCATAGCACCCTTCCTTACACCTGATACTCAAAATCTGGAGATTTCATCTCAAACAAATTCAAGATACATTTTCTGAGTTTTAGAGCTAGGAACTACAGAAAATATTAAGATAAACAAAGTTGATCCTTACCCTTAAGGAACTTACAATCTACCATTTTATTTTCATTTTATTCATTTATCTTCCCCCAACCTACAAAGGATTGAGGAGGCTTAAAAAAATGTAAATGCTAGAATGCAGTAAGCTAAAACTTGGGAAACGCCGGTGAAGAAATCAGGAAAGCAATAAAATGAAGACAAGGAGCAGAAGGTGAAGCTAAGAATGAAGTTAGTACCCAGATTACAGGCTCTAAGATCCTGTACACTTGGCTAGGCGTGATCCTCAGTTTGACTGTAGGATTTCTACCACACAAGATACAGTCTAGTAGAGGAGACAAGCCAGGTCTTCCAAGAACCATGAAGACGAAAGGCGTAAGCTCTAGGGCCAGCTCACCTGGGTTCCAAATCCCAGATCCTTCTTATGTGACCTACGGACAATCAATCAATTTTCCTAAATTATAATTTATGTGTAAACTAGTTATAATGGTACCTGCCTCCATACAGTTATCTGAGGAATAAAATAATTTATTCCTGTAGGAATGTGAAGCACCCAGTACACAAAAAGTGCTCCCTAAGCATTGGCTAGTACAAGACAGAATATAACAGATGTTGTAACAGAAGTTCAAGTTCATTACCATAAGAATATAGAAGGAAAAGATTGATTTTGGCCGAGGATAGGGAAGAAACTAGATTAGGAATCACTTGGTAGAGGCAGCAGTAACCAAATGAAGTAGCAGAAACATTTTGGCTAATAGATGGAAGGAAAAAGGAAGATATTTTAAGCAGAAGGAACAGTGCAAGTGTTAAAATAGAAAAGTACAGCGGGTGCTCAAGGAACAAAAAGTATTCGAGAATCCAGAAGTGAAGTGGGTTTTTTATCATCACTGTATTCCTCAGGAAACTTGCGATTGCAAGTGACGGAAACCCAATGCAAACTGCCTCGAGAAAAAAAAGTGGATTGTATTATTTCATACAACTCAGAAACTCAGAGGTAGCTTCACACAACTAGGTCCAGGACATCCAACAACATATTATCAAAAATCAGATTCTCTCCTCTCAGCTTAACTATTTTCCATGTATAATTCCTTCTCAGGCAGGAAAACTACCCAGCAGCTCCCTATCTACTACATCTAGGCCCATGGAAATGCCCACATAACCATCCCTTAAGAGGTAAATGAGGAAATTTTGGAATATTTTGGAAAGTATTTTGGACCACCTTCTGGGCACAAGGTAGGAATGTACTCCCCCAGCCCCCTTTGCAGGGAAAGGTGGCTGTGTGACTAGCATCAGCCAGACATACATGAGTGGAAGTGACATTTTCCATATTCAGATGGCAGTTTTAATAGGCAGCCATATCCCCTTCCCTTGCCATGATGATTACATCCCTCTCATGTCAAGACAGGACCATATAACCTGGGCCACTGATAAGCAGAACTCCCAAGCTGACCTTTGAACATGCAGCAAAAGCGAGAAACATTTTTTTTGTTGTATGAGGTCACTGAATTTTGGAAGTTGTTGGTTACCACAGGTAACTTAGCCTATCCTAACTGATATAAAAAGAATCTCTAGTGGAGTCTGTAATGGGGTTCTCCAGAGAAATGAACCAACAGGTGTGTGTGTGTGTGTGTGTGTGTGTGTGTGTGTGTGAGAGAGAGAGAGAGAGAGAGAGAGTGAGAGAGAGAGAGAGAGAGAGAGAGAGAGAGATATTTATTTTAAGGAATTGGTTCACACCATTATAGAGACTGACAAGTCCAAATCTTCAGGGTGGGCCAGAAGCCCAGAGACCCAGGAGAGCCAACAGTATAGATCAGGTCCAAAGGCCATCTGCTGGTAGAATTCATTCTTTTTCAGGAGATGTCAATTTTGTTCTATTAAAGCCTTCAACTAATTGGAAGAGGCCCATCCACATTATAGAGAGTAATTTGTTTTACTCAAAGTCCAGTAATTTAAGTGTTAATCTAATCCCCCAAAACCACCCTTAGAGAAACATCCAGAATAGTATTTGACCAGGTAACTGGCACCATGGCCCTGCCACGTTGACACACAAAATTAATCATCTTAGGATACGACTCACCATGTTGAAGTGAACAAGGCCCTTCACAGGCAGAATTTCCCTTTAAGGGAAATTATAATTGAATTTATGATATAAGCCTTAAATATAAAAACATTCTCTTACTCATGTCATCCCCGTGATTTTCTATAATCCAGAGAAAGACCTTGCTGGCCTCACCTTCAGTATCGGCCTACCTGACAAGTGAGGCATCAGTTTCTATATTTGTCCCATCTTGCTGGAAATCTTCATGCCTCTCTTTAGCCATGTCTTCTAGAAAATCCCTGCTCTCCCTCAATACTTTCTTCTCCTCCACAGATCCGGGCACCAATACCACACAGCGTATCACAAAAGGCAGGACTAGAAATGGTGACTTAAACCCTGTGACTAACACAGACTTGTACAAATCCCCAGGAGCTAGTTACCCTAACCTTATCTGTCAAAGTCTCCTTTCAACTAGGAGTCATCGGCAGGTTTGGTTCTCCAGAGCTCCTCACAAGCAAATCAGTCACCTTCAGCTATCCTTTCTCATTATTCAACAGAGGCAAATTTTCAGTACTTCCATGGCTTTACCCATAAAGCAGCCTCAAGGTGCTTGTACAAGGGAAGTGGTATTAGGCTAGGATAGGCCAGTGGCACAGGAGTTTTCAGCACCTCCTGCTCAGCAGGGAGAACATTTACCAAATTAGAAAGCAGACAACGTCACCTTTGCTCATCCAACACCTAAGATTCCCAAGCTCCCCTTTTCTTTGATGGCACAATCTCCCTCACTTCTGCTCATTGCTGACAACTCCCCTGGCTATCGCTTCAGTGTCTTTTTCTCAGGTGGCTAGCAGAGAAAACTGTATTGTTGAATCCCTTTACACTGTGGTATTAGTTACTGGTAAGAGTTTGTCAACTTTCTCAAAAGCATTTGAAAGTTAAAAGAGGATTCTTTTAGATATCATTCCTCAACAAACTAGGCCCATGAAATTATCATGTGCTTTTCATTTCCCTCTGAGTAGTTTCTCTGTCTCAATTAAAAAAATCCCCAGATATGCCATGGTTTACTAACCCAAAACTTATCCATCTAACACAGATACATGGATACAGCTTTGTGCTTTTAGACAATTACCACTTGAGAAAACCTGATCTTTAAGGGACATCCTCCTACGTCATCATCTATTCATTTCTGCAATGAGGAGTCAAGTGGGTCTATAGACAGGGAAATCACAATACCACATAACGAGGATAATAAAAGTGACAGGAATAAAGCACTGGGAAGCAGAAGCATGAACACTAACTCTGCCCAAATAGCATGCTCTTCTCAGAACTCTTGTGTTGCTTTAAATACATAGAAGTCCAGGGGCGCCTGGGTGGCTCAGTCAATTGAGCGTCGGACTTCGGCTCAGGTCATGATCTCATGGTCTGTGAGTTCAACCCCCAGGTCGGGCTCTGTGCTGACAGCTCAGAGCCTGGAGCTTGCTTCTGATTCTGTGTCTCCCTCTCTCTCTGCCCCTCCCCCGCTCACACTCTGTCTCTCTCTGTCTCAGAAATAAACATTAAAAAAAAATTTAATACATAGAAGTCCATAGCAAATTATCACCATTCAAAAAAGAGCCGTTCAACAGGAATTCAAGCTGCCATACTGCACTAATCCAAGGGACATCCCAACTATCCAAGTGGTGCCCCTGGAGTTGTGCAACAGAGCAATGTTGTCTGAAGATATAACACAGTTAACAATTGGCTCTTTCATAACTTGGCAAGCAGTTCTACCTGCTCCATTGTACAGGTAAGTCTGTTTGGGGAAGTTAGTGGTGATCCTTTTGAACTTCAGAAGCTTTTATAGATTTCTCTGAATGAAACACTAACAAGAGAGTAGTATGTGGACATGAATCTTCCATATAGAACCTAGTCAATAAGGAAGGGAGTACTCCCCAACCTATCCCAACTTCTGATACTCTCAGTACCCAATATAAACCATATCCATCTTTTTTTTTTATTTTTTTTTAATGTTTATTTGAGACAGAGAGAGACAGAGCATGAACAGGGGAGGGTCAGAGAGAGGGAGACACAGAATCTGAAGCAGGCTCCAGGCTCTGAGCTGTCAGCACAGAACCTGACGCGGGGCTTGAACTCACGGACCGCAAGATCATGACCTGAGCCGAAGTCGGACGCTTAACCAACTGAGCCACCCAGGCTCCCCAAACCATATCCATCTTAATGAAGGTCAGTTTGGCTCCAAGACATCTTACCCTTAAAGTTTACCAACATGCTGTGACAGTGTTTTGATTAGAATAACTACAACTCATTCCATGTGATTTACCACATATTGCCAGTTTCTGGAATATTTTTATCCCAATTTTTTCAGCAGTTATTTTTAAAAAGAATTTTTGTTGTTTTCCTAGCAAAGAGTTTTCCTCCTAATTTGCCTGTTTATGTTGATGGCACTATTTTCCTAATTACCCAGCCATCCTAGCCAAGCCTTCTGCTCCTCTTTCCTGTAGTTTAACATCCACTCAAGTTGCCAAATCTGTTGGTTCTGTCTCTGCAAGTTTACTATCACCTGTCCCATTTCTTCTCACCAGGGTGTGACCTCTCCCTTACCCTGTTAACTGCAATCCAATCTCTCCTTTCTCTGATCCTTCCAAAACACTGTTTCCTCCTTAAAATTAGACCTCAAAAAATTCTGCTCTGTTTGAATACCTTCAGTGGCAATTAAGTACAACTCTTCATTTCACATGAAGAGGTTCCATAACATGGCCTCCGTTTTTCAGTTTTCCATCATCCCTTTCTGCCACTGTTTCTCAAAGCATGATCAATGGCCTACTGATGAATTCCAAGGATCCCCCAACAGATCATGAACTAATCCAAAAATGCAGATCCTCTTCTCAAGAGAGAATTATGATCAATCCTACAGATGACTATTTATATCTATGATTGCACATTTTTACTAGAATCCACTAAGTAGATAAGGGACCAAAATTTTGTAGTTGTAAGTTGTAATTAACATCATTGGAGAGTTCTTAAGGACTGCAATCCAATATTCTACTAAACTATTTGGCTGCCATACAACACTGAAAAGCTACTATACACACCCATATGTGGATAAATGCCATTCCCATCATTAAGCATGAATGGGACAGGTGGACTATAAGATATTTTGCTGAAATAGTTCTCAAATTTAAATCTTAAGAAACACTGCTGCAGGAATAGGATAAATTCCAGCCAAACTAAGATACTCTGTTCTCCAAATAAGTCTGTTTGCTTTCCTGTTTCCCTGCCTTTATTAATTCGGTGTCTCTGCCTAGACTACCTTTCCTTTTCTGGCTATGTAAATATACTTCCTTCTGGGGCCATTTCAAAAACTCCCCACCCCATCAGATACAATGCTAATGTCTCTCTTGACACCCAGGGGATCCTTGCAAATATTGTCTGAAACAACTCACCCAACCATGCATTACCATCATTTATCTACTTATATTAATACCTCTGCTAGACTGAAATCTTCTTGAAGGTAGGCACTGTACCTAACTTGTATTTGTATCTGAAAGCATCCAACACATAATAATCACTCCATATTTTCATACACGCATGTATATACACACACACACACACACACACGCACACACACAAGCACTAGCCACAAGGATATAATCTACAATGAATTTTCCCTGGGGTGATGGAATAGTTTTATATAGTTGAGATACTTCGGCTAATAGAAATGTTATAACTGCGGAGCTGTTCTTTCTCCAAAGGTGGTTATCACATATATAATTCCATTATAAAATTAGCCGTAGACAGGATGAAACATTTTAGGAAAGAAATGGCGGGGCGCCTGGGTGGCTTGGTCGGTTAAGCGTCCGACTTCGGCTCAGGTCATGATCTCACGGTCCGTGAGTTCGAGCCCCGCGTCGGGCTCTGTGCTGACAGCTCAGAGCCTGGAGCCTGTTTCAGATTCTGTGTCTCCCTCTCTCTCTGCTCCTCCCCTGTTCATGCTCTGTCTCTCTCTGTCTCAATAATAAATAAACGTTAAAAAAAAAAAAAAATTAAAAAAAAAAAAAAAAAAAAAAAGAAATGGCTAAGGTATCCAAGCCTGAGGCCTAATGAAGATTACAACGCGAAGAAAGTTTTTATTATATTCCCCTATATCTGAAACTGTCTCTCCACAACTGACCCTCTATGACCACCCAGAAGCAATCCCTCTGCCATACTTCCCTCCACCATGCACATGTGCGCACATGTGCTCAGGGAGCTCCCTAAATGTTGCTTTTCTTGTTATTTGCTTATGTCTTTCAAATGCCTTACAGAATTAAACTACAAAAATTACTTCTTCCTAATGGGTCAACATCTAAATCTGTATATTCCAATTTGAGTTCTAGAAGGCAGCTAAGGCCTAATACAAATACTGGCCGTAGAGTCTCGTTACCAAGCTTTCAGTTCCAACCCTGACTCTTTCTAGTTGCCTGTCACAGGAAAAGTCATTCTCTCTGAATCTGAGTGTTCTCCTCCTTAAGGTGGGGATTAACGAAAAAACTCACTATATGCTTCCCAGCGGTTTTTCTAAGAATTCAATGCAATGATGAATATATAACAACTATGCATGCTATAAGGCACTCAAAAATCATTTCTGTTCTATCAGCTTGACAGGTTAACCTAAACCCAGGGATTTCATCTAATTTTCACACCAGTGCACAGTGTGCCAAGTTTTAGCATGTAATGCGACTTCAGATCTTCTGTAAGGCAGGAAGGCTGAGCGTCTGGACTATGAACTTGATTAGTGAGAAGAAAAAGAAAGGTAGAGAAGAGGAAGGGGGAAACCAAGATATCTTGGTGTTTTTCAAAACCTAGGAAATGACAGCCTTCAGGTCTGTAAGGATACATTTCTGGTTCTAACAGTCTGTATTGATGCCCTGGCCACTCCTTTCACCTGTCACTCCCACGGGTTGGGTGCTGCGACTCCAGCTCGACCCCCCCCCCCAAATTCACAGCCACCTCACATAAGCTTTTCTCAGGGAATTCAACCATCACCTGGAAAGCAGTCACAGAACTCCCAAGGCATTTCTGCCAGCATCACTGCTCCGTCCTCGTGAAGGAGCAGGTGAGGAGTGAAATGGCAAACATTTCCTAACTCGAGAGTCAGTACAGCTAAAGCAGCTACAAGACAGAGATGGCCAGTCCCCCAGGTTATTAATATTTCAGGCTTGGTGGCCTGGTTCCACAGTGCAGAATGTGACACCAAAGGAGATGTGGTCCTGAATGAGCCCATTATCTCTGCCCCAGGAGGGAGGAGACTAGTCTAAGATGATAGACGCTGCATATGCCTAATACCCTCTTCAGTCACCTGACAAATATGTTGTGGGGGGAGATTCATTTATTCATTCATTCAAATATTTATCAAGCACTCACTATGTGCTAGGTTCGCTTGAGAACCTAGTGGTACGGATCGGGTAGGGGTGTCCTGGGAGACAGATGCGAGAGGAATCAGTGACTGAATAAAACAGGGTAATTTCAGACAATAAAGGTCATTATAAATAATACAAATATGGGGCGCCTGGCTGGCTCAGTCAGTTAAGCATCCGACTTTGGCTCAGATCGCGATCTCACGGGTTCGTGAGTACGATTCCCACACTGGGCTCTGCGCTGACACTGCAGAGCCTGGAGCCTGCTTCCAGTCCTGTGTCTCCTCTCTCTGCCCCTCTTCCGCTCACACTCAGTCTCTCTTCTCCTCAAAAATAAACATTAAAAAAAAAAATTTATGCGTCAGCACTCCTGTATCTCTTGGGTTGGGATGAGCACTGGGTGTTGTATCGAAGCCAGTTTGACAACGAATTATATTTAATCAAAAAATAACATTTAAATAAATAAATAAATAAATAAGTAAATAAAATACTTTTAAAAAACTTTAATAATACAAATAGGATATAGACCGCGCAGTGGATGGTTTTAGTCTGAGGGTTAAGGGAAAGTCTCGCTTTTAAAAGTTGACATGTGAACTAAGAACTAATTAGAAGGATCCAGCTGTACAGAGTTCTGGGGGGAGAGCATTCATGACAGAACGGAAGATATGCCTCTATGAGAAACCTCACGACCTCTATTTGAAGTGTATGTTTTATTCATGATACTTCCACGTTGGAGTCTCTATCCACAGCTCACTAATACTTCAGGAATCATGGTACCAAAGAAGCTTACTCCTCTAATCCTCTGGAGCCCCGAAGCACTGCTAAGGAAGATCAGCTAATGACCTGGAGCTTCATTTTGCTTCTTTGGCAAGAGATTGTCCTTCATCTTTCAGGATTTTTCATAGAAAGTTCCCCAAAAGCATCTTTAAGAGTGAGAGCATTTGCTACATATGTAGGTGTGTGCGGGTGTGTATATGTGTATGTGTGCTCACATATGTGCCTGTGCACATATATAGGCATATATGTTTTATACATACACATATACAGATGTATGGAAGCACAATAATTTAGACTCCACTTGTAGGCATATCTGTAAGAGTTTGGAATGACCCTTACAAATTATATGTGAAGGAACCCAGAGGGAAAATCTTGGGCAAATACAAAAATATGGTGTCTATGATCTTGGTGCCCTTGACCCCCATCTACCCACACCTGCCCCAGGCTTGGACCTAAATTTCTGTCTGAGAAACCTGGAACAGGCAGAAGCTGGGAAAGTAGTTTTTAAAGGCACATGGAGCTGAGTTAAGGAGCAGGCAGCAATATGCAGCTTAGCAAGAGAATAGGTTATCTGGGCAGGGAACACAGTCCTGCTTATCTGTGATGAGGATTTGTACCCTTTGGCATCTCAATAGAAAGCCCTTTCTTCAGGGATATGTCAGTTTAATGTATGGCTTTCCTTACTGGAATGTCCATAAGGCAAGGGACTCTGGGTGTTTGTACACTGCCTGAAACATAATAGATTCACAACAAACTTTTGTTGAATTTGCTTCATTCTTACAAAGGTCACTGGTAGTAATGGCAAAAGATGGATATCTCAGAGTTTAAAAAAAAAAAAAAAGAGCGAAAGACATGAGGAGATTATTCACAAGTATAGTTGACCTTTGAACAACATGGGGATTAAGGAACTGACTCACAGCACAGTTGAAAAATTAGCATGTAACTTCTGACCCCCAAAAAACATAACTACTAATAGCCTACTATTGATTAGAAACCTTACCGATCATACAGTCAATTAACAGCTATTTTGTATATGTATTATATATTATATTCTTATAACAAAGAAAAAAGAAAATTATCTTTATAGCACAAGACTATACAGAAAATCCACTTTTAAGTGGACCCACAGCAATTTTTTTTAATTTTTTTTAATGTTTATTCATTTTTGAAAGAGCACAAGCAGGGGTAGGGTGGAGAGAAAGGAGGACACAGAATCTGAGGCAGGGTCCAGGCTCTGAGCTGTCAGCACCAGAGCCCGATGCAGGGCTCAAACTCACAAACTGCGAGATCATGACTTGAGCCGAAGTCGGATGCTCAACTGACTGAGCTACCCAGGCGCCCCTGGACCCATGATGACCCAATTTAAATCCATGATGTCTACGGGACTGCTGTACATCAAGTATCCCCATAAATACATCTGTATACCCATAAATACATGGGGGCAGATTGTGCAGGTTCGAAAGGGGACAAGAAACAAAAGACAAACAATTACCATTAACCGGCTCCCCTTGTACTACAGATGAAGAAACCTATAGATGCCAACCTAATCCAGGTTAATGTGGCATTTTAGGTGCTTGGGAAGGCCAGTTCTACTTTCATGGTCAAATTATGAGGTATTTAAAACTAAGGAAGTCATTCTATTTGTATGTGTGCTCTGAATGCAGTCTCAAGTAGATGATGTATTCAAAACCAAACCCAGGCTAAGAACTGGGTGCCACCTGTCCACCTTGATTTCCTAAACAGTTGCTGCTGAGCTCATCACCCTTCTAGGAAATTTGAGTGATATTAACTACCGCATTTTCTCAACAGCTCTGATGCCTTGAGCTATATAGCTCAGTGGTCTCTGCTGAGACAACAATGCCCTTTTATTTTTTGGGCAAAGCAAACTCACTATTGTTCATGGCTTTGCATAGGCAGCCAGTAAGATGTGGTCAAGAGATCTTCCCAGGGAAATTTTGACCTTGGTCACTGTGAGGAACCAACAGTTTTCCTTCTCTCCACAGTGTGATTTTCTTAATTTACTTTCAGCCTTCTGAGTGCTTAACCCGACAGAGATAAGCCCTGCTAAGGTCAGCGTGTGAACATTTGCTGGAGGCCCAAACACGTATAAACCTCATTTGGGACTGTTCGCCCAAGAATGCAAAGTTAGTAACCTTTAGGAAGCCACTGTTATATTAATAATGCAAACTTCAGGCATAGAGGAAGTAGAAGGCTTCACTGAGAAAGTAAGATTTAAACAGTCAATAGTTCCAGCAGTGGGGAGATTCCTATTCACTTGATCAAGCCAGGGAACACTTAAGAAAATGGTGCTCAGAGTGGAATCTAGACAGGTTCACATTCTGGATCCAGCACATACTATCTGTTTGCCCAAACTGCTTACCTTTGCCAAGCCTCAGTTTCCTCACCAGCCAAACAGGACTAACAGCGTCTGTCTACCGGAATGGCAGAAGGATAATGAAATGAGATAACGTGCGTAAAGCTCTGCTAAGAGTGTGTCTGGCATTCAACTCGGACTCCACAAATGTTAGCAAATACAGAGGAACCTAAGAGAAACCTACAAATTCATTCCCAGCCCCTGAGCAATGAGGACCGGGGCGGCTGGTGGTGTGCCAGTATCAACCCCTGGAGATTCCAAGAAATAGTCGAGCAGGTTTTGTGAACAAGAGCAGGGGCCAGAGATACTCTGGTTTTCACTGCAGAGGTGACCTCATGAGAGCCAGAGGCTGAGGAGCCTGGGGACATAAGCCCACATGGCAGATTTGATGGTACCTTATCCCGGCGACGGAAACCCGGAGTCTTTGGGAGGGTCCTGAGGCAGTTTCTTCCTCTGACCCTGCCCAAGGCTCAGAGGAAACAAACACGTCTCCACTTCTCCAGTCACCACAAAAGGACTCAGAGCCTTCCCTGTCACCAAGGTCTCCTCCATGTGGATTTCTGATTCTTCTCTCCTCAAAGACACTGCCTCCCCTAATGGTGCTGGTTTCTGGTATCTCTAGTTCACACACAATAGAGTGGAGCACAGCGATTACATCCACCAGCTCTGGAAACAGCACACCCGGCTTGAGTCCTAGATCTGCTACCTTCTAGCTGAGGGACCCTGGGCAAGTTCCCTAACTTTCTGTACCTTGGCTCCTCATCTATCTCTAACAAAGAGAGAATGGCTAGAATTTACTTCCTAAGGTGCTGCAAAGATTAAGCAAGATGAATAAAAGCCCTTAGCATGGTGTCTGACCTGTGGCAAGGGCTCAATGACCAACACGGCCTTGTTACTCTCTGTTGAATCAATGCAGAGACAGAGTGCAGGGGAAGGGTCCAGGGTTCACCAACCCTTAGTGGCCAAAATAGTCCGTGTGAACACCACCTTCAAAAACACTCTTCTTGCTGTCTTCAACAAGACAAACAGGGAAAGGCCCCTGTGCCTGCCAAAGCTTTGCCTGGTAAATAATTGATGTCTTGCCGTGTGTTCTTTTATTCAAAAATGCCTTTGAAGTTTCCCCTCGCCCTTGCTGCAGGGGTTGTGGGGGGAGGTGGGCAGAGAGGCTGTAAGGGAAGGAACCATGAAAGAGGGATGGGCAGTATATGACCAGCAAGATGGAAAAACGAAAGCCATTTCTGTTATCTGTTCCAGTCTGGAATCAGTAAGTGTAACTTTTAATCAAGCCAGCAGCCAAGCACCCAAAAGGGAAGACGGGGAAGAATACAAAAGCAATTCTTCATAACAGCTGTGGGTGCTAGACCGACAGCTCCCTCCTGGGGAGGTGACAGTTGGTGAAAACACTCAGCAGCAGGCAGGAGTTTACCTGGGCAAGAGCAGCCAGCCGGGCCTCGCAGGGACTAATTATGAAACTATGATTACAATGGATTAGTAATCTTGTCAATCAAAGCCACATGCCAGGTAGCACCTGGCAGTGGGTGAAAATGCCACAGGACAGGAAAATCTGACGTTGTGGGGTTTTTTTGTACAAAACGTTCCTCCCCAGGAGGGAAGGCCTTACCAGGTCCAGGGGATGAGAAGAGGCAGAGGAGACACCAACAGGGCATTGGGGTTGGAATGGACAGGACGCAAGACGGAACAGCCCTAGGAGTCTGTATTTAAAACTCTGGTTTGCATCCTCTTATCACCAGCCATAAGAATTGGCCCAAAGCCTGCTCCCTGTTTTACATAAGCCTGGAAGGAAATTAGGATTGCCTTCTCTTAGCAATCATGGAAAGGTAGACAGAGGATAAGAAATTAGAATATTGGTAGAAATACTAACCACAAGTACCTTTCCGCAAGCACATGGAATGCGCCTTGCCAGGTGCCCCTCACTTTACAATCTCATTTAATCTTTACGAAACCCTGTGACATAAGCACTATATCGCTACCAAATATACGATAGATGTTGTGACTTGGCCGGTGTCACACCACAGTAAAGGTACATCTGCTGAACTCCAGAGCTTTCTTATAAAGACCTGTTGCAAAATGCCAACCCAAAGTTCTTCTGTCCCCCTTTCCTGCAGTCATAAAAGCAGCCTTCATGTCAAAGCAATGATCAAGCAAAAAGAAGGACAGGTACCTGGGTCTGGAGGACAAGACAGTGAACTGGGAATCAGGAAACTTCTGTTTGCTACCAAGACTAAGAACTACTTTTGAGTATTGACTGTGCCCTGTCATCTTATTAAATGCTTTGGTTACTTTTGATACTGACTCCTTGAAGTAAATGTACAAAGGAGGAATTGTTCTACTTTACAGATGAGAAAATGGAGTCTTAGACAAATCAAGCAATGGCCCACATGCTTTAAGAGCTGGTAGGAATCAGAGGAGAAATTCCAGACCAGGTTGTTCTGATCGCCAAGCTTGGCTCCTTATGATCAGTCTCTCCTGTGAGAAGGAGGAGAGTCTCCACAAACCCTCATCAACCCTCGCCCTGACCCTGCACGCAGAGCATAGGGCTAGAAACTCATCAGTCTATGCTTTGCTTTCCCATATACACACAGGCATCACATTTGTCAAGTCACCTGTATTGAGCCATCATAAAGAAAAGTGACCTGGGGTGGCAGAAGATAAAATTCTGTCCAACTTCGCAGAATTATTAGTGAGGAAAATTCTAGAATGACCTAAACCTCATACTTCAATGCTAAACTAACCAAATGAAGAAAACATCTGTGTTCCAGCTCATGACTGTTAGACTATGACAAATGGAGGTGTGCTCAGTTACATTTCAAAATGTTCTTACGATGTCTATGTATATCAAAACATATTAGGCACTGTAAACATGTACAATTTTTACTTGCCAAATACTCAATGAAGTTGGGTGGGGAAAGTGGAAAAAAGAAAACCTCAGGTAAGTTCGTTAACAAATTAATAAATTTCTTGTTAATATGAAAATATGCTAAAATCATTGTAAAGAAAAATGTGTCACAGAAAGGGGGTTGAGGTAAGTGAAAAATGTTTTTGTAACACAGTGAGAGCAAAAAAAAAAAAAAGAAAGCCCCACAAAATTTAATACGTGGACAGAATGGGGATTGGTGGCCACCTCCACTATACTCCCTTTATTACAGCAGTTACATCCACTGCTTTATTTAGATGATTTACGGTTTTCCGCCACTGGTCTACGAGCAAGGGCTCAGCTAGTGAGTCACGTCTTGGGCTCCCCTCCACGTTTTCAGCACTGCGCAGAGCCTGGTGCAGTGCTGAGCAGACATCGCACCCAGCATTGTTTCGTGGTTTCCTTTTATGGGTTCCCTCTAGCTAATCCTAGCAGAGGCAGAGAGAAAACCTGAAGTGTCTCTTCACTTCCCTTTAAGGCTTACAATGCCACAGTCCCAGGAGAAATGGATGTAAGTGATGTATCGGAGGCATTCACTCCTTAGACCTGTACTCTCTCTCACTGACCTGAAACAAACCAACCTCTTTAAAAAAAAAAAAAATCTATGTGCATACTGGCCTTTTGCAGTGACAGAGAACGCTCTCGGAGACTTGATGGGTAGCATGAGCCACAATGAAAAAGGATCCATACATAAAGCACACAAAGGAATAGGAGAAGTACATTCCAGCAACACTGATAGATTCCCCCATTTCAATGATACCACCCCCCTGTGTACTGCACAGAGCCCAGGCTGAAGGAGAATTCCTATAAAGGGGGCTGATGACAGCATATCCAATGCTTTGAGCGATATGTCTGTGAATCCCAGGACTAGAAGTTGAATCTATTGATGAACTCAGCGGAAGCAGGAATATGCCCACAGTTCAAAACCAGCCTTGAGTGTCAGAGCGTCTTTGTAGCAAATAGCATCTGGTTGGCCTTGAATACATGATTCACATGATAAGCCTAACTATTTCGGTACCTCTGAAGCCTGCAGACCAAAACCAGCATTTCAGAGGGGAAGAGGAGGGAGAGAAAAAAAAAAGAAAGAAAGGAGAAAAGAAAGGAGAAAAGAAAAGAAAAAAGAAATCCTGAAGACAGCGGAATCATCCCTTTGAAATATGCCAGTCACTCCTCACTCAGAGAGTAACTTCAAAAACAAGGGCATTTTAAGAAGAGAGAACGGTCTTCCAGTTATGAAGAGATAAAAATCACACTTTTAGGTCAAAGGAATTACTTGTGAATTTTCCTAGTGGTGTTTAAAGCAGCTCAATCACTTCTCATTTGCTCCAGGAGCAGGTCTCATGTCTCCACGCAATGAATGGGTTTTACGTCTCAACACATCTCTTCCCATTCTTGCCACATGCTTCCCTCATGGTCCTGCATAATGGGCCAGCCATCCTCCTCTGCGTCTCCCAAACATGACGGGTGCAGTCTTCTCATGCCATCAGCATCCCTCAGACTCCTCTTCTACCCCAGGAGTATCTCCACTATCCCTCAAAATCATGTCAAGAGCTTCCTCCCCAAAGAAGCTTTTCCCAGGTCTCAATCTATATACTCTCTTTCTTCTCTGAGTTATTCTTTAGGCCCTGAGTTTCATGGTGGGCTCTCCTGTGATTTAATGGTTCCTGTACATGTCAATCCAATGAAATAAGAAAATCAGTAAGTGGTATCTACTGAACACTTAATACATTGAGGCATTAGTATAAACTCTATCATATTTAAGCCTTAAAATCAATTCATGCGGTAGCACCTACTGTTATCCCCATATTACAGATGAGGAAAACTGAGGCACCGAAATGTTAAGGGTCTTGCTCAATGTCACACCACCGGGCTTGAGTCTAGATCCTGTGACTTTAACCACTGGACTGACCATAGCCTAAAAACGTCCTGCATCTCTCATGGAACCGCGTACTGCTATGGGGTTTCATTTTCAGCGAGAGAAATTGTAGAGTGATCTAAATTTGACTCCTGACTTCTCAAGGCTATTCACTCACCTAATATGTATGGAGAATGTTTCGCTATCCTAGATGCTGGGGATAAGATGAAAAAGACACAGCCCCTGCCCACAAGCCGCTCATAGTCACCAAGGAGGGCCTCACTGACTTTTGGAATTGAATTACCACAAACATAAGCCAATTACCGGAAGCCTCAAGCGGGTACCTCTGAGTTCAGCGGCTACTTTAAGAAGCACTAAGCCATAGGGACAACACAGTATTGATATGTAAGAAGCCTGCGGCTTCCCAGACCGCCAATAATTTGCTATGAGACATCCAGGACGCAATATTCTATCAGCTCATGTATAAAATTGAGAGACTGGGCCACACCGGTGAATTCACAAGTTGGCCTATCATCCAAATCCCCTATTCAATCATTTCTATTTTAACACCAATAAGCACTGGGTTAATGGATTAGGCAATGAATGATTGACTTTGGTTGATGTTCTAAGATTTTGAACAACTCAGAGAGAAGGGAGCTCTCCTCAGCCACTGCCCTTTCACAATGTACGTTCTATTCTCATTATTTGTGGATTCCTTATTTGTGATTTTGCCTATTGATTAAATGTTGAGGAACACAAAAACCAAGCCCACGGTGCTTTTTCAGTTATTCACAGGCGTGCTCAGGGTGGAAAAAAAAAATTGAGTTGCCCAGGATACAGGTCTGACATGCGGTCATACAAGGAGATGCTCTGCTTCCTTGATTCAGCTTTCATACTGGAGACAAGTGTCCTTTTCACATTCTATTTAGTACCACATTTTTTGCATTTTTGTGCTTTTTGTTAGTGATTTCACTCTTTGAAATAGCTTCCAAGTCTGGTGCCGAAGTACTATTTAGCATTCCTAAGCACATGAAGACAATGTGCCTTACAGAGAAAATGTGTGTTAAGTTTCACTGAGGCATGAGTTACAGTGCTGTTGTGCATGAGTTTAATGTTAAGGAATCAACTATATTGTTAAATAAGGCATCGCTAAACAAGACCACGCATAGAACAAGGTTATGTATTGATGTGTTGATGAAATGTTATGACTATAAGCTCTCAGGAACCTGACCCCGTATTTCCCCTAGAAACAATAACTCAGTTTTCACTAATCCATTGTTCATGGCAACTTTATAGAACAAAGTTGTAACAATGAGAACCGACAGTATTTGTGACCCTGCAAGAAAAGAGTTCTTTATAGAGGTCACTGAGTCAGAGCAAGGAGTAAGCTATGATTTTACAGGTTTAATCACTTAAAACAATGTGAAAGAAAAAAAGGGCAGTATTGATAACACTTTGAATGCCTTCAAGAAGTGGGACAAAGTCACCTCTGAAGACCAAGACTAAGGGTGGAATGGGAGATCGCTTTTCAATATGAGCCATTATGCACTTTGGGGTTTTTTTAAGCCATAGATTGCTTAAACCATCATAACAGTGATGGTTTATAGTGATTTATAGTGGTAAAAACAGGAGAAAAATTCATTAAATATCCCTAGTTCTCCTTGCCTTCCCACTCCAAGAAACACCAATAAATCATTTTTCCCTATCAACAGATATTGTTCACTTTACCCGTTTCTTGATCTAAAAATGGGGAAAGTCATGGTATATATCTTATGGTTCTTGTATAGACCAGAAGAAGTAACGTAAATGAAAGTGTCCTGCCACTAGAATGTAAGCCACAGCTATAAGTAAGGCACAGCATAAGCTGGTACAAAGTGGAGTTAGGAGAATCATTGTTTCTGGAGGCTTAAGTCTGGACAGAACCTCTCAGGTCATGGGGACATATTCCTGGCTGTCCCCATTTGCCTCCTCCCTACTATGGCCCTTTGGTTTGAGTGATCACCTTTGGTTTTCTATGGCTCATGTCAGCACCAATTATCATCAAAAGGTAGTGTTTAAATGCATAAACTTTGGAGTTACACACTTCTGAGTTGAATTCTGACTCAAACATTTACTGGTTATAGGATTTGGCTCAAGTTAGTTAACACCTCTGAGCCACAGTTCTCTCATCTGGAATAAAGGAAAGTCTCTTCGATGAACAACTGTTATGAAGATTAAATGGGATTTTTAATCAAGGTCCTCTGAGAGGTAGATGCCAAGACAGAAATGTGTAAAAAATTTATTCAGATGGAGAATATAACAAGTGTATAGAGTTTGTTTGGAGTGATGAAAAAATTATAAATAGCAGTTATGGTTAAACAAATTATAAATTTAACTGGTGCCACAGAATTAGACACTTAAAAATGTTTAAATGGCAACTTTTTTGTTTTATTTCACCACAATTTGTAAAACATAAATTTAAGGGAAACACCTCTGAGACAAAATGGAGACAGACCTAGGAAAGCCATCGGACTATAAACACAGGTATGACCCCAAATGAAGAACAAAAAGGAATGTTGAATCAAAGAGTCTTAAACCGTAATGCAGTTGTAAGTAAAGTTCACCAAGGCCATCAGGGGACTCAGGGTCTCCCAGGAATGGGCCTCTTTAGTGCCCCTGCTGCTCTCAGTCACAGGCTGGGAGCAGCCCATGTGGAGCAGGTTATAGGCAAGAAGACATTGATAGATTTCAAAGCATAGCAGCTGGGACAATTGAGCAATTGGGTTCTCTGAAGCTAGAGGTCCAAAAGGCTTATTCTCATGGCTTCAGAGGGATCATACCCCTTAAGGTGCCTGTATCTTCGAAAGGTGGAGGAGAGTAAAAGTAATGATAATTTCTATAGCAACTACCAAAATCATCATTATTAACTATTGTCATCTTTATCATTAACTCAGTGATGTTTGCTGTAACACACAAACAATGGTAATCAAGTCATTTCAAAGATTTTGTGCTAGTTGTAGTAGGTCTTACTGCAATATTCATCCAGGTATCTTAAATTGCATTACAAACATTGTAATTTTTAAACCTCTGTTTCTTCGAAGTGCAGGATGACAAGGTAGCACTCGATAATAAACAACGGTTGAGATGTGAATGGAACAATGCCTTCAAATCCTGCAGTTTTCAAGTCTAGCACGTGCCTCCATTGGCTTGGGTACTGTCACATTGTCACACGACTCATGTATCATCTGCCTAAACCACTTCACCATCTCTGGTCCACATAACCAACAGAGAGAAGTCAGTGTGGACTTTCCCTCCTCAGAAGTGAACCAGAAAGCAGTTTCAAAGCAGATAATGCCATCTTCCTATTCATGGCTGCAAGATTACAATCCTGCAACTTCCCATTGAGACACCTAGGGTGATTCCTGTGCCCTGAAGACAAGACATGTTTCACTGCAGTATTCCCTTAAGAAAAAAAGTATATGACACTCAAATATAATGTGAAGAAAATCATTTCTCTGTCTTCCCATAAGAAGTTAGTCAGTTTTGTTTAAAAATCAGAGTAGATGACTGGGAGAGAAAGGTAGATAGACAGCATTTCCACTTTTGAAACTGTTATCTTTCCCTAGTCATTTAATTAGACAGAATGCAGTATATTTTACATACTCTTTAGGAGAAAAATGAATCTGTAAGGAAGCAGTAAAATCTTTAACAACAAAGCAAGGAGGTTCCTTTCTATTGCTATGCTTTCCACCAAGTAAAGGCTGCTATGTGTCTTCCCATTATGATTCCCCTTACTCCTGTCTTACAAAATACCTATCTCTGTGACCAGAGGGGCAAGGCACATGACCCTTGATTGGTCCAAGCAACAGTCATGTGACTTAGGTAGGCCAATGAGCATCCTTCCCTCATATGTTTATATACCGAAGGGGAGAGGGTGGGACCAAGAATGGGAACCAGGTCTTCTCTCTTTCCTCAAAGGTAACTAACCTTGTTTTATTAAAGTCTAAACTTCCTTTTACCACATGAAGGAAAACCTTATATTGTAAAAAACAGAATGAACACAGAAACAATGCTGGAGAAGAAAATAGAAATTAAAAAATCTGTCAGTCCTGATGACACTTCAAACTCTTCGTCCAGTCCATTCTGGAGCCAGATCTAATCACTTTTCTAACAATAATAGTTGGGCTACATCATTTAAGATGTCAGGAACCCACAAGAAAAAGAGTACCTACTAGATAGGCACCCTGAGGACAAAAGCCTCTGAATTAGGGGAAAAGGTTACACTTATAGAATTTTTTTCTTGTATATCCTAATAATTGCCCCTCAGCTCACAATAGGATGTGTGTTGATATGAAGGGAAGAGACTGAATCACCTGGGACTGGAAGTCATTGCCTTGTGGAGGATGACATAAATCATCTAAAAGTCGGTACTTATTCCTTTGAGATGAGCTAGAGATCTAACATCTTAGACCTTTGGTATCAGCAGGCAAATCAGAACAATTAACTTTCACAAAGATTTTATAAACTAGTCCAGTCCTAAGGAAGGTGTTACAGTTATTGAGGGATCGCAGTCAACATTTGTGATCCCAAGAAGCTATTAGTTACACAATGATTAGAACCAAGATTCAACCTAAGCCACAATAGGATGCTGAAATAGGGGGTTCAATGGCAGAATGTTCAAGTCTTCTTCCATTTAAAGATACCAATTGGCAGCCACTTGTCCTTTTGGATGAGATGGCATGTAAGGCAAATGTAGAATGATTTAGAAGGTTTTCAGCTCTTTAGGTTAAGAGGGAAATAGACCCTTTCAGTTGGTAGTCTTTCTTCTCACCCCCAAGCAGGAGATAGTACTCAAGACCAAAACAATGTCTAGGAAAGTAAGTGCAAAAAGGGCAGAATTGCACCACACTGAGCCCTCAGGGATAGATAATCTGGTAGTTCTGGGCATAGATAAAGCTGAGAAAGACACCAACCACAGGCCTCTCGAGCAAGGTGGTCATACCCACTTTTCATACCATTGCTCACCTGCCTGAAGCTGGCAGAATCCTCTGGATAAGTAAAGGTCACTGCTGGTTGGTTACATTGGATGAAACCATCTGCTACAAAAGGAATTCCAAATATGGAATCTAGATCTCATCTGGAAAATGTGGGTTAGATAGTTCCCATTACTGCCATATTTGACAGTATGCTAAGAGATTTGGTCCAGGTATGAGACACAAACCCCACGCTGCCCTCAATTCCAACAGCAGCTCTACTATTTATCGTCACAAACCCATTATGTCTATTACTCCATGGGTACCCTGCTAGTCCCAAGAGAAAATGATGAAATGTCACAGTTTTCATAGTTATCCAAGTATAAAAATATTTTACTTGAGTCGATCTGAAAAGTCTCATTCCTTACAGATTATATAAACATCCAGGTCTCATGAATAAAGGACCTGCTCCCTTTCCTTTTAATCCTACTGATTCTCATACTCTTGGAGAAGAACATTGCAGGAGAGAGAAAATCTTCCTGGCTGGATCTACTACTGGTACATGCTGGGCTTCTCAGCTGGGTTCTCACTGTTCTTAGCAATGCATGGATCTCCCTAGTCACCAGACCACATGGACATCTTTATCTTGACTCCAAGTTATAGTTCCAAATTCAACTGCTCTAAATCTTCAACATTTATTTCAAGCCTTTAGCACAACTTTACCACTTTATTCTGAGCACAAGGCCCTTCTTACACTCTTCAAACATAGGGTTTCTACTATGAGCTTCTTTATCTCACATCTGTCCCCACTTATCTCTTCCCTTTGCCTCAACCCTACCTACCTCCTACTCATCTCAACTAGAGAGTCAAGATAGCAGCCTCTCGCCTATGTTCTCTCTTCAAATTCTCTCCCCTCCAATCCATCCTGAACACCGCTTACCAGCTTAATATTGTATTATAGCACCTCTCTGACCATTTCACAAATATACTCCATTTACATCAGATCCCTATTACCTAAACAGATTCCTGGCCTTGGTCTCAAGGCCTCAACCAAAACCTGCCTTTCTAGAATCTCATATTATTCTTCCCTTCTAGACAGGCATGCTCCAATCTTGCCTCAGGCTTCTTTGCCTCTGCACCATTGTTCAAGTCATTTCTACCACCTCAAATGCTCTCTCCTCATTGCTGGCTATTCCATTAACTCCCCGCAACCTCAGTGCCAGATGATACACTGCTGACTACATGAAGTCCTGCCTCATTATAACTATTGCGTCCACACACTCCAAGGTCTTTGTAGCAATGCTAATTCATATACAAGCAGATAATTACTGAGAGGCATCTATATGCTACACACTGTGCTAAGCACTAGGATAGAATCATAGAAATAACAAAGAGAGTGGGGTGGACAGTAAATAAGTAGTAAGGAATAGGACAGGGTTAAGTACACGTTGTTATGGAATCTACATATGTGAACCCATCAAGGTTTGATGGGTCCAAGATTTCCTGGAGGAAATGATATACATACATCTAAGTTAAATCCTTTAGGAGAAGTGAGAATTATCCAAATGACGACGTGGAGAAGCAAAGGGCCAGTTTTCAGCACAGAAAATGATGTATCCAAGAAATGCATATGGTTCAATATAGCTGGAGAAAAGAATTCAAAGAGGTGCTGGAGTAGTGACAAAAGGCGAGAAAAGGAAACACACTAGCTCATCAAGAGGCGTGTGGGCCATCTGTATGAGCTAGAACTTGAATCTGAGAGCAGTCGGGAAAATTGTAGAGGTGTTCACAATCCTATTTGCATATGGTGAGGCCTTCATGCAAAGATTGTGAATTAAGAAATCAAGTTGTTGCAGATAAGTAGACAAAAGATGCAGGGAGTACCCACTAATAGAGTTCCATGAGGATAGAAAGTAGACTGATTTGAAAGCTATTAAGGAGGTACAATCAACATGATTAGCCACTGACCAGGTCAAGGTGGGAGATGAGAGTCAAGGGTGACACTCAGGTTTCTGGCTTAAACAACTATTTGGATAGGAGGACCATTTACAGGGATGAGGAAAGCTGGAATAGAAGTAGTTTGGAACGAATAGAATATGAAACGCCTATGAGATTTTCAGAGCATGAGGTCTTACTCTCCAACAAGTAGACCAACTGGTCTGGCATTCAAGAGAATAACCTGAGCTTAAGTTTTCAATTTGGGAATCATCATGTACCGGTAAATGGTCAGCAAGGCACTAGAGATAATTAAATCAACCTAGATAAAGTTTAGGTCATGAAGACAGATGAGGGCAATGATGAATAAAAATAGAAGGTACCTGGGAGAAAGTTTCAGAACAACAGGAAAGTGGAAGGCCCAGATGTAGATGCTGAGGGAGGGTGATGCCATGCAAGCCAAGGAAAGAAAGAATTTCAAGGAGAGACTTCTGAGAAGTCAAGTAAAACAAGGGCAAGCAATCATCCTTTGGATTTAAGCACAAAGAAATCACAGATGACCATGGAGAAGGTGTTTGTATGCAGTGGTGGGATCAGATACCAATTGCACCTATAATGACACCTTTCACATACAGGGAGTCAGACTCTGTGTCTCCTGGAACTCATGAAAGACCCCCAACTAACCCAGAAGCTAAGGGATCCGCACTTGTGCACCTTACACAGTATCTCATACACACGAGGCATTCAATAAAGACTTATAGAAAATAAACACACCCTGATGTTTCTCTTTTCAAACACCTCATTTGGAAGCATTGTAAACGTTACTTGAGAGAGGAGAGGATAAAAGATGTTTACAGCTGCTCATTGACCGTATGTGGCATTTGTCTATCTCCCCCGTCATTTCCAGGTATTTATCATGCCCTTTCTTGCTACCTTTACTCCTGAGCCAGTAGACAAGTTTGATGAGCTGTGGAAGCTTAAGGCAGGGTCTGGACCAAGGAATCCACCAGAGCTTCCCCTCCGCCTATTTGCATTTAGTTGATGCTGCTAAATATAAACACTTGAGCAAAATAAAAATAAACTAGGCTGATTTTGCTTCCAATTATTTCTGCTGGGGCTCCCTGGGACTTCACTCAGAGAGTGGCCACTCATCACTCAGACATACAGGAGAACCACATCAGCAACAGTCCAAGTACCCATCACTTACTTACTAAGACCTACAAGGCAGGTATGCTGACCTTCCAGCAGAACTTCTTCAATCACATCACAGTTCCATTCAAAATCCTCTCTGGCTCCACATTGTCCAAAGAATAAATTTAATTTGCTTTGTACTTAATGCCTTTAATTTATTCAAAACAAAGCAAAACTAAAATACAAAAGGATGCATTCAGTTAAAAGGTTATTATCAGATTACAAAAATACATGTGGACTGTAAGTGCCCTATTGTCTGTATCTCTAACAAAGCTGGTCCTAAAAAAATGTCCTTGCTATTAAATAAAATAGCAAAACAACAAACCACACCCTCTTTTCCTGGCTTAGTTTATTAGTTGTGGCACTCAACATAATTTTGTTACTGTTGGAGTTCATTCTCATGATGGATTACACGAATAGTCTCCAATACATATTACCTTACAAAGAGATTACTTACAACCATAAGCGTAATGAAACACAAAAGGGAAAAGAAAGTATTTAGTAAGGGATGAGGAGTATTAGTTACTACTGTAGATTACGCAAAGAGCCCTCATGCCAAGGGAGCATAAAACTGAGCACAACAACAGATACTCAAAACTAAGAATTTGTTTCTTCACCATTTATACCATGTACCAATTTGTTGCCTTTCAACTCTAAAAATCACCCTTTGTTACCTGCGCTGTGGAAATTAAGTTGGTTCTAAATAATTTTCTTTTGCCAACTGGCAGTGTGTTATACTTTGTCAGTGGAGGGAGCTGACGAGACACTTGAGCAGGAAGGGCTTTTTCTCCCTGGTTCCAGGGTGCTCACTTGAGCAGGCTTCCGCTGCTCAGCTGTCTTCTCCTTGCCCGGCTCCTGCTGTGCAAGCTGCTTCTCCAGAATCTGGTTTTTACGGCACGCACAGATGCTCCAGCATTCCGCTCCTGCAGCGCAAGCAGCTTCCTGACCGTTAGCCACCTTCGGGACGGAGTGGTCAGTTGTACTTGGGAAATTTTAGATCAGAACGTCTCCAGGGAGACACCTCTCTGTGACAGCTTTCCCCGGAGCCAGAGAGAATACATTGCCAACATTCTGCCAGCACAGGACTGTAACAACTTCTCTGCCACTCAGTGAGTCACAGCCAGGTCCTCTCCAACAACGTCCAAGTTTCTCCCTTGAAGTAGAGAGGGTCTCTTTCTCACAGACTTCATCTCAGCCCTGGAACAGTGGCTGTTTCTTTTTTCTAATATCCCTGTCCTCTTTACTCCTACCAGCCCCTCCCTTATTACTCCAACCTCTTATATCAGTGAATTCTTTTTATTAAACTATCTTGTTCAAGCTACTGGTGCTGTCGCCTGACTGGCCTCTGAGACAGCACGCAGGTACGCTCGCATTCCTAAGTTGTAAAATGGGTATTAACTGTTCGGAGACTCCCTGACGAAACAGCCACCACCACCGTAACAAAAAACACTTTTGCTAACCACCATTTTTTTTTTTTTATCCTCATAGTATCTCTGTAAGACAAATATGTTTACCCTCATTTTACAGATGGGAAACTGACAGGTAAAATGGTAAAATTACTCACCGAAGGTCCCAAAGCCATAGGAGATGCTACAGTTATTACCATCAAGACTGACTAGCTGTGTCTCCCCCCAAACTGGAGACGTTATTTAAGATAAGGGATTATTCTAACTTTTTCTCTTAGTTTCCCCTCATAAAAGGCAAGGTTCAAACTAGGGATAACTGATTCAGAGACCTATGCTCTGCATTGCTGGAATACACACACGACCTCCAACTTTTCGACATAGCGTAGCTATTTGGTGAAACAGGTCAGGGTACAAGTAGCTTCCAATAGAGACTTCAAGCTTGCCTTAGACTTCTGGGAATTATGGTCTTCATAAAATTCTTCCCATGTCCAACTTGGCAGTCTGCCACCATAAAAGGGACACAGCTAAAGACCAGTGTCTAAGGGGAGCTGATGTCAATTAAGCAGCTTCTCTGTTTGGGTCGACATCCGACGTCCAAATGATGAGCCAATATTTTTAACACAAGAAGCAATGAGTAGCATCAAGACTGACTATGTCTCTCCAAAGGTATTTACATTAGGTATTTACATCAGGGATCATTCTTACTTTTTTTCTAGCCTCCTTAAAAAAAAAAAAAAAAGCCACCTGCAAAGCAAAGCATTTGTTGAGGAATTTTTAATGACTTGTTCAATCCCCACTCATTATCAAGAAAACGCTTACATCTGTGAAGGATTAAATATTATGATCCATTCTCATTTTTCTAGAAGTCCTATTAACCTCCAGAAGAGTAATTCCAAAAGATAAACAAACACCAAACAAGAACGTTTTGAAGGAAAAGCCTTCCTTGAAAAAATAGCTACATCTCTGTTAGCTCCATCAAGTCCTGGCTTAGCACTCTGTTTTGCTTGAATCAAAGACAGAGATGGGCTGCCAACAATGACTCCCTGATGTCTTCTGGATGAAATCCAACCCCATAGTCTAGAACTCAAGGTCTTTAGAGACTGGCTTTGCTTTATTGGCACAGTGGCATCTTCTCCATGCCCACGGCTGAGATTCAGCCAGGACTCAGGAAAATCTCCTCCAGTTGTTAAAATACTGTAACACATCTGTGCTAGGAAAATAGCCCTTCCTCAAGATTTCACACCCCCTGCCCTTCTATAATCCACCAACCTAGGAGTTGAATGCTTGGCAAAACCAAGAGACCTATAGGACCTGTTTCAGGCCTCTGCCAGCATAAATTCTGGATCATCAGTATTCCTGCCAATCACCCTCCCCCCAAAACTCCTGCTTCTTGTGTGGCCTTTGCCAGAGAAGTTGAGGACCTCAGCAGAAGAAAGGGCATCCTTGACATTGGTGCTGACATCCTGCTAGATATCCACCTAGGTTCTGAAGCTGTGACCATCCACCACCGGCTTGCTCTCCCCGAGGTTGACACCATGTAGCTACCAGTGGTGACTGCATCCTCTGAGAGACTTCACTTATAAGATATTCTGGGTCCAACAAGGAAAAATGGGAGAGCAGACAGGCTGGTAATAATAAGATTCAGCCCAGATATTGGCCAGGCACCATGGGTTCTATCAGTGTAGGCGGTTCTACTAAGTGCTTCAGCAACAGAAGGGAGGCTACAGGATTCAAAGGAGTGGCTTAGGCCAGGTGGCATGCTAGGTGTAGACCCCCTTTACACTGTCCCCATTCAATTTCACCTCAATTTAATGGGGTGAGTTGTTAAAAACCTGAATCCTCACCTATCATGATCATTAACATTAATTTTCTTCATACAAATGATAGCTACCACATCCATAGCGTGAATCATGCTAACTGCATATTAACTTACTCGAATGCCATAAACACCACAATGATTATCCCCATTTTACAGAGAAATAAATTGAGGCACAGAAAGATTATTTAAATTTAAGAGACAGAGCCAAGATGTGAACCAGGCCCTCAAGCAACAGGGCTATGTTGCCTCTCTTGCTCTGAAGGGTAAAGTTTGACCTAATCAAATATAGCGTTCCAATAAACTTTTTGTGACATGTTTGATAATAGAGATATTGAGCATTTAAAATTTCAGACAGTATTATAACAGCTGGGAAATCTTGAATATAATTGCTCTGAGTTCAGCAGAACCTGAGCTGATTTAACGCCATGCACATTAATGGGAAAGTCACTGCAAGGATTTATGCAGTTCCCCGTGTCAAATCATGACTCAAGACTGGGGCATTATTTCGCTAGTGATAGATCAAATTAAAGATCTCAACAACTGTATTATTAAAAACAGTATGGAAATTATTAGAACATCATGAGTGATTTTTACTATAAACTCAACTGGCAAACAGTTTTAAACCATTTGGTTAACTTAAAGAATAAAAGAGGTATAGGTTACTAGGTTTTTTATGATAATGTGTTACCACATGCATATGTGTTTTATTTTCGACCTAGTCCAGGCCCAGTATTGGGTGCCCCTTTCATCAAACTAGTCTATGCTTGCTCACTATCCTTCACTCCTACAATGACTGCCACAAGTCCCATTATTTCACTTGCTTCATCTACACAGAACATTTCTTAAGCTTTCCCCTAGAGTTCCACTTTACCTGTCTTCATCTTAGCTGCCTGTAATAACTCCAATTGTTCCCCCCAAAGTTCCTGTCTACCTAGAAGCTCAGAATGCAACATTTGAAAATAGGATCTATGCAGATTTAATTAGTTAAAATGAGGTTATATTGGAGCGGAGTTGGCCTGAAACCCAATGACTGGCGTCCTAGGAGGAAGGGACCAAGACTCAGAGAGAAGCAACCACGTGACAACAGATACAGAGATTGGAGGAAGGGATGCAGCTACAAGTCAGTGGACTCCGAGGATTGCCATGAGCCACCAGAAGCTACAAGAGAAGCTGAAGACCAGTTTCTCCCTAGAACCTCCAGAAGGAGCTAATTCGACCAATACTTTGATTTCAGACTTCTGGTCTGCCAAACCGTAGGTAACAAATTTGTGGTTTTCAGCTATCCAGTTTTTTGCAGTTTTTTAACGACAGCTCTAGGAAACTCACAGTCTCCTATCGTCTACCAGTTGTTCCCACACCTTAGTGGGTGTCAGAATCACCCAAAAAGCTTGCGAAACACAACAGTGAGCCCCAGTCTGAGTCTGAGGTATTATGAGTTTCCATAGGTCTGACAATGTGCATGTTTAACAAGTTCCCAGGTGCTGCTGATGTTGCTGGTCAGGGGACCACATTTTGAGGACTCCTGGGTCTATACTATTCATTTTGCCACTTAATTGCATTCAGTTTAGAACTTCATTACATCATATCTTACATCATGTTTATAATCAGTTCATAAATAGGAGGTCTGACTTCCCAGTGATCCCATGAGTGCCACAAAATCCATGCTTTAACCTACTTATGTTTATCCACAAGATATAATGGTAGCTGGCACATTGCTCAATTTCATAGTCCAAGCATAATGGTTGAGAGCATCAACTTTAAGCTCTTAAATCCCATTTCCTCATTTGCCAAATGGAGTTAATGGATTTTAATAGGAATTTTTGGTAAGTTCAAAGGAGACAGCATGTGAAATGCCTACAATATGACCTGGATTCTAGAACGTGTGCAGTAAATGTTAAGTACTATTGCTTTTAAACATTGTTTTTATTAATGAAAAAAGTTGGCTACATCTGGGGGAAATCATGTAAAACAGTGGATAAGCCAAAGTTGAAACCCAGAACTTGTCAAAGTCCCAACTCAAGATGTTATGGCCTTTGCACACATCATGCAGCCAGAAATACTGTTACACAAACCCCATCCACTCCTCACTCTAGCTCTGGATTGGCACGGCCATGTGCAGATTTATGCTTCAAGAAGGTTGCTCACAGCTGCATTATACCTCAGTCATCCTATTTATAATGTTAAGAAGGATTTGCGGTGTAAGAAAAACAGTATGGCCAAATCAAGAGAACTCCAGATATGCTTGCTACCACGCCAGCAAATGCTGCACGTCTCCTCCCAGAAGGTCATCCTCTTTGACGGGGGGAAGGTAATTAACAACAGTAAACAAGCGGAGAAGGTACAGTGCAAAGTTTAGAGGTCCCAAAGAAATGGGTGACACAGAAAATTTCAGTTCAACTCAGCATAAATTTATTAATCTACTTTTTACCAGGAAGCATGCTAAAATTTTGGGAATCCAGAGGTTAGGAATACCAACAAGGTGCCTAAACTGGTGAGTCAGAGCAGAGAAGGGTTTGAGTAAACATCAGAGTCACTGAGCAAACCTCAGAAAGGAAAGAGAATTCCAGTATCAAAATTGCTGGGCTTGCTCTTCCTTATTCCCCCCTCCCTCGCCCCCCGCCTCAGTTGAGAGCAATGCTAGCCTTGAGAAGGAATGCCCACTCACATACAGTGAGATGGTGGACATTATGAGACCTATATTCCCTAGTTAAGCATCCAGTCAGCTGTTGGTCCCACTCTGAGCTTCCTCGGCCCAATTATTGCAGCTCTTTCTCAGTTCCTTCATAACAAAACCATTCCTTATGTCCCCATTTCAGAATCTCAGCTCCTGAAGATTCTCCTCACCCTTCTTTTACCTCAGTCTCTGCTTTGGTTTCTTACCCCAAATCCAGTTCTTCCCACGTCTGCATCTCCATTATTTTATCTCATTCCCTGGAACTGAGGGTCACCAGTACCCTTCAGAAGCCAAATGTCCATCTCCCACAATCTCTGCCTCTTACCCACAGAGGAGCATCTCCTGTTGCCAACTACTCACGGCTTAGACCTCTGATTCCATGGTCACTCTTGCCCTCAGTTCATCCTATATGGAAAACCGTGTTCTCTAAGCCCCATTGTGGAAGGGACCAGAGTTCAGGGTCTCAGTCTAATTGGAAAAGAAGAATTAATAGGGTCGAGAGAAAGCCCAAGCCAGGGTCCTAGAGCCCACCAAGAACAAAGTGTGCTGGCAGCAAGTAAGAAGAAAAAGAAGGCATCACAAGAGTGAGACAAGAGAGAGAAGGCCCCCCCACCCATAAACATGACATTTGACAATAGCAACTCTAGCCTCATGGTCACCAAATGTCTGAGCTTCCAGTGTCAATGGAGTAGGAAAACCTTCCTTCCATCACAAAACTGTTATTCTTCGTCCACCCCAAAAGAGATAGTGATGTACTGGCTGGAAATACCTCATTAGAGCAAATGGAGACCTTCCTGTTGCTTCTTTGTCAGGTGCCACTGAAAGCACAGGAAAATTCGTGTTGCAAGAGACTAGGTGACACATCCATCACAGTGGAGGTAGTTGATAATGAGAAAGCAAGTACTGACAAAAATCTTGAAGGCAATGTGCAGGACAAAATGAGGGTATGGGTAATCCTCTGAATAAAAGTGCATATCCACTTTCAGAGCCAAATGCTGGCCACTGAACTAGGAAAGTAATATTGAAAAAGGCCACAGAGGAGAATTCCATGTCAGGCGTGAAAGGGATGAGGCAGGGGTCTGCTTTGTTCAGCTTTTCCCTTAAAACCAGCAAGAAGGAAGGTAGGTTTTCACACACTTCAAAACCTGTCCCCGGCCCTACCCTATTCTCATCCTGACTCAAGCTAGCTTGTCCCTTCATTCATGTGTACTGAAGAGGAATATCAGTGAGTAAAGCTGTTCCAGTCTGGAATAGCAGCCAGAAAGCCCAGTGTTAGAGAATCTGCAGTGACCGGACATATGTGGCCTTTGCCTTCATGAAGCCTGGCTGAAAACAGGAACAAACAATTTTAAAGACAACTATTTTAATGGCACGGATCTGGTAACATGTGCTGAGAGGACAGACAAGAAAAAGGATGTTAGGATGTGTTCAATACAACCTTCCTCTCCTTAGCCAGAAAGAAAATTGCTGAAAACTGTCCCCAACACCCAAGTCACGCTGCTGATTTATACCCTGTATCAAGCTGGGGTGTTATTGATGTCTCCGTGAATTTAATTAGCCGGTGATTTCCACTGGCTAAGTTCCTTTGTTTTCCAATTGAGCAACTTTACAGACTGTTATGATCTTATACAACTTGCAAGGTAAGGGGACTAGCCTTTCCTTTAAATAGAGCCCTGCATTTTCTCCAGGATATAGGTACGATTCTAGGAAGTGCTTAACATATGGGACTTAAAACCAAAATCAGAAAGGGCAAAAACCACAAGAAAGAGACGGCAGTCCTGATTCCAAGAGTCACATACTTAATCTGAAGGACAATACTGTTCAATTCAAAAAAGAAATTTTTTTGAGAGAATAAACTGCAGATTTAATATAGATTATAATGTCTCCTTGTGATCTGGTTCACACTCTGCCTTGGTTTTCCAAGCAGTAACTTTGGTTTATTAACTTCATTCGTATCTGGGTTGAAAGTTATTGACTCTACAATAAAAACAACAATCTTCTGTAGAAATGTTTCTTTTTACTTTAGAGATCCCATCTAACTACTGAGGAATCTATAAAGACACTTTGCAGACAGGGCCACGGGTGTGGACTAATCACCATCATTCACAAAAGGTCCTGTTAAGTAGCCAATCCAATAGAAAGGTAATACCAGCCCACCAGGTACTTAACCTGGTATAACCCAACTGTATTCCTATATCTTCCAATTAGTAAATCCATGAAATGTCCTGGGCACCCACCAGATTCACTGTGGAAATATTCAAACTGAATAGAGATGTGGCTCCTTCATTCAATCATGACCTCCAGAACCTCAGATATAATTCCATTAAGTGTATCTTAACACATAGAAATGAAAATGGTGCAGATAAGTTCAGCGGATTCAGGTGGGGTTGCAGTGTTAGCACATAAAAGGCACTCGAGAAGAGATTTACTGAATGGGCTAGAACTGGTATGTGAATTCAGCAAAGTCGCAGAATATAAAATCAATATGCAGAAATCTGTTGCATTTCTATACACCATTAACAAAGCATCAGAAAGAGAAATACAGAAATCAATCCCATTCACAAGTGCACCAAAAGTCATAAAATACCTAGGAATAAACCTAATCAAAGAGGTAAAAGATCTGTATACTTAAAACTATAGAAAACTTATGAAAGAGATTAAAGAAGACACAAAGAAATGGAAAAATAATCCATGCTCATGGATTGGAGGAAAATATATTGTTAAAATGTCTGTACTACCCAAAGCAAACTACACATTCAATGCAATCCCTATCAAAATAACACCAGCCTTCTTCACAGAGCTAGAGCAAACAATCCTAAAATTTGTATGGAACCAGACAAGACCCCAAATAGCCAAAGCAATCTTGTAAAAGAAAACTAAAGCAGGAGGCATCACAATCCCAGACTTCAAACTATACTACAAAACTGTAATCCTCAAGACAGTATGGTACTGGCACAAGAACAGACACTCAGATCAATGGAACAGGAATGGAGAACCCGGAAATGGACCCAGAAACATATGGCCAACTAATTAATCTTTGACAAAGCACCCAAGCCAAAACCAAAAATGCTATCTGACCTAAACAGCTGGCCTAATGATTTGCATGCTAAGACAAGATTTTTAGGTCACCAAGAATGGCTAACAGTTTAGAGACCTCAGCAGATCCTAAGTCCACACCTTGGGTCTTACTGGGGAGCTGGTTTAAGGAATAAGGGCTCAGACTTGGGAGTCAGGGGTTTAAATCTATACCTTTGGGCAAACAATTTTCCCTGCTTCAGTCTACTTATTTGTAAAATGCAGGTAACATACTACCTTCTTCATTAGGTCATTGTTAGGATCAAATGACAAACATTTAAAAAAAAAACATTTAACACAGAGCCTGGCATATGATTGATCAACAGTAGCAGAATGTTACTCAACCTTATAATTTGGGTCCTGAACGTTCCTGCTCTTTATACGGGATGCTCCAATTAGAAAGAAACGCATTGGTCAGAGTACCCCACTCAGTAAAAAATGAATTGTTTCTCAAGATTTTTAATGGACATTGAGGAGGGCACCTGTTGGGATGAGCACTGGGTGTTGCATGGAAACCAATTTGACAATAAATTTCATATTAAAAATACATACATACATACATACATACATACATACATAAACATTAAAAAAAAAGACTTTTACTCCTTGCTGCATACAGCAACAGATAAATACACAACACAGTAGAGAGAGAAGATGACTAAATGTCACAATTCCTAGGTTCTACTTCTGACTCACTACTGAGACCCCCGAGGCAATTCATTTAATTCCCTAAGCCACAGTTGCCTCATCCGTTAAACTAAAAAACTAAAAGCGGAGGGATAATGCTTCAAGGAGAATATTACCGTGGCTGCGTATGTCACAGTCACTGTGTCAAATAAAACTGTGAGAGTGAAAGCATTTTTTTTTTACTAGCCACAGTACGTGAATACAGATGGAAGAGTTAAAGGAGGGTCCCTTACGTGAGCCCTTCAGATCGCTGAAGGGGTCTGGAGGACAGGCACTTCCTGGCCCAGAGTCACCCATTCTCAAGTTCCTTCAGCCACTTGCCAGGCTGTAGCCCCCGGATGACTTCTATTGCAACTTCCCTCTCTATTCCTGAGCCAAACAGGCAAAGAGCTGTGAAAGCAATTCCCAGGCTATGTCACTGTCGATCAGCTTTCCCCGCTGCCTCTGGAAACCCACTCTGTGAGTTAATTACCCATTGTGAAAAAGTCATTTATCCTCAAATCCCTGAGCACAGAGCCCTTTCAGGTTGGTGCCCTCTCCTTTTTGAACCTTGTTGCTTCTAATTAGTTGTGACGTACACCTTCTCTGCATGCCACAGAATATTGTCCCTTGCTCTCCTCTTCCCAGGTTGCCATATTTATTCCCATTTTTAGTATTTCTGGGGCCTGGGGAATCCTTGTGGACCTCAGATCCTAAGAGAAACCTTAAAATGTCAGCTGAGAGGAAGAGACAGACACACGGGAAGAAAGACTAATGAACCCATCTGTAAAGATATTGACTTGAAATTGGAGCCACTCACTGGTCAGGGAGGGTACAGAGAATATTCAGCTAAGAAGCAGGAACTAGGATGGAGTTCTAACCTAGGTAGAATTTGATATTAGGAGACATTAGAAATGGTCGAGGTCAAATTTATACATGTAAAAAAAAAATTACCTGGGTCTTCTTTCTCTTTAGGCTCTTTATTGCTTGCTGCATGGCACAGAGGCCAAATATTATGGGCTCTGGAAGAATAGTAACTAGGCCAGTGCCTCTTTAAGATGCACAGTCTAATTCAGTAGGTCCAGGGTGGGAGCTGAGATTCTGAATTTTTAACAAACTCCTAGGCAATGTCAGTGCTGCTGGGTTCTAAGCAAGGTAGACACAAGTGGCTACTAAGATGGAGAATCTGTGATCAAGCAACAGAAAAAGAGACTGAGAGGCTGAAAGGCAGTCAGATTCAAGGAAGAGGATTGTAAGGAAGTATTTGTACCCACAGCAAGTGCTTGCGGATTCCTACTTTGTGTGAGGCCCTAAATATGAACCAGGGAGAATCGCTTCTGCCCCCATCAAGTCTGTAATCTGATACTAGACCGTAACTTCAATCCATTGGTAGACAACAGGGGAGACAGGTAGACTTGCAGAGACAAGAACTCAAGCGCCACCCGCCCCCCCATCAACAACACCTCCAAAGCAGAATGCCTCTGCTGTCCCCTTAGTCTGCCATTACTGAGGTGGGGGGGGAGGGTCACGGCCAACCCCCTCTGCCTGGACTACCACAGGCTGGTCCTAACTCAGCTCCAAGCTTTTACTTCTTCCCTGCTTCCAGTTCACTCCCCGCCAACAGCCAAGAGCAGTCTTTTCAAGTAAATGAGAGTTCTGCTTCTGTCCCAGATGGAGAGACAGAATGGATTTACCCTCCTGCTTGAAACAAATATACGTGAAACAACAGTTTTGAAGGCCCTGAACATCAGGCAATCCTCAGAGGGTGATCCTGAAAGATAGAAAAAGAAGTAAAGCCAACCCTGTGGTTTCCCCCAACTAACACTCTTAAGACTGTTTCCAGGCAAGGGCTCACAGAGGGGGACCCAGGCAGAGCCCGGTGGACTCCGAGTGGAGACAGAGCAGAGTCTGGGGAGACCAAGGCAACAGAGATAGACAGGCAAGAGCCACATGGGCAGAGAGCCCAAATTTCTGTACCAAGCCTCCTTTAATCACTTAGCAGGGTACTGAACATCATCAAATATGTAGGAGAATGCTGCCTGTGGCCAGGGAAAAAGCCATCCAAGAGAATTAGGTCACAGTTCCCTGTGATGTTCACCTGGGAATCAGCCCTGTCCCAGGCAGAGTGAACCCAAAACTCTGGAGGAAGGCCCAGAGACCTGTGTTTTACAGGCTCTCCAGGGAATATTCTGATATACATCCAATTTTGAGAATGACTGCCCTAAGAAAGTGGTTCTGTACTCTCACTGAGTATTAGGAGATCATCTAAGAGATTTTAGAAATCCTGATGCCTAGGCCCCATCTAGAGAACAATTAAATCAATCTGACTCAGTAGGACTGGATATGACCTGAGAATCTGCCTTTCTAACAAGTTTCTGGGTGAGGCTGAAGCTGTTGGTCTAGGAACGTCAGGTTCAGGGTCTGATGAGGGGTGGAGCTTGCCCTTGGTAGCAAAGTATCTCTCCCTGCAGAGAAGACAAATGGTGTAGGTAGGAAATCAGGCAGAATCTGACAGATTTCCTCAAACCCCTCTACTGATGGGGAAATCACTATATTCCAAAGTATCCTACCTGGGGATAACTCTAGTTATTAAGAATTTCTTACATGCTGAGCCAAAATCTTGCTCCCTATAACCTTTCTGTTTTTAATCCTTATTAAGGTCTTTTCCTTTTTCTGACTTCACTTTTCTCCCCTTTGAAGGGATTAAACTCTGTTATCAAGCTGTAGTTAATCACTTTCAGTATAATGGTGCTATTTGATTGATCTGTCAGTTTCTTAATATCTTGGCCCTGTTAGGACCATGGCACTCAAACCTCAATGTACACTACATCATACAGGAATCTGATGAAAGGCATACATTTGGGATCCCACCCCCAGAGCATCCCATACTATAGTCTGGGGTGGGTACCAGATGTCTGCATCTTCTTAAATATCAAGAGCCCTTCTGATTCTCTAGGCCACATCCTGGGACCTATGATCCTAGAATCTTGCTCTCAAGTACAGCATCCAATGAATCATTATTTGCAGAATGAATCCTTTCAGTGATTCTTATTTTATTATTATTTTTAAATGTTTATTCATTTTTGAGAGAGCATGAGTGGGGTAGAGGCAGAGAGAAAGAGAGAGGAGGAAGACACCAAATCTGAAAGAGGTTCCAGGCTTCAAGCTGTCAGCACAGAGCCTGATGCGGGCTTGAACTCATGGACCACTCCAAGATCATGACCTGAGCTGAGGTCGGATTCTCAACCGACTGAGCCACGCAGGCACCTCTCCTTTCAGTGATTTTTAAACAAAGATACAGCATCCTAACAACTTTCATTCTGAACACTGAAAATTCTGCTAACATCTGCAGGTACAATTCTGCCAACAAGGTCCCCTGCAATTTCTAGGTGGCCTGGGTGTCAAGATGATCACTGAGGTTTATATGTACAGAAAGTCTCCCACCACTAGGGAAGGTTAGACATTCTACTGCACTGGCCAGCTAAGAGTCACCCAGCCCAGGGGCCCAGACTCAGATGAAGTTAGCTCCAAGTCTAACAATCACATCCACTGGACAGGCTGACATCTTGTTGGCTACAAGCAGAGCTCTTGGACCTTTCAAGAATTCCTTTTTTCTGAGAAGCACTAGGAACAATGGATCAGAGACATTTTATACACAAAGCATTCAGAATGTGTGACAGCATCCAACTCTTTCTTCCAAGGAGCAATTATTAGTGTATTTCATATGGGAGAGAAAACATCTACTAAATGCAAAGATGTCTCTGAACTCACAGCAGATTTCAAATGGGAACAGAGCAGCAGAGCTAGGACCCCAAGGGAGGCTGTGGTCAGTTTCTAACTTTTCCCAGGAAGGTCCATACATCGTCGTAGCTTAGCTAAGGGTAGGATCTTCCCATATCATGTTGAAGATACTGTTGGCATACTGCAGAGATGACTTCACATTCAAGACCTACTTGTAGGACTTTGGGCAAGCCATTAACTTCCCTCATCCAGAGTCCAGGTCTCTACAGAAGGAATGATAGCCCCTGTGCCATGAATCTCAAAGCTCCTCACAACCACAGCAAAATATCCCATAAACTACTTGAGTATCAACAGTGCATACCACTTAGACTTTGCCGTTATGTGTTTTCTAATTAACCCCTAAGGGAGTATAGTCAAGTTCTCTAGAGAAACAGACCCAGTGGGATACACAGATGGAGACAGATACGTCTCTCTGAGGGAACTGAAGAACTGGCTCTGAGGAATTATAGGAATTGGCTCATTCAGTTATAGAGGCTGAGAAGTATCTTGATTTGCTGTCTGCAAGCTGGAAACCCAAGAAGACCAGCCATGTAATCCAATACAATTCAGGAGGCCTGAGAACAACAGGCCAATGGTGTGCATACTAACCTAAGTACCAAAGCCTGAGAACCACGAGCACTGATGTCTGAGGGCTGAAGATGGAGCTCTCAACTCAAGTGAGAGACACAGTTTGCCTTTCTACTCCTTTGTGTTCTGTTCAGGGCCTCAATGGATGGGGTGCCGCCCACCCACAAGGGTGAAAGCATCCGCTTTACTCAGTCTCATCCAAACAGTTAACTAGAGGAGAGACACCCTCACAGACGCACCCACAACTGTTGTCTTGCCAGCTACCTGGGCTCAGTCAAGTTGACACATAAAATTAACCATCACAAGATGAGGCTTTCCTTATTGGTCATGGTGTTATTCATGCCCACAAGCCCATCTAAAGGAAACCATCCCGTGCATAGTCCTTAATGATGAAGCAGCCACACACTGTGTTACTACCACCATCACCATCTTCCAAGGACTCTGGCTGGACCATGGTGACACCAGTGTCCCAAGACAGCCGATCCATGAGCTGGTTGATGGCCCTGAATTCTCAGGAGAATGAAACCTTCTGGCCAGTGTCAGGAATTTGCAAGAGGCAACACAGGGAGAATGATAAAAACCATTAGGAGAAAAAATAATACAGCAGCCAAAATCATGAAGAGAACAGAGGGAGAGAAAAACTGTAGCAGGTTTGGAACATAAATAGTGAAGGCAGGAGATACACTCAAGGCAGCAGAGATGCAGAAAAGAGCAGAGTTTGTGGGACACCACCAGAATGCACACCCATTCACACCTGCTGCCTACGGCTCCACGACTGTCTTTAACCTGGTTCCTGTCTCCAAGAAGCCAAACTGTAACCATGGTTTCTTTGACTGCCTTCCTGTGAAAGCCCTTTCCTCTATGGCCACGTGTCTCCATTCCTGAGCTAGGCTTCTAGAAGTCTCCACCTCTGCAAACCCAAAGAACTTCACTCCTGTTCAGTTCGTAAACAATGTCACAAACACACCTGAATTTGCTAAAGTCTGTGCAGGTGTTAATGGGACAGATACTAAGAGGGGTTTACCGGGGCATCTGGGTGGCTTAGTCGGTCAAGCGTCCGACTTCGGCTCAGGTCATGATCTCGTGACTTGTGAGTCTGTGACCCGCGTTGGGCTCTGTGCTGACAGCTCCGAGCCTGGAGCCTGCTTCGAATTCTGTGTCTCCCTCTCTCTGATCCTCCCCCATTCATGCTCTGTTTCTCTGTGTCTCAAAAATAAATAAACATTGAAAAAAAATTTTTAAGAGGGGGTTTACCTCAGTAATAACTGAAGGGACCCCTTCAAATCCCAGCCATTTTGCTAGCAGTCTTCACAACTTCCAGTCAGAGAGGGTCTTAGTGATCCCCACCCTCCGGCATCCTCCCAGGCTTCAGGTTGACCTGAGACGCCTGGACATGAACTTCCGAGAAGGGAGGTGCAGATTTGCCTATTAGTTATACCAGAGCTTCAACCTATTGCTTTTTCTCCAGATTGCATCGTGCCCTTTACAAAACATTATACTCAAAGGAAGGGGCCCCTCATGATCTTTATTTTCCCCTCAGTTTAATGCGGGCGGCAAGGGAGAGGGGAATTCGTGGACTAAGCAAGTTGCCAGTGTGGCCATTAAAGTGACGTGTGGCGAGGACAGCAGCAAAACCTGCTTAGCACTCACAAACACCTGCTGGGAAGTATTTTTTCTGCCTGGGTTGCAAACAGTATTAAAACAATTTTCTTCCTTTAAGAGAAGAAGAAGGGGGTGTAAGGGGGGAGCAGCTGTTTCTGTGGGCTAACCTCGTGGAACAAGACCAGGGAGAATTAAGAAATAAACAAGAGGCAGGGAGAGCAGGTAGGGGGTCTCTGGCTACATGGGGGCCCGGAGCTCGGCTCAGTTGACCCTTGCTCTTCAGCTCTGAAGGAAATTTCCAGCTCAGGCCATCAATTCCCACTTGGCCACCCTCATATCGGAGACTTTGGGGATTTCAGAGCGCTCTCTCCACCTCAATTCCCTACAGCCTGGAGCCTGCTGTGGCAAAGGCATTTTTTTTTTTTATTGTGTGCAGAGGGCAAAGAAAAGATATAGCCAACCTCCCCGCCCCCCTCTCTGGGGAGGTGAAGAGATCACATTACCCTTCTGTGCATATTCCTTCTGCCCTAGTTCGGGTTCGGACCATCTCTCAGCAGAATCTCCCAGGTGACCACCTACGTGGTCTCTCCACCTCTCATCTCTCTCTCCTCCCCTCAGTCTTCCACACCGGTGTCATAAACATATAAAATGAAAGCAATCCTATCTGGCCAGTGTCTCACAACATCTATGCATTCCTTTCAGTCATAACCTTTCAGCCCCACTTGTCACAATCTGACCCCAAGCCACCAATTCATCTTTAAATCTTCCATTAGGCTCATACTATCAATCTATGCTCAGTAGCTCATGATGCCCTAAGCCTTCCGTGAGGTCCCTCTTTCGCTGCCTTTGCTCTCGCTATCTGTTCCCCCAGGAGGGTCTTTTCTTACCCACAGGATTCTCAATTTCAAGCCCCAGGAAAGTGAAGGCATAAGGACGTTTGGAAAGGAAAACAACAAGTTCAGATTCACATAACGTCAAGTTTGAGGTGGTATCAGGGCCTCCCAAAAAAACATACAAGGGACCAGAAATATATTTAAAAGATCCAAAAAGCAAAGTCAAAGCTAGTGGTAAAGATTTAGGCGCTGCTGTCTCGAAGACAATAGGTAGTTATACAATAAACGAGTATGTTCTGGAAGGGAGCAGGTCCTTTTGAGATGGCTCATCTCTCTACCCACTTAGATTCTTTGCGCTAAGCAAATGTCTCATTTCATGTATTTTTCCTCTCAAAATTTCATCGGGCTAATTTGGATCTCCACAGAACAGGAGTAATTACGTTTGGATGGAGAAAGAGTGACAGACAAGCACCCACAGTGGTGAAACATTTCATGAATTATACCAACACTCATATTCCGAGATGGAATCCTCCTTTGGGAGCGCTCATTAGCATATTAGACGCAACCACATCGGGACAGCAAGTTGCATTCTGCTTCCAGCCTGTCCCTGGAACACCTGTAACTTTCTCCTTTAATGGGGTCTCACATGCAAACAATCACACCAATGTTGTAAAACAGCATTCCCAACTTTGAACTCTCCTTCTCCTCAAATCGCTATCCTCTCAATGGAAGGAAGGAAAGAACTCGATGGCTTTCATGAGCACTTACCCAAACCAGGAAAGGTTTCTCAAGTTTCTCACCTTCCACACATATCAACGGGTTACATCAGTTGTAACAGGTCACGCTCAAGTGACACCCCCCTCACAAGGCACATTTATTTCTCACTCATGCTACTTGTCTTCCAATAGTTAGCACTACTTTTGTTCCAGGTCATTTTATTTGGAGACTGAGGGGAACAAAGCAATGACGGCCTAAGACACTGCTGGCTTTGTGACACAGGGGGGGGCAAAGTGTGAATCATGCAAAGAGTCTTAACCCTTCCAGGCCGAAGTAACCCACGTCACACGTGCTTGCTGATGACAGTTTGTTCCTGCTCACATTGTGTTGACCAAAAGTAAATCCCATGTCAGCGTGACGGGGATATATGATCATTCCGCCAAGGGAGAGCCAAGACTGCGATCGATGATACAATCTACCTGCGAGGGCAAACACCGTGCAACACCAGTTTGCTCCTGTACCTCAGCATAGTTCAGGAGCCTTTGTTCAAATTGCCACAAAATACATCATCACCACATGCCTGGACAGGCCCAGGAAATGAGCGACAGGGACACCATGGCCATCCATGGTAGCAAGACAACAGACTGCAGCAACTCTCGATTCAAAAAGCTGCGTCAAGACCCTTCGAGCTGCACGACCACGTTTCTGGTTCAGCCCTTGGTAAGAGGCCCCGGCAGGAGTGTAGCCTGACCAACACCACCTCATCCTAGAAACCAAGTCTACAGCCACCTCCCTCTGTATCAGGTGATCCCCAAGTAGCTCCCATGAACAAAACTTTGTGCACAATTGCTTATTCAACGACTACTCATGGTGCACCGACAATGCATAGGTTCTAAGCACTTGGCAAACAGGGAAAACACCAAGACTTCTGCCCTTGGTAAGTTGCTATTCTGATGAGTGGAGACCAGTAATAAAAGACATACATAATCAATGAATTACATAGACTTGAGGATGACAAGTACTAGAAGGAAAACCAAGAAGGTCAGGGAAAGAAGAACAGGCTACCTTGTCTACAGGAAATGCTAGAAGTTCCCGAGTTAGACACAGGTTTCTTCACCTCTGTGCTATTGACCTTTTGGAGCAGAGGATTCTTTGTTGTGGGAGATGTTCTGGGACTGTCCAATGTTTAGTGGCACCTCTGACCTCTACCTACTAGAGGTCATTTTCCTAGTTGACACCCACTTCCCCAGTTTCAACAACCAAAATTGCCTCTGGACTTTGCCCAATGTCCGCTGAAGGGCACGGTCATCTCTAGCTGAGAACCTCTGGGTTAGAGACACTTAAGGGGTCTGGCTTTTAAGCACGTACTCAGAGGTAACCGTGGACCCTCACAGCCAGTCGCTTCCCACACTTTACAACCTGACTACCATATTACCAGCCGTTAGGCCTGGATTTCCTCTCTTAACCTCTCTGAGGCAAAATAGGGATAGCAGTGCTTTTCTCAGAGTTCGGGCCTAAGAATTTGCTGTTGAGATATAGGCAAATCAGCGAGTGTATGCTGCAATGAGGAATAAACCCTTCCAGCTCAGAATTATCAACTAGCAACCCCGTGTTTCCCTCTTAGCATCTTCTGATTAAGCTAAACGGGCATCACTGTTCTATTTCATAGAAGAAGTTCGACTCTAATGGACGAAGGTGTCCAAAAGCATAATTAACAGGTAGTAGAACTGAGACAACCCGACCAATCCCCTCAGTTCCAATTCCCTCAGCCTTGTCACTGACCCACCACCTCCACCTAATTTTAACTTCATTGCAACCACCTAAGGACACGCCTGTTAAGCAGAGCCAGAAAGCTTATTAGTAAAGGCAACCTTTTGGGTTCAGACTGTTGTTACTTGAGGGGCACCTGGGTGGCTCAGTCGGTTAAGCGTCCAACTTCAGCTCAGGTCATGATCTCACGGTTCATGAGTCCGAGTCCCGCGTCAGGCTCTGTGCTGACAGCTCAGAGCCTGGAGCCTGCTTCAGATTCTGTGTCTCCCTCTCTCTCTGCCCCTCCTCCACTCGCACTGCGTGTGTCTCTCTCTCAAAAAATAAATAAACATTAAAAAAAAATTTTTTAATTAAAAAAAAATTGATTTAACTCACATGTGATACCAAGATACTTTAGATGTGCCTTTCAGGAAACTCCAGAAGGAAAAGCTCTGATCAGAGAGGCCCCATTTCGATGACCTCCAACACTGCCAAAAGCATGAGAGCCCAGATCAAAGGGCATCTTGTTGTGGCTTTTCCTTGCTCCAGTGAGAGTCACTAAGGGAAGAGCTGCTCATGCCCTATATCCAGGCTTCCCTTACCGGACCCAGGATAAAGCTCAGATGCAGACAAGATTCAAATAACCCAATGGGTTGAGGAAGGGGAAGAAAGGAGAAACACTGGACTAGACCACGGTGGTTGGCTTTGAGCAAGTAAGGGCACACAATCTCCTGTTGCCATTTTAACAAGACCAGAGTCCTCTCAAGACACTAATTCCTCCCTGGATCACTGCTTCCCAGAGCAATAACATAAATCCACCTAACATTTAAGCAAAAGGATATTGAGCTTGGCAGATCAGTGCGGGGTATGTTTGCCTCCTGGAGTGATAAGGTCACCCATTCAAGACCCACAAGGCAAGGGGTGTGGATATTCAGAGAGCCACAACATGAGGTAGTCAGGCCTAGTACACAGGGTGAACATAATCTTTGAAGAAACAAAGAATAAGTGGGGAGAATCGAGCCAGATCCTTCCAGAAAACACAGGCTTGAAGTATCCAGCTGTCATTAACAAATGCAAAAAGTTAAAAACAGGTCAAACGACATCCTGGTATTCCAGGGATTAAAAAAAAAAAAAAAAAAAAAAAAAAAGGAGCATTCTTAGGCCTGAATGCCAAAGAGGCAGGTTTCCAGTCCTAAAACCTTGAACTCCCACTGCTTCGCGCTGATCAGCTGATTTTTCATGTCCATCAACTCACAACCTCCTCAATCTAACCTGTATCTCAAGGTTCAGATAAAACATCCATGTTTCCATTGTCACAGTATGTCCTAAAGGCTAATCAAAACATCTCAAAGAATGTAAGAGGGAACAGATGGCTTCCCAAGTTGTTGATAGGAACTTAACTCAGTGCCACATTTTCAAGAGTAATTGGGCAATGCCTTGCCCAATTTAACATGAACATTTCATTTGGAAATTCCACTTTTAGCAATCTATCCACAAGATCCACCCATTCATGGGGGCGCCCGGGTGGCTCAGTCGGTTGAGCATCCGACTTTGGCTCAGGTTATGATCTCGCAGCTCGTGAGTTCGAGCCCCGCGTCAGGCTCTGTGCTGACAGCTCAGGGCCTGAAGCCTGCTTCTGCTTCTGTGTCTCCTTCTCTCTCTGCCCCTAACCCACTCACATTCTGTCTCCATCTCGCTCAAAAATAAATAAACTTTTAAAAAAATTTTTTAAAAAGATACATCCATTCATGGATAAATGTGTGTACAGGTTTATTCACCGCAATGTCTTTTATAAAAGCCAAAGCCAAGAACATTTAAAATGCACATCAGAAAGGACTTTGGTTAAAACATGCCCAGTGAATATTAACCAGCTATTAAAAGGATGAGGTAAGGGGCACCTAGCTGTCTCAGTTGTTAAGTCTCCAACTTTGACTCAGGTCATGATCTCCCAGTACATGAGTCTGAGCCCCGCATCGGGCTGTGCTGACAGCTCAGAGACTGGAGCCTGCTTCTGATTCTGTGTCTCCCTCTCCGCCTCTTCCCCACTCACTCTCTGTCTCTCTATGTCTCAAAATGAAATAAACATTTGAAAAAAAGTATAAGGTAAGTCTACAGGTACTATGACAGAATGGATGATCTCCAAAATGTACTGTTCAACGGAGGGGAAAAAAAAGAGCAAGGTACAAGATTTATTACAGCATGCTACTGTTCATGTTAAAAACTAAATTGGTTATGTGTGTGTTCGTACTTCTATACACATACACGTTTGAACTCCTTCACGCACATATTTATAGTCCTGTAGTATCTCTAGAAGGACGCATAAAGGCATACAAGGATACACACAGTAACAACAGCTGTCTTCCGAGAAGGGAAGGAGAAATTTCCTTTACGTTGTGATTCCTCTTTGTACGTGTGATAGAGGAGATATTTTAACGTAGATTTTTTTGTAGGTTTCCTAAGCATAGTAGCCTGCAGAGACGCTGCACATCTATACATCTGAACCATCTCCAGCCCAGCTAGAGGGCATACCAGGGATCAAGGAAAAGTCCCGCAAGTATTTTCAACTTGCAGTCATCTGTATACGCAGGATACAAATTGGCACATGATCCACTGTCGTTTTCTCCACTCGAAGGCATATTAACCTTTGCCACGTCAACACCCTCTTGAACCAGTTCAGCACACTATCGGTGTGCAGTGAAAACTAATTTTCCAACTCACCTGAGAAAGTAGGATTTAGAGGGGTGCCTGTGTGGCTCAGTCAGTTAAGCGTCCAACTCTCGGATTAAGCTCAGGTCACGATCTCACAGTTTGTGAGTTCAAGCCCTGCATCGGGCTCTGTGCTGACAGTGCAGGGCCTGCTTGGAATTCTCTCTCTCCCTCTCTCTCTCAAAATAAATAAACTTAATTTTTTTTTTTTTAAGTAGGATTTAGAAGGGAATCTACTCACTTAGGGACAACATATTCAAGTCAAATACAAAAGCTTTACTGAAGCAGACAGAGTGCCTTGAAAATCAGAGGAAGGGCAAACCATGAAAACGTACTTTCTAGTTGGCAGGGCTAAGAGACTTGTCTGCGGTACAGCACCGGGGAGGAAACCTGCCCTCAGCCCCCCTGATTCAGCTTCCAGCACACCACTTACCATGCTGTGTCCTAATGGCCTATTAACACATCCGTCCCTCATACTAGGCCAGGAGCTGCTTAAGTTCAGGGGCCACATCATCACTCCTTCCCCAGCCGCGCTTTGTGGCAAACAGAAAATGCTCAATAAACATTTACTCAAACATTTACTCAATCGCCTGGGGCAGTTTCCCAGCAACACATGCAGCCCTCATCAAGATCACTCTGGGTGCTTTGTACAATGTTGAATGTTGCTACCCTTTACTGTTTAAGGTATCTTTTTTGTATCTAAAGGGGGCTAGAAACGATAGAAGACACTGGCAGAAGTTTGAATCATTGTAGCTGTGTTACCTGAGGCAAGTCGCCTCATCTCCTGGAACCGGTTTTGCTATGCACAAAACAGCAACGTTAGCACCTACCTCACCAGATTAAGGCGAGGAGTAAATGAGACTGTGTGTGAAGCATGGCAGCCACCAAATGGTAATGGTTTCTATCGTTATCTTCCACATGGAAAAGGCGAGCCCTTCCGGAGAAGATCCTCCCTTACTCACCTTGCACCCTCCACAGGCTCCCAGTGGGACCCCGAGCATCCCGAGTGTTCCACAAATCAAAGGAAATACTCTGGATGCGGTCAGACAGGAGTTGGAATCCAGGCTGTAGCTGCTCCTTTAGCTGAGTGTTGACAGACTAGTCGCCTCCACTCTGAGTCTCAGTTTCTATTTCTGTAAAATGGATGCGTTAACTAGTCTCATGTCCTCTGGCAATGATTCAACTTGCGATGATACATTTTAAGTACGTAAAGCCTGAGTGCCAAGTGTCATTACATGGTAACACTTTTATGATCTATAATAAAACAGAGAACCCTTTGCACACTGGAGCTTTGAGGCATGAACACGGCTCGGGCTGGTTTTACGATTGCCCTTAGGAGAGAGAAGAGGCATAGAGAATCTAGAGATGCATTCTGCTAAAAACTAGTTGTGTGAAAGGGAGCCTGAAAGCAGCCAAGCTTTGAGGGGTGGTGATCAGCCCCAGGAGAGAAGAATGATTTGTCTAATCACATCATTTTGCCAAACAGCAGTCCAGAAGGATAGCCTCTAGCAGGCTACACGGGAAGGTTACAACTGCCCAGTAACCCTGGTAACTAACTATATTTCCCATTTTATGTATATAAAAACTGAAGTTGAATTACGTGACCAGGAAAAGTAACAAGTGGTTAAGGTCAACTTCAGACCCAACTTCCGGACAAATAGTTCAATGCTCTTTCCCCTACATCATTGGCCTTTAAAAAAAAAAAAAAAAAACAGGGGGCGCCTGGGTGGCCCATTTGGATAGGCATCCAACTTCGGCTCAGGTCATGATCTCACAGTCCATGAGTTCGAGCCCCGCGTCGGGCTCTGTGCTGACACCTCAGAGCCTGGAGCCTGTTTTGGATTCTGTGTCTCCTTCTCTCTCTGCCCCTCCCCCACTCATGATCTGTCTATCTCTCAAAAATAAATGTAAAAAAAAATTTTTTAATAGTGATCATAACCCATCCACGTAATAGATGACATTTCCTAAAGTATCATTTCAAAAAGTTAAAACTAGAACTACCCATACAAATATAGCATGAACATATGCCCACAATTTCAGTCATTAATGAAGAAAGCAGCTGGATGGTTCAAAGACTGTTTGAGGAAAAGAGGTTCATATAGACAAATCTATGTCCAAGTAGGTTTGCTATGTTTGTTAGACTGGAGTCCTAAGGGGCAATAAGCCTTTGAGTTCCTCTCCATCAATGGACAGAAATTGTTTGAACTTTGATCCACATACTACAGCATCATTTCACAGGATCTGGCCCCTAATAAATAAAGGTACACACCCTAACATTACATAATCCTTTAGTGAGCTAGTTCAACTGTGCTCCAATAGAACATTGAAGGAACAAGCACTCGTCTTTCTGTAAGTGTGAATAACCTTTTAAACATGTCAAATTCACTTATTTTTGGAAAGGTGTTAACACTTGATGTATATTCATTCATGCGTTCCTAACCACCGCCCCATGACATAGTTGCCCTCATTATTGCATTTTTATACATTAGAAAAGTGAGCCACAAGTGGGTCGGGGGACTTGCCCAAGGTCAAAGAGCTAGTAAGGGGTGTAGCAGGGATTTGAACTTAGGCTGCCAACAGAACCCTCATCCTTAAGTAATGTGCCATTTTGCCTCACTGAGATAGAGTAACACGACACTCAGCTGTGACAGCAGGGATGCTATCTCATCATTGTTGAATCCCTAGCACCGAGCTCAGTGTTCAACAGATGGACAGTTAATAGTGTTTGTTGGTTTTGCTTTTTTTTAATTTAAATTCAAGTTAATTAACATACAGTTTAGGCTTAGTTTCAGTAGAACCCAGTCATTTAGATCTTATACGACACCCAGCGCTCCTCCCAACAAGTGCCCTCCTTAATGCCCATCACCAATCTAGCCCATCCTCCCACCCACCTCCCCTCCAATAACCCTCAGTTTGTTCTCTGTATTTAAGAGTCTTTTGTGGTTTGCCTTCCTGTTTTTTTTTTTCCTCCCTTCTCCTATGTTCATGTTTCGTTTCTTAAATTCCACATATGAATGAAATCATATGATATTTGTCTTTCTCCAACTTATTTTGCTTAGCACAATATATTCTTGTTCCATCCATGTTGTTGAAAATGGCAAGATTTCATTCTTTTTTGCTGTCAAGTAGTAGTCCATTGTGTATGTATATGTGTGTGGACAAACACACACACACACACACACACACACACCACATCTTTATCCATTCATCAGTCAATGGACATTTGAGCTCTTTCTATAATTTGGTTATTGTCAATAGTGCTGCTTTAAACATTAGGGTGCATGTGCCCCTTCAAATCAGCATTTTTGTATCCTTTGGATAAATACCTAGTAGTGAAATTGCTAGGTCATAGGGTAGTTCTATTTTTAATTTTTTGAGGAACCTCCATACTGTTTTCCAAAGTGGCTGCAACAGTTTGCATTCCCACCAAGACTGCAAAACCTTCCCCCTTTCTCCGCATCCTCGCCAACATCTGTTGTTGCCTGAGTTATTCATTTTAGCCTTCTGACAGGTGTGAGGTGGTATCTCATTGTGGCTTGATTTGTATTTCCTTGGTGATGAGTGATGTTGAGCATCTTTTCATGTGTCTGTTAGCCATCTGGATGTCTTCTTTGGAAAAGTGTCTATTCATGTCTTTTGCCCATTTGTTCACTGGATTATTTATTTTTTAGGTGTTGAGTCTGGTCAGTTCTTTATAGATTTTGGATAGGTTTTTGAATCCAGAGCTAGACTAAAGAAGGTTAGTACCCAGACCATGAATTCCAATGCCAGTGTGTACCAAACATTGACCTTATGAATGCACTAATAACTCAAGACTTCTGTAGAGCTACCCAGAAACATATATACTACACAAACATAAAGCCCTGGCCTCACAGAGTTTATAGTTCAATGAGGAAACAGAAGGGAGTAAGGACCGATAGCAAACAGGACATGCATTGGAGTTGGGAGAATACAGGATGCTGTGGAGAACTACTACCTGTGCGCTTCATGTACTCAAGTGACCAGGCTCACTGGAGAATGACATTTGTCCATCGGTCACTGTTTGGCCTGTGGGAGCCATTTCAGGCCAAAGTCAAACATTAGCCTAGTAGGAACCTTGTAAACGTATTCATAAAGGTATTGCAGGGATTGGGACAATTTGGGAAGACCACAATGGTGGTTTCAGTGTACAGAGAATGTACCTCCTTGTCAAGATACCCAGGAGGACTGTGCGATGGTTGATGTTCAAATATAATTTGATAAATGTATCCATTTGAAGGGAATAATTTATGGCTTTGTTTTATAAAGACTAGATGTGACCAGTAAAATAACCTATTAGGTAAAAAGACCTACTTGAAAACTATACCTCGAAGTTGAAGGAGGTATAAGTTGGCACCCATATGGTCCACTGCCCAAGTGAAGTATACCACTGCTGCTCCGACTAATGCCAGAGTACAGACAAACTATCTTCGAGTAAGGAAAAAATGGCATTTCTCCAAGACAAAGAACCGAAGAGCCATGCTTTTACAAGTTCTGACTCATATCTCCTCCTGAGAAGAAAGTCTCTTACCAGCCATAAAGAAGAGAATAGGATCCGTGGAAGTCACTGAGGACAAGTGAGCCTAGCAGAGAAGAAGCCAAAGACATATTTCATTTAATTAAACCTGCTCTTGTAGAAGTCCTTTTGGGCTTTAGTTAATGTAGCATGGGCCAGGCTCCCTACCGTCAGCTGACCCAAGTACAGATGTACCTTCCACTGTTATCAAGGATTCACAGTATAGAAGTCCGTGCACACCGTAAAGGCCAGAGGATTCCAGATATGTTCTTATCCACCTGGTCATTCTAAAGGTCTACCACAGTGCATGGAGCACAGAAGGGACACCACATAGGCTTATCTTCTCTGGGCTTGTGCCCTCTTGGGCGCTCTTGACCTGGCAGTTCCCATTAGAGCAGATGGGTAAAAAGGAGCTACGTGCCACACCTCTCAGCTTAAAGAGCTTTGGTTACCTCGCCCTGACAGAAAGTCAATGAGAAACCATGTGATTTGTGGAGCCTGGCTTTAGCAAGCAGAGATGGATGGCCCAAGGCCAGGCTGGCCTCTGGGGGAAGGTGGCACTAGGCCAGTGAGTTCTTCTGGGAGGGTGACGTGGACGAAGCTTGGCAATTTTTAATGCAGCTCTGAGCCCTTTCTGAAGGGAATTTACTTCCAAGCTTTGATCTTGGGTCTTTGTAGCTGAGATCTGCATCTTTCAACAGTAAGAACTCCAAGTTGGCTTCTGAGAGGGCTAGGATAGGATTGAAGCGTTTTTTGTTTTTAAGTTCTTGAAGTTTAAGCTAGATACACCTAATTTTCAATGCATGCTCATGCGACCCTGATTGAAGTAGCTAAGGTGGGTTAGAACTGGGGGTTAGACTGGGGGTTCTGACAAGGTGTATTTATTTACCACTTCAAAAGGGTGTATTTACTGTCTGTATGGTGATGAGAGAGGGTTTAGGTTTCCAGGTTCTAGAATCTTAAGTTAAATGCCAAAACACCATTCTAGGCCAGAGGTTGACACCTGGTTTTGTAATAAAGTTTTATTGGAACATAGCCATGCTCCTTCCCTGCAGGGCTATCTATGGCTGTTTTTATACCACAATAGCAGAACTGAGTACTGTGACAGCGTAATCCACAAAATTTCAAATCATCACTACTTGGCCCTTCACGGAAAAATGTTGCTGACCTCCTATCTGGGCTTTCCACACATCATGCATTCTTTCCAGGTCAACAACAAAGGAAATGTCCTTGGCACGCTATCTTATGCCTGAACACACCCTCTCTTCCTATGATAAAGTGCCTTCAGCAGTCCATCCATGATAATTTTTTTAAACTATTTAACCAATGCATTTTGATTTTCCCCCTTTCACATTCTGAGTTTTTTGCCCCCAAGCAGGAGAAATATTTGCCAGTCTTACAGCAAGAAAATAAACAAGCTTGGAGACCAGGTTGTTTAGAGGGGATTTAGTGTTCATTGAACATGACCAGAGACAGGCGACTGCTTCTTCCAACTGAGAGGTCCATACCTGACACCTGATGGTCCATTATATGCAGAAGAAAGCAACCACACTTTTTCTGCACTGGAGGGACTTTGGAGCCCTAGCTAAAAGGAAACTATACCCAAGGCCCCTTGGTCAGTTACTTTTTGGACCGTAACTTCTGATTAATGCTGGCTCCCTATGCTGCCACTGCATCAGTTTCCATAATCCCAGGCTAAATGTTCATCTTCTGGTCTCTGCTCAGTTACTCCCCATGGCCAGAAGTCACAGGTGAATGCAATACACAAAGGGTAACGAAAGAAGTGGTGTTTAAAAAAAATCATCGAATTCACACACACACAGGAAAAACCTACTTACCACCCAGTAAACTTGTGATTAGTTCATTTGTTATTTGTTCATTTATTAATTCAAAACATATTCAATGAGCACCTAAAACACATCTAGCATTGATCTAAATTCTAGGGATACAGAAGTTAACACAACAGAAAATGGATCTGTCTCCTAGGGCTTATATTCTAATATGAGGACCAATAAACAAGTGAATGAGTAAGCATTACAAATCGTCATCACTGCTGTGACAGAAACAACCTGCAAGAAATTAAAGAGGGAACCTGCTAGGACTTCTCACTGCCTAGAACAGTACCTGGTACATAGACTAGGGACTGTGTTTTTTAATGATTGAATATAAAACCAAGTGTTTCAAACGTTGTATATTTTCAGTCATTTCTATGTGGGCAGCTCAGGGCAACTTTGATTTGTAGAACAGCCGTAACAGGTAAGAGGGGAAAGGCCTAGATGGCACTCCTTCCCTTCAACAAGATTGTAATGGGAAAAACATTCTCCAAGACAATTTTAAGGACAAAGCATGTACTTGCTCTGCAAGCTAATCTGGAAATTGGAACAGAGCTCAGTGGTTAAGAGAATAAGATCAAGTCAGATGTACTGGGTCCAAGACCAGACTGATATGTCCTCCTTATAGAACCTCAAATCCTTAACTTATCCAAGGCTCAATGCCTCCTTAAGCTGGGTATAAAAATATCCTCTTAGTGTTATCAAGAGGATTCAGTGAATTATCATCACGAAAACCACTTAGCACTGAGCCTTACATATCATGTGCATTCAATAAATGCTATGCTCCCTCAACCTCTGTGTGCCAGTTACTTTATCTGTGTAAGGAAGATAACAAACATTACCTACCTCGTGGGGGTGCTGAGAAGATTAAATGAACGTAAAGCACCCATAATAGTAAGTGATCACTGAGTAGTTTGCTACTATTACTGATTCTCTTACTGGAACAGTGAAAATCAACCCATTTATTTTTAAATACAGAAATAAGAAATTTGAGCCCTGGATGCCTAATCAAATTCTGCAGAGGAGTCTGATTAGCTAAGTTAGACCCACGTAGACCACTGATGTTCTTGGAAGAATATATTCTTCCCTTGTGATGGGGGTGGTGGGTGGGAAGGAGTCAGCATTACTCTAAGTACCTCAAAGTTTGTGTACCTAGTGTGCCCTTTCACCTCCTCTGGGGTTCTTTTTCAACTTAACTTTCATTTCCAGTTGATCTCCTTCCTGGTTTTACTATACTGTCTCCTAAGTTCCTACTATTGCAGGAGGACCGAGATTGGAGTCATAATTGTTTCATCTCTTCACTCTGAAAGTTCATTTCTTACTAGACTAGAAGCTCCATGAGGGTAGGGGCCCTACCTGCTTAGATCTTGCTGTATCCTCAATGCTGATGAGATGCCTTTGTTGTCTGGGATGTGTCTGTATCACAGATGCAAAATTACAAGGATGAACCAAAGCAGAAAAAATAGGTGGTGAGTGGCGGTGGAGGGGGGCAGTGTCTTTGCCCAGCATGAGTCCCTCTCCCCCAACATTCTGTTGGGGGTACAGAACATGACCCAGGTAGAACTGATCCTGGTACAGGGATTGGCATGTAATTTCAGCTGAGCCCATTAATCCTTCCACTAGTTTTTCTAGCTAGAGCTGGTAGGAAAGTTCCCCCCACCCTCCAGCTGGAAGCTATGAGAAGAGAGCACTCTCAGGGCACACTGTCCCCTGCATGGAGAAAAGCCTTATCTGGAACAGAAGATGATGATACACCAAAGACAGTAAAGGAGAAATGAGAACTTAAAGCTCAAGTCGCCATAGCTAATCACCAAGGCCCCTCTACACCTGCCACTTCCACAATTTATGTCAATGAAAAAAGAGAACTCAAAAGTAGTAAAAACAGATTTTATCCAGGACTCCTTCAACAGGGGACAGAGACCTCAATCTAGAACTGGGCACATTTCTGAATAAAGCATGGACTCATGGGAATTCCCAGCCAAGGAGCAGTGTGGGGAATCACTGGATAGAAAAATACCAGGAGAAAATATCAAGGGTAGGGGAATCAGGCTAAATCAACCTAACAAGTTCTTTACTCAGGACAGGCCAGGATGGACAGACATCACTTGGGGGATGACAGAGGTTGAGGAACCCAATTAAATATTGAAGGTGATCGGGTATTGAGGATAGGGGACTCCTTCTAAATGTACTTTGCAGGGTTCTAACTAACACTAGATTTTACAAGGAAGTCCACAGATGGGCGGGCCCAGGAGAAGGTATGAGGAGCTTAACTCAGGTTTGGTCAAGCAGAGAATCTTTGTCATGTTGGCCAAAACAGAACAAAACATCTCCTAAGCTAGTTCAAGTTCCCTTTCCTTCCTTCCAACCAAAGGTGTAAAAAAGCTCTAAAAACAGGATCATCAAGCTCATCGACAATATATGTGCTGACTGTCACTTGTTGAGAGTTTACTCTGTATCACGGTGCGTTAAATATTTTTCCTGCATCATTTTGTTAAATACAACTCTACGGGATAAATACCAGCAGCGTCCCTTTTTCACATGGAGGAAATGAGCACAGAGAGATCAAGTAATTCACTCCAGCTCAGAAGGTAGCAACAGAGATTCAAGCTGTATGTATCTCACATCAGAGCCTTACACAGACACATTCCAATGCCAGCGGGTCTCGGGTATAGTTCCTAGACGACCTGCGTTAGGAACACTTCCAGTGCTTATTTAAAATGCAGACCACCAGACTCCTCCATCAATCTCAGTGTGGGGATTAAACTACATATCAGTAAGTTGGCGGGGGGTGGGGGTGGGGAGACCTAAAAAGACCCAAGAATTTTCTGGGTAATACATCCTCACCATCACACTCACTATTCACCAAAATAAAGCTGTCCGGTGAGGGGCACTATTATTTCACTCCTTCATGGAAGGGACCATATGAAAAATAAAGAGAAAGAAAGGCAACAGGATGAATGGACAAGAATCACAAAACCATTTCCCTGGTCTTACCCCCTTCTCCATACCCAGTCGGAGCCACAGACTTCATAACAGTAAATGAGGGGTAAACAAATCTAGCAACTTGTCTTGTAAAATATTATAAATGATTCCCCCCCCCCCGCCTTGTCTACCTCGTGCGTGGCTTAGGACCCCCAGGAGATAAAATAAAGAGGTTACATAAAGATTGCTTAACAAACAATTTCAGACAGAGCCTCTGAAAGCACGTTGAGCTCCGAGAAGAATCCAGTGAGATAATAACAAGAATTTATGAAGTGCGGTTCAAGTCTGCCTTGGCCACTTTTTCTCTGAATTGCTTTGCGTTCTCTCATTCTGGAAAGACATTTTCATTTTATTCTCACATTGGAGTCTCTTTGGGTTTTTTTCTCCCTAGAAGTCATGCTTTCTTGCCACTGCTTGTGTTTTATTTATTATACTTCACCCCCCCCCCATTAAGTTGCTCCTCGGAAAGGCTTTATCTGTAGGTTGCATTCACCTCTCTCCTGACCTGCCACGAAGAGATGATTGGCAGCTGTCTTCATTATTTTCAGTTACTCTCCACCTGCCAGCGCTGCATTTCCCACAGAAAGGGGAGAGGGGAATAATGGCTAAGAACGCCGAAGTAAGGTACCTGGCTCATATGGGCAACAACAGGAGATCATGTTGGGTTTACAATTCTATCCCTAAGCTATTCATTTTTGTCATTGCTGTTGTTTAGAAATCCAGAATCCATTTTCTGCCGTAGCTGTGGCCCCTAAAGCCAACACAGTGGAGACAAACTTTGGACTCGAAACACTCCAAGAATTTCAACAGGGGACATGGTAGCCAAAGCTCACTAGAGGAATAATTTCAGATTTTTCAGAGTCCCAACATTATACTCTCTCTCCCGATTGTCGCCAAACCTCATTGCTGCCACCCCTACCAATCACCATGACAACCCACTCAAGGAAGAGAAAGACATTTTCTCATATGTAATATGTTTGGGGTCTTGCTCATCATTTATGATTCACATCACCACCAAATAAGTTTCAAACTCTGGCTTATACCAACACCAAACCTAAACACAAGTCTTTATAACCCTAAATCACCAAATTTAATATATCTTATAAGGTATGCTACCCCCAAGCTTCCACAGTGTAGCAGAGACATCGTAAAATACTCAGAAATCAGAGGAAAGCCACTTTGCACATATATGGCCCTTCGAAGCTAGTTTGCCTTGAGAAAATACAAAGTAGAGAAAGGTGGAGTAGGAGGAATCAGCAATTTGTTCTTCTGTTTCACTCTGATTCTCCTTGAATATTAAAACTCTGACATCTTGACTTATTACCCTGCAACTCAGTTTCCCAAGTTGGACTCCTAAAGCAGCAAATGGAGCAACAGCCTTCTGTTATTATTTTCACTGGTAATAACAAACGAGAATCACCTCCCCTCAACTCACGCTATTTGGCCATTTTGCTGACATGAAGTTGATAAGGAAGGGACTTTGCACAGTGACAGACAATAGAAAAACTCTGTCTAGTCCTGCAAGAAGCAGGTGTCATGTTGCCCGCTAATGACCCAAAGTCTTTTAGCCCTCCTGGACATGACTGAGGACTACATCCTCAGCGTCCACGACACAAAACCAACAGCCTACCTCAACAGAAAGTTTGCAGTCCACTCGATACAATCAGATATGGACACATCGACTTGGACCTTACTTGGACAGAACTTCTTTCTCAGGCTGGGTCTGGTTCTCTTTTCTATTTGGGGAAACCAGAATATCTTTCCTAATGGATCTGTCTCCCTTGCCTAACAAGTTATCAGTGCAATTTTGTTTTGAATTGTCTTAGTGGCACTTGTGTCTGTTCTGTGATGGGTCCTACCTACACCTCTCAGTCTATTACACCAGTCAATAGATCAATAGAACTTCTCACTGGTTGGAACATCCATCTATCCATCATCTACCTAGTTATTCTTCTATCCAAGCAATAAATAGTGCAGTATTTCCCGCTCTTGTTAACATCACAGCACACTTGGATGATTTTATTTCATACTAGAGTAAACAGATGAAGCTACTATAGGTGGGAGGAGACTGGTGCTAGGACTCTGGCAGTCCTTATCTCTGCCCGGACTGCCCCAAGGACTGAGAAATCACTAATCAATAATAACACACCTGGTACTCATCAGGATACATTTATGCCAAGGCATGTGGTTGAGCATGGGGCGTGAGCAGGGAGTCTGAGCTACTGTATTTGAACCAACACTAGGCTAAACCATAAGGACAAGGAACCAACCATGACCCCCACCTTCGTGGAGTTTACAGAACAAGCCATGAACAAATTATTTCAAGAGTAGCAAGTGCTACAAAAGGAAATTATGGGAGTGGCTCAAACACATTACAGGAAAACCACCTAACCTGAGAAGCCAATCAGAGAACTCTGGACCTGATCTAAAACAACTGGGCAAGGATTTAGCACTGCAGGAAGGTGAGAAATACAGAAAGAGAACACTCGGCAAAGGATTAGCTCTACCAATCTGCTCTCTCTTTTTCAAACAGTTCTATCTGACTGCTTATGCTCGCTGAGATCATTAACCACTGGACTATTGTCACCTATAGAAGACACTTCTGAGATATAAGAATTTTCCAAATCGTTTACATTTTCCTTCCCATTTACATATCATTCACCCATTGTCTATTATCAGAAAAAAAAAAAAAAATCACCATTTTCTTTTGAAATCCAGAACACTGACAAGTGGACTGACATTTACCGAGTACTCCGCACACGCAGCCCACAGCGCTGAGCATGTTGACACGAACTGTATCTTTGGAGTCCTCACAAGAATTTCATAAAGTAGCTACTGTGTGCTTCCCCCATTTGCAGCAAGGGAAAAGACTGAAACAAAAGAGAACTTACGCAAGGCTGGAAATGGTGGAGCTCCAGGGGAAAGCAAGCAGCGTGAAGCCAGAGCCCCTGCTCAGACCATCAGGCAATACTGCCTCCATCTCAGAGACCAAAAAATAAATAAATAAATAAAATTTTAAAAACTCAAGACGACAAAAAGACTTGATAGCCGACACGAACGTGCATTTTCCAGCAAGGAGATTCACGTATTGAAAACCCATGACTCCAGCCCTCAGTTCCCGGGATCTAAAACCAGAGCTCCCGCTCGGGACTACTGACGGAAGCTTTGTAACACGGTCCCCTTGCATTCCGAAGGTAACCTGATACCCGATTTCTCCGTTGCAGAGAGCGTTAAGCGACACAGAAATGCAGGGAGCAGTGTACAAAATCAGGTAGGCTCTGGGGATCGCGGATGTGCCATTTGGAAGTGACCCCTGAGACCAGGAAGATCTAGCTGTTGGGGTGCTTCTGTCGCCTGAACGCTGGCGTCTGAGCTTGGAGCTTCTACAACGCGATTATTCACACCTGTTCCCAAACGTGAGCGTGAGCAGAGCAGGATCACCTGGAGGGCTGGTTAAAACACGGATCGCTGGCTCCCCCCCCCCCCCCCCCCGAGCTTCTAACTGGTGGGCCCGAGAGGACGGTCTGAGAATGTGTAGTTCCAAGGAGCGCCCAGGTGATGACAACAATGCTGGTCCAGGGTCACATCTTGCCCAGGCCTTGCAAGATGAAGTAACTTGCTCAGGATCACGCTGCCAGTTTCTGACATCGCCCGGAGTCTTCCCGCTTCAAGCATGTGGCGGCTCCATTATTCCTTCTCTCTTTTCCCCATCTCGCTTTGTTGACATGTTGCTTTGCCCCATCACTAGAATAAACACGTGGTGGGGTTAGGAAGTGATTACGCTGAAAAATAGAGCAGGACCGCGCTTCCACAATAAAACTATCTTGAAGTCACGCCTAAATCGCTCGTTTTTCCCTCCTATCGAACAAGCGGTCTCCTGCATTCCATTTTGCCCAAGGTCAACACCGAGGAACTTCACGAAAATCCCCCAGTGTGGCATCAGGCCGCCTCGTTTTCCGTGCAAACCTTAAAACTCGGGTTGTTTCCCCGTGTGATTCTCCTCGTCAGCGGGTCAGAGAAAACAAGAGCCTGTGTCCAGTTCTGGTTCAGCCTTGGGCTGTCAGTCCATCTTCTGGCCTCGGGTGTTTTTTTTTTTTTTTTTTCCTTCTAAAATGAGGAGCGTAGCCTCTAAGGTCCCTCTTCAGCTCCCACATTCTAAAGAGCTGAGGAGCAGTGGAAGCAACACGCCTCGGTGACAACGAATTCTGTCTAAATAGCACTCACATTGCCCATAACCACCGGCCCTGGCAGAATAGTGCCACATAACACACAGCCCTGGCAGAATAGTGTCGGGGTGATCGTAGCAAAAGGAAGGCAGGAAGAGAAGGTAGAGAGCCATGGGGCGCTGGGGCTGGGGCTGGAATGATGGGAACGTGGGAGTCAGCACATTCGCTGTGATTCGTTCTGTTTACTTCCCCTCCCCTCCAGTGCATACACAGATTCTTGACACATGGGAGGATTTTTTAAGACCACGTTATTTATAATGATTTCTCATTTCTGCTTGGTAAAGAGAGAGGCAAAGGATGCTCGGGCATTTTTACAAAAAAAAAAAGGAAAGCTGCTGTGAATTACACGATGTATATTGCTCATTAAAGGAAAATCCACTCCCTGTGTTGCTGCAAAACATATGCCAAACAGAAATATTATTAAGCCAAATTTGCTCCCATTTAGGTAAAAGGATGAAACTCAAAAGTCTGCAGTGCTATCATTTCAGAGTTAACACCTGTCACAGAAAAAAAGGAAAGTATCTTAGATACATAATCTGTCTGAGAGTCAAGGTCAGAAGCGAGCGGGTCCTTCTTATTTTATTCATTTTTCCACAGGTAGGAAAAGATTACATCTAGCAGATGGAGGCTTTTAGCATAAAATAAGCTCCTGTGGCTGCATTTACTTGCAACAACAAGAAATATATGGCTGCAGATGGCCATCTGTTTCTTAATTTTAAGGTAGAGGGCAAAGAAAGTTTTTCAACTTTAGTGTTGGGATTTACCAAATAATCATTATTATTTTTAAACACAGACATCATTAACAACTCCCATCCTGGGCTGTTTGTCGTCTAAGATCTTGCATCTTGAGTGAGAGTTTGTGCCCAAAATGAATACACAGGGTGACAACATGCATATATCGATAACGTTTGAGAAGAAAAGGGAGCATGCTTGCAAATTAGCACACGCGAGCACCCATTCCTGTTGAGAGCTGAGTTTGCAGTCTGAGTGATTTAGTCACACAGGAACGGGGCTGTTTCTGCAATTAGGGGACAGGAAAAGCTGACAGGATTGACTGTCTTTATCCTGAGACTCCCGAATAAGACCAAAGTGATCAAGAATAGAAAGTTAAGGCCGGACACCAACAAGAGATGCACACCTTGTGCTAATTGAGAACTTCTGTGTGGAGGCCCTGCAGAAATTAAGAGGCCCGGATGTTCGCACCTGGCTCCGGAGAAGCAGACCGGGCTGCCGTGGGGATCATGCCTGGAATGTGTTCTAGTAGGAGGAACAGCACAGGAAAGGTGCAGAGCTTGGGGGATGCTGAAGGGCCAAAGCGCCAACCAAAGGGTTAACAGGTGATGTAACTCAGAGCAGAAGAATGCCAGGCAGCCTAACCCCAGGGGTGAGAAAAGCCCCCTTCTGTAGGTCCTGCTCCTGATTTCTTGTGCCAGTTTATCACGGCACACAGAGAAGCTCAGAGATCCTTCAGCCAATCGTGTCCTCCATGGGACACATCAAAGTAGAAAAATCTGGGGGTCACCTGGGTGGCTCAGTCAGTTACACGTCCAACTTCAGCTCAGGTCATGGTCTCCCGGTTCATGGGTTCGAGCCCCGCATCGGGCTCTGTGTTGACAGCTCAGAGCCTGGAGCCTGCTTCAGATTCTGTGTCTCCCTCTCTCTCCGCCCCTCCCTGACTCGTGCTCTGTCTCTCCTTCTCTCTCTCTCAAAAATAAATAAACATTTAAAAAATGTTTTTCTTAAGTAGAAAACGTGGTACCACAAAGCAGAACAAACATAAGTGCTGTGAAAATATCTGTGCCATGACCCTTAGAGACATCAAGCAAAATGCAAAATGATTCCATTTAGCTAGTTTTACATGCTGTCTGGAGTTTTCTAAATGCTAATTATGGAAGTCAGGTGATGAAGTGTTCCCAGAAAATCCACACGAAGACCGAGAGCAGGGATTCCCACAATAGATGCCCAGGCTTCTTTTCTGCAACAGAGAATGGCAAGGCAGACGTAGTCCCCCCACCCACCCCCCACTCTTGGGAATCATCAATCACTTGTTACTGTTTTCACTGGAAGGGAATGGGCTTAGGACACCGGCAATGCTGATACATTAAAATAGATCTGTCTTCTTTCTCTGATGTAGGTCTGTAGATCAGTAACCTAACATTAAGAAACTAAAGTATCCAGATTAGCAGGCTCTTGCCTCCTGAACCAAATTAACAGATGCAAAAAGACAAAATCTCCCGAGTTTCAGAGGTAGGATTCATCCCCAGTTGCTGTAAGATGGACACATCTTAAAATATTGTCCTCTCTTTAGATAACAATATCAGGGCAAAGCGTTTAAGCAAACTGTGTCCTGGAAGATAAAGATTTGAACTTACCACTGACTGACAGGGAAGGCATTATAGGCTTTTGCAGCTAAAAAGTGGTACCAGCAGACCTGCCTGGGAACTACGAGGAGCCTCACTGCTTCTGCCTGCTAACCCATGGCACCGTGGGCCAGCTCTGCTCACCGCAGCTTTCTTCTTACATCGGGCCAGAACACCTGTCCCCCTGCACCTTCAGAAAAGCAAGCCTGACTTGCTAGAAGTATAAGGAAAATTGGAGCTCCATAAACCAATAATTCTCACAGGCCAATCCTTTGTGTCAACGTTTATAACATGATTGTGTCTACACTGAACTTCTTCCGTAAAATAACTACTTACACTGGCCTTTAACCCCACTTTATGCAAAGCAACAATGGGCCTTCAATTCCTAAAAACAAAGAGATCGGTCTTGGGAGTGGAATGTTATTGATTCTTAGCATCTTGGGTATTCTGGGAAGCAATACTTTGAGTTAGGTGTAGCTATTTTAATTTACATTAATTAAAATGGAATAAAATTAAATATTCAGTCCTTTAGTCACGAATGCCGTATTTCAGATTCCCAGAGCCATGGCTAGTGGCTACCATATTAAACACCGTAACATAGAACATTCCCATTATTTTAAAATTTCTCTTAGGGGCATCTGGGCAGCTCAGCTGGTTAAGTGTCTGATGCTTGGTTTCGGCTCAGGTCATGATCTCACGGTTTTGTGGGTTCGAGCCCCGTGTTGTCGGGCTCTGTGCTGACAGCGCAGAGCCTGCTTGGAATTCTGTCTCCCTCTCTGTCTGCCCCACCCCCACTCACGGTGTCTCTGTCTCTCTCAAAATAACTAAATAAACTTTAAAGAAAAATTTCTTTTAGACAGAGCTTCTCTGTAAGTTCACATTGGAAGCGGTCTCACAGGTCTCTCTAGTCCCATATACCTTTTAAGTTAGAACTTCCTGTGTAAAATTCCTAATAACGTGTAAAGATAAAATTTGAGGAAGGGGAAGCTAAGATCTTTAAGGTCTTCCGAGAGCAGATTACCAAAGTGGTCAAGATCCCAGGCTTCAGTGTTTGACCTTCTACCAGCCAGCTGTGTAACATTAGCATGTCAGCTCCTCTCTAGGACTTGGTTTCCTCACAGCCCATGTCCCACCCACATCCTCCCCCATTTCCTTCTTCTCTAGAGTAACAGAAGCCAATATATTTCAGCAGTTAACCGAGATCCCTCGGTTTCAGAAGAGTGGATCCCACCACACATCTAGAATCTGGAAGACACAGTTCTGTAATAATGGAATGTTAGGGAACTCTGCTGGGGAGCAATTTCTTTTCCAAATAAAAAGGTAACACCTCGTAAGGAGCAGAACTTTGGCTCGCCCATCTCTTTCTTGCCTGCTGTGTGGACATGAAGCCTGGAGCTACAGCGGCCAGCTTGCAGCCATGAGGTGTCAGGCATGAGGATAAAAGCCAGCAGGCTAAGGGTGGAGAACAGAAGGCTAGAGAAAATTTGAACTCTGAATGGCATCATTGAACAGCCACATAATTCTTCACTGTTTTAAGTGAGAAAAATAAAACCCTAGGTTTAAGCTTCCAGAAGTTTTATTTACTGGTACCTCCATCCAAAAGCACTCCAAACTGATATTTCATCTTCTCTCAGTTAGTATTAAGTTTGGCTGTTTTGGCCAAAACCCCCAAATAATGAAAGCTTTAAAGATGGAGTTTATCTCTCAGGTAAAAGAGATCTGAAGTAGACACTCAGGAGAAGGTACAGCTCCATGGTCACCAGGTCGTCTTGTGGCTTCTCTCTTTCCACTCCACCATCCCACTATCCTAGCATTTTGCTTCCATCCTCAAACCTAACTCGTGTTCCAAGATAGCTACTGGATTGCCAGCCATCACAAAGGCATTCCAGGCAACAGGAAAGAGGAAAAGGGAAGGACAAATGGGCACTTCTTCCACCTGAGTTAGCTCCCTTTGTGCAGCCAGTCTTAGAGGTTCCACAAGCACTCTCTCTTACAGCTCATCTGTTAGAACAGTCACATGATTCTGGTTGCAAAGCAACCTGGGAATGCAGTCTTTCCACTGGGAGTCATTACCACCCCAGTAAGATCAGAGTTCTGCTGTAATGCTGTGAGGAATAAGAATAAAGTGATTCTCAGAAGACAAATGCTATAAGAGAAAATGATCTAATATAGGTAAAATATTTGGTACAGTCCTGATAAATAGCAAACCCCGAATAAAAGGTGAGGGTAGGGAAGGAAGGGAATAAAATCTCTTATCTTCACTTTTGAATTATTATATAACTGGCTGGTCTTTGTTGCATTAATACGGTGTTCCCCAAACCTTAGTCATTTCTATACCATCTTTGTGATTTTCCCATATTTTGGTATGTTGTGTTATTATTTAATATTTTCTGTAAATCAACTTGACTTTTACTTAACTTTCAGTATGCTGTTCCCATAAATAGGAAATCAATATTCCTCTAATAAAATAAAAATTATAAATACTGCAATTAAAATATTCATTTCGGATATGACCTAAAACCATCTCAGAGGCCACATTTTAGAAAACATTTCTCTGTTGAATGCTCTGGAATAAATGACTTTTGTGATTGATTACCTCAAGTTGGCTTTGGCCATTAATCAATCTCTGCCGCCACTTACTTGCTTCATCTAACACCGTACAATGAAGATTATTCTTTAAATATCTTTAGTAATTAGCAAAACTGGCATTTTCTTTAGGTTCAACCAACCTGTAATGAGAATTGATGGCAAGAAGGACATGGTTATGGGACTTTAAGAAAGCTGACACATTCCACAGCTTTTTATTTTCTTCTTCAAAATCCAGACAAAATTATACTGAAAACTAACTATAAAACACATTGTCAACTTCAACTATGTCTTCCATTTCTTTTCTTTTCTTTTTGAGCTCTGATTTATCTTTATTTAACTTTTCCCACCAAACTCCTTGACGTGATATGTAGTGTCCTCCAAGATGCCTCCCTGCAGGCCTCTGCACACCTTAAAGCTCTATTCCCCATGATCAGAGCCGTTCTGGCACTTTCACGTTGCTGTTGGCATCGTGGTTACCCCGGCTGGAAACTGGCAACTCTGCCTCCTGTCCGAGTGAGAAGTGCTAGACAACAAAAGATGGTACCGGGTAAGTTGGCTGCCTTTATGCCGGCTCCTGAGAGTGGACTCCACACCCAAAGGACTTGGCTCGCCACCGTTTATAGGCTGTGTGACCTTGGGGAAGTACGGTACCTCTCTGTGTCTCAGTTTCTTCCTCTGTAAAACAAGAATAGCACATAATACTGCATAGGGTAACATGAAGATTCCGTGGGTTAACACAGATAAAGCAGCTAGAACGGTGCCTGGCACATACTAAGCTCTCGAAACATGTTAGTTATTGTTATTACTAATCTCCAAACAGTGAGCTCTGGATTCAGGCAAATGTGGTTTCATATCCCAGCCCCACAACTCACTAGTGATAAGTCAATAGGTCACATTGCTCTCCCACGTGCCACGGAAATGGTGTTTCTTTATCCATTTCCCTAACAGACCTGCTTTTTCACATGCTAAAGAGCACAGGACCAGGGTAGTAGGAAGTAAGCAGACAAACAAAGAACAAACTCTAGATGTCCTCTACTCCAGCAAGCCTACACAGATGCAGTACTTTACAATTCCTTAGGTAAGTTTCATTCACTTTTTTTTTCAACGTTTATTTATTTTTGAGAGGGAGAGGGAGGGAGGGAGGGGCAGAGAGAGGGAGGGACAAAGGATCCAAAGCAGAGTCTGTGCTGAACGTGCAGAGCCTGATGCGGGGCTCAAACTCATGAACTGTGAGATCATGACCTGAGCTGAAGTCAGATGCTTAACCAACTGAGCCACCCAGGCGCCCCGCATTCACTTTAAATATAGATGTTCTGCCATAGATTTCCCCTGCCTCCCAAGACGTTGGCCAGGAATATGGAAGGTGGATTTATGTAAACTTGGAGAAGTGCCTCCTAAATTTGCGTGACCGAGGCACCTTGCCACCATCACTCTAGCCCCGGCCCTGGGGCAAGAGTACCCCTGGTCTCATGCTGACTTTGGACATTAGCCAGCCACTCGGGAACCTCACAGTTGTTACCAGTTCTGTCCTTTGCGTGTTCTGCTACTGCTGACATCAGTGCCTGACCCATCCGTGTCTGGTCTCCATTGATGATGACCTAGAGGGATTCTCACCCCATCTCTTGCTAAAGCTGCTGAGTCCCAAGCACGTCTTCCATCCAAATCCCAGAAGTAGGCAATCCACCTCCATCCTCTGTCATGCAGGCTGATGGCCCCCAGACCACAGACCACTGGGCACACTCTTGGGTGCATGCAGAAATGCTGGGGGTCCCGCCGCACTGCAAGGACACTGAAGGTGACTTAGAAAGCTAAACATTGGCCTTCTCTCTGCTTAACCATGCTGGGCTGCCAAGCTTCCCTTGGTATGGTTGTCCCCCAGTGTAGAGCAGGGCAACCTGGAAGCAGTCTCTTCCCTGAGCCCCAAATGTGCCTCACGTCCAAAGCCTCTGACCTAGTCGCCTCCTCAACTAACCCCACCACCCCTACTCTGTCCAGCCCAAAGTCCAAGAGGGGAGACTAGGGCCCACGTTCCCAGCCCTGACTCTCTTGCCACTTCTCCCCACAAAAGCCCTGGCCAGAGGAGCAGATCCTTCTGTTCTCCCGATCACACTTTGCCCTAACCTCATCCTAACCTGGGACTGGATCTCAAACAACCTAGAACAGGTGGAAGAGTTTTCTTCTCCACTCCATGAAAGCAACCGTGATCTAAATCTTCCAAGTTGTCCTCTTGATACGCCTATAATTAATTAATTACTTAATTATCTGCAAATCTCAGGCTAAATGTCAGCAGCTGATGAACTCATTCTTTTGTCTTTGCATTTCTGCTATAGCGCTCCTAACGCCCCCATCTCCCACCTGACGTGGGTGAGTGACTCAGGACTTGTTGGGCATCAGCAAACCATAGGGCACTGCCAAGGAAAAAAGCGCAGTAAACATTTTGTTTCAAAATATTCCCCCTGTTGCATTTACTGCCTTGGGCAGGTTTCATAATTTCTTGACCTTCAGTTTCGTTATCTGGAGAAAAAACTTCTAACGGTTCTAAAGCATAGGGTAACCGGGATGATTAAAGTTTTATGTATGTACAGAGACATGTGAGCCAAGGGTCACAGTGGCATTATTCGTAATAATCCAAAGCTGGAGAAATTTCAAATGCCCAGCAATTCACGATGACACAAACAAAAAGTTGTGTAACTACGTCATAAAACACTGTTTGGCAATAACAATGAATGGACTGCTCGTACACGGTACTCCGTGAGTGGCTCTCAAAAACTTAGGCTAAGTGAAAGAAGCCAGACTCAAAAGACTACATACTGTACAATTCTATGTATGTGCCACATCCAGAAAAGGCACATCCATAGAGACAGAAAATAAGGCAGTCCGGGGCTGGGGTTGGAGGTGAGATGGACCGTAACCGGGCACAAGAGAAGAACTTGGGGCAACAAAAATGTTCTAAAATTGGATTGTGATGATGGCTCTACAGGTCTGTATTTTACTAAAATCACTGATTTGTACATTTGCAAGCAGCAAAGGTTATGATACAATGCTATCTCAATGAAGTTACTCTTGTTTTTGTAAGTTTGAACTTATTTTATTTTTTATGTTAAATATAATTTATTGTCCAGTTGGTTTCCATACAACACCCAGTGCTTATCTCAACAGGTGCCCTCCTCGATGCCCATCATGCACTTTCCCCTTTCCCCCACCTCCCATCAACCCTCAGTTTATTCTCAATATTTAAGAGTCTCTTCTGGTTTGCCTCCTTCCCTCTCTGTAACTTTTTTCTCCCTTCCCCTCCCCCATGGTCTTCTGTTAAGTTTCTCAAGATCCACATATGAGTGAAAACATATGGTATCTGTCTTTCTCTGCCTGACTTATTTCATTTAGCATAATACCCTCCAGTTCCATTCACGTAGTTGCAAATGGCAAGATTTCATTCTTTTTGATTTCCGAGTGATACTCCATTGTAGATATATACCACATCTTCTTTATCCATTCATCAGTTGATGGACATTTAGGCTCTTTCCATAATTTGGCTATTGTTGAAAGTGCTGCTATAAACACTGGGGTACAAGTGCCCCTATGCATCAGCACTCCTGTACCCTTTGGTGAATTCCTAGTAGTGCTATTACTGGGTCAGAGGGTAGCTCTATCTTTAATTTTTTGAGGAACCTCTACACTGTTGTCCAGAGTGGTTTGCATTCCCAACAGTGCAAGAGGGTTCCCATTTCTCCACATCCTCGCCAGCATCTATAGTCTCCTGATTTGTTCATTTTAGCCACTCAATGAAGTTATTCTTAAAAGTGTGTTTATATGTGCATGTCCCCACACACGGTGCCTGGCACCGGGTAATCACTTGCAAGATATTGATCACATATGTTACCATATTATTGAAATGTTTATTATTGCTATTAAACTCTCATCTCCCATCACTTCCATGGCTATTGTCCTGAAATAACTTGAGAGCTATTTATGTTTAGGGGATCATCTGCTCACTTAAAATGCCTATTATCAAATTTTTAGTATGTTCAAAAATTCCAGGAGCTGCAACAGAAGGTTAACAAATGCCCTCATTATTTTACTATACTTGAAAAGAAAAGGCGAGCATATATTTTTAGAGTGTTATTAGAATTTTCAACCGTTCTTTTGCCTGTTGTGAAAGTCAATTTTCCAAATCACAATACTTGAGACTATAAATTAACAGATAAATAAAAACCAAAGCATTCGGCACACCTGCTTCAATCAGGTGCTGCAGGCTTTTTATAGAATGTTAATATTTGTACCCTTCCCTTTAGTTTTGATAATAGATGCTTTTCCCGTGATGTTTAAAAGCATAACTACATCACCTACTTAGAGCTTGTAACCATTTTCTTGCTATTCATAAGGTAATGTCTCTTTTAGCAGAAAAAAGAAAACTGAGGCACATGTGCAGCTCTCATTCACCAAGTACTCAGACACATCCTTATGCTCTTTCCCCTCAAGGAAACTTTTTGGTTTTACATTAGGTATGACTCACTGATCTACATTCTCCAGGGTCCAAGCCCTCTTTGGCTTCCTCCTCATTTGGCCTGTTTCCAAAGTCCATTCCCTTGGTCTCCCCAAACTGGTCCCTTCCCTTTAGTCAGCCAGGTTCCCAACTTCTCAGCCCTTCCATCCACACACATCCCTCTTACCACCTGCCAGTGAGGTTTTACTCCTGCTGTTGACCCAGCTACACATGCCTTCACTCCTCCAAGTCCAACCAAGTGCATGGTGACCTGGCTTCAGACTCCCCTCTCTGTCTTTCCAGCTCTATCCTGTAACTCAACACTCAGGATAACTTACCTTCTATTATCTGACATGCATTTATTTCAGAAGTGGCAGTATTTTTCTCTGGCATTAATTGGGTTACAAATTCCTCAAAGATAAAGACCAGTGCTTCTACTCTGAGAGTTCTCTGTTCCTCTCTCTCTCTTTTTCCATCTCTCTCATCTTCCTGTCTCTCTATCTCTGTCTCTCTCTGAGAGGTGAATGCCTCTAGCTCAGTGGTTCTCAAAGCCTGGTCCCTAGCATTAGGGTCACCTGGGAACTTGTTAATAATGCAAAATCTCAGGCTCCACCCCAGAGCGACTGAATCTGAAATTCTGAGGATAGAGGCCAGAAATTCATGGTTTCACCAGCCCTCCAGGTGACCCTGATGCACACTTACATTGGAGAACCACTGCCCTAAACCAAGTGCCTGTGTGATGCAACACCACGGTAACTGGGATCAATGTGCTACACACTTTGAAATCCTCACCATGTTATCCATATTTCTAAATAGTCAGTGTCCCCATTAAAAGACCTCTTTTGGGGTGCCTGGATGGCTCAGTCAGTTAAGCACCCGGCTTCGGCTCAGGTCATGATCTCACGGTTCATGGGTTCGAGCCCCACACTGAGCTCTGCATTGACAGTGCAGATCCTCTGTCTCCCTCTCTTTCTGCACCTCCCCCACTCTCTGTATCTCAAAAATAAATAAATATTTTTAAAAATATTTATATATACAAAAAAATACCTCTGTCACCTGCCAGACATTTGGCCTTTACTATAGCCAAACACAAAATGAGGATTAAAGCAAATCAACTGGTTAACTTCCCAGTTTCCAGAGCTGAGCTGCCATCATTACTGTCATCAGAGATGCTGATGGAAATAAAAAGTACCTTTGGTGAGAACCATCTTGGCATGTGCTTCATTGAAAACAAAGACTGGAGAGGGTCCCCTCTGACAGGTGGAGAAAGATCAGTATAATAGGGAAGATCATTTGCAGCAAAGCTTTCACCAGGACTTAGAAAGTATAGAGCAATGGTTTAAAATTTGTCTTTATTTAGGGGTGCCTGGGAGGCTCAGTCAGTTGAGCATCCGACTTTGGTTCGGGTCATGATCTCGCGGTCTATGAGTTCGAGCCCTGCGTCAGGCTCTGTGAGAGCCTGGAGCCTGCTTCAGATTCTGTGTCTCCCTCTCTCTCTGCCCCTCCCCCACTCATGCTCTTAGGTATGAGCATGAGCTCATACCTCTCTCTCTCTCTCTCTCTCTGTCAAAAATAAATAAACATTAAAAATTTTTTAATTTTTCTTTATTAAAAAAAACTGGAGAAGAGAGAATAGAGGGTCTCTTTCAAACAGTAGACATGATGAGTATATTAGCAAACTATAAAGGTATATTCATCTCAATTTTTAAAAAAAACTCCTTTTAAGGTAGTGCTCTTATATTACCATTTGGAATCTCTAAGAAGACATCTCCTTTTCTGTGGTCTGAAAACAATACACTTAAAAATTCTCTGAAAAAGAAAATAAGAGTGGAAGTAAAAGCATTTGCTTTGACAGGGTAAGCTTTTACAGATATTAGGAAGGAAGAAGATGGGGATCTAGGGGAGTGAAAGCTATAAACATTTGTTGGTTGAGCACTGCTGGTACATAAGGCTCTCTGCTGAGAGGTGACCACCACCTCCACCAAGAAGCCAGCATGAATCCTCAACAGAACTACAACAAGAACCTCCTAACAGCCTTCCCTGCTTGCGTGATCGCCGGGCGTAGAGTAGCGGATGGACTTCTAAAACAAGGACCAGCTCACCTCACTCCCTGTCCAGCACCCAACGCCCAAGGTTGCTGTCACACTCAGAATAAGTCCACAGTCCCAACCTTGACCTCCTCCACCCTAGGTGACCCGTGCTCTTCCCACACTACCTCTAAACTCTTGTCCTACCTCCTCTTCTACCCTTCCTCCCTCCACTCCACCCTTCCAACCTCGCCGCTGTCATTTAAACACACCAAACACATTCCTACTTCAGGAATCTGCTCTTTGCATCTTCTGTTCCTTCTGCCTGGAACTCTGTTCCCTCCACAACCACAGAGCCACTTTCCACCCTTCCTTCAGTGTCTATTCAAATGTCACCATAGCAGAGAAGACACATATGCAGAACAGCACATGCACCCCTCCCTTCACTCTGTGTCCTTCATTGTTCTCATACCTGATGTATTACATTCTTATTTTTTTTATCCTCATCTTTCTTGAGAATATGAGCCCCATACAAGCAGAGATTCTGTTTTGTTCACTTCTATGTCCTTAGCACCTAGAACAGTGCCGGGCACATAGTAGGTGCTCAGTAAATATTTGTCTCATGAAACAGTTGTTAAATGGATGAGGGAGTATTAGGTGCTAAGGATACAAAAAGGTAAGCAAGAGATCCCTGCCCTCGATGAGCTCACATTTGGGTTCATATTTATGTCCTTTTTCCACTTAAGAAATTAAAATTGGTGGCATTTGTCAATTCTGCAACATATCTGCTTTCATATTTGGAAAATGTGCAAACATGTAAGTACCTGAATTGTTTCTATAAACCAGCTGGTAAATCAAATTCATAAGGACAATCAGTTTAAAATTCTGTCTCCCTAAAAACCAATTTGTCACCGCTCACAGGAAGTAGCCACATTACTTCACTCTGTCTGTTGGGGGAGCAGGTATCTAGAAGTTACTTAATAACTGGTAGGTGATTTCCTCAAATGTTAGTCCCAAGAAGACAGGAGTGATGCACCTTTAAATGCTTCTAATTGCCAGAAGGTCAACAAGATTGACAGTTTACCTAATGCGTAAAGTACTTCATTTTATAAGTGATTCCCTGGAGAGCTGGAGAATACTCAATAACCTTTCTTCCACGAAGGCAAGCCAAAGAATTGTTACCATTAGAAATTCAGTTTGCTCATTAAGTCAGAGGAGCATGTTACCAGACTGACGTCAGCAATATTTTTTCCTCTCTCTTGGTTTCTTTTAATGAAGGTAACATTGTGAAGACATTCTCTCCCACTTTAACCAGTTGTGGGATAAAATGATTTTTTTTCCTCCAAGTTTTTATTTAACTTCTAAGTGATGAATCACTAGATCCCACACCTGAAACTAGTATTACCCTGTACTTTAACTAACTGGGATGAAATGATTTTAAAAACACTCACCCTTCAGATAAACCTCACCTCTGTTCCCTTGGTTACTGTGTTTTTATAGATTGGAATCATGAGATAACAGCTTTTAGCACAAACCAGGACCTGTTGGTGAAATATTAACCAACCATTGCACAGCAAGGCCCCTGCAGAACCTAACTCAGGACATTCTTTTCAAAGGTCTCCTGTGAAAATAGGTCCAAAGATTTCAAATTAGGTAAGTGAATGTCTAATAGAAGAAATTCTTAGACAAACTTAAAGATATAAAATACCACAAAGGCTGAGGGGCACCTGAGTGGCTCAGTCAGTTAAGTGTCCTACTCTTGATTTCAGCACAGGTCGTGAGCCCATGGTCATGAGTTTGAGCCCCGCATCCGGCTCCCTGCCGGGCAAGGAGCCTGCTTGAGATTCTCTTTTCCCTTTTCCTTTGCCCACCCCCATTTGCACTCTGTAAAAAATAATAAAATAAAATAAAATAAAATAAAATAAAATAAAATAAAATAAAATAAAATAAAAATAAAATATCACAAAGGTTGAAATCTGAGCCTTTGTGAATTGACTCCTGGTGAGTGGGCAACCCCTCTCTGCACATTCCCAGAGCGAGGGGCTGACCTCGCTGCATGGATTCCCATCTCCCTGGGAGGATGCCACCCACAGGAAAATCTCTCCCATGCCAAGCCAGGCAAGGGGGTTTTCTGATGGGAATTGGTGCTCCAGTCCTCCAAAAAATGTGTGCTGTAGTGAATGATTTGCTTTCAAAGTTTCCTCTGGACCAATAACAGCAAGTCTCCTGCCACTAGTCTGGCATTAAAGATTGGTCCAATGAGAGTTTTGTTCGGTCACACCCAGTGTTCATCCCTCAGAGTCAGAAGCCAGAAGGCTGCTTGGTGACACAACTCCTTTCCACAGAGGGCTCCACTGTACTTCCAGTCCTGATGGCTTCAACTGGAGAGAAGTTCCAGTGTTCAAAGCCTGGGCATTAAAGCTCCACCCCAGCAAGATGGGAAATCAGAAGCTCTAGCAACTATTGAGGGTCCAGGCATTGGATGACTCAGGGGCATGACTTTCTGCTCTGAGTAGTTCTGTTATGCGGTCCCCTGAGCTCAATGGTACAGAGCAGAACCAAGGACACATGCACATCCTCAGCAAGCACTTCAAAAAAGGGGGGTGTGGAGTTTTATTGCCAGAACTTACCACGATATGGACTACTGACATTGAAATAGAAGAATGGACAGGGAAGAGGGGAGATGTGTGTGGATAAGAGAGAATGAAAATCTTTTGCTGGCATGCCAGTGAAGGATTCAAGCAGCGTAAGAACCTAAGATCTCTCAAATTCCCTGGGGTATAAAGAAAAAATAAACATGATGCAAAGGTACCCTAAATGTGAAGAAAGATAGACGTTCCAGGTTCCCAGGGAGACCAGGTTAGGCACTTGGGGAGCCTCTCCTCTCAGTAATAGTCTGATGCTCAAGTTGCTTTTTGTTCTGCAAGATTTGTTGGCAATATTTCTAAATATGTAAAATATATGCATTTATAAGATCAAAGACCAACAGACTTTATAAATAACAGCAAATAACATTAAGGAAAAGACTTTTAAAATATTGGAGGCTACCTTGGGGGAAGATTGTAGAGTACCCAAAGTTTCTATGGACATAAACAACCTAGAGGGAGTTGGTGGTCCCAACATATAATGATTACAGGAATACCAGCCTACCCCCAACAGTTCCCCAGTGAAATATCGCAGCAGCATGAAATCAATTCACATGAGACTGGTCTTTGTCTTAATGATTCAACCTATTATGAAATGTTTTATATATTCATTCAGAGGCCTCTGCCTTATCAGCTTAGGTCCCTCAGCGAAGTGAAGGAGGTGCTCAACCAGTTAGCATGTGGGTTCTGGATTCAGCCAAACCTCAGGGTGGACTTCAGCTCTACTACTCATGAGCTAAGGGCTCAGGTAAGCTCCTAACCCTCCAAATACTGGTTTCCTCACATACTCCAATTATGCCCACCTTACAGATATCTTTTAGAGTCATTATAAGAGTTAAAGGAAACAATATGGGTAAAGCATGTGGCACAGCGCCTGAAGGAGTGTCAACCCAAGATATTATTGACAGAGAAGGAGCTATAGGAAGGGTTTGATGGCTCTGAACAATAGACGAGTGAGAAATACCGTCCCCCAATGGAAAGAGGAATTTGGAATCATTTACGGACAAGATTGACTGAAATTGTTTTTAAGGCTAACCCTGGCAGGTAGACTCTGAATCTATGTCTTACTCATCTTTTGCCTATACATTTCCAAAAGTCAGCTAGGGGAAGAGTTCAGCATATCTTCAATTCAAGCTGAATTGAATTTGAGAACTAGGCAAGACTTTGGACTTAAATCTATCAGTATTTTATCCGACTCGAATACCTACATCTGTTGTTTTTCATTTTCAACACTAAGTGGCATATTTAAGGGCTGATTTATTCCCTTATTTATTTCACATGACTAAGAATGGCGTGTGAAACTGGCTAAATTTTTTAAATGACTGTGAAATAGTTCCCATGTGTCTACAAAACATCTGTATCCCATGCTGCAGGGGAAAAGAAAAGGAGACCCCCAATTTAGAGAGGGGGGAAATCAAAATGGGTACACAAGGCATCCAAAAAATCTAGGAGGCGTGACATGGCCTTTTACAAAGAAAAGCAACAATAATGTACTCTTTTAAAACAGACAAAATATCTCTTTAAAAAGCTAGCTTTTAAAAAAAGGTCAGAGAAGTTTAAGGTTTACTCAAGTGTAAATGTCAATTGGAATAAGTGATACCTGTGAGAAAATGGGGAGACCACTGACCTTTTATCCAAAAGAAGGCTAGAAATGATGTCTAAGAAGGGTGAAGGGAGGGAAAAAATTGTAAAGATTTTGAGCAAGGGAAAGAAGCAAGAATGAAGGAAAATCTCATTAAAATCAAAATCGCACACACACGATGCTTTTAGTTGCCAAGCCATATAGAATCTGGTGAAACTTTTTAAAAGATGATATTTTAAGTTATTAACTGATCCACTGATCAGGAGAGATTTTACTCAGGTCTCAACGTGGTCCCAGATCACCTCTTTTAACCTCAGAACTGGGCTTCCTTCTCAAATATTCTTGTCCCTGGTAGTCCCAGAAACGTCTATGTTCACACTTAAAAATCCAATCACTGTGACCTGGGGGATAGAGCGTGCTGATTGACTTATGCCCTTCAGAGCCTGTCCCTGGAGCTGAGAGTTAGGTCCCTCCCACCCAAACTACATGGCTTGGCATACTGTGATCCATAGCAAGAAGATGGAATTAGAGGAAAGGACATAGGTAAGCAACAAAAAGATATCCCCTACCCATAATGAATAGGTTTCTGTTTGAAAACAAGCATCATGCCTGTGACTACGCTACCCTTTCTCCAAAAGTTTGAAATGAAATGACTTGCCTTCTTAAGAGAATAGCATTCAAGCATTCTTGCAAACTTCACAACCTTATCACAAGCATTATTTATAAGTTAAATAAAACTGTATAGAGAATTAAGATAGCAGAGAAGTAGGGGAAACCTAACCTTGTCCCTCAAACACAGCTAGATAAATCTCAAATCATTCTGAACACCCAAGGAATTGATCTGTGGACTAAAAGAACACACTGCACATCTAGAGGGAGAGAAACAGCCACATTATGGAAGGTAGAAGCTGCAGAGAGTGGATTTGGGGGAGAAAAGAACTGCAGGTGCTGTGGAGGGGAGGGAGCCCTGATGACAGAGAAATAAGTGAGAGAGAGAGAGAGCACGCAGAAGTAGATTATTGCACAAGAAAAACTCTTCCCCAAAACCACTGACTTGTAAAAGGATAGGGGCTGACTACCACAAGTTTGTGCAAGCCGTGGAGCTCAAAGTCGGAAGTTTTAGAAGTCCATACCATCACTGGGATCATGCCTGGTAGGCTTAGTGGTGCTCTGGTGCAGAAGGAGGACAGAGGCCCAGAAGCAGGCACTGTGCTCTGAGGATCACTGGGTCACGCAGGGAGAGATAGTTTCCCTTCCTGGCAAGCATTTGGGAATGGTGGCATGGCCTCTCCAGGGACAAAAGAACTGGTGGGAGCCAATGTGCTACAAAGGAACAGACACCTGCCAAGGGCAACAAACCTTTCACTGTACTTTACCATAAGCAGTGAATCACTGCACAGTGGTACAACTGCTTTTCTGAGACAAACTGGCACCAGCTACAGCACAGTGAGACCCTCCCCAGAGGATCAGTGTGGGTCCGTGCTATGCAGGTCCCTAAAATTTGGAGTTTTAAAACCCAGCCACATGCCTGAGATAAAACACAGGAGTACTGTGCTGCCTTGCAGGCAGACAGCTCAGACACAGACAGGATGAAGGCAGGGATCTGAGGGAAACTGGGGACACAAGAGGGGAAATGTTTTGCTCTTCTATGAGGGCTTCCTGAAGAATGGTGAGCACGAACTCCCCACTCCAGGGATGAGAGAGTGAAGTGGTGCCATTTTCTCCCACATCTATCAGTACTGACCTACTTCAGTGACCAACACAGCGCCCCCCAGTGGAGGCCGAAGCCGCTTACACCAACCCCCACTCCCTGCACCCTGGCAGGTGCATCTCCACTAGGGCAAGTCCGCCTGAGAATCAGCGCAGCAGGACGCTCCCTAAGAAGACTAGTACAAACCCCTCGCATGCACCAAGTTTACTGATCATAAAATGCTGTAAAGCTTCAGCTCTAGGGGAAATAGGATCTAGCTTCTTTTAGCAAGCAGACCACGACACACCTAGTTAAAACTTGCCACACAGTGGACAAAGTCCAAACACTCCTTGCCCCCACTACAAGCAAGGAGAAACTCTGCAGAGGACTGACCTGAAGGAAGGAGCAGCCAAAATACAACAGCAGAGTGCACACTCTGAAACACATCCTGAAGTACCAGACCCCAGACAGTATAGGACTTCTTCTTAATATAGCCATTACTCTCAGGAGCACGCATATAAAAGGCTTTCCTAAAAATCACACAAAAATACAGTGGCCTAAACAAAATGACAAGATTGAGGAATTCACTCCAAAAGAAAGAACAGGAAGAAGTAATGGCCAGGGATGTAATCAAAGCAGATATAAGATGCCTGGACCAGAATTTAAAACAACAATCATAAGAATACTAGCTGCGCTTGAGAAAGGCATAGAAGACACTAGAGAATCCCTTATTTAGAGATAAAATAACTAAACATTAGGCGGAAATAAAAAATTTATAACTGAGATGCAAAACTGCATGCAATGACAATGAGGGTGGAAGAAGCAGAGGAACAAATCAGTGCTATAGGGGATAAAATTATGGAAAATAATGAAGCTAGAAAGAAGAGAGAAAGAAAATTATTGGATCATGAATATAGACTTAGAGAATGTAGACTTAAAGACTCAGCACCTCTTAAAGCGTAATAACATTCATATCATAGGAGTCCCAGAAAAAGAGAGGGAACAGGGGGCAGAAGGTTTATTTGAGAAAATTATAGCTGAAAAATTCCCTAATCTGGAGAAGGAAACAGACATCAAAATTCAAGAGGCACAGAGAACTCCCAACAAATTCAAGAAAAGCAGGCCCACACCAAGACATATTGTAGTCAAATTCACAAAATACACAGGCAAGGAAAGAATTCTGAAAGGAGCAAGGAAAAAAAAAAGTGCCTAACCTATAAGGAGAGACAGATCAGGTTCAAAGGAGGTCTTTCCACAGAAACTTCACAGGCCAGAAGGGAATGGCAAGATATATTCAATGTTCTGAATGGGAAAAATATGCAGCCAAGAATATTTTATCCATCAAGTCTGTAATTCAGAATAGAAGGAGAGATAAGAGTTTCCCAGACAAAAAAAATTAACGGAGTTCATGACCACTAAACCAGCCCTGCAAGAAATATTAAAGGGGAATCTTTGCATGGGAAAGAAGGACCAAAAAAAAAAAAAAAAAAAAAAAAAAAAAAAGACTAGAAAGGAATAGAGAACATCACCAGAAATACCAATTTTACAGGTAATGCAATGGCACTAAATTCATATATATCAATAATCACTCTGAATATAAAAGGACTAAATGCTCCAATCAAAAAACATAGGGTATTAGAATGGACAAAAAAAAAATACTCATCTATATTCTGACTACAAGAGACTCATTTTAGACCTATAAAGACACCTGCAGATTGAAAGTGAGGGGATGGTACTTGTTGGGATGAGCACTGAGTGTTATATTTAAGTGATGAATCACTGAGTTCTACTGCCAAAACCAATACTAAACTGTATGTGAACTAACTTGATTTAAATAAATGAATTAAAAAAAAAAAGAAGGTGAGGGGATGGATAATCATCTATCATGCTAATGGATGTCAAAAGAAAGCCAGAGTGGGGGCGCCTGCATGGCTCAGTTGGTTAAATGCCCAACTTTGGCTCAGGTCATGATCTCACAGTTTGTGAGTTCAAGCCCTGCATCAGGCTCTGTGATGACAGCTCCGAGCCTGGAGCCCGCTTCAGATTCTGTGTCTCCCTCTCTCTCTTCCCCTCCCCATCTCGCACTCTGTCTCTCTCTCTCTCTCTCTCAAAAATAAATAAAAGCATAAAAAAAATTTAAAAAGAAAGAGTGGCCAAATTTATATCAGACAAACTAGATGTTAAACCAAAGACTGTAACAAGAGATGAAAAAGGGCACTATATCATAATTAAGGGGTGTATCCACCAAGATGTAACAATTACAAATATTTATGCCCCCACCTTGAAAACACCCAAATATATAAATCACTTAATAACAAACATAAAGAAACTCATTGATAATAATAATAATAATAATAGGGGACTTTAACACTCCACTTACAACAATGGACAGATCATCTAAGAAGAAACTCAATAAGGAAACAATGGCTTTTAATGACACACTGGACCAGATGGTCTTGACAGATATATTCAAAACATTTCATCCTAAAGCAACCAAAAACACATTCTTTTCAGGTACACATGAAACATTCTCCAGAAAAGATCACATACTGGGTCATAAATCATTCCTCAACAAGTACAAAAAGATTGGGATCATATCATACATATTTTCAGACCACAATGCTTGAGGTCAACCACGAGAAAAAATTTGAAAAGAAAACAAATACATGGAGGTTAAAGAACATCCTACTGAAGAATGGATGGGTTAAACAGGAAATTAAAGAAGATATTAAAAATACATGGAAGCAAATAAAAATGAAAACACAACAGTTGAAACCTTTGGGACGGAGCAAAGCTGGTCCTAAGAGGGAAGTATATTGCAATACAGATCTACCTCAAAAATCAAGAAAAGTTTCAAATACACAACCTTAACTTACACCTAAAGCTAGAAAGGAACATCAGATAAAGCTTAAGGTAGGCAGAAGAAGGGAAATAATAAAGATTAAAGCAGAAATAAATTATATAGAAACAAACAAACAAAAAAGTAGAACAAATCAGTGAAACTAAGAGCTGATTCTTTGAAAGAATTAATACAATTTATAAACCCCTAACCAGACTTATCAAAAAGAAATCAGAAAGAATCAACATAAATAAAATCACAAATGAAGGAGGATATATCAGAACCAACACCACAGAAATACAAATAATCATAAAAGAATATTATGGAAAATAATATGCCAACAATCTGGGCAATCTGGAAGAAATGGACAAATTCCTAGAAACATACAAACCACCAAAACTAAAACAGAAATAAACTGAAAATTTGAAAAGCCCCATAACCAGCAGAGAAATTGAATCAGTTATCCAAAATCTCCCAACAACAACAAAAAAAGCCCAGGGCCAAATAGCTTCCCAGGGGAATTCTACCAGACATTTAAAGCAGAATTAATATCTCTTCTTCTCAAACTCTTCTCAAAAACAGAAATGGAAGGAAAACTTCCAAACTCATTCTATGAGCCCAACATTACCTTGATTCCAAAACCAGGCAAAGCTTCCACTAAAAAGGAAAATTACAGGCCAATATCTCTGATGAGCATGAGTGCAAAAATTCCCAGCAAGATACTAGCAAATTGAATCCAACAGTATATTAAAAGAATTATTCACCATGATCAAGTGAGATTTATTCCTGGCTGCAGGGGTGGTTCAATATTTGCAAATCAATCAACATGATACACCACATTTATTAAACAAAGGATAAGAACTATATGATCCTTTCAATAGATCCAGAAAAAGCATTTGACAAAATACAGCATCTATTCTTTATTAAAAGCCTCAACAAAGTAGTTGTAGATGGAACATACCTCAACATCATAAAAACCATATACAAAAGACATACAGCTAATATCCTCAATGGGGAAAACCTGAGAGCTTTTCCTCTCTGGTCAGGAACAAGACAGGGATGTCCACACTCACCATTACTATTTAACATAGTACTGGAAGTCTTAGCCACAGCAATCAGAAAACAAAAGGAAATAAAAGGCATCCAAATTGGCAGGGAAAAAGTCAAACTTTCACTATTTGCAGATGACATGATACTCTATGTAGAAAACCTGAAAGACTCTACCAAAAAATTGCTAGAACTAATACATGAATTCAGGAAAGTCACAGGATATAAAATCAATGTACAGAAATCTGTTGCACTTCAATACACCAATAATGAAGCAGCAGAAAAAGAAATCAAGGAATCAATCCCATTTACAACTGCACCAAAAACAATAAGATACCGAGGGATAAACTTAACCAAAGAGGTTAAATATCTGTACTCTGAAAACTATAGAGCACTTATGAAAGAAATTGAAGAAGACATGAAGAAATGGAAAAATATTCCATGCTCATGGATTGAAAGAACAAATGGTGTTAAAATGTGTACCCAAAGCAAAATATATATTTAATGCAATCCCTATCAAAATACCACCAGCATTTTTTTTACAGAACTAGGACAAACAATCCTAAAATTTGTACAGATCCACAAAAGACCCTAAACAGCCAAAGCAATCCTGGAAAAGAAAAAAAAAGCTGGAGGCATCACAATATGGACTTCAAGCTATATTACAAAGCTGTATTAATCAAGACAGTATGATACTGGCACAAAAACAGACACATTAGATCAATGGAACAGAACAGAAATCCAAGAAATGGGTCCATAACTATATGGTCAACTATTCTTCGACAAAGAAAAAAGAACATCCAATGGAAAAAAGACAGTCTCTTCAACAAATAATGTCGGGAAAACTTGACAGCAACATGCAGAAGAATAAAACCGGACCACTTTCTTACACCGTACACAAAAATAAATTCAAATGGATGAAAAACCTAAATGTCAGACAGGAAACCGTCAAAATCCTAGAGGAGAACACAGGCAGCAATCGTTTTTACCTCAGTCATAACAACTTCTTACTAGATACATCACCAGAGGCAAGGGAAACAAGAGCAAAAATGAACTATTGGGACTTCATCAAGATAAAAAGCTTCAGCACAGCAAAGGAAAAAAATCAACAAAGCTAAAAGCCTACAGAATGGGAGAAGATATTTGCAAATGACATGTCTAATAAAGTGTTAGTATATAAAATCTATAAAGAGCTTATCAAACTCAACACCCAAACACAAATAATCCAGTTAAGAAATAGACAGAAGACATGAATAGACACCTTTCCAAAGAAGACATCCATATGGCCAACAGACACATCAAAAGATGCTCATCATGCATCATCAGGGAAATGCAAATCAAAACCATAGTGACATACCATCTCACATCTGTCAGAATGGATAAAATTAACAATACAGGAAATAACAGATGTCTGTGAGGATGTAGAGAAAGGAGAACCCAGTTACACTGTTGGTGGAAATACAAACCGGTGCAGCCACTCTGGATAACAGTATGTAGGTTCCTCAAAAAGTTAAAAACAGAGCTATCCTATGACCCAGCAATTTTACTACTAGGTACTTACTCAAAGGATACAAAAATACAGATTCGAAGATGTACATGTACCCCAATGTTTATAAGATCATTATCAACAATAGCCAAACTATGGAGAAAGCCCAAATGTCCATTGACTGATGAAAGAATAAAGAAGATATGTTGTATATATACAATGGAATATTACTCAGCAATCAAAAAGAATGAAATCTTGCCATTTGCAATGATGTGAATGGAGCTGGAGAGTATCATGCTAACCAAAATAAGACAGTCAGAGAAAGACAAATGATTTCACTCATATGTGGAATTTAAGAAACAAAATGAATGAAAATATGGGAAGGGGGGAAAAGAGGGAAGCAAACCACAAGAGACTCTTAAATACAGAGAACAAACTGAGGATTGATGGAGGGAGGCGAGTGGGGAATGGGCTAAGTGGGTGATAGGTATTGAGGATGGCACTTTTTATGATGAGCACTGGATGTTGTATGTAAGTGAAGAATCACTAAATTCTACTCCTAAAATTAATATTACACTATATATTAACTAACTAGAATTTAAATAAAAATTTGACGAAAAAAAACAATGAAGTAAAAAAAAGAAAGAAAGAAATTGTATCTACAAAGGAGAACAATGAAATCAACTTAGATGAAAAATCTTATTTTATTAAAGTTAATAAGAAAATGTGATTTTTTAAAAATATTCAATATCACTAATCTAGACCAGTTTATAAAGTATTTCATGATCAACCTCTTATATCCTTTGTCAACTTTATCTTTTTTTTATTTTTTTAAGTTTATTTATTTTGAGAGAGAGAGCATGCACACAGGCAGAGGAGGGGCAGAGAGGGAGAGAGGGAGAATCTCAAGCAGGCTCAGCACTGCCAGTGCAGAACCCGATGTGGGGCTTGAACTCAGAAATCACTGTGAGATTATGACCTGAGCCAAAACCAAGAGTCAAATGCTTAACTGACTGAGCCACCCCAGTGCCACTCCAAATTTATCTTAACACTCTGTGCTCACCCCACATTTTCTATAGAGTCAATATTTTACCTGGCTTCTTACAATTTCCCCCACTATATCATAACATTTACATCTCTACAAGGCACCTGAGTGGCTCAGTTGGTTAGGCATCTGACTTCAGCTCAGGTCATGATCTCACAGTTTGTGAGTTTGAGCTCTGTGCTGACAGCTCAGAGCCTGGAGCCTGCTTCAGATTCTGTGTCTCCCTCTCTCTCTCTGCCCCTTCCCTCCTCGTGCTCTGTCTCTCTCTGTCTCTCAAAAATAAATACATGTTTAAAAAATAATTAAAGAAATAATATTTATATATCTATGCTTTTAAGTTATTTTCTTAAATTCACTGTTACCTCTACTATTGGCTTATTAAATATACTGCCTTCTAATATTTTTAGTTGCTTCCCTAGGATTTATAAGTCTACTTTCAAATATTATGTTACTTCATGTAAAGTAAATGAACTTTACAACAGTATACTTCCATTTCCCTCCTCCCCGTAATGTTGTTGTTGTACATTTTATCATTATAGACATTACACCCCAAAATGCATTATTACCATTTTTGCTTTAAGCAGTCAGTTATCTTTCAGAATGATTTCAAAAAATGAATAAAATTCATTTATAATTATCTTTATTTTTACCATCTTTGGAGCTCTTCATTTCTTTGCATACATCCTGGTTTCTCTCTGGTGTCATGTTACTTGTACCTGAAGAATTTTCTTTACCATTTCTTCTAGCCAAGTCCATTGGCAGTAAATTCTCTCAGCTTTTGTTCATCCGAAAAATCTCTCTACTTTACCTTCAATCTTGAATGATCTTTCACTGGGTATAAAATTCTAGGTGGCCAGGGTTTCTTTTTTCCTTTCAGTAATTTAAAGATATCACTTTATTGCCTACTTGTATATCTTCTGAAAGAAGTCAGCTGTAATTCTTATCTTTATTCCCATCAGTGTCTTTTTTATGGACATTTTCAATATTTTCTTGTTATTATTAGTTTTCAGCAGTTTGTATGTGCTTAGTTGTGGGTTTTCTTATTGTTATTTTCATTTTTTTTAATCCTTCTGAGTGTTCTGAGTTATCTAGATCTGTACTTCGGTAGTTTTACTTATTTTTGGAACATTCTCAAATATTTCTTCTGCCCCATTCTGTCTCCATTATTTTCTTCTAGTGTTTCAACTATACAAATGCCAAGCCATTTGATATTGTGTCACAACTCTTGGATATTCTGTTACGTATTTTTCTCATTGCGTTGCAGTTTGGGTAATTCTTACTGACCTATCTTGAGTTCACGGATCCTCTCCTCCTGTGTCAAGGAAGCTCCTGATGAGCCTAACAAAAGAATTCTTTATCTCTCATTTGTGTGTTGCATGTGTGTGTGTGTGTGTGTGTGTGTGTGTGTGTGTGTGTTTCTGGCATTTCTAGGTAACTTACAGATTTTGTCTCCACTGAAATTCCCCCATCTGCTCATATATGTTATTTTGTTCACCTTTTCCACTAGATCCTTTAACATATTAATCATTATTACTTAAAGTCCTGACAGTCCCTGATAGTTCTAACATCTTGGTCATCTCTGAATCTGGCTCTGTTGATCGCCTTGTCTCTTGATGATGGGTTTTCCTTATTGCTATTTTGTGTCTCATGATTACTTATTAAATGACAGATATTGTGTGTAGAGCAGTGAGATCAATAGCATTTCTACCTGGAAATAGGCATGCCTCTACTTTAGTCAGGCCATCAGTGTCAGGGACTGAGTCAGTCTAGCAAATGTAATGCAGTTGAGGCTAGAAATGTGCTCATGCAGTACACCTGATCTTTTGAGACTCTGCTTTTTCCTCTAGCAATAATGAATCCTTAGGTATTTCAGAGGGTTACAAAGTGCTGCCCTTTCCCAGCAGTTTAAGTCTTTCGCTCTGTCAAGAGAAAGAGTTCTGGGCAAGAGGGTAGGATTTTATACCTTTCTCACAATCCCCTCCCCCATACCTGCATTAACAAGGATGACTGTCTCTGGTCTCTTGTCCTGCCTTCAAACTTTCTCGTGAATACCTGGTGAGGATGTAGAGAGGACCCAATTTCTCTTACTTTATGCCACCCCATACTCACCCTAAAACAATTTCATTTACATGTTAATTTCTTCTTACTTATGTTTACAGCAGCCTCCCCTCTTCTGGTTTTCTGTCACAGATGAGACAGTCTACATGTCAAGTCTCATGTTGGAGAGGCTGCTTCCAATCTCTGAATTTAGGCTGTTTTCTCTGTGACCTCAGTTCTTTAATAAGTTGGAAAACAAGTTATGATTTTGTGATCAGCTGAATTTTTCTCATTGTTCTAGTGGGAGTGATGCTCTTTCCAACTTTCTATATGCTAGGTGGAAACGTAGTCCTCTATGCTTTTGTACACAAGTAATAATAGAAGTTACTATTTATTGCGTATTTATTATGTGCCCACCATGGTGCTATGGGATTTACATGAATTAGCTCATTTAATCCTCACTATTATTACATTCACTTCCTAGGTTAGGAAACCAAGACACAGAGCAGTTAACTTGCTCAAGGTCTCACAGTCACTGAGTGGTAGACACTGAATATAAACCCATATGGTCTGACTCAGGAGCAGTGCTATGATTCTATACTATTGTCTCTGCCTTAAGAGCCCCTTGGGGACAGAGATAAGTCCTATTCTTGTGTTTATTTTTCCAGAGTCTTTCACATTGTCTCATTCAAAAGAAGCATTCAGTCAATGTTTGTTGAAGAAAGTAATTAAAGCCCTTTCTCCTGGCCCTGAAAGTCAAAGTGGGGTTTGGAGGCAATAACCTGTGAGAGGCTCACCTCATCTCATTGCTCCTTCTCACCTTCCAGTCCCCCACACAGGAACTGTATGTCATAATACATGATGATAAAAAGTCCCCAGTACCTTGAACAATCTCCTCCCCATGCTGAACAAGTCAATCCATGACAAGAAAGAAATGATTAATGGCTGCTCTGCCAGGTGATGCTTGCTTGATTAACAGGAAATATGGTCCATATTTCATATAAGTTTCCCTAAACTTCAAACACAAAGACTGAAAGTTCATACTCTGCTCTATCGAGCTATAACTTCACATTGTGTGTCTTTGCCCTCCTTTCATCCCAATTAAGCAATAAAAACTTAAAGGGCAAAATCTACCAATTGCACTTCTCTGTATCCCACATAGGACCTAGTGCAAAGCTCTACAAATACCTGTTGAATTAAGGAATGAAAAAGATTAATATCAACTGCTCCAATGTTGCAGTCCAAACAAACCATGTCAGAGTAACATTCTTCTACTGAATGCTGGAAATTTTTAGGATGTATATTATTCAAAGGCTTGGCACCGAACTGTTTCGGAGATAAGTCAGGTTTATCCAACATGGGTGAATGTCAGCTCTAAATTTTTGTATTTGTTATTCTCCTTCTGAGTCTTCAATCTGAAATGATGCTGGACTTCGAAAATATAAAGTCTATGTTCTTGCCCAAGTTTTGCCATTTATTAACATTAAAAATAGGGGTCATTATATCTCAGATGCTGACTTTTTGTGGAAATGGAATAAGCTGACAAATGCAAAAGCACCTCAGAAATTATAAAGTATTATATAAATGTATTCTTATTATAATCATTGCCTCTTGGGTCAATGCATTTAAATCTCATGCTTAATAATTGGAATAATAATAACCAATTTTTATTTAAGGCTTACAGGCTTCTAGCCTATAATATAATTTAACCCTCCAACAAAATTACTATGTATTAAATACTATCATTAGCCCCATTATATAAGGAAACACTGAGACTCAGTGAGGTTAAAGGGCTGGGTTAAGGTCACACAGTAAGTTAGAGAGTCTGGATTCAAACCCAAGCAGTCTGGTTCCAGAAACCCCATTCTCTTCTTTTAAGTTTATTTATTTATTATTTGAGAGAGGGAGAGACAGAGAGAGGAAGAGAAAGAGAGAGAGAAAGAGCAGAGGAAGGGCAGAGAGAGAGGGAGGGGTGAAAGAGAATCCTCAGCAGTCTCCACACTGTCAGTACAAGGAGCCTGATGTGGGGGACTCCATCCCATGAACCGTGAAATCATGACTTGAGCAGAAACCAAGAGTCAGACACTCAACCGACTGAGCCACCCAGGCGTCCGCAGAAACCCTACTCTTAAGCACAGTACTCTGCTATCTCCTAAATGGAAAGCATAGATTTTATTAAATCTAGTTATGAAAAATCTGGTTAAAGAGTGAGATCATGGGGCATTTCATGGGTTCTGTTCTTAACCATCATCTCTATAATATCCCCAGATGATCTCTTCTACCTTATTGTTTTAACCATCACCTATGTGCTAATAGTATCCAAATTTCTGTCATCCTGGCCTCTATATTCATCTATCTACCCAACCATCCAGTCATTCATTTATTCAACAAATATCCATCAAGCATTTACATGTCAGGCCTGAGCTAGATGTTGAATGGAGAATAAAATACATAAATAAGAGACCTGATCTCATGGAGTTTACTTTATACAGGATGGGGAAAGGCAATGAATAAATATGTTTATTAATTTAAAATTAATACAAGAATTTCATATAGTGTTACACTGCCTGAATGTTTCAAAGGTGAGCATCCCAAAAAAGAGAGTCTGATGGAAGCTGTATTGCTTTTTCTAACATAGACTCAGACGTCAACAAAATCACTTCACTCTATTCATTAAAAGTGAGTCACTACGACTAACCCATACTCATGGGGAAGGGAAATAGAGCTCATCTTTTGATGGAAAGCATGCCAAAGGATTTGCTAATATGCTTTAAAACTATTATCCCCGCCATTTTGTCTAACCTTCAGAGGAATATGAGCATCTCAGCTCCCACAGTCAAATCTGGAAGCCTTAAGTAAAGCTGCTTGGACACCCCCAGTATAAGCTCAACTATATTCTTCAAGGAACAACTCTGGAACTCCAGGAAGATGGCTCTGTCCATTCTGTCTAATTTAACCCTTCATCTTCCCTCTTTTGAGCTTGCAGCACCCACTCTCTCATTATGACAATGCTTTGATGGTTATTCCATATTTCAACCCATACCAATATAGAACTTTTTCTGGTCTCCTCATCTGGGTCATTGGCTCCCAGAAAGTATTAACTATTTATCATACACATGATTTCTGAGTATCTTTCACAGTATTTTAAATGGAGCTATAGTCATGGATCATGGAATGGAGACAAGAAGGAAGGAATTTTTTTCTATTTTCTGAGAACACCTGTTGCTCTAAGACCTACTCTAACTTTTACATTATATGAACCATAAGATATATATATACACACACATTGTGTGGATCACTCTGCAAATTATGTAAAATATTGGAATCTCTGATACTTAGGAAGTCTTTAAAGATCACCTAAAGTTCAACCGCCCTATTTTTTTCCTCAAGTTTTACAAACATTGTTTTATTTAATTCACATAATAAACCCATGAGGAAGGTACTATTATTATCTACATTTCTCCCATGAGAAAAATGAAGCTAAGAAAAAGATACCCTCAAATTTACACCAGCCAGCAAATGGAAGCTCAGATATGGGTCTTCCTGAATCCAAATTAGTGGGGCCCATCAATGAGGAATTTCAAGTCCAAGAAAGGCAAAGACTTGCCCAAATTTAGGATTAACTTCCCGATTCCCAATGCAATGTTCCACTCAGATAAATAAGAGAAAACTCTATCCTTACTAAATTCAAAATTAGAATCAGTTCATCACCAACCTAAAATTGCAGATCATAAATTTTATCTTCATTTTTTTCCCTCTTGGGCCTGAATTCAAATAAGCAGGAAAAGGTGAAAGGGCGAAAAAAATCATAGAAAGAGGGAGCTCTGATAATACAACATCTTGCCACATGAAAAGGTCAAATGATGCTCTGTGTCAGTCCATAATAGGCTGCAATTTGAGCAGCCCCAGCCATGAAATACCTGGCAATTTCCTGACCTTTTTAGCTGTGGCTGTAAGTGCTTTGATTCTTGGGACATTCTATATATATATTTGAAACTAACTAAAAAAGCTGTTTCTAGAAACTCTGCTCTCATGATATAAAATATAACCTACAGGCATGTGTGATGGACAATGTTTGCTTGTGGTTTCTTAGTTTGCTATGCTTCATTTTGGCTGCCAATTATCGAATGTCCTTCCTGTCACTGCAAATATCTCATCTTAAGAATCTTGGTTGGAGGCAGTATCCACGTCCCATCACAGAGGCTGAAAAGGCAAGACACTCCTCTCCCAGCCTCCCTTGCAACTAGGGGAAAAACCTGGGCTTGATCAATCAGATGCCTCTATCCCAGACTTTGAGTAAGGACATAGTGACACAAATAAGCAAGAACAGAAGAGAATCTGTGCTGGTAATGGGAGCCACAATAGCAGCAGAAGCTTCTGATTTCCAAAGACATCCGACTCAGGAATCCTCTGCCTATTGCTGTGGCAGAGCGAGCCATGGCATCCAACATTCCACAGAGGGGACAGCGTTGTCTTCACAAACTGATTGTAAGCATGACTTTGGTGGTGGTAATAGCTTCTGCACATTATCCCTTGCCTCTGTCCATGTTCTGAGCCTGAATCTCCAAACTTCCCAGGGATTCTTTGACCAAACCAATATCACTTTAATAAACTTCTTTCCTGTGTAAGCCATCCAGGGGCACTTTCTTTTGCTTGCAACTAAGAACCCTGAAACATCAATGAATAAAATTAAAATGTAAGAAAAATAAGAGGGATGAGATGAGGTAGAATTTCTTTAAAAATTATATTGAAATGTACTTGATGGAAAATCTCACTCAAACTGACTCATGTAGAAAGGAGTCAATACCACTGGCTATTATCACATTTTCACAATTTATAAAACAGGATCAAGATCTAGACTGATTTCCCACTCCTATCCAGGTCTCCCTCTAGATAATCTCCACTTCTGTCAAGGATACTGTCAATTTTCTCATCACAAAGCTTGAAACTCCTACAATTATCTTCACTTTTCCTCTACCTTCTAGCCATTAATGAAATACTTTCTATTTTCCCTAATAATGACTTCTCTGATCTCTTCCTGACTTCATAATCCCACTGGCCAAACTCAATACAAAAGAGTATCACCTCCTACATGAGTCACTGCTTTAATTTTTTAAACTATCCTACTTGTCTCCAATGTGTCCTATGCCAAATTAATTTTCCCAAGACATTGTGCCTCATCACTCTCCAGATCAAAATCCTCAATAGCTGACCACTGTCTGCAAGATAAAATCTAAACTGTTCAGCATGATATATGAGGCACGTCACGATCTGATGCTTTCTTACCTTTCCCGTTTGACCACCACATGCATTACAATAGTATTTGATTGAGGGAAATATTTTTATACTGATTTTTAAATAAAATCAATAGATATAATGCATGCTTGAATTGAGAATATGTTTAGCAATTAAAAATTACCAAAAATGTTGCAAGAAGATTTTTATGGCCATAATGTTAAAACAACCAATGCTAAAAATAACTGTCATGTACAAAATGCTTATTATATGCCAGACAATGTTCTAAATGTTCTGCTAGTATTGTCTATATAAATATTACAGTAATGTCATAAGGTAGGTGTTATTTACATGTGGGAAAACTGCAGTGTTGAGGGGCTGAGGAGTGTATTCAAAATCATTCAGCCAATAAATACAGTGCAAAAATTCAAATGCCATGAAGTCTATTTTTAAATAAGGACCATATTTTCTTTTTTTTTTTTCAGTGTATGAGATTTATTGCCTAATTGGTTTCCACACAACACCCAGAGCTCATCCCAACAGGTGCCCTCCTCAATACCCATCACCCACCCTCCCTCCCACCCCCCATCAACCCTCAGTTTGTTCTCAGATTTTAAGAGTCTCTTATGGTTTGGCTCTCTCCATCTCTAACCTCTTTTTTTTTCCTTCCCCTCCCCCATTGGTTTCTGTTAAGTTTCTCAGGATCCACCTAAGAGTGAAAACATATGGTATCTGTCTTTCTCTGTATGACTTATTCCACTTAGCATAACACTCCCCAGTTCCATCCACGTTGTTACAAAGGGCCATATTTCATTCTTTCTCATTGCCACGTAGTACTCCATTGTGTATATAAACCACAATTTCTTTATCCATTCATCAGTTGATGAACATTTAGGCTCTTTCCATAATTTGGCTATTGTTGAGACTGCTGCTATAAACATTGGGCTACAAGGGCCCCTATGCATCAGTACTCCTGTATCCCTTGGGTAAATTCCTAGCAGTTCTATTGCTGGGTCAGAGGGTAGGTCTATTTTTAATTTTTTGAGGAATCTCCACACTGTTTTCCCAAGTGGCTGCACCAATTTGCATTCCCACCAACAGTGCAAGAGGGTTCCCATTTCTCCACATCCTCGCCAGCATCTATAGTCTCCTGATTTGTTCATTTTGGCCACTCGGACTGGTGTGAGGTGATATCTGAGTGTGGTTTTGATTTGTATTTCCCTGATGAGGAGCGACGTTGAGCATCTTTTCATGTGCCTGTTGGCCATTCGGATGTCTTCTTTAGAGAAGTGTCTATTCATGTTTTCTGCCCATTTCTTCAGTGGATTATTTGTTTTTCGGGTGTGGAGTTTGGTGAGTTCTTCATAGATTTTGGATACTAGCCCTTTGTCTGATATGTCATTTGCAAATATCTTTTCCCATTCCGTTGGTTGCCTTTTTGTTTTGTTGATTGTTTCCTTTGCCGTGCAGAAGCTTTTTATCTTGATGAGGTCCCAATAGTTCATTTTTGCTTTTAATTCCCTTGCCTTTGGAGATGTGTCAAGTAAGAAACTGCCGCGGCTGAGGTCAGAGAGGTTTTTCCTGCTTTCTCCTCTAGGGTTTTGACGGTTTCCTGTCTCACATTCAGGGCCTTTATCCATTTTGAGTTTATTTTTGTGAATGGTGTAAGAAAGTGGTCTAGCTTCATTCTTTTTGCATGTTGCTGCCCAGTTCTCCCAGCACCATTTGTTAAAGAGACTGTCTTTTTTCCACTGGATATTCTTTCCTGCTTTGTCAAAGACTAGTTGACCATACTTTTGTGGGTCCAATTCTGGAGTCTCTGTTCTATTCTATTGGTCTATGCATCTGTTTTTGTGCCAATACCATGCTGTCTTGATGATTACAGCTAGATCTACCCTATGACCCAACAATAGCACTGCTAGGAATTTATCCAAGGGATACAGGAGTGCTGATGCTTAGGGGCACTTGTACCCAATGATTATAGCAGCACTTTCAACAATAGCCAAATTATGGAAAGAGCCTAAATGTCCATTAACTGATGAATTGATAAAGAAATTGTGGTTTATATACACAATGGAATACTACGTGGCAATGAGAAAGAATGAAATGTGGCCTTTTGTAGCAACATGGATGGAACTGGAGAGTGTTATGCTAAGTGAAATAAGTCATACAGAGAAAGACAGATACCATATGTTTTCACTCTTATGTGGATCCTGAGAAACTTACCAGAAGACCATGGAGGAGGGGAAGGGAAAAAAAAGTTAGAGATGGAGGGAGCCAAACCATAAGAGACTCTTAAAAACTGAGAATAAACTGAGGGTTGATGGGGGGTGGGAGGGAGGGGAAAGTGGGTGATGGACATTGAGGAGGCACCTGTTGGGATGAGCACTGGGTGTTATATGGAAACCAATTTGACAATAAATTTCATATTTAAAAAAATAATAATAAAATAAATTATTTTTTTATATATCCTTTAAGTCAATGGTAAAAGGAAGAATATTGCTAGCATCAAATTCCCAGTGGAATCTTATTAACATCTAATAGACTATCAGTGTTCTATGATAATAAGTTATATAGCTTGTAAAAAATCCAGATTCTCTAGTTCTGCCCTTCAGGAATTCTATTCCACTGGGTCTTGCGTGGTGTTCAGTACCATAAATTTTTATTAAGCACCTGGGTGTTGCTGATGCAGCTCATGTAACTGGTCCATGACTCTAGTTTTGAGAAAACCTGAGATAGGTAACCACTATGTGGTAATGGTCATGATATTTGGGTTCTGTTTCTTCTGGCTCTGCCATTCACTTGTTGTATGACCTTGAATAACTATTTTCCTGACTCTCAATTGTATCACCGTCCAGTGAAGGAGGAAGGTGTAGATGATCTAACTTTTTACTGCATATTCCACTCACAAATGTGCCACTCCAGAAGGATGAAAAAAGCCTACCTCACATGTTCAAACTAGTCAATTGGTAGTGCCTGCCTGAAGCTCCGTGTTGGGAAGGATTCTTAGATCTTTCAGATCAGTAAGTGTAAAAATAAGATAACTGTTCAAAGATGTGTATTGTGCATGTAGGAAGGAGATTGGAAATGTATGTTCTATCTTTGATTGTCTCAACATAGCCATACAGATTTACTTTTCCTTAATCCATCCGACCATTCCTTCACTCATACTACTCCCTTAACCTTACTGAAATCAGCCCTATATTTACAATGCAAAGACTCCATAAATACTTCCTCGTTACTCCTTTCTATATCCCAATTTTCATACTTCCAACAAGTAATTGCTTCATTTGCCTTGTAACATGGGTAGCAGCTTATCTGTTTCTGTCTTCCTCAAAAGAAAGCAAGGTTACTGAATCTATGTAGGGCTATAGTAAAATAACAAATCTAAGCTGCCTAGAATCCAGTAGAATCAATGACTATTTATTGCAATCTATCAAGCTCTAAAATTCTAGACCTCTAGGGTAAAAGTCATTAAATATTGGTGATGGGTGCAACAGACAAAAGATACTTGAGATGAAATTGGAACTCAGAACCTTGGACAGCTCAGGTTTTAGCAACATTCCTGCTGCAGCTCTGACACAGCCCAAGATATTTTCCACCCTCACTTCTCTGTAAGGATAAGGCTCTCTGCCTTACAGGTATGGAATCTAGGGACATCTGGCTGGCTCAGCTGGTTAAACGTTCAACCCTTAGGAGCCAATTTAGGCTCAGGTCATGATCTCAGGGTTCGTGAGACCCAGCCCTGCATCAGGCTTTGCACTGACAGCCCAGAGCCTGCTTGGGATTCTCTCTCTCCCTCTCTCTATGTCTCTGTCTCTGTTTCTGTCTCTCTCTCAATATAAATAAATAAACAAACAAATTACAGAATTTTCCAGTCTCTAGAAAGAGGAACATTCTTGTCTATTAGGGATCTTGAATGTATGTGATTTTCTAATCAGTTCTCTCACTGAAGAGTAACAATGAACTTAAGAGTCCAGTCTCTGGGTCAGATTATTCTGGGTCCAGAGTCCTGGCTCCTCCACTTACCAGCTGTGTGACATTAGACAAGTTGTGTGGTATCTTATTGTCCCAGTTGCCTCCTCTGTTACATGAGAATAATCAGTACCTACTTTATAAAACTTTGGTGAAGACAAAAAACTATAATCTGCATGTAGTGCTCAGAAGAGCCTAGCACATAAATGTCCTTAGTAATGTCAGCTGTTAGCTGCCACCATGAAGCAAGAGAACTGGTTCTATCCTAGTCCTGCCATAAACTCATGTGACCTCAAGAAAGGCCTTTTACTTCCTCACCTGGAAACAAGAGAGCTGGACTGGAATAGATATTTCTAAAGTGGGATCCACAAAACCTGAAATCTTCCTTCCTGTGTCCCAATCAATTTTTTCCTATTTAACTTCTGTTCCTTTGTTGAGTCATCCTTGGATGTGGTCAAGAGTCAGAGGTGGAAGAGTCTGGGGATCCTGGACACCCAGAAATCAGTTCAGGACCCCTGACTCTAGTGTCATGAATTTTGGATGACCCCCTCTCTGTACACACACACACCAAAAAACAAACCTGAAATTCTCAGCATCCTAATGGTCCAAGTTTTCTGAGCCTTTCTCAGGTCCAACTACAACCTCAACAATAAATGGTGAAGGAGAGACCCTCAAAAGAGGGAAGGAGGCATGAGGCATCAGTATTTCCATGTCATTGCCCTGCTCTCTGCAATCCATCAAGATCTTCCTTGGTCCCTATATTCATCCATTTCAATAATACTAGGTTGTCGTTTCAAGTGTTTGGATGGCCTGCAAATTTCAGTTTTCTACTGAGTCTTTCTTACTAAGAGTTCCTGAAACAAAGCCATGAAGCTCCAAGTCCCTGTGTACAGACCTGCTTATGAGTTTTCTCTCTAATCCCCAGAATTTTTGCCCAAGTGCTTTTAGAAGTGGTATGAACCCAAACAACTTCCTGGCCCACTGCAGCTTCTAACATGAGATCATGACTTTAAATCTCAAAATCACAGTATACCTAGTTATTAATAGCAGGGGATTTCAGCTCAACACAATGCTCTGGTAGACTGCCAGCAATCCAAGTTTAACATCCTCCAGGGTGTGAAATTAAAAGGAAAAAAAGAATTCTAAAAGCCTGAGAGTTTCTGTTCATTTGAACTAGAGTTTAACTCCTTCTTTGCCCTTCCTTTAGCTGTAAGATCACTATACTTATGGTTCAGGATCAATTTTTTTTTTAGTGTTCCTAAGATGTCTTACTCATCTTTGCAGCCTTAGTGACTAGCGTATAATAAGAGCTTATGGGAGATTGGATTATTGTTCAGTAATATTTACTTCCTCTTTTTTGCTCTCTTAGGAGTAACATGTTTCTGATTTGGGCTGGGCCATGTGACTTGGTTTAGGCAATAAGCTGCTACCACATGTAATACAGCCAAGGCTGAAAATGTGCTCCTGCCCTCCTGGACCTCTGGCATAACCATGAGAAGAGAATTTCTAGGCTAGCATTCCAGTCTCAGAATGAGTATAGGAAATATGAGGAGTAGAATTCAATGGCCCCTACTGAGCTTCTATCAGCCAACCCCTGATAAATAAATAAGCACCAGGACTTCAGTACTGTCATTCACCAATTAGTTATCTCCTAGAGAGTAAAGAGAAAGAAACCAGGTCATTCAACACTAGAGAATTATTTCAATACCTGTTTCTCCTTCAACTGGGTATGAAAGCATATGAGTACCATGGCCACATGTGAAAAGTTAGTAGACATGACCTATAATTTGTTACTATTTAACATCAGGTTAAACAAAGGGACAGAATTTTCCAATTTTGTTATATACTCTCTTTTTCTCACTGACCTCGTCTCCATCCTATAAATACAAAAAGTCCTCTTTTGAGAAGGGCAGGATTGTCCTGAAGGCATACTGTGTTAGGGGAAAAATATAATCTCTGCTATTATAAAACTCTATAGAATTTATAAGAATCAGGAATTCCCAATAAGCATGTAATTTAACCTGTTTTTACTACCACGATAAAACTGGACCGAAAATTAAAAATTCATTACTTTGTGTAGTTTACAGAAGCTATGTTTCAGCTCCTTGGAAAAGGTTCCCAATCCACTCAATATAGCAAACATAAGAACACAAAAACTATCAAACCAGGTCAGATCCCTAGTACCTTTCAGCAGAGTTCTTTGGCAGTTGAAAAAACAAAGTTACCCTGATGAAAAGTTAGGTTGCAGGCAAAAGACCCTGGTGGCCCTTAATAAATCATGCTGGATCTGTCATTCAAGTAAGCTTGTGATAAAAAATATCTGGTACCAGGCTTTCCCTATGCTGAAAACAACCATAAAAACTGATACATCAAAGAAGCCACTGTGTTCAGGCACTGGACAATAGACAGTGCAAGAACTGCACCTCTGAGACACAGGGAACTCATGAGCTGAGCTGCAAAATCCCCCAGCAATATGCCTGGGGACAATGAGCTGAAGTCCAAACAGGGCAGGGTGGTCTTGCTGAGCCAAAGTGGCAAAGATCAAAGTGTGGGGCAGCTGACACAGGGCAATGGAGAGGAGATAACTGTAACAGAGAAGTACCCTAGAAGTTCATGTTAGGGTTCCCAAACCCATGAGTTTCCCCCATGTTAGGGATCCCCTGACTATATCCACAAAGGAAAATGCTTAGAACTTGAGTCCCACCAAATTAGAGGGGCTTGTGAATTACCTTGGGCCTTTCAAAGATATGGCATAACAAAAAATAAAAACAAGTCTACACAATTATTAGGTGATCATTCAGTAATTAAACTGTCTACTAAACAAAAATAAATCATCTTCAGAGGAAGATTACAGAATCCAGAATCTACAAAATATCACCAAATGAGCAGTACACAATAAAATATTGCAAGAGATACACACACACACACACACACACACACACACACACAACCGTAGTGAAGAAAAAAATTAGTCAGGAGAAACTGACCAAGGTATTTACCCAACAGAAATTAAAACTTACATTCACACAAAAACCCTCTATATAAATGCTTAAGACAGCTCTATTTATAATCACAAGAAACTGAAAACAATTCAAATGTCCTTCAACAGATGAATGGATAAACGAATTTTTGCACATCCATCCAAAGGAATGCCACTTAGCAAGAGAAAGAAACGAACTATTAGATACTTACAGCAATAAGGATGACTTTCAAAGGCATTATGCTGAGAGAAAGAAACCAGTCTCCCAAAGTTTCATACTACATGATTCCATTTATATTACACTTGGGAAAAGGCACAACTACAGCAATAGAGAACAGAGCAATAGTTACCAAAGTTTGGGGATGGGGGATTGGACTACAAACGGGCAGTACGAGGGAATTTTCTGGATGATGGAACCTCTCCATGTCCTGATTGTGGGGGGTAGTTACAAGAATCTATATATGTATTAAAGTCATAGAACTGTACACCAAAGAAAATACATTAGACTAAATGTTAATTTTTAAATAAAGCTTAAAGTCTGCATGGAACAGTATTATAAAGCAATGTTACAAACATATTTAATACATTCGATAACTGAAAACTATTACATATCTTAACCAATCACAAATGGGTAAAGGATATAAAGACAATTCACAGAATAGAAAACATAAATTACTCTTAAATATATGAAGATATGCTCAACCCCACTTTTATACTCATTGGATTGGCAAAGGCAAAAGAGTCTGAGAATGTATCATGTTGGTGAGGATTTGAAGTCAACAGACACTAATACATTGCTGACAAAATGTAAATTGATATAACCTTAATGGAGGGAAAACTATCAAGAGCTATCAAAATGTTTTTAAAATGCATGCACCATTTCACCCAACAATTCCACTTCCAGAAATTTATCCTACAGATATGTTTGCACATGTGTCAAATGATCTATGAACCAAATTATTTATGGAAGCCTTATATTTTTTTTAGCAAAAGCTGGGGAAAACCTAAATATTCCTCAATACCAAATTGGTTAAGTGGAGTTTGATATACATACAATGGAATAAAATGTAGCCATTCAAATGAAATTAACCTGTGGAGTGTGGATCATTCTTTCTTTTGGAGGTAATAAGATAGCCACTTTCAGGGTCTGTCTGAGCTCTTAGACTCTGCCCCCAAATCTACCTTTGGCATGTGCTAATAATACCTAAAATTCTTAAAATCATAATAGGAGTGATAATAATAATAAGCATAGCTAAAATGTATTGACCACTTATCATGTGTTTAGGACATGTACTAGGTGCTTTGCTATGCCCTTTACATCAATCATTTCAATTTCAGTCTCAGTTACAATTCTTTGAGGTTCTGCAGCATGTGTGGGTTACAAATTAGAAGGAAGGAAGATACACACACACACACACACACACACACACACATAAACTGAAATTTAAAGATGTCATCCTGCATAAGATAATCTCATTAGTGACCTCCAGATTCAAACATGGGCAGCCTGACTCCAAAGCTCATGCTCTCCCCATTACCCAACACCACCTGTAACTGCAGAATCTTTGAACAGGAGAAAATCTTCAGGCCTTCTAGTTTAATCTTTCAATCACTACAGGACCCACTCGACAACATACTTGACAAGAAGCTACCCAGCTTCTGCTGAGTGACAAGGAGCTCAAAATCTCCTGAGACATACTATTCCATCACAAGAAAACTCTGATTCTTTTTTTAAAAAGCTCTTCTTTCCAGGGAGCTCAAACCATCTGCTTCCCTGACATTCCCTTTTTCTCTCCTCTGGAGTGACATACAATGGGCATTCCCTCCATCACAAGACAGTCCTTCCAGTCGCTGGAGTCAACTCTCCTGCCCTTTGCCCCCTCTCTCCTCTTCTGGCTCGGTCCTTAAGTCTTCCTGTGCAAATATTCCAAGATTCCTCAACATCCAAAAGGGCTTCATTTCAACACCTCCTTGGTTTTTTATGTTATAAATCAACTCTATTATGTATAACTTACATACAATGAAGAACACAGACTTTAAATGTTACAATTTAATGGGTTTTGAAAAAGCGCCTATGACATCCATGCCTTTATTAAAATATAGACTATCTCCATCACCTCAGAAAGTTCTCTGGTGTCTTTTGCCAGGGACTCACCTGCCCATTCCCACCCAAGAGAACTTCTGATCTGATTCCTATCACCATAGAGTGATATTACCTACAATCACACAATAAGTATTTTTTTTTTTGCATTTGGCTTCTTTAATTCAGCATAATATTTTTGGAATTCATTGTGTGGTAAATTACAGTAATACATTCCATTTTTATTGCTGAGTAATATTTCATAGCAGGAATATACCATAATAATTTTTTTTATCCATTCCCCCCTTGATGGACATTTGATTATTTCCAGTTTGGGGCTCTTTCAATAAAGTTCCTATGAATATTTTTAAACAAGTTTTTGTTTGGATATATGTTTCTATTTCTCTTGGGTAAATACCCAGGAGTGAAATAACTGGGTTCACGGGGTAGGTGTATATTTAATTTTTCAGGGAAATGCAATTACAACCACAGAGAGATACCACTTCACATGCAGTGAAATAGGTATAATTAAAAAGACTGATGAATCTGAGTGTTGGCAAGAATGCCAAACAACACTCCTTTCAAAGGGAGACTCTTCAGTTGCATATACAACCCATTGTGTTGGTTGATTGGCTCCAGGTACAGTTATCTCCTCTGTTCTGGGCCTTCAGCATCCATTCATTAATCCATCTGGACTTTATCCTGACTCCTACCAACTTGGTCATCAGGTCATCAGCTGACATTCTGGAGACATTTTTGCATTTACTACGGTGAAGATTATTCCCTCAAACCTCTTCTGTGCAAATAGTTTTTGTAGCCCAGATGCTGAACATAATTTTCCAACTTTAATGAACTTTATAAAAAATTACACTTGCCCTCATTATAGAGGAAATCACTATTAGCAGTCAAAGAAGCACATAAGAAAAAGTGACATTAAAATGTTTATAATGTATCTATAAAACAATGTCTATAAAACAAAACCAACAAACTGCAAAATAAGGAAAAGAGGAATGTAAGTGACTGAAAATGAAGATATATTAACTATGTTTTAGTCTAGAGAACTCTCCTAAACCTGGTTCCATGTAGTATCACAACCATGCTGTCAGGTGTTTGGATTGCTTCTATTTTGTTAAATGAGGAGGCAAGTTCAAGAAGGATAAGTGCTCAAGATCACATGAGTAATAAGATCAAATCATGACCTAAAACCAAGTTCATGTTCTTTGTCTAATCACAAATTGTGTGATTTTTCTGCTACATTGGCACATCTCACCCTGATTACTCTAAATATCCCCTGAGTAACCCTAATCCATTTGACCAGTTTGCAACAGACTTACCAAGGATGGCCTTTGGCCCCCATTTTATGACCCCTGGTTAGAGTTAAAATATGCCTTTTGAAACACTTTGATTAGCATTTTCTTTATCCTTTTGTCTGAGTTCTGGGAGCAGCTTGCCACAGAGCCAAGAACGCTGACAGAAGAGTCAAGAGACTTGTATTCTGATCCCGCCTCCGGCAATGACAAGCTTTCGGACTTTGTGGAGAGATAAAACCAAGGCAGAAGAGAATGTGGGCTTTGAAGCCAAAAAGACCTGAGTTCAAGCCAGCTACTAACTGTGGCCCTGATGACATTATTTCACCTCTCTGAACCCCAGTTTCCCCACCTGGAAAATAAGATAACAATATATGCCTCTTGAAAAGTTATTTTGAAGATTAAACAAGGTATGAAGGGTCTAAAATAGTTGACGCTCAAAGAATGCCATCTACTTCATAATTATCGTCATCATCATCATGACTTATTATGGTCTCAAAGTGCAATTAAATGAGCTTTAAGCTCATGACCAGCTTTTTCTGATACTCTGAGCCCATATATGACCACATATAACAGAAAACTGGTTGTTAGAATTTCCTTTGAAATAATTGGTTGGTTCCAAATAATTAGATGGTTACTATCTCACCCTCTGGAATGTTCATGTAGAAGTGTTTTCTTAAACTTTTTTTTAATGTTTATTCATTTTTGAGAGACACAGAGAGAGTGTGAATGGGAGAGGGGCAGAGAAAGAGGGAGACACAGAATCCAAAGCAGGCTCCAGGCTCTGAGCTGTCAGCACAGAGCCCGAAATGGGGCTCGAACTCATGGACCACAAGCCGCTGAGCTGAAGTCAGAAGCTTAACCAACTGAGCCACTCAGGCGTCCCTTTGTAGAAGTGTCTTCTTGACTCAGCCATGCATTCATCCATTATTGCCAACCTTGCATGAGCCAGACACCTTGTTAGGCAGGACATGAGCATCCAAGGAACCTGACAATTATCCTGTATATAGAAGTGTGCATATTTTTCCCTGAAAGAGGCACTAAGGAACAAGGGCAGATCCTTTCAAAAAGTAGTGTTGCTCTTTTAATGTCTGTGAATGTTTATCTACTTCTGGCAATCACCATTCGGCTAGAAGGACTTATCAGAGAAGCTCCATATTGTCCCCCAGATTGCATGTTTTGTAAGGGAAAAAAATTTAAGTCAGGCATTAATTTGACAACGCTGCATATTTGTTCAGATTAGAAGCTTCTCATAATAAGACCCATAAATGCAGAATTAATGAAATGGAGTTAGAAGCCAAGGACAATACCAGTTCTAAACAGAAAACAACACAGAATTCAGAAGCACCTTACTTCTTTTCCAGGGGACAGCGGGTGGGCCTCCCTCTCCACAGAGACGGCATCCTGAACAATTGTGTGTAAATTGATTACTCCTTAAATGGAAGTCCACTTCAAATATACCTATTCTGGAGTCTGTATTCTATTCTATTGGTCTATGTGTCTATTTTTGTGCCAATACCATGCTGTCTTGATGATTACAGCTTTGTAGTAGAGGCTAAAGTCTGGGATTGTGATGCCTCCTACTTTGGTCTTCTTCTTCAATATTACTTTGGCTATTTTGGGTCTTTTGTCATTCCATACAAATTTTAGGATTGCTTGTTCTAGCTTCGAGAAGAATGCTGGTGCAATTTTGATTGGGATTGCATTGACTGTGTAGATTGCTTTGGGTAGTATTGACATTTCAACAATATTTATTCTTCCACTCCATGAGCACAGAATGTTTTTCCATTTCTTGGTATCTTCTTCAATTTCCTTCAAATTGCACCCACAAAAGTATGGCCAACTAATCTTTGACAAAGCAGGAAAGAATATCCAATGGAAAAAAGACAGTCTGTTTAACAAATGGTGCTGGGAGAACTGGACAGCAACATGCAAGAAGAATGAAGCTAGACCACTTTCTTACACCATTCACAAAAATAAACTCAAAATGGATAAAGGCCCTGAATGTGAGACAGGAAACTGTCAAAGCCCTAGAGGAGAAAGCAGGAAAAAACCTCTCTGACCTCAGCCGCATCAGTTTCTTACTTGACACATCTCCAAAGGCAAGGGAATTAAAAGCAAAAATGAACTATTGGGACCTCATCAAGATAAAAACCTTCTGCACGGCAAAGGAAACAATCAACAAAACAAAAAGGCAACCAACGGAATGGGAAAAGATATTTGCAAATGACATATCAGACAAAGGGCTAGTATCCAAAATCTATGAAGAACTCACCAAACTCCACACCCGAAAAACAAATAATCCACTGAAGAAATGGGCAGAAAACATGAATAGACACTTCTCTAAAGAAGACATCCGAATGGCCAACAGGCACATGAAAAGATGCTCAATGTCGCTCCTCATCAAGGGAAATACAAATCAAAACCACACTCAGATATCACTTCATGCCAGTCCGAGTGGCCAAAATGAAGAAATCAGGAGACTATAGATGCTGGCGAGGATGTGGAGAAATGGGAACCCTCTTGCACTGTTGGTGGGAATGCAAATTGGTGCAGCCACTTGGGAAAACAGTGTGGAGGTTCCTCAAAAAATTAAAAATAGATCTACCCTATGACCCAGCAATAGCACTGCTAGGAATTTACCCGAGGGATACAGGAGTACTGATGCATAGGGGCCCTCATAGCCCAATGTTTATAGCAGCAGTCTCAACAATAGCCAAATTATGGAAAGAGCCTAAATGTCCATCAACTGACGAATGGATAAAGAAGTTGTGGTTTATATACACAATAGAATACTACATGACAATGAGAAAGAATGAAATATGGCCTTTTGTAGCAACGTGGATGGAACTGGGGAGTGTTATGGTAAGTGAAATAAGTCATACAGAGAAAGACAGATACCATATGTTTTCACTCTTATGTGGATCCTGAGAAACTTAACAGAAAACCATGGGGGAGGGGAAGGGGGGGAAAAAAGTTAGAGAGGGAAGGAGCCAAAGCATAAGAGACTGTTAAAAACTGAGAATAAACTGAGGGTTGATGGGGGGATGGGTGGGAGAGGAAAGTGGGTTACGGGCATTGAGGAGGGCACCTGTTGGGTTGAGCACTGGGTGTTGTATGGAAACCAATTTGACAGTAAATTTCATATTAAAAAAAAACAAAAACAAAAACAAATATACCTAAAGTAGTTATTCTTTAAGTGAAAACTACAGCAAATGCTTTTGCAATGCTAGAAATCATCTTGAAAAGTAAATAATGAGTACTGAAATATATTTTATAAATTTAGACTGTCATGTATCCAGGTTGCCTAATAAAACAAGTTAAATGCACGTTTTCAAGAAAATTCCGTTTAAACCTTCCACGCGCATGATTATTTGTCATTGTGGTCTGCAGCCACCAACGAAGTCCAAAAATAATTCATTTCTACTTCATTTCATTAAACAGGCACATTATGAATATGAGGCAATAAACGGCAATTTTAGTAACATTTAGCTCTTTCACACAATGAATTAGCAGGCACTGAGACTACAGGAAGGTTTAAGTCAATGAACAACTCTTGTCCTAATTATGAAGGATTTACAAGAAGGGAGCAGCATGAGTAGGGCATGGTAACAGGGCTGGGAAGAAAGGCCAGCTTCCAGAACAGGAAATCTATTTGACTATCAACCTGCAGACTGTAATTTATTAAAAATGTAATTACCCACAAGACTCTTATTTGCAGACCCCATTGAAGGAATATTGACATTTGGAGGTGTGTTAAGGTCTCTGAAGTCATCACAGGGCAATGGAAACTTCCTTATCTGGTTTAGTGTTTGGGGAGGTTTCTCTTCTCCCCAGAAGGCATGAAAACCAGGAATAAATTGCTTTATAACAACAGCTCCTCTGGCCACATGTTAGAAAAAGAAAAAGGAGGTGCAGGGTCTTGGGATCCCTCTTTTGGCCCTTCTCAGCCCCTCTCCATAGACCTCATGTCCAAGGGCCAGCTTCATCGGTCGGCTTGTGCACAGAGCACTGGGCTGGGAAGGGCCCCATGAGGGATTTAATGTTCTGCTGTCGCTGTCTTTAAATTCTGAGTAATTTTTTAACAAAGGGCCCCATGTTTTCATTTTTCACTGGGGCACACAAATTACGAAGCCAATCCTGCCAAGACTCCCCACTACACACACACACACACACACACACACACTCCTCAGACATCTTCCCCAGGACCTCATCATACCCACTTGTCCTAACCTCCACTAGATCAAAATGGAGGAACACTTTTCAGAGCTGAAGTTCAGAGTGGGCTACTGGGTTCAAACACTCCTTCTCCTTATGAGTTTTTGTGACCTGGATCTCCTCATCTGCCTAACATTCACCGACCTCACAGGGCTGTTACAAGGATTAAATGAGATCAGGCACATAAAGGAGAGTGAGTACACTCTCCTTACAGGTGAAGACTCTTTCTGCGGTAATTATTATATTAGGAACAGGAAGAGAAGAGGAAGAAAGACTACTGCCTCATCCGTGAAACACTGCCTGCCTTCTCCTGAGTTCACTGGCCTCTCCTCTAATGAATCACACTATAGCATTTACTGTCCCACCAAAATACTGCATTTCCCAAACTTCAGACATCCATGTATCACTTTCAAATTTCACACTATCGCTTCTATTTACTGAATAGGTTTGTTTGGATCAACTTACATAAGTAAAATAGTTTTCCCTTGCAAATAAAGGTGGTAACACTACAATAAGGGAAAGCCAGTATCCCACATCAAAGCAGGAAGGTAATATGTAACAGTTAACATTTTTACATGGTTAGTCACATGGGACCTAAAATCCTCTTGGACACCACCAGGAGCACCCATATTGACTTTTTTTCCTCTTCCACTGGGCTGTGAGCTCTCTAAGTGTAACAACGGTGGTCTCGTTTCTACTTCACCCGCTAGAGAACAATGCACTGTGAACAGCAGGTTCTCCAGAACCGTTTGCTGAATGAATACTTGTTAAACTGATAAGAGTGATAGCCCCTTACAAAGATGCTTACACTTTGGCTGGGGGCTTCCTAAGTCCCTAAAACCTTCACATCCTAAAAGCAATGTATTCCTCCAATACAGCATTTCTCAAAACATAATCTGAGAATGACCTGTATGAGCATCACTCTGCAAGCTCACTAAAAAAGGCAGATTCCAGCCCTAGTCATAACCTACTGGATCAGAACCTCTGTACATAAAATTTTGCCTAGTGGTAAAATTTCAGGCATTGAAACATAGTAGCAGTAATAACAGCTCTAAAAACAACTATGTACTGGGGTGCCCAGGTGGCTCGGTCGGTTGAGCATCTGACTTCAGCTCAGGTCATGATCTCACAGTTCGTGGGTTCGAGCCCCACATCGGGCTCTGTGCTGACAGCTTAGAGCCTGGAGCCTGCTTCAAATTCTATGTCTCCCTCTCTCTCTGCTCCTCCCCCACTCATGCTCTGTCTCTCTCTCCTTCAAAGGTAAATAAAAACATAGAAAAAATTTAAAAAAAAAAAACCAACTATGTACTGTGTTCTTCCTATGTGCCAGGAATTATGCTAAGCATCTTACCTACATTATCTCACCTAATCCTCTTAACAATTCTACAAGGTAGGTACTTGCCAAAGCCACAGAAGTATTCAGGGGCAGGGACAGTGTTTAAGCCAGGAATTCTGACTCCAGAACCAAACTCTTCATCACTATACTCTACTCATAAGTAGAGGAGCAGAATCAGAGAGAGGTCTTACCTATGGGTCCATCCATGGGTCCTTTGGATCTCACCATGTATTTTTCCATTTATAGGCTAAGATCTGCCTGCAGTGTGGTCATTATCTAAGTGCAGCGTAGCAAAAAAATTCTATTTCAGTGCATCATGTGCATTCTAAGTGCAACCTATCCAAGTTGCCCGCATACAGTTGGAATAAAAAAGTGTTCCTCATCATCAAGGACATGGGGACCTCCATTACTTGGACAGACAAAGCTGCTCCTTTCAGAGTCAGAAGACCACACTGAGAAAGCCAGTATCACTCACCTTCAAGAACTGGTAGAGTGTTCTCCTGAGTGAGCTGTCCCAAGCTGAAATAGTGAGTTCCCTGGCACTGCAGATGAACATGAAGGAGCTAAATCATCACTGTCCAGACATTCTAGAGATTTCTGCCCCAGGTGGAGAATAGAAGTCGATCAACTCCTTAGAAAGCTTCCAAATCTAACTTCAGGATACTATCATCTTGCAACTGGCAGAAAGAAAATCAATTTAAGATACTGTTTGAAATAGATACATTTGTGTTCTGCTTTTAAAGAAAAAAGAAAGAAAGAGAAGAAAATAAAGAGAAAAGAAAAGGAAAACCACTGGCTGCTGTTAGGAATCATTAAAGTCTCATAAACACTAGGGAAGTAAAGACCAGATGCAAGCAGCCTGCTGAACAGGCACATTATTAATTGTGAATCAAAAGGAAAACAAAAAAAATGCACTGAGTCGGGTGACATCCATTGTGGAAATATTTAGCGCAGACTGGTTCCTGCTCAAGTCCTGATGTGGCAATTTACGGTTCAATACCCAATGGAAACATTTACCTTAGCAAAAGCTGAGCACAATGCCCATATCTTGTTTCATACAATTATCAATCTTTATGGTGCTGGGAAAGATTTTTAAATAAATACGCACCCCGCCTGTTCTTGAGTCATCTGATTTAATTTAACCAAAGGGATGGGAGCCATCTTCGTCTAAACTAGATTAGTAGGTCAGCGATGAGCAGTTATTACCGAAGAGTCATTTCTGAAATAGTCACCAAGAGGAGAAAGCCCTAGCATGAGTCCTTTCAGTGTTTTTTGTGGCTGTGAACTTGGTTGGGATACTTTGTTTGGAATCTTATATGAAATACCACAGAGAGGCCATGTTCCAGGGGCTGCTGCTAGGCTGGACATTTCAATAGTATTAAAAGTTGCTTTATAAGCAAACTGTTGTGAATACACAAACCTGCCCTCAGAGGTATGAGGCTTTTAGGTGGCTCAAATAGATTGCTGTCTGCAGGTGGCAATCATGGGCTTGATCACTTTTTTCTCCTTGTTAGTATTTTTGTTCACTCAGTACTTTAGCTAGCTGTTCTGCCGCTGCCCTGTTTTCGTCCTGCAATTTTCTCATTTGTTAGTTGCTTCTGATTTTACTATTTTCGGTAAGAAACGTTTACAGTTACTTTACATAAATGGGCTTATTTGAGAGGTATATTTTCTGAGATTTTTGCATTTTCTTTGGATCCCTTGGTCAGAGAATACCGTCTTCTCTGGATCTAAAATCTTGGGATGACAGCCAAGATCTCTTGCATACTCGGTGGGACTTATCTGTGTCCTTCTAATGTTAGTTATTTAAAGTAAAAATCTGAAACTAATTTGATGTATCTCCTTTTAAAATGGCCTCTCTTCTTTTGTTTTCTCTAATTTTTTTGTGTGGAAGCTTGTCCCTGAAGCTTGAAATCCTTACCGGGATTTGTCTTGGTATAGATTCTATTTAAGATTTGCTCGGTAAACTAGGAAAACGTTCACTTTCTATCCAAGTGGTTTTTTGTTTTTTTGTTTTTTGTTTGTTGTTTTTTTACCTTGGAAAGCTTTCTTCAGTTATTCCCTCGATCATTGCAGATAATCTGCTCTATATTTTTCTTTCAATATTCCTATCATTTGCAAGTTACACTTGTCCCCTCTGGCTGCTGTATCTTTCCCTGCCTTTCATCTTTATCACCTTTCTCTGCATTTGGAAGAACTTTCTAAAATGTGTCCCCTGTTCCTGATGAATTTTTTTACAGTGTAGACTCCATTTTCCCTGTTTCCAATCAATAATCCTGGTTGTGACTTTCATTTTGTTGTACTTTCTTTCATCCTAAATATTTTTAAGAAATTCCATCCTCTATCTTATCCAGGATCAGTTACCTCCTAAATTTTGCTTCAGTTCATTGGAAAGTTTTTTTCCTTTTTTTTTTTTTAAGTGATAACTGAGTTTCCTTTGTTTAACCTTTTTAAATTTTTTTTCTTTTTAATGTGTATTTTTGAAAGACAGAGCTCAACCAAGGGAGGGACAGAGAGGGAGGGAAGCACAGAATCTGAAGCAGGCTTCAGGCTCTGAACTGTCAGCACAGAGCCCCACATGGGGCTTGAACCCACGAACCGTGAGATCATGACCTGAGCTGAAGTCAGACACTCAACCGACTGAGCCACCCAGGTGCCCCAGAAAGTTTATTTCAAGAGAACTTTCTTCTGCATCTCTGACACTTGACTCTTCTACCCTCATGCTGTGTATTTGGGGAAAGTTCCATGGGTATTTGCACGGTCTTCATCTTTCTCAGGTTCTGCTTGGAACAAGTAGAGTTTTTTTCATTCGGGTTTTTCTTTTTAATATATACACATTCTTACTTTTCTTAAACCCTGTGCTCACAGACAACATGGAAATCTTAGTGAGATAAAGTAGTTCAGCTTGAGAAGTGGCAGGAAATGCCTCCCCAAAATATGCCACTTTGGCATAAGGATTATTTGGGGCTAAAGTCTCTTTAAAAAGCAAGAAGGAAATTCTAATCTCTCCTTTTCTTCCTGAAAACAGGAGATAAAAACTCCCAGGTGAAAGACGCCCTCACTGTACTAGGAAAAAAGAAACATTTTTTCAATGGGGAATCATAGCAGAGAAAATCCTATACCAACGGACCTTGTTAAAATAGTTCTTACCCTCTTTTAGCCTCTCTACACAGTTTCCTTGTCCCCAATTGCCTCTCTTTATTCAACCTACTATAAAAACATTTAGGTTTTGCCACTTTATCGGGTCATTTCCTTGTGAGGATTCCCTTGTCACATAAAACTTGTATTAAGTACATTTGCATGCTTTTCTCCTGTTAATCTGTCTTATGTCAATATAATTCTCAGGTCCAGCCAAAAAACCCTAAAGAAAGTGGAGGTAAAATTTTCCTTCCCCTACAAAGCTAAATAAAAGTTTCCAAACTTGAAATGTCCACAAGGTCAGGCAGGGAGTTGAAAAGAAGGAAGCAGACAGACATATGTCCTGACCAAAGGGGCTACTACCCAGCTCTAGTCAGAAATCTGGATGTTTCACAGCATATCAGATAAAGGGTTAGTAACCAAAATCTATAAAGAACTTATCAAACTCAACACCCAAAAAACAAATAATCCAGTGAAGAAATGGGCAAAAGACATGAATAGACACTTCTCCAAAGAAGACATCCAGATGGCCAACCGACCCATGAAAAAATGCTCAACATCTCTCATCATCAGGGAAATACAAAATCAAAACCACAATGAGATACCACCTTACACCTGTCAGAATGGCTCACATTAACAATTCAGGCAACAACAGATGTTGGCGAGGATGTGGAGAAAGAGGATCTCTGTTGCGTTGTTGGTGGGAATGCAAGCTGGTGCAGCCACTCTGGAAAACAGTACGGAGGCTCCTCAAAAAACTAAAAGTAGAACTACCCTACGGCCCAGCAATTGCACTACTAGGTATTTATCCAAGGGATACAGGGGTGCTGTTTCGAAGGGACACATGCACCCCCATGTTTATAGCAGCACGATCAACAATAGCCAAAGTATGGAAAGAGCCCAAATGTCCATCGATGGATGAAGGGATAAAGAAGATGTGATATATATATATACGTATATATATATATATATATATATATGTGTATATATATATATATATATATATATATATACACACAATGGAATATCACTTGGCAATCAAAAAGAATGAAATCTTACCATTCGCAACTACGTGGATAGAACTGGAGGGTATTATGCTACGTGAAATTAGTCAGAGAAAGACAAATATCATATGACTTCACTCATATGAGGACTTTAAGAGACAAAACAGATGAACATAAGGGAAGGGAAACAAAAATAATATAAAAACAGGGAGGGAGACAAAACATAAGAGACTCACAAATATGGAGAACAAACTGAGGGGTACTGGAGGGGCTGTGGGAGGGGGGATGGGTTAAATGGGTTAAGGGGCACTAAGGTCCACTCCTGAAATCATTGTTGTACTACATGCTAACTAATTTGGATGTAAATTAAAAAAAAAAAAAAATAAAATAAAATAATAAAATAAAATTTAAAAATTTTTAAAGAAATAAATAGAACTCTGGATATTTCGGCAATAATCCAGATGCTTATACATTAGCAACTAATTTGGAAATTTTTGAAACCATGGTGCAAGTCATGCAGCACACACACGTGGACTAGATTCAGCCCAGGAGTTGCTAGCTAATATCTTCTGCGCCAACAAACCCTGCAAAACTAGATTTTTCTTAAGCAGACCCGTACAGGCTCTCCCCTCACACCTCAGGGACACACTCACTCTGTAGGAATTCTGAGGAGTGGCTTTGAGCATCAAATGTAGGAGGTGAGGGTCAGACCATAACACCTTTGCAGCCCCTCCCGGGTGAGATCTCAGCTTCCTTGACCCTGTCACTCCACTTGAGAATCTCCCACCTGCATTCCTGACCACTGACTAAAGTCCTCCTCAACCCCAGCCCCCAGGTTGTCTCAGGGCCAATGTTACTAGGCCTATTTTGTATCTTTCCTTCTACAAACCGCTTCACTGCCATCTTTCTTTCAACTCTCTTATTATCTTCCACTCTGGGTATTGTATTAAGATATGCTCAATATACAATTTACTAACACAATGTTTTATATTTTTCACATCAAGCCTTCAAAATTCCTCCTTGAGGATTTTCTCTGGTTTTTTTTCCTGGTCAGGTCCAGAATTGGCTTTTGATCAATATTTATTAAAGCAAGAAGTATTCTGCTATTTTAAATTTTTTTTCATGTTTATTTACTTTTTGAGAGAGAGAGAGAGAGAGAGAGAGAGAGCTTGAGCGGGGGAGGGGCAGAGAGAGAAAGAAAGGGAGACACAGAATCTGAAGCAGGCTCCAGACTCTGAGTGGTCAGCACAGAGCCCGACATGCGGCTCAAACCCACGAACTGTGAGATCATGAACTGAGCCGAAGTCGGACACTTTACTGACTGAGTCACCCAGGCACCCCGTATTGTTCTGCTATTTTAAAGAATAAGTAACTTTCCAATTACCCTCGTTTCATATTTCAAGGATGGAGCAGATTTCCACACCTAGTCTCCCATCAGATCAGCATCTGAGCCCCAGCTGGCTGATCTGCAGCCACCGGAGGCCCACTGTGGAAACCTGGGACAAGAACACTTCCTGCGGTTACCAACTGTCTCTGGCACCACCTGCTGGCCACTCAGTGCATCCATGGGACACAACTAATAACAAAGATCAGGTCCCAAAAGGTGAACCAGAATCCGTCTTCCTTGAGGAGCAGAAACATCCTTTTGAGGCTAACAGTCAAAGGTTCCGACGGACACAACGGGCAGTTCTTCCCAAGAATGTCTCTGCTTACACTTCCTCTGCTTTCCAGGGTCAAAACTTGTGTTTTGTTGTTCTTTTAATAAATACCGCCGCTGTTGTGTGTGTGTGAACAACCACAACCATGTCACTCCCTTCCCCATCCAGTGAGAGTGTGGTCCACACTGCATGACCTCACAACAGCCCCAAAATGGAAGGTGTTCTACTGGAAGGGCAGAGATGGGGCATCTGGGTGGCCAGTCCCTTAAGCATCCGACTTCAGGCTCAGGTCATTATCTCGAAGTTCGTGAGTTCAAGCGCCGGGTGGGGCTCTGTGCTCACAGCACAGACAGCCTGCTTCGGATTCTGTGTCTCCTTTTCTCTCTGCACCTCCCCCACTCACGCTCTCTCTCTCTCTCTCTCTCTCAAAAATAAGTAAACATTAAAAAAAAATTTTTTTTTTTAAGGCAGACACCTGAGTCCACGTCCTCACAGACTGCCCCTCAGCCACGTGCCCTTGATAAAGGCGCTTCTTCCTTCAGTGCCTTTAGCGAGGGCTGGCTTGCCAACGCCAAATTCCTCTCCAGCCCTACAATAATCCTATGAAACTGTGACTACACGCACACTTCATTTTATTGCACTTCACAGACACCCCCTTGTTTACAAATTGAAAGTTTGTATCAACCCTGCACGGAGCAAGCCTATCGGTGCCATTTTTTTCCCAAAGCATTGGCACCCTTCATGTTTCTGGGTCATATTTTGGTAATTCTCACAACATTTTCAACTTTGTTATTATGACTATATTTGTGATGGTGCTCTAAGATCAATGACTACAATTCGCTGAAAGCTCAGATGATGGTTAGCACTTTCTAGCAAAAAATATTCTTTAGTTAAGATATATACATGTTTTTAAACCTATGCTATTACACACCGAATAGACTACAGGAGAGGGTAAACACATGCACTAGGAAACCAAAAAATTCATTTGCGTTGCTTTGTAACGACATTCACTGTTTTGTAGCATTCGAGAACTGTCCCTGTGGTCTCTCCAAGGGGTGCCTGTATTAGGGTCAGGCTTCCCAGTCACCATCCAAACTCATACTGTCTGCTATAGGAAGCCACAGCCACGTGTGGCCATTGAGACCTTGAAATGTAGCAAAACAATCTGAGATGTGCTGTAAATATAGAATGTATACTGAATTTCAAAGACCTAGTATGAAAATTTTTTTTATTTTCATATTTTTATATTGACTACACGTTGTTATGATAATATGTTGATTATATTGCGTTACAATAAAAATGTTATTAAAATTCATTCCTCCAGTTTCTCCTTAATTTATAATTGTGATCCTAGATCATTTTAAACTGTACATATGGTTCATGTCATATTTTCACCGAATAGCTCCACTCTACACAGTTGAACGTTTAAAGCACAGTTATCTTATGTATCAGCAGCATCACAGGATGGTCACTTTTGTCTGTCGGCACTTGGGAGTCTTGAGGACGGCCTCCCCAGAGCTAGAGCCAGTCTGCCTGGGAAACTTCATGAAACCTTCTCTAGAAGGCATCTGAGAGAGGTGCTCTGGTTCAGAGATATAATTAGAGGGGGTCAGCAGCAACTCAAGAAGAACTACAAATAACCAATGCGCTTGTGAAAATGTTATCTGATGCTGGTAATCAAAGAAATCGAAATTACAACCTGAGATCTCATTTGCAGTCTATAAGGACACGGGCTTTTTTTTTTTTTTTTTTTTTAATTATAGTCAGAGTTAGCGAGGGTATATGGAAATCAGTGTATTTATTCCCTGCCTGGGAGAGTTGACGTTTACACAGCCTCTCTAGAGGGTAACTTTCAAAAATTGTGCAACAGAATACTTAATGATAAGATCTCCCTCCCCCTCCTCCATCCATACTCTACAATTCAGCATGTGTGATCTTTTTATCTTGAAGCCGACTATGTCACTCTTCTGTTTAAAACCCTCACTGCCTTCACTTGGTATTAGCATGAAGCCCCTAATCCACATATGGCCCCTGGGGTCTGGACCTGCCTTTCTCTCCAGCTTCACCTCCCGCCAGGCTCCTTTCCCTTGCTACTCTCCCACCAGCCACAGGCACCCTCTTTCAGGCCCACAGCCCTGGAAAGATCTTCCTGGCTCTTCATTCATATCACTCTTTTAGGATGATGCCGGTACCCGGCTCTTTTTCTGGCAAAGGCCTCCTCATTCCAGAAGGCTCATGTTAAGTGCACCTTCCCTGGAAAGCCATTTCCTAACCCCTCAGTCTAAATCAGGTTTCCTTGTGTCCCGGTATCTCCTCTTTTCCTCCCCGTGACTTCTCAGTCTCTGACTCTGCATTTATTACTGGGATCATTTTGAAGTGCCAGTCTCCCCACCTCCCTGCAGGACTTATCTCACACCAGGCATGAGGGAGATGCCCCATAAATGCAGGCTGAATAAATGAACGACATTGTAATTCATAAAAGCCAGGTTCTACTGAAAGAAGTCAGAGAAAGACAAATACCATATGATCTCACTTATAGGTAGAATCTAAAAAAAGAAAGAAAAAAGACGAACTCACAGTTACAGAAAACAGATTGACAGAGGTTGGGGTGGGGGTGGGGGCAGAATGAATGAAGTTGGTCAAAAAACAATAAGTCCTGAGGATGTAAGATACAGCATGGTGACTATAGCTAATACCCTTGCATTGTATATTTGAAAGTTGCTAAGAGAAGCAGATTTTAAAAGATCTCATCATAAGGAAAAAAAATTGTAACTATGTGAGGTGACAGGTGTTTACTAGATGTGTTGTGGTGATCATTTCACAATAAGTACAAATATCAAGTCATTATGTGGCACACCTGAAACTAACATAATATTGTATGTCAATTATATCTCAATCTTTAAAAGGCAGGTTATAAAATGGTATGTGTAATAGGATTTCAATATCAATGTGTATGCACATATAATTCTAACATCTGGGCAAAGAAATTAAAAAGGCCAGAGGAAAATCCAAGCTGTTAATAGCAACTGCCTCTGTGTCATAATCTTACTTTCCTTCTTTTTTTCCGATTTTCTACAGGGAAGATATCCACCTTTCAAAATCAGGAGGAAATTTATTTCAAAAATAATAATAATAACAAAAGCCCTGGGTTTGAGTCTCTACTCTTTTTTAAAATTTTTGTTTAATTTATTTTTTTAATTTACATCTAAGTCAGCATATAGTGCAACAATGATTTCAGGAGCAGATTCCTTAGTGCCCCTTACCCATTTAGCCCATCCCCCCTCCCACATCCCCTCCAGCAACCCTCAGTTTGTTCTCCATATTTATGAGTCTCTTATGCTTTGTCCCCCTCCCTGTTTTTATATTATTTTTGTTTCCCTTCCCTTATGTTCATCTGTTTTGTCTCTTACAGTCCTCATATGAGTGAAGTCATATGATTTTTGTCTTTCTCTGACTAATTTCACGTAGCATCATACCCTCCAGTTCCATCCATGTAGTTGCAAATGGCAAGATTTCATTCTTTTTGATTGCCAAGTAATACTCCATTGTATAGATATACCACATCTTCTTTATCCCTTCATCCATCGATGGGCATTTGGGCTCTGTCCATACTTTGGCTATTGTTGATAGTGCTGCTATAAACATGGGAGTGCATGTGCCCCTTCGAAACAGCACACCTGTATCCCTTGAATAAATACCTAGTAGTGCAATTGCTGGGCCGTAGGGTAGTTCTACTTTTAGTTTTTTGAGGAACAGCCATACTGTTTTCCAGAGTGGCTGCACCAATTGGCATTCCCATTAGCGATGCAAAAGAGATCCTCTTTCTCCACATCCTCACCAACATCTGTTGTTGCCTGAGTTGTTAATGCGAGCCATTCTGACAGGTGTGAGGTGGTATGTCATTGTGGTTTTGATTTCTATTTCCCTGATGATGAGTGATGGTGAGCATTTTTCTTGTGTCTGTTCACCATCTATATGTCTTCTTTGGAGAAGCGTCTATTCATGTCTTTTGCCCATTTCTTCCCTGGATTATTTGCTTTTCGGGTTTTGAGTTTGATAAGTTCTTTATAGATTTTGGTTACTAACCCTTTATCTGATATGCCATTTGCAAATATCTTCTCCCATTCCGTCGGTTGCCTTTTAGTTTTGCTGATTGTTTCTTTCGCTGTGCAGAAGATTTTATTTTGATGAGGTCCCATTAGTTCATTTTTGTTTTTGTTTCCCTTGCCTCCAGAGACATGTTGAGTAAGCAGTTGCTGTAGCCAAGGTTTAAGTCTCTACTCTTAAAAACGTTTGATGTTGGGAAACTTCAGTCAGCTCTTCAGAGCCTCTTCACTATAAATGGCAGTGAGGACACCTGTCCAGACTATCTGTAGAAGAATTAATGGAATAATAAGAGTTGTGCATATTTCAAAAATTATGCTTTGGGTGTTTTGGCATGTGAGATGGACCAGTGTAGGGTAATGGGCATTTGCCCAGTGGTTGTGTAATTTGCAAATACCACAGGAGCTGACAGCTTGAGCAACTGGAACCTGTGCATTTTGACAGGAACATTGACAGTGGTCACCACCCAGTGATGTGAGGCTTGGGCCTCTGGAGTGGAGGAGGAGAGTCACCATGGCGGGAGAAGTGGGGGGAATGCCACAAGAATGGGACATTGCTTCTTCTTTCCCCAAGACCAAATGTGGGGAAACAGGTGGCCTCCCAACACCAGCTCCCAGCAGGAGTGAGAAAGATGCAAACGGAAACATGAAGTTATTGGCAGACATGACATTTTTTGTAGTGAATAACACAACGTGGTGGACTCTTTCTGCCATCTCTTGGTAAAAATCCAGTGGTCATGGGTCACCTTTCAGGGTTTTTTTTCTCTTCAGTCTTCTGCTTATTGAATGCAACTTCAAAGAAGAGCTGCTCTGGCTCTGATGGAGGATGGCAGCTTAGTCAACTAATCCCATAAATATTCATGGAGCATTTGTAATTGTCCAGGCACCATGCCAGGAACAGATGCTAAAGTGGATGAACAAGGCACCATCCCTGCTTTCAGATAGCACACAATCTAATCATTATGATCTGGTGGTGAGTTCCCTTAACCTCCCCAGCACTGCCCACTTCCTGACTCCTTGTTCTGTGCCCTGTCACCCCCATTTTAGCATTTATCCCTCTGAACTGTATTCACTCACCTTGGGAGACTGTCTCAGTTAGCCTGTAATCTCCTTGAGGACACAGATGCTACTCTGAATGTGCATCTGCAGCACAAATCTGTTATATATGGTGCTCAACAAGCAAGCAGGTAAGCAAATGATTTAATGGCCTGAGTAGTTTCATCAGCAAATGCCAATAAAACAAGGAAGATCGTCTAGAAAGTAAATGTTCAGCGAGGCTTCATGCTTTGCAAAACTGAACAGAGATGTGCGCTACCTTTGCCCATGTGGCCTTTCTACAGCAAATGCACTAGAGGTGAAAGGGGACAGGTACAGGAAGTAGGGAGCTGTTTCTTCAAAGCTCTCTCTGATGAAGCTATATCTCTAACACAGATGCCTCAGATCTCCCCCCCCCCCCAAGAATCTCACAGCTCATAGGTTTCCAACAGACTAAGAGTTCTTCCTAAGACAAGTAATTGCATTTACTGAAGGCTACCAAAGACACAAGTCTTCCCTTCCCCCCATTTATCTTATCACAAGGTACCAAAGGGCAAAACTGGTGAAGTAGCTTGTGTTAACAAGGAATACCCAAATGGTGAGGGCCATATTCTGAGAAACACGGGAAGGAACCAGAGATGACTAACTAGCTCAAAAGAGACAATGTTCAGGAAGGATGGAATAGCTGACTTCAGATATGACAATGACCAACGTATGGAAGATAAAAGACTTAAAGCCTTTCGAGGTCAAAGCTAGACCCCACAGGTGGGCCTTAGAGAAAGGTAGGTTCCTGGATCAATGGAAGAGACACAAGTCAGGAAATTATTATAAATGATGCAAGTTTGTAACTCAAGGTCAAAGGTAGTAACACCAAACAGAAGTGCCTTTGCAATGCTGCTTTACAAGTTCACAGAGACAATGCTGGATATTCATGCTAAGGATACTTAACTGAATCACTTAGTTCAGTGAAGGCTAAAGCTAACATCCTCTGAGTGCTCTTCTCAAATTGACAGACTTGTGGACCTTTGAATGGGCCTTGGCTTGTCGGCAACTTGCCCCGCTCCTAACAGCTCTTCTTACTTTGAGTGCACTTTTGAACTATTCAAGTCCACAAGGCCCAGCTAACCTCTCTATAATCAAATGTCCGTAGGCCCCTGTGGGACATAATTATCCCTGCACTCTTCAAAACTCATCGCCAGGGTCCCTCTGCTTTGACCTCTTTGGACTTGTCATTTCAGCTGTTCAAGTATTTATGTTCTGCCCTCCAGTTAGATTCTAGTCTCCTTAAAGGAAGACGCTATATGCTTTTGATCCACAGGGACTAGCACAGTCTCTCGCATTTAACAGGCCCTCAGTAAATGTCCACAGATCTGGTGCTGCTGGATGCAAGCCAGAGAATGGAGGGAACCCATTCTGTCAAGGTCTTGGAAAACATCTGTGTTTTTTCAGCGCAGCATTTGCCATCCATCATAGAGGAGATTGAAACAGAAAGAAGTCAAGCAAAGTACAAGGTCATTTGCAGGAGCCCCAGCAACTCCATTCTCCAAGGTTGGAATGTTCTCTCCCTCTCTCCAAACAGCAGACCAGATGGTCTCCTAAATCTTGGCTTTCGTGGTTTAACTCTAATTACAATGTTAGTTAGCAACGAGCTCAGTGATTCAAAATCACTAGTAGATTCTTTCCAGGCAGTCGAGTTTTTTTTTCTGCTCTCACTACCAACAGGGAGGCTTTGTCATCAGCCTTGCTTTTGCTTCCTGTATTATAATTGCCTAGCTGTTTAGAAAATGAAATGAGCTCAAGACTACCAAACCTAGCTGAAAACAGCAAGCGCTCCAGGAGACAGGAGGTAGCAACAGCCAGATGGCTAAGTAGCCTCTGATGATACTGCAGTCAAATTGGGAGACACAAATCAGGGAATGCTCCCCAGTTGTACAAATGCCACATACAAGGTGTGGAACTCAGAGGTGCACATGTGTTTGTCTAGTCATTTTTGTGAATGTGGGTAAGAAGAAACCCTTACAGGTAAGTCCTTGGAATTGTAAATGTTGGAAAGAACTTTTCAAGGTCATCTAATCTAGACCTTTCTAAATACATAGATGCCTCTGGGCACCTGGGTAGCTCAGTCAGTTAAGCATCTGTCTCTTGATTTCAGCTCAGGTCATGATCTTATGGTTTGTGAGTTTGAGCCCCACATCAGGCTCCACGCTGGCAGTGCAGAACCTGCTTGGGATTCTCTTTCTCTGTCTCTGTCTCTGTCTCTCTCTCAAAATAAATAAATTTTTTAAAAACCCTCATCAAAAGGGTTCACCCAAATTCTGTTTCAAACTTTCCATAAAGGAAATTCATGACCTCAAGAGGAGTCCATTTTGGGACAGTTATTATTAGAGTTTGTTTTTCCTAATATGCTCAGCTCCTTACTCCAACTCCCACTTACTGATTCCCACTTACTGGTTATATTCTCTGGTTTTATACACACACACACACACACACACACACACACATACACACGCACACACACACACACATTTATAAACATATGTATACATAGTATATTTTATTTTTTTTAATTTTTTAATTTTTTTTAATTTATTTTTAATACAGAGGGAGATAGAGCATGAGCAAGGGAGGGGCAGAGAGAGAGAGAGAGAGACACAGAATCCGAAGCAGCCTCCAGACTCGGAGCTGTCAGCACAGAGCCCAACGCAGGGCTCGAACTGACGGACTGTGAGATGGTGACCTGAGCTGAAGTCAGACGCTCAACTGACTGAGCCACCCAGGTGCCCCTACATAGTATATTTTATAAAACATTTTTATATATCTATATATGTATGTTTATATTTATGTACATATTTATATATATGTATACATATATCACTTGTAAGTGGTTATATGTAACTTAATTAGTTATACCCTTTAGAGTTAAGCAGAAACAAAGGGGCCTCTTTGTCTGTAGGATAATCCTTTTGAAATAATTAAAGATACTCTCAAGTCCCCCCAAATCTTTATTTCTTTAAATATCTCTCAAGTACTTAACTACTCACTACTTGATTTAATCTCAAATTTCTGCCCTTAGCATGTGCACATCTTTTCCTCAGGGAACCTGTTCCCCCACCAGAGCCCTGCTGAGGCAGCTTGATCGGGTTCCATACCATGAGACCCCACCTCCTGGTCCTGTGTGATTGGTCCAGGGGTGGGCATCTGGCATATGTACAGCCATCCTTCACTATCCTGCATCATCAGTCTGGCAAGAAACGATGAGCTGGGCCAATCAGGTTAAGTACCTGAAAACTGGGACCTTGGTAGCTGAGAGACTGTTGTCATTCAAATGTGGGCCATCAAGCTGCAGGGTTAGGCAGAGTCAGGGCAGGAGTGGCCATTTGAGGCCAGGAGCAGGATGACTAAGCAAAAGAAGGAAGCATTTTAGGAAAGACAGAATATTAAAACAGATACAGGGAAAAGCAGAGGCCCCAGGAGCAGGTAATATGGAGATGAGAGAAGGGCCATTCATTCCTATCCCAAGACTTGAGTTGTAGTTTTTCTGGGACCCCAGGGATCTTCAGCCTTTCAATAAAGGATGAGGAAAATTGAGAAAACCTCTATCCCTTTTAATCCTAAGACGTTGGTCTAGAAATGCTCTTTTTAGTGGCTTTCCTCTTGGAGAGCAGTCATATATTTCCACGCTACTCCAAATGTAGACTTTTTCAACTGGGTTTGCCATCTGTGTGTGTGTGTGTGTGTGTGCGTGTGTGCACAGATGTATATGATAGATACTATATACATTATAAAGTCTAAATAAAAAACTTAGGGTAGCATGTGGCAACAACAATGCAAACATTTATTGTGTGCTCCCTGTGTACAACGTACAGTTGTATGCATAGCTGTGGTGGCAACTATGTGGATGGATCCACAACTATGGATCCACAGCTATGTGGATGCATAGCTGTGGTGGCAACACTGAAGGGATGTAGAAAGTCCAGTAGTAGAGCAAGTAAACACAGTCACATAAAACACAGCAGATTGTCATATGCTACAGTTAAAGATACTTGGCAGGGGGGGAGCTTTTATTTTTTTCTTTCCTTCCTTTCTGTACTATTCAGACTTTTCCAGCAAAATACATGCATAATATGTGATATCAATAAGTATTATCTGGGTGGCGCCCGGGTGGCTCAGTCGGTTAAGCACCTGACTTTTGATTTCAGCTCAGGTCAAGATCTCACAGTTTGTGACTTCAAGCCCCATGTTAGGCTCTGCACTGATGGTGTGGAGCCTGCTTGGGATCTTCAATCTCTCTCTCTCTCTCTCTCTCTCTCAAAAAATAAATAAACTCCTTAAAAAAAGAAAGATTACCTGGTAAGTAAATGATGAGCCTTTTTAAAATTTCTTCCATATACTTTTGAATATGAATAAAAGAGCTTTTAATTTTTTAATAAATAAAGAAGAGCTTACTGAGAAATTTAAGATAAAATATGGAAATCAACACATCTGGAAATACAGGAAAGAAAAAATCCCTGACTGCGGACGTCTAGGAAAATGTGGCAATGAAGCCATTTCAGTAGGGCTGTGAAAGATTGAAAAACAAAATAGGAGGCTATATGAAGAGAAGATCCCCCTGGGAGATGCAAAAGAAATAGCTGAAGCAGAATGGCATGAAACAAGGTGGCATCTTCAGGGTGAACAATCCAACATGGCTGAACGGTGACTACAGGGCAGAGAACACCAGAAAGGTTGTTTGGCCCAATTTGTAGAAGATCTTGATGCCCAGCAAAGGAAAGCCAGCCAGAGTTTTGCTTAAGAAGGCAGCAAGAGAATGAAAATGAAGAGAAAGAGCTGAGAGGCAGGGTCAGTGGTTGAGAACTCATTGAAATATCGGGTGTTTCAAAAGTCTCTTCCCAAAAAGTAAACATTTGGTTCATGCTAAGTTGTCAACATGAAAGTTATATTGTATGATGAGCATGTTTGGTATCACCTTGAAATGTGTGTCAAGGCACCCATGACAGCATATCTCTTTATCCATTTCATTGGTTTTAAGCTAACTGGCATCCAGAATGCTTGATGGCAAAATTAATTTCAAGTACTTATGCTTTCTTCTTGGGGGGTATGACATGTAGGGGGCACTTGTGTGAGAAGCCAGTAACCCAAAAAGTCTGTGAAGTTGAAGGTGGAAGTAGGGTCAAAATGCAGGACAGCATGAAAAACTTCACCTGTAGTTTCACCAGGAAGAAGGTGATGGAGGCCATGCGTTTGAACTTCAAAGAGGTACTCCAGCTTACATTTGTTCCATGTGGTTGGGTTGTGAATACGACATGTTTCTCTGAATGAGGAGTTTTGAAAGATTGCTATATGGCTTTGATAAACTGGAAAGATGTATTCCTCCAGTGTGACAGTGCCCACATGAACTTACAGAAAATTCAGGAGTCAAAGTTCAGCCTCATCCAGCCCAGAACACAGACATAGCACCAACAGACCACAGTTTATTCTAATTCACAGTCAACTTTCCATTTTCCTGAATGGCTATTTGAGGCATTCAGTGAGATTGTAACACCCCATCAGAGAATCTTTGCTTCCAGATTCAAAGATTGCTTACAGAAAGATGAACCATAGTCACTGAAAGTGATCAACCTTATTTCACAGAACAATCTTGCTGTTTCAGCACTCAATAAACTGTTTCTTTGCAGGAACAAACACTTGAGAACTTTACTACCCACACAAGAGATCATCAAACAGAGTTAAGTAAGATAGAGGCAAGGAAATGGGGGGTGTGCACTGAGATGGGAAGAGAGGGCACTTGGGACGCAGGCATTATAATATATGATGACTCAGCACAGAGATTAAGAAAGAGAAGAAAAAAAGAAGATGGTGCCTTCTCCTCAGTCAACTATTAGACACATGTGCCCACTAAATTTTCCACATTGTGCCGGGCATGGAGGTTACAACTGTGAGGGAGACTTCATGTTGCTTGCACTCTGGTAATCATGACAGACAAGTAAATAGGAAATCACAACAAAGTGGGAGAAGCAAGATGATGCTGTGGATACAGCTACAGGACAATTCTACCACAGTCTAGAGGATTTCCGAGTGGAGTCAATAAGGTTGAAACCTAAGAGGTCCGGTATAAAAATAAGCCATGTGAATGGGAGATTACAAGAGGAAGTGATTCAAGGCATATACCCTGAGTCAAATTTCTGAGTTGCAGATTCATATCCTGGCTCTGATGTTTGCCAGTTCCTGTGACAAGTTACTAATTCACTTTCTGTCTTGTTGTCCATATACATTAAGTGGGCATAATAATTCCTTCCTTGTAGAGAGCTATGGTAAGAACCAAATTAAATAAACTAACAAAGCTCTTGGCACCGTGACTGGCAATGGTACATGCTAAGTGGATGGTAACGCTTTATTTCTGAGAAGAAACAGCATATGCCAAGGCTACATGGTATGAAAGAACATGGCAAGTTCAAGGGAAGTAGTTCAGTGTTGCCGAATGAATGATGTGTCTCAGAGGAACAGTAAATGCTGAGCCTGGAGGGGGAAGCAGAGGTAAGATTGGGGAGGCTCTTCTAATATTACCTCTGGTCAACAGGTTGCAGAGTAGTGTTACTCGACAAGACACAAAGTCCAGAGCAGGGCACTATGGTCACAGGAATGACTTGCCAACCACCTCATACCTACCTTCTTGAGAAGCATGTGCTTTCCACAGGGGAAAACAATGAAGATGAAATTGAACTCAGAGCTACAAGGAAGTAGCCAGGGGGGGTCAGGAGTGCTAGGAAATAAGAAGATAGCCACTCCCTGGACCAAAGCTCTTAGAGAAGTGATTGGACCCATTTGAATAATGTAGCAGAAGGAAAAAGTACCTTATCAAGACTGTTTCTGACCCTACCACTTACTCATGTGTGACAGACCACTCCCTTTCTCCATGTCTTGGTAAATAGGGGAGTGCCTAGCTTGGGTTGTTTTCAACCTAGGAACCACAGACATCTAAGAATCCTTGAAGATACTAAGAGAGGTTCAAACTCGATTGTCAACATACTATTTTTAAGACCCCAAGGCAATGCTAATTCTTTAAGCTGATCCTAATCTCCAGCTGGCATTGTACATCTTTAATTGATTCATAATCACTGGGAGACGACGTTAATTTGTTTGTTCTTCCAAAAAATTGAAAAATATGTAGTAAAAGGGGGCCTGGTAGTGAAGAAGTCTGACAACACTGGACCAACTGGTTTCAAAAGGCCATTCCAGCTAACATTCCAGAATCCTATTTTCACGTAAGAAGGGCTATGTCCTTGAGGTTAAAAACATGGGATTCAAGACTCAGATGGACCTGGGTTCAAATCCCAGCTCTGGTACTTGCCAGATGAATGCCCATGGTCAAATTACTTAACCTCTATAAATCGTAATTTTGTAAACAATTGGGATTAAAATAACATTTTCCTGACAGAGCTGTTGGAAGGAGTGAAATAATACAAACTTTAGTCATTGGCATATTCCTTCTTGATCTTTGCCATATCTGCATAAAACCTGCAATATTAGTTAAATAATATTTTTCTTTAAATCAGTCTATGTTTTTACTTAAATTAATATACTGTAACAGGAAACCTTAAATTGCTACCATAAATAGAAAATTGCTATCACCATAAATTGATAAGAACCATAAGAATAATGCCAATAAAAATCATATTGAAAATTATGTCTCAGTAATAACAATTACATTTTTTGTTACATTCAAGCGAAGTACTATTTCCTGCTGAAGGCTGTGGGCCTGAGGCTGTGTTAAAATGGAGATGACTATGCATAAGAATAGTTAAAAACACAGCAACTTCAGAAATCTCAAAAGAGAATTAAAAAGGAAACTTTGTACGGGATTCAGTGTTATTCAGGGCTTCAACTGGGTATCACCTAAAACACTCATAACATGTATGCCACATTCAGAGTACACTGAGATAATGAATTCAAAGCACTTGTCACTAGGTCTGTCATGAAGTGACTGGATAAGTGTTCATTTGATTGATCTTGTTAACAGAATCAAGCCACTTTTGTTCTGACACAGAACCCTGCCCACCTCACCCCACAGTGGATACAGACAGCTTGGGTCTATCACTGCAGAAGCCTCCAGAAAGGGCATTGTCATTCACTCCTCCCGTCTTTCAAGATCACTTAGTTTCTTCTCCAGGGTACCCCTTTAATTTATCCCTTTCCATCCATTTCTTGTCCACCATCATATAAACCTGGTTCTTACAACAGCCTACCCTTCTTCCTTGCCCTTCAAGATTCAGCTGGAAACACTGCTCTGAGACTTTCCTGGCCCTCAACCCATGCCAGACTGACTCTTCACTATGGTGTAAAACTTCTGTTGTAGTAAGAGCTTTGCTATATTGCAGTGTCCTGCTTGCCTGTCTTCCCCATTCAATCATAAATTTCTGGAAGCCAGGGACTGTGTTTAGTTTACCTTTGTATTACTTAGCTTATAATAGATGCCGAATTCAGTTTTCATATATGGATAGAAGAAACAATGGATGGATGGATGGATGGATGGATGGAAAAAAGGCAGATGGAGAAGAAAAAATGGATGGGGGAGTAGGGAGGGAGGGAAGGGGGAAGAGTCAGTCTGACAATGACAGATCACATTGCTTCTGACTTTCTGATTTCCTGAAACAGAAGAAAAACAAGGTAATTCAGGCAGAGTTGGCTTAATTCCCTCTTGTCCAATTTCTGTACATCCTCTTCACACACCATCCGTGGCATTTTCCTCATCTTACAAATACCTAAGGACTGTAGCCTTCACAGACACTACCTTGGCTTCCTGCCAGAGAACAAACAAGCTTAAGAATAAAGAAAAATAAATAAATAACAACAGTGACATCTCGTACTTTGAGGTCTGGGAAATGAATTCCAAATGGGAGCTGAACTCAAAACCAAATGTTTGGCTTTCAGTGACAACCAGCTACTTGGCCGAAAGCCTCAGCCCCCTCCTGAGACCACTTAGAAAATGTTGGCCCAGAGCTCTTCCTGAGAACTGCTGTCTCCCCTACACCCTTCTTAGGCAAGGAAGAAATTACTGCCAAGAGAAAACAATCAAACTTTTCTACCAAGTTCCTCAAGGCTGTTGTTTGTGGTTGATCTTTTTCTACCTTGGGAACTTTCCAAATAGTTCCTCAGCAATTAGATTGTGTTTGGAAATAGTTTACTCAAACCAGCAGATAAACACCTCTCTCTCTCTCTCTCTCTCTCTCACACACACACACACACACACACACACAAAATCAAACTGTTAATCTGGTGCCATTCAGTTTACCCAGGAATTTATGTCTGACAGCATGTAGCTACTTACACACCCTGAGCCTGGGGACAAGATGAGCTTCCAGAGAGTGAATGAAATTGAGAAGAGAAACTGAGGAGGCTCTGAGGCATGTCAGGAAGGGACACAGGAGAAATCACACAAAGTAAAAGAAAACATTTCCCATGCGCCTGACTCAGCTAGACTAAACCACTGGAAAACTGTTAATAATGCTATTCCTGAGCAAAAACATAATTTATTTGTTCCCATCTTCTCTTTAAGAACTTCCCCTCAGATCACACATGAAAAGCCAAGTTCAGGGCCTTATTCCCATTTCCAAGGCTACAACGTTTGGCTTTAGCTCTTTTCTTTCCACTGATGTCTCCAGTGGCAAGGTATTCATGACAACACAGGCAGACCCACCTTCCTGACTACCATATTCCAGTCTTACCTCAATCTGAGGAATGCACTGAACTTTCACTATGCACAACTAGGCCAGTGCAGACCTAGAGTGTCACAGAGCCTAGATGGGGGCCAGCATCACTGACCAGATATACACACATTTGGGAGCAATACAGATCCAAGCTCAACTGCGCAAAGTACTCCCCATCTCTGAGCTTGAATTCCTCATTTGCAGGCATGTCACCCATCTTTAAGGACTAGATACAATGATTAAAGTAAACAATGCTACATATATCATATACAGGGTCTATTATCAGGTAGGTGCTCAACAAATATTGTGGAACGTTAGATAACGAATTCCCTCATTCAGACTCTTAGTTAAAAAAATCCAGGCAAATCGTGGATTCTCCAAGGGCAGCTTGCTCAGTCCCTGGATCCCATAACCATCACCTCCTTGCCCCCAATCCCCAGGCCCCAGACTCGAGATCCTAGACCTGTGTTTAGAGGCATATTAGGGCAGGCAGTAGGAGCCATCAGCCCTGTGCAGGAATTAAAGGGGAACATTTTCTTTAGAGAATTTAAAACCAATGAAAGTCAGTCTGATCTTATTATCATCACGCATCAGTGCTTCTAAACAGTGTCAGTGATAAAATACTCCTCCCCACCCCCATCACCCACTGTGTCACTCAAGGATTATGTACCACGTCTTGGCTGAATCCTTGCCTGGCCTCCCCTCCATCTGGATGGGTCAGAAGCCAAACTCCTGGATTCATCCAGGGACCAGAGATACTCCTAGATCTTTGTCTGAATGTATCTACCCTTAAGCCTTTTCGTTTCAAACCATGTTGAGGAAAGTGCAGTGTGAGAATAAGAGATAAAGTGATTCTAGGCCAGTAAGTGTGTAAACAGGCCCAGAATTATTCCAGAATAATAGGCCCAATTATCAGACAGAACTCTGTTCTCCTCTTTCACTGCCCCTTTTTTAATGTTACTCAGTGGGCCTATTTCCTTAACCTTGAAGCTTGACCTCTAAGGCCTCTATTTGGTTTTTATATGTAGTTAAAAAAGGAAGGATGGGTGGGTGGGGAAAATCACACGACCAAGCTGGAGGAGCTACCTAATTCGACTTTTAAGTGAGGAAACTGATGCTCAGAGAGGTAAAGAAAGGACCAGTCCAAAGTCACACAGCAACAGAGTGGCAAAGGGAGGAAAGAACACCTAGCTGTGCCTCTTTGAAGAGTAAGGAAGCACACATAAAATGGCGCCCTCCCTGTTGGCACAAAGTAAGCAACTGGTAAGAATTAACTCCTACTTTTGTGTTGCTGCTGTTTTCATGGAAACAAGACTAGAACCCACATCTGCTCCTCCAAGCATCTAGCTCGGTGATCATCCAACCTCTGCGTGAACATTTCCAGTGTAAAACACACCCCCTCACCTCCAGGCCCCTCTGTGAAGTAGCTCTACTTTATAATGAGTCTGTTTAAATAATCTCTCTCCTCATCCCTTGGGTGCATTGGTTAGTTCTAGATTTAATCTCAGTACCATTGAGCCTTTTGCAAAAAGATTTTGATATTAAATCAGAACATATTTGTCTCTGGATAGAAACCATACAATGAACCCGAATGGGTGGCAAAAAAAAATAATTAAATTAAATTAAATTAAATTAAATTAATATATATATCTTTCATCAGTCATTCACCTCGAAAAAGAAAAGGTCGGTCTTTATCTTAATAACAAAGAGGACACCTTAATCATGGCAAGCCTGCTGAATAAATCAAAACAATAAGTGTGCAGGAGGCAAATGCCCTCTATTAGATAAATTAAGATGAGCGCCTCAGTAGGCGCCCATTACCCTGACAGGAGCAGAGAGGAGAGTTTGTCTCTGTCAATCTTCCCTCTGAAAAGACAGCATTTAGACACTGACCCGTATTTATGTCTGAAGGGCAGGAATGAACAGCAAACAAAAGGGGTGCCTCACACGTCATCTTCCCACTCAGAATAACATTTAACACAACCTTACAGCTTTACATAGGCTTTTGTGCTCTTAAAAAAAAAAGTGTTCCTCACTTTATTTGGCTCTCAAGGAAACTCTGTGACCCAAGGAAAGAAGGTGCTTGATTTCACAGATGAGGAAATGAAACAGAAGATGGCTCGTCATGGAACGGGCTGGCCATCGATTCATCCACTGGGCAAATGAATGAATGGCAAGTACTGTGCCAAGTCCTGCAGAGGCAATGGTGAGCAAGACAGAACTTCTCTGTTTCTGCAACCCTGAGGGAGGAGAAAACAAAAATTAAACAGACACGTGTGGCAAGTGCTAAGATTGGGAAAACAATGGGAGAAGCACCAAACCTGGTTGAGGATCCCAAGGGGTGAATGGGAGGCAGCCAAGCAAAGATTTTGACCCTAGGAGGGTATGCTTCACAGGATGATCCAAGGACACAAGGCAGGCGACGTGGAGAGAACGACCAGCAAAGGGCATGCAAAGCCAACACAGCAGGATACAGGAGACCTCTAAACAAGATGGGAAATGGTTTGGTAAATCCAAACACTTTCATATTCCACAGGCTCCTGGGGTTTCAGAATGTTCTGGAGTTTCACAGTGTTGGGGGGAGATATAATGAGATTTGACCACATTTGAAAGGTAAGGAGAAGCCAGAACAGCTGCTCCATTTTTTCCTCCTGTCATATGCCTCCCTCTGACCTTCTGGTTTGCCTCGCCTGGCAACCCAGACAAGGCTGAACACACAAGTCCCAAGACCTCCCCACCAGCCTCCCTGCCTGTACGACAGCCAGGACAGGCCAGGGTGGAGGGGGCCATGCAGCTCGCCCAGCTGACACAAAGAGGAAAAAGGTGTTTATTTCTTGTCTTCCCTCTCAACTGAAGGCCTGGACCTACAGAGATATGCCCAGGCCTGGAAGAAAGGGATGGTGGGCACTGGGCACAGGACAGATGCTTCACAACTCTGTAACACTGTTTCTGTGGACGTCACGAGTCAATTTTTCAAAGAGCACAAATGAGAAATGCCTCATTTCGAAGGCCTCTCTTTTTGGGGTCAGATTGATGGTTGTTTTTGTGCACTCTGCATTTTTGAAACACATTTCACATGGGGTATTTTATTCCCCTTTTCATTCCCATATGGGGGTGGGTAATCACGGTCCAGATGAAACCAGCTTTGCATCCTGTTTGGCTGCTCCGGCTCCTTTGTTTGTTTGGCTGCTTTTCCCCCTTCTCTTCTCAACTTTGTGTTCTCTCCTATAACCACCTTCTCCCAGCTCTGAGTCCTACCCATTCTGATTTGTTTTCTAGATCTGGAAAATGCTTTGCTTTTCCTCAGTCAACAAAATTTATTAAAGTTATTTTGTTATAAGTTGGCTATACCAGTGCCCCTTCTCCAGTGGCTATAAATTCCTGAGGCAACTCCTCTGTGCTCCGTTATCGTGAAGACAGAGTAGCTTTTACGACATTGCTATAGGTGTGGAAACATTGCCAAAGAGCTCAGAAACATAAGGAAATAAAAAGCTCTAGCCACAATCCTCTGAGCCAAACTCCCATTCAATCAGGCAAATGAAGTTTCTCTTGTGCCCTCTGGGAACTCTAAGATTACAATTGATATGGTTCTACTCCTCACATTCTTAAGAGCACCTACTGTCATCCTGTGGTCTGGGGCCACTAGTGACCAATAAAAAGCCTTTATTGATTCATTTAACAAGTATGGAGCACTTGCTATCTATAAGCTGTACGCTCAGTTTCTTTGTATGAAAGCGCTATTCTTATTACACATATCACCATCTGAAATTGTTTTAATCTGTGTTTATTCGGCCTCTCCCAACAAAATACATGTTCCGTGAAAACAAGGAACTCATTGGTTTTGCCCAGAGTTATATCCTCAGTAAAGAATGCCTGATACACATTAGATGCCCAATAAATATTTGTCAGATGGATGAAGGGCAAAAGACAAAGGTGCACTACAAACAACTCAATCCACTCAAGGCTTTTCAAATGGAATAGCTGATTTTTTATGCCCTCGTGTTTATCAAACAATTATGAGTGGGTTTCCTCTCACACGTAAGTCTTTTTTTTTTTTTTTGCCCCCATACCAGGCACTCTGTCATTCATATCTCACACAAATACATCCTCTTCTCCTCCTCAAGGAGGGGAATTTGGTCACACATATACTGGAGGTCAAGGTCCAAGACACCATTGGTAAGGCTAGGAATATTTTAATTACCACTTTCTAAAGATATGTGGGGCACCTAATTGAATTCAAACATATTTAATAGTGCTTACCCTACACTAAGAATCTGGGAAGCCTAGCAAGGAAAAAGGAGCTTCCAACAGGATAGCACCACTTACTGGTTTACTGTATTGGGTGCCATAGGGGTTTTTAGAAAAGGGAGTTCCACATATTTTTCAAAAATGTGAAATTGTTTTTCTAGATAATACCTAAGGCCCTTCCATTTCTAACCTTCTATAGCTTTCCCATTGCCTCTCAAGGATTCCAAACTCTCCTTATTCCTTCCACACTAGTAAGAGAAATAGATAAATATGTTTACAGTAGGTCCAAATCTTATTTATCTAGATCTATATGTCCTTCAGAATGGGAAGGTAACAATGCATTATAGAGATTTCTATACTTTTATATCTGTTTTGATCTTTATGACAGACTTGTGAATTTTGTATGATAGACTATTTATCTCCCTTCTCCAAAGTGGCATTTAAGAAAACTGTAATGCTGAGATTTGTCCAAAGTCTTATAGTACATTATGGCTAAGGCAAGTCCAGACCCAATTGCTCATCTTGCAATCCTCACCTTGGTTGAGGTTGGCAAAGTGATGACTCTCTGCCCTCTCTAATCCACAGCAGGCATTACTAATCAACCACTGCCCTCCATCTCACCTTATTTAGAAGCCACTATCAATGGATGTCAGGTTAAACCTAAGAGTTGAAACCTATTTGCCTTCAGTATACTAACCAAGCTCCCTCTGTAAATTAGGGGGCCCTTGGTGAAAAGCAATGCAGAGTGAAAACTGCTGCTTGAGACAGGAGGATGAGCATTAGAGGAACACAGGAATGTGAGCTAGTGGGACAGTAGATGGGATACATTTTGAATTGCATATTCTATAGTTGCCTGAGAGTCATAAGATCTGGGTTTAATTTTCCTCTAGTTGCTGTAGGAAGCAGGGATGAATCATTGTCACCACCATGAAATATTCAACTGTTACATGCAAACGGTTGTTAATTACATCCCCTGCTTCCATTAAAAAGGTAAATGACTATATCAACCTCTCCCTGGGTGACCAGTATGTACATATTCCGCCTTTAATCCCTCCATGGAAACATCTAAATGGTGCTTTTTACAATCAACCCAGCTTTAAGTGCAGCACCTTTAGAGGTGATGTGCTAACACTGAAATAACATCTTACATAAACTCAAATGATCCTCAGTTATGGGGAAACAAATGTAGGTGCATCTCTTAGAATCTTACTTTTTTGGGTGATTCATTCTCATTCCTAATTTAGCAAAAAATGCTAAATAATAATAAAACTGATAACATACCTGAAGAGGTGAGTCATCCAACATCAACAGATCATTTCCCATTAGAAAATGTGCATCCATTAGATGCACTGACTGTATCTTTCATATTTTCACCCAAAAAAAATAGCTTTTAAAAGAGATGCTTCTTAAATTAACACTTAGCAGAAATAAAACTCTTTATTATTTGCTGGGTAACTGGAACAAAAATAGAAGTATGCATAGATCCAAAGATTGATGACTTCCCCAGAATTCCAACCTAAATAAAGGTTGTTGAGATCATCTGTATCTGAGAACATTCGCCTTTTTAATTCTGCAAAGAAGTTTCCCCACAAAAAGTCTATAAACTGGGATTAAACCCTTTCCCCTACACTGCCTCATCTCTAATCTGTTTCTAAACTGAGCAGAGGGGCCTCAAGATGGGTCTACAACTTGAGATCACTGGGTCTTTTCCCATTTAATTTACTCTGAAAGCAGATTGTATTCTCAGGCACCTGTGGCCAGGTACATATGATAATTTGCCCCTCTTGTTGGATGGAGGTCACTCACTTCAACTTTCAGTATGACCTCCTTTCCCCAGATTAGCCTTGAAGGCATACATCTAGTACATTCTGGACATCAGCAGGCCTTGCACTTTTACTCTTCTGGCCAGTCCTCAAACTCGACTTCTCTAAGTTGGTCATAAGGACTAGAATATACTTAGCACAGTCCCAAGAGATGTACAGATGTCATCTCATAAGAACCCGAAGTATGAGGTATATGATAAGGTAATCCCCAGTTTACAAATGAGGAAACTGAGGTGTGAGAGAGATTAAATAATGTCTTTGAAGTCTAGTAAATGGCAAAGCCTGGATTAAAGCCTTCTGTCCTAAATTCTATGTAATCTTGCCTCGTAGCCATAGACATTTCATTCAGATACTCAAGGAAATGACAGAGATGGTGGAATCCATCATGGTCTTCCATCCACCCATGTCATTGTGCTGAACCAACCAAACATTTTTTTTTTAATCTTACTTGATTTGAGAGAGAGAGAGAGAGAGAGAGAGCACAAGTGGGAGAGAGGGGCATATGGATTGAGAGAGAGAGAGAGAGAGAGAGAGAGAGAATCTTAAATAGGCTCCACACTCAGCACAGAGCCAGACATGGGGCTCAATCCCATGACCCTAATCACTGAAATCAAGAAATGGATGCTCAACTGACTGAGCCACCCAGGCCCCCCCATTGTGTATAACAGAGGGAAGGTAATTTGAGGTGCCCGCCTCCTTATACAAAAGCTAAAGTCACCAGAATCTAAATATCAGAAACTAATATCCGAACCTAAAACATCAAGGAAGTGATATTTTTATTACCAAAAATGGCTTAAAATGAAAACATCTTGAGCATTTTTATTTTGGTGGCCCAGCAATGAAATTCTTTCCTGTGTTTGGGCAATTTCCTCCACTATAAGCATCCTGTTACAAGGCACAGCCTGAAAATGTGAATCTTGCCTTCCCAACCTTCTTTGAAGGCAGGATATGGGACATGGTCTAGGCCCATCTGCTCCAACAGTCCCACCTAGGACTTTGAAACAGCAGCTACGGGTGTAGAAAAGCCGCGATTGTGAAAAATCCCTCCTGCAGGCAAGTGGTAGCAAAAACTACCACGTTCTCAGGGGAAGCAGGGTCAGTGGTGTTGGTGCATTAGCCACAACCATACAGGTCTGTGGTGTCCAGGGGCAGGGACAGCAGCCTTGGGGACTCACCAGGTTAGTTCTGTGGCTACAATTCTAACCTTAGTTCTGGCTCCCCAGTTCTGCAGGCTTTCAGGCCACTGCGGGGATTTCCCTATGCTCTTTCAACACATTTCTTCTACACTTGTAACAGTCAGTTTTCATTGCCTGCTCTGACTAGACCAAGAAGGCAGAAGTCTAGGATCACAGATGTCTCAATTCTGCACAACCCTTCGCCAATCATCTCACTAGAGGGGAGGGGAAGGGATAGGAGGATCTAATGTTATGATAAAATCCAGAATCTAAAATTCCTCTACCTATAAATGAGATTATCTATCTACGAGTGAAAGTCGACTCTGAAATAATTTATTTGTACTTGGCCACTGCAGCTAAATTTACCACGCCTGCAAATGCCCCCAAACAATTCAAGTCTTTTCTTAGAAGTATGGAGCTGGACCCCAGCAAAGACCACAGGATTCGCAAAAATACAAAATATCCTGGAGAGCGGGATAATATTAAATAGATTAAAGAGAAAATATTCAACTGATACTAAACAAGACAAGGAAACTAATCTAAACAAGGAAAGAACTTCCCTATGTGAAGACGGTTTTTGTGAAAGAGAACATTCTTCAATCATCAAGTGAACAAAAGCTGAAATATGCAGGATGTATAAGTCCCAGTGCTTTACTCTCTATGACTCCACACTTTCAAAGCAGCATACTTATGTGGAGTGAGTTTTAAATTTTTTTCTAATGTTTATTTATTTTTTTGAGAAAGTGAGAGAGACAGAGACAGTGTGAGTGGGGGAGGGACAGAGAGAGAGGGAGACACAGAGTTAGAAGCAGGCTCCAGGATCTGAGCTGTCAGGACAGAGCCTGATGCGGGGGTTCGAACTTAAGAACCATAAGACCATGACCTGAGCCAAAGTCAGACACTTAACCAACTAAGCCACCCAGGCACCCCAAGTGAAGTCAGTTTTAAACACGTACATGCTACAAAATGATGGTTAAAAGTTTTCCACACAAAAAATGTATCCCTTAAAATTCCTAGCTTCTTATGATTTTATGCCCAGTAAGAAACCCACAGGTATCTGTTTCCACAAGCTATAATTCATCAAATATTTTCTATGTATTAAGCTCTTGGCCAAGCCTACAAATGCAGACACATATCAAGTCAGTCCCAGTCCCTTGTCCCTTGTCCCGTGCTGTTTCGGAAGTGGGATCATGAACAAATACCCACAATACAGTGTGAAAGAGCTAACAATGGGAAATAAAGCATGACAGGAACATGGATAATGGAGGAGCTGCCTGGGAGATCCCAGAAAGGCAAGGTATATTTCCACAAACCCCAAAGGAAAAAATAGTGTCAAGGTGACTCTTCACTAATAAGTAATCAACCTTGTCATTCTACATGCTGCAGGTGCCTACACCCATTTCCTCCATCTTCATCACAGTGCAATTTCCTTTATCACCACACCCTTGTGTATAATGGAGAGAAGGTAATTCCAGGCCCCCACCTCCCAATACAAAAGCTGAAGTCACCAGAACCTTCCCCCCACCCCCACCCCCCCGCCATGCCCCTGGTCTCAAAACAGCCAGGGAGCAGACCCACAGCCTGTGCTCAACCAGGTAGACCTTCTTCTGGGACTTTGAGTTTAGAACATCTAGACTGTGGAGTCCTTCCCTCCCTGCAGAGAAGGAAGAGTTGATGGTACATCAGCCTCTTACTGCCACAAAGCATTGATGTTGTTCCTACTGCCCAGGCTTCTTGAGTCCTGCTTGGTTCCTGCCCTTTCCCAAAGCTGTTCCAACAGCCTATCTTGTAACCTGAGAACTTCCCATAGTTTCTCATATAGAATCCAGTTCCCATAGCCTTCCAGTAAATTCCCATTTCCTTAAGTAGCTGGAGTCTACAACCAAAGATCCTTTGCAGCTGGACCTGTTGTGGAAGGCTCAAGAGCCCACCAAAGCTTTCCCTGGTTCAGGTCACATCCGCCATGCCAAAGACTACCAGCCATTCTTCCTTCCATTGCCACCTTTACACTCCTCTTATCTTTTGTCCTCCGTCTCAAGGGTTCAGCAGTTCAATTCCTCACTTGAAAATCTACAGCCTCAAAACCCAAGAAGTTCTTTCACATGGGTATTTTGGGCCATATCTAGCCACTGGTTAAGGATGAGCCATGCATACACCCTCCCAAGCCTTTGAAAACAGTTAAATGTAATGTTGCAGGGTCAGCCACATATAGATTACCGAGCTGGAAAATGATGTTAGACCTCAAGTATCCTTGCTCCAGTGTTGTGGGTGATTAAGCTGAAAGTGCTGCCACGGCTTGAAGGATCAATTAAACTGAAGGTATGGAATAGAGTATTTATCTCCACAACTTGTTCTAGAAGGTGCTGAGGGCTTACTGTCCGTACAAGTCGCCGCTGGAGCTTCATGCTCAGTCTCCAAGCACAAAACGAATGTACTAATGGCAGAGTTATTGCTGAGAATAATAAGCAGTTACTACTACCATCTATCAAGTGTTTCAAGAGGGCAGGGACCGAATCCACTTTGTTCATGGTTGAATCCCCAAAGCCTAATGCACTGGAGCAAGCGCTCACTATGGATTTTTTGATAATCAGTGAATGTCCGGTGTAGGGCTAAGCACTTTATCCACATTATCTCATTTAATCCTCTCAACAATGTGGCAGGCATCATTCTCCATCTGCAGCCAATGTGACATCGGAGTCTCTGAGAGGTTAAGCAACAAGGGAGTAATGGAGTCAGGACTTGAATCCAGACTCAGGCTACCCCAAGGACCAAGTTGTGAAGCACGATGCTGTGCTGGCATGCCCTACACTGCCCACACCCCACCACAAAGGAGCTACTGCCCAATGGAAAAGGCAGAAATGGACGGCACTGTTACTGCAGGCCCTTGAGCAGGACAGGGTTAAGGAATGAGTCACAGGCAGTGCCCACCACTGCTTCACTGATTTCCATTTGCTAGGTTTGTTCACTTGATATCCATTCATCATGCTGCTAGAAATGGGATATTCCTACCACACAATTAGGTCATTTCATTCTCCCACCTAAAACTCTTCCACGATCTTGCCACTGCCCGTAGGAGAGAGTCAGCAGCCTTGCTACTCAAAGTGTGATCCGTACAGCGGGGGTGCCAGTATCACCTAGAAAGAAGCTTGTTAGAAATGCAGAATCTGGGGCGCCCGGATGGCTAAATCGGTTACCCACCTGACTCTTGGTTTCGGCTCAGGTCATGGTCTCACAATTCATGGAATTGAGCCCCGCATTGGGCTCTGCACAGACAGTGCAAAGCCTGCTTGGGATTCTCTCTCCCCTTCTCTCTCTACCCTCCTTCCCTGGCTCACACGCAGGTGTTCTCTTGCTCGCTCTCTCTCTCTCTCAAAAATAAACTTAAAAAAAAAAAGAAATGCAGAATCTCAGGTTTCACTCCATACCTTCTGAATCCAAATCTGCATTTTCACAAGATCTCCAGGTGATTCATAAGCACATTAAAGTTTGAGAAGCATGGATCTCAAGTCTTTAAGGAAATTTTCAAGGTCATATGACCTGGCTACCTCTACAGCCACATTTCCTATCTATCACACCTCACACTCAAGCCTCTCTGAACATGTCCATGTTTCTTGCATATGCCAATTCTTTCCATGCTCCAGTGTTTCCCACATGCTGTCTCTGCCCTTCCTATGCTCCTTTTGTATTAGCAACGCCTTCCTCATTCCTTCAGCCTTAGCTTAAACAGTACTCTTTTCTACAAGCCATCCTTGCCCATCACCCACCCCACCCCCAGCCTTAGCTACTTTACATGCCCCTGCTGTGCATGCTCATAGCCCAGTGCCATATCCATTTGCAGTTGTGTGTTAAGTTGTATCTCTCTCCAACAAAACAAGACCAGGGATCAGGTTTGTCATGGTTCTCCTCGTATCCCTAGTGCCTAGAGCAGTGCCCAGATAAAGTACTGAATGAAATCAATCACTTGACTAGAAAACGATGTTCAATTTCCTAATTATACTGTCATCCAGCCTACATTTCTGCCTCTAGATCCCCAAAATTGAAAAAAAAAAGAAAGACGCATGAAATCTATTTGAACAGCATTTCTCTCCTTATTGACTTTTGTAAGGAATCAATAATAGAGGTGACTGATCGCTGAGGCCAACACACACACACATGCTCACCTACACAAAATAACAACAATTATTCATTCAGAAAAAGGGAGAAGAAATTTATACACTCAAGTCAACAGGTCTAGGTGAAGGAGCATCAGAAAAGAAAATTAAGTCCCTGCAGCATGTGCTGAGTCATGAAGGTATCGTGGGAAGACCTATGGAGTTCAAGAAGTAAGGAATGGGGAGGCAAGGAAATATTTAACACACAGGGAACAAACACAGAAGTGTTAGGGGTTTCTCCAGTGCCATTTGTCTCTAACTTTCTTAAGAGCTCAGTTGGACTCTGGGGAGAAAGTGAAAAATCAGAGAATTTTTTTTTAACTTGTGACAAAACCCAGCCACAGAGAGGTGACATTCAAGTGGCAGAGTACAGAAGATGTCTCGCACTCATGGTGACAACCTAAATCATCGCTTTTTCCCCAATCCCAGTAAGGTCCCGAATTTATACCATTTTGCATAAATCTATCCATGAATTAACATAAAGTTACTTACACTTTCACATAACAGAAATAAATTAAATTTTCATCAAATACAGCTAGGAAGGGACACCAAGGTGGCGTGAGAGAAAGGAAGCTTACTGACTTCAAAATTTGCAAAACTTTCAGCAAATGCAAGACACCAGCCTGTGTCAGGCTCCAAGTCTGCTACGGACTCCTTCCAGTGCTGGGAGGGGTGATAAGCCCGTGGCCAGCAAGCCGCATGTCCCTCTTCCTCAGGTACCACTAATGCTCTCATCACTCTTACCAGGATGTGACTTTTTTTTTTAATTTACTTTAATATGAAATTTATTGTCAAATTGGTTTCCATACAACACCCAGTGCTCATCCCAACAGGTGCCCTCTTCAGTGCCCATCACCCACTTTCCCCTCCCTCCCACCCCCCATCAACCCTCAGTTTATTCTCAGTTTTTAAGAGTCTCTTATGGTTTGCCTCCTTCCCTCTCTAACTTTTTTCCCCCTTCCCCTCCTCCATGGTCTTCTGTTAAGTTTCTCAGGATCCACATAAGAGTGTAAACATATGGTATCTGTCTTTCTCTGTATGACTTATTTCACTTAGCATCACACTCTCCAGTTCCATCCACGTTGCTACAAAAGGCCATATTTCATTCTTTCACATTGACACGTAGTATTCCATTGTATATACAAACCAGATCTTCTTCATCCGTTTGTCAGTTGATGGACATTTAGACTCTTTCCATCATTTGGCTATTGTTGAAAGTGCTGCTATAAACATTGGGGTACAAGGGCCCCTATGCATCAGCATTCCTGTATCCCTTGGGTAAATTCCTAGCAGTGCTATTGATGGGTCATAGGGTAGATCTATTTTTAATTTTTTGAGGAACCTCCACACTGTTTTCCAGAGTGGCTGCACCAGTTTGCATTCTCACCAACAGTGCAAGAGTGTTCCCATTTCTCCACAACCAGGATGTGACTTCTGAAAGCTCGTCCACATCACGTTCTGGGCAGCCACCTTTACTTGATCAGGATCAGCATTCAAAATGACCCTTCTTTGCCTATACTCACTTACAACACAGTGCCCTTCTTAAATTAAGCAGATTTTTCTCCCTTCTTCCCATGTAGCTGCACATTTGGCTCAAGTCCTGTGATCTATCAACCAAAGATTTAGATTTGAATCAAAGTGCCCTTTCCATGCATATCTTGAACATAGATGCCTTCTCTGAATCAAGTCAAATGTTAATCCATTTAATGCCTTTCTTTTTATTGTGCTTTTAACTTTTTTGAAAGCATTCTAAATTGCATTACTATTTCATTTTCAGAAAATCCCTGTGAGTTAAGTTAAGCAAGTAGTATTAGCTCCAAGAGAACGAAGGCCCAGAGAGTTGAAATGAATCACAGAAAATCACCCAGCGGGTGAAAGGAAAAACTGGGTTGCACATCCAGGTTGCCTCGCTGTCACTCCACACCCTTCTGTGGCCAACACCACACTGCATCCTATTCATCTACATTTCCCAGGGTGACAGAGCCTTAGCTTCAAGATATAATGCTTCCTCCCTTAGCCCCACTGGAGCTCACACACACACGTGCATGCACATGCATACACACTTGCACACGTGCATGCGTACATATACATACCCACTCATGCAGACCAGGATACATACACGCACACATAAAGAGATACACAAAGATGCATCTGCACTTATACATATACTCATGCGGAACAGGATGTACTACACACAGAAACCTACATACAGAGGGGCACCTGGGTGGCTCTGTTGGTTAAGCATCCGACTCTTGATTTCAGCTCAGGTCATGATCTCCCAGTTTGTGGGATCAATCACTGCATAAGGTTCCATGCAGACAGCGTGGAGCCTGTGTGGGATTCTCCCTCTCCCTCTGTCTCTGCCATTCCCCCACTTACACTCCCTCTCAAAATAAATAAACAAGCTCAAAAAAAAAAAAAGAAACCTACACATAGAAAGATATCCACAAAGAAAGAGATACATACACACATACACACACACTTTAACAGAGAGTGAGAGAAAGACATACAACAAGAGATACAGAGGCACAGACTCAGAAGGACACACAGAGAGACACAAAGAGATGCACATACATAGATGCATACACACAGACACACAAAGAGACACACACAGGGACACATACACACATAGCAACCCACACACAGGCATTTACAAACACAGACACAGAGGCAGACACATACAGACACACACACACACACACTAAAAACTTTCATTTCATAGGCCCAGGTTAGAAAATCCCATTTTTCTGTGGGACTTTACCAATGTGAGTCATGGAGAACATCACAGTCCCTGACCTTGTTCCATAAAAATCAGGCCTCCCTCTGTGAGCTCAGTGATAAGAGCATGTTAGATGGGATATTATGGCTCCTAGCAGAACTTAGCAGTGGCCTGTGGAGATCTGTACAGCACTCGTTCACTTATTAATCAATCATTTATAACCTAGTCCTTGTTGAGATATTCTCAGAGGCTGTTATACTTATTATGGGGAATCAGAGATGCATTGTCGCTGTCACATTGGGTTCTCATGACCCCATCTGGGGGCCGGATCCCTATTGGAACTGTCACATTTGCTTTAGGAACACGCTATTTGTGCCATCATCTGATTTCCCAAGAACAGAGTCATTTGCTCTTGGTACTAAAAATTGTAATGGATCTCTGTGGAGTGGTAAGGGGAGAGAAGGACCAAATACAAGAGTGAGAAAATTGGAGAGCAGGCAAGAGTAATAAAGACTTCAAAGTGTGGTCTTTTTGGGGGGTCTTAGTCTATGGAAATAATAAAAGCCATCTTTATGTTCTTTCTTCTATGCTTCCTAATTGGGCCAGACTATCCTTACTGGAAGTTTAGACAAACACTGTCAGTCACTCACCCAAATCCATTCTCTCCTGAGGCCCTTCTGTGGTGGCAGAACCCCAGGTTGAGGAATATTTGCCTACATCCATGAGACCTGATACACAAGAAAAATCATCTTATCTTTAGCCCAGGAGGGGTATATCTTGACTTGGCTGAGCTGATTACAGTTAATTATGTTCTTTTTGGTAATGGCTGACCTGGGAAGGGACATTTGACACAATTCTGGCCACGAGACATGAGAAGAAGCCTGTTGATGGAGCCATTGGAAAATGTTCTATTTTTCTGCCTCTGGAGGTTGACGCATAAGATCAGGATGTGTAGAAATGTCACTGCTCTCTTAACAGCCATCAGGGGAACCAGCTCACATGTTGAGTGTGGAGTGGAATTTTTTTTTAATGACTGAAAATTCTTTGACATTCTTCTCAGAAGAGATGATATCTATGCAATCTTTTCTGGAACCCAGGAGGGCTTTTGAATACTTCAGCCAATAGAATTTGACAGGAGTGACACCGGGTCATAAAAGGCCATGCAACTTCTGCCTATTTCTCTTGAAATGACCTCTTGGCATGCTCCTTCTGAGGAAAGGCATTCACCACGCAAGATGTCTGACTACTCTGAGGCCATCATGCTAAAGAAGCCAAGTGTACATTTTCCAACTGACAATTTCAGCAAAGGTATCCTCCAGCATCCCAAGTTTCCAGCCATCTAGGACGTGGGGTTTCCAGCCCCTGCTGTCCCAGCTCCAAGCTGTGAGAGTCACCTTCCATTGTTTAAGTCACCTCCAGCCTTTCATGGGACCCAGCTGAAGGCCCAGAATCATGAAGCAGAAAAAAACCATCCCTGCTATGCCTTGTCAAAAGTCCCAACCCACAGATGAGCACTGGGTGTTGTATGGAAGCCAATTTGACAGTAAATTTCATATATTAAAAAAAAAAAAAAAAAAAAAAAAAGTCCCAACCCACAGAATCCATGAGCATAATAAAATGGATTTACACACCACTACATTTTGAAGGAGATTGTTCAGGGAGCAAAAGTAACTGAGACAAAGGGCAAAGTAAAAAGATGGAAAAACCTGTCTCCTTGATGACAACACCAAGTGGCTAAATTAACCAACCCTGGAGCTGCCTTGTCTCTGGGCTGCTGGTTATGCAAGCTAATTACTTTCTCTAGAGTTTAAGCCCTTTTAAATGGTGTATTAGCCTGCTGAGGCTGCCATAAGAAAATACCACAGATGGGGTATCTTAAACAACAGAAATTTATTTTCTCACAGTTCTGAATGCTGGAAGTCAAAGATCAAGATGTTGGCAGGGTTAACTAATGACACCCCTCTCATTTGCTTACCAATGGCCACCTTCTTGGTATGTCCTCACATGGCCTTTCATCCATGCACATGTATCCCTGGTGTCTCTCTCTGTGTGTCCAATTTTCCTTTCTTACAAGGACACCAATTAGATTGGATCAGGGTGCACCATAATGACCTCAATTTAACTTAGCATTTCAAAGACTCCATCTCCAAATCCAGTCACATTCCAAGATACTGAGGGTTAGACCTTCAAAACATACATTTGGAGGTGGGGGGAACACAATTCAGACCATAATAGATAGGCCCCTTGCTGCTAAAGTCATCTTTAGAAATAAAATGAGATAAAGGTAAATTACACCTACTTAAGCAAATGATGAAAAGCTCGAGAATTAAAGAAAGAGCAGCATGACAATCCAACTTCGGGAATGTCAGTGACTAGGACTGGGGTTCAACGACATGCAAACACACATTGCTTCTCTCTTTCACACATCTCTGATTCTCTCTGGGGTTTGCCTTCATTCTCTCCAGAGCTACCATGCTGAGCATTACCTTACCTCTCTCACAGTGAAATACATCAGTCTCCCAGTGATTTATGGTCATGTTGAGGGGAATGAAACTAGAACTGGCCGAGTTCCACACACCTGCTTAGGGAGAGCAGTAAGACTCTCAGTGCTACATGAAAGGAGTAATCAAGGCTTCCCAGCTTCCAGAGCTGTCTACCATATGCCTGCCCACCTTTTGTTCCAGCATAAGACACGCTCCACTTTATGATACCAAGAGAAAGATGAAGCATGAAATAATATGATGAGAGTAGACATATGGTAGCCTCCCTGAAACTCATCAGAGAAAAGAAGGTAAAAACTACTAAAACTGAGGATTCTGCTATTAATGAGCCTAAAAACTCACTCACATATGGACTTTAAACTAATTGTCTCTCTTCAAAACAAATAAAAACAAGACAAAACAAACAAAAACCCTAAAACCTGAATTTAAATAAATGATGATGTATCTACAAAAGAAACATTATACAGTCATTTCAAAAGAATGCAGCCTATCTATATGGAAACATCTTTAAGTACCCTATAAAGAGGAAAGCACAGTGCACAGTAGTGTACATGGTATGCTACTATGGGAGGAGGGGGAGGAGTATTTATCTCTATGTTTTTAAATGTATACATTATCACTGAAAAAGTACCCAATAAACTGGTAACAGTAGTTGCCTTAGCACAGGGGAACCAGAAGACAGGCATGCTGAGTTAGAAGAGGGATTACTATACACCATTTTGCCAGTAAATTAGACACCGCAGAAGAAAATATTCATGAACTTAAAGACAGCAATAGAAATTATTCCAAATGCAGCACAGACATCATACTGGGAGAAACAAATGAACAGAGCATCACTAACCCTGAAATAACTTTAAGCAGTCTAATCTATGTGTAATTGGAGTTCTAGAAGGAAGGAGAAAAGAAAAAGGTACTTAAAGAAAAAACAACCAAAAATTCCCCAAATTTGATGAAAACAATAAACCCACAGTTCCAATAAGTTCAATGAACCCCAAACAAGAACACCAAGGCACATCATAATCAAACTGCCTGAAACCAATGATAAGGAGAAAAACCTTAACAGCACTCAGAGAACAAAAAGTACATGAAGTACAAAGGAAGAAAGATAAAAATGATGGTTGACAGATGTTGGAGAAGTCATCAAAAAGACACGACCACTGGTTGACCCTTGAGCTGGATCCTGGCAATTGGAGGCTCCTCACCTCTTCCCCTATCCTAGGAATGTGGGTTCCACTTCCCTTCCCTGCTCCCAGAATTTGTCCCAAGGACATAGCCTTGAGATAGTGATGTGGTGCTGAGAACATCTAGATGGTATATGTGATTGAACCCAGTTAAGGCTGCTGTATAAACTTTTAAGATTTGGCAGGTGGGCATGGGGATCTACTTTACTTGCTGCTGCCCAAGATAAGCCTTATATATAAGTTCCCTTTGTGTATTAAAAATTACACCTACCAACCTGAATGGCCTGTGTCTTTCTTTCATCTCTAGACCTTCATGTACAGGGACCAGTTTCAGGTTATAGCTAGGAAGTGCCTAAGAGGGTTGTGAACCAACAGCAGAAAACCAGAACAAAGGTAGAGCAACATCTTTCAAGCACTGAAAGAGGAAAAGTCGATCTTGAATTCTATACCCAGTGAAGATATCTTTTGAAAACAAAGGCAACATAAAAACTTTATTGGAAAAAAAAAAAACCTGTAAGAATTCATTACCAGCAGTCACATGCTATAAGAAATGTAAAATGGGGGTACCTGGGTGGCTTAGTTGATTAAGCCTCTGAATCTTGATTTTTCACTCAGGTCATTATTTCACAGTCATGAAATCAAGCCCCACATTGGGCTCCATGCTGGGTATGGAGCCTTCTTAAGATTCTCTCTCTCCCTCTCTCTCTGCTCCTCCCCCCTCTCTTTTTCTCTCAAAAGAAAGAAAGAAAGAAAGAAAGAAAGAAAGAAAGAAAGAAAGAAAGAAAGACAGGGGTGCCTGGGTGGCTCAGTTGGTTAAGGGTCCGACTTCAGCTCAGGTCATGATCTCCCAGTTCGTGGGTTCGAGCCTACATCAGGCTCTGTGCTGACAGCTTGGAGCCTGGAGCCTGCTTCAGATTCTGTGTCTCCCTCTCTCTCTGCTCCTCTCCCATTTGTGCTCTCTCTCTCTCTCAAAAATAAATAAAATTATTTTTAATTTAAAAACAAAAAAAGAATAAAAAGACATAAAATGAAGTCCATCAGGCAGAAGGAAAATGGTACCAAACAGATATCACAAACTACACGAAGGAATTAAAAGCATTGGAAATGGTAAATATGTAGGTAAGTATATAATAATTTGTTCTTATTTATAAATCACTTTAAAAATATTTAAATAAAAAAGTATGAGGATTGATTTCACTATAAAAGTATTATGCAAATATGTGATGGCAATATATAAATAATTACCAATTAATTGAAAAGAATGTTCAATTGCTAAAAAGCAATTAAATTCGGTAACAGTTTTCAATGGATATTTTTTAATTTTATAATATTATCCACATATGTTTAATAATAGCCATCTATTTATGTGTAAACACCTACATGTAAATACATTTATGTTTATTACTTATTCTTGGTGAACATGTGGATTTGTGGACTTCTTGCAATAACTCACTATCCAGGGTGTCAGGCAAGCCATGGATAGGGAATCACAGGACTGAGATTCTTATGTAAAGAAAACAAGAATCCTATGACAGTGTAAACAATGACCCTTTCCTTCTCATTAGCACCTGGATAATAGTTCATTTTATACATTTGGGTTTCTAAAATCTACTCTAGTCACATTTGCTGTACCATAAAATGGATCCTTGCACATAGCAGGCACTCAATTAATAGCTGACCAACAAATGCGTGGCATCTCCAACGTCACCACCAAATGGCTCCTATTTTCTGATGGCTAGCAAAAAAGAGAATCACACATCCCGGGCCACAAGTGTTCGTATCTAAATTTAATATCTAAACTTGAATATCTCTTCTCAATTTACTCTGTCTTTCCCACTGCAAATCTCCAAGCTCCTCATGCAGTGTTTCCAATGACCCCAGCCACATTCCCTCAAGCTACACAGCACTGGCAGGACCCAACACGGTAAATCAGTCTTCAGAGGGGGACTCAAAAGGATGCATTTAAATCATAAAAGAACCAGGTGGGAGTTGCAATTATGATCAGCAAAGCAGACCTCAGTGTGTTGTGCATAATTTAAGTGACTGTGGGACTGTTCTGTATGTATCAGCTGGAAAAACATCTCTTTCTATCTGGGCATAAAAATGAGACACGAACAGCTTATTGTACGTTGGTGAAAACTCAACCTCGAAATAACTTTACCACTACCATACCCTCCTAGTGAAGACTGTATCTGCCTACCTGTTGCCTTTAGCCCTGACAAGTTCAAAGTGTTAGAATTACTATGGTCATAAACCACTCAAAGAGTCAGAGATTATGGCCTGCTCAGAACTCACATTGTCAGGCTTTCTTAAAAACCAAAGGGGGCTCAAAACGATCTTGCTTTTCCTCTGGGACGTTCCAAATGCTTACAATTTAAAACATGCCTGCAATAAACCATGGATTCCCATCCAAGCTTTATCTTGTTCACACCTATTTTAGTTACTGCCTATTAATTTTCCTCAGTGGTGCCCCATTTATCCCCACAGCTCAGACAGAACTGAAGAAATTCTCATACTGTTGGCTCAGTCAGCTTCATGGGAACGAGAGAATATTAGCCACACTCTGCCTAAGACATCAGCTCAGGCAGAGTGGGAGCAGTCAGTGAGCCTCGTTTTCCTAATTTCATATTTGATTGAACATTATTAAAAGAACTGTTAAAGTTATGAAATTCTATGCTCATATTAGGTTTAGGATGGGGTGGCTAAGGACACATATAAAAAGAGTTATTCTCCTTCTTCTTCTCTTAGTAATAACACTTAGCGCTCAGATATTGCTTTTCATCTCCATCACTCTTTAGGAACATTAACTATACAATTTCACTACGTTAACTGCAAAGAGAGAGAGTCAGAAATGGCCCTATAATTTTGTAGTCACTTTGGTAGCATTCATTGTCTCTCAAAATGATACACTACACTCCAGAGCCTAGTTTGAACCTGGTTTAAGGTAGGAAGGTAAGAAGGGAGGAAGGAGGGGGAAATGTCATATTCTAAAATAACAGAGATCTCAGAAGCCTACCTACGACTCCAAGGAGACAGCCTGTGGATTTGTACGTGGAATAGTGAGCTGAAGGACATAACCACATTTTGAATAGTATTATGCTGAGTTTATTGTTTTTAAGGCAAAAGTTTCCAAATCCCTCCTAGCAGAGAAAAGTTCCTCCAAACTGTAAGAAAAATTTGGGGGGCACAGTGAGTATATGGATTTAACACAAACAAAAGGCATACTACCATTGTTATCATTGTTGATCATACATTTTTTTAAATTTACATCCAGGTAGTGAGCATGTAGTGCAACAATGATTTCAAGAGTAGAGTCCAGTGATTCAACCCCTACATATATCACCCAGGGCTCCTCCCAGCGAGTGTCTTCCTTAATGCCCCTTGCCCATTTAGCCCATCCCTCCACTCACCACCCCTCCAACAGCTGTCAGTTTGTTCTCTATATTTAAGAGACTCTCATGGTGTGTCCCCCTCCATTTTTATATTATTTTTGCTTCCCTTATGTTTATCTGTTTTGTATCTTAAATTCCACATTTGAGTGAAGTCATAGGATATTTGTCTTTCTCTAATTTTGCTTAGCATAATGCACTTGAGTTCCATCCACATTGTTGCAAATGGCAAGATTTCATTCTTTTTGATTGCTGAGTAATATGCCATTGTATATATACACCACATTCTCTTTATCCATTCATCTGTCAATGGACATTTGGGCTCTTTCCATAGTTTGGCTACTATCAATATCACTGCTATAAACATTGGGGAGCATGTGCCCCTTCAAAACAGCACACCTGTATCCTTTGGATAAATACCTAGTAGTGCAATTGCTGGGTCATAGGGTAGTTGTATTTTTAATTTTTTAGGAACCTCCATACTGTTTTCCAGAGTGGCTGCACCAGTTTGCATTCCCATCAGCAGTGCAGAAGGGTTCCTCTCTCTTCATATCCCTGCCAACATCTGTCGTTGCCCGAGTTGTTAATTTTAGCCATTCTGACCAGTGTGAGGTGGTATCTCGTGGTTTTGATTTGTACTTCCCTGATGATGGGTGATGCTGAGCATTTTTTCATGTCTGTATTAGCCATCCGGATGTCTTCTTTGGATTGGTGATACTTTTATAGCTACCATTTGTTCAATATATACTGTGGGAGAGACGCCATGCTAACTACTTCAAATATACTCATTTGAGTCTGTTTTCTCATGTGCAAAATGAAGAAATGTATGTAGAGCAGAGATTGGCAAACTACAGCCCATGGGCTAAATCAAAATACCAGTTTTGTAGATGAGGTTTTATTGGAACATAGCCATGCCCACTCGTTTATAAATTGCGTATGACTGCTTTCCCACTACCAGAGCAGGGCTCAGAGTTGCACCTAAAACCATACGGCCTGAAAACTTTAAAATATTTGCTATCTGTTCTTTTACAGAAAAAGGCTTGCTGTCCTCTGGTCTAGAAGATGGCCTCATAGGACCTTTGAACGCTAACATCATATGCCTCTGACTTTGGGTACTGAGAACTCTTTCTCCACTTTGTCCACCAGGTCACAAGTAGTACGAAGCAGCAAAAACGGTATATTGACCTGGATTTGTCTATGTGTTGTTATGTGGGCTTCTATATCAGTGTCCGTTCTTTAGAAAACTATTCTTTCTGTTTCCAGTTCTACAATAATTCACTTATCAGCCCATTGTTGTGAGCTAACAACTTCAGTTAATCCAATTTTAAACTGTATGCTGTTGCCCACATCAACTATTTAAAAAGTAAAATGATAGGATGTGAGGGCGATCTGGCTGCGACATCTGTCACCTCATTGATCGCCAGGGTTGATTCGGCTGATCTGGCTGGCTAGGCGGGTGTCCCCTTCCTCCCTCGCCGCTCCATGTGCGTCCTTCCCGAAGCTGCGTGCTTGGTCGAAGAGGACGACCTTCCCCAACAGAGGAGGATCGTTCTTCAGTCAAGGGTATACGAGTAGCTGCGCTCCCCTGCTAGAACCTCCAAACAAGCTCTCAAGGTCCATTTGTAGGAGAACGTAGGGTAATCAAGCTTCAGACTCCAGACACATCCAAATGAGGCGCTGCACGTGGCAGTCTGCCTTTCTAAAAAAATAATTTAAAAAAAATAAAAAAATAAAAAATAAAATGATAGAACTCTAATAAATTACACCTCTAAAAAAAAGAACATCAAATTCTGTCACTTCCCTCACTCTCCCTCTCAATTCATGCTTCTTCTCCCTATTTGCTGCCATCAATGAACCCTACTGACTGTTGCCACTTCACCTCCTACTTGAATTATTGCTTGAGCAGCATTCAGCCCAATCCTAGGCGCAAAGTCGAAGTCTACACATCTGAAATCCAAGACTCACCTTTTGAAAGAATCAGAGCTAGGGACACAAGCATTTTTCTTAAACATTTTCATTTACTTCCACAATCAGAAGCAACGAAGGGCTACCCTATTTTTTCACATCCTTTCATATTTACATTTCTGACATGGGGTCTAAGAAGTGACAATCTGATAGAATATGATTGGGATGAAGATTTGTAAGACTTCAAGCATCTTTTATTACCATAGTTGTTGTTTCACAAAGGCATGGGAATGCCACAGGTTCCCAAATAATTTGGTGTCCTATACTATAGCTTAGGTTCCACACAGATGATTCTAAAATAGCCAAAGTGATGGTGTAGAGAGGACATGAGCACATCGTGTTACAGAGGGCTGCCAAGTTAGTGTCAGTGTATACAGGGAACAGTTTCAAAGACATATTTTTAGTCTCAGTAAAGATCAGGTGCTGGATTTTAGTATTTTTATGAGCACTTTTTTCCTGTTCACCCAAAAAATATTAATCATTCCTTCAATTGATTGAATCACTAACTTTTCCATCCAATTTCTTAATAGCCATCATTGAGTTCACTCTAAAATACTTGAGTACTGACCCGATAATCATCTTCATTCAGTTATTAATTGTAGCTTAAGTATTATGAGAAAAAGAGGTAAAAGTATCATTTTTATCTCGTTATCAACTTCTGATTGTATCACTAATATAAAGTATCTGTTAAATACCATCTCTATCCCTTGAAATAAAAGATTGGACATTAAAGAGAAAGACTGTAAAAAAAAAATCCAAATTTGATCCATCTTGAAATCTTCTCATGGAATTAAAGTTATTTTATTCTATACTAATTCTTCTCATGAGTCTCCAGAAGTAGCAACTGAACTGAAATAGCTTCTTTACTGTACTAGTTACAACCTCTGTCATATTGCTTGCGCTTTTTCCCCCCATCTGGTCCTGGGCTCTTCTTTGTTGGGAGGTTTTTGATTACTAATTCAATCTCCTTACTCATTGTTGGTCTGTTTAGATTTTCTGTGTCTTCATGATTCAAACTTGGTAAGTTGTAAGTTTCTAGAAATTTATCCATTTCTCCTAAGTTATCCAATTCATTGGTGCTTTAATCATTCATGGGAGTCTCAAGATCTCTTGTATTTCTGTGGTATCAGTTGCAATGTCTTTTCTTTCATTCATAATTTTATTTGTTCAAGTCCTCTCTCTGTTTTTCTTGGTAAGTTTGGCTAAAAATTTGTCAATTGTGGTTATCTTTTCAAAAAACCAACTCTTAGTTTCATTGATCTTTTCTATTGCTTTTCTACTCTATTTCATTATTTCTGCTCTAATCTTTCTAATTTCCTTCCTCCTGTTAACTTTGGGCTTAGCTTATTCTTCTTTTTTTAGTTCCTTGAAGTATAAATTTAGGTTCTTTATTTGAGATCTTTATTATTTCTTAATATAGGCATACATCACTATAAACTTTCCTTATAGAACTTCTTCTGCTACACCCCATAAGTTTAGGTATGCTGGGTTTCCATTTTCATTTGTCTCCAGATACGTTTCTATTTCCTTTTTGATCCATTCGTTGTTCAGGAGTGTGTTATTTAATTTTTATCTATTTGTGAGTTTTGTAATTTTCTTCCTGCTATTGATTTCTAGTTTCAGACCACTGTGGTCAGAAAAGATACTTGATACCATTTCAGTCTTCTGGAATTTAAGACTTTTTTGTGGCTTAAAATATGATCTATCCTAAAGAATATTCCATGTGCACTTGAGAAGACTGTGCATTTTACTACCATTGGATGGAATGTTCTGTATATGTCTGTTAGGTCCATTCAGTCTACAGTGTTGTTCAAGAGCACTGGTTCCCTGTTGGTTTTCAGTCTGAACGATCTATCTACTATAGACAGTAGATAATTAAAGCCCCCTACACTTATTGTGTTGTTGTGTATTTCTTCTTTCAGTTCCATTAATATTTGCTTTATATATAAAGGTACTCTGATGTTGGGTATATAAATATTTACAATTACTATATCCCCTTGAAGAATTGGCCCCATTATCATTACATAATGTCTTCTTTGTCTCTTGTGACAGTTTTTGACCTACCGTCTATTTTTTCTGATAGACATATAGCCACCATATTCTCTTTTAATTACTATTTGCATGGAATATCTCTTTGCTTTCAACCTATGTATGTCCTTAAAACTAATGTGAGTCTCCTAGTGGCAGCATAGTTAGATCTTATTATTTTTTGAATCCATTCGGTTGCTGTATGCCTTTTGATTGGAGAATTTAATTCATTTACATTTAAAATGATTACTGACAGATAAAGACTTACTATTGCCATTTTGTTGATTGTTTCCTGACTTTTATAGTTTCTTTGTTCCTTTGTTTCTCTCTTGCTGTAGTTCTCTGTGATTTGATAATCTTTTGTGGTGGTATGTTTTGATTCCTTTCTCTTTATATTTTCTATATTTACTACAGTATTTCCTTTGTGATTACCATGAGGCTTACATTAAACATCTTGTAGTTAAACAGTCTATTTAAAGCTGATAACAACTTAATGTTGACTGCATACAAAAACTCCACTCTTTTATCCTCCCATGTACTATATTTTTGATGTCATAATTTACCTCTTTTTATACTGTGTATCGATTAACAAGTTATTGTAGTTGTAATTATTTTTAATGTTTCTCTTTGAACTTAATGCCAGAGTAAAAGTGATTATGCATCACCATTACAGTACTGGAGAATTCTGAATTTGACTATATATTTACCTTTACTACTGAGTTTTATACATTCATATGTTTTAATGTTATTAGCATCCTTTTATTTCAGTTTAAAGAACTCCCTTTAACATTTCTTGTATGGCAGGTTTAGTGTTGCTAAGTCCCCTCATCTTTTATTTGGGAAAATCTTTTTTCTCTCTTCCATTCATGAAGGACAACTTTGCTAAGTACAGTATTTTGTATTGGCAGTGTTTTTTTTGTTTTGTTTTGTTTGTTTTTTATACTTTGAATATATGATCCCACTCTCTCCTGTCCTACAAATTTTCTCCCGAGAAATACACTGATAGCCTTATAGGGTTTCCCTTGTGACAAGTCTGTTTTCTCTTACTGCTTTTAAAAATCTGTCTTTGGTATTTTACAGTTGATTGGTGTATCTTAATGAGGTCCTTTTTGGATTCATATGTTTGGGGTTCTTTGTGTTTCATGAGCATGCATGTTCATATCTCTCTCCAAATTTAGGGAGTTTCAGCCATAATTTTTTTTAAAATAGACCTTCCTTCCCCTTTCTCTCTCTCTTCTCCTTCTGGGACTCCCATAATACATGAATTGTTTCAATGAATTATTTACCATAAGTCCTATAGGCTTTCTTTACTCTTTTTTTTTTTCATTTTTTAAGGCTTATTTATATTTGAGAGAGAGAGAGAGAGAGAAAGGGAGGGGCAGAGAGAGACAGAGACAGAATTCAAAGCAGGCTCCAGCCTCTGATCTGTCAGCACAGAGCCAGATGCAGGGCTTGAACCCACAAGCCATGAGATCATGATCTGAGCCAAAGTTGGACGCTTAACTGAGCCACCCAGGTGCCCCTCTTTACTCTTTTTCATTCTTTTCCCTTTTTGTTTCTCTGACTAGGTAATTTCAAATGACTTGCCTTTGATTGCATTGATTCTTTCTTCTGCTTGATCAAGTCTGTTGTTGAATTTTTCAATTCAGTGGCATTCTTCAGCTGTAGTATTACTGTTTGGACTATTTGATAGTTTCTATTTCTTTGTTGAATTCTTATTTGTTCGTGTGTTGTTTTTCTAATTTTGTTTAGTTCTTTCTAATTTTGTTCAGTTTATTTTGTAGCTCACTGAACGTCTTTAAGAGGATTTTTTTCTGAATTCTTTAGTCAGTTCATACATGTTCATTTCTTTAGGGTCAGTTACTAGAACTTCATTAATTTCCTTTAGTGGTTTCTTATTTCTCTGATTATTCATGATCCTTGTATCCTCGTTTTGGTGTCTGTGCATTTGAGGAAGTGGTCAGCTCTTCCAGTTTTTATAGGTTCGCTTAGGCAAGAAAATGACTTTCCCAGTCATTCAGCCTGGAGTTCTGAACAGGCCATTGGTAGCACCCACAGGCAGGCAGGGCCTTTTGTCGGGGTCTTGTTTGGGTGGGGACACTTAAAGCCAGGTGAGGCCCCTGGCTGGATTCTACAGCTGGGCAGGTCTGCTGACTGGGTTTCACAGCTGGGAAGAGGGGGTGGCTGGGCTCCCTGGCTGGGTGGGGCTGTAGGCTGAGCTCCTTGACTGAGCAGTGCAACTGGCTGGACTCTTCAGTCAGACAGGGTACCGGTTAGGCTCTGCAATCAGGTGAAGCTGCTGTCCGAGCTCTGCAATTGTCTTTGCCACGGGCTGTAGGCTGTGCTCCCTACGGACAATGGCACTGACTGGACTCTGTGATTGGATGGCGCCACAGGCTAGGTTCCATAATCGTCCCTGGTTGGGTAGGGCCGCAGGCTGAGTGTGACAGTTCATCAGGGCTGCTGGCTTGCCTCTTGTCTCAGCTGGCCACATGCTGGCTGAAAACCCCAGACAGACAGAACTACCGGCCATTCTTCCTAGGCAGATGGAGCCACTGACTTGGCACCAGAGGTGGGCAAAGATGCTGGCTGGGCTCTCTGGTCAGAGAGTCACAGGTAAGGAGGTGATACTACCACCAAGATCTCAGTGCTGGTTTCTGTGAGCCTCACCCCCTTTTTCATTCCTAGGGGACTCCAGGTGGGTAAGCCCTACTGACTCCCCCAGTGTTTCCTATAAGTGCTCCAGAACACTGGGGAAGCTGATGTCTGTCTCAGGCTTTCTTTTACCCACTGGAGAAACTGTAGGCCCAGGAAAACCCTCTCAGTGTGGTTCTGTGCTAGCCTGGCATGGGTGGGGAAGCTGGTCAAAATGAAACTGCTCTTCTTAACCCTTTAATGCAGCTTTTCTCAGTGTCTCGGCCTCATTCCTGGGGTTCTGGGGCTTTCTACAAATACATTCTTGTTTGTGAAGAGATACTAATCCATATTTTTGTGAGGGAACTAGAGCTAGGGACCTTCTATTCTGCCATCTTCCTGATGTCACCCTTATGCTTATCTATTTCTAAATGTTATTGGAGAGACCTGCATACTTCTTGACTTAGATTGTTTCTCTTCTTTCCCTTGTCACATATGAAGAATATATACAACTTTTGTGTCTTATCATCTAATAGTACACTCCTTTCAGAAGAGGTAGGCTCAAAGCAATACCACTTGTATCAATGTCAACCTGAAGGCCAAGAGCTCCCAGAAAAAAAGACCCTGGACAAGATGAATACTTCTGCATTAGAGGCAAGGGTCCTAGTGGCACTCCAGCTCCTCCCAATTTAAACCCCTTGTTCTGGCAATGGGAGGGGGTTGACACCAGGAGGGCTCCAAGAAAGGGCACAGTGGGAAGAGGCAATCTCATTCCTTTTTACGTAAGCCTTGTTTAGAATGCAATCACGAGAACAAATCCGTTGAAATATCAATTGCTCTGCTATGTGCTACATATATTATCTCACTTAATCCTCTTAAGACCCTTGGGAGGAAGGAAATATCACCTTCATATTCACATATGGAGGGATCTTGGTGCACAGTAAGAAGTGGAGAACCAGAACCTAAGCAGTGGTCTGACTGATTCTCTCAAGCCTCTCAGTTTTGACTCCCATGACATGTCCCAGATATCAAAGGTCAATAAAGCTTAAGATGCAGAAAGTCAGATCTATGTATGCCCTTCTTATGTTACTCTAGAACCCTAAAGTTTTCTATTTAAAATGGGGTCCTAGAGCTGGTAAAAACATGTATTTTGCAAAAAGTGAGTAATCTACTGATATTTGGTTTTTAAAAGTTACCAGAGACTAGAGACAAGTATATTTCACATTTCCTTCACTCCTTCTCCATGCGTGTTAGATTTCCTAGGACCCAGCCACATAAACAATCCTCAAGTGCACATACATATAGGCCAAACTCACACAGATTATACCAACCCATCTTCCTGACACAGGCCTTGAGGTGTGTGACTAATGGGAGAAAGAGAAGAGCTCTTGGGTCTTGGGTTAGGCAAAGAGCACTCAGAACCAAGTTTGGAAGCAGGAGCTAGAGAGGACCTAACTGCTGTGCATAATAAAGTGAAAGGAATTCTTCTTGTTGTTAGAGGAATAGTAGGGAGGTAGAGGTAGGAGGGAGCTGGAGCCTCTGTGGGCATATATGGCTCAGGGAATACTCGTAACAGAAATATGTCCATGCTTACATATGAATCACATGAGGTACTTACTGCACTTTTAAGTGTTCCCTCCTCCCCAACTCTTTAGGAAAGTTAGCTTGACCTCCCTAACCCACTAATCACCTTTCCTTCCCTAGAGAAAAGTAACTGAAAAGATTAGAAGCAAGGTCAGAAACAGCTTTCCTAATTTTTCAAAATGGTGAAACTTACTGTCTTCTATGCAAAAAGAAATACAGGACAAAGATGGTGTCACCTCAGAAACAAGGAAAGAAAAACACCCTGAGAGGACCCCGGTCAGCAGTTAAGAAACCTTGTAAACCTATGCCATTGGTTTTCATTCCTCTATAGGAAGTTATGGCCTATAGAAAAAGTGAAGAAGTGTGTTCCTGGAACTTTCTGGAACCTGAACAGCCAACCCTCAGCTCTAACTCTGTTCTACCATCTGTCTCCCTTAGAGGGCCCAGAGAGCAAAGCGCTCAGCTAGTAGACACCAGAGTTAAACTCTAGTGAACTTTTCAGCCCACATTTTCCACACACCTACCCCCCTAATCTGATTCAGCATCAGGATTCGTGCAGAAGTTGACTCTTTTGAACTTATTTACAAGTTTTATCATTATGCTTGCCCACATTATGCAAGCAGTTTGCAATCTCCCCTAATTCTCTGACTTTAATTATATAATTGAACAAGGCAAAAACTCATTTTTCCCAGGAAACATTAAACATTACCATCTTAATGAAATTCTTAATGAAATGGTCCACTATGCATGCAAATGACCCATAGTGGCTGGGCCCCTTGCTTATCACTGGGCGAGGCAATAGGACAAATACTCCTTTCTTTTGTCAGTCACTGGGAATGGCAGTTCTCACCCACCCTTTTGGCTGGAATAATTCCACAAGACCAGAAGATGGGCCTCTGTAAGACACATGGATATAATTAAGATTGGATGAAAACAGTTTAAATGAAGTAGGAACTGATCTTAACCTACGCAAATCAAACTTATTTTCAAATCTGAAAGAGCTCACTTAAACTTGTCGTGCCAATTAAAACAATAAAAGTTATCAACTTCACTTCCTTCCTCCTGAGACCAGAGGTCTGAGAGATTAACAGTTCTCAACTTATTTTCCAGGACTGAAAGCAGGAGATGGCGAGAATATAAGAAACTTGAGGGAACTTCTAAAATTTTCAATATAATTAATGGATGACTCTTCAAGGATCTGTTCCTTCCCAGCTGCATTTTTCAAATGCCCTTGTTGCATAAAACTCAAATCTTACATACACCACACGCTGTCCTCATGCCAAAGTCACTGGCTGCCAAAAGCTAAAACGGAAGGAAGGCAGACCTGTTCACACTTTTGTTCAAATAGCATGGACAACAATGTCCCGTGCCAAGTAGACACCAAATTAGAGTATTTAATAATAGCTACTATTTATGTAACAAATTCCCAGTTCTCCCTTGTCAAGTCTTTCCATTGCCAGCAAATGTCAAGATGCCCAAAATGTCCAACAGAGAACCTCACCCTAAACATTCAGGGTGCTTTAGAGAAGAGAACACAATTGCTATGGCTGTTGCCGTGCCTACCTGAGGACACGCTATTTCCCTTCTTCTTAAATTCTTCCATTTTTCCAAAGAAGGGCTTAAAGGGGAAGGAAAATTATATTTGTAAATGTTTAACATCTTTACTGAAATGTAATTCACACAGCATATAATTTACTCATTTAAAGTGCAAAAATCAGTGGTGTATATTATTAATTGTTTAATTGTGGGAAAATATATGTATTACAAAATTTGCCATTTTTAGGTGGAATTGTAAAATATTTGTTCTTTTGTGTCTGGTTCCCTCCACTTAGCATCTTTTTTTTCAAGCTTCATCTATGTTGTAGCATGTATGAAATTTCATGCCTTTTTACGGCTGACAAATATTCCATTCTACGTATAGACCACATTTTGTTTATTCATTCATCTATTGATTATAGGTTTGTTCAGTTTTGTCTTAAATTCTTTGAGGGCAGAGAACTGCCAGATCTCAAACCTCAGTTCACAGCACACTCTTGTCATCAGTCAAGATGTGCCTCTTTCGGGCTTTCTTCAAATTTTTACTAAATTCTGTGTTTTTCACCTCCGCACATATTAATATATCTAGCTATTAACTGTTTAATGTTTAGCCTTTCAAATGTGGCATAAGGAGATTAAATGGTCTCATTTTATTATATTTTTTCCACTGAGGAAGATGGCTCCCAGGGTAATTGTTGTCCTTCTCTGTGAGCCACTGAACAAATCTCTTCATCTCTCCAAGTCTCGGTTTCTTCAACTGTATAACGAGAGGGTTACACCAAATCAGAGATCCTTGATGAGCCATGAGCATTGAATGAGACGGGAAACTTTTCCGAAATAATGTGCCTAACCCAACAGTAAAATCAAAGGCAGTAAAACCCTGGCATAAATAAGTGTTGGGGAAAAACACTTGCCAGATGATTCTGATACGTACTCCGGCGAAAACCCTTACACAAGATGGATCTCTGAAGTTTCTTCAAGTTAATAGACTAGGATTCTGTGACTATAGGGAAAATCTCCTGGCAAAGGTCCTACAGCAAACCAAAGGCCAGAACCTGGCAATAAAAATGATGTCTGTGCCCCAGCTCTCTGTTTTCTAAATATAAAATCTATTTTAAAAGCATTTATGCTATTTTATTGCTACCCTCTATAAGTATATTCCAAGGATTAACTGCTCCCTGGTTAGCACACTCATCCACAGCTCCTTGGGGCTCAATCCTTACTTAGCTTGGATCATGCCCTCTGGTTTTGTATTTGATAAAAGCTGAAAGAGGCTGAGAACATCTTTCGTTTCAATTCCCAACAGAAAGTTGTGTAGCTCAATAGGGTCACCTCTGAGTCTCTGTTTTTGCAAGGAATACAGATATGGTTTTTACAGTCTGGTGTAAGAGAAAATAATCTGTCTCATTCTATGCATGCAGAGCTACTCCTGACTTAACCTCATGTCTTGTTCTGAATGCAATAATCAGAACTGACACTCACAGTCTTCTCTTTCTTGCCCCCAAATAGCATTGTTTTAAAACTTGGAAAGAGAAGAGCACCTGGGTGGCTCAGTCAGTTAAGCCTCCTACTTTGGCTCAGGTAACGATCTCATGGTCCATGAGTCTGAGCCCCGTGTTGGGCTCTGTGCTGACAGTTCAGAGCCTGGAGCCTGCTTCGGATTCTGTGTCTCCTTCTCTCTCTGCCCCTCCCCAGCTGGCACTCTGTCTCTGTCTCTCTCTCTCTCTCTCTCAAAAATAAACAAACATTAAAAAACACTTTTTTTTAACAAATAAAAAATAAATAAAACTTGGAAATAGAATAGGAAGAAGAAAATAAAAATTACTATCATCCCCCTACTGAAATCATTTTTCTTCACAAATATGCCCCTTCCCCAATGGTCTTTGTTTGGGCTGCTATAACAACGTGTCATATCCTGGGTGGCTTATAAATAGACATTTATTTTCTCACATTCTGGAGGCTGGAAGTCCAAGATCAGGGTAGCAGCGTGGTTGGGGTCTGGTGAGCGCCCTCTTCTGGGTGGAAGGCTGGCAACTTCCTGTTGTAAGCTTACTTGACAAAGAACAGAGAGAAGAAGCAAGCTCTCCATGACTCTTTTAAGGGCATTAATCTCCCCACGAGGGCCCCACCCTCATGCTCGCATCTAATCTTAATCACCTCCCAAAGGCCTCTGCTCCTAATAAGATCACAGTGGGGGGATAAAGTTTCAGCATATGAAGCTGGAGGGGATACAAATATTCAGTCTATCATATTCCGACCTATTTCAATTAATGATGCTGTATTGGCCCCGTTGCTTAGGCCCCAAACCCAGGAATTATGCTTGGCTCCTCTCTTCTCTTTATACCTCCACCCATCAGCTCAATTTCCAAATATATCCTGATTCCAGCTTTGTCTTTCTGTTGCCATTCTTGCCACCTTAGGCCAAACTGCCACCATCTCTTACGTGGGCTGTTCGCTTAGCTTCCCCGGTAAATTTGCTGAAGGAATAAAAAAAAAAAAAACCACTGACTGACAGAACCAGGAGACAAAAATACGTAGACTGGCTTGAAGAATAGGCCAAAAATAACAGGACTAAATTTAATACAAATAAATGTAAGCTTCTGCATTCACTTTCCAAAATTCCATGGCACAAGTTACAAGATATATAAAGGACTTGGGTGATTTTTTTGACTTCAAGCTTAATTAAGAAAACAATGTGGTGCACCCAACCAAAAAAAAAAAAGTTCTTACTCCACGGCTGAATGAATAAAAATGTTGAGTGCAGTGCAAAGGGCATAATAGAGTCTCTTTATGCTGGTCATATACAATGTTTCATTCTGGGCACCAGATTCAAGATATCTATATATATCTTAATCAATCATCAATTATGATTGAGAAGGATGGGAGCAAAGCCAAAATGGGTCACATGACAACAGCTGAAAGAACTGGGGACACTCGTCCGGGGAAGAGAAGACTGAGAGTCCAAAGGACACATCCACCGTGCAGGGTGTGATATGTGAAGGTCTTGCTCCTGCCAGGAGGCGGCGTTTCCAACAACATAGCTCCAGAAGGAAAGGCAGGCTTTGATTCAAAAGAAATCCTCATATCCTTCACTGGTCAGCTGACATCTTCCTCCAGGCAAAAGCTAGACCCACCTGCGAGGTCTGAAGAGCTCAGTCACCCTCCGCCATGTCACCCTGTTGCATTCTTTTCCTTGCACCTGATGCTAGTCAGAGTTACTTCGGTTTTCGCCGAAGCCTATGCTGACTTCCAGACCACTGTACCATCTGTAAGAGGAGGGATTCTGGGTATCCTATGTCCTACGGGTATTCACCATAACATCCTGGGATGGCGCCAGGGGTCTGGCACACAGTAAGAGCTCAATAAATACTCTTTGACAAATGGAGTGAATGGATAAATGAATGCCTTCCTCCCCACAGTAGCTTCCAGCCTTAAAAGGTCACAAAGAAAGGCACCTGGGTGGTTCAGTCAGTTAAGTGTCCAACTCTTAGAGTCCAACCCAATTTCGGTTCGGGTCATGATCTCACATTTTGTGAGCTCGAGACCTACATCAGGCTCTGCACTGACAGTGTAGAACCTGTTTGGGATTCTCCGTCTCCCTCTCTCTCTGTTCCTCCACTGCTTGCTCTCTCTCTCTCTCTCTCTCTTTCAAAAACAAAGAAACATTAAAAAAAAAAAAAAAGGTGATGGAAAACCATTCTTAAGGAGACCTGGAAAAGCATTATGTGATACTCCTGGGAAAAGAGGTTGCAGAGTTGACTACATTATCTCCCGCCTCCTGGGCCTTCTCCCTGGAACAATATTTTTCATTCCATGACTCAATCTGCAGATCCATGACTGCAGATTCCTTGGATGTTTTCTGGTCTCAGACTGTCCTTGGATCAAAACCTTATTTTGGCATCTCCCCAGAGGGAGCTCCTCCAGATTCAGCTAGCTGGGACCTCCTCCAGCCCAAGACATTGCTGACCTTTGGCATCCCTCCTTCTAGATCGCACAGAGGTGTTTGGAGACGTAGACACCAGCAGAAACCAAGAGGGAGTCTCCAGAACGCTGCTTTTCTCAGCCTGGCACATCCATTCTTTCATGAAAGGTGAACTGAATCCAGCAGGTGATTTTGTCTCCAGTCATATCTTTAGAAGGCTGCTTTAAATGTGCAGCCATTAAAATAATAATAGTGATCTCTACCAATGATATACAGGTTTCCTCAATATCTGAAAGTAGAGTGTTCCTATGAATCCTTTCTTAAATCGAAACAGCATCTGACAAAGAAGCAATTACCATTTTGTAGAAGGGAATATCCCCTTTGGATTTCTTTCAGTTAGCAAAAACAGGTAAGACTGTAGTTCTTTTGTAAAAGTGAATTGGCATAAAGTGAACTTTTGGAGGGTGGAGGAAACCTGTATTTTTAAATTAAAAAGCAGGTTACAAAACAATATATTGAATACAATCCCACTTTCATTGCAAAACATAATACATATAGAAAGTCTGGTCAGAAATATACCAAAAACTGTGTAATCACTGGGTAGGGGGAACATGGGTATCTCTATTTTCTTTTCTATAATTTTTAATTTTTTGTTGCAATGGTACAAATGTACTTTTTAATTTTCATAATTTAGGAATGATATTTTGGGGTTAAAAGATGGTTTGTTGGCTAAAGGTTTTTTGACCTGATGCTTGAGGCCCATGAGGAAGTGGGGTGAGGGCAGCTTACATTCGTGGGGTTCTCACCTCATACCACAAAGCACCTTTCTTGTTTTCTCTCCTTTAATCGGCACAACCCTCCCAGGAGGTGATAGCCCCATTTTATACCTTAGAAAACTGAGACTCGTGGAAGGTTAGCAATTTGCTGAAGCCACACTTTGGAGAGAGGTGAGATTTGAATCCAGCTCTGCATAATCCTGCGATGGTACTTCTATCGTTAAAACACCCTTTCCCCTCTAAACTGGCAAGACTGAGGCTAACTCAAGAGAAGCACCTGTCCTCAAAAGTTTCGGTGGATTTAACGTTTGATAAGTCTTCTCAAAGTGTTAGATTCTTCTGTCTACTATCAACTTGGACACTAGAGCGGCAGGGGCACCCGTCAGAAATGAAGGATCTCGGGCACCACCCCAGGCTTCCTGAATCAAAATCTGCACTTTAACAGGATGCCCAGGTGACTCACCTGCACATCACAATTTGAGAAGCGCTGCTTTACCAATGACTCCCCAGCCCCACTCCCAAACCAGGCTGCTATGGACATCGCCGTCCCCAACCTCTGTCCCCACTTCTGGTCTCTTCCCCCAAAGCAAAGCGCTCTGTCATATTCACAGGAGCCTTGGGGCCCAAGAGGAGAAAACCTATTTCCAAGGACACTTTTATTAGTCAAAATAATGCCTGGCACTTGGTGGTTTCTGTGTGTCAGCCTCAAGGGTAGCTGGACCCGGTCCCTCTACAACAGCCAGAGAGCAATGGGGTGTTGGTAAAGGTTTAATAAGCACCTTGGGGTGGAGCCCTGATTTGTAGCAATTGCCAGTTTCCGTGGAGTAAATGCTCTAACCGGGGCCAATCCCACGCCACCGAGGCCACGTCCCTGAACGTGGCGTGGGAAGGGATGCGTGCAGTTGGCTCACATGAGCAGGCAGGAACAGGTACCAGCTCAAGCAGGCCAGTCGGCCAGAGCCTCATTTTTCTGAGTCAAGAGCCTTCATAAGAGAGGGGAAGCCACAGCATTATTTCAGCTAATGAGGACATAATGTTTTGTTGTTGGCTTCCACAACCATTTAAATTTATCCATCTCTAATTAGTTTTGGAAAACAGAAAATGACTCGCCAAATATACTCCACAGCAGCCTGTCAGACCGGAAAATTGTCTGTGCTGTCTGTTCTCTCCGAAAACGGAGGGAGTCTTGGGTTTGCAACAGAGAAGGGTTGGAAAGCCTGGGATCAGCCTCATGAGTAAAACATTTCTGGCAGCTCCTAGAGAAGAGGAGAAAGGGGTCCTGGCAAAGCCTGTGCCACGTGTTTCCCCCTAATTCTTGAGTGTCTCCTCTTGCTCATCTCTCAACAGGGGCGAGCTAGGGCGGCTGTGCAGTTTTGAGTTAAAAAGATCAAAAATCCAGTTGGGAATCCGAGGAGGAGTTGGGTTGACAGAGAGAAGATGGAAGATGGCGTGGGTAATGGGAACCCAGGAACAAATATATACGACAAGGAAACGAGAACTATTTGAAAAGCAGTGAGTCGGGCCGTTCGGCTGGAGGACAAAGTTGTTCCCTAGTATCATCGTTATTAGCCACTACTTACTGGGCACTTACCACACGCCAGGCTCTATGCTAAACGCTTTAAGTCAATTATCTCAGTGACTCTTCAGAGAAATCCTATACCGTCATCATCACCTCCTTTTTACATGGGAGGAGACTGTGGCTTAGAAAGTTGAAAACACTGTCTCAAGGTCACACAGCTGGTAAGAAAAGGGGCCGGAACTCCAACCCAGGGCTATCAGATCCTGAAGCCCATGCCGTAAGTACTGCAGTACATCACCTCTAAATTTGTGTGACAGGCAGGGGCCTGGCTGGAAAAGAAGATGTCTCTTTCCTGAGGCAGGTTCCAAGAACTTCTGAGCAGGCCGAGAGGCAGAGGAATGGAGAGGGGTAGATCTCTAACACTCTGTTAGGGTCCTAAGGGATGACAGTGGAGTGTCTAAGTTCTGACGGCCTTGCCTACCAGTTCCACCCAGCTCAGACTGCTCCTGGGTGCCACGTTCAGTCCTGGAAATGACATTTTCCAAGAAGTGATGACAAATCCATGCATAAACACAAGGGAATGAGTAGACAGGGAAGAGATCCAAAGGCTACCCTTGTACGGCCAGGCTTGGTCCCTAGAAATCTCCCATGTGCAATCCTTCATGCCATTTCTCCTTCCAAAGGGCCCACAGATGCCATTTGTTGGAGATAGCAGAGCCACAAGGCAGAAGGAGCTGGGTCTCTATATTACTGCTTGGGGACAAGTCCCCCACTAATCAAAAACACTGAATAAGCTTCATACGAGCAAGAAGTAAACTTGTATTTAGAAAAGTTTCATCTTCCTTTTAAGATATTCTTGCCAAAGCAACTGGAACCATTAGCCTGAAAGAAACTCAGAAGTGTACAGGAATCGTGATATCCTACCTCGAACACCTGACGGGCCACCGTAAGTTAAAAAATTTCCTGATGTGACTCCAAAGGAAGGAACTAAGACCAGGGCTAGTATTTGTAGGGAGACTGATCATAACCCAGTATAAGGAAAAAAGTTCCTAAGAATCAGTGATGTCCAAAGATCTGGTTCCCGCCCAACCTCTGATCTTACCTCCCACCCCGCTCCCCTTGGCTACCTGCCCTTCCTTCAGATCCGTGAGCATCATGGGCTCTTTATTGCCTCTGAGCATTAGATTTCTTGGCCTCAAACACTCTCCCTGGATCTTCACAGGCCTTATTCATATATTCATTCAACATCTGTGTATTGTTCCCTGCCCACTCCATGCCAGGCACTAGTCCGGGTACTTGGGATACAAACCAACAAACAAAACAGACAAAAATCACTGCTCTCGTGGCACTTCAATTTTAGCCAGAGATAAACAGTGTAAAGAATGACCATAATAAATGAGTAAGTGCTATGGAATAAAAAGAAAGTTCCAACAAAGAAGGGAAGAGTAGGAGTTCCGGTGCAAGAGGTAGGGGTGGTAATGGACAAGCTGCCATTTTAAGTACAGTAGGCATAGTGATAGTAGACCTCATTGAGAAGTTGATATCCAGCCAATACTTGAAGGAGGTGAGAAAATTTGTCAAAGACTACATGGGGGGGGGGGGGGTGGGTAGAACATTCTAGGCAAAGCAAGGGCCTGGAGACAGAAGCATCTCCAGTATGTTCTGAGAACAGCAAGGTAGCCGGTATGGAGTGCAGTGAGCCAGAGGGGGTGTAGTCAGAGAGGGGATGAGAGAGGCATCAGGGGCAACTGAGGCTTCAGATTAACAGGCATCTCCTCAGGGAGGTCTTCATGAATCCCCAAATCTGAACTCCCTTTCCCTCCCTCAATCTCATTATTTTCTCTCACAGCACATTTGTCTTGTGTGACATTATATTCATCTGCCAGGGCTGCCTCAACAAAGTACCACCAACTGGGGAGCCTTATCAACACAAGCACATCACCTCACAAGGACAGCCACCTCTGGAGGCTACAAGTCTGAGACCAAGGTGCCAGTTCCTTCTGGTGGCTGTGAGGGAAAGACGGGTTCCAGCCTCTCTCTCCTTGGCTTACTGACGACCGTCTTCTCCTCTATGTCTCTTCACATCCTCTTCCTTCTCTGCCTGTCGCTGTGTCTAAATTTCCTCCTTTTTCTCAGGACACCGGTCATATTGGATGAGGGCCTGCCCTAATGAGCTCACTTTAACTTGCTTACCTCTGTAAAGACCCTGTGTCCAATAAGGTCACATTCTGTGGAACCGGGGGGTTAGAACTTCAAGGCATGAACTTTGGGGAAGACAATTCAACCCACAGAAGGCACTGTAAATTATACTTATTTCACCCCTGCATTGAATTGGTTAGCACCTATAAGCCCCACTAGGTTGTTGGTGTCACCAGAGCAGGGACTGAGTCAATGTCAGTCAGCTAACTGCACCCAGCATCTAGTCCGGTGCCTGGCAGGTGTTCAGTTGCGATTCGGTGCTTCGTTAATATTTGTTGATGGCGTGAATGGCTGTTGAAATAAGCTGCCTCCAGACGCAGTGGCTGCCTGACCCTGGAGCCACTGGGGCAGAAGTTTGGTAGTCATTTGATGGTGATTCTGCAAAACCGACAGAGCAACCTCCTCTTGTCCTTCAGTTCTGCCTAGTTCTTTCTTTCCATTTAAAATCCTGTTCCCTCACAGCTACCCCTCAAGGCTGTGCTGTGTTCTATTGACCAGTTAGAAACCCTACTGGGTTTCCAGCTTGATAGTGCCCGTTGACTCTTTAAGACAACAACCAGGTGATCGTTTCTGCAGTTTTAATGAAGCTGGGTTTACGTGCTCTCCTGTCTCCCCCACCCCCTTACAATCTCCTTAACACACCAGTTGGCTACCGAAGGACACTGTGTAGTATGGAAGGATAAACCTCTGGACAGAGACCAATAGAGTATCAAAAGATTCATTTGGAGAAACACACAGCGAATTGGCAAAGAAAGCAAAGGCGCAGTGTAGACCTTGGTCTTCGTTCCTTGCCCTCGTGCTGATCTGTGACGGAACTTCAGAGATGGCGTTTAACTTCTCTGGGCCCCAGTTTCCCCATCTATAAAGTAGAGATAGTAACTAATGGGGTGCGTATTATAATGACATAGGGATATCAACACACAGTGAAAGTGTATAAACATCATTCAAATGTGAAATATTTTATTATAATATGATGACAATTGTGAATGGCTCTAGAGCACTTTATTATTTGTACTGTGAGATCAGAGAAAGTATCTCTATTGGTCACTGTTCCCAGTTTCTGATGCAGAGGTCCCCAAAACCTTACTCCCTGAGTGACAAGAATACTAGGAGCGTCTTTTGTTCTAATGAGGCTACTCTGGGTGAGCTCTCGCAGGGGGGCTGGTCACCACAAAGACCGAGCCATGATTAGAAGCTTGGGATTTTGGGGGCACCTGGGTGGCTCAGTTGGTTAAGCATCCAGCTTCGGCTCAGGTCACGATCTCACGGTTTGTGAGTTCAAGCCCCACGTCGGGCTCTGTGCTGACAGCTCAGAGCCTGGAGCCTGCTTCAGACTCTGTCTCTCTCTCTCTCTGCCCCTCCCCCACTCACACTCAGTCTCTCTCTCTCTCTCTCTCTCTCTCTCTCAAAAATAAAATGAACATTAAAAAATTTTTTCAAAAAAAGCTTGGAATTTTCAGCACCCCCTCTCCCCCCATTCTCCGGAAGAGAGGAACCAGAAATGGAGTTAGTAATCAATTGTGCCTACATGAGGAAACCTCCATGAAATCCCAATAGTACAAGGTTCAGAGAGCTCCACACTGGGAGGGTGATATACTCCAAATCCACAGGGACAGATGTTCTTGCACTCAGGACCCTCCCACATGTCACCCTATGTATATCTTCATCTGGACCCTTTATCATGTTCCTTAATAAGCTGGTAAACATAAGTGTGTTCCCTGAGTACTGTTCTCTTTCTAGCCATGTGACCCTAAGGAAGCTTATTTATCTCTCTGAGCCTCAGTTTTTATAAATTGGGAATAATAATTCCATCTTATAGGGTCCCCATATAGATAAATAAGATAATTCATATAAAACTCTTTGCAATAGGCTTGGCATATAGCATGCATTTGGTTAAGTGTCAACCAATTATAGCAGCCATAATGCTGCTAAAGGTTACTTGAAAAATCTTTCCAAAACCGTAACACCTTAGGATCAACTCTGGCTGAATGACCTTGTTCCCAGAGTTTTGCCCACGGAGTTGACTCTTGGACAGTTGATATGAAGTTCAGGATGAAACGGGACCATTCCAGCAAAACTCCTGCCTCCAAGGAGACCCCATGGAGGGTGAAGAAGGAGAAAAGATCAAAGAACCCATAAATAAATATATTGATAAATCAGGGGAGAGAACTTGGCAAGCCCGGCAAACATTTGCAAGCAAAATATACATACAGATCTCTTTGGAGAGCTTCCGAAAGGAGGATGGGGGGAGCCTGGACGTACAGGTAAGATTTGCATGTGAGAGGCAGGGCAGAGCCCGGTGTCCAGCACAATGAGGGACCTATAGTTAAAGCAGAGTGCGTGTGCCAGAGAGCTGTGACGAGAAGTTTCCTTGCCTTCTCCATCATCCTCTTCCCTTCCCAAAATAACTCAGCCCTTTGGCTAAGCTATCAGGATGTTCCACGTTGGTTCTGCTCGCAGTGTTTCCCCAGCTAGCTAATTAAACACAGCACATTTAATTGAATCATAGTGAAGCCCATAGCTGATGTCTCTACACCCAGAGGGGAAAAGGTGGATTGTGATGAAAACCAACTGTGCCTTACGGGTGCCAGGCAGAATTCTGTAGATATTTTCAAACCTCAGCATAAAAAGCATGATATTTGAGGCAATATCATGTATAGATTAATCTCCCAAACAAGGGAAGAGAAGATATCCCTTTTATACAACAACAGTTCAGTAAATTTTGTTTAGCTTGCGTAGGATACAGTTAATTACAGTAATTTATCAAAGTGGCATAAGGTGGTATTCACACACACAAAGAGTATTTTCCCATAGTTGAAAATCCTTAGTTTTATATAAGCTGGAGCGAGTACTAATTGAATTTTCACTTGGGTAGATAAAATCTTTAACAACTCCGGAATAACTAAATGCTCTTTGCTCAATGATGTGGATCAGGATGATTTACAACACCTTTCACACAATCATGCTAATTTTGCTTTCATATGATTAATTAAAACAATATGTTCATTCCTCCTAAAGTGGAATTAGGGCACCCAAGGAGTTGGCTTTTATTACCAACTTCCCTATCCGGCAATAAAAGCAATTTTCACACAGCGTCGTCAAGAAAGTGGTAAGCACACGAGGCCTGATGGAGAGTCTTTGTCAAGTTCAACATTGTTCTTTGGAAGGCAACAGAGGTGAGTCTGATGGGCAGATGGAGGTTTCTAGGACTTGAGACTTGGAAAGGACCTTAGAGGCGATCTCATGAAAACCCCCATTTCACAGAAGAGAAAACAGAGGCTTAGGGAAGCCAACATGTTGTTCCCCAGCTTACAAGGCTCCATTTTGGGCAGAACTGGTATCAGTATCCAGCTACCCTGACACTTAACCCAGTCTTCTGGAGAAAGATCCCTGGGCTGGGAGTTGGCAGATCTGGATTTAAGACCCAATTCTGCTGCTGACTCACTGCCAGACCTTACAAGCACTGAGAGTCTCTCTCACTTTCCTCTTGGGTCGAATTGGGATGACAGCACTTGCACCAACAGTATGCTAAGGTAAGAGAGCTATGAGACAGATGAAGCTTGTGTGAGGCGTGGGGCACTCCTCCATCCCTAACTGCCATCATCTCCTGAATTTGCTAGACCTCCATCCCTAACTGCCATCATCTCCTGAATTTGCTCCTGAATCTGCCTCCATGCCTCATCACCCTCCACTCCTCAGACTCCTCAAAAGAGGCCCTCTTGTTTTTTCCATGGGGGGAAGCTGAAGGCTGGGAGACAGAAGACCACACGACTAATTAGTGGCAATGTGGCACTCCCTGTGACCTCCCTGTGCCCATTCCTCAGAAGCCTGCCCTCTAGCTTGGGTGACAGTGGATGGCAACTCTCTTGGGTGGCGATCCTGAATCCTGAAGGAACACTACTCTACCTTGATGTTTTGGTTCATCTAGCCAGGTCCCAAAAAAGGGACCCTTTTTATTTTATTTTATTTTATTTTATTTTATTTTATTTTATTTTATTTTGTTTTACTTTACTTTATTTTATTTTATATGAAATTTATTGTCAAATTGGTTTCCATACAACACCCAGTGCTCATCCCAAAAGATGCCCTCTTCAATGCCCATCACCTACCCTCCCCTCCCTCCCACCCCCCATCAACCCTCAGTTTGTTCTCAGTTTTTAACAGTCTCTTATGCTTTGGCTCTCTCCCACTCTAACCTCTTTTTTTTTTTCCTTCCCCTCCCCCATGGGTTTCTGTTAAGTTTCTCAGGATCCACATAAGAGTGAAACCATATGGTATCTGTCTTTCTCTGTATGACTTATTTCACTTAGCATAACACTCTCTAGTTCCATCCACATTGCTACAAAAGGCCATATTTCATTCTTTCTCATTGCCACATAGTACTCCATTGTGTATATAAACCGCAATTTCTTTATCCATTCATCAGTTGATGGACATTTAGGCTCTTTCCATAATTTGGCTATTGTTTAAAGTGCTGCTATAAACATTGGGCTACAAGAGCCCCTATGCATCAGCATTCCTGTATCCCTTGGGGAAATTCCTAGCAGTGCTATTGTTGGGTCATAGGGTACATCTATTTTTAATTTTTTGAGGAACCTCCACACTGTTTTCCAGAGCGGTTGCACCAGTTTGCATTCCCACCAACAGTGCAAGAGGGTTCCCGTTTCTCCACATCCTCTCCAGTATCTATAGCCTCTTGATTTGTTCATTTTAGCCACTCTGACTGGCGTGAGACGGTATCTCTGTGTGGTTTTGATTTGTATTTAAGGGGACCCTTTTTAATCAGGACCTCTAATAGCAGATTGAAATTCTTAAACAGTTAAAGATATAAAAGACTCCAACTGCCTTCGCTTTACAGATAGGGAAACTGAGGCCCAGAAGGAAAGAAAAGCACTGTATACTAAGCACATCTGATATGCCAGACAGCTCTTAAGATGCTCTCTCAGGTGACCACGTTGCCTTTGAGGGCAGAAAGAGCATATGACTTGTCCAAGGTCACCTGGCTGCTAAAAGCTTACTCAAGCCTCACTCAGGACTGTTCTATTTTCTATGTAAACACCAGTCCCCTCTGAAACTTGCTCCCTACCATTTAGGGAGCCAAAGTATACAGTGTGAATTAAGTGTTTTACATGTACTAATTCATTTTATACTTTGAAGAACCCTCTTGGGGGGGGGGGGGGAGGGCGGATTACTATCACCTTACTTTGGAGATGGGGGAAGGAAAGCAAAGAGGTCAAGTCTCCTGCCTGAACTCACACAACCAATGAGGCCAAAGGCTGAGATCCAAATACAGGCAGGGTGTCTCAGAGTCCACAGTCCGAACCCCTGCACTTGACTGCCACCTCCAATGCACAGGCTCTCCTTAAACTTCTGTTAGGTCTGCAAGGTCTTTGCACCTTAATGGAGCAATGCTCACTATACGAGCATAAAATAAAATCTGTCAGGAGGTGCCAGCTACAGGTGTCACAAGCCTTCAAACTGATAGCACAAAGACTTCGAATGGACCTTCAAGAGTTCTTGCTTCCCTCAAAGGGTCACTGGCTCTGGGTCCACAGATGTCATTAGCATAATGACAGCCATGCTTGCAGCCTCAGCCCCCATGCCGCCAGTGCCTGTGAGAGTGGCTGCCTCCCACAGCCTCCTCTCGGCTTCATGCTTGACTGGAAAGCGCAGACAGCCTCCTTCATCTACTGCAAGAAAGTCTTAAAAACCACTCAGCAACTGTCACCCTCACCCTGTGGCCAGTTCACCAGAAAGACCCAGGGGTTTCTCCAAACTGGCCTGACATTCAAAAGGAGTGAAAGCAATAAAATAAAAATCATGGTTGATGAGAGATAATACAGCAGAAAAAAATGGGGGTTTTATCCCGTTGAAAACATTAATTCATTCATCAAAGATTGTTATCACAATCTTTCACCTTCCCAAACTCAAATACTTCTAAACAAAGATTCTAGAACTACACCAAATAATCAAATGTTTCTTCTAGATTCTTTACAAATGAAAAAAAATATATATATATGGATTTGTATTTCTCTTCCACAAAACAGAAGAAATTATACATAATTCTACAAACCAGCCACAAATTATATTGTCATCCTTTGCAGATAATGTCAGATAGAGAAGGAAAAGATAGAAAACACTTTCTATAAACCTTGATATTAAGACTCACGCTCATGGAGTAGTGCTAAGTTTATGAGCTTGGGAGTTGGGCTGCCTGGGTTTTATTCTTGTCCTAACACTTAGAAACTGTATGACCTTGGGCAAGTGACCTGCCTTGGCCAGCTTTATTCTCTTCCTCTGTAAAGTGGGAATGACATTAATAAGCATATCAATATCATGGGATTGTTATTGGAATTAAATGAGATTATCTATGTAAAGCTTTTTAATAAATGCTGGTAGTTATCAGCATGTGGTTAGTTTTTGTCCACAAATATGATGTTTGTTAAATTGATGAGAATTCTACTGGAAGAGACAGAAACCAGCTGAAATTAGTTTAAACGAAAAAAGAAAGGGAAGGTATTCACTGACACATCTGGAGGTACACAAGTGGTACTGGCCCCAGGCTAGTCAGGATCCAGAGCTCAAACAACATTAGAGTCGCTCTCTTTAGGGCGCCTAGGTGGCTCAGTCGGTTGGGCATCCGACTTCAGCTCGGGTCATGATCTCACAGTTCGTGGGTTCAAGCCCCACGTCGGGCTCTGTGCTGACAGCTCCAAGCCTGGAGCCTGCTTCAGATTCTATGTCTCCCTCTCTCTCTCTGCCCCTCCCCCACTCGTTCTCTCTCTCTCTCTCTCTCTCTCAAAAATAAATAAACATTAAAAGAATCACTCTCTGTTCAACATTCTGGATTTCATCTCAGCCTTGGTCTATGAGTTGGCCTCACTGCCTCAGGCTCCTCAGGGATCAATTCCTACAGCTTATGACACAGGGGACAGGATAGAGCTACCACTTCCACCATCAACTCAAAAAACTCCAGGGAGGTCCTATGCCTCTCCAAAGGCTAGGGAAGTGGAGGCTACAATTGTCTACCCCATTAGAAACATCTGGGGCAGGACAGAAGTGTTCCAAAGGAAGAAGGCTGCACTGCACTGGACAGAGCTAGAACAATATCTGCTCATTCTACCTATTATCGTAAACCAGCTTGTTATGAACAAAGTCCCTTTATTTACTTTTCTTTTTATAAATTTTTTTATGTTTATTTTTGAGAGAGAAAGACAGAGTGTGAGCAGGGGAGGGGCAGAGAGAGAGGGAAACACAGAATCCGAAGCAGGCTCTAGGCTCCGAGCTGTCAGCACAGAGCCCGACGTGGGGCTCGAACCCACGAACTGTGAGATCACGACCCGAGCCGAAGTCAGACACTTAACCAACTGAGTCACCCAGGCGCCCCTGAACAAAGTCCCTTTAAAGAGTATACACTACCTCTGCAGATCTATAATATTCAACAGGTACACATTATTCAACAAACAATAGAGATGAACCATAAATTGTATAGATTTTGCAAACAGAGATTAAGATTATCTTTCTTCTATCCTCCACAGAGCCCAGCATAGAACAGGCCCTCTAAGGAGTGTTTATGAAGTGACTAATAACTTAGCTCTGGAATCAAATTATGTACTGTATTAGCTGCAATGAACGAGATTATGCCTCAGTTAAAAAATAACCTCCCAGGGAGCCGGGGCGGAGGGGCAGCCTGCTGGCCAAGCAGAGCCCCCGGGTCTGGCTGGCAAAAGCGGAGGGGCCGGACAGAGTGTGTTCCGACAGCAAGCGCGACTTACCGTCTGGGAGGTCATAAGTTAACAGCTCTGCTCGGAAAGGGGGAAGGCTGGAGGACAAAGGGAGGGAGAGGTGCTGAGCCCCCGGACGACAGAGCTCAGTTTGGTGGGGAACAAAGGCGCTCGCCAGGGCCATCTTCCTCGCCCATCCCCCAGCCAAAATCCCAAAGGGAACCAGTTGCTGCCAGGGAAATTGCTCACTCCTCCGCGCAAACACCCAACTCTGTGCTTCTGCAGAGCCAAACCTCCGGCAGCAGATCTGACTCCCTCCCACTGCCACAGGGCCCCTCCTGAAGTGGATCACCTAAGGAGAAGCGAGCTAAGCCTGCCCCTCCTGCCCCATGCACCTTGCCTACCCACCCCAGCTAATACGCCAGATCCCCAGCACCACAAGCCTGGCAGTGTGCAAGTAGCCCAGATGGGCCACGCCACCCCACAGTGAATCCCGCCCCTAGGAGAGGGGAAGAGAAAGCACACACCAGTCTGACTGTGGCCCCAGCGGTGGGCTGGGGGCAGACATCAGGTCGTACTGCGGCCCCGCCCACCAATTCCAGTTATACACCACAGCACAGGGGAAGTGCCCTACAGGTCCTCACCACTCCAGGGACTATCCAAAATGACCAAACGGAAGAATTCCCCTCAGAAGAATCTCCAGGAAATAACAACAGCTAATGAACTGATCAAAAAGGATTTAAATAATATAACAGAAAGTGAATTTAGAATAATAGTCATAAAATTAATCGCTGGGCTTGAAAACAGTATAGAGGACAGCAGAGAATCTCTTGCTACAGAGATCAAGGGACTAAGGAACAGTCACGAGGAGCTGAAAAACGCTTTAAACGAGATGCAAAACAAAATGGAAACCATGACAGCTCGGATTGAAGAGGCAGAGGAGAGAATAGGTGAACTAGAAGATAAAGTTATGGAAAAAGAGGAAGCTGAGAAAAAGAGAGATAAAAAAAATCCAGGAGTATGAGGGGAAAATTAGAGAACTAAGTGGTACACTAAAAAGAAATAATATACGCATAATTGGTATCCCAGAGGAGGAAGAGAGAGGGAAAGGTGCTGAAGGGGTACTTGAAGAAATAATAGCTGAGAACTTCCCTGAACTGGGGAAGGAAAAAGGCATTGAAATCCAAGAAGCACAGAGAACTCTCTTCAGACGTAACTTGAATCGATCTTCTGCACGACATATCATAGTGAAACTGGCAAAATACAAGGATAAAGAGAAAATTCTGAAAGCAGCAAGGGATAAACGTGCCCTCACATATAAAGGGAGACCTATAAGACTCATGACTGATCTCTCTTTTGAAACTTGGCAGGCCAGAAAGGATTGGCACGAGATCTTCAGTGTGCTAAACAGAAAAAATATGCAGCCGAGAATCCTTTATCCAGCAAGTCTGTCATTTAGAATAGAAGGAGAGATAAAGGTCTTCCCAAACAAAAACTGAAGGAACTTGTCACCACTAAACCAGCCCTACAAGAGATCCTAAGGGGGATCCTGTGAGACAAAGTAACAGAGACATCACCTCAAGCATAAAACATACAGACATCACAATGACTCTAAACCCGTATCTTTCTATAATAACACTGAATGTAAATTGATTAAATGCGCCAACCAAAAGACATAGGGTGGGGCGCCTGGGTGGCTCAGTCAGTTGGGCGGTCGACTTCGGCTAAGGTCATGATCTCGCAGTCCGTGAGTTTGAGCCCCACGTCAGGCTCTGTGCTGACCGCTCAGAGCCTGAAGCCTGTTTTGGATTCTGTGTCTCCCTCTCTCTCTGACCCTCCCCCGTTCATGCTCACTCTCTCTCTGTCTCAAAAATAAATAAACGTTAAAAAAAAAATTAAAAAAAAAAAAAAAGACATAGGGTATCAGAATGGATAAAAAAACAAGACCCATCTATTTGCTGTCTACAAGAGACTCATTTTAGACATGAGGACACCTTTAGATTGAGAGTGAGGGGATGGAGAACTATTTATCATGCTACTGGAAGCCAAAAGAAAGCTGGAGTAGCCATACTTATATCAGACAAACTAGACTTTAAATTAAAGGCTGTAACAAGAGATGAAGAAGGGCATTATATAATAATTACAGGGTCTATCCATCAGGAAGAGCTAACAATTACAAATGTCTATGCGCCGAATACCGGAGCCCCCAAATATATAAAACAATTACTCATAAACATAAGCAACCTTATTGATAAGAATGTGGTAATTGCAGGGGACTTTAACACTCCCCTTACAGAAATGGATAGATCATATAGACACACGGTCAATAAAGAAACAAGGGCCCTGAATGATACATTGGATCAGATGGACTTGACAGATATATTTAGAACTCTGCATCCCAAAGCAACAGAATATACTTTCTTCTCGAGTGCACATGGAACATTCTCCAAGATAGATCATATACTGGGTCACAAAACAGCCCTTCATAAGTTTACAAGAATTGAAATTATACCATGCATACTTTCAGACCACAATGCTACGAAGCTTGAAATCAACCACAGGAAAAAGTCTGGAAAACCTCCAAAAGCATGGAGGTTAAAGAACACCCTACTAAAGAATGAGTGGGTCAACCAGGCAATTAGACAAGAAATTAAAAAATACATGGAAACAAACGAAAATGAAAATACAACAATCCAGATGCTTTGGGACGCAGCGAAGGCAGTCCTGAGAGGAAAATACATCGCAATCCAGGCCTATCTCAACAAAAAAGAAAAATCCCAAATACAAAATCTAACAGCACACCTAAAGGAAATAGAAGCAGAACAGCAAAGGCAGCCTAAACCGAGCAGAAGAAGAGAAATAATAAAGATCAGAGCAGAAATAAACAATATAGAATCTAAAAAAATGGTAGAGCAGATCAACAAAACCAAGAGTTGGTTTTTTGAAAAAATAAACAAAATTGACAAACCTCTAGCCAGGCTTCTCAAAAAGAAAAGGGAGATGACCCAAATAGATAAAATCATGAATGAAAATGGAATGATTACAACCAATCCCTCAGAGATACAAACAATTATCAGGGAATACTACGAAAAATTATATGCCAACAAATTGGACAACCTGGAAGAAATGGACAAATTCCTAAACACCCACACTCTTCCAAAACTCAATCAGGAGGAAATAGAAAGCTTGAACAGACCCATAACCAGCGAAGAAATTGAATCGGTTATCAAAAATCTCCCAACAAATAAGAGTCCAGGACCGGATGGCTTCCCAGGGGAGTTCTACCAGACGTTTAAAGCAGAGATAATACCTATCCTTCTCAAGCTATTCCAAGAAATAGAAAGGGAAGGAAAACTTCCAGACTCATTCTATGAAGCCAGTATTACTTGGATTCCTAAACCAGACAGAGACCCAGTAAAAAAAGAGAACTACAGGCCAATATCCCTGATGAATATGGATGCAAAAATTCTCAATAAGATACTAGCAAATCGAATTCAACAGCATATAAAAAGAATTATTCACCATGATCTAGTGGGATTCATTCCTGGGATGCAGGGCTGGTTCAACATTTGCAAATCAATCAACGTGATACATCACATTAATAAAAAAAAAAAGAGAAGAACCATATGATCCTGTCAATCGATGCAGAAAAGGCCTTTGACAAAATCCAGCACCCTTTCTTAATAAAAACCCTTGAGAAAGTCGGGATAGAAGGAACATACTTACACATCATAAAAGCCATTTATGAAAAGCCCACAGCTAACATCATCCTCAACGGGGAAAAACTGAGAGCTTTTTCCCTGAGATCAGGAACACGACAGGGGTGCCCACTCTCACCGCTGTTGTTGAACATAGTGTTGGAAGTTCTAGCATCAGCAATCAGACAACAAAAGGAAATCAAAGGCATCAAAATTGGCAAAGATGAAGTCAAGCTTTCGCTTTTTGCAGATGACATGATATTATACATGGAAAATCCGATAGACTCCACCAAAACTCTGCTAGAACTGATACATGAATTCAGCAAAGTTGCAGGATACAAAATCAATGTACAGAAATCAGTTGCATTCTTATACACTAACAATGAAGCAACAGAAAGACCAATAAAGAAACTGATCCCATTCACAATTGCACCAAGAAGCATAAAATACCTAGGAATAAATCTAACCAAAGATGTAAAAGATCTGTATGCTGAAAACTATAGAAAGCTTATGAAGGCAATTGAAGAAGATATAAAGAAATGGAAAGACATTCCCTGCTCATGGATTGGAAGAATAAATATTGTCAAAATGTCAATACTACCCAAAGCTATCTACACATTCAATGCAATCCCAATCAAAATTGCACCAGCATTCTTCTTGAAACTAGAACAAGCAATCCTAAAATTCATATGGAACCACAAAAGGCCCCGAATAGCCAAAGTAATTTTGAAGAAGAAGACCAAAGCAGGAGGCATCACAATCCCAGACTTTAGCCTCTACTACAAAGCTGTCATCATCAAGACAGCATGGTATTGGCACAAAAACAGACACAGAGACCAATGGAATAGAATAGAAACCCCAGAACTAGACCCACAAACGTATGGCCAACTCATCTTTGACAAAGCAGGAAAGAACATCCAATGGAAAAAAGACAGTCTCTTTAACAAATGGTGCTGGGAGAACTGGACAGCAACATGCAGAAGGTTGAAACTAGACCACTTTCTCACACCATTCACAAAAATAAACTCAAAATGGATAAAGGACCTGAAGGTGAGACAGGAAACCATCAAAACCCTAGAGGAGAAAGCAGGAAAAGACCTCTCTGACCTCAGCCGTAGCAATCTCTTACTCAACACATCCCCAAAGTCAAGGGAATTAAAAGCAAAAATGAATTACTGGGACCTTATGAAGATAAAAAGCTTCTGCACAGCAAAGGAAACAACCAACAAAACTAAAAGGCAACCAACGGAATGGGAAAAGATATTTGCAAATGACATATCGGACAAAGGGCTAGTATCCAAAATCTATAAAGAGCTCACCAAACTCCACACCTGAAAAACAAATAACCCAGTGAAGAAATGGGCAGGAAACATGAATAGACACTTCTCTAAAGAAGACATCCGGATGGCCAACAGGCACATGAAAAGATGTTCAACGTCGCTCCTTATCAGGGAAATACAAATCAAAACCACACTCAGATATCACCTCACGCCAGTCAGAGTGGCCAAAATGAACAAATCAGGAGACTATAGATGCTGGAGAGGATGTGGAGAAACGGGAACCCTCTTGCACTGTTGGTGGGAATGCAAACTGGTGCAACCGCTCTGGAAAGCAGTGTGGAGATTCCTCAGAAAATTAAAAATAGACCTACCCTATGACCCAGCAATAGCACTGCTAGGAATTTATCCAAGGGATACAGGAGTACTGATGCATAGGGGCACTTGTACCCCAATGTTTATAGCAGCACTCTCAACAATAGCCAAATTATGGAAAGAGCCTAAATGTCCATCAACTGATGAATGGATAAAGAAATTGTGGTTTATATACACAATGGAACACTACGTGGCAATGAGAAAGAATGAAATATGGCCTTTTGTAGCAACGTGGATGGAACTGGAGAGTGTGATGCTAAGTGAAATAAGCCATACAGAGAAAGACAAATACCATATGGTTTCACTCTTATGTGGATCCTGAGAAATGTAACAGAAACCCATGGGGGAGGGGAAGGAAAAAAAAAAAAGAGGTTAGAGTGGGAGAGAGCCAAAGCATAAGAGACTGTTAAAAACTGAGAACAAACTGAGGGTTGATGGGGGGTGGGAGGGAGGGGAGGGTGGGTGATGGGTATTGAGGAGGGCACCTTTTGGGATGAGCACTGGGTGTTGTATGGAAACCAATTTGACAATAAACTTAATATATTTAAAAAAAAACTGAGAATAAACTGAGGGTTGATGGGGGGGTGGGAGGGAGGGGAAAGTGGATGATGGGCCTTGAGAAGGGCACCTGTTGGGATGAGCACTGGGTGTTGTATGGAAACCAATTTGACAATAAATTTCATATTAAAAAAAATAAAATAACCTCCCAAATCTTAGTGATTCAGCATAAGGTTGTTTCTCACTCATACAAAGCCCACTGCAACTGTCCTAAGAAGATGCTCTGAGACCCAGGTCGATAGAGGCCCTACCATCCTGTGGTGTCACACAGGGTCTCCTCAATCAACATGGAAAAGAGAGAGCTCTGGGGGGGTGAGCTCTGAGGGGAGGAGGGGGTCTCCTACTGGCAATTAAGTCCTTTGCTCCAGTAGTGACCCATATCATTCTGCTCATAGCCCCCTGGCTAGACCACATCACCAATGCCACCTACTACAAAAATTGGAGAATGTCATCTTCCACAGGTTTGGAAGGAGAACAGAATCATATATGTGTGACCCTTAGCCATCTCTACCAAATTCAATTAAAATAAAACTATATTCTATGAAAATTATACCCCCATTTTTAAAAATTAAAATCTAGGGGCACCTGAGCGGCTCAGTCGGTTAAGCCTCCGACTCTTGGTTTCGGCTCAGGTCATGATCTCACAGTTTCGTGACTTCAAGCCCCATGTTGGGCTCTGTGCTGACAGCGTGGAGCCTGCTTGAGATTCTTTCTCTCCCCCTCTCTCTCTCTGCCTCTCCCCCACTCATGCTGTCTCTGTCTCTCTCAAAATAAATAAACAGGAGGAGGGGAGGGGGGAGAGGGAGGAGAAGGAAGAGAAGAAGAACATCACCACCATCATCATCATCTTCCTCTTCATCATCTAGGGGCGCCTGGGTGGCTCAGTCAGTTAAGCATCCAACTCTTGATTTTGGCTCTGGTCATGATTTCACAGTGTGTGAGTTTGAGTCCTGCATCGGTCTCTGTGCTGACAGCACTCAACTTGCTTGGGATTGTCTCTCTCCTTCTCTCTCTCCCCCTCCCCTGCTTTCTCTCTCTCTCTCTCTCTCTCTCTCTCTCAATCTCTCTCAAAATAAATAAATAAACATTTTTTTAAAAGATCTATAGAAAAGAAAGTAGCCTATCACCTATTAACAGGGCTTTCCTACTACCCCATCACTAAACACCACCCTCACATTTCCGACTAAACCCATATTGCAACCCAGCAGAGACTAATTCCATTTCAAAGTTCAAAGTTTATTTATTTTGCATGCTCCACTATTAGACAGAAATGACCTTCAAAATCCAATTGAGCATACAATCTTACTAGAGGCAACGGACAGTTCTTTGCAAAATCCTTTTTTAAAAAAAAATATGCCTACTCTTTGACCCTGTAATTCTACTTCTGTGATTTAACCTGAGGAAATAAGCATGGATATGCACACAGATTTAGCTACAAAGATGTTCCTTGCAGCCCATTTTTAACAGGAAAAAGTGAAAATTAGCCTAAATGCCAGCAATAGCGTGTTAGTTAAATAAATTAAAGTGTGGCCTCACATCAGAATAATATGCATCCATTAATAATCACACCATGAAGGTGTATTTATTAATATGGAAAGAGGTTTGTGGTACATTAAGTGAGGGAAAAAAAGCAGGTTATAAAATGGCACATACACCACATATGCCTGGGAAAGACTCTAGAAGAAAATATATCAAGGAATTAATTAACGGTGGCTCCTCTGTGGGTGGGATTATGGATGTTTTTATTTTCTCTTTTCTGCCAGACTATCATTTTCTGCTATTAGGAGTACTGCTGTTGAAATAAGAAAAACAAGGTAGTTTAAATTATAAATAAATAATATGCTTGGGCCTATCATCCACCCACTGCACATAATGGGGCTTTTATCTTAGAAACTAACTACAGGCGATAAGGTTCTTTTTAGTCTTTACTGCTATAGTCACTACCAATGACAATAACAGCAAGAGAATTTGGGAGAGACATCACTTCCCAGTTTATAAGCCCTTTCGTATACACAAGCCTCCCCACAAGCGTGAAGGAAGGTAGTATAGGCCTTGCTACCCCCACTTGACAATCAAGACTCAAAGCCAATAAGGGATTTGTCTAAGAGATTATACAAGAATCCAGGATTCTTCCAGCCACTGCCCTGCACGACTCCAGGGAACATTGCTGGATTCTAGGGGTGCTGTTCAATAGGATATAATGTAAAAAGTGGCCTCTGGAGGTGTGCAGTGCCCAGTCCTGCTCAAAACCTTGCTGGATAGCCATGGCTCCTCCTACACGAATTAGCCAGCCTATGTCAGGAGTGGATCACAGGTAAAATAAGCAGATTTGTATTCAACAGATATTTATTTAGAGGTTAACGTTGTTGAGGCACCTGAAGCTGGTAAGTTTGGCCTTTCTCCTTTAGGCAATAAAGAGATATTTGAAGGTCCTAAGCAGTAGAATGATGTGATCAGAGTTATATTTTAGAAAGAAAATTCTGGTAGAAATAAGAATCAGTGGAGGTGAGCAAGACCAGAGGAAGCAGGGAGATCAATGAGTTAGCAGGCAATTACAATCAGCTGGATGGGAAAAATAAAAGCTTAGACTAAGGCAGAGCCATATGCTATCTTAGTGATTTACATAATGGCCCCATTCAATTTCAAAGTAAGCCTGTGAGGTCAGTACTGTTTTCATCCCCATTTCTGAGGTTAGGGTTCAGAAGAGTTAGGTCACCTGCCCAAGGTCACACAGCAACCGTGTGGCAACGATTTCAACTTCAACCCATGAAACTTCAAGTCTCATCACTGAGCCATCATGCTAAAAATGAATAAAAGAAGGTAGCTGGCTAATCAGCTTAATATAGACTGCTTTATAAATAGGATATTATATGTAAGTCTAATAGTAACCACAAATCAGAAACCTGTAATAGATATGCACAAAAATAAAGATAAAGGAATTCAAGCATATCGCTAATGAAAGCCGTCAAACTGTAAGAGAACAGAACAAGAAAGGAACAGAAAAGAATTACAAAAACAACCATAAAACAAGTAACAAAATGGCAATAAGTACATATCTATCCATAATTACTTTGAATGCTAATAGACTAAACACTCCAATCCAAAGGCATAAGGTGACAGAATGGATAAAAAAGCAAGACCCATCTATCTGTTGCCTACAAGAAACCCATTTCAGACCTAAAGACACAGGCAGATTGAAAGTGAAGGGATGGAAAAACATTTATCTTACAAATGGAAGTGAAAAGAAAGCCAAGGTAGTAATACTTATAATGAACAAAATAGGTTTTAAAGTACAGACTGAGACAAAGAAAGACACTACATAATCACAAAGAGAACAATCCAACAAAAAGATATAACAATTGTAAATATGTATGCACCCAACTATGAAAGCACCCAAATATATAAAGCAACTATTCACAAACATAAAGGAAGAAATCAACAGTAATACAATAATAGTAGGGGACTTTAACACCCCACTTCTATCAGTGGATAGAGCATCCAGACAGAAAATCAACAAGGAAATAGCAGCTTTGAATGACATATTGGACTAGATAGATCTAACCGATGTACTCAGAGCATTCCATCCAAAACCAGCAGAAAACATATTCTTTTCAAGTGCATGTGGAACATTCTCCGAACTAGATCACATGTTAGGCCACAAAACAAGTCTCAAAAATTTCAAAAAACACTGAAATTATATCATGCTTCTTTTCCAACCACAACACTATAAAACTAGAAATCAACCATAAGAAAAAGTCTGGAAAGAGCACAAATACATGGAGGTTAAATAACATGCTACTAAACAATGAATGGGTCAACCAAGAAATCAGAGGAAATCCAAAAATACACGGAGACAAATGAAAATGAAAACACAACAGTCCAAAATCTTTGGGATACAGCAACAGCTGTTCTATGAGGGAAGTTTATAGCAATACAGGTCTATCTCAAGAAGCAAGAAAAATCTCAAACAACCTAAACTTACCCCTAACAGAGCTAGAAAAAGAAAAACAAACAAAACTCAAAACAGAAGGAAGGAAATAAGAAAGATTAGAGCAGAAATCAATAAAATAGAGATTAAAATACATACATACATACATACATACATACATACATACATACATACATCAATGAAACCAGGAGCTGGCTCTTTTAAAAGATGAGCAAAATTGAGAAATCTTTAGCTAGACTCATAAAAAAGAAGGGGGGGGGGGAACTCAAGTAAATAAAATTCAGAAATGAAAGAGGAGAAATAACAGTATCTCTGACAACCCAGAGATACAAATAATTATAAGAAAATATTACAAAAAATTATATGCCAACAAATTGGACAACCTAGAAGAAATGGGTAAATTCCTAGAAACATACAACCTCCTAAAACTGAATCAGGAAGAAATAGAAAATTTGAACAGAACAATTACCAGCAATGAAATTGAATCAGTAATCAAAAAACTCCCAACCAACAAAAGTCCAGGACCAGATGGCTTAACAGGTGAATTCTACCAAACATTTAAAGAAGAGTCAAACCTGTTCTCAAACTATTCCAAAATGTAGAAGAGGAAGGAAAGTTTCTCAATTCATTCTATGAAGCCTGCATTACCCTGGTACCAAAACCAGATAAAGAAACTACAAAAAAGAAAACTACCAGCCAATAATTCTGATAAAGACAGATGCAAAAATCCTCAACAAAATATTAGCAAACCAAATCCAACAATACATTAAAAAATCATTCACCAAGATCAAATGGGATTTATTCCTGGGACGCAAGGGTGGTTCAATATTCACAAATCAATCAACATGATACATCAAAAGGATAAAAATCATATAATCATTTCAATAAATCCAGAAAAAGCATCTGACAAAATATAACATTCATTCATGATAAAAATTCTCAACAAAGTAGGTTTAGAAGAAACATACCTCAACATAATAAAGGCCATATATGAAAAACCCACAGTTAACACTACTCAATGGTGAAAAACTGAGAGCTTTTCCTCTAAGATTGGGAACAAGACAAGGACGTCTACTCTCATCACTTTTATTCAACATTGTACTGGAAGTCCTAGCCACAGCAATCAGACAACAAAAAGAAATAAAAGGCATCCAAAGCAGTCAGGAAGAAGTAAAACATTAACTGTTTGCAGATGACATGATACTATATACAGAAAACCCTAAAGACTCCATCAAAAAATTACTCGAACTGATGAATGAATTCAATAAAGTCACAGGGTACAAAATCATTATACAGAAATCTGTTGCATTTCTATACACTAATAGTGAAGTAACAGAAAGAAAAATTAAGAAAACAGTCTCATTTACAATTGCACCATAAAGACTAAAATACTTAGGAATAAACATAACCAAGGAGGTGAAAGACCTGTACTCTGAAAACTATAAAACACTGATGAAAGAAATTAAAGATGACACAAACAAATCGAAAGATATTCCATACTTATGGGTTAGAAGAACAAATATTACTAAAATTCCTATACAACCCAAAGCAGTCTACAGATTTAATGCAATGCCTATCAAAATACCAACAGCATGTTTTCACAGAATTAGAACACTTAATAAAGTTTGTATGGAACCACAAAAAAACTTGAATAGCCAAAGCAATCTTGAAAAAGAAAAGAAAAGCTAAAAGTATCACAATCACAGATCTCAAGATACACTACAAAGCTATAGTAATCAAAACGGTATGGTACTGGCACAAAAATAGACAAACGGATTAATAGAACAAAAATAGAGCCCAACAATAAATCCACAATGTATTTACAAATCCACAACATAGGAGGCAAGAATATGCAATGGGAAAAAGACAATCTCTTCAACAAATGGTGCTCAGAAAACTGGACAGCTACATGCAAAAGAATGTAAAACTGAACCACTTTCCACACCATGCACAAAAATTAACTCAAAATGGATTAAAGACCTAAATGTGAGGCCTGAAACCATAAAATTCCTAGAAGAGAGCTCAGGCAGTAATTTTGATGTCAGTTGTAGAAATATTTTTCTAGCTATGTCTCCTTTGGCAAGAGAAACAAAAGGAAAATTAAACTACTGGGCCTACATCACTAAAAATAAAAAAGAATAAAAAGCTTCTAGACAGTAGAAGAAACCATCAACAAAATGACAACCCACCGAATAGGAGAAAGTATTTGCAAATGATATATCCAATAAGGGTTAATATCCAAAATATATGAAGAACTTACACAACTCAACACACACACACACACACACACACACACACACACACCAAAAAAACAAATAATCCAATTAAAAATGGGCAGAAAAAAAAATGGGCAGAAGACATAAACAAACATTTTTCCAAAGAAGACACAGAGATAAGGGCACCTGGGTGGCTCAGTCGGTTAAGCGTCCACCTTTGGCTCAGGTCATGATCTCACAGCTCATGAGTTCAAGCCCTGCATCGGTCTCTGTGCTGACAGCTGCGAGCCTGGAGCCTGCTTCAGATTCTGTGTCTCCCTCTCTCTCTGCCCCTCCCCTGCTCATGCTCTGTCTCTCAAAAATAAATAAAAAATGTTAAGACAAAAAATTTTAAATAAAAGGTGATGGCTAAATGGATGATGAGGATGACAACAGAGGGAGAGCATGAGTTCACTTCCGGAAATGTGGAATGCCATGGGATATCCAGATGGACGAATCTAGTAAACATGGAGAAGGGCTGAGGTAAAGATGAGTCTATGGAAGCCATCCGTGAGCCGGTGAAAGCTGATGCCATGAGAACAAACTTAAGGAGAGAATGCTTGGAGCAGCAGCCCTGAAATCCATGAACCCTGGGGAGCCTCAACATTTAAAGGCTAGAAGGCTCTTTAAAAAAATACATATGCACACATACACACACACATAAATTTAGTGGTGCCAAGTGTTACATATCCAATAATAGAGGCTAATATTTCCAAGCACTTATTAAGTGCTACGTACTATTCTAAAAGCTTTGGGGATACTAGTTCACAGAATCCTTACAAAGTTCCCATGAGGTAGACACTATCCCCACTTGACAAATAAGAAAACTAGCCTGTCCCCATCCCATGGCTCGTAAGAGGCAGTGTAGGGATACAAAGCCAGGCAGTCTAACTTCACAGCTGGCACTTACGACCATCAGACTGTACTGTCTTCCTCAGTAATGTCTGACATTTTTTGAGCACTCAATATATGTCAGGCACTGCTCTGCATTCTGACTTCATCCTCACAAGAACCTTCTTAGAGAGAGTACCTTTATTACCCCTGTTGCAGAGATGGGACAACTGGATCACAGCACAGTTGCCCAGGATCACAGGCTGATAGAACCGTAAAGGCAAAGTAGCCCCAGGGGATGCGTGGGTGCCTCAGTTGGTTAAGCAGCCAACTTTGGCTCAGGTCATGATCTCCCGATGCATGAGTTCAATCCCCGCATCAGGCTCTGTGCTGACAACTCAGAGCCTGGAGCCTCCTTCGAATTCTGTAATCTCCCTCTCTCTCTGACCCTCCCCTGCTCACGCTGTCTCTCTCTGTCTCTCAAAAATGAACAAACATTAAAAAAAATTGTTTTTAAAGAAAGTAGACCCATTCCTGAGGAAATTAATTTTTTTAACATTTATTCATTTTTGAGAGAGAGACACGGAGTGTGAGCAGGGGTGAGGCAGAGAGACAGACAGACAGACAAACAGAATCCAAAACAGGCTCCAGGCTCTGCACTGTCATCACAGAGCCCAACATGGGGCTCAAACCCACAAACCATGAGATCATGACCTGAGCTGAAGTGGGACACTCAACCGACTGAGCCACCCAGGCACCCCACCATTCCTGAGGAAATTAAAGCACGATCAGTCAGCACTTGGTGGATCAAAGTGAGTGGACAAGAATCCTAATCAAAGTGAAATGTAGAAATAAAAACTCAGAGCTTGATGAAAATTAGAGAATTCTGAAATGTCTGTGTTGGAAGAGGCCTGGGACATCAGTGCCGCTCACCGAATGCCAGGTCCACGGTGCAACTCACTGTACTCCCTGGCCCCCTGTGCTTGCATGGGCCTGGAAGGAATCATGAGGGGAACCGTGAGAGGACATGGCACCTGTCACTCCCAGGCCACGTGACTGCCAGTGAGAGACCCCCCACCCAGAGTGCTCTCCTTTGCCACTTTCCATCCCAGCACTCTGCAGCAAGAGAAACTGGCTACGCCGTCTCCCCGAGCCCCAGAGCAAGGAGACACAGAAAGGAGCCCGTGCTGACCCACAGTGGACATGCGGCATGAATGAGACACAAACCTGGCTGACACAAAGCCTTAAATGTGATCTGGATAGGGAAACCGAGGGCCAAAAGGAAAGAGATCTGCCCAGCATCACAGAGCTGGCTACCTACAAGAACCCAGGGGCAAGATTCCCAGCCACACACCCCCCCCCCCCCCCCACCGCTTCCCCTCCAGTCGTCTTTCCTTTAGACCTGACCGAGCACGTCACACATCTCGCAGGTCACTGCCCCTCTAACCTGAAGCACATTCTGCTTCTGTGAATTAATGCCAAGTCTGAATTAAACACATCATCGCCTCATTTTTACAAACTGTCTCCTCGTGCAACGCACGCAGAACTGCGTCTTCTCAGGAGATAGCGGGAGACGTCGAGGGGGGTCCGGAGGGGGAGCGGAGGGAAACCTGTTCCGTTATTTATAGAATCGAAGCTAATTTAATTAAGTTTTGACAGAAAGGGCTCAATTTCGCAGACAGTTGCCACCCGTTTCTCCTGCAGTCTGGATTTCCTTGCAGTAACTGACTCCACTCCATCTTCCTCTTTGATGTATGAGGCTATAAAACAGGGAGTGAGCAAATCACCTTCGAAGAGGCCTTTTGTCATTGCAATAACTAGAAGTAATTTACGGGCACCTGGAATTTGGGTTCTCTGTCTCCCACTCGGCAACAGACCGAAATCACAATCTGGAGGCTGGCAGCCAATCAGAAGGTCAAAGTGACTCTGAAATGTATCAGTCTTCTAGAATCTAGGGTAAGAAACAGCAATGCCCACACTCAGCACTGAAACCATCAGCAAAGATTTTAGACTCAGGCTGCCTTTTGGGTATTTGGGACTTACCTCCCCTATGGGGTGTCCTGGGATACCCTCCCCTATCCTCATCACCATCCATGTCCCTGCCATCCTTCACGACCCAGTTTAATTGCTGCCTCTTCCAGGAAGCCCTCCCTGACTACCCTAGCCCAGACATGTGTACTGTATGCTCTGACTACAATTATACTGGCACCTTTCACATTCTCACCTGGCGCATGCTCTTTATGTATGCAGGTCTGGACTCTATAGATCATGTTTCTGTAGACACAGGTTTCACGTCACCTGCCACTGATCAGTTAGTAGTGGCTGCCCTAGAGGGCCACAGCAACACCTCTCAGCCTGCATCTGGGCTCAGTGGTTAAGAGTGTAAATTAGGGGCACCTGTGTGGCTCAGCCGGTTAAGAGTTCAACTCTTGGTTTCAGCTCAGGACATGATTTCACGGTTTGTGAGTTAGAGCCCTGCACTGGGCTCTGTCCTGATGGTGTTGAGCCTGCTTGGGATTCTCCCTCTCTTTCTCTGCCCCTCAAGCATTCTCTCTCTCTCTCTCTCTCTCTCTCTCTACCTCTCTCTCTCTCCCTCCCTGCTTGCACTCTCTCTCAAAATAAATAAATAAACTTAAAAAAAAAAAGAGTGTAAACTGGGGCACCAGGTAGCTCAGTTGGTTAAGTGTCCACCTCTTGATTTCAGCTCAGGTCATGATCCCATGGTCCTGGGACTGAGCCCCGCATCGGGCTCAGCGCTGGGTGTGGAGCCTGATTAGGATTCTCTCTCTCTCTTTCCCTCTGCCTCTCTCCCCCATTCATACACCCTCTCTCTAAAAAGAGGAAAAAAGAAAAAAAAGTGTAATTATTGATTAGCAAAGTCTTGCCACAGGCATGGCCAGGTAGAGAAGGAAAATATATGGCATATGTCTGCCCTCTTTGCTATATACAGTAATGTACAAGTCCATAATGAAAACTTGCTCATGTTCCCAGGAACATTTGCATAGGCACACAAAGCATGCCGAAAATTATTTGAAGAATAAGTATTTCCCATTTTAACAATGACCTAACTTTAATGCATTCATCATATGTATTCTAATTATAATTCTTTCAAACAGTTCTTAATACACATATGTGTAGGGGCGCCTGGGTGGCTCAGTCGGTAAAGCATCCGACTTCCACTCAGGTCATGATCTTGCGGTTTGTGAGTTCGAGTCCCGCGTCGGGCTCTGTGCTGACAGCTCAGAGCCTGGAGCCTGTTTCAGATTCTGGGTCTCCCTCTCTCTGACCCGCCCCCGTTCATGCTCTGTCTCTCTCTGTCTCAAAAATAAATAAACGTTAAAAAAAAAAATACACATATGTGTAGACCAGACTCCCCTCAGAAGTTTTTCCAAAGCTAGAATTTGTATGAGGGATGGCTTTCGATAGACCAACCACCTAACGTTTCTGAATCTGAAAATATTAACATCTTTAAAACGCCTGGCATCTGTACAGTAACTAACGATTTTCAAAGGTTTTGTATCTCGTTCCTCATCTGATGACAATGTGGGTTTCATGAGGTAACGAGTTACTTCTACTTTACAGCTTTGAAACAATTCGTTTAGTAGCATAATGATTAGACAGGACCAGAAAAGGTAACCCAGCAAACATTAACCAATCCCCCATAAAGCAAAACAAGCAATTCAGGTTGAGGCCAGTGTTTCCTATTTTTTACCCCCCACAGAACACTGTGGTTTTTTGTGATCAAGTAAATTTGGAAAACATCACCAGGTGTCCCTACGGTAGGACTTCTCGGAAGCTTCTACGACACTAACGCACTTGGTGAACTGCACAGAGCGCCCTCAACATGAAATATTTCCTCCCTATTTGACTCTAGAACCCCTTTAACAAAAAGCATTTGAGTCCTCCATAACCTTTTAGGAAATGTTTGCCTTTTAGGAAATGACTCCTCTCCCCACATTCATAAAGTTACCAGCAGGGGCGCTAGAAGGACAGCAGGCTAGTTAAGAGCAGGGGCTCTAGGATCCAACTGGGTTCAAGTTCTGGCTCCAGCACTTACTGACTTACTAGCTGTGACCTTGGGTGAGTCACTGAGCCCCCCAGCCTCACTTCCCTGCCTGTAACACGCAGATTCTAGCAGGGCCTGTCCCCTCGGGCTCTCAGGAAGACTGGGTGAAAGGAGGCAGCGGGACGGTTTACCTCATATGGGCACTCGATAAATGGCGACTGACATTATTGTCAGTGAGGAGGAAGGTCAGAGTAGAATCTATTTAAAAACAGAACAAAGCGTCACAGGTTGGGCTCCACAGGAAGCAGACTTCAAAATGGAGTTTCGAGCGCAGGAGGTTTATCGAGGAGTGCTCCTGAGGTCGACCTCTGTAGAAGGGAAGGGAGGGGTGGGAAGGGAGAGACGGCGGAGCTGTGATGTGGCTCAACAACAGCCATCCCCACGGGGAGAGATGCAGAGCTAAACTGACCCTTCAGAACCGTCCCCGGTTGGGCTGGGAAGACTGGGCCTTTATAACCCCATGTGGATCAATCGCTGGATATGGGTCACCCCAAGGAAGGCCTCACCTTGGGCAAGAGGACTCCTCACAACTCAGGCAGTCAGTCCCTCAAGGGGCCGCCAGCACTGCCAACAGCTGGGACAAGTCCTCTACCTCCTCAGAGGGGCGTCTGAGCAGGGCACCCACGCAATGACATGCAGTGTCCACCATGCAAAAAAAAAAAAAAAAAAAAAAAAGAATCAAAAAAAAAAAAGAAAACAAAACAAAACAGAAAACAAAGCAAAAGCTTCCTCTGACCCTCTGGGAAGGAAAAAGGGCATTCTGCAGACATCAACCAAATCTAGTCATTTATTTGTTCATCATTTATTAATGCCTACCATATGCCAGGCCCCAGGGCTTAGGGCTTATGAATCAGGTCCTGATTCTATAGCAATAATAATAATAATGTTTTCTCCTGACTTTTTTAAGGCGTGAAAATAAAGACGGGGTAACAGAGAAGGAAGAGCTATCGAATCACTTGAAGCCAGGATGTATTCTCAGGTGATCAGTCACCTGTCAGCCCGGTATGAAAAGGTGTTAATTTGAATGAAGAAAGGGACACGGCCATTTTTTTCCCCACAGCAATACATCAAGCTGTTCTCCCGGTGACTTAGCGTGCTTGGCAAACTGTGTGCACTGCACAAAATTGAATTCCCAGGTTTGGGGAAGCCTGGGCAGGCTCGAGGTACATGAGGATTTATGGCTTTGAGGTACTTAAAATGCCTCCCACTGAATTTGTTGTGACCTTCTCCCCCTGCCCGTGGCCCCAAGTTAAACACAGCCTGGGGCTGAGCAAAGGTTAACAGCACAGCAAATCAAGCCAAAGCAGCCCCAAGGAGACAGGTCCCTGTGAGATGCAGGGAAGGTCCTTTGTGTCCCTGAAAGGCTGGGCTGCATTCCTCTCTCCCCAGGAGGCTTCAGTCCTCAGTGACCACCCTGCTCTCAGTCTCCTCTCAATCTCTCCTTCTGGTCACCCAACGTTCTCTCTAGTGGCCCATGGCACACTGTTCTCCTTCAGAATCAGATGACTCTCGCTCTTCCCACCGAACTTCTTACCTGCTTATGTCTAGTCTTCCCAAGAGGCCAGCAAGCGAGTCTGCACCTAACATTTCACATTTGCATAGCACTGTAATTTACGACCTGCTTCTGGGGCCCACAACCAGCCGAGAGGCAGGCACTGCCTCTCGAAGCAAGGGCACTGAGGCCCACGGCGGCACAGTGACTTGCCCAAGGTCACAGAGCAAACCAGGCAGGACATAAGCCAGGCCCTCTCTGCCACAAAATGGCCCCACTCGCTGCCTCTCAGCCATGCCTTGGCAGTGTGCCTTATACTTAGTAGGACAAGCAATCCAGGTCCTGCACTGGGGGGATTGCCTGGGCATCACAGCAGGAATGGCCAGTCTCCCAGAGGAAGCTCATGTCTGCACCTCTTGCAAATTTATTATCCACATCGAACACACCTGGGGAAGCCAAAGTTGGGGTTTTTTTTTCCCTCCTCTTTGTATTGCTATCAAGCCAAAGCAACAGATGAAAATTTTGAAATAAAACAACAGATTTTTTTTTTAATTTCACCATCTCAAGTGAACTTAGGGAATTATCATCCTGCAAAATGGAATATTTTTCTTGTCAGTTAAATTTCTTGTTTTAAAATCTTCCCAAGCATATTTTTTTAAGTTTTATTCTTTTTGTTTTGAGACAGAGAGAGAGAGAGAGAGATAGTGAGGCTGAGGGAGGGGAAGAGAGAGAGGGAGAGAGAGAATCCCAAGCAGGCTCCGAGCTGTCAGCTCAGAGCCTGACGTGGGGCTCAAACTCACAAACCGTGAGATCATGACCTGAGCCAAAATCAGACCCTTGACTGACTGAGCCCCCCAGGCAACCCTCCCAAGCATAATTTCAAGACTGAGCTCTTGGCAGGTGTCTACTCTACACCTCTTTCACTTATGCAGATGCCCACGGAGCACCTGCAGTGGGGAGGTGCTGTGCTAAGTGCTGAGAACCAGGCTGGCAAGATCCCTGTCCTCAGGGCGTCTTACATGTTTCATAGGCTTATTAAACAGGTAAGTACAGGGCAGGATTTAGAAACATTGCTCTTTGTAACCCTGTTGGTGGGAGTTTAAAATAGTACAACCTTTATGAAGAGCAATTCTGGCAGTGGCTATGGAAATTTTAAATGTGAATAGCTGAGGACCCCAGCAGATGCAAAACAAAGCAAACTACACTAAAACAGCAGATACTAATGCAAGGGCAGAAAGTTATCAGTATAAAAATATTCGTTTCAACATTGTCAGTAATAGCACAAAAAAAAAAAAGAAGAAGAAGAAGAAGGAAGGACAGGGAGAGAGGAAGAAAACAAAAGAGGAGGAGGATGGTTTAAAATATTATGGTACGTTTATACCATTGATTGCTAGGGAGTCAATAAATATGAGGCATGTATCTGTATTGACTTGAGAAAATGTTTATAAAATAGGCTAAGTGAGGGCGCCTGGGTGAGTCAGTCAGTTAAGCATCCGACTTTGGCTCAGGTCATGATCTCACAGTCTGTGTGTTCGAGCCCGGTGTCGGGTGAACACAGCCCCATTCGGGGCTCCACACTCTCCCTCTGTCCCTCCCTCTACCCTCTGCACTTCACTCACTCCTGCTCTCTCTCTCTCTCACTCTCTCAAAAATAAATAAATAAAATTAAATAAATAAATATATATATATATATATATATACACACACACACACATATATATATATGCGCTAAGTGAAAACAAGCAATTTGGAAAACAATGTATACACTGGACATATCTGTATACGAAGATATGTGGATATACCTACACAGGCATGTATGTACAATGAATGTGTACATAGTAAACTCAAAGGGGAAAAAAAACAAACAAGGATACAGACCAAACTGTTGTCAGTGGATCTCTCTGAAGAGTAGAACAAGGATGGTTTAAATTGACAAACTTCTGAACTGTTTGTAAACTAACATTCATTATTTTTGTAATTTTGAAAACCCAGTTTAGTAAAATAAAGAGCACTAAATGCTCTGACCGGGGAAGAAGAGAGGGCTATTTCCGACCACCAAGTAGGAGTGAGTCACCCTCACTTCTTGTCATTTTCATAGGCTTATCCCACAGTCTCCAACACGCCCCAGCAAGTCCCCAAGCATCCTGCGATTTATAACCCCACCTAGTGGCAGACGGGTGAATGTTAGGCGCCCAAACCATTAGAGAAATACCGTTTTGCAAAAGGAGGACGCATGTGACGGACTTCATAGCTAAATGCCACACAATGACTAGTGACAAAAGGGGACCTAGAGAGCCCTGCTTACCTCACGGGTCATTGAGAGAAGAAACTGAGCCGAGTATGTGTAGAGGCTATGATTCCCAGTTCATGCACTCACGTGTGCAAGAAACACAATTTCTTTTATTATTTTTTTTAACGTTTATTTATTTCTGAGAGCGAGACAGAGCAGGAGTGGGGGAGGGACAGAGAGAGAGGGAGACACAGAATCAGAAGCAGGTTCCAGGCTCTGAGCTGTCAGCACAGAGCCCAACCCGAGGCTCCAACTCACAAACTGAGATCATGACAAAAGTCAGAGGCTTAACTTACTGAGCCACCCAGGTGCCCCTCTTTTATTTTTATAACTCAGCTAAACTTGCATTTTGAGTTCTTACTCTGCCAAGATAACAGAAACTTACTTTCGTCAACACAGTACCCCTGGCTCTATCTCCACCATCACTCCCAATACGCACGGTTTACCCACAAATAACACCAGGATCATGCCAAAGTTCACACGTGGGGTCTCCGTGGGCCAAGGTGCTGGGAGTGGGATTCCTCAAGATGCCTGGGGCTTCGCACTCAGCTTCTTCAGGCCCTGCAACCTCCCCCTTGCTTCCCAGTGGGGCCCTCTCTGCGTGGCCTGCCCTGCCTCTCCAACAAGCCTAGCTGCCCCAGTGGCTCCCCTGCTCCTCCCTTCCTGGCACTGAGCCCAGGGGGCAGGGGGCAGGACGTCTCTTTCCCAGACCCACAGAGCAAACACACTGCTCTTATCGCTTCTCCATGCCACAGGACATCTTTCCAGTCTGGACAGGGCTGCTGGGGGCAGATGTAAATCCCTCTGTCTTCCCACACACCCCGAAGTCAGTGGAGGGGAGCACAAAAACCTAGAAGCTCCGCCTCACCCTCCTCCCCTGAGGTGAGGAAGCTCAGTGCTGGGCAGGGACAGGCAGGCTTCGGGGATGGGGAGGAGGGAAAAGAGAAGGGGAAAAAGGAAGCAGCTAAGTGCCACGTGCAAATGTGGTAGCATTGGAGTTAAAGGTTTGGTGATTGACATATGATTGTCTAGGTCTGAATGCCCGTTTTAGCACTTGCTAGCAGTGGTCAAATAATTCCACTTTTCTTCAAGGATGAGCTATCATCCTATCTCCCTTCGTGGTCCATTGTGGGAAGTCAGTGAGATAAAGGGATACAGGTACTGAATCAGTCTTTTCCTTCCCCTTCCACTTACAAATAAAGGCTGAAACTTGACAGTGACCCATTGTAATTCAATTCAGAGTGCTTTACACACCACCTCTGCCTAAAGGTGGAAAATGTCCACTGTCTCAGCATGAACATCATGCTGACATCACTTATTCTTCTGAAAGATCCGACAGAGAGCAATGTCAACTTCTTTAGCTGAGACTCTAAAAGGAGTTTGCAGGCCAATGTCTCTTCAGGAATTGTAACTTTCCCAAGGCTGAGAGAAGCAATCGTTGGAACTAATGGCAATATCTACTCAAAGCCTCCTCAGGGCTTAATCTCAAAAGCCTGGCTCAGAAAAGGCTTCAGAGAGATATATCCTATGAAGCTTTGAACCAAGGGACACGCCTCTCCCTAAACAGATAAAGGCAATGGTTTTCCCAACTTCAACATGCATGGGACTCCTGGGAAAGCTTCTGTAGGTCTGGGGTAGGGACCATGAATCTGCATTTCTAACAAGTTCCCAGGTAATTCTGATGTGGTCAGTGGGAGACCATTCTCTGAGAACCAGTGGATTAATGAAAAACACAGTTCAATACAAGGGCCAAGAGGAACAGTAAAGTAAGAGGGATTTGCGTCTGTAACTCATTCTCCCTAGGGTACACTTACAGATATCTTACAGGACAGAATGCAAGGATCTTTGGCACACTTGCTCAAGAACAGGTCTTACATTTATTAATACTCATCATTGCCATTAGAATGGCAAATGTTTTAAGGCTGGTGCCCAGGGAATTTCAGGCCTCAATGGGAAGAGTTTCTCCTCTATCCCCCCAAATACCACTCCATACAAACCACCCGGCCAGGACCAGGAAAGCCATTTGTCCTCTAAATTCTACATACACATTTCCTCCTACCCATGCTCTGGAGTTTAAGATTGTGCCCCCAGCTCACTCTCATCCCTTCTGTGGATTGGTCCCTTCTTCCAGACTCAGCAGGGCAAGGCAGCCACTGAACCAGTCATCTGCCAGCTCTCAAGAGTTATCTCATCTAGAAAAGAACCCCAGTCCATGGGACAGGGTGGGAGCCATCTGGCACTACTCACCACCATTTCTTATTAGACCAGGAATGACCAGACCTGGCCCAGGCCAATCAGATTCACTCCTGGGAATGTGAAATCAAGATTCAGAGGCATCTAGTCAATATCTGAAATTAGCTAGACTGATAATTATGAGGTAGCCCAAATTCACCAGATAGCCTGAGGAGAAGAAACTAACCCACAGCAAAAAAAAGAACAAAGTAACTATGCCCAGGTGGAAAGCGAACTGACAAGCCTGACCGGGTGGCATTCAAGACCCCGATTTTATCTCTTCCTGAGACCTTCCTCACGCCCACCCGTGGGTTCCATGTGACATTTGGCGTCTTTACGTTAATTGCCCTTTTCTACTTAAGTTAGCTCCGGTCAGAATTACTCAACCAACTGTTGGCTGAGCGCCTAAGCTGAGCCAGGGGCTGCCCTTGGTGCTGGAAAGATGGCAGTATACACAACAGACCCATTCCTGATCCCACGGAGCTGACCTACAAACACTTTGTTATCTGCAACACAGGACCTGTAGTGTAGCCCCTACACTTGCCCCATTATAGGGAAATGCTCACACAGAAAGAAAAGTTATCAGAAAACATACACAGTTTATTGAATATCTACTATGTGCCAGGGACCTGCTAAGAGCTTTACATGCACCTGCTGTCAATGAGGCAGATACAATTATCATCTCCAGTTGCTCAAGGACACGCAGGATTCACACCTAGGTAGTCTGAATCTTCAGAGCCACTAAGAGATAAGAGAGAGAGAAAGATCCAGAACAAACACAGACACTGAGGGAAGGTGTGTGCACATGTGTGCATGCACACACACACACACACACACACACACACACACACACAGAATTCAGGCCAGCTACATGAGCACAGACTCAGGCATCCTGTTGTTCTTTGTCAGGTGCTGGCCTCTTCTTCATTTCTGCCCTACAAAGAGACAAAAATCAACCCCTCCCTCTTCTGAAATAACCTTGAGGAATAGCTGGGCTCTGTAATACTTTAATTGGACAAGAGCCTGCCAAATGTGCCCTCCCAAGAGCAGCAGGGATGCATTTCCACCTGCCCTGGATTGCATATGAATGCTCTTAAGAAATTCCAGAGAATCATTTGGAATGCTTTCCACCAGCAGGTCAGCACTTACCCACTGGATGCCTCCCTGGGAGCCCCATTCAGATTCCCTTTCAGTTCTGACCCAGTCTGCTCCTTGCAGATCCAGGAGAGCTGGAAGCAGCTCTGGTGGGCAGGAGTCTGGATCTCTCTGCCAACAGCCCCTCCCGGCTCAGGGTGGTGAGCAAAGCACGCAAGTATGGCCAAGGCTTTAAGCCCTGCTGAGCCTGGAGAGGACATGGGATTCTAAGAGGCAAATGTGGGAAGGTAGAGAGCAGAGAACCACTGTGTGCAACTCAGCATGCTTGTCTGTAAAGCTGGGATCCTCATACTGTCCTGCCTAGAAACCAATGTCATTTATCAAGCATGGGCAATGTGCTAAACACGTTTGCATATTATTTTAAAGATTTATTTTTATTTTTATTTATTTTTGAGAGAGAGACAGAGAATGAGCAGGGGAGGAGCAGAGAGAGAGGGGGACACAGAATCCGAAACAGGCTCCAGGCTCTGAGCCGTCAGCACAGAGCCGGATGTGGGGCTCGAACTCACGGACTGTGAGATCAGGACCTGAGCTGATGCTGGATGCTTAACTGACTGAGCCACCCAGGTACCCCTGTTTCCATATTATTTTAAAGAACCCTAGTAGGTAGAGATGACGGTCCCATTTTAATAAGTGACAAAACTGAGGTTCCAAAAGATACAACTGTTTAAAAAAAAGAAAAGAAAGAAAGATAGAGCTGGTTCACACAGCCAGACCTGGTTCACATAACCAGCAAAGGCAGAACGGTCATGTTCCAAATTCCACCCTCTTAGCTGCAGGCTGGCTTCCCTTGACTTGTGTTTAAGAGAATAAAAGTGGCAGTGAAAGAGGAAAGGGCAAAGCCACCGACAGGTCTTCGTCTTCATAATGTGCCTGGCAGCGGCCCAGCCTGATCTGGCTGGAACTTGGCTTCCTCACCTCCCCTCCCCCACCTACCCCGCCACCCCTGAATTATCTCCTAACCCAGCTGCAGACTTCTTGGAAGCATTTTCAGAAACCTAAGACAAGAGGCTTAACCCCGGAACACCTCAGATGCCACCCAGTCCAGCAAGTTCACAGAGCTCTGGAACAAAGGCGCTGACAAATCCATATCCCATCATCGTGGCTAGAGATTTTTAAAAACAGAAATCTAAGATGTGCAGAGAGAATTGGGAAGAGGTATCAAAGTTTAGGCTTCAAATGCTTCTTGAAGGAACAATAGGAAATGTCTGCCTTAAAGCCCCTAAAGGTGGAGATTTATGATAAATTTGGGGAAACATCTTTGAAATTCTTTGTCTGCCATGTCCCTGCTGCCAAGAATCACCTCACACTTTCCATTTCCTGTTTCCTGCTTGGCTCTCACACAGCTTCAGGGTGAGCAGTCTCTCCATTTGTCTGTCCTGAATTCTCAAGGTTCTCCGCACAAGAAAACAAAAACAGCCAAATACTATCTAGTCCTCTATGGAGAAATAAATCCTCGTAGACAGGTCAGAGAAACAGAAAGATACGCTCTATGTTTTTCCTGATTGTCTTTTTTATTTTCTGTCCAGTTTTTATTGAGATATAATTGACATGTAGCACAGGATATATTTAAGGTGTGCAGCATACTGATTTGATTTACATATATTGTGAAATGATCACATTGATAAGTTTAGTTAACATCCATCACCCCCTATAGACACAAAAAGGGCGAGAGCAAGAGAGAGAGAGAGAGAGTGAAATGCTTTTTCCCTTGTGTTAAGAACTCCTAGGATTTACTCTAACAACTTTCAAGTACACCCACAGAGTGTTGACCATAGCCATCATGTTGTGCTACTTATTTATCTTATAGCCAAGAATGTGTACCTTTCAACAACCTCCATCCAATTCCCCCTCTGACCGCCTGCCTAGAAAGACATGCTTCGATCTTACATCACATCCGGCATGTTTCCAGTTACAGAAGAGTACAATCAACATCTCAGAGCTAACAGTGGCTCACATGTCAGCTGGGATCTCTCTGTACTTGTCATCCCGAGAAGTCAGAATGTAAGCTTGGTTAGGGCAGGCATTTTGCCCTTTTTTTTTTCTCACTGCTGTATCCTCAGTGCCTGGAGTAGTGCATTATCATTCTGCATCAAATATTTTTGAATAAATAAGATTGCCTCAATGCGCGCACACACACACACACCAGCAGCAGCAGCAGCAGCAGCAGCAGCAGCATCTGAGGTAGGCAGACTTATCACCTGGCCCCAAAGATTCCCACTTCCTAGTATTCCAGCTCTTGAACGATTATGCAAATATGTGAGATGATAGATGTGTTCATGAACTAGATACAGGGAACCTTTCACAATGTACCTGTATATCAAATCATCACAACATACACCTACAATATCTTACAACTTTATGTGTTAATTATACCTCAAGAAAACTGAAATTCAAAAAAAATTTTAATGTAAAGTTTTAACTTAGAAAAACACAGTTTATTTTTGCCCTCCCTTTATTGTCTCACTTCCCCACTCCCCTACTGGTACTTCCTAGAATCACCTCCTAAATAAACTACATGCCTTCAAACTATTGCTTCAAGGCCTCTTTCTAGGGGAGTACAAATTAAGACAACGTCTTTGTTCTTAAAAGCCCTTGTGTACTCCACTTCAAGAAAATTACAACTCACTCACTCCAGCTTTATGCCATCTCTTGGCTTCCTTTCCTCCTCCCCCTTTGTGGAAGAGATGACTAGCTGTTCTCAATACTTGTTCTCTCTCTCTCCTCACTTCCAGAACCCCTGGTTTTTACCTGGGCACATGATCTAAGTAAGGACATATTTTCCAGCCTCCCTGGCAATGGGGTGCAGCCATCTTCGCTCTGGCCAATGAGATATAAGAGGAAATAGTCTGTTCATGGTCCCTGAGGAATATCCATATTGGGAGAGATGCGTTCTCCTCTGCCCTTTCTACTTCCTGCTGGCTAGAGTGTGGGTATCATGACTGGAACTCCAAGAGTCACTGGGAACAAGAGGCGATCCTGAAACAGGATGGAAGGAGCATAGATATCTGACCATACCACCTAACTGCAACCATTTACACATGAGAGAAATACCTTTCTACCTTGTTTAAATGGCTATTATTTTTATTTTCTATTACTTGCTGCTAACCCTAATCCAAACTGTGATGGCCTCTGAAATCTCACCCCCACCCATCCCTATTAAATCTAAATGTAAAACAGTTTATGCATCTTCTTCGGTGACCGATAACCTTAGAATCTCATGTCTCCTGTCAAATGGTTTTCCAGCATATTTCCCTAAAGTAAGATGAGGAACAATGGCACCAACTAAAAAGATATTTCACCTCCCAACATAATCATAATAATTTTACCTCCCTACATGACATTTATTCTAGATACTGTGCCCAGTGCTTACATGATTAACTCATCTTCATGAATCCGTATTTTCAGTGTGTAAAAATAACAACTTAACATGTCTTTCCTTTATAAGCTGTATGTCAGTATATTGAATAGTTGATGAAGGAACATTTTCATTAAACAAGAATTTCAGTTACTAAACTGTGGAGAAATTTGGAATTGGAATATCACCATTTTGCTCTCCCTAATGAATTATGGATCTATGCAATGATTTTCAATGGCTACTGAAATCATAGAGAAACAAAGAAAGAAAGAGGGGTGCCTGGGTGGCTCAGTCGGTTGAGCTTCCGACTTTGGCTCAGGTCATGATCTCACACCCTGTGAGTTCAAGCCCCACGTCGAGCTCTGTGCTGACAGCTCAGAGCCTGGAGCCTGCTTCAGATTCTGTGTCTCCCTCTCTCTCTGACCCTCCCCCGTTCATGCTCTGTCTCTCTCTGTCTCAAAAATAAATAAACATTAAAAAAAGAAAGAAAGAAAGAAAGAAAGAAAGAAAGAAAGAAAGAGAAAGAAAAAACAAAGAAAGAAACCACACTTACTTTCCTCCCAACAGAAGAACACAGCACCTATGAAAGAGTCTTGCAAAAGCAAGAAAAATATGAATGTAATCGTGCCTCCTACTCTTGATTCACAGGAAATACAGGGACCGAAGAACATGTTAAATGACGCCACAGGGATACAATCAGCAAAATCCAGAGTGGATACCAGAAAATAACCTGGTTTCATCAACAAAACATTGCAAAGAAAAAAATGTGATAATGGAGGAGTGTACAGATGAAAATAAACTTAAGGAACTGATGTCAGTGAGTAGCAGAATGAGAACCTCCACAAATTTTCTCCATAAAAGCAGTGAGAAAGAACAGTGGCAAAATTGTCAAAATCACCTGCAAATTAGCCAAAGGCTTACAGCAATCTAGGGAAGATTTATTCGGGATAAATGATTGAATCTCATTAAGAACAGTGAGCTTTGTGGTATTTTAACTTGCCCTTGTCCCATCCCCTCTGCCCAGCTCAGCAATGCCTAAAAAAACAGTGGTGAAAGCAGCAACCTAGCAGCCACAGAAGAGGGTAGCATGGAGTTGGAGCTCCTTCAAAGTCTCATTTTCAGAGAATTATCACTATTTGACCTATCTTCTGGTTCCTTGGAAGACTCCACTTGAAAGGAGGAGCATGTCTTTCTTTGATCTGACTTGGAGCCTGACTTTTCCCCAGGGGCATCTGTTGAACACAGCTGTTTAACATCACAGCTGTTGAGGTGGGGGAGGTGGGAGAGTATAGATAATGTTTAAGGCAAACAATAAGCTAACGAAAAGCTTAAAAGGGAAAAATAAGAAATGAGATGTCCATAATTGGCTTTGAAGAGCTCTAAAACATTGCTGCAAATTTACAGAGTTGTGTGTGTGCTGAAAAAAGACCTGAAAATGTCTTAGGTTCTCATCTCTGGCTAATACTGAGGCTCTACTCAAGCAGGAAGATAAGGCTAAGGAAAGCTTTAAACTTCCTGGCTCAGGACTGAACATGTGCCCCGACACAAACACAGAGACCCTCAGCAAAGACTGGGCAACTTATTGGTTCCAGAATTTAAGGAGATCTCTATCCGATTATTAGCTGACCACTAAGCTAATCAAACAGAAACATCAGTGGCCAAACATGACAAAGAATACAAAGTGTACAGAATTAGTTCTCTCCCCAAATATACTAAACAAACAACAAATGGCAGCAATAACAAATCTTCCTATGGGAAGGAAAGAGAATCTGATTTTAAGTGTTCTGTTTTCAACAAAAAAATTATGAAACATGTAAATAAGTAAGAAAATATGGCCCCAACATAGGGGAAAAAAATCAATCAATAAAAACTGTCCAAGGAAGCCCAGATATTGGATTTACTAGATAAAAACTTCAAACCAGGTATTCTAAACATATTCAAACAACTAAATTAAATTACATTTAAATAATAAGGAAAGGAAAGTGAGATGACATCTTACCTAATAAAGAATATTGATAAAGAGATAGAGATTATTTTTTAAGAGAATCAAGTATAATTCTGGGGTTAAAAAAAATGCAATAATTTAAATGAAAAATTTACTAGAGGACTCAACAGCAAATGCAAGCTGCCAAAAGACATAATCAGTGAACTTGAAGATAGGTAATTGAGATTATCCAGTCTGAAGAATAGAGAGAAAAAAAAAGACAAAGAAAAATAAAAACTCAGAGAACCCTGGTACTCCATCAAACATACCAGTACATGCATAATGGGAAAGAAACAGAGGCAGAAAGAGTATTTGAAAAAACAATGGTCAAAAACTTCCCAAATTTTATGAAAAATATTAATCTACAAATCCAAAAGTCTCAGCAAATTCCAAATAGGATGAAGTCAGAGAGATCCATATCTAAACAAATCATAATCAATGTCCAAAGATAAAGAAAGAGTCTTTGAAAGTAATAGGAAGGAAGCGACTTGCATGCACAAGAGGTTCTCAGTCATATTAATAGCTGGCCTCTCGATTGAAACCAGGGAAGCCAGAAGGCAGTGGGATAACATATACAAAGTGCCGAAAGGAAGGCCATTAAACAAGAATTCTATGTTCAATAAATCTATCCTTCAAAAATAAAGGCATTCCCTGATAAATAGGAACAGAGAATCTGTTGCTAGCAGACCCACTCTACAAGAAATACCAAAGGGAATCCTTCGGGCTGAAATGAAAAGATTCAACAGCAACTCAAATTCACATGAAGAAATAAAGAACGTCACTAAAAGTAACTCCGTAGGTAAATATAAAAGACAGATAAAAGGATTTTTTGTTTGTAATTTCTTCTTTCTTCTCTCTGACTTAAAATACAACCACATAAAGTAATAATTATAAATCTGTGTAATTGAGCATACAATTTATAAAGATTTAATTTGTGTGACAATAACAGCACAAACGAGGAAGGAGTGAATGGAGCTACAAAGGAGCAAAGTTTTTGTATACTATTGAAATTAAGTTGGTATTAATCCAAACTAGGTTGTTATAAATTAAGTTATTAATTATAATCTCCAGGAAACCACTGAGAAAATAACTCAAAAATATAATAAAATAAAGAACAAGGGAACTAAAAAGGTACCCTAGGAAATGTCTATATTTAACACGAAAGGTAATAACAAAGGAACAAAGGAACAAAAAAACACAAGACATATAGAAAACAAATAGTGAAATTGCAGACATAAATCCCACCTTCTCAGTCATTGAATTAAATATAAATCAATTAAACACTCCAACTAAAAGGCAGAGACCGGCAGAGTGGATTTTTTTTAATGATCCAACTATATGCTGCTTACAAGAGATTCACTTCAGATTCAAAGACACAAATTGGTTGAAAATAAAAGGACTGTAAAAGATATTTCATGCAAATAGTAGCCAAAAGGCAGTTAGAGTGGCTGTCCTAATTATAATGTTATATTTTATATATATAATGTATAATAATATTGTAAATATATATACACATGCCTATTTATACATAGGCATGTGTATGTTGAAATGTGTGTATATTCCATATATATACACATATCTATATACACATACATACATATATATACATATATACATATACATATACATAAATATATACATATACATACATATATATATACATACACACATGAATAGAAATCAGGAAAATGTGAACACAGACTGGATATTTGGTGATATTAAGGAATTATTGTTAATTTTTTAGATGTGATAAGGGTATTGTAGTTATGCCTAAAAAGAAAGATTTCTTTTAGAGGCACGTTCTGCAATTGTTTGAGATAACTTTATATTATGTGTATAATGTACTTCAAAAAATTTGGAAGGATGTGGTGAAATATGAGGGCTAGATGAAACAAGATTAGTCATGAGTGGGTAATTCATGTTTCTGGGAATGAGTCCATGGATGTCAATTTTATTAGTCTATCTCTTATGTGTATATTCAAATTTTTCCATAATAAAAGGCTAAAAAAGAAAGGCACAACAAACCTACCTGACCAGTCACTGAGATGCAGTGGGACCAAAAAGATTAATATTTGTCAATCCACTCAAACATTTCTTGAGCATTGGCAATGAGCAAATCACTGGCATTAACAGGCTTTCAAGGAGGCACAGATAAAAATAGAGACAAAGCATTAGAGACAAAGAGTGGAAGATGTATCGTACCAGGGACCCAAATGCAGGACTGTGAGTTAGCAAAAGAGAGATTATTGCTGATGGGGGACAAGGGCAAGCCTTAAGTCATAGAATATTCAAGCACCAAGAGTCTTTATCAAACCCTCTTATTTATACCTGAAAAACCTGAGCTTCGAAGACGAATTCACTTTTCTCATTTACCACAGCAACATTCTAAGAGTTCAGATTTATTTTCTTCTGGAGCTAACTTTCACTGAGAGCTTATTCCTCATGGCACCTTGCTAAGAACTTCACATGTATTATTTTATTTAATCCTCAGAATGTATTCCATTATTATCCCATTTTGCAGAGGAGGAAACAGAGGCTCAGGGAGGTTAAGTGACTCACCCAATTTGACACAGCCAGGAAGTGGCAGGGTTGGGTCTCCACCTGGGATGTCTGTCTTCATAATGTTCTCTCTTCCCGCCATAATGGGATTTAACCCGGAATTCCTTTCACTCCTCTGTGCTGGATTATGCTGTAATACAATGTACAGAGAGAGAAAAAAAAAAAAAACTCAGATATTTCAGGTATAAGAAATAAAGATTAAACTAACACTAATACTTTGTCCTACAGGACTTTTTAGAACTGACAAATGTGTACCTTGAGAGAAGCTTATCACATTAATAATTTTATGTCACTAAACAGCGGCATTTATATAAATGCACAAAATTTGCCTACCATAACTATTTTCCAGTGTTCTCTGATACTTCTAGTTTTCTGCACCTGACAACACAAGAGTCAGTTACTTCAGCCCTGCCAAGGGTCAATGAGCCCTCCTCCAGCAGTTCTTCACCCCCCTCCCAGCTGGACTATAGTGTGGAAAGCTGCAGAGACCAAGGCTCTCTTTCCTCCTCTCAGAGGGGCTCAGTAGCATCACGGAAAACTGGCTTCCCATCCCCAGCTCTGGCACTACTCTTCACATCACCGAGAGTAAGTCATGCAAGCTGGACCTCAGTTTCCCCATCCATCACATAAAAGAGGTTAAACCACTGGGCTCCTGGGTAGGGCAGTTGGTTGAGCATCTGATTCTTGATTTTGGCTCAGGTCATGATCCCAGGGTCATGGAATCAAGCCCCATGTCAGACTCCATGCTGAATGTGGAGGCTGTTTGAGATTCTCTCTCTCTCCCTCTGCCCCTCTCCCCTGCTCATGCTCACTCTCTCGCTCTCTCTCTGTCTCTGTCTCTAGGAAAATTTTTTTAAAAAAGAAAAAAAAAGAAGTTAAACTACATGAGCTTTAAAAACTCATTCTTCTCTAAATGTGATAATGTGATACACACACACACACACACACACACACACACACAATGGAATATTACTCAGCCATCAAAAAGAATGAAATCTTGCCATTTGCAACCACGTGGATGGAGCTGGAATGTATTATGCTAAGCAAAACTAGTCAATCAGAGAAAGACAAAACCATATGATTTCACTCATATGTGGAATTTAAGAAACAAAACACATGAACAAATGGGAAGGAGAGGAAGAGAAGAGAGGGAAACAAACCACAAAAGACGCTTAATGATGGAGAACAAACTAGGTTGATAGAGGGAGGTGAGTGGGAGATGGGCTGGGTGGGTGATGGGTACTAAGCAGGGCACTTGTGATGAGCACTGGGTGTTATAATGTAAGTGATGAATCACTGAATTCTAACCCTGAAACCAAAGTTGCACTGTATGTTAACTAATTAAAATTTAAATTAAAAAAAAAAAAAAAAAAACCTCATTCTTCTCTGACAAGGCATAAATCCATGAAGTAAAACAGATCTTTCTGTGTTTTATCAGTGGGGTCAGGGAGAGGAAAAGAGGCTTTAAAAAAAATCTCTATTAAAAGAAACAAACTCTAGAAACCACATATAAAACAGAAAATTTTATATATAGACATATATAAAAAATAAATATACATATATTTAATTCACTATAGGGTGCTAGGATGCAGCATTATTTTATGGCATTATTGGATTCAGACTCAAGTTTGTAGCCCAGCTTTGCCAATCACTAGATATGACTTTATTGATTATAATAACAGTTATTAATGGCCATTGAGTACTACCTATATGTCACAAATTCAACACTCTACTATTCCCTCTGTAACACATCACTTAAGCCTCAGTTACCATATCTACAATAATGATGAATAAGATCACACATAATACACTAACCGCAACATTACAGATTCTCAGCACTTTTTAAAATCATATCATGTTGGGGTGCCTGAGTGGCTCAGTCGGTTAAGCGGCCGACTTCAGCTCAGGTCATGATCTCGTGGTCAGTGAGTTCAAGCCCCGCGTTGGGCTCTGTGCTGACAGCTCAGAGCCTGGAGCCTGTTTCAGATTCTGTGTCTCCCTCTCTCTGACCCTCCCCCGTTCATGCTCTGTCTCTGTCTCAAAAATAAATAAACGTTAAAAAAAATTTTTTTTAAATCATATCATGTTATTTTGAACAACATATAAGCTTGTTAAGGATAATCACTCCATCATCATCCAAGCTAATGCAAAGTTTGCAGCCACCTACTGTGGAAAGAAATCTATTCAAATATGTTTGTCTTTACTTTTCTTGGAAACTACTATTTGTAAATGTCATATCTTTTAGGTTGTTCGTTCCAACAGCAATAATGGTAGTAAGTGTATTATTTCCTTACCTTTCGTATTATTATTCCAAAACTATTTCTAACAAATTCAGGAAGCTCATCAAGAGATGCCACAAAGGGCAAATGGGAAAAATAACATCTGTGAGACAGGTACGTTCTATTGAAAAGCTAAAGCCAAAAACTAAAGAATTTAAAATTAGACACTTGTTTACTGGGCATTCAAGTGTTAATGAAGCTTTCCAACACCACATGGCTATGCTCCTTCATTTGGATTTCACTATTTTTAGTGATTCAACTACAGATTCAGAAAAGCACTTAGAGATCAAACAGTTCAATACCCTTCCAGTTCCAATCCCTGTGTTCACAAGCAAAAAATGAGAGCCCAAAGAATCAGTCCGTCAACTGTCAGCTGTTGTGCACTTATCATTATTTGCTAACCTCTGTGTAGGTTCTTGGGATACCTCATGAACAAAATAACTAAACAGAATCTCTGTCCTCATGGCATGCGCATTCTGGAGGGGGGAAATGATTTGTCCAGGCGACACTTAAGGCCAGTGGCAAAGCCGGGCCACCCAACACCCAAGACCCTGAATAGCCAAAGCAATCTTGAAAAAGAAAACAAAACAGGAGGTATCACAATTGCAGATCTCAAGTTATACTACAAAGCTTTAGTAATCAAAACAGTAAGGTAGTGGCACAAAAATAGGCACATAGATCAATAGAACAGAACAGAAAACCTGAAATAAACCCATTACTATATGGTCAATTAATCTTCAACAAAGCAGGAAAGAATATCCAGTGGAAAAAAGACAGTCTCTTCAACAAATGGTATTGGGAAAACTGAACAGCTACATACAAAAGAAAGAAACTGGACCACTTTCTTACACCATATACAAAAATAAACTCAAAATGGATCAGAGACTTAAATGTGAGACCTGGAATCATAAAAATCCTAGAAGAGAGCACAGGCAGCAATTTCATCAGACATAGCAAAATTTTTCTAAGTATATCTCCTGTAGCAAGGGAAATAAAAGCAAAAATAAACTATTGGAACTACATCAAAATAGAAAGCTTTTGCACAGTGAAGGAAACAATCAACAAAACTAAAAGGCAACCTATTGAATAGGAGAAGATATTTGCAAATGACATGTTCAATAAAGGGTTAGTATCCAAAATATATAAAGAATTGATACAACTCAATACACACACACAAAAACAAATAATATAATTTAAAAATGGGCATAAGACATGAACAGACATTTCTCCAAACAAGATATACAGATGGCCAACACACACAATAAAAGATGCTCAACATCCTTCATCATCAGGGAAATGCAAATCAAAACTTCAAGATATTGCCCCACAACTGTCAGAATGTCTAAAATCAAAAACACAGTTAACAAAGATAAATACCATATGATTTCACTTGAATGTAGAATTTAAGAAACAAAACAAACAGGCAAAGGGGAAAAAAATGAGAGAGAGAGAGCAAGAAACAGACTCTTAATTACAGAGAACAATTGGATGGTTACCAGAGGGAAGGGGGGTGGAGGGTACAGGTTAAATGGGTGATAGGGATTAAAAAGTGCACTTGTCATAATGAGCACAGGGTGATGTATGGAACTGATGAATTACTATATTGTACACCTGAAACTAATACAACACTGTATGTTTGCAAACTGGAATTTAAATAGAAACTTAAAACACACATAAAGAAGAAACAAGTGTTGGTGAGGATGTGGAGAAAAGGAGAAATCTCTTGCACTGCTGGTGGGAATGCAAACTGGTGTAGCCACTCTGGAAAACAGTATGGAGTTTCTTCAAAAAGTTAAAAACAGAACTACCCTGTAATCCAGTAATTGCACTATGGAGTATTTACCCCAAAAATACAAAAACACCAATTCAAAGGGATACATGCACCCCTATGTTCATTGAGGCATTATATACAATAGCCAAACTACAGAAGTAGCCCAAGTATCCATCAATAGATAAATGAATAAAGAAGATGTGGTATATACAGATAATGAAACATTATTCAGCCATAAAAAATAATGAAATCTTACCATTTGCAACAACATGGTTGGATTTAGACAGTATAATGCTAAGCAAAATAAGTCAGTCAGAGAAAGACAAATACTATATGATTTCATCCCTATGTAGAGTTTAAGGTGGGGGGGGGGGGGGAACAAGCAAAGGAAAAAGAGAGAGAGATAAACCAAGAAGCAAACTCTTAACTATAGAAAAGAAACAGATAGTAACCAGAGGAGAGATGGGAGAGAGTATGGGTGAAATAGGTGATGGGGACTAAAGAGTACAATTACCATGATGAGGACTGTGTAATATACAGAATTGTTGAATCACTATATTGTACACCTGAAACTAATATAATACTGTATGTTAACACTGGAATCAAAATTAAAAACTTAATTAAAAAAATTTCAGGTCACATTCCCAAGGCCATATAGATGGCTGTAATAAAATCTGATCTTTTGACAATTATTCCAGTGATTTTATGTTCCTTGAAGACCTGAACCACATGTTTTCCATCCGTGGGCCCTTCCTTTACAGAATTAATCACAGTGTCTGACCCCTGAAGAGGCAGTGGAAAATCTAATTATTAAGAATTATCATTGACAATGTAGGATAGACCACAAGTTAGGTCACAAACATGTCTTAAATTTAAGAAGATTAAAATCATACCAAGTATCTTTTCTGACTACCATGGAATGAAGCCAGAAGAAATGAATAAATTCCTAGAAACATACAACCAACCAAGACTAAACCATAAAGAAATAGAAAGTCTGAACAATCCTATAAATACTATGGAGATTGACTCAGTAACTAAAAACCTCCCAAAAAACAAAAGCCCAGGACCAGACGGCTTCACTCATGAATTATACCAAACACTTAAAGAAGAATTAATGACAATCCTTATACTCTTCAAAAAAAAAACAAAAAAACAAAAAAAAAAAAACAAAACTGAAGATGAGGAAACACTTCCTAACTCATTTTATGAGGTATGTAGGTATTATCCTTATACCAAAGGCAGCCAAAGACACCCCAAGAAAACTACAGACCAGTATCTCTGATGAATATAAATGCAAAAATCCTTAACACAATCCTAGCAAACCAAGTCTAAAAGCACATTAGAAGGATCTAACACATGACAAAGTGGGATTTACCCCTGGGGTGGAAGGATGATTCAACATGCAAATAAAAATTAATGCAATATACCACATTAACTGAATAAAGAATAAAAATCACATGATTATCTCCATAGATGCAGAAAAAAGCATTTGACAAAATTGAACACTCTTTTATGATAAAACCCTCAACTAACTAGGAATAGAAGGAAAGTACCTCAACAGAATAAGGAACATATATGAAAAGCCCACAGCTAACATCATATTCAATGGTTAAAAAGTGAAAGCTTTTCTTCAAAGATCAGGAACAAAGCAAGGCTGCCCACTCTCACCCCTTCTACTCAATATAGTGCTAGAAGTCCTAGCTATAGCAGTTAGTCAAGAAAAATAAATAAAAGGCATACAAAGAGGAAAGGAAGAAGTTAAATTGTCCCTGTTTGCAAATAACATAATCCTATATAATAGAGACCCTAAAGATGCCACCAAAGAACAATCCTAACCAGTAAACAAATTAAATAAAGCTGAAGGATACAAAAAAAAAAAAAAATAGTTGTGTTTGTACACAATAACAGCAAATTATCTGAACAGGAAATTAAGGAAACAGCCTCATTATTTACAATAGCACCAAAATGAATAAAACATATAGGAATTAACTTAACCAAAGAAAGACGTGTACACTAAAGAAAGAAATTAAAGAAGACACAAACAAATGGAAATATGTCTACTGTTAATGGATAAAAAGACTTAATGTTGATAATGCATCCATACTACACCAAGCAATCTACAGATTCAATGTAATTTCTACCAAAATCCCAAAGGCAGTCTTTATGGTAGTAGAAAGCCAATTCTAAAATTCATATGGAACCACAAAGACCAGGAATAGCTAAATCAATATCAACAAACATAACAAAGCTGGAGGCATCACAATTCCAGATTTTGAAGTATATTACAAAGCTGCTGTAATCAAAACAATATGGTACTGGAATAAAGATAGACCTATAGGCCAATGGAAAAAAATGAGAACCCAGAAATAAATCCATGTACCTGTCAAATGATTTTCAGCAAGAATGCCAGGAATACACAATGGAGAAAGGCTGTTAAGAAAACTGGATATCCACATGCAAAAGAATGAAATTGGACCCTTACCTTACATCACAAACAAAAGTCAATTTAAAATGTATTAAAGATTTAAACATAAGACCAGAAACTGTAAAAATCCTGGAAGAAAACATAGGAGAAAAACCTTGTTACATAAGTCTTACCAATGATTTCATGGGTATGACACAAAAGCATAGGCAATAAAAGTAAAAATAGACAAGACTAAAAAGCTTCTGAACAGCAAAGGAAACAATAAACAGAGTGGAAAAGGCAATGGAATGGGAGAAAATTCGTTATAAGCCATATAGGTGATACGGAGTTAATCTTCAAAATATATTAAGAATTCCTAAAACTCAATAGTAAAAAAAAAAAAAAAAACCTAAGCCAATTAAAAAATGGGGTAAGGATGAATAGACATGTCTCCAAAGAAAACATACAAATGGCTAACAGATAAAAGAAAAAATGATCATTGTCACTAATCATCAGGGAAATACAAATCAAAACCACAATGAGATATCATCAGCTTACACCTGTCAGGACAGTTACTATCAAAAGGAAAAAAAAGCTAACAGGGTTGGTGAAGATGTGAAGAAATTGTATAAGAAACTTATACACTGTTTGTGGGAATGCAAAATGGTGCAGCTGCTATGGAAAATAGTATGGAGTTTCCTCAAAATATTAAAAATAGAACTACCAAAAGATCCAGCATTCCCACTTCTGGGTATTTATCCAAAAGAATTGAAGTCAGGATCTCAAAGAGATATTAGCACTCCTATGTTCATTTGCAGCGTTATTCATAATAACCAAGATGTGGAAACAACCTAAATGTCCATGGATAAAGAAGATGTGATATACACCTACAATGGTATATTTGGCCTTAAAAAACGAAGTTCTGACACATGCTACAACATGGATGAAACTTGAAAAGGTTATCGTAAGTGAAATAGGCCAGTCACCAAAAAACAAATCCTGCATGATTCCACCTATATGAGGTATTGAAAATAGTCAAACTCATAGAATCAAAGAGTGGAATCATGGCTGCCAGGAGCTGGGAAAAGGGAGAAGCCAGGAGTTACTGCTAATCAATGGGCATACAGTTTCAATCAACCAAAATAAATTAATTCTAGAAATCTGCTGTACAACACTGTACCTATAGTGAACAATCCTGTATTATACATTTTAAACTTTGTTAAAACATGTTAAGTGTTTCTTACCACAATAAAATTTTTTGAAAATGGTAAAATTTTAAAAATTAAGAAATTAGTATTATTTTTAATAAATAAAAACAATTGTTTTAAGAAAGGAGCTTTGGAACCAGAAGGTTCAAATCCCACCCCTGCCACTCACTGACAGGAACTTTGGGTGGGTTTCTTCATATATTGCTTCATCTTACAAAAAGGGTATTAGTTCCCACCTCCACAGAGGTCAGGAGGATTAAGTGAGAGATTGCTGTAGAGGTCAGTACAATACTAGCATTTTGCATGTAGCATTTCCAGACCAAGATCCCCTTGCCATACCCCCAGAAATGGCAAAGGCTCAAGGAAGCAGAGCTTCTTCACAGCTCCTCATAAAGTGCAGGTGTATCAAACCAGGGGCTCCAAAGACCCAGATGCTCAGACTGGTCCCCACCTAGAGGGGAGGCACTCACAATCCCATTCAAAGTCCCTGAAAGTCTTCACCCCCACTTCTGTTCAATTCCTAATCTGCTCTCAACCCCCATGGGTTCCTGCAGCTTCACTCCGTTTTACACGCCGCTGGTGGGTCACGTGTGAATAGCTCTAGATGCTGCTAATCCTTAGTTTGCATATGAACAAAAGAAATGCTTCTAGTTCAGGACTAAAACCTCGGAAGAAACAAGCCAGGGGCTGATGAAGGAGAGAAGCCTGACAGCAGGGCGAGTAAATAGCCTAACAGTATTAATAGAACTGCGAGAACAATAGGAGGCACCATAACACTCCCACAAACTGAAAAATAAACAAAGCCCCAAACCAAGTGCACCACAGACTGGGTGACAGAAGGTTGGAAAACGCTGCCTACAAATCAATCCCCAGTCTTTGTTCTGTTTTCCAAGTCATTTAGCACAGGGACATGTGCTACACTGGACCTTCTAACAGGAGAGCCACTTCCAAATACTTTGGACAATTCGTGAGTGCTACCTATCGTAGTTTATGACCTCTACCAAGGAAAAGCTTGGTGCTGCCCTTCAAAAGGCACCACTTCTTAAAACCTTCATTCATTCAGCAAATATTTACTAGACTCTCTGTCGGGCACTGAGCTAGTTCCTGAATATGCAGCAGCGAAGAACACAGGAGTTTGGATTCCATCCTCTGGAGAAGTTATATGCTAGTGGCAAAGACAGACAAAAGCAAGTAGACAAAGAAATAAATACTAATTGCAGTAAGTTCGAGCAAGGAAAAAGGAGGAGCTGACGTGGAGAATAATCGTAAAGTCTGAGGAAAGAAGAGGGAGCATTTTAGCTGAGCCTCAAAGAACAAGAAAGGAAAGCCCTTGAAAGAGATGTGGCATCGTGTAATTCCAAGTATATAAAATATCCAGAAAGGCATATCTGTAGATGCAGAAAGTACACAGAGGGTTGGCTGGGGCTGAGGGTGGGAATAAGGAGGGAGTGTAAATGAGCCTGAGGTTTCTTTCTGGAGTGATGGGAAATGTTCTAAAATTAGATTGTGACTGTAATCGCACAACTCTGTAAATACATTTAAATCACTGAACAGTATATTTTATTTAATTTTTTAACATTTTTTATTGTTTTTGAAATATGAAATTTATTGTCAAATTAGTTTCCATACAACACCCAGTGCTCATCCCAACAGGTGCCCTCCTCAATGCCCGTCACCCACCCCCCCACCCCACATCAACCCTCAGTTGAACAGTATATTTTAAATGGGTGCATTTTATGATATCAACTGACCTCGAGAAAGCAAAAGATCGATAGGTAGATAGGTAATAGAATGAGACAGATTGACAGACAGAGAGAATAAGTCCCAGGAAACAATCTTTTCTGAGGGTCCCCTGACCAGCCCTCACCAAGCTCTCCAGTGCTTATCCTGGGTTGCTCAAGATTCTGATCCCTGAATTAAGGGGACTTGATAGGAGAGAACAGAGATTCTTTTTAACTTATCTTTTGGGTTGGTTTTTTAATTTTCTTTAATTTTTTTAGTTTAGAGAGAGAAAGAGCATACAAGCATGGGAGAGGGGCAAAGAGAGAATCTTAAGGAGCCTCCACGCTCAGTGCAGAGCCAGAAGTGGGGCTCCATCCCATGACCCTGGGATCATGACCTGAGCCAAAATCACGAGTCCAACACTCAACCAACTGAGCCACCCAGGCCAGCGCCCCTTGGATTGCTTTCACTCAAAACAGAGAACACATATTAATTACTAAGAATGCTACTTAATCTGATCTTATCTAGATTATAACAAACTGTTCCTGAATCCCTGTTCAAATAAAGAAAGAGAGAGAGAGAGAGAGATGGGAAGATCATCCCAGGGGAGGGAACCACTAGACATGTGTGAGAGGAGGCCACAACAGGCAGGAGAAGAGGTTGAACAGAACCAAGAGGTCAGATCACACAGGGCCCTCAGGGCCATGTCTATGAGTAAGGAGCAAGTTGCTTTCAACTCTATCAAGTGCACTCACTCTGCCAATCACTCAAGTTATCAATGTTTTGATGAAGAAACAAAAGGCAGAGCATAGAGAAGTGAAGCTTACTTGATGCTTTATAATGTGCTGCCCCACACTGTCTCCCTCTTGCTCTGCCTAGCAACCCACTCAGGGAAACTGGTTTTATTAACTGATAACTTCAGTTACCAGATGAGGCAACTGACACACAGGAAGTTAAACCGACTTGCCAAAGTTGACACATTTATGAACATGGAACCTAGCTAGGAATTACCTTAATTTTATGAACAAATTCTCCCCACTTGCCAAACATCTGGTTTACCAAAATCCAGATTACCAATCTGGATCAGTTAGCTATCACAGCATAATGAACCTCTGCAAGTTTTAGTAGCTTAAAACAACACTCAATATTGCTCAGGGATCTATGGAACAGCTGGTTGGCTCTGCTGACCTAGACCAGACTCAGCGATCTTCACTAGACTAGCTCATGTGTCTGCAGTCACTTGGCTGGTCAACTGGATCCAGTTGGTCTGGGAGGATTTCATTCACATGTTGGGCAGTGGGCTGATGGCTGGGGCATAGAAACTGACCGGGCCACATATCTCTGGCTATGCAGTACACTAGCTGAAGTCTTTTACCCGGCAACAATACCGTTCCAAGAGAGCAAGTGAAACCACACCGTGCTTCCTGAAGCCTAGGCTCAGAACTGGTATTCCTTGTAGTACAGTCTACTGGCCAAAGCAAGTGACAAGATCAGCCCAGAATCAAGAGGAAGGGAAATAGATTCTACTTTATGATAGGAAGAGGCACAAAGACACATTGTACGGCCATGAATACAGGGAGGAATGAAGGATTATTGCCATTTTTGCAATCTACTAAAATCTGATTCCCACCAATAGCAAGAGATAGATCTTCTAAAGAGGAGTAATGGCCAGGCATTTTCCTAGAGTCCCCCTGTTCCCTCTGGTCACTGCCAGGTACCCACAGACTACTCTGGTTAGGAGGAACAGAGAAAAGAATTATTATTTCTGTCCATCAGTTTCCCTCACACCTCGCTCTTAGAGAGCCTTTTTCAGGGCTTATCAGATGGATGGACAGTGTGGACATTTAACCCAGCTGGGCCAAAGACGTTGTATTTGTTTCCTGGGGCTGCCATAACCAAGTACCACAACTGGGTGGTTTGAGACAACAGAAATTTATTCTCTCACAGTTCTGGAAGCTACAAGTCTAAAATCAAGGTGGCAGACTTTTCTATTGGAAAGTCTAGGGGAAAATTGTTCTATTCTTCTCTCCTAGCTTCTGGTGTTTCCTGGCAATGCTTGGCATCCATTGGCTCATGACAGTATAATTCCAGTGCTTGCCTCTGTACTCGCATGGCATTCTCCCCTGTGTTTGTGTCTCCAATGACCCCAGTCATTGGATTAGAACCCATCTTAATTCAGTATGACCTCATTTTAAGGACTTACATCTGCAAAGATCCTATTTCCAAAAAAAGTCACATTCTGAGGTTCCAAGTAGACTTGCATCTTGAGGGGCTACTATTCAACCTAGTACAGAGAGTCTCTGTCCCACATATTTAGAAACAAGAGTTGGAAATACCTATTGCTTTTGTTGATTCTTGAACAGAAAGGACATGTAAGGAGCTAGACTGGCCATTTTCTGCCATTTATATAAAAGCAAAGGAAGTCGGTCTGTAGAGAGAAAAAGAACAAAGCAGCTCTTCAGAGAGAAGTGGCGATAACAAATCACACAGAGCACGCTGAGACAGACAGACCAACAAACCAAGAGACACCAAGATACTCTGCCTTGGTTGCTGAGTGTTTTCATAGCCCTCGTTCAGTCCTTTTATGGGACCAGCGTGCACTTCCTACCCTTGAATTCCGGGAGATACTTCCGTATCTTTGCAATAACTTTTCCTCCTTGGTGCAAGTTAGTTTGAGTGGATTCTCTATCCTGCAACCAAAAGACTTCCATAAAGCCAGAGGTGACTTCATTTTACTGCCAAAATGTTTCTTGAGGCCAGCCTGGCTGGGGCTGTAACAGGAAGGTGTCAGTCATGAAGTGGGAAGCCTTGCCCTGTATGTTGCTGCTGTCCCCATTCAATATATGGTGGGTAGGTTCCCAGGCCAGCCTACAAAAGACTCTTTAACCTTGCAATGTTATTAGCCTGCTAACTCAGCTGCAGAACAAGTAGATAAGTAGGTAAATGTATAAAACCACATACAAATAACTCAAGTTAGGCATTTCTCCCCTCTCTATTCAAACCATTCTGTGTTTTTGTGTTTCGTTTTTTGTTTTTCAATTTCCAAGTAACAAAGAAACAGAGACTGGTCAAAGTGTTTTCAATTTCTCTTTAATCTCAAGTAACTGTAGTGCTTAGTAATACCATAATCTATAAGGGACATTCTGGCCACCCAGTATCTTGTGAGCCACGTCCTAAGTCATCCCCTCCAAGATAGAAGCCAGAATTCACTTTCCCAGCATCCCTTGCACTCAAGAAAGCATGTGACCTAGCTCTGCCAATCAGATGAATGCAAGCCTTCAATCTGGAAATGAACCACGCACATGAGGAAGCAAGCTCTATTACAAACGCCTATTTTAATGGAGCAAAGTAATGAAAGTATCTAGATTAGGGGGGCAAGAATAGCACAGATTCTGTGGGCCAGTCCCAAATATCATCAGTGAAAGCGCCAGTATTTATGCTAAACAGTAGTGCGGTCCTCATGGTGGTGCCTCCACAACGTGATCTGGGCTTTGTTTCTGAATGAATGGCCAGTCTCAAGCTTCATCTCTAGCCTTCCCTGAGATTCTGTGAGGCTTCTACATACTTTAAGGACCTCCTTTCTTGAACAAACCAGCAAACGTGGATTGAATTTCTTGCAACTGAGAATACTGGCTGATACACAATATTTCTGGCATTGTTCCAACCTCTGCCTGAAGATGGGATTCTTCATCCATCTAGACTGTCCTGAGCACCTGTGCTGCCTTGTCTCATAGAGCCACAAATGCAAGTGACAGGACTGCTCTGACCCCTTTTTGGTGTTTGCCTTTTGAAAGCAATTTAGAATCCACGTTGGCATCCCCCTTCAAACCTGAAAGACATTTTTTGTAATATGTTAAAAAGACATAAATGCAATAAGCATAATTTCTAGATAACAGAGCGTTACATGATGATTTTTCAGAAAATATGTAATCTACCCCCTATTGTAAAAAAAAAAAAAAACGCAGCCTATCTTTAATGAGAAGCACCAAAACCTTAGTATAGCTCGCTTGACAACAGTAGTCATAGCCTGTTAAACTTATCTCTTCCCACTGGAAGGAAAAATTATCACCTTCCAATGACAGCTATCTCAGGTTCCATAAAGAGTATCTTTCCAGGGGTCTTCCATAGTTCAGTCTATTCATATTCATAAAGTAGGTATATTTTTTGTGTGTGCATTTTGCATATCTGATCATGCCACTCCACTGAGTAAAACTTAAGTCATTCTGTACTCATTTTGGAAAAAAGTCCATATTCCTCAGCATGATTTGTAAGGTTAGCAATGCCTGTCTCTCCAGCCCCCTACCTTGCTATGCTTTGAAACTCTACTCCTTGCTTGTAACATTCCATTTGCAGCCATACTCCACTATTTATGGTTCATTCACTGAATGGAATATACTGTTCCTTACTTCTGTATCTTGATTCACGCTGCTCCCTCTTCCTGGCATCACCTTCTATACTTTGTTCAAATGATAAACAGCCATCCCTTTACCAACACCCAACACCAAGGTCAACTAACTCTAGAGTATCTGCATATTCACATATGGATTTTGTTTTAATCAAAACTCTTTCACTTGCAAATAACAGATCACTCAAAGTGGCTTTAAAGGGGCAAACAATTTGAACAGACACCTTACAAAGGATTGACAAATGGCCAATAAGCACATGACAATGTGCTCAATATCATTAGTCGTAAGAGAAATACAAATTAAAACCACAACGAGATATTTTACATCTCTTGGAATGGTTAAAATTACAACAGCTGACAGCAACAGCAACAAATATTGGCTAAGAAATTGAACAACTGGAATTCTTGTACATTTCTGGTGGGCATGTATAATGGTCCATGTACTTTGGAAGACTGCCAGTTTATTTTAAAATTAAACATACATCTATCCAATGCCCAGCAATTCCATCCCTGGATATTTACTCACGAGAAGTGAAAACATATGTCCACAAAAAGACCCATACAAATACATTCATGGCAGTCTTATTCATAATAGGGTAAAATGGAAATAACCCAAATGCCGATCAATAGGACAATGATAACCAAATTGTTATATATTCATACAATTGACTACTACTCAGCCATATAAAGGAACCAATTACTAATAGACGAAACAGCATGGATTAATCTCAAAAACATGGGCAGAGCAAAAAATACTATGCCAAAAAGTAAAAACTGTATAATCCCATACACATAAAATTTTAGAATTTGGAAATAATAATCTGTGGAGATAGAAATCAGAAAGTCATAGCCAAGGCAGAGGACAGGGGAAGGCTGACTAAAAAAGGACACAAGAGATGCCTTTCCGGAAGAGCCATAGAAATGTTTTATATTCTGTTTTGGATAGTGGTTACTCAAATTATGCATTTGTGAAGACTCATCAAATTAAATACCTAATATGCTCATTTTTTAATGTATACCTTAATTCCAAATAATCTGGCTTTAAAAATGGACCCTCTCACCAGATCCATACCTGTACGTACATACACACAACATTCTTCCTGTAATTTTAGCATGTTCCCAGATCCAAAAGTTCACACAATCCAGACTAAGAATTCCTGGACTAAATGGCTTCTAAGGGCTTGCCAATAGTTCACATTCTCTGAATTCTCTGAAGAAAAAATCACGTCTGGGATCACAATGCAATCACAAAGTCAATGGGGAAAAATGAGTCCCCAAGGTTCGATGATTCACATTTCACTGGCAGCTAAATCAAGAAACACTCACACACGTCTTTCTTGGAAGTGAAATGCCAAAGTCAGTATCTTCATTCTGGCCCCATGGAGCAAAGGTGGAATCCGGGAACTCATGGTAAAGAACAGCATGGATTGGAGATGACCACAAGAGAGAGTAGATGCATCCTAAGACAGAAGGTCTGGTTTGGAGCCTCAGCTTCACCAAGCAAGCTAAAGAATCCTTGAAAGAATCTTAGAACCCATCATGTGAAGTGCCTCTTTTCAAGGATGAGCACACTGAGTCCCAAAGAAAGGGAAAGACTGGCTCAAGTTCAAACAGCAAGTGACAGAGTCTAGCTGAGAACTCTGCCTTATCAAACCCGATTGTTATGAACCCTGTTGTTTTGTTCGCCCAGTGTTTATTTTCTAGGAATTTCTTCTTTATCCAATTATGCACAGGGCTGTAGTAGAAGCTGCTACAGTCCATCAAAGTAACCTACAATACCTGGCCTACAGTTTATGGATCTAGAGGTGGGCATCTAACTCAGATTTTGCCTATCTGTCGTTTCCAGAGAAAGAGAGAGGAGAGAGAAACATAGGGTGGGGGAAGAGAGAGATGAGAGAGGGAAGGGGAAGAGAAGGAAGAGGAAAAGAAAAAAAAAAGAAAGATCCCATCTGCTATTAGATGCTTGTACTATTCATACAAACTTAGGAGCTATTGGCACTGGCCATTGTCTGCCCCACGGACTGGAAAATCCATAAATCAGAGGTGCCCAAGGACTAAGGTTGCTAATCAGCCCCCAGACTTTCTACAGAGCTTCTGGGAATTCAGAGATAGTCAAGGAAGTGTTTAGTCCAGAAACCATAAAAAAGATTCACTCTACTGGTGGCAACTAAGCACTGGCATACGAACTAAACAAAGAATACTACCTCCGGAGCTGAGTTTCCGGATTCTAAGGAAAGGATGTGTGTAAGTTATGGCGGTCCATCATACAGTCATTTATACCGTTAGGAAAAAGGAAAAGTCACCTAAATGTCCAAAATAAGAGAGGTGTTCAATAAATTTTGATGGAGCCCCTGATAAAATATTATATAGGTATTAAATATCCTGTCCTAGAAGACTATTTAATGACTTGACCATTGTTTTTAATATAATGCTAAATTCAGTCATAATCAAAACTATATAAAACATAATAATCCACTCAGGTCACGATCTCACGGACCGTGAGTTCGAGCCCCGCGTCGGGCTCTGGGCTGATGGCTCAGAGCCTGGAGCCTGCTTCCAGTTCTGTGTCTCCCTCTCTCTCTGTCCCTCCCCTGTTCATGCTCTGTCTCTCTCTGTCTCAAAAATAAATAAACGTTAAAAAAAAAAAACATAATAATCCAAATTTTGTAAAAGTATAGATACCTACTTATATGCATACGCATAGAAAAAAAGACTAGAATGAAAAACTATGCTAACAAGGTATCATCCCTGTTAGCCAGACTATTGTTTTGTTCCAGTTAGTCCCGTTACATAACAGAATTAAGGACAAGGAAAATCAACTTGCTCCACTTCTACCTAATCCACCCAATTAAATTCAACACACTAAATGTCAGATTTCTTTAAAAGCAAAAGGGGGGGGGGGGCGCCTGGGTGGCGCAGTCGGTTAAGCGTCCGACTTCAGCCAGGTCACGATCTCGCGGTCCGTGAGTTCGAGCCCCGCGTCAGGCTCTGGGCTGATGGGGCTCGGAGCCTGGAGCCTGTTTCCGATTCTGTGTCTCCCTCTCTCTCTGACCCTCCCCCGTTCATGCTCTGTCTCTCTCTGTCCCAAAAATAAATAAAAAACGTTGAAAAAAAAATTTTTTAAAGCAAAAGGGACGTATTTATCAGCGTTTTAGACAAATAAGAAAAAATTGGCATCAACCCCATGATTTTATAAATGCTCTACTCTTGGTCCTGGGCAGGATGTTTTCAAGGGCCTAAGCAGCACCCTCAAACTAATATGGCCAGCAGTAGTTACTCACCCCTCATAACTCTAGCGTGCCTTGCTGCTGGGTTCCTGCCAAAGATGCCTGCTCTGGGGAAACCAAAGTGGTTAAGGTGCTTCAATGTGCCACCTGATCAAACGGACGTGACCAATAGCACCCAGCCTGTCACCTGGGTTTGGTCTTGTCATAGTACCCACCTTGCTCTTATCATCACTGGTCTCTTTCTCACAAAACTGTCTCTACAGAAGCAAGGGCAGTGTTTTCATTGGCTATTTACTTGTAGGCAAAGGTCATAGTCCGATATCTAACAACCAGATTGGTATATCCACCATCCAATCAGAATGGTACAGGCAGCAGCTCTAGAGGAGTGTTCTGGAGGCCTTTGCTGTGCTTGCCATCAACCTATTAGTTGTTAGATCATGGGGAAGACCAGGGAGGGGGTCTCTGAGGAGGACCAGGGCATCAGGAATCCTGGGAAAGATCACTTGGGTCTCAGAGCAGCATCTATTACCAATGGTATGGATGTGACTTAATGTTTTAGCAACCACTATGGTCATACCAATGTAAAATACCACCCACAGACCTGGGAAGGAGGGAACCCCTGGCCCCCACATTTTGGAAGGCCTTACATGTCACAAAAAATATACCATTAAAGAACACACGGACACCTTTGTCCATCAGTATTCAACACTAGCAAGCATGGCCCACTCCCTAAACACCTGCTCTCAAGACCAACACCATGCCGAGAGAAGCAGTTCTCGTCAGCTCTGGCCCTAAGTTCTTGAACAAAAGATGACTGAGTCTGAGTGTTTGTGGGTTGCGGCTCTGCTGACCTCGAAGACAGGAATTTAGAGTGCAAGCGGGATTTGTGTGGAGAGAGGGCTCAGGTTGGAGAAAGACAAATTAGTTAATTTGTCAGATTCTTCCACAAAGATAGCATAAACATGATAGATTCGTGAATAGTGAAGTATCATTTCCCAGTAGTGCTGAGTGTCCATTTTTTGCTTCTCTTTTGTGTTCCAATATATTATTTCAGAATATTCACAAATCAGCACAGTATTCATAATATCCAAGCACATGGTGGCTAAGGAATATTTGCCGTATTAAAAAATTCATCTGGACATACTATCCTGAAAAGATGGCCAAAATATATTAAGTTAAAAATAAGGTGCAAAACAGTAAGTACATTATGTTCTTATTTGTGGGGTATTTTTAAAGTTCATATACCTAGAGATATGTACATTTGTACAGTCATAGTAAACTTCTGGATGTTCTGTCTGGAATTTTCTCTTTCTGGGAGTCCAGTGAGAGGAGAGGTTACTCTATTTCATGCTCTTCTGAAGTGTTTGAGTGTTTTTTTTTTTTTTTTACTGTGTATAGATTACTTTTTCAATTTAAGAACTTTTTCTATCTAATAAGAAATTCCTAACACAGAGTGAACTTCTTTTTGTGGTTGATCTAGATTTTCTAATTTTTCAATGTTGAACATCCATTGTTAGTACATTCTCAGTAATTCACTTCTAGTGAATTCAGAAAGTTATAAAAGTTTTAGTCACCGGTCACTTCCCCTAACTAATTAGCCCAATGCACTTCTGCAGAATTTCTGTCCCCACAGCTGAGAGTATGTGGGTTTCCAGTTATTCTGGGAAGTAAAGCTACTGTGCAGAGATTGTGTGTGTGTGTGTGTGTGTGTGTGTGTGTGTGTGTGTGAGAGAGAGAGAGAGAGAGAGAGAGAGAGAGAGAGACCGGCAGACAGAGGGAGACAGAAAAAGAGAGAGAGAGACAAAGAGCCAGCCAGCCAGCCAGTGACGGAGAGCTTTTGCAATTTCCCTGGAGAGTAAATCCAGGAACACAGCAAAGATAACACCCTGGGTGTTTCCTCCTGGTGGGTATCTGGAGAATCTTCTGGCGCCATTCTCCTCTGGAAGTCACCAGCCCTAGGCCACTGGGACAGCCTGGAGATGGCTAACAGGAGTGAGGTACAGAAAGGACACAGCCCTGGCAGCCCGTGTGAGATTCACATCAGCCCGATGGACTGCAGAGGCCCATTCACACAGCTGCCAGTCTGCTAACCTTCCCAGGTTCTAAGCTTCCTGCTCGTCCTGGAGCACCCTGCCAGCCCTCGGGCATTGTGCACAAGATGTCCAAAGCTCTGAAACCAAAGCAAGGAGGTTTCCACAGTCCTGAGTTTCATACCTACAGTTCCAAATGACTCAGCCTTCTATTTAAAAAAAAAAAAATGCCTATTAGCTCTATTTCATTTCATCTCATTCTAAAATCCAGTATTTCATTTGGGAAAACAAGACTCTTTTGATCTCTGATTGCCTAGCCATTCATAATTGATAACCTGCCTTTGGAAAACAGAAAAAAAAGTCACCATTAGCTGTTCCATTTGATATGCCCCAGAGCTTCAATTATGGAAGCCCCACTAGTTGAATAGAATTTATTCCAATGAGGCAAATCAATAAGAGAGGAGAGGGGTGGGTTGGGGAAGAACAAGAGAAAGAAAGAGACGTAAATGGAGACAGAGACTAGAGTCCAGCATATAGGCACAGAGAGGAAGAGAGAGAGAGAGAGAGAGGATGAATTCTTCAAACTTCCAACAGCCCAAGCATCACCCAAGGTTTTTTAGCACATTCCTAGTTGTTTTCTAAATTCAAGTTTGGTAAAATTCCCCTGGCACTTCCCACCGATGAAAATAGGAAGACGTGCTCCCTTTTTCTGACAGTGACCTTTCCAGCATGCATATTCATGATTTTAAAGGCTTCAGCACCCAGCAACCTTTAGAGCAAGCAATACGGGGAGAGTCGCTACACACTTAAGGAGGCTTAAGTTATGAAAGCCTATGTGTAAGGCAGGTGAGACTGGGGGAAAGGAAGGTCGTTCATGCGGCGTACGGAAAAAACCTGGGAACAAGTTCAAAGGCAATACACTTCACTACCAAGAACTTTGAGGCAATCCGCTCTTCTTAAAAGAAGCTCTGTTACTATGTCATTTATATGTGTCTTCGCTGCAACATCACTACTCAAGAAATATGTGTATCGTGTTCAATCATGTCAGCTCTGGCAGCAGTGGAATGCTTAAGGTATTTTTTCTGGAATATTCTATTGCAATATAAACACAATACTACGCGCACACACACACACTCATAGGTACCCAAAAGCCCCAACAAGGTGATTGTCCATATCCAATTTTGTGTATAGAGGCTCAGTAGGGAAGGGATAGGGAAGAACGTTGGAATTCAACCCCCACAAAGGACAGCTTGCAGTTCCCTGCTGCAGCATCTACTTAAATCTTTTTTTTTTTAATTTTTTTAATGGTTTTTTTTTTTAATTTATTTTTGAGACAGAGAGAGACAGAGCATGACCAGGGGAAGGTCAAAGAGAGAGGGAGACACAGAATCTGAAGCAGGCTCCAGGCTCTGAGCTGTCAGCACAGAGCCCCGACGCGGGGCTCAAACTCACAGACTATGAGATCATGACCTGAGCTGAAGTCGGACACTTAACTGACTGAGCCACCCGGGCGCCCCAGCATCTACTTAATTCTTATCAATTTGCTTTGAAAAGCCTGACACAGGCACTTTTGAGCCCTCAACAGAGGTGACTGCAGCTCTCCTCAGAAAATTTGATCAGCAAGCTACTTGCTGAATTCAAAGCCCAAATCCCTTAATCGTGGGTAACACGTTTCCAAATAATGATACCACCTGGAAATCGTACAGCACTTTACATTTTCAAAGTGCCTTCACCAGCACGGTCCCCCAGTGCTGGCAGCCACGCAGAGCAGCGAAGAGGAAGCCAGAAGAGGCAATCATGTGCCCAAAGCTGTGCACGTGGGAAGCGATGTCCCAAGTCTACACTGTGGTTGAATCAGGGATAAAGTCCCAACTCCAGGAATCGTTTTGCAATGCCCTGGAAACCTTCCCCATTACTAAGCCTCATGTTTCAACGTCCTTACTTTGCTGTAATGACATCACTCACTATCTCCCAGCTCAGGGCCTTTGCAGCTCCCTCTGCCTGGAATGTTCCTCCCTAGGAATTGGCAATTCTTTCTCATTACTCACATCTTGTTTTCCATGTCACCTCCTCAGAGAAGTCTTCCCTGACTACTCTTGCTAGGAGGCGAGACTTCATGGTCACATCCCTTGCTTCATTGGCTACACAGAACTTAGCACTCTCTGAAATTACTGTCTATATTGATGATCTGATTAATCACCTGCTCCCCTACAAGAACCATAAGGACAGGAACCTTGTTTCGCTCGTTCGCCACTGTATCCCATGTGCCTAGAACAGTGCCTGCTACAAGTAGGTGCCCCAAAATATTTTCTGAGTGGTGAAACTCTTTCATTAATACTCATAAACCACCTCGTAAAACAGACGGGAAAGCGTTAATGTTCCCATTTTACAAATGAGGAAACTGAGGCCCAGAGTGGTTAAGTGTCTTGTCCAAGATGACACAGCTAGAAAGTGACAGAGCTGGGAAAAGAACCTGGGTCTCTGACATCAAGTCCAATGCTGCCTGCACTATCTAACTCTTTTTACACCGAAAGCTTGGAAAATAAGAAATTCTTATTAATCAAGAATTACTTTATATGCCATTCATTCCCTCAACGGGAAATGCTGAGCATTTCCTAAGTCCAAGAAGTATGTTAAACACTATGGGAGATAAAAGGACATAGACAAGATATCGTCCCTGCCTTCAAGAAACTTACCATCTTCTAAGGAAGTGAAAATAAGCACACAAGGGTCAGTAAAATAAAAGAGAAAGTTTTAAGTACTGTCTATGGACTAAATTGCATACCCCTACCCAAAATTCATATGTGGAAGCCTGAACCCACAGCACCTCAGATTGTAACCTTATTTGGAGATAGGGCCTTCAGAGAGGTGATTAGGTTAAAATGAGGCCATTAGAGCGGGCCCTGTCCTATAGGACTGGTGTCCTTAGAAGAGGAACAGACACCAGGGAAGCATAGGCACAGAGACAGGGCCAGGCAAGGATACGGAAAGAGGGAGGCTATCTGCGAGCCCAAGAGAAAGGCCTCCAGAGAACTGTGGTACTTTGTTATGGCAGCAAGAATTGACTACTACAAATGCCTTAGTGGAGATAAAGAAAAAGCTCAGAGGCCAGTGAAAATGGCCAGCTAAGAAGTTCTGGTAGCTGTAGACATTCTCCGGCTCGTGGTGGCATAAAAACCAATCTCTGCCTCACAGCCATCTTCTTGCTGGGTCTCTGCATCTTCATGTGGCTTTCTGTTCTCTGTGCCTCACTTTCCTCTCCTTCCTAGGGCAGCAGTCACAGTGGATTCACAGCCTGCTCTGCTTCCACATGACCTCATCATAACTGGACAAATCACATCTACAACAAAACAAAACAATGCCCGAAAAACATCACATTCTGACCAACTGGTGGTCAGGACTTCACTGTGTCTTTCAGGAGAACACAATTCAACCCATAACAAGTGGCTGGTTCAATCTTATCCAAGAAGAGTTTTTTCTAGAACTTTTTCTGGAAATAAGAAGAAAAACTAAACCTTATCCCCACAAGGTTTGATGTAAAAATTATATAAACCTGAAGCTATCAGGGCCCATAATCATTGGAGAGGGACTGGCAAAAAGCAGGCCTAAGGAAGGAGAGATGGAACAAGTCCTCATGGTGTTCTCTGAGCCCCTGGATCCAACCCTACCTGATGTTGGTCTCTCCAGTGATGCAGAAAATCTATTATATACATATTATCTATTACATTCTCTGTGTTCATTGACCCAGTCTAATTGGATAGATAGCTTAGAACCAATAGCCCCAACTAAACAGAGAAACTAGAACCAGTAAGATTTGACAAGTATATGACAACACTAAGAAGAAAGGCAAAGCTGCCTCCAAACCTGAGTCATGGGGAGGAAGTAGAGATAATGATAGACAAATGAAAGTCTATAAAGAAAGCAGGTTTTGGAAGGAAAATAATAAAGTTAGTTTTGGATTCCATGAGCTTAATATTTTAGGGTGTCACGAATGGGGCTATATTCCCTAGGACATAGGAAGCAGAAGAACAGGAGCCAGGAGAGGAACATCATTACCTGTCATAAATGTGATTTGTGCTAACACAGAGGGATATGTCAGAGTTCAGGGAAGGAAATAGATCACTCTAGGTACGTCAAGCAGAAAGAGGTTTAATGCAGGGAATTAAGTACTCGCGGGGGAAGAAAGGCTTTGGAAGGCTAGAAGAGGCAGAAGTCAAGGCTCTCCCAGGGACTATAGAGCTCAAGGGCATGCTACCAGAGCTGCGATCCCAGAGTCAGGAACCTGCTGCTGTCACTGCGCCCCAAAGTCCTGAAGGCTGCTGGCCAGCCATGGGAATACTGAATCCAGTCACCACGGCGACCCCTTAACACACCTCTACCACCTGTGCAAAGGCAACTAATTGGTGGAACTTACCTTGCATTTGGAATCCTCGTTGCAAGGAAGCTCAGTTAGCTTTCTAGCTTGTCCAGATAGAAGGAAGAAGAAGTGGCAGCAGAGAAGGACAAGTCACGGACACACACTACGAGAAACCAGGTAAAGGAAAACCTAATTGCCTGCGTGATCACTGTACAGGCTTCAACAAGCGCCTGCAGATGCCGAGTCTCAGTTTCCCCATCTCCAAAATGAGGCGGCTGGTGTATGGGATTTGTAAGGGTGTCTTCAGCCCAGCTATTTCATAGAACTGTGAGAGACACCCTGGCCCTGACCCAGAGAGAAACAATTTTCTTCCCAGGAGTATTATCTTCCCAGCCGACAGGCCAGCCCCGCACATTTGAACATAATCATTAAACACCTAGCAAGAAGTGCCGTCCCACATACAGTTTAATAATTCACATTCCAATCCAATTACTGCGAGTTTCATAAACAAGGGCTTATTAGAATACAGTTGTTTCCTCTGAACAAGCGGCGTTTTTAGAAGGGAAATTACAATGATTATCTTCAAGATACAGGCATGAATAATATAATCATTCCTGCTCTCTCCTTGTTTTTATCGTTCCCTTCCATGCTGTCTTAGATGGGAGGCTCAATGCAGCCACCTCTCCCACTCTGGACACTTGCCTCCCTTGGCATGAGGTCGTCTTCATCAAAATGGATCCATCCTGGGTCCTACAGGGGCTTAGAGGTTTGCTAAGGGTTCTACTTCCCACTTATTCATCTCTGACTTACTATTGCATGTGAAGTTGGAGGGAGTTTGGTGGGGAGGCAAGCAGCAGACGGACAGTGAGGTGACTATAAGGCTCTGGGCATTTGTGACTTCTGGGTCTTGAATCCCCATCTCTAAAATAAAAGGATTGGTTTAGACCAGGAATTCTTAAGCTGGGTACGTGGGCAAGGTCCAAGGAATTTAAGAATAAGCCTAAATTATATACAGTAAGTCATATGCTTAAGGGACATCCATGTCCCCAGTTTCTATTTAGAAAATAATGTGGTCCCAGGGATACTGATTCCAGATCAGGACTTGTCCGTGGCAGGACAAGTGATCTAGCTAAGCCAATCAGTGCTCTCTATTTCCTGGCCAGGATAGACGAACTATATACCTAAACCTTACAATCACATCAAATCTTACAACATTTGCTGGGAATACTGAAACAGAGACACTCTTTCCAGCTAGATGAGAACAAGAAAGAATGAAGTACCAGGAACTCCCACGAGCCATCTTGGAACCCACACGGTAGCCAGTCCTAGGATGAGGCTGACACTGTAGGAGACTGAGCATAGAGACAGAAGAAAGGAGGGGCACCTGGATGGCCCAGTCAGTTAAGCGTCTGACTTTGGCTCAGGTCATGATCTCATGGTCCGGGAGTTCAAGCCCCACTCAGAGCTTGACAGCTCAGAGCCTGGATCCTGATTTGGATTTTGTGTCTCCCCCTCTGTTCCCCTCCCCAACTCATTCTCATTCTCTTTCTTTATTTTTTTTTTAAAATTAAAAAAAGAAACAGAAGAAATGAGAGTCTTAGTGAAATTCTTGAATTGCTGGATCAAGCTTCACCTGATATCCCTAAAGTTTCAGTTACATGAACCTCTACTATTTCAGCTGCTTTCTATAGGGCTTTCTGTAACATGAAATTAAAAGCAATTTCAATGACAGTACATTCATATCTGAGATGTTCTGAGGAGAGAAGCCATAGTCTCTAGGAAATCTTCAAAAAACTTTTTAATCCTTAAACTAGGAAAATCTCAGTACAAGAAACTAGGAAAATTTAGTACTATGAATACCATTAGCGCTCTGTAATCTTACGAATCTATGAAGTTCAAAATTGTTGGCTTAACTGCTAATATGATAATGTATAACCCTTGCCATTGTAAAAAAGTAGTTACATTTTTTAATAAAGTTGAGTTTTTCCAATACAAAAAAAAAATGCATGCTTATTACAGAAAATTTGTAAACTATAGCGGAAAAATAAACAGAAAGGCAACCATTGTTAATATTTTGGAAATTTCCTCTCAATGTTTTCATTTTTCTGTGTATAATCTTTGAGAGGTTTTAATATAGCTGAGTTCAAACTGTATGTGCAATTTTGTATCATGCTTTTTTCACCTGACATTATCACATAATTCCTACATCATTACAAACACTTTGTAAATAGCCTTTTTTAAGTGGCTTCTTAACATTCTGTTGAATGGATATTCTAGAATTTATTTTACCATTCCCCAAGCGTTAGACAAAATGAGGATGTTTCCAGGTTTTGCTTTTGTTTGCTTGCTTGGTTATTTTGCTATTTTATTTCCTTTTTTAACAAATGGCTCCTTGCGGAATGGAAAGGAAAGAGGCAGCACCCCTGGCCATCACCATGTCAGATCACATAAGAAAGGTGGTAGGAGTACCATCTAGACATGGAGGAAGCCTCTGCCTTTCCATGGAGATAACTCACGGCGACTGTATCTACCCACTGTTAAGCCGCCTCTATCCTTCTGATGACTTCTATCAGGAAGGAGAATTGCTAGAAGGCCTCTTTCCACCTGGAGGGTGAGTGCCCGCCATGATTGTTGGGCTTGGGAAGGAGCCCTCCATGAGAGCCAGCACCCCTCTGTGTCCCTTCAAGTGGCAAGTTTAGCAGGGGAGGCCCCTGTCTGGGCAGCCCGGCCATTATCTGCCTGTCTATGACAGCGTGTGAAGTCTCATTCTGGGATTCAGCCGTATGAAGCCCCTTTATTCTCCAAAATCAGTTTAATTGGTATAAAGGTGATATTTTGGTCTTCTTAGGTTGTCTTATTATTTCACTGGTGTAGGACTCAGGCAGGGAAGGATGCTATTTATCAGATGCCTTCCAAACCACGGCTAAGACAATAATATCCTCCACTGTTGCTGCATCACTTCTCCCCACCCCACAAGTCAGCTGTTGGGGGTTGGGATTCTGTTTAGAGCACATGGCTCAAGGCACAGCTTCTTGCCACCACTGGATCTTAGCAATCAATACTATGCTTGGGCAGACACAAAGATAATAGAATTATTACTTATAATAGCCACTACCATTTATCAAGCAGTGATAATGTACCGTGCGCTGTGTTAAACGCCTTACACCATTCATGCTAACAAACCCTACGAAGTAGATATCACCTCCCTTTTGTAAGAGAGGAAACTGAGGCCCAGAGAGGGGCTGTAACATCTGGATTCACACTGTCGGTGGTGGCCAGATTCACAGTTAGACTAAGGGTCCTGAAAGCCTGTGCTCCTAACCTCTCAGCTCTGGTGAAGCTCCTCTGAGGAGAGGTAGGAGGGGCAGACAGAGGGAGTGAGGACCCCCACACTCCCACATCACTCAGCTCAGGTGATGCCACCAGACTTGGAGTCCAGCCAGAGTCTTTATCTTTCAGGAGGCCACCTCAACAGCATCAATGGGGTCACAAGGGACCCGGGTGGAGAGGGGGTGTTTTGGGCTTCTGTGTTTTTAGACAAAATTCACATGACATTAAACGCACCATCTTAAAGTGTACAATTCAGTGGCAGTTAGTACGTTCGCAATAGTTCCGGAACATTTTTATCACCCTAAAAAGAAACCCTATTAAGCACTCACTTCCCATTCCCCCCTCACCTCAGCCTCTGGTGACCACTGATCTGCCTTCCATCCCCATAGATTTACCTATTCTGAATATTTCACACAAATGAAATCACCTGTAGGAGATTTCTCATGGGTGACGGCAGCTCTCACAAGTTATTCATTTTTGTAGATAAGGGAGAAGTCCTCAAAGCACACGGTGGAAAGAATTCTTTCACCGGCCATCTTGTCTTCCTACTTTGCCATGGTGCTGCCTCTTGGCTATTCTCTCCTCGACTATCCACCCACCTTCTCCCCCATCCTCCCCTTCACATTCCCTCTAAAAATCCTTCCCAATCAATGAGCCAGGGATTGTGCTTCCTTCTAAGCAGATAACCTGAGAAATCCAATGATTTGATCCTTTTTCCCTTGGCTCAAGAGGGTCAAGACCAAATAGCACTGATTTTTTATTGGAGTGCAGCAGTTCAAATACAACTTTTAGCCTGGGCTCCTACAGGAGTCCTCAGTCCATGAGCTCACAGGTGAACTGTCACCTCCCTCCACCTCCACCCCCACTTGCCTTCCCTCCTGGCACAGGAGCCCTGAAAACTGTGTACATCTTTATAATGTGTCACCTCTTCTTTCGAGATGAATGCTAGTTCTTTCCATAGTGCTACAGCAGAGAGCAGTAAGACTCATTTATCAAGCCCACCTGGGAATGTTTCCCTTCTGGTTGGAAAAAGGAAGAGAACCTCAAAGCTGCCCAAAATGATAGGCCAGAGTGCAGAATGGGAGAGGCAGAGAAGGAATGACTGATGGAGAGGAAGGACCAATGAGGTCAACGGGGGGTAGAGGGATTCTGTTATGAGAAGGGGCTCCTACACATCTCAAGACCATCCTGCAGAAACATGAATTAAGACAGAGACCACCTGCTGTCTCTGGGAAATATGGGCACAAGACACACCCCCTAACAATATTCCCCTCGTCCTCACCTGACTTGAAGAAAGAGGCATGCACCAAGGGCTTACAAAACCCAACAGTTTCCTGAGTCAGTTTCCATTTTCTCTGTGTCTCAGCCCAACAAGAAAATACCTATATTCACATGACAGGGAAAGGGAAGGGGAAGGGGGGAGACTTAACAGGACAAGTGGGGCACATGACACAAAACAGCCCTTGCCATCTATCCTACCGTGACCCCTCCTGTCTTTTCTGAGCATGCTCCTAGAATTCTGTGATCCTGAATATCCACTCATGATCGTGAAGATTCCTAGCTCTCATTAATCTCAGTACTTGGGCTTACCACCCAACCCACACACACACACGCACACACCCCTCCAGCATCACTAAGTCAGTAGGTAAATGTTCTATCCGTAAATAAGGAAATGAATGTTCTATAGCTACCAATCCTAATCGTGGATGCTCAAATGGGAGCCCAGAACCCTCCCCCACCCCTACTGATTCCCTCTGTGTTAGATTCCTAGGTCTGCCATAACAAATTACCACAACCTCGGTGGCTTAAAACAACATAAACTGGTCGCCTCATAGTTCTGGAGGCTAGAGATCCAAAATCAAAGTGTTGCCAGGGCCATCCTCCTCTCACAGTCTCTAGGGAAGAATCCTTCTTTGCCTCTTCTAGCTTCTGATGGTTACCAGTAACGCCTGACATTCCTTGGTTCATGGTAGCATCACTACAATTTCTGCCTCTGTCTTCACACAGCATTATCCCCCCGTGTCTGTGGACAAATTTTCCTCTTCTTAAAAGGACAAAAGCCATTGGATTAGGGCTCACATTAGTCCAGTATGATTGCATCTTAACTTGATTATATCTGCAAAAACCCTGTTTCCCAATAAGGTCACATTCACAGGTGGCGGGAGTTTCTTGAACAGATCTTTTGGGGTAACACAGTTCAGCCCACCACATTCTCTAATAAGGATCAAACCAGAGTCCTGTGGCATGTTAGCAATAGAAATATTGTCCTATTATCAGCTCCTGGGGCACCAAAAAGGCATTATCATCAACGCGACAAAATACCAATATTTACCGAGTACTAAGTACCAAGCATTGTGCTATTTTACGTGGATTTTTTTTTTAATCCTCGTATTCACCCTATGAAGTAGGAACAACTACCAGCCCCATCTTCCAAGGGAGGAAATTGAAGCTTTAGAAAATTAAGTAACTTACCCAAGGAACATAATGATAGATCCAGGATTTGAACCCAACTCTCTCTGACCGCAAAGCCTACCAAATTTCTTCCGTGCTTTACTTTTGGATAAAGCTGTGTGACTTTGAACAAGTAAACGCCCTTCTCTGGGCTTTAGTATCCTTACCTGAAAAAAAAAAAAAAAAAAAAAAAAACAGTTCCTGAAGATGTCTAGGGGCTCTTCCTGCTGTGAGTCCACAGCTCTGTGAGTCTTTTCATCCAGGGTAACCACCCACTCTGGCCAGCTGATCCACATTTGAAATCCACTGAGTCAATATCCGTTTCCAGCCCCTTCACTGCTGAAGAGCAACCTGACACACTGCAAAGTGGGTTTACACCTGGTTCAAATAAACGGACTTCAAATACCTTTCCCAAATCCCAACAGTGGGCTCTCAGGGCCTCATCAGACGCAGTGATCATTTCCATCCAAATTTATGCTTCAGGAAGAGCCTAACTGACCCACAGGGAAAGACCAGCCCCTCTGGAAACACACATCTTGGCAGCCCTTGGGGAAAAACTCGAATTTCTAATTTGTTTCTTATCAGCAGTGTGCTTCTGGAACTCAGCAAGAACATCAAGTTCGCGATGTCTTTCACTTGACTTAAATGAATATTTCATATTCTAGTTCTAGAGAACAGGGTAATGGAAGGTATTCCCTATTTCCTGACTCCCTCCTCCTGGCATTTGCCCATTACTTTTCATTCCATTTTCCAACTAGGCCACATTATGTGGGGCTCTAAAAACACCCTGACAGAAGCAAGCAGGGAAAGGGGGTGGGCAATAACGAAAACATTAGGGTCAGTAAGGGAACTGGTGGAAAGATAAAGAACAGTGCTCAGAGCAAGCTAAAGCCAAAGCGATCACAAAATCATAAAATGAATCACATTTATCGTACGCTCCTAGTCTCAGGCACATTTTCTCTTCTGATGCTCCCGGCAGTTATGCGGAGCAGCTGCGTTATGATCCCACTTTGCAGATGCAAAAAACCAAGGCTCAGCTGGTAAATGAGAGTCAGGACCAGGTGTGGCTGGTTCCAAAGCCTCTTTCCTCTACACCCCGGGGCCCCGAGGATCACAAAGAATAAAACAGTCACCTCCCTCTTCGTAGAGTTTACATTGCTGTTGCTGTTGCAGCTGCCAACTTCCAACAGCAAGTACTCTTTTTATTTTTTTTTTCATGGAGGAGGAGACAAGATTTTATTCTAATGATGCCAAAAACAAGAAGACTGCCTCAGATCTGGAGTCTTGGACAGAATCAATGTTTGGGAAGAATGCAGGAGGAAGAGGTGAAAGTGGCCCTCATCCTTGGTCCTGCTCGCTCTCGCTCCTGCTAAAATGTCAGAACCAAGGGCTCAATGGTTCCTGCAGTCTCCCAAAGCTGCAAGACCGTCCTCCTCGGAGCTGCCCCCCATCCCTCCTCCCAGCAAGCACTCAAGTCACACAGACCTAGATTCCAACCCCAGCTCTCAGAGCCTCCCTCATCTGTAAGATGAGGGTGATATTAGTACCTAGACATCTTGAGTCCCACTATTTCTCCCTCCCTTCACCCTACAGCCCTATCAAGCTCGGTCCCCTGCAACAGGCACCTAACTCATCTCCCTTCTCCCACTCTTGTTCCCTAGAGCCACCTTGTCCACCCAGCAGGCACAGTGATCTTTTTAAAATATAAATTAAATCACACAACTGTCTTGCTCAAAACCCTCCAGTGCCTTCTGATAATTCCTAGAATTAAAAAAATATATATTTGGCATGGCCTTCAAGGCCCTCCCTTTCCAACCCTCCCTACCTCTCCCCCTGCATCCCTCCATGGCACCACATGGGCCTTCTGGTTCCTGAAACGTGCCAAGGTCATTAGCATCTTTGCACTAGTTTGTCCCTCTGGCCAGCACGCTCTTCCCCAGGGCTTCACGTGCTTCCTCCCTCATTTCATTCAGGACTTTCTCAAAAGTCCTTTCTCCAGAGAAGCTTCTCTTACCTCTCCCATTTAAAAAGCAGCTTTCCAGGGAAGCCTGGGTGGCTCAGTTGGGTGAGCACCTGACTCTTGATTTCGGCTCGGGCCATGATCTCTCAGTTCGTAGCATCGAGCCCTGTGTTGGAATCTGCACAGATAGTGTGGAGCCTGCTTGGGATAGTCTCTCTGCCCCTCCCCCACTCCTGCTCGCTCGCTCTCTCTCAAAATAAATAAGTAAACATTAAAAGAAAATAAAAAGCAGCTTTCCTATCACACTTTAGAATTTTACTTGCCTTATTTTTCCCCATAACATTTATTACTACTTGAAATTCTACACGTGTTTAAATTGTTATTATCTGTCTTTTCCACTAAAATATATACTCCCTGACAGCAGGAGCCTTCCCTATTTTATTTATCCATTACTTGTCATACAGTAGGTGCTTAATAAATATTAGTAGAATGAATGAATAAATGAGACCGTATAAGTCTGGGCAAAGACTGTGAGTTGTCCCCAATATCCATTCTCCCCTTCTTCCTTTTAGTAATTAAAACTCCAGGTTATAGTCGGACACAATACTGCCCCCCAAAAGGCTCAATATCCCAGACTCTCTTGAAACTAGATGTGTCTATATGACTAGGTTCTTGCCAATTAAGATTGCCAGATAAGATGCCCAGTTAAATATGAGTATCAGACAAACAGCCAACAATTTGGGGATAAGTGTCTCCCAAATTAAAAGTTCAGTAATCGTGCAACATTATTCATAATAGCCAAAATATGCAAGCAGCCCAAGTGTCCATCAATAGATGAATGGATAAAGATGTCAAACACACACACACACACACACACACACACACACACACACAGAGGAATATTATTCAGCCATAAAAAATGAAATCTTGCCATTCGCAACAACATGGATGGATCTAGAGAGTATAATGCTAAGTGAAAGAAGTCAGAAAAAGACAATACCATATGATTTCACTCATACGTGGAATTTAAGAAACAAAACAAATGAACAAAGTAAAAAGAGAGAGAGAGAGAGACAAACCAGAAAACACACTCAGCTATAGAGAACAAAATGGTGGTTACCAGAAGGGAGGTAGGTGGGGTTTGGGGTGAAATAGGTGAAGGGGATTAAGAGTACACTCACCATGACGAGCACTGAGTAATGTACAGAACTATTGAATCATTATATTGTACACCTGAAACCCATACAACACTGTATGTTGACTATACTGGAATTCAAATAAAAATTAAATTAAAAAAATTTTTAAGTCCAATAATTGCTTTAGTATAAATATGTCCCATTCAATAAAAAAAATTATCAATTGTGTCAAAACCAAACACAAGCAAAGACAGTACTTAAAAACTCCCTGAGCAAAACCAGTCATACAAGCAAAGCTTAATTGAGCTTACTTTGCAAGACAAGCAAGGCTACCTTGACCTGGGTCACTTCTGGCTCTATACCTCTGAAAATCATAAGCAAAAGTTAAATTGTTCCCCCAAGATGGGTGTGAGGTATCCACTAACCAATTTCCCATCGTTTAAGAACTTTTTAATTTTGGAACCCATCACTGTGAACACAGAACCGTCACTGCCTCCACTCTATACAAGTTGCTTCCTAACAACATACGTCTGAGTTTCAGTCCACGTTTTGGTTTAAGGGCTCCTGGTTTGGAAACTATCTTTTTGGTAGGTGCACAGTAAACTTTTACGAAACACTACTTCAGTGGTTCATTCGTTTTACTTCTGTTAAACCTTAAAGAAAGTAATGTCTACAACTCCAAGGTCACAGCCTTAAAACTAAGGACATGTCCTCACTTACCACTCCCCTTCCTGCCGGCTTCAACACCATCATAAGGGGCAGTGTGAGTCACCTGTGACTCAGTGGACCAGCACAGCATTCAAGGATGTGGCGAAGCAGAGAATGGAAGGAGCCCCCGGGGCCGGGGCACATGTGATGGAACAGGGCCATTCTACTTTCCAGGCCTGCCTCCTGGCTCGGACTTGTACATGAAAGGAAAACTACCTTCTACCTTATTAAGCCTCTGTTAGCTTCTTCACCACTAAAGCAGCTGAACCAGTATCTGAACAAATGCCAAATTATAAATTGTGCAAAATTATCTCAGAAAGCCTTAATAAATGTGCATTTCTCATGTCCTCACTAACAGAGTTGCCCCTCATTACCAAATTTCACAGCTCTGGTTTGAAGGACATTGGCATCTTTGTCCTTCTTTGGCACTCCTGAAGCCGTCGTTGTTTCCAAGCGCCGGGGTGGGGCCGTGGGAACTTGGCTGCCAGCAGAGGCTGGGTGCCCTGTTGGCCTCCGAGGAGAGGGGCTCAAATCAATGTTGGGGGAACAGAAGACCTTCTTGGTCCCTTTGGCTAATTTGGCCAAATTAACCAAAGGGACCAAGAAGGTCTTCTGTTCCCCCAACATTGATTCCCAGCTGCCTGGAGATGCTCTTGAAATACTGTCATCTATGGGGTGCCTAGGTGGCTCAGTTGGTTAAGCGTCCAACTTAGGCTCAAGTTGTGATCTCATAGTTCGTGAGTTTGAGCCCCGCATTGGGCTCTGTGCTGACAGCTCAGACCCTGGAGCCTGCTTCCGATTCTGTGTCTCCCTCTCTCTCTCTGCCCCTCCCCTGCTTGTGCTCTGTCTCTCTCTCTCTCTCAAAAATAAATAAATATTTTTTAAAAAAATTTTTAATAAAAAAGAAATACTGTCATCTATGGAAACCCAGGGAGAAGAGAAGGAACCCAAAGTCCTTCTGCACTGGGGCTACCCTGGCTCAGCCTCGGTCACTGGCCCAAGGCAGGGAGGAGCCTCTGTGGCCTCTGGGAAGTTCTTCCCTCCACCCCCACCTGGAGCACACTTCCCCACACCTTCCCATGGCTGGTCCTCTCCCTTCATTCAGGTCTGCTCCTTCATTCAGGACTCCCTTCATTCAGTGTCCCTTCTGAGGAGCCCTTCCCTGACCAGTCCTTCTAAAGAGAAGCCCCTGCCACCCTCCAGCTCCGGGCCTGGCATTGTTTTTCTCTCCGCACCTATCATTTCTTCTTTCTTGTTTCCCAAGTACCAGTTATCTTTTACTGGAGGTTAATTCTGAATCAGGATATGAAAGGATTCAAGGGTGCCAGGCAAAGGTCACAGTTAGGAATGCCGAATGTGCCTCCACCCCGGGCCCCCTTCAGTGGTACTTGCATCACCCCTCACGTTTGTGTTCCTTGTAACCATGACAGTAGTTGAAAAGCACATAAACTGCCTGCACCATAGGAATCCCAGCAACGTCCCTTTCATCACACTGACGAACTTTGAAACGCTCAGCAATGCCTTTAGGGGTGAAATCCCACCTCAGCATCCAGCGTGGCAGCTCTCCTAGCTTCACATCCACGAGCTTCTTCTCCTTCGCTGGTGTGGATGACGCCATCTTGGAGTCCTGGGTGTCCGCCATCCAGCATCTAGCTTGTTATACTGGTTTACTGTCTGCCTTGCCCACTGAAAGGCAAGCTCTGTGAAGCCAGGCGAGCTGCCTCTCGTTCACGGCTGCATCCCCAGCGCCTCAAAGGGTGCCTGGCAATGAGGCGTTGCTAGATAAACATCTTTTAATGAACTAATAAAGATAGCTATGGGTATAGATAGAGCTACAGATATGGATGCAGACCCAGGCATAGATATATCAGTGTCACTGACGAGTCAGATTTTACCAATGGCTTCCTTGCAAAGAGTGACCAGAAAAGTGATGAAACCTCCGTGGGCATAATGTTGCTGACGCCTCACCAGAGAAAACGCAGCCTTTTAGCAGAAGGCTTGCCTCCTGGTTGACTTGGGACCCTCTGCTGGGCAGATCGGCAGAACGTCAGCACTAAAGGAATCTGAGCTCCAAGCCCCTGGTGGGGAAACAGAGCCCAGAGAGGGGATGGGGCCACGTGGACAGGAGAAACTGAGGCCTGCAAAGCCTTGCCTCCTTGAGAAAGCACCTTCACCTCCTTTTGTTAATTTGCTCCACACGACAGTTCTACTGAGCATGTGGTGGCAATATTGGTAGCATTATCATTGGAGCCAAACATGGTTTAGTCGCCTCCTGAACTGCGCATTTAAAAGTAGGCAAGATGGTAAATTTTATGTTCTGGGTATTTTACTACAATTAAAAACAAAAAGGATATACATACAGTTTTTAGCCACAACTTTATTTTGCGCATGAAGCAAATAAAGCTCAGAGAGGCTGTGACTTAGAACAATCACACAGCTAGGGATTGAAGAAGCTAGCTTAATGTCGGGACTTCAGAGTCGAGCGGTGGCCCTCCTCCACAAAGGAGAGGGAACCATCACTCCCCAAACATGCCAAGAACCGACCTCAAGCTAGAAGATCAGGGCCCCGAGCTTTCCAAGGAGCATCCTAATGTGCTTAGATCTGTCACAGCCGTTCACACAGCTCCGCTGCAGAGACCCACCTCTTCCATGATACCCGCGCCGAGGGGTGGCTGATCCAACAGACAACAGCTCAATACAGATCGTGTGTCATTTACTCTCATTTTGTGATGATTAATTTGCTCGGGGACCAAGAGAGTTCAGTGGTTACATTAACATGCAAAGAAAAATTAAACATTTATGCATCCGTTATCTCTTTGTTCCTAGACGGATAAGTCCCGTCAGTGTCTGCAAGAGATATTCTCACTGACATTGTTTATCTGGTCCACTTGACTCCAAATTACACTTGAGAAACAAGAACTAACACACCGCGGCATTTCTGTACAGAAGTGGTGACTACAGGGGGCCAGAGATTAAAGAGAAAATATCCAGCCTGAGATTCTACAGTAGCATAAACTCAGTGCAACACGACACAAAGAATCAGGCCCCGTAGCACTGTACTAATCACAGAGCACACTTTCAGTAAGTATTTATTGGCCATTATCTCGGGATCATGAGGATACGTGATCCGTAGTTGGTTTTTACTATATTTCATTAAATACCAGTTGGAGCTTACTGAACACGTATTATGTGCCAGACCCTGTTGCGAGTGTCTGGTGGGGTCTTAACCCATCGAATCTTCACAGGGTGGCCGGGGGAGCAGACAATCTGGCTCCGCTCCCTGCCCTCTCGACCATGACCCTCACTGCCTCTGTCAAGGAGCAGCTGTTATTCCTTTTGTCATCAGAAAAACAAAATATTATTTTTAAAATGATTTAAGATGTTGGGGCGCCCGGGTGGCTCAGCTGGTGAAGCGTCCGACTCTTGATTTCGGCTCAGGTCGTGATCTCTCGGTTTGTGAGACTGAGCCTCGTGTGGGGCTCTGCGCTGACAGCCCCAAGCCTGCTGGGGATTCCCTTTCTCCCTCTCTCTCTGCCTGCCCTGGCAGGCACGTGCTTACTCTCTCTCTCTCTCTCTCAAAAATAAACAAACTTTAAAAAAATCAAAATTATTTAAGATATTAAATACATATTTGTTGAACGATTATCAACTCCCACCCAAGTCTATAAGAACCTCAAGACTGAGAGATTGAGGTGACTGGGTGGATCAGTCAGTTAAGCATCTGACTCTTGGTTTCGGCTCAGGTCATGATCTCCTAGTTCATGAATTTGAGCTCCGCATAAGTGAGTCAGTCCAGAGTCAGTGCAGAGCCTGCTTGGGATTCTCTCTCTCTCCTTCCCTCTCTGCCCTTCCCCCACTCTTGCATATTCTCTCTCTCTCTCTCTCTCTCTCTCTCTCTCTCTCTCAAAATAAATAAACTTAAAAAAAAAAAAGATTGAGAGATTGACACTTCTTTTATTTCAGATGAACGTTTTTCCTGACAGCAGGTGTTCAGCACTGAGGAAGATGCTGCGGGAAATAGAACAGAAGAGGTGATATCTTTCCTTCAGGGTCTTGAAGACATGGAAGGTGAATTCTTTTTGCAAATAGCTGACATTCATTTAGCATACACCCGTGTGCCCAGTAACAGTGCTAAAAGCGATGCCCACATTAATCCCCACAACACTTAATCCCCACAACAAATCGATGAAATAGGTGTAACTCATATCCCCATTGTGCAAAGGAGGAAACCAAAGCCTCAGGGGTCCAAGAAGGAAAAGCTGAATAGGCTAACTGCCATATGGCTACCACAGACAACGATTTCCGTCCATTTTTCTCCTCCCAGCTGTCTTAAAAAGCAGGCCACTTGATGGGTGCCTGAAACATCCTCGGCAAAGTGAATACCAACTTTTTAATACACTCATGTCACTAAACATCAGTGCATTTACCAGACATTAAACTTTCCATGCACACACTTACAGAGCTAGCCAGTTCTAAAGAATCCCACTCTCTGGGTTTATGGACCTCTTCTTACATCCTCCCCACCAGCCCCTATTTTCCCACCTTCAGCATTTGAAGACGGGCCTGAAATGGAGAAGACATGCCATTTCCCTGTTCTTGCCTGCTAATTCTCCATTTCAAGACGTTCTATTACACCTGATTAATGGACTGACAGGGCTCATTCTAGCCCACAACCTTGAGCTTGTAAAATGCACAGGGGAAAATTCACTAACGACCATGTTCATCTTAATGCGTGGTAGGGAATTTTTTTAAGTGAAAAAGGCTCAAGAAGCAGGGACATTTCAAACAGCCAATTATGAATAACAATTGTTTGATGGCCGAGCGCAGTAGATCTTCCAGCTCATTCGGTTTTCATCTAATTAAATCTTTCATTTCCACAGGCAGCGTATGGTACATGGCTTGTGTTTGCCTCTGTCGGCAGGATATAATCAATAGGAGAAATGTGGATGCATTTCAGCACTTATTAGCAGCTCAATTGGAAGTTGTTTTATTTTAATAACATCCTTGCCTTCATTCTGTTCAGGGTAAATCGACAGCTTTGATGAATAATAGACGACAGAAAACTGGTTTATGCTATCCCATTAAGAGGAAGAAATCAGAGAATGAAAGGAGCTGAGAAATTGAAAAACACTTTAAAGCTGAATTTTCTTTGTTACAAAAAAAAAAAAAAGAAAAGCAAACAAAAATGCCTTCCACTCACTCTAAAAGATCATCAGACCTGTGTGATTTCAGCTAGATGTACCTCCCAAGACCATGGCGATAAATTCCCTTTCTGAAGCTTTCCACCACTTTTATCCATAGCTCACAGTTAGTTATTCCTGGTTAATTTCCACAGGAGCTGCAATGTGGAGTAGAAAGGGGAGAACCAGGTACAAAATGTCATTTGTTCACCAGAAGTGAATCCAAATGCCCAAAGGCTCCCATCCTCAAATAGTAGGCACACTGCAGAGACAGGATGCCGTAACGACAACCACGGAAGTTCCACGACAACGAGGCGTTCACAAGAGTCCGCTGCACAGCAGGGTCAGCAGAATTTGAAATGATCCAAGGGCCAGAAGACCACTCGATGGAAATCCCACCTGGTACAGCTCACCATTTACTTGATAGTGCCTCATGAATATCTCTCGTCCACAAATCTGAGCATCTTACCACAATGAGATGCCACTTCATACCCATTAGGATAATGATTATCAAAAAAATAAAATAATAAAAAATAGTAATAATAATAAATAGGGGAGCCTGGGTGGCTCAGTTGGTTAAGTGTCCCACTCTTGATCTCGGCTCAGGTCATGATCTTCCGGTTTGCAGGATCAAGCCCCGTGATGGGATCTGTGCCAATAGCCAGGATTCTGCTTGGGATTCTCTCTCCCTCTCCCTCTCTCTCTCTCTCTCTCTGCCCCTCCCCAACTCATGCCCACTCTCTCTCTCTCAAAATAAGCTTTTTTTTTAAAGTTGAAAAATAAATAAGTAAATAAATAACAAGTGTTGGCGAGGCTGTGGAGAAACTGGCACCCTTGTGCACTGCGGGTAGGAACGTAAAATGGGACAGCCTACAGAGAACAGTTGGGTGGTTTCTCGATATGTTAAATATAAAATTCCCATATGATCCACCAATTCCACTTCTGGGTAGAGACCCCAAAGAAACGAAAGCAGGGACTCCAACGGGTATTTTTACCCTCACGTCCTTGGCAGCCATCTTCACAACAGCCAAGAGGGGGAAGCAACTCAAATATCCATCAATGGATGAATGAATAAATAAAATACAGCGTATACCTGAAACAGAATGATTCGGCCCGAGGTGGAAAATTCTGACACAGGCCACAGCACGGGTGAACCTTGAAGACAGCGCGCAGAGTGAAATAAGCCAGTCACCAAAGGCCAAACCTTGTGCGATTCTACGAGGTTCCCAGGGCAGTCGCATTCATAGAGACAGACTAGACTGCTGACGGCCAGGAGGTGCCGGAGGGGGGCATGAAGTCCATGAGCAACGGGTACAGTTCCAGGTGAGGAAGAAGGAAGAGTTCTGGAGACGGACGGTAGCGATCGCAGTGGCACACTGGGAACGAGAGCCACAGAAGTGCACACGTAACAATGGCTAGGATGGCAAAGGTCGTTAAGTGTATTTTGCCACCATAAAAAAAAAAAATCTGAATATTTTAACCCTCAAAGTTGTCCTCAGATAGCAACCTGCTGACACACAGCACATCCGTTCATCCAGTTTGCTCAAGCCCGAGACCTGAGAACCAGCCCTGGCACCTCCTCAAGTCCTGGCCACCCCGGGTCAAGTCTACCGCCTAAATGAATGCCCCGTCGGTCTACTTCCTACCACGCCCTGCCATCCCCTTAGGGGACTGTCCTCTCTTATCTGAATGACCTACTACCTGGGCTCTGGGCCAGCCCAGGCCCCGTCCCCTGGCCACTCTCCACCAGCAACGAGACTGAGCTTTTACAGACATAAACCACGTCCTGCCGCTGCTCAGCTCTGAAGCTGCCCCCCCAGCCCCCACCCCCCAGCACTTAGAACCAAATCTGGGCCCCTCCCCAAGCCTACAGAAGCCCTGGAGCCAGGGGACCCCTCCTTTGTGTCACAGTCTCCCTCACTCAGTACCTCTGTGCCTCTCCCTACACAATGCACTTCCGCTAGCTCCCCAAACTCATGAGGCTCCATCGTAGTGCAGGGCCCTTGCCCGCGGCACCCCTTTGGCTGGGAACATTCTTCCCTCGTGGTTCACCTGGCCAAGCATTCCTTTGACTTCGGGCCTCGACATAAACGGCATACTCAAGAGTCCTTCACAGATGCCACGTCTTCAAGAGCCCCCTGCTCACCTCTCGTGTGCTCTCTTCTTTGCCCCTGTGGCACTTTCACACGTCTGGATTTGTATACTCCTCCCTGACCGGGGGCCGTCAGATCCCCGAGGGCAGCGCCCAGGTGTGTCTTAATCAGTATTCCCAGCACCCATTAGGCTATCCGGCACCTAGTAGGTACTCATTGGTCAGATGAATGAAGAAGTAAAGGAAGGCATGTTCTGTGAAGTCACACACAGTGAGCCCCAGACACCCTGCATCTCGCCCAGACAGCCTCCACCTTTCACTTCCGTAGATGGCCCGACAAGCCCTTGCGCCGTGACCTAAAACCTGCTGTACCTAACGCTGACCCATATACTCACTTACACCCGCTTGGCTCGGACACACACACCCAAAGGCCCGCGCGCGAAAGGGCCCTGCTTCTCCCGAGAAGGGGAGAAGAGCGACGCCTGTCGAAGACAGGATGATCGCTTGAGTTGTTTCCTGCGATGATATAATTTCGTTGACAAGTGCCACGCAGCTGTTCCTGCTTTTTGGTTTTCAACGGCATGCTGCCTGCCGTATTAGCGAATTCCTGGAAACAACGTGAGACGGGCGACCTAGATGGAATGGAAAATTGGGTCTGTAGTTATCGAGTGCCCCCAGAGCAGTCCCGATCCCTTACCTCAGCAGTCACGAGAAAGCCACGGCTCCCTCACGGGTCTTCCCCCCTTTGGCAAGCCATCTTCCCCCAGGTGACCCTCCAACAAATAGTAACTTGGCTAATGACCAATGCTACAGTGATTATTATTGTTATTATGGACTCTATTTTATTCTCATTTAATTAGTAATTATTTTAAATTACATGGCTGAAGAGCTGCTACAATGGGTGTTTCCTGGCAGCCAAGAGCTAATTCTCCATCAATGCAGAAATATGGGCTATTTTGAGTTCAGCCCCTGGAAGTTGTAGTGATGAACGCCTCTCAGTGCCATATGGCATAGTCTAAACCTAGTGCCTCTTTACAACAATAGTTTCTATTACCGTTAAGGAGAAATATGTAAAAACTGTTTTCTCTCCAAACAGAGCTCCCATGCTGGCAAGCCCTTGAGTATCTGAGAGAAGGAAACCAAACAATCCTGTCACACGTATCAGTGCTAGCTCCTTTTGGGGGTTGCCTCAGGGGGCCAGGTTTACAGCTAACATTCAGTGGGCTATAAAATGCACACATCTTCTGTTGCAGGTGACGGCCTCACGGATCCAGTGACAAACCAGCGGTGAAATTCGAAACCCGCAAGGATAAACAGTAGGGGGTGCACATGAAACAGCCTGGGTAGCATTGTTTGCATTCCAAACATTTATTCTATAAATAAATATGCTCTCTTCAAATCACCGAACACAGAGGGGAACATAAGATAAACCTGGACCATCTCTTTGTGTCAGAAAGCGAGAACATGCCCAAACAATGAAGAAGAAATGTCAAGAGGACACAAGAACCAATTTGAAGTGGCTTCCACTGACTAAATCTGAGAAATATTGAGCATTAAAATAAATAATGGGGGCGCCTGGGTGGCTCAGTCGGCTGAGCGTCCGACTCCGGCTCAGGTCGTGATCTCACGGGTCGTGAGTTCGAGCCCCGCATCAGACTCTGAGCTGACAAGCTCAGAGCCTGGAGCCTGCTTTGGATTCTGTGTCTCCCTCTGTCTCTGTCCCTCCCCCACTCACGCTCTGTCTCTGTATCTCTCAAAAATAAAATAAAACATTTAAAAAAATTTTTAAAAAATTCTTTTACTCTCTCCCTAGGCCCCCTCCCCTGGTCCCATGCTCTCACTCTGTCTTTCTAAATAAATAAATAAATAAATAAATAAATAAATAAATAAATAAAATTTAAAAAGATATAAATAAGTCATGGTTGTAACAGCTTATAACCCATTGGGTATAGTAGTACCCATGAATCTATACTGATAGAAATTGATGAATAAATAAATGAGAAGAGAAAGCTCTTTATAGCAGAGAGATAATGAATAAATGCAGAAGAAATGATGATGGCATTAGAAAAATCACTGTTTGGTACCATCACAGGAATAACTTATTCATCAAGAAACATCCCCATGGATGCTAAAATCCAGTGGGTGAGAGGCTGGTGGGAAAAGGGAGATTTAGGTCGTTTCAAAGTATCTCCTCACAAGGTACTTATTAATCACAGAAAGACTTTACAATAGAGACACCTGGCAGGCCCCAGCATTATAAGTGATCCAAGCTAAAAATACCAGTAGCCAAACAGACATCATGTGCCACGCCCTGGGGTGTGATGAGATAAAACTCAGCATCTGTGACATTCCAGCCAAAACCATAACCTGAGTCTAACCAGCTTGAGGGGGATTCTACAATTTGGCCTACAATCTTCAACCCTGTGCATGTCACAAAACACAGAATTACCAGATGATCCAGCAATTCAACCTCTGTATAAATAAGAGAAGTGAAAGCAGGGACTCAAACAGATATTTGTACGCTTGTGTTCCCAGCGGCAATACTCACAATCGCCGAAGGAAACAACTCAAGCGTCCATTGATGGGTGAAGGGATAAACAAAATGTGATATATACACGTAATGGGATATTACTCAGCCTTCAAAAGGAAGGAAATTCTGACACATACTATAGCATAGATGAACGTTGAAGACTTGATGCTAAATTACATGAGCAGATCACAAAAAGACAACCGTTGTTTGATTCTACCTACATGAAGTTAGAGTGATCCAATTCATAAGAAGCAGAATGGTGGTTTCCAGTGACTGGGAGGAAGGAGAACTGGGGAGTTTATGTTTAATGGGTACAGAGTTTCGGGTGGGGGAGATGAAAAGTTCTGGAAATGGGTGGTGATGATAGCTGTACAATGTAAACGGTCCTAACGCCACAGAAGCACACACTAAAAAAAAGATTAAAACGGGAAGTTTTCTGTTGTATCTACTTTACCACAATAAAAAAAAAAAAAAAGAATTCAAACTCTGAGTCAAAGCTGGGTTCCAGGGGCAGGAGGAAATTTTTGAAGGTGATGGATAAGTTTATGGCACTGATAGTAATAATAGTTTCCCAGGTGTATACATATCTCCAAACTCATCAAGTTGTATCCATTAAATATCCGTAGCTTTTTGTATGTCAATCATACTTCAATAAATCAGTTAAAAAAAAAAAAACTGTGTTCAAATTCTGACTCTGCCACTTACTGTGTGATTCTAGGCAAATTATTTAGTGTCTCTGAACCTCAGTGTTCTCGTTTATAAAATGGAGATAAGATAGGATTGGTATGAGGCACAGGCTAATACATTCAGCACAGTGCCTGGCACACAGCAGGCATTTGATAATATTAGTAAGACTATAACCGCCCAGAGACATGAAATAACCTGCCACAAGTGTTCAAGAGAACTAAAGCCAGTTTGGTATGGTTAAAGGATGTAGTGACAAGGGAAGATGCTAGTACGAAAAGCAGGTCTTTCTGTGCCCAGGTGAAGAGTTTAACCTTTGTTCTGAAGCTTGTGAGGGGTCACTGAGGGGTTGTAAACAGTGCAGGAAAACATTAGAGAAGAAAGCAGAGAGGGGCGGGGTAAGTATTAAGCTCAGTTTTAGGGACACAAACATCTGATTATTTCACTCAGTCATGGGCTTTCTCTTCCCCATTAACACTGGTAATTACTACCATTGACTTAAGGGAAAACAAACCATTAAGGACATGCCACATTTAACACCCTCATTTGCACTCCACACCCTCTCAGAACAGGGAACTCAGATATAAAGAGGTAACTAGGGGCTCCCGGGTGGCTCAGTCCGTTAAGCGTCCAACTTCAGCTCAGGTCATGATCTCACAGTTCGTGAGTTCGAGCCCCACATCGGGCTCTGTACTGAGAGCCCAGAGCCTGCTCGGGATGCTCTCTCTCCCTCTTTCTCTGCCCCTCCCCTGCTTGTGCATGTCCTCTCTCTCTCTCTCTCTCTCTCAAAATAAGTAAACTTTAAAATAAAATAAAAGAGGTAACTAGCCATGTTACAAAGTCACTTCAGGCTTAAGCATGAGCTCCAAAAAGACTGCTCTCCTTATCTCCCTCCTTAATCACTGCGTGGAGGACACAGGGGCTTCCCACAGTGTTCTCCATCTGTTCTTTGCTCCGTGCCAAGCTTTCTTTAGACCCCTAACATCTGTGCTGAGCAGGGCTGGGTCAGAAGACAGTTTTACTCAGGTTACAACCTGCACGTCAAAGGCCTGTGTCACGCCTGCTGGGCTCATTTCCACGTTGCTGTGTGGTCATTCCACCACTATCACTAAATGTCCTTCTTAACAGTTTCTCTCCACTGATTTTTCTCTCTATCAATAAGGCTTAAGATTTTATGTGAAAGCTCAAAGTAATGAAAGTAGCCAAA